>NC_141689.1:139503904-140880604 GCF_964263255.1 Lissotriton vulgaris
CCTTCTGGTCTGTTTTCTTTTGGTCACCACCCTGGTTCTGGTTCTTTTCTTTAACCCTGGTTCTAACCCATTTGTCTTCCTCTTTCCCAATTCTTGGGGAGAGGTCAGATCTGAGTCAACCAAGTGTTGATGCAACTGCTGGTTCTGACAATTATTTAAAATTGGTTCTCTCATAAGCAAATTATACAATCCTTCATAGTCTGTAACCTTACTTCCCAGCAACCATCCCTCCAGAGCCTTAGTGGCACATTCAACAAATTCAGTCCAGTCCTGAGTCGGTGTCTTCTGGGTCTCTCTGAACATTAACCTGCACTGTTCAGTGGTTAAGCCTAACCCATCTATCAGAGCACTCTTCAGGACCAGGTAGTTTCTAGAATCCCCATCACTAACTGTGAGGAGTCTGTCTCGGCCTCTACCTTCAAAGGAGAGCCACAAGATTGCTGCCCACTGCTCCTGAGGGATCTGCTGTACTCTGCAGGCTCTCTCAAGTGCATTCATCCATTTGTGGATGTCATCCCCAACTTGGTAGGGGGACACAATCTTACTCAGGTTTCTATTGTCATAGGACCTGTCTTTATCATTTGGGATAATGCTGCCACCAGTGGATCCTAATCCACTCTCTCTAGGCTGTCTTGCTCTAGCAAGTATCTCTTGGGCCAGGGCAACTTCTAGTTTTCGCTTCTGGATCCTAAGCTCAGCCGCCTCTCTCATGTTGTCCTCATGTTTCCTTCTCTGAGGGCTAGTCATCCCCCTTCTGGAGTGACCATGAGAACCTCTGGAAGCTTGGGAGGTATTAGATTCACCTGAGTGATTCCTCCTCCTCCTTTGCTCCTGGTTAAGTCCACTTGGGGGTCTGAGAGGGTTTAACCCTGACTCAGTCCCAAATAGGCTTAAGTTAGCCATGCTAAGCCCTCTGGCTGGCACCTGACTATTTCTGCCATCATCAGAATCACTGCTCTCCCCTTCTGTCTCCTCTTCTTCCTCCTCCTCCTCAGGCTGAGTATCTCCAGTGACTTTGTCTTCCTCATCTAGCTGGACAACAGAGATAGGGGTGTCAGTATTATCATCTTCAGTGGGAGAGCCTCCTTCAGCATTCCCTGTGGGGTCTGCTTTAGAGGTATTTAGAGCTTCAGACTGGTCTAAAAGCTCTCTGAGGTGGTCTTTGGTAGGGGTTGGATCCGTCTTGAGACCTCTTAAGGTACAGAGCTGCCTCAGTTCTTTAAAGTTTAACATAGCACATTTGGATGGTGCCTTTGGAGGGTCACTCTCAACAGGGGCATGTCCAGTGGACCCCTTTGCTCCAGACATTGCTCTAGTGTGGGTAGATATGTTGCAATCTACCTACACTGGTGTTTACCTACTGAACCTATCTAGTAGTTGTATTCAGGGTGTGCTACTCCCTATCCTCTACAATAACTAAGTTCAGTAGAACTTAAGAATACTAGTCTTGTTTTATATGTACCTAGCAGGTACCTGTATGATCTTTCAAATGATACTCTCAAAGATTGTAATGGTAAAACAACAGCAAGCTCAAATCCCAACCGCTGCTCACCAATTTGAGAAGTTTGCCTGGTATATGATGCTCACTAGTTCTAGTGAAAACTTTGTACCATGCCAAGCAACCCTTATGATGATTGGTTGTAAGTCAACCTTATAGACCAGCTATCCTAGCAGCGTGGACAAAGCAGTCTTAGGCTAAACTCTGTATAGGCATGTGAAGCAAGCTGTTTTACCATACACAATCCCCTTGAATACCAAATGAAAGGACACCACACAGATGTATATTGAAAATATATATATATTTATTTACTACAAATATCCCCTATACTCTTTATGAGCACAGAAGCAAATGCGTTAAATCAAAACACAGTTTAAATATACAAAAGTTGCACAATATGGATGAGCCCTAGGGGCCACCTAAACCATATACAAAAATAGTGGTATAAGTACCACGAATCGAAAAGGAAGTAGGCCTAGGGCCTGGGGAATTGCTGGAGCTGTTCGTGACTAACAGTGAAGAAGTCGGGAAAGGGCCGCGGGACTCGGGTGCAGCGCTTAAAGCACACGCCTGCACCAATGCAAAGTCAATGGTGCTTAAAACGTACAAAGTTACTGAAAAGGGAACCTTCCGGATGACCTAGAACCTAGCAACTTGGAACATAGACACTAGAGGTGTATTGCTACACAGGGACACCGGAGTACCAGGTCTACCTCACCCACAGGAAGTGGGTGCATATGTCTCAAATTGTGTCGGGTTTTGTCGTGCTAGTCTATGGAGCCTGTAGATGAAGATGCTGCAGGCGGGTCGTCGAGGAGAGTTCCGGTGGATCCAAGGGTGGATATGAAGAGTTGAAGACCTGAAAGCAGAGGGGACGATGTTCAAAGTCACTATCCAGTGACTGCTGTGGAACCAGAAGGGAACCAGGTGATGTTGGGTGCAAACACGCGAAGAAGTGAAGATTGTCTCTGCAGCCACATGGACACGAAGAGGTCGAGGACATCCAGGCGTCAGTCACGAGCTGTCCCATGAAGGCTCTAGCTGATGGCGGTATTGGCTTCTTGATCGGAGCAAACAGGCCTTGGCTAATGCAAGCCACGCACAAAACGATGCAAGCTTCTCACTCGAACCAGCAAGGTCAGAGGGGGTGCTCCTTTTTTCAGAAGCGTGGGCCTGTCTGGAGCAACCAGACCAGTGGTATCGATATTGATTTTGTCGCCAAGATGGCCACTAGCCAACGGACTAGTAAACAGGATGGCGCGTCGAGTGGCAAAATGCAAAAGGGCCCCACGCAGATCATGGAGAAGCTGGGGGGCTGATCTTCGGTGCAGATGCTGCTCGGTGTTGGGGCTTCTAAAGCCCTAAAGCACAACGTAGAGGGTGCCTCGGGTGCTGCGCAGTCAGCTTCTCGTGAGTCTTTCGAGGTGGCCGGTCCCACGTCTCTCAGTGCCTCCACGGGTCTCTTCTTTTCAGGGACTGTGGATCAGGCTCCGAAATGTCTGGGAGTCTGGGTCTTGTTGGGCTCTGGGCTGGGTCTCCAGCAGGAGGCGGCGGCAAAGCAGATGTTGAGTTGCTGGATGGTGCCTGTGTTCTCAGGGTGGTCACTCCTTGGCCACAAGGGAGATGCTCTTCAGTCTTCTGTGCAGCAGAATGTCAAAGTCCAGTTTTCTTCTTAGTTTCAAGTCGAGTTCAGGATGATCTGAAGTCTTGGGACACAGCTCCTACTCTTATTCTCAATCTGGGGGCCGGATCACCTGCTAGGTCCCTCCCCTGGGTGGGACCAAGAAGGGGGCAGTTACACCCCCTTTCCTTTGTCCAGCTCCACGCCAAGACTGGGGCTAGAAAGCCCCAGCACTGGTTTGGACTGGCTTATGCACGGGGACACCTTGTGTGCCCCAGACATGTCTCATTCTATTCATCCCTGTCCTACCCAATACACAAAATCCTGTCTGGGGTGGTGCTCGCACCTCCCAAGGCATGAAACCCTTTGTCCAAGCCTCCCTCACTGGAAGGACTCCCAGCAGCAGGAGGTCAGACTTGTGTCTATGGTGGCAGCATCCATTTTGTGATGCTGAGGCTCGAGTTTAACTTTAAAAGGGGTTCAGGTCATGTACATGTCGTGTCCCTCTAGAAGGGTGGAATTCTACCCCCGTTGCCAGAATTGGTGAGGGGGTAGTATCCCAATTCGTATGATACCTTACTCGACATGTTTTGATAAAGCCAAACCAAAGTTAGCAAGTAACCGCGAGGATTATAAAGCACTTAAGAGTATATGGTATGGCAATATCCCGGAACAGCTAAGGGAGTTGTTCCCGACAGCTGCAGATGGGCTCAGATTGTGCCAGAGCACCATCTCACATGAAACCACGCACTCAGCCACCAGGATAGTCGAGGCCTTCCATAGGAGTGGCTTATAGGTTAACATGTGTCCAGATAGGTTAGATACAGGTATACTATATCTAAGTAAGAGGTGATTACACCAACTTACCCCAGCTGATGGATCAGCCAATTGTGTCAAATATGGAGGCCAGGGGTGGCATAATACATGCTGCAGCCCCTGGTAGGCCTCGGATGCACCTATGCCCTGGGTACCTGGTGTACACTGTTACAGGGGCCTATAAGGTGAACCATATCCATTTCGGAATGCACCTAGAGTGCATTGGCATATAATTTAGAGAGAGAACAGCAGGCTGTTGGTCTGATTAGCAGGTCCACAGCCACATTAAGTCATAAACCAGTGAAGCAAAAAGCTAAAATTTGGGGTGACCATAGGATAGCAGACCCTACTCTCCTACACGGGACGTGAGGCTATAGTAGTTGGCTTCAATTAGGGTTTTGGGACGCCAGATTGGTAATTTATTTTTAAAATTCTTTTTGGCATTTCTTGAAAGGTTGTGAGGGTAGGGAATGGTCCAAGAGTTGGGTCCATGTTTGGTGAGGGCGGGGTGTCTGTCAAGGGTAGGGCAGGAACAGTGTGTGATGTGGGGACGAGATTGAGGTTGGACATGATAGGGCAGGAGGTTTAGGTAAGAGCGAGGAGGGAGAGGGAAGGGTTAATAGGGTGGCGTTAGTTTTCTTTTATAGAGCAGCAAATCCGGGTGTTAGAATGGCGAGGATTGGCGGGGCAGGTAAGGGTTGGAAATTTTGGGCATGATAGAGGCGGGCAGAGATATTTGTATTGGAAAAGTACAAGTTGAGAGCGGAGAAGTCGCCAAGATATTGTCCAAGATGGTACTGGGTGACAATGGGATAGGGGGAACAGTGGGTAGGGGTATGGATCAAGAGGCGGTATGGAGGAGTTAAGATGATGTCTGATTCAGAGTTTGAAAAGGTAGTAGTGTTCCTCTGTTAGCAAAGAATGGGGGATACACTACTTAAAAGAGTGAGAAGAGGAAAGAGGAATAGTTGTATGAATAGGGTGTGTGTGTGAATGAAGTCAAGGCAAACATCAACAATAGTAGAAATCATAAGAATGAATTGTTGTCTAGTATATGTGACAAATATCATATGTTATTCATGTTATATATGTGATGAAACTAGTGTGGTCCATGCAAAATTGATTAATGAACTACAGGATGAACTGATAATGTATTTTGACAAATTTGAATTTCAAAATCCTTAAGAAATCAAAGAATTTAAAATAGTTATTTGTAGCCACTATGAGTGTTACGTGTGATTTGATGAAGTAATTTGTTGATCAAGTATCAAGTCAAAGTCAAAAAGTACTTTATTCGGTTAAAAGACAATAACCATAAAAGTTCACAACATGATTTACAGTTACACAGGGAAAATTTAAAAAGGAACAAATCTATTATATTTCATTAAAACCAATTGTTTTCTGCAATTTAAAAGCAAGTTTAAAAAATCCTAAAACTACTGAGACAGTTAAAACAGTGTCCATTCTCTGAAGTTCTAAAAATGCTGGGCGACATCTATTTAAATTCATTTCTTTGAGAATTGGGATAAGGAATTTTCTACGTGGTAAAATGTAAAATTTACAGAAAAATAAAATATAGATATCAGATTGGGACGAGGATTCATCACATGGACACATAGGCAAATTTTGAGACCATTAAATCATTTCTGAGAAGGACAAGAGTCTAAAAATAATATATTTAGTCTAAACCGGGTCAAGAGAAATCGATCATAGTTGGACATCGGTAGGGTTAAATACGGTTGTATCTTGTCGCCAGTTATTAACAGGAGATGCGAGGTAACTGTCTTTTTCTTCATTTCATCTTGCCTTCTCTTCTCCTCGAGGTATTCCATACACAGCTTACTCAACAATTTCCTGGATATATTAACCATAGTGAGCAGATCATCATAATATTGTTGGCAACCAATTTCAATAGGAAAACGTTTAACGTAATCTAGCCAGTCAAATCTACCCACATTTTCCAATTTTAACACATCCTGCAGCATAGCCCAATTCACGACACACTCATTCGTTGTCCACACCCTGTGCCACAAAAGAATGGGTTGTGTTCTAATTATGTTTGATATATGAGGTTGTCCAAGTTCAGTGTGGCAGATATAAGTCGCCACACTTTGTGGTACTGCTAACACATCCCTCATAAACTTATTTTCGGCTATTTGAATTGAATTTATGTTTGAATACCCCCATAGACCCAAGCCACACAAAGCTACCGATCTACACGTGGAATTATAAATAGTTAGGATTTCTCTTATTGGTTTTTTACCGAGCTTTTTTATAAAATTCTTCAAGGCCATTATTGTTTTTAGGAACAAAAAAGTTCTGGCCTTTACTGCACTTGTCCAAACCCCCGATTCATGGAACAAAATGCCGAGATTAGAAAAAGAAGAGGTGTTTTCCAAAGGAACGTTATTTATGAACATTCTTCTCATCTGCTTCCCGGGTCTTTTGCCACAGTTCATGGAGAAGGTTTTACTGCAATTAATTTTTAAATCTAAACTCATCATGAAGTTCTCAAAAGATGTTATCAAATTTTGAAGGGCCAGGGGGGACTGTACCATTAGGACTGCATTATCTGTATTCAAGAGTGCAGGGATTGATCTTTTACCAGCCCTAGGCATATCCCTGCACTCCTGCAGCAGATGTCGCTCAAGTCCATTAATGTAAACCAGAAATAAAAAAGGAGCCAGGACACACCCCTGGCGTACTCCGCGTCCATCACCAAGTTTTCTGATACATTCACCCCCCTTTCCATACTGAACCGATGCCGTGGCTCCCGCATATAATTCTCTTAAAAAACAAATGATTGGACATTCCACGCCCAACCCTTTTAAAATTTCCCACAATTTTATGTGTGACACACAGTCGAACGCTGACGTAAGGTCAACAAATGTAAGGTACAGGTGTTCTCCTTTTACCCTGGTATATTTTTGTTGAACAATCATTATATTTAAACATTGTTCGATTGTTCCTATGCCCTTCTGAAATCCAAACTGTAGATCACTCATTATCTCATTCTCCTCAGCCCAACTTTGGAGTCTTGCCAAGATAACTCTGCCAAGGATTTTTATAGAAGAGTCCAAGAGGGAGATTGGTCTATAGCATGCACAGTATTGCCTGTCTCCCTTCTTGTATATCGGTACAATGACCGAGGTAAACCAAGACGGGTTCAATCCCCTTGCTAGTGCTGCATTAAAAAGTTGTAATAGCATGGGGCCCAGATCTCGGTATTGGCTTTAAACAGATCTGCTGGTATCCCACCCGGACCAGCGGCCTTGCCTCCTTTTGTTGCTTTCAAACCCGACATAACTTCCTCCAGAGTTATCACCAGTTTCTCATCCCCTGCCCTTATATTACCCATTGTAATAGGACCTATTGTAGGACTTTCATCTTGGCACCCTTTAGAGGTTAGAAAAATGTTCCACCCAATCCTCCTCAGCGAAGCAATCTCCATTCCTGCCTTGCAGTTGTCTTAGAGAAGGGGGGCATTTACGGCCCTCCAAAAAGCAGATGCATCGTTGGACTGTGACGCTGCACACAAAGCTTCTAGGGCCTCCTTTTTTATTACATCTTTCCTATTCTTTAAGACCTCATTATATATTTTCCTGAAGGCTCTTATTTGTAAGGGATCTCGGGGTGTCCTATGAATAGCGTGTTTCAAATCAATTAGTGCCCTTGTACATGCTTTATCAAACCAACTTTTATTACCCTTCGCCCGTTTTTTTGCCTCCACCCACAAGCTGTTTCTGAATTTGGAAGCTATAATGTTGAAATGCTCTATAATCTGTTCGCTATTAGACTGCTTGTTCAGGCAAATCGCGAAGCTATCCGAAAAGACATTCAACAATTTTCCTAGGAACATTTCTGGGACCACCTTACCCTATTTTAGAGAATACCCATTCTGTCTCCCAAGAACCACATCAGAAACTGTACATAAGGGGAGCACATCATCATGCTGCTCAAGAAATGGGTTTTCAAGTATCAGTATTTGCATGCGTTTTGTTGCTAGCTTACATAATTCCATTCAGCAATTTTTTGTATATCAAAAAACAGAGGGGCATATTAGAAAGGAATTGCGATATTTATCGCAAAACCCACTTAGCATGTTTTTTTTGCAGAGAAAACATGATATTAGCAACGTTTTTCTCCATTGTGCTAAAATATCCAGCGATAGTGGTGAAATGTATGAATAGCACTGTAAATCCCGCGATATTCACGCATTAACGGCAATGAGGGCTTAACCTGACAATCCACCTCCCATTGACTACACAGGTAAGTCATCCTATTAGCGGGCGTTAGATTCTAGCAATAATCGTGCTTAGTGCAACTTTTTTTATCCCTAACCCTGCGTTGCTAATAGGGGATAGCTGTGTTAGCGACTGCTTTCAGTCACTAACAGTTTGGGTACACCCACTTTGCATTTCATTAGCGATAAATATCGCTGACATGCAAAGAGGGCCCCAAACCATTCGCTTTCTCCTAAAAGTTGTCACTAACTGCTGTTAGCAACACCTTGCTAATAGGGCAATAAAAATATCGCCACTTTAACGTGAAAAAGTCCCACTAAAGGGGCGATATTGCCCCTGCTAATATGCCCCAAACTTTCCTATGAGAGTTAACTTGAAAAACCTACATTTTTGGCTACCTCCTATATATTAACCATTTTTTGGGAAGATCAGCCAAAAATGTTTCTTTAGACAACCCCATTAGAACTTACACTTGGAATTTGTGAATAACTTAAAAGTAGTAAACTTACTCAGTCAGTCAGTCAAACCACTTTTATACAATTATTTAAAATCACAAAAATGAAATTGGGTTTTGCAAAGCGCGTTACTACCCGGTGGCCTCGTAGCGCTGTGGAAGAGATGGGTCAGAAGGTCTGCTGACTAGCTTTAATGGTAGAGAAATGTTTTAAGTTCTTTCCGGAATTTTAGCAGATCGGGCTGACTGCGCAGTGTTGGAGGCAGGGAGTTCCAGATAGAGGCGGCCTTCCTCGAGAAAGAGCGTCCGCCCCACCTGGCGCGTTTGATTTTGTTCTTAGTGGCCAGAGAGGCTGTACTAGAGCGCAGTGATCTCTGAGGGTGGTAGGGGGTAGCTAGGGAGCAGATCATTGCGGGTGCTGTATTCCACATGGCATTGTGCATTATGCACATTGCCTTGAATGTTACCCTGGCCTGGATGGGCAGCCAGTGTAAGTTCTTCAAGGGGGCAGTGCCTGAGTCTCATCGGGAGAGTCCAAGAAAAAGGCGAGCAGCCGCATTTTGGGTTACTTGAAGCTTCTTGGTTGTGCTGATTGGGGCACCCAAGTAACAATCTCATCAGCCCGAAGCAGGTGGCAGACAGTATTGTGGCTTGCTGGTTAAAGCTTAAGCTGTCATCTAGCCATACACCTAGGCTTTTGATATGATCTTTTGGCTCTGGGGAGAGCCCATGCAGGTCGGCCAGTCTTTGGTGGGCCTTGGTACAGCTGTGTTCCCTAGAAACATGAGCTCTGTTTTGTCCCCGTTCAATTTTAGGTGGGACAAGGCCATCCATTTTGTAACTGCTTCAAGGCAGCTACTCAAGTTGTGGGGGGTGCTGCCAGGCTGGTTCAAGGCTACCACTAGTTGGATGTCATCGGCGTAGGTTATGATTTCATAACCGAATGGGATGACAATCCCTGCCAGCGGTTCCATGTACACATTAAAAAGGGTTGGGCTCAGGGAGGAGCCCTGAGGTACGCCCTGGTTGAGGGGCCAGATTTTAGAATGAGTGTCCCCCTCTACCACCTGAAATGTGCGGTCTTCCAGGAAGGACTGTAGCCACGCAATGGCCTTCTCTGTCACTCCGAGCTGTGACAGATGGGAGATTAGGATATTGCTGTTTACAGTGTCAAAGGCGGCACTGAGACCCAATAGCATAATTGCCGTGGGGCCTCCTTGATCCATATGCTTCCGGGCTAGCTCTGTTACAGTCAACAGAGCAGACTCTGTCCCTAGTTGAGGGTGAAAGCCGGCATGCGAGTCATGGAGTAGGTGGTTTGATTCCAGATAGTGCATCAGGATGGTGTTGATGTACTTCTCAAGTAACTTGCTTATCCAGGTACAATACACATTATAGAATTAGCAAAATCATATAAAATATAGAACATTATGGGTGTTAAAAGAAAATAAAAACAACATTTTGAAATAAATATTTCATTAAAGTTAAAATCAGTCAGGTAAATATAAAATACATTCATTGTAAAAAAAGATTATTTCAAACAGGATTTATGAAAGAAATTTCTTTTTTTTAAGTCGTACAGCTGCAACCAGAAAACTAGCAATATTAAAAGTGTCCCTGGTTTTGCTATGCATTTCCAAATAGAAGAGATCTGGCCTTACTTGTAAAAAACCCTTGCCCCTCAAAAGAGGAACTAGAAACCTCCTTCATATTTCTGTGTAAAAATCGCGAAACATCATAAAGTGCAATGTATCTTGCGGTGAAAAATTATCACACTGACATGGACCTAGACTCTCTGGTTTACTCCAGCCCGGAATAATACCCAGGAGAAAATGAATTAAATGAAAACGGAATCTAGTCAGGAGCCACCGATTGAAGGGCTTGGTCACTAATCTCAAGTAGGCTCTATTGATGGAGAGGATATTAATAGATAACGGGCCCTAACAAGATGTTTCTGTAGCTCCGGCTCCTCACATTCCAACATCAATATATTCAAGAGTTGTGATTTAGTCCATTTCACATCTTTCTTTCTGATGAACTCCAGGAGGTCAAAAAGATCAGGCTGTCCTAATTTAAAAAATATGTGCTTAACATAGACCAACCCCGGGATACTACTGGCTATATCCAGGAAACACAATCACCGCAGGATACAATGGTTCAGGGTTACGTCTGGATTAAGACAAGTTTCGAGCAAACAAACCAAAGGGGCGATTCTCATTAAATCAGAAAGATAGCCCATTCCAAGTTCCTGATGGATGGTAAAAGTAGAGGTAGATTAGGGAATGGACAAGAGGGTTCTTAAAAATCTATTTTCCACCTTCTGTACCTCTTCCTGCTGCCTATAGCCCCAGATCATTTAGCCACACGTGGCAATAGCCAAACATTTAGATCTATAAATGCCAAGCATGGCTTCAAAAGGTCTTGCACCCAAGCATTGAGCAAACCCTCGGAGAGCTGTTATTGACCTTAGTACAGCATTCTTTTTCAAGAGCTGCTGAAGGCCTATAGCAGTACGATCCAATAGTATTGCATCATCTGTGTGTAGGGGGACCGGAATAATCAGATCTCATACAAGCAGAATATCAAAACAAGCCTTCGCCAAAGACTTTACTAAAGCATTAATATAAAGGGTAAAAAGAAGTGGGGCCAAAAAACATCCCTGTCGGACGCCCCTCCCTGACTCAAAATGCCTTGTACATTTGCCATCCTCCGTAACCCTGACTGTTGCAGAAAGATCGTGATGCATATCAGCCAGAAAATGAACTAGAGAAGGATCAATGCACATATCTAGCAAAATAATTCACTGCTTCGACCTGTTAACCAGGTCGAACGCTGAAGAGGGGTCCATAAAACCCATATATAAAGAACCTTCTGTTCTGACCGAGTTTTTGCCCCTTTTCTTGAGTAAAGGTGACTGAAGGTGACTTTAGTCTGCTATCATTCTAATAGGAGGTTTAGAACCTTAGACCGGGCCTATTTACAAGGCGTTTGATGTAATTTCCTACCCTTTTCTTTAATCTAGGGCTTATAAACCTATGTTAAGGGATAGATTCCTTAGTACTAGTAATAATCCGTCCTTTTGTAAGAGTGCTAGTGTACTTCTACTGGAGTTATGCTTATTTCGGGCCTTGTAGGCCTCGAACGAGAGAGACTCCATCTTTCTTTCTGCCTCAGCAGCTTGAGATGCTTTTAGGTCAAATGTAATGTTTTAGTTATGAGGTGTTGTTTGCTTGGAGAGAACCGGCTCAGGCTGGCCCTTATCGAAAGACTATATTTTTCTTCGTGTCACAGACATAACATCAGGCCGGCCGGCTGAGAATGTGTCCTTGGCACGGGGTGGTACAAGAATTTGGTGGGCGACAGGTTACTGTCCGTAACTTTCCATGCATGAACAAGGTTCCATATTAGCGAAAGGTCGAAGAGTTCAGGAGTCAGGTCGTCAGTCAGTTAGTAGACGGCAGCTAGCCGTTAGCATTATTGCAGTTAATCAACTTAAGGCAGACAGTCACCATTTTGAAGTCCGAGAAAGACCAAAGGCTAATACTCTTAGAAAGATTGAAGTCATTTTAGCTGGAGCCGCTGGTGAGCTTTGACATTAAGATTAGAGCATGCAGAGTGAAGCAGTTAGTGGAGAGAACGAATACCAGAGCCGTAGAAACTGATTCATAAGATCAAAGCTGGAAGGTGAAGATAGTCCGTGATTGAGAGGAGAGAGGAGTAGTGCAGAACAGCGAGAGTGCAGCAGACAAGACAAAGAACAAGAGGAATGTTCCAGTGACTTGGAGGGAAACAGGGGAGACAGAGCATAGCGGTGCAGACGTGTATCCGTGACTGCAAGGGTGATCCTAAGACGAGCCAAGGCACAGACGAGAAGGGAACCCAGATGACCGAGTCCAGACTTCATACTCATAAGGTGATGTCGACCCCTTTCTTATTAGTGTGCACACACATTCTAACCTTTCCTTTTGCTTTTCAGGCTATGTGTTTTATTGTAGTATTATATTGTCGATATTAATAATGAATAAAGATACCCCAGTTCTTAGCGAACTAGTGTGTGACTGTTACTTTCTTATGATAAAGTGAAACTTTCTTCTAGTCAGATGATGTTATGTGAACGGATGCATCTCCCATCCAGGTAAATGGTAACTGAGCAAGGGAGTAGAGGAGCACTTGAAATAGGGAATAACCTTTACACAGTGTAATTTGTCCATTATTGTGTGAGGGAGGATTGACCTGTCTATCTGTCACATAATCTATAATATAGTAGAATTGTAATCCTAGTAGATAGAGAGATTTCCCAACATGGAGAGCTGAAGGTATTTATAGGAAAGTGATCGTCGTTGTGTAGCGGCGTTAATGAGAGCATTGACCGTGGTCGATGTGTATACCCACAAGATTGTGGCTTGCGAGAGCACCGGAGGGACCCGGTGTGTAATGAGATCACCTCTAGCGAAAGCGGCGTTAATGAGAGCATTGACTGTGGTCAATGTGTATACCCACAGGATTGTGGCTTGTGTATGTATGAAATAGTGAGAGCACTGGGAGGATACAGTGCGTATACCCACAGGATTGTGGCTTGCGTGAGCACTGATGGTTATCACTGTGTAATGGTAAGTAATCGGAACTGCCTCAGGATAGTCTAGTCTGGGCCTATGTTGCCGCGAGACTATAAGATATGAGTGTGGTGTTGTAAAAGATCTAACCTTGTATATTGCTAATTCCCCATCCTTAGGTAGGTACACAGGTGCCTTTTGTTAGTAGGCCCTGAGGAGGGAGGTGGTTACGTTTCGGCTGGGTTAGTGGTGTCTTGGTGAGCTGATTCTATCTGGTCTGAAAATCCGGTTGTTACCCCTTCTTTAGCTATCGTATATTTGCTCATTATGGGATGTAGATTCAGACACTGATCCAAAGCATTTCTTCCCTGTCTAAATCTATATTGGAGGCTAGAGAGGACCTCATTGTCAATCACCAAGTCCATAATTTTTGGGATAAGCTTACTCAAACATTTTACTCAAAGGTGTAAGTTAAATGTGTGAATCAGGCCAAAGGTCTCCTCAAAAGTCCATTACATCATTCAGAATATTATTGATTCACAAGCATCTTAATGCTTTGCATCAAAGGCAATTTAGTACCGGCAAGAAAAAATTGTACTTTGAATAAATGGCATCTACGTCTGGCACCACATTGCAGCATGCCATCCCACTTGGCAACATTTTGCCACAGGACATTCTGCAGCAAGAGAAGATGAGTTACCCATGCTCCACCACCTTTGGAGGAACACAAGCACAAAACGATGAAGTTACATTTTATTAGGGGACATGCAAACAAAATCTTTAAAATCCATGTTCCTGTTCTACAGTCATAGACATAGTTTTAAATTCAGTTCCAAAATAGTAAAAACATTGAAAAGTGAATAAGAATGTAAATAATGGTTTTGTTCTGAACAAAGTAGTATGGTTTGAAACTAAATAAAAATATATGCTGCTTGTTTGGTATATTAGTGAGTGATAATGCATTTTGTACATTGGGTGGTGGGCTACACAGTCTGTCCCCTTGCCAGGCCCTACACCTAATATTCTTTGGGCACCCAGCCATTAGTGTGCATAGGCTATGGCAGGGCGCATTGGTCAGATATTGTTGACCCCATACCTGAAGAAGCAACTGACCTTAGTACCAACTAGGTCATTCACAGACGAAGTAGAACACAAGGAGTGGCAACAATCTGGATATCCGACACATACTGATTGAGTACCTTGCCTTTCATAATCTAACACTGGCCCATGACCCTTGATATTGATTCTACTTTGTTTGCTGCTGTAGTATATTGCTGCCCTGAGCAAGAACTGTTAGCCCTTCTGTCACTGGTTGTGCATGCCTGGAAGGGGTCTCCAACTTTCCTGAATCAGAACTTCAAGTAAGGTTTGTTACCTGGCAGGTAAGGACCCAAGTTATTATTCTAAAGCTGTAAAATCAAAAAGTGGAAGAAGGCTTAATATTGTTGCTCATTGAAGACCTGATAGCTATTTCAAAATTCTAAATATTGGCCCATAGGTATTTTATTGGGAGGCTAGAATAGGCAGCTGGCACTAACCAACATTATCGCATAATGGCCACTGCAATCAACTGGAAGGTGGTATTCCCTTTCCACATTTTGTACTTCAAGACCACTTCTTCCATGAAATTTTTATTGACACATTTGCGTGAAAGAATACGGCCATATTCTGAAATTTGATACTTGGCGACTACAGCTACCATGATTTCTCTCCAAGGGGCAGAGGTTATTAAAATTTAGGGATTCTTTGGCATTCCTGATTTATAGTTCGATAGGCATGAGCCTTTGGTGAGCTGCCACTCTTTGTTGCAATAATGGGAACACAATTGGATATGGCCACATTTCTCAGTTCTTGATTGCTGTTGTTGCACTTGGCTTTCAAGAAGTCACAGGATTTCCATAGTCCTTTCAGGTAGCCACCAAAAAACGTCCCATCTCTCCTGCGCTCTTTTCTGAAATGGAGAGTCACACTACAAGTTAAAAGTTTCCTTTGCACTGCAAAAAAACAACAATGCAGCTTAGAGGTGGCCCAACAAAGAAAAGGCAGTGGGTTATTATGTATGAATTACACTGAAATGTAAGCCTTAGCAATCAGCTTTTCACTGCATGCTACAGCCTGCGAGTGGCATATTAAATGCTAATCAAACAAGTAACTGGCAAATTTGCAGTCCTGATGCCATAATTTCAGTATTTGGGGAAAGCTAGTTTGCAGACATACAGGAATTCATATGTAATAGACATGGTAAAATGTTTTTGTATCAGAGTAGTCCTCAGGGAGACTCAGAATGATCCAAGTCTGGTAACCCTGATCAGTGGATGTAGTTATCTCTGCCAAAGGAACCATGGGGATACAGGCTGTGTAGGAAGGTGGATTATTATGTAGTTGTGCTGGTCAGACTTCACTATAAAATACTCTCACAATACCCATAAAATGGTCTTTAGGCTCATAATATTAATTCCTTAGCTCAGTCCCGTTATTACAGCAAAGAGCAATCAGCATTCATGAAGGAACACATATTAAGCTTTTCAGAGTCCCAGCATTGACAAAAGTAATTGTCATGACTTGAAAGAATTTCTAAACAAATTTATTAATATAAAGTAGATTTATATTTAAGTTTGGACAAAAAAATGTAAAAAAACAGATATGTTTAACCTGAAAAATAAATCAGTGAATTTCATTACAGTTAAACTTTCAATTGGAAATGGCACTAATTACAATTGGTCACTTGCAGGTCAAGTTGCGTATACCCACTGAGAGTTAAGGTGATGCAAGTCCCAGGACAATGTCATGACAGTCAATATAATTTTACATGGCTCGAGAAGCTAGGGTGAAGAGCTGTCCTGTCGGTTTTTGGTATTTCTGCGGGAGCTTGTTGGGAGCTGGTAATACTGCTTAAACCAGTGGTCGTCAACCACAAGATGCCAATTTAATAAAATTGGCCTGAAAAAGTCAGAGGAGGGCCCGATGAATTTGGTTTTCCACTTGGGGGGTATGGCATTAAAAAGGGTAAAGAAAAATGGCTTAGATCTTGCTGAAAAGGAAACTCAAGCAAAAAGTTGGCAATAGAGTTACTGGTAATATCTTCTGAGTGAGAGAGAGAGAAACTCTGTTTATTTAGACCGTGGTCTTTAAACAATGAGATCGAAATGCATCACATCAATATCAAAACCATACAAAATTGATAAAATCAGGCTGTTACTCTCCATGCCGCTTTCTATATGTTATACAAAATTTAAAGAGAAAAAGCATTCTATGGGTAGCACAGACATAAAGATTTTAAGGAGAATTTTAAAGCACATGTTATACATAATAAAACTGGAAGATATTACATTAAAAATAGGCAATTTCGATATGTTTCTCATTACAGTACTATCCGATATCTTATAGGCTTGCAATCCCTCGTAACTTAGCTTTTACTTGTATCTAACAATATAGGTTCCTTAATTTGATTTATTTTGTTGTTCCTGTGCTATGCGATTCACCTTTTTCAGAAAGTTCCCAAGTGCAATTGCTATTTCCAGATTTTCCATTCCTATCAATAAGTTTGTCGCTTGTACTCGTTGTCTTATGCCATATTTTATAAATAAAGGTGGTAAGAACCGTTTTCTCACTTCTAGACATGTCAAGCAGTCAAGTAGTATGTGCAGCATTTCACACTTGGCCCCCAAGCCACATTTACATGTACCATCTGGATATAACATTTCTGCCTTAACTCTCCCTTCCATTAGCCAAGGGACGGTGCAAATTTGGATTTTCAGTATCTCCCACCTAAATGCATAATTTGGCAGGGTTTCTAAGTATGGGTACCCAGTCTCATTTTCCCATGATTCTATCATATTTACCAGGTATACACCTGTTACAACGCAACTTTTACAACGCATACCATTACAACGCATTGCGCTGGGGGGCGCTCTAGGATAGGGAATAAGTATAATTTACTATCCAACACCTTCCCTAGTGTCCACGGGGACTGGAGTTAGAATAGTAAATTATACTTACCACTATCCAGCACCTCAAAGCGCTATGCCTTGTAATGGTATGCGTTGTAATGGTCGCGTTGTAACAGTAGGTAGTCGGAATGGTATGCGTTGTAACATGGTACATCCTATTTACCACTGATTTTTTGTTTCTTAGATATCCTATATCCTGCCTTCTGGAGTACACCCTTCCTTGTACTCTGAGTGCACTCTTCGTGAACTCTACATCTAGAGAATTTTGGTTTACTCCCACTTTTAGATTCCCGATTATTTCCTTTATTTTTCTTTTTGCGTCTAGTGCCCATCTTAGGTTACTGTGGCGGATTTCTTCACTACACCAATGTGAGACCTTTTCCCCTAGCCCCTGGGATTGGCGTTTCCAGAATCTTACCATCGCCATTTTGGCCTGAGTATTCCATCCAATCATATCTGTTTCCAGTCTAATTGCCTGTATCATAGATGACTTAGGTAGTGACAATAATGTTTTCAGGGCCTTACCTTGCTCCCAATCCCAGCCTCCCTTTCCGCTTAGAAGGAGCACTTCTGCACCATACAGTACTTGGGGCGGTATCATGGACTCGTATGCTTTTAATAACGGTTTGTGTGACATATCCCCATAGTTTTTATTGATTTTTTTCAGGCCACAAATGGAGGAAGATGCTTCTGAGTGGAGTTGCCTCTTGTTTCAATGTTGAGTAAAGGCAGTGTGAGCTGGACTAGCCATAAACAGGTTTTAGCAGTGGTCAGGTTAGCGAGATGATAAGCAAAGTCTGCTTCCCCCAATGCACTGTCTATTTACGTCTGGGCCATCCTTCAGATGGCCCGTTGACCAGTGTTTCTTGGGTTCTGGGGCAGTGGATTTACCTGCAGTTGCAAGGGACTAACACTCCTAATCCAAGATACTCTACAGGTGCCTTTGGGCTCTCATTGTGGTCCCTCTGTCTGTTGCAGTTTTGCAATTCCAGGATTGCAGAGTATTCTGGTTTTGATTTTAAAGCATCTGTTGTCACAGTCTCTGGTCTCTTAAGCGTCATTCATTGCAGTTGTCACAGGTCTCATGACAGGGGTGCTACTTAATTACTTCATTATGAGGCATTAGGGGTGAGGGTGCAAGTGGCGAATGGGCTATGTGCCCTTGTGACTCACCTGCCCCTGAGTTGACCACATTTGGGGGTGTGAATCCCCTTTTCTATCCAGACCCTCTATTCTGACACTTTTAAAAACTGTTGAAATCTTCCTCCACTATACAGACCATGTAACCCACCCTAGTGGAGTGAATAGCCTTCTGGAGGTGTACGCCTCTTGACTAAATAATTTTCCAGTGTGCCTGGGTGAAAATGTACCTGGGGACCGGGGAGAATGGCTTCCTCATTTGGGAGTACGCATGTTTGTTTAATAGTGTTAGTGCTTGCTTTGAAGCTTACCAACTTGATGGTCCACTTCACAAGCTATTCTGTCAGGAAGGGATGTGTTACCTCCTTCATGGGCAGGCCTTTGTTTATGATACCTGGGAGTGTTCACAATTTGTGAAAGGAGGTCACAATTCTAGCTTAGTGGTAGCATCTGCAGGCTGACTGTCAGGACGCTGGAAAGATTGTGCAAACAAATGAGCAAACACAATCGTCTCCCAATAGGTCCATGCCACATCAAGGTCAACATTTGAATCATGTCAGGAGTGAAGAGGCACATTGTTTTGATACCAAACAAGACCATTTTCTGCTGCACCATAATATGTCTGGAGTCCTCGGCATGTCCAGGTGTCAGCTGATGTTCTTCTATGGACGTGTACATCTTGTGGCAATCCTTAATTTGAAGGGCCACAATAGGATAGGGATATATAAGCTTGCACTTGTATTTGAAACCTTTCATATATTGCACCCTGCCTCCTGGGCTTAGAAGGCCTGTCTCAGAGGTGGCTAATTCCTTGCCATTCCCACTCATGGTGAGAGTAATGTCAAATTGGGGCAGTTTGCACTGATTCCGCTGACCAGCTGTCATCTGTACACTTGGGTCACTCAGATTGGCACAAAAAGTGCTTCAGGCTCTTGTGCTCCCTTTGAACAAGCATGCACTGGGTACTTTTGTTTAAATCAATTTACTAGAGACATATTAGGGATTTAAAATCATTTGCCAATTATAGTTCCAATTTGTTTATTTCATGTTTTATGGCAAGACACCTGGAACTGGGGCCTGGGCAGCAGGCTCCAGTGTACTTTCATAGGCATAACCATCAGCACTGGAGCACAAGATGTGGAGTGATGAAGGAAAAATAGCACTTTTGTATGCTTTGCTGTCATATAGCTAATTCTTTTCTATATACTGTGTTAAGTTAGCATGAGCTTATTAAATGTTTAAACGCCATTTTACCTTTCTGCCTCATTTTGCACACGACACATAATTGTTGTTTTAGCTTTCAACCCAGAAGAGCTTTGTGATTTACTTGAGAAATATTATGTTATTGCTCTGATATCAGTTTTGCTCGGTACACTGTCTGCACAGTGAGTGCTGACGGCTGCAAGGATAACTAGACATGATGTTGTTGTGAAGTCTGATCTTCGCACTTCCATAGACATAACACACATGCTGCTGCCAAAATATGGCTCTAGTCGGGTTTTATATTGTTGTGCTGAACACACACGTAACACACTTGATGGTGCTTCGCATGCAGAGAGCTGGTGGAAGGCGATGTGATCCTCTGCCACTGAGATTTTAAGGTATGGGCCCGCCCTGCTAAAACCCAAATGAGACCTTCATAAATATAAAATACTATGCTAAATAGGGAGGGTGTGAATTAGGAATTGTTAATTCCTATTCATTTCAGCATCTTAGTATGCTGTCACCGTTCGCCTTTTATGGACTAATAACTATGCTGATAACTTTGTTGCTTATAATATGTTTGCTAGTATTATACAAGATACTGCGTTTGAGAACCATGCATTAGTAAATAAATGTTTCAAACATGCACGTGTCCTCATTTACTCCATGTTCTGGTTTGCAATGATTATATAACGAAAGAGTGTTCATGTGTTCCACGATACCTGAGGTAATCTTAGTTCATGTTCTGGTCTGTCTAAGCATTGGGAGTTTGTTATGACCAATGAGACACTGTAGCTAGCTTGGTAAGGGGATTGTGGGTACTGAGGTGGGTTTTGGGCCATCCTACATCCTAATTCACCGAGGTTCCAGGTCTCTATGCACAGTTCTGTAGGAGAACGGAATTCGCGCTACATGGCGCCCATACGTTGTTGGCCTTATATCATGACACTTGAGTAGTATATCATTCATTCCTTAACCCCTTCACTGCCGTTTCCGGAAAACAGTGGTGTCGGACAAACCTACGTATTTTGAAATAGGTCTTTTCAAGCTTGATTCTTACTAAAAGGTTTCTTTGAATTTCTACCCAGTTGTGCTACAAAGTTTACTTTGTTTTTCATATTTCCTGTGCTGTCATGGCTGCTGTGGACATTCCGTAGCATAGTCGCATTGTCGACGAGATCATTTGCGGATGTACAATGTGCCTTTGGAAGGCTTGGCTGTGATCATGGTGGTGAGTGCGGAACATGCTTATCCTTACAAACTGTTTTATTCGTGGGTGACATTTCCGGCGGTGGACGCTAATTCTGGTGTTTTCCACATGTACACTCCCACAGCTGTACCTAATGAGTATAATCCGTACAGGGCATAGGAAGTTCCCATAGACGTTTGGCAGCATGGAGTTTGGTTTGGTGGTGCCCTACCCCATTCTTTCCCCGCTCCGAGGTTAGGTCCTTTGTCCATTCCAGGCGCTAGTTGGCCTGTTTTGGCTGGATTTACTCCTCATCCTCTACACAGCAATTGTAATGTGGCTGAACTCCGATGACTACATGTAGTCGCGATTGCCGTGATTCGAGCCTTAGTGCACTAAATGGGTCGTAATCTTCCGGGTGGAGTACCGGGGGGTGCGGCGCTTCCGGCCTGATAATGTGGTTTGAAAATCAGTCCTGTCATGGTCAATGCCGTCATGGGCAAGAAGCCCCAGAATAAGGATGATTTTCCTTTCTGGCTTGCCGAGAAATTTGACCAGCTGGAAGCTGTATTCCCTAATACAACTCCTGGTGAAAAACACCGGATTCCTACGCTTAGTTTCCCGAAAGATTTGGCCCCTGAACTTGTTGACTGTGAGACCTGGGGTAAGACTTTTGCTACGGTCTATGCGAGGTGCTACGGCACACCGTCTATGTCCGTGCTGTCTTCAGTCCTTGAATGTGTTCAAGATGAGCACGGACCGGAGTCTGCGGTTGAGTTGGGCATGCGCCTGTGAGACACCTTTAATGTGGTTTGCGATCTGAATGAACCATTAGGGAACTCATTCCTCCACGAGGCGTGGTCTCTTCCATTCACTTATAGATGCTTAAAAGATGAGAAAGAAGTGTATCTTAATGGAGAAGAATGCACAGAGTCCCCTGACCATTCATTGATATGCAGGCACATCCAGTTACTTGGTTCCTGTAATCAGGACCGCCCAAATTTGGTCTGTTTTTTAAAAGGGACTCCAGTTCCTGCAATAGTTCTCACGTTCACGTTACTGGCGAATGGTATTTATTTACTGTTGAATAACGAGGAGTGTTGCGGTTTAATTAAAGGTGTTGCTTATGTGGTAACTGTATCAGAACGAGTAGTCTGTTGCAAAAACGTTCTGTATCCCCCTACGCTTGGGAGTTCAACTGTATCCATCTGGCCGCGCATCCCAACCTTGAAAGCAGAGTACAATGGTATGAGTAGAATAAGAGCCCTTTTGTCTCAAAAAGGAGTAGCCCTGAGTTTGGCCCATGAAACATTCGTCCTTCACATAGCTAACACGCACACCGAGGTGCAGGCCCTTTTAAATACTGATTTACCGTTACATTTCAGCGAGCTGGTTCATCAAATCTTTAATGCCTCCTCCACTTCTGGCCTGGCTCACTGTTTTAAATTAGTTAGCAGTGGTCTTGTGACTTCATTCGAGAAAATCTTTGGAATCATCCCTAGTTTTTTCCATTCTATATTTTCAAGTCTGTTTGGTGGCTTCCTGGTTATACTGGCATTAACTGCAGGCAATTTGGTGATATTTTGTTTTATTAAACATGGATGCCCGTCCTGCGCTGGAAGCCGCAGAGCCCCTCCTACTGCTGTTTCGCAACCGGATGCTTGATTACTATGGCACCCTGCCGCTTGCGACTTTAAGCACGGCATTTGGATTATCGTTTCGATTTTCCTATTTGACATATGTCCAGCCTGTTTTTCATTGCCTGAGCTGCGATTTCGAATGGGCCCTTGATTTGTGTCTCTGCTTGACGGTGTCTCCTGACGTTGATTTTAATCATCTGATGAGCCCCGTAGTTGCTAACGAGTTGGTTTGTTCTGGCGACAGGATTATGGCCTTGGCAGCGATGCATGGACTAATGGGTCATTGGGACATACTCACAGCAGTGCATGAGTTCTTGGCACAGAGCTTTCTTGAGAACCCACCGAGTTGTCTTCTGATGATGCTAGAGGATCCAGTGCTGGAGGAGCACGTATGTTCTTTTCCGCTGCTTAATTGGATGGCTGAACTGTTTTCGGATGATGACAATGATTTCATATTGGAGGCTGTTGCCGCATATTTTGCGTATACAGTCCTACCCTGAGATGCCTCGGTATCTGTTTATTATTTAGGCACGTACCCGTTTGCATTTTTTGATGGTGCCTTTTCCTTAAGCTCAATTCTTTTGTATACGCCCCAGGCCTATTAACATTATCTTTAGGGGCCTTGTGTTGAAACGTTTGGACCATTTATTTTGGCCACTATTGGCCATCATGTATGCCTTTTCAGATTAGCTTAGCTCAATATTATTGAACTTTGCTTTCATGTTATGCCCCTGTTCTGGTTTTACCTTGCCTTATTTTTAACCGTGCTCTGATCATTGGGGGAGTGTCATATAGCTAATTCTTTTCTATATACTGTGTTAAGTTAGCATGAGCTTATTAAATGTTTAAATGCCATTTTACCTTTCTGCCTCATTTTGCACACAACACATAATTGTTGTTTTAGCTTTCAACCCAGAAGAGCTTTGTGATTTACCTGAGAAATAATATGTTATTGCTTTGATATCAGTTTTGCTCAGTACACTGTCTGCACAGTGAGTGCTGAAGGCTGCAAGGATAACTAGACACGATGTTGTTGTGAGGTCTGATTTTCGCACTTCCATAGATATAACACACATGCTGCTGCCAAAATCTGGCTCTAGGCGGGTTTTATATTGTTGTTCTGAACACACACGTAACACACTTGATGGTGCTTCGCATGCAGAGAGCCGGTAGAAGATGATGTGATCCTCTGCCACTGAGATTTTGAGGTATGGGCCCACCCTGCTAAAACCCAAATGAGACCTTCATATATATAAAATACTATGCTAAATAGGGAGGGTGTGAATTAGGTATTGTTAATTCCTATTCATTTCAGCATCTTAGTATGCTGTCACCGTTCGCCTTTTATGGACTAATAACTATGCTGATAACTTTGTTGCTTGTAATATGTTTGCTAGTATTATACAAGATACTGCGTTTGAGAACCATGCATTAGTAAATAAATATTTCAAACATGCACGTGTCCTCATTTACTCAATGTTCTGGTTTGCAATGATTATATAACGAAAAAGTGTTCATGTGTTCCACGATACCTGAGGTAATCTAAGTTCATGTTCTGGTCTGTCTAAGCATTGGGAGTTTGTTATGACCAATGAGACACTGTAGCTAGCTCGGTAAGGGGATTGTGGGTACTGAGGTGAGTTTTGAGCCATCCTAATTCACCGAGGTTCCAGGTCTCTATGCACAGTTCTGTAGGAGAACGGAATTCCCGCTACAGTGCTAACACTAGGTCTCTCCAACACATATTGCAGAGTGACAGGGACATGAATGTGTAAGGTATTGCAAGTTTGAACCACAAGATCACTTTTAACCACTGAAATGGTGCAGCTGAGCTGGTAGAACAGGAGTGCAATAGTCACTCAGGTATTTACATCACCATCACAACTGGGGTTGCCTTTAAATCCTCACCAAGGTAATAAGGCATAGAAAACTGCCCATTTTTATGACATAGGCCTCTTCTATATTCTGCAATTGAAATTGCTCTAAAGCACTTTGCTGTTCGTAGACATTACTCTGAGAAACCAAGATTAGTGTCAGTCAGGTAGTAGATTAGTTTACCTTTTACTTCTGTATTAGTCATTTGGTTATTCTTGTGCTCTGCACAAAGACCAAATGCACACACTTACATGAAACATTTTTAACGTGGTAGACTAATAGATGTTAAGGAGAGTTTTTTTTGGTATAATTCATGCCAGTTCTTAGGGAGTGACTAGGACTGATTCTAGAATTGATATGTTATTAGAGAAGAATGTTCATGGTATTATAGATTTTCTTTTGAACACTCATTGTGATTTTTGTTGTAATGTAAACTGATAGATTTCCTTTGGAAAGCGTGTACTAGCTCTTAAGCCAAACACATTCATACTTAGCATTCTTCTTTCATTCAAAGCAAGTTCTCTCTGCATGATCATGTGAAAAGATTTGTTGTGGAATAGTAAGTAAAAGTGGGACTGCCTTTGGTGTTTAACACCTGCAGAAAAATCAAATTCGAAAAGTATTTGCTTTTGCTGTGTAGAGTATCTCAACTAAAACAAACATTGGACACCAGAGGGCAGTAGACACATCAGTTAGATCTCACCCATTACATTTCTAGTTCGGTTTGCATGTGAATTGTTGTCTTCTGGCAGACTCTAAGCGTCCTTAAAGCATTAACAATGCGCCATTGTGACTGCCTACAGACTGATGACTACTGAGGCCAAACAAAAGCTGAGTTAGTGCCTGGAGGTCATCTTCGCATGAATTTACCTTTTATTAATACAATGCTCCGGTGTCTCATGGTGAAATAATAACCTTGAGAGCAGCCTGTAACTACTATCACCTGATATTTCCAAGCGTGGGCGACACCAGGTGACTCCCAAAAGAACATACGAACTCGGATCCAATTTAGAAAATAACTGAAGATGCGTATCTTAAAAAAAACTGCATCACAAAGCAGAAAAAGTAGATTAATGCTCCCAGAATAAAGCTCATGAACTGGATAATTGTTGTAGACCCTATGCATTGATCTTTCCTCTTTTGCCTAGTTTTGCTCAATAAAAATACCTCATTCATGCATAAATATGTTTCTTATGTAGCTCCAAGCACCTTGCCATTGGACTGAGTGGGCTGCTGATAAATACGGGTAGGTGGAGAGGTAGACATAGCAAGGACTCTCCTTTAAAGCTACATACTCCATAGCAAGCATATTGCTTGACGAGTGTTGTTCTTGCATAGCATTGAGGAGAACTGATTGCAAGTGTAATTGAAAGAAATATGCTCCTTTAGAAAAGATTTGTGTTTTGTAGGAGGATATTGCGGTTATAAGGAGAGCAAGATGGGAGGGGGAAGGGTGTTGTCCCCAAGTTCTTTCAGCCAGTCTATGTACGTGGCTTTCTTTGTTAAGGTAAACCATGATTTAGAGGGGACATCTTTTAGCGTTTACATTTCGGAGGGGAAAGTTGATCTAAAACCTCACAGACAGTTTTGTTAAAGTGCTCAGTGAGTTAATTTGAAGAGGGGGGTGTGAGACAAAGTTGGGTTTAGAGTTTATATTCTAGTGCGCCAGGAGGGATTTTTTAAAGATTTCTGGTCATTATGGTGGTTTTGTTGTTTTTCACTGGGGCGGGTGGGGCTGGAGAGGAGATCATGAACTACATGAGATGGTGGTCAGACCAGTCAATATGGATGATGTTGGTATCGCATAACATCAAGCCCCCTTTCAGTTGTCCAGCCCACCATAAATGACAAGGCAAAATCCAACATTCTTGCTCAGACAGGCCGGATGAAACCCATAATAAAAGGACCTCAACCCAAACCATAAATAGTCCATAAAGAAGGAACAGAAACAGATGAGAGGCAAGATAGAAGGGTGTGTGCATGTACCATAAATTAGCATTGTCCTGCTCTTTGATCTCTATCTGACCAGCTGCCTATCAAGGAACTGGCTCAACAAGGTCAGCTTCGGGCAATGGAGTCAGTTCGTTCAGGTCACACAGAAGTCAGCTAAAGGTGTACGTTTCCCAAAGACTCGTTCGGCCTCAGTCATCGGCCTATGTGAGGGCAACCACAAAATGGCTGCCGTACACAAAATGGAACCCAAAGGTTCGAACGAAATCCCTGAATAAACAGTGTATCCATCAATCGATCATGACGAAAACACTCATACATGCCGCACTTGTCATTTGCGGTCCGCTGATACCAAAATCGTCTTGATACGACGACCTTTATTGCACGGGTTCGGAAACACAGAACCTCAGCCCCTCCTTTTGCCCTTACATAGGCCATAAACCCAAACTCATGTCTGTCTGAATCCAGGTCTATATTCATCAGATCATCAAGATGTTGCTGTAGCATCATCCTATTACTTAGCAGCTCTCTCTGGACAGGTCTCCTTGCACACGAAGTAGCACAAAGGCCACATATAGCAGGAGCACACTGTACGCAAAGACAGAACAGGAAAAGGACAGCTAAGATCATCCCAATGACCATCAGAATCTTCCATCCCCAGGTGGATAACAATCCCCAAAACCATCCCATTAACGACCAATCTCCTTCGTCCACATGTACAGACTCAGAGATCTTATGTAGCTTGGAAATGGCTTGGTACACTGTCGGAGCGTTGTCTGGAATGAAAACGCAGCAGCTCAATTGAATCAATTTGCATACCCCTCCTCTATCTGCAAGTATAACATCTAATGCAACTCTGTTCTGAAGAGTCATAAGGCGATCCGACTGGAGCTCAGCAGTCAAGTTACTAAGGGCACCGGCAGTCTCACCAATGGTGGACTCAACCACTCTCGTCAGCTGTCGAATGTTCCTGCTGTTAGCCATAAGTCCCCAAAACGGCAGAAAACCCTTCAAGAAATCTCCTAATTATTGTCCTGCAGTATCTTCCTTACTGAAGACACCTCTAACAACTCTCGTCTTGTGGTAATCTGCCGCAGCAGTATACGTAGGAGGCAACAGAAACGAAACAAAATATGTGCCCGAGAAATCAGGGGGCAAACATGTGTACGCTCTGTCATAGCAAATGAAATAGGTACCCTTAGCTGCTAAAAACGATGGGGAAGTCTGTGACGCAAAAACATACGTCTCAGTGCAAACAATCTTCCGTAACCGAGCTCTCGGATTCTTGCCATTACCTTGCAGACAATAATGACCCTGATGTGGTACAATCCAAATCGGAGAGGATCTTTTCGCTCGCTGGTTCTCACTCAGACTAACTCCATATCCAGTAACGTTCCATCCAATATACGCTAGTGTCTCATCTCTCGAGATAGTCTCATAGGAACAAATTCCTCTAATCATATCGACTATACCCTTAACTAGAGCACTATTCTTTGGACTATCCTTCACAGAACGTAGGGGGTAAACTTCACGAGCATAGATAAACATCGTTCTGTATGCCCACACAGAACCATTATACCTAAAAGGCAGAACCAGGTAAGGAATACTTTTATCAGTAGTATGAGGCATAAGACCACACACCCAACAATTAGTCGTGTTCACTACTAGCTAGTGTTGGTGCAGAAGCTGAACAAAGGAGTTATTAACGAATTCCAATCTCCTAATGGACTCATGTTCAGGAAGAGAGTGAAAAGAATGCGAAGAAACAGTAGGAGGAGGCATAGGTTGTGTAGTGGGTGCAAAGAGGAAAGAGAATTTTATATATATATATAAAGAGAATTTTATATATCCCATCAAAAACATCATTAAACTTAATATCATCAACAAACATAATATTAAAAAACATTTTCTGCTAATCACTGTACATATTTTGCTCTTGAAGCTCATTCTTGCCACAGGTCTCTCCATCTCGAAAAACTCCATCCTCTAACCGTGCTGTTCGCGCCGGTTGGGTCTAAGGAATGTGTCTGTCAGTCCAGGGAACGCCCTAAGACCAACCAGAACCGTCGACCTAGTGTCTTCGGCTTGCACTCCCAAGTCTTTGCACCATGACCTTACAGCTGAACCAGGAGTCAGACAGTTAAGAAATACTAAATGGCTTTGTTTTCCATTTTGTACATCTGAGGAGGCCATTTAGCATTCCATATTGGGAGTAAGACCGTTAAGAAATACTAAATGGCTTTGTTTTCTATTTTTTAAATACTTACTACACATACGCCTTCAATTAAAGCACATACACAAACTAGGCATACCCGTAGTTTTGAGTTTGGATCTATGGCGTATCAGATCTCATTGCGTGCCGCTGACAAGATCTTCAGCATATCAGGGTGCACATATTTCTTTTCAGGAGACACCTCATACACAACTTTTAATAGTTTATACACCTTGTACAGGTGTAACAAACTACGGGCCATATGTATGAACACATTTTCCCATAGACACAGATTGGGTGAAACCCTTTGATACATATGGACCTACATCTTTACCAGATTGGTTTTGTTATGTATGAGTAAATGTAAATTGATACTTGTATAGCGCACTACTCACCCGCAAGGGTCTCAAGGCGCTTGTACGAATACCGCTGTGGAACCCATCCTGGCTTTCCCTGTGAGGTGTCCACTCCTGGGCACCCCCAAGGGGGAGGCCAGGCATCCTTAGCGTTGTGGGGGCCGTTGTGGAGATTAAGCAAGCTATTGCCCAGAATTGCAGAGTGGGACTCTATGATTGGAATAGGCACGGAGGAGAGAATTATCAGGTCTGTGGAATTTTTGAGTCCAAGACCCGCCAAGGCGGGGAATTGAACTCTGGTCCCGGGCTAGACCTCTGTATCAGGGTCTGCCGCTCTAATCATTGAGCAATTCACAGGTCGTGAGTTGCACAGGCACTCATGCACACCCTGTTTAGGATCCTTCATTTTAAATAAAGGTCCATAACAAAGGCTTACACGTGCTAGTACAGTAACTGCAGCAAAACATTAAATAGGAAATACTGACTCAAGGTAGACATGGAGTTTCCTTTTCACAATCGCTGCTCCAAAAAGGCACAGACGACACAATTCCTGCAACCCTTGTTGTTTTGGCATGTGGAACTTTCCGTCTGTTTTTAACACCAGAGACAGTAAACATGTAAGTTGTTAACTTTTGCCCACTGTCTTTCTGCCCTGGTTCTTTTTGGGGATGTTTTATACTGTTAAAAAGAAGAAAGAGAGACAACCAATTAGTTTAAAATAAAATGCACCCATAGGTACGTTGACTTTCAATAATGTTTTTACTAACCTCCGCATGTTCACCGATCTCTGCTGTAGCTTCAAAATCCTAAGATTTGCAGAGGTCCATTGAGGCTCCACTGGCTGTTGCACGATGACCGATTCAGGAACTGCTTCCTCCAAAAACCCATGTATTCATATACGGGTGAGTTAAGAAGAACTACAGATTCTTCACCATCTTCCATGTCAAAGAAATTGCTGCCAGTATGACAGACACAATTACTCCAGACCTCACTGTCGCTTGTGTTGAGTTTATTCGGCGACATCAGTCAGAGCCAATCCTGAGTGTTTCCATCCAATGGTCCAAAGGTCGTTGTGAAAACCAGTAAAGTCTCAGCCAATATCTTTAGCAGTTTCCTGTTGAGCAAATTTGTCCTACACCGCAGGTGTTATGCTACAATATTATCCATAAATAGTGGCCATAAATAGTGGCCTGTCCAGCCGCCAAAGGGGTCCTTTTGATGAGTAGGCTGTTTTTTTCATTTGGATAAGGTGCTCTCTCTGTATGCCAACTCCTGTTTGCTGTATGTGGCACTTAAGAATGCCTTAAATGTATTCTGGAATTTCACAATGCGGATAATCTTGCATCTGATTGAGTTTCCCCCTGTAGAAATGTTATTTGAATTTTCTTACTACTGGGCCTACAGTTTTTTTCCCCCGCGGGTAGCTGTACTTTAAATGTGATGTACACTGTAGATGCTAAAGGATGTCCTAGAAGCTGCTATTTTTATGAATTAAGACTATTGATATATTGTTTAGACAATTGTTTTTGTGCATCATTCTTCATGCATTGTTTGTCTTTGTCCTATTTGTTGTTTTTAACATGCATAATTTGTACTAATAAATACATATCCATGCTTACCTGACCCATGGAAGTTTGTGGATTAAGGTGAAAAGAATGAAGTAGCAAATAAATGCTTGAAGTCCATTTTAATTGAATTCATGGTCTTCAGTCTTTAAAATTGTTTTAATAGCATTTGAATATGATGGCAAGGACACCTCTTGTCTTTGTTAATTATACAGCTCTGTCCAGCCGCCTCGGGCCAAACCCCTCATTGCTTTTAGATTAAATAAAAGAGGCATACACCACTACATCAGATTTTTTGCACATGGGGTCCTAGGGATCAGGTCGCTGGGGAACCTAACACGCCCCCGTCCATACGTGATCCCATCCCTGGGACAAATGACCATCCAACGTAATTTCCGGGGTGGTGGAGCTCTCACTTTTAGGTGATGAGTAAAGATATCCCTATTTACCACTGGTGTCTCATCATCCTTTTCCTTCACTGCCATAGATATTTTAACTGTCTCTTTTCCAATGATTAATATATTTTTGTCATTCAAGATAGAACCATGAATGCCAAGGGATCAGAATCATGATGGTGTTGTCTTTTAAAACCCTTTTCAGTTTGTGCAAAGGTGGATTTGGTACTTCTTATATTTGTTTTTTTGTGCCTGTGGTTACTAATTGGTAAAGCTAATGTCATGGCTGCCTTTTTTTGCCCTAGTCCCCTCCCAGAGTCCACAAGATGTCAATATATGTAGCACAGTCAGAAGGACTGCTTGCAGTATTCATTATTATTTTTGCATAATGTGTGTTTGTGTGCACCCAAATGTCTCTGAGTCCTTTAGAGTAGTAATTTGTATCCAGATCATTCTCCTTAATTTGGAAATACAAAGTCATTCTTTTTGGCCAAGATTACTTGCTAAGTTTTAGGTTGAAATTGTAGGTTACATTACTTCTCTACATCTACCCCTAAATCATTTAAAAGATTTTGTGCAGCTTTCTGTGACGCTGCCTGATTTTTCACCATAACACAATCTTGATAATTCTGTGCCTGAAAGAGGTGGTGTGAGAACAGTTGATGGTGCAGGTGGTGTGCATATGTGAATACAGATAAACTGCATGGTAAGTGAGTGAAGGTGGGAATGTAGTACGAGACTTGTCTTGCATGTATCATGCCTTGCTGTGTTTCAGTGATAAACTCCTGAGTTTTTCATCCTTATGAACCAATGCCACATATTTCTCTTGTTTACCTGTTCATTTGTATCTCTCTCATGCCCTTGTTGATTTATTCCTAAAGCATAAGTGTTCATTTGGCATTTTACTTCAGCCAAAATTATTTGGATACATGTCATCTGTGAAACTGTAAATTGATGCTTCTTGGAATATTTAAATTACTTTTTTGAAAGTATTGTTGAATATTCTCAGAATCCATTTCCTCTGGCCTTCAAGTTGCATCAGCACACTGGGAACTTGGCTGGTGAAGACATTTTGTAGTCATGGGAGATAGCTATAGGGGAGTGATCATTGTGCAGTAGGACATCCCACTTTCTGCCTCCTCCTACAGTTGCATTGCAGGCTCTTTAAAAGAAGAGAGTCTGCACAAGGAGGTATGCACAGCACAGAGGGATCCTTTGAGCACAGACTGAAGAACCTGTACGTGGTGTGACCTCTTCAGACACTAGGTAAGGAACAAGAAATGTGCAGGTATTCTAACCGGCGGCCCTGCTGCAAATACTAAAACAGGCTAATACCTGAAGCATTGGACTGGCTCTGACTGAGTTAACAAACAAACTGGAGGCAGGCCTCACTCTTATATTGTGGTTTATTGACCTTCCCTTCTGATTGTTCATGATAAACATTTAATTTCAAATTAGAGAAAAGGTTTTAGCTGTGCTGTTCTTAGGGGAGCCAGGTAGCAAATCAACAAATTATAGTACTTTGAGCATTTGCATGCTAAGTTCCCAGTGTCTTTAAACTAACTCACAACATTCGGACATGACAATTAAAATAATGTATTTCCACCTGTGCTCTTTTATCCCATATCCAGGGATTTAGAGGTGTGGAAATCTGCACTTGAATGCACGTTTTTCTAGTGTTTATCCCCACCAAGAATAATATTTTTCCATGTAGAGTTCAGTTCATTTTGTCTTTATTTCGAATAAAATTCATAAAAGACAACATACATAATATAATATTTAAAAACCTCTACAAACAAGCCCCCAAAATTAAAAAAAAAAAGAATGTGTCATAATCAACATACAATCATTTCATAATAATTAATTTAAAAGGGTTTTCGATTTCTTTGCACAAATCAGCCACACCCACCCCAAAAATTTGGCTACACAGATCACAGACATTTCAATTCGTATATCACCTAATTTCAACAGGGCTTCACGATTTCCCCCACAATTCAAGGTTTTGCAAATAGGTTTCAACCATTTCAATCGAGGCAATCGATATGCTGGGCATGCGAAAAACAGATGACCAATACTTTCTACCTGGTCAGGACAAAAAAAACATTTATTACTTGTTTTCTTCGCCCACTTAGCAGTAAAGGAGTTGGTCGGCAAAGTGCCCACCCGAAACTGATGATACAGCTTGCGGTCTAGGGTTTTGCAGATCAAGTCCCAATAGGGCTCAAGGGACGGTGTTACCTTATGTGTTAAAAAAAGTCCAGTTAAGCTGTTGTCTGAAGAAAGAGTGACCAGTGCAGATTTCTTTGCAGCCCAGAACTGATCTTTAAACTCTTGATTGGATGGGAACCTAGAGCATTCAGGATGTAACCATAATTCGGGGAGGCCCATTGAATACAATATTTGTTTTACTTCCCGGAGCCATGGGATTTTGTGAGCACCCCACAATGATTTGACCTCGCCCAATTCATGAGCGAAAAGACTAAGCTCTGGGGTCGTCCAAAGGCAATGCCAGAGTGCTACAAGACGATACTGCGCCATCTCGTTCAGAGGTCTACAACCTAGATCTAAAAGCAATGGTTTTATTGGTGATGATTGTGGAAGCCCCACCAGGTTCCGCAGAAACCTATTCTGTGCTGTGGTTAGTGCAGACAAGTCTTTGTAACCCCATATGTCCGCTCCATACAGGGTAGCAGCATTGGCCTTGGCCTCCTAAATTTTTACCGCTGGTATAATGCGCTTGGTCAAGGTTTTTTTTGTTCCTGCAATAAGCATCCCGTAAGGCGAACAAATTTAAGTTTTAAAACCTCCAACTGGGGGTTCCAGGTAAGTTGGTGATCAAGAGTCACGCCCAGATATGTCATGACCTTGACCTGTTCAATTGGGGCACCATTCAAAGTAACCGAACTTTTAATTGGTTTGTTTTTGTTAAAAACCATGAATTTGGTTTTGTCGACATTGATCTGTAGGTCATTGTTTATACAAAACTCAGCAAATCTATTCAGGGCTACCTGTAACCCGCTCCGGGTTTTAGAAAGGAGCAGGGTGTCGTCGGCGAATATTAACATGAGATATTTTAATCCCCCCAGGATAGGTGCGTCTGTTTGCGTATCACTAAAGAATGCAACCACCTGGTTGATAAACAGGAGAAACAGGGTAGGGGCCAACACGCAGCCCTGTTGCACCCCTCGTTGGACTGGGAAGCTGTTGGTCACCTGACCCTGTCTCCCCCATCTTACCTGGGCAAAATTATCCTCGTGTAAGCGCCTGACTAGTTCTAGAAGTTCAAGTGGGAGACCCATAAGTCTAAGGGCTTCCCATAGTTTTGCCCTAGGGACCAAGTCGAAGGCCGACCTAAGATCAACAAAGGCGGCATAGATGACCCCACCGCCCAAGAAAACCACCTTCCAATACAGCATGGTAAGTCGGAACACCTGATCTAGGGTGCTGGTGCCTGATCTAAACCCTGCCTGCATGGGGGAGAGTATGTTATTCTGCTCGATCCACCCCTGTATTCTTGCTAGGGCCATTCTTGATACAACTTTTTGAATAGAGTCAATCAGGCTAATGGGGCGATAGTTGTTCGGTGTTGATCGGTCCCCTTTCTTATAAACTGGAAGTATCTCAGCGCCTTTCCAGGATTGTGGTACCCTTGCCCCTGCTGCGATAGAATTTGCTAGTGTTGTGATATATGGAACCCACAGATCAAGGTTCAATTTAAAAAGGTCCACTGGTATGTCATCTAAACCTGGGGCTTTACCAGACTGGACAGAACCTAGGGCATGTACAGTGTCTGAGGTGCAGAAAGTAAGCCTATCCCCATACGATGTTGGTGTTATCCCCACTGTAGGCTCAATTGCCAGCTCCTGTTCAGTATTTGTATCTTTAAATTGGGCGGAGAAAAATTCCACCCAATCCATAGCGGAAACATGATTTACAGGGATTTGGGAATCCGAATCCCTGCCCCATCTAACTATCTCCCAGAATTTTACTTGGTTAGACGACTCACAGGCTTTGAGGAGATCTAGCCAGTACGAATCGTCCCAATCCCTCTTAGCTTCCCAAAGGGTGTGTTTATAAAACTGTCTAGCTTTCCTGATATCAGGGGTTATTCTAGTTTTAACAGCTGCTATTAGTTTGCTGTGGGCTTCTCTACAGTTCTTATTGTACCATCTTTTGTGTGGGTTGACTTCCTGATTTTTAGATGGCCTAGTGAGAAGATTTTTGAGAGCCGCAAAACATTTCTCATGGAGATCAATAGTAATGGACTCTACCCCGCCATTGGGAGATAATACAGTCCTCCTATTTCTTGTGTCTAGGACCAACTCCTATATTTGACAGATAAGCTCTGGGTCAGCTGTGACCCTTGTCCATTTGACCCGTCTTCTGTTATCACACAGGACTAGATCAGATGTTATACAAGCTGTTTCTGTTTGGGGGACACCTAATCCAGGAACCCTGAGCCCCAGGGAGAGAGGATTATGATCACTCTCTGGCCTGGTCTCTATTAACATATCTATTACGTGTGACCAGGATTCTATATTGACCAATATATAGTCAATGCGACTTGCACTAATCCCATTGTCGAAGGTTGGTTTCCCCAGCTTGTCAGACGGACTACGGCCATTCACTGCCCGAAGCCCCCACTCCAGGCATAGCCCCAGCCAGTGGAGGGCAGCCTCCGTTCCCCTAACACCCTTAGTTATAGCTAACGGGGGGCTATTCCAGGCGGTATCTTCATCAATCCCCACATCCTCACCTAGACTCAGGATGGGTTCGAATGAGCAGTTCAGATCACCAGCCACTAAGACAAGATGATCACTTTTATACTTATTCAGGAGATGTTCGAGGTCATTAAGAATGGGTTGCTTCCTCCCACCCTGACAACCTCGGGCGTAGATGTTAATTAAAACAATATCCTTACAATTGTCCTTACTCAGGGAAATACAGAGGAGGTCAGCATTCTCCACTAGGGTTTCCTTAACGCTGAAGCCCAGGGAGTTTCTAATCCATATAGTAAGACCTCCTTAAGCCCTACCCCTGGGGCCCTGTGTGGCTGGTTTATAATAATTTAGGAAGCCTACCCTAAATAGGGGATCGATTGACCAAGTTTCCTGAAAAACGACGATGTCATGTGTAATAATGAAGTCTGCCCAATCGTCGTTATCCAGGCGACCCCTCAATCCTGCTACATTCCATGAGGCCACCTTGATTGCATTAATAGGGCTACAGAATGTAATAGTCTCTAATTGTCCCAGAGCCCCTGACTCAGTCGGAATGGGAGTAATAACATGATCCAGTGTTATTTTAGGACCTAATTGTGGTATTGAACAATCCATACAGGATCCTGGCAGGGTGTTCGGGGCAGTCGCGTGAGGGGGAATTGGTTCCACTGAGTGTATAGAGGCATCAATCCCCCCAAGTCAGTCAACCTCATCCAGACAACCAAACATGTTAGTAGTAGGAACCCCTTGCCACCAGTTATTTTGGTTTTGCCAACCATTCCTGCGTCCCCTCTGTCTAGATTTTTGGACTGTTGACCAAGACCCCTCCATTTCAAACTGTTGTCAAGGAGGATAGAAAAAGGTGAGGGGTCTAACAACAACAGAGGGGTCTTATTCACGTAGGGCCCATGAACAGAGATGCTGAGCTGTATGGGGGTCTGCAAATGACACCACTATATGTCATGTGTAATAATGAAGTCTGCCCAATCGTCGTTATCCAGGCGACCCCTCAATCCTGCTACATTCCATGAGGCCACCTTGATTGCATTAATAGGGCTACTGAAGGTAATAGTCTCTAATTGTCCCAGAGCCCCTGACTCAGTCGGAATGGGAGTAATAACATGATCCAGTGTTATTTTAGGACCTAATTGTGGTATTGAACAATCCATACAGGATCCTGGCAGGGTGTTCGGGGCAGTCGCGTGAGGGGGAATTGGTTCCACTGAGTGTATAGAGGCATCAATCCCCCCAAGTCAGTCAACCTCATCCTTATTCACGTAGGGCCCATGAACAGAGATGCTGAGCTGAATGGGGGTCTGCAAATGACACCACTATATGTCATGTGTAATAATGAAGTCTGCCCAATCGTCGTTATCCAGGCGACCCCTCAATCCTGCTACATTCCATGAGGCCACCTTGATTGCATTAATAGGGCTACTGAAGGTAATAGTCTCTAATTGTCCCAGAGCCCCTGACTCAGTCGGAATGGGAGTAATAACATGATCCAGTGTTATTTTAGGACCTAATTGTGGTATTGAACAATCCATACAGGATCCTGGCAGGGTGTTCGGGGCAGTCGCGTGAGGGGGAATTGGTTCCACTGAGTGTATAGAGGCATCAATCCCCCCAAGTCAGTCAACCTCATCCAGACAACCAAACATGTTAGTAGTAGGAACCCCTTGCCACCAGTTATTTTGGTTTTGCCAACCATTCCTGCGTCCCCTCTGTCTAGATTTTTGGACTGTTGACCAAGACCCCTCCATTTCAAACTGTTGTCGAGGAGGATAGAAAAAGGTGAGGGGTCTAACAACAACAGAGGGGTCTTATTCACGTAGGGCCCATGAACAGAGATGCTGAGCTGTATGGGGGTCTGCAAATGACACCACTATACAATCGCCAGCAATGGATTTGCGCGTGGGTCCAACCCATGGTACTCTATGCACCATTAATACCCGACTTCTTTGGTGATTGGGGAGCTGTCTATTAGTATTAAGCCAATATATGGCCTTGTTTTTTAAGGACCAATGATTCTCTTTGGTTAGGGGGTCAAGAGCAGGTACACCAGCTAATACTATGACATAAGGGCTAGCCTCAGGTGGTAGATCAATATACCCACCGCGAAAGTTTGGTCGACTAGATTCATGAGGTGGTAATTTCTTATTTGCCAACTGATTAGACTGGTGTACGACAGCTTGTGGCCTGGGTTTAGATGGTGCTACATTCTGGGGGGGACAAGCGCTAGGGGTAATAGGTTTTGAAATGGTAGCAACGGTATTACCAACTTTGGTACGGGGTTTAGGTATAGGTTTCAGTCTTGGGGGTGTAGGGGCAGGGGATTCTGACTCCTGCACCTGAGGGGTAAAACCCTCACCCTGGGAAAACCTAGCTTCCATTTGTTTAAGACTAAAGCTAGCCAATGTAACTATAGTCCTATCCATTTCTAATAGGTGGTTTTCCATTCGGGAAAGTCTAAGTTCCAGGGGGGTAAGTAACTGTTTTAGTGTGTCCCAAACAGTTTTAAGAAATTCTTCGTCCCCCCTCCTATCCCCCTCCACCACACTCAACCCACCCTCTATTGACCCTTCCTTGCTCTTGTCTGGGAGAGTTACCACCGGGGGATCAAGCACAACACAGCTTAAATCATTGGCGTTATCCTTGCCCGGTGTGGCAGTGTTGATTTTAAATATTTCTTCCCCTACCCCAAGTGTGCCCAATGGTCGTCTACTATTAAAAAACTGAGATCTCGCAATTTTTGCCTTTTTGCGAGCATAAGTAGATCTAACAAGGCATTTCTTATTTTGTAAGGCAACTTTTTTAGCATTTACTGCAGTATTAGGCAAGACGGTTTAAGAGGGGGAGCCTATACCGGCCACAGGGGTAGGGGGTACAGGCTCCTCCAGGGGCTTTAGAGATGGTAATGTTGGTTTCAGAGCAGGCTCGGGTAGGGATGTGGTTGGGGGATGGTGGATGTCTGCCAATGTTAGCAAAGGGCGGGGGCCTGACGTACGCTCGGGGATTAGAGCTAGGGCAAGGTTGCCTAAAGATGATTTCTTGGAGGAAGCTAAGTTGAGGGAAAGTTTTCGCGCAGCTTCTAATTCTAAGGAAACCCTATGTTGCATTTTACTGATTTCCACATCAATGGCCAGATTGGTCTTTGTGAGGAAATTATCTAGGGTCCCATTGGGTTTATTAAGGCCCTTAGCAGTTTTGCTGCGACTACCCCGTGTACACATAATAGATGTATAAAAAAATGATGTGACACAAGTGAAATATATCGCGATAATCAACAGTCCAACCAAGGGGAATGGCCCAGCCCAGACCTCTTAGACCTCGAACGGCCCGCTCTTAGCCCGCTCTTCGCCTCGAGCTGCGTCCCGCGCTGCGGGAGTCTGAGGCTATGATATAGGGGGCGTGATGGGCGGGCCCGCAGGGAGAGCGGACTGGATGCTGGGTATTGGTCTCGCAGGGACTCCTGGATGTTGGAGTCCCTGCACGCTCGCAGCCCCGCTGAGCCTCACGGCCAGAACCGCCTTACCGTTCCTGTCCTTGGCTGACACTGCCCCACGTACTCCTGGACGATGCGGCACCCGCGAAGCGGGTGCGGCGAGGTGCTGGCTCAATGGAATTCAAAGAGCGTGCTAATGCGCTGCCTTGACGGTGAAGCCTCCTGGTGCAAACAACAAGTGTCCCAGCGAAAAGGGGGTACAGGGAGCTTTAACAATCCTCAGGTGGGCGGGGGGCGGGCCCGCAGGGAGAGCGGACCGGATGCTGGGTATTGGTCTTGCAGGGAATCCTGGATGTTGGAGTCCCTGCACGCTCGCAGCCCCGCTGAGCCTCTCGCCCAGAACCGCCTTACCGTTCCTGTCCTTGGCTGACACTGCCCCACGTACTCCTGGACGATGCGGCACCCGCGAAGCGGGTTCGGCGAGGTGCTGGCTCAATGGAATTCAAAGAGCCTGCTAATGCGCTGCCTTGACGGTGAAGCCTCCTGGTGCAAACAACAAGTGTCCCAGCGAAAAGGGGGTACAGGGAGCTTTAACAATCCTCAGGTGGGCGGGGGGCGGGCCCGCAGGGAGAGCGGACCGGATGCTGGGTATTGGTCTCGCAGGGACTCCTGGATGTTGGAGTCCCTGCACGCTCGCAGCCCCGCTGAGCCTCTCGCCCAGAACCGCCTTACCGTTCCTGTCCTTGGCTGACACTGCCCCACGTACTCCTGGACAATGCGGCACCCGCGAAGCGGGTGCGGCGAGGTGCTGGCTCAATGGAATTCAAAGACGCTGCTAATTCGCTGCCTTGACGGTGAAGCCTCCTGGTGCAAACAACAAGTGTCCCAGCGAAAAGGGGGTACAGGGAGCTTTAACAATCCTCAGGTGGGCGGGGGGCGGGCCCGCAGGGAGAGCGGACCGGATGCTGGGTATTGGTCTCGCAGGGACTCCTGGATGTTGGAGTCCCTGCACGCTCGCAGCCCCGCTGAGCCTCTCGCCCAGAACCGCCTTACCGTTCCTGTCCTTGGCTGACACTGCCCCACGTACTCCTGGACGATGCGGCACCCGCGAAGCGGGTGCAGCGAGGTGCTGGCTCAATGGAATTCAAAGATGCTGCTAATGCGCTGCCTTGACGGTGAAGCCTCCTGGTGCAAACAACAAGTGTCCCAGCGAAAAGGGGGTACAGGGAGCTTTAACAATCCTCAGGTGGGCGGGGGGCGGGCCCGCAGGGAGAGCGGACCGGATGCTGGGTATTGGTCTCGCAGGGACTCCTGGATGTTGGAGTCCCTGCACGCTCGCAGCCCCGCTGAGCCTCTCGCCCAGAACCACCTTACCATTCCTGTCCTTGGCTGACACTGCCCCACGTACTCCTGGACGATGCGGCACCCGCGAAGCGGGTGCGGTGAGGTGGTGGCTCAATGGAATTCAAAGACGCTGCTAATGCACTGCCTTGACAGTGAAGCCTCCTGGTGCAAACAACAAGTGTCCCAGCGAAAAGGGGGTACAGGGAGCTTTAACAATCCTCAGGTGGGCGGGCCCGCAGGGAGAGCGGACCGGATGCTGGGTATTGGTCTTGCAGGGACTCCTGGATGTTGGAGTCCCTGCACGCTCGCAGCCCCGCTGAGTCTCTCGCCCAGAACCGCCTTACCGTTCCTGTCCTTGGCTGACACTGCCCCACGTACTCCTGGACGATGCGGCACCCGCGAAGCGGGTGCGGCGAGGTGCTGGCTCAATGGAATTCAAAGACGCTGCTAATGCGCTGCCTTGACGGTGAAGCCTCCTGGTGCAAACAACAAGTGTCCCAGCGAAAAGGGGGTACAGGGAGCTTTAACAATCCTCAGGTGGGCGGGCCCGCAGGGAGAGCGGACCGGATGCTGGGTATTGGCCTCGCAGGGACTCCTGGATGTTGGAGTCCCTGCACGCTCGCAGCCCCGCTGAGCCTCTCGCCCAGAACCGCCTTACCGTTCCTGTCCTTGGCTGACACTGCCCCACGTACTCCTAGACGATGCGGCACCCGCGAAGCGGGTACGGCGAGGTGCTGGCTCAATGGAATTCAAAGACGCTGCTAATGCGTTGCCTTGATGGTGAAGCCTCCTGGTGCAAACAACAAGTGTCCATGTAGAGATAACGCTATGAAACAGGAAGATTTTGTCTACTCCACAGGTTCTGGGGGTATTTTAACATTTATGTTATGTTATGTTATGTTGCGGGCATTTATTGCGCGCACAGCTGCTCCAGCAAAGGAGCGTCCTGGCGCCTGACAAGGAGGCCACATAACACAACTAAATAAAAGGGAAGATACTAAGGGAACAGAAAGGTCTTAACAGCCTTGCCAAATGAGAGCAGATCAGCAAGGGTCCGAATTTCAAATGGTAGAGCATTCCACAGGGCAGCAGCATGTACATGAAAAGAGCGCCCCCCCGCCCGACTACGTTTAAAACGTGGAACTACTGCCAATTTGCGGTCTGATGAACATAGAGAGTGACCTGGAATGTAAGGAGACAGAAGGTTCTGAAGAATCTGGGCAGGGGAACCTTTAAGGATCTTGTAGGACATACAAAGCACTTTGAAATGGATCCTCTGCCTAATTGGTAACCAATAAAGGGAGCGCAAGGTGTTAGAGACAGAACAAAACCTGGGTAAACCTACAACTGCTCTGGCGGCTGCATTTTGCACACGTTGGAGACGAGTGAGTTCGGCCTGATTTATCCCTATAAAAAGGGAGCTGGCATAGTCGAGCCAAGACAACACCGTCGCCTGTACCACAAGCTGTCTGGTCGAGGCATCGAAGAATTTAAGTGCAGGTCTCAAGTTGCGCAGGATGCCAAAGCAGCAGGCCGCAATGCGTTTGGTGTGGCATACAAAGCTAAGGGTGGGGTCCAACCACACCCCTAAGTTTTTTATCTCCGAAACCAGAGTAGGGGTGGGACCCAGCTCTGAGGGCCACCATGCATCGCCCCAAAGTTCAGCTCGTTTGCATTTATGTTGATAACCTAAACTGCAGTTGGACTACATATGGATTGTGACTGAGTGTATGTCATAGTCAGTGACTGAACAAGTAATTATTTGGGCATGTATGTAGAATTTACATAGCAGGGACCTAGCCAGAAAGCAGAAGAGAGTTTCATGGTGACATGCAAAGATACAAAGAGTGATTAATAGAGTGTACTGTTACGGCCTCATGATTTGGTGCTCTTCAATGGAGTTGGCTGCTCGTGGTGATTGGATGCAGGGCCTGGCCCCTCCCTCGCAATGCATTGCTTTTGATCTCACACCTTTTATCAGTCATAGCATGTTCTAAGAAATCATTGAAAGCATCACTTATTATCCCTCTACCCACATTTATCATCCAGAAAAGAGGTTCATATTCATGACATTGTTGAGGAGGGTTAGTGGAGAGGTAAGGTCATCTTCATACCCTACTATGTACATCAAACGTTCTGGGGAAAACTGTCAGCAAAGAGGCCAGTTCCACACACACTCTACTTACACTCGTTATCTAAGACAGAGGCATCAGCAAAGAAGCCATTCCTCTAATGCTCCGCTACGCACACCTGTTATCTGAGACAGAGGTTAAAAGGAGAGTCCAGCCCCTCTGCAGCCCCTCTGCACTTACTACTATGTGTGGGATTCTTGTAAAGCGCACTGTTACTCTACCCGAGTGTCCTGGCGCTGTAGACCGCTGGGGAACCCGTCCTGGTTTTCTCTGTGAGATGGTCCCTTTCTGGGTATCTCCAGGGTGAAAACAGGCATCCCTGGCGTCTGTGGGGGGCCGTTGTAGAGATGAGGCAAGCTTAATGCCCAGAGTTACCGAGTGTGTTCCCTGGTTAGAGTAGGCACCGATGCGAGAATTATCGAGTCCGCTGACCCTGGTCCACGACCCTGCCGCGTCGGGAATTGAACCCTGGTCCCGGGCCGTTCTCTGCTTACAGGTCTGCCGCCTCTAACCAGTGAGCCACACCACTCCACAAAGCAATATGCACAGAAATTTTCTGTGAGAGAGGTCTCAAGGTAAAACTAGTCCTGCCCCATGCACTACTCTGCACACCCTTCATCTGAGAGGCAGGTCTCTTAAAGAGAGGCTAGTCCATCCACAAAACCTGCTACTAATATTCAGAGGGCCAGTCCCTCCCTACACTCTTCTATGCACACCCATCATCAGAGGGAGAAGAGAGGGCACTTACTCCCCACAGCCTGCTATGCACTTCTGTCATGCTGAAGTAGGTTTCAGAATAAAATTCAGTCCCTACCCTTATCCTACTATGTGCTCTTGTCACCCAAGAGTGAAGTGTCAGCATGTAGAGGGTTGGCTGATGGGCCTTTGGGGCTATGTGTCAGGGGGTTGCATTTACACATAATCATTAAATATTGCTTTACTTGGAAATTCACTGAAATAAACAAAGGTTGACGTAACATTATAATTAGCTGAATACGTCAGTGACAACATTAATGTTTTGGCACAGAAATTCGCCAGTTATATTTAGCAGCGCTAGCTTTAACTTGCATAATGACATGCACTGTTTATGATTTCAAATAAAACATCTGTCATAGCATGCTATATGACATAATTTCGGATATCACTGATATCATCTCAAAGTACATAATTGATGTCATCACTGATGACTTCATCCAATCAGTTTTATAGTTTGTTTTTATAGATTATATAGTGACAAGTGAGTACCAAATGTATTTTCTGCCTATATTAGTAGAGCCTGGGAACAGTAATGGGTGTAAGTATTTACAAAACACATCTGCCCTAATGCACCAAAGGTATAAAGAAGTATGGACCATGTTATATATATTTATAATCAATATAAGGAGGTGATAGTGGACTTGTATTCATTATGTTCCACACACGTTTTTTAGTACTGCAGAAAAAGTATGCCATTTGAGATAGATTCTATGTAGTCAAACTTACTTTTATAAGCAAACACAACAAGATGATGGAAGACGTACTGAAACCTTTCAAATACTCACCCCCAGTCAAGCGATCTAGGTTAAATACATTGTTGTTTTGCTCAACATCCATTCCCAGTTGGACACAGCCATATGCAAATCAGTCTTGATCCTGTCAGGGTCTTCCTGGAACAGATACAAACATCCTGTGACCAATTTCGGACTATTGTGCCTCATCAGCATTGCTAGCTTGAATCCAGTGCCACTGCAAGCAAGGGACCCATGCCTGGGCGTACCCTTGGCCATTGAGGGTGAACATAGCAAACACAAAAAGAGAATGGATAGAGTGCTGAAAGTTTTTAAACACTCACACCGGTCAAGATATCTGGGTTAAATCCATTGTTATTTTTCTCACCATGCCTCCCCAGTTTGGACCCAGCCATATGAAAATCAGTCTTTAACCTGCTTCCCATGGGAATAATCTAACCCAAACTGCCAAGCCAGGTCCTCTCTGGACCAGAAACAAGCATCCTAGGACCAATTATGGGGTATCCACCCTCATCAGTCAGGCTACTTTGAATACAGTTGCACATCAAGCCCACATCTCTGCATTCATTGGACACTTAGAGGGAACATAAACTCAACACGATGATGGAGGGAGTGCTGAGATTTCAAACACTCACCTCTAGTCTGGAGATCTGGGTTGAAAAAATTGTTCTTTTGCTCACCATGCACTCCACGTTGAACCCAGTCATATGCAAATCAGCCTTAACCCTGGTTCTCATTGAACAGTACAGTCCAAACTGTGAAGCCAGGTTCTCCCTGGAACAGATACAAGCATCCTGTGACCAGTTTTGGGGTATTACCCCTCATCAGCTAGGCTAGCTTGAATCAAGTGCAAACACAAGGATATGATGGACGGAGAACTGAAACTTTTCAAACACTCACTCTAAGTCACACATCTGGGTTGAATCCACCATCGTTCTTTAGTTAACTTTATTACCCTAGTTCGGACCCAGTCATATGAAAATCAGTTTTGAGCTGGATGGTCCAGTTCGAATTGCCGTGTTAGGTCTTTCCTGGCCGAAAACAGGCATTCTGGGACTGGTTTTGGGTTAACACTCTTTATCAGCCAGGCTAGTTTGAATCCGGTGGTAAAGTGAGCAAGGAACCCACATCTTGAAATACCATGCCAACTTAGGGTGAACAAAGCAAACACAGCGAAGATTACAGGGACATTATAGTTTGGTAATGGAATAAAAATACCTTCAAAATTGACAGAAAAAATAATGGTTACAGGGATGTTATAGTTAGGCTCAGGTTTCACTCCTACACAAACAGTGAAATTCAGCAGTTATAGATAGTTAAGCTAATGAAACCTTGTTCCCCCATATTGCACTGCTTATGAGCTCACATATTATATCACTCATGACATGGTCAGTAAAATCACTATTGATTTCATGTCAAATGAATCACTGATGATATCATCCAGTGACTGTGAGAGTTTTAAACAAGTTTATAAGTGTTAAATATATTTAACAAGGTGTATTGGTGAATCAGTGGGTGCTTGAGTGCCTCTTAGGATGTTACAGTTGGTACATGACTGACTGTATATGTGCATGATCAGGTGTCTCAGTGAACATATGAGTGAGTGGCTGGTTGTGTGAATGTTTGTATCAGTTTGTCAATGATGCCTAAGTGGCTGTATGGGTGTGTGAGTGGGTACATGAGTGCCTGTATAGGTGAGTTATTGGTTGTCTGAGTACCTGTACGGGTATCTGAGTGTCTGTGTGGGTGAGAGGTTGTGTGACTGCCTATATGGAAGAGTGAGTAGGTGAGTCAGTGACTTAATTGGTTAGTGAGTATGTGACGATTATGCAGAGTTGTATCACCTCTTAGCAATCCTGGTGAGTGGGACTTACTGGGGTAACAGGAGGACCTGTTAGCCCATAAGCACCTACAGCGACCAAGGTGACTTCTTCTCCTACCATGCAGAATGCCAGGAAGTGGGATGCCAAAGTGCTGCATAAAGGGTCAAGGATTTTTAGAATGGGGATCTCAAAGCAATTTTTCTGTTTTCCTGATCACTTAACAGGGGGCAGGGAAACAGACATGCTCTGCTTTCAGCAAGTAAGTACATTTCCGGCTCTTGCTTGCTGAAAGCAGATCTGAATTTGCTATGGTTTGTCAGGAGAGATGGTCCTGCCAAGTCATATCAAACTGCAATGTCCCGGCATTGGGTAAACTGGGACACTGCTAGAGTCAACCCTGGGGGGTGTTAGTCCCCAGGGCCATATAGGGCTCTATTAAGGAGGTGTGTGGCTCCCCCCCAATGTTAACTTTAGCTTTGGAGACGTGGCTGTCCCCAGAGCTGCTGTAGGGCTGAGCAGGCTGACCGCATTACTATTAAGTGCCACATGAAGGTTGCACCTGTGGGGAAGGCTGTAGGAACTCTCCCACTTTTTTGTAAAATGTGTATGCCCTGGGTAGGGGGCATTCCCAAGGCAGCAAGGGAGGCCTTAGGGCCTCCCCCTGCATTTCCTTAAAAAGAACAGTAAGCCCTGGGGAGCTGGTTGTCCCCAGGGCTGTGTGGGGCCAAGTGGGCCAAGATGGCCCCGTTTTTCTTTTTGTATACAGGACTGGGAAAGTGTCGGGCCCGAGGCTTTTCATAAGACTAACAGGGGGCCCCATGAACCCTCCTCTTCATGCCCCTGGATTTGGCTCACCTGAGGGCTTAAAAAATAGAAATGTGTGTTTTTTTCTCACAATATTGCCATAAATTTGTGGATCCACTTGTAAGTCCATGGTAATATTTGAAAACATGGCTTTTACCCAGCGGAGTCCCTGAGGGACCCCATAATAGTTGGGGTGTCAAGGTATTCCTATCCTGCCCACTTTTCTTTATATTTTCCTCTCTTTGTGGGCCTCAGCTTCGTCTAGCTTTCTGCTAAATTTGGTGTAATTCCATTCTGCAGTTAGCTCTGTAATCGCGTTTAAGAAATAAAACATTAACATCATGAATATCAACATCAATATAAGATGGCTAAAACACATTAAGCAAACAAAACAGGTGATGGACCGAATGAGGATCAATGTCACACATTCACCCCAGTCCAAAGATCTGGGCCCAAATCCATCGTTTTTTTGCACTCCACACCACCCCGGGTTAGACAATGGTGATATGCAAATCAGCTCTGACCCTGTGCCCCATTGGAACAGTCCAATCCGAACTACAAAAGCCATGTCCTTCCCAGAACGGAATCAAGCATCCGAGGACCGGACCGGTTTCGAGGTAACACCTCACCTCAGCCCGGCTAGCTTGACTCCAGTGGTGTGGAGTGCCTGGGACCGACGTCTGAGCTCCCCAGCGCACTTATGGCAGAATTTGCAAACAAAACAGGTGATGGACCGAATGTGGATCAATGTCACACATTCACCCCAGTCCAAAGATCTGGGCCCAAATCCATCGTTTTTTTGCACTCCACACCACCCCGGGTTAGACAATGGCGATATGCAAATCAGCTCTGACCCTGTGCCCCATGGGAACAGTCCAGTCCGAACTACAAAAGCCATGTCCTTCCCAGAACGGAATCAAGCATCCGAGGACCGGACCAGTTTCGAGGTAACACCTCTCATCAGCCCGGCTAGCTTGACTCCAGTGGTGTGGAGTGCCTGGGACCCACCTCTGAGCATCCCCAGCGCACTTATGGCGGAATTTGCAAACAAAACAGGTGATGGACCGAATGTGGATCAATGTCACACATTCACCCCAGTCCAAAGATCTGGGCCCAAATCCATCGTTTTTTTGCACTCCACACCACCCCGGGTTAGACAATGGCGATATGCAAATCAGCTCTGACCCTGTGCCCCATGGGAACAGTCCAGTCCGAACTACAAAAGCCATGTCCTTCCCAGAACGGAATCAAGCATCCGAGGACCGGACCGGTTTCGAGGTAACACCTCTCATCAGCCCGGCTAGCTTGACTCCAGTGGTGTGGAGTGCCTGGGACCCACGTCTGAGCATCCCCAGCGCACTTATGGCGGAATTTGCAAACAAAACAGGTGATGGACCGAATGTGGATCAATGTCACATATTCACCCCAGTCCAAAGATCTGGGCCCAAATCCATCGTTTTTTTGCACTCCACACCACCCCGGGTTAGACAATGGCGATATGCAAATCAGCTCTGACCCTGTGCCCCATGGGAACAGTCCAGTCCGAACTACAAAAGCCATGTCCTTCCCAGAACGGAATCAAGCATCCGAGGACCGGACCGGTTTCGAGGTAACACCTCTCATCAGCCCGGCTAGCTTGACTCCAGTGGTGTGGAGTGCCTGGGACCCACGTCTGAGCATCCCCAGTGCACTTATGGCGGGATTTGTAAACAAAATAGGTGATGGACCGAATGTGGATGTGTAAATAATAATGCATGTCTTCAGAGGTATTCAGACCATTTGGGGGCTTTGCTGTCCAATTCCATTATCATATGTGTATCAAGTTTTCTAAGCATTAGTTCCTTATTACCTCCACGAGTGAGTATAGGAATACTAGCCACCACATAATATTTCAGACAGCTAAGGTTGTTATTATGAAAAGCCTTAAAGTGCCGGGCTACCGGATGATTACTGTCATTGTTGACAATAGCACGGAGGTGCTGTAGGATGCGTTCCTTTGACAGGGAGTTTTGTACTACCTATGTAATTTAAATTACATGTGCAGGTGAGTAAATATATAGCAAAGTCTATACAGCAGGTAAAGTGGCCTCTTATTTCTCTTTTCTGAGGACTAAATGGGGCTGTATAATGGGTTGTTTTGCTCCAAAATTTACATGCCCCACACATGGAACATTTATAAAAAAAACAATTTGGGTTATAACCAAGTAGTTGTAGTTGTAATTTCAGGGCTATTTTTACTTAATTCAGTCCTCATAGATTTCTCCCTCCTAAAGGTAAGAGTGGGTGCTGCTGGTAAAATAGGCACAGGCACCCCATCTGTCAATAAAATAGGCCAATTTTTCTTTTTGATTGTGTTAACCTGCCTTTGTTGAGGACTAAAAGTGGTAATTAACCTTGGTGTGACAGATTCCTCATTGTCAAACTGGCTAGTTTGCTGAATAACCTCCTCTTTGTTTAAAAGAGAGTCTCTGGATCGGTATGACACTTTTTGAGTTGCTTCTTTAAGTGTTTTTTCATTGAATCCTCTTTCTTTAAACCCACCTAGGGCTGCCTCTGCACATTTTTCATACTCTGCTGCCGTACTACACATTCTTTTTAACCTTAGGAGCTCACCATACAGAATACTTGTGATATATATATATAGGTAGTTATAGTTAGAACCTATTTTCCATAGGAAAAGCATTTTTTGATCTGCTAATAACCTTGGTGCAGGTTGGGGGGGGGGCGGAGCTAGCCAGCGTCGATGGTGGACACATAAACGCGAGGCTCCTCACCATCACCTAGCATTAATCCTGTAATCGATCCTTTTCCCGATGTGGCCGAGCACCAAAGTCGCTGGGGCCTCCTTCGGACCCCCCGCTCTAGCTCCGGTGGGGATTGCAGCCCGAGACGCCACCGAAAACCGATGGAGACAGGTCCCTCCTGCGGATGCCGGACCAGGCCGCAACCACCGGTCTTTTCTGTCTGGCGATCCGCTCTGCGTCACCTTACATGCGGGTGCTGACAGGACCGGCACCCGGAGAACACCGGAGGTCCGGAGAGTGTGACCCTGATACCGCATATGGATGCTGGCATAAAGTTCGGAAGACGGGTGGAGTTGTTTGCAGCAGACAGAGAGCCCAGCAACACCTGTGAACCCCATTTAGAGGCCCGGAGAGAGGACGTGGGTGCAGAGCCTTCAGGCGCCCGAGCGTCTGTGGCGGCGGAGGACTCCCCCCTGTAATCTTCACGCACTGAGAGGGAAGTAAGGTATGCAGCTGGGGGGAGCTCGGCGGGGAGCGACTTGTTGATGCTATATGGACACGTGCTACCCCCGGCGCTGAGGCTCTAATTAAGATACGGCGGTGGCGGCTGCTGCGCCCCTGGTGGAGTGCATTGCGGCCTGCCTGGCCTCATGGCACGAAGAACACAGTGCAGGAGTGGCGCGTAAGTGACGGGGAGGCGGATTTTGCCTGTCGTTCCATGGAGGGGTTGCTTTGGGGGCAAAGTGAGGGTGGCACCGGCTGCTCCCCCCCCCCCTTTTTTGACTAGTGCACTGGTACCTAGCTGCAGGCCCAAGTGAGCAGGCCCCAGTGGGCGCAGAGACTCGGGCCGAGGGGTGCGAGTCCTGAGTGTGGGAACACACACTACGCTGGGAGCCGGACGAGGCTCGGCGGGGAGTGAGTCGCATAGCAGTCCCCAAACGAAGAGGCGGCCTTTGAAGTTACCGGGGTGCAGGACGCTCCTGTCCTTACGGAGCAGACATGGGGAAAGGTGATAGAACGCAGACCAAATTATCCTTTGATCAACGCCGGCAGAAGGAGCCGGAGCCACGTGCTCAGGCGACACCGCCGCATGGCGGAGAGCCGGGGGGCTCACTCTGTGCGGAGATCAAGGACATGCTGACGACCATGGAAAAGATGCTACAAGAAGGCATGTCGGCGATTGGCTCCAAAATTGATGTGCTCTCATATTGCATGGACCGCATGACTGAGCGAATAGACAAACATGCGGAAAGGCTGGACATGTGCACACCGCACAATGGGACCGCGCCGACGTGCCAACCCAAGGCCGATCATCGCGAAATTGCTCAATTACAGAGACAGAGACGCGGCACTTAGAGCGGCTCGGGAGAAAGGGAAGCTGCAGTACGAGGGAATGGACATATCACTGTACCCAAACTTTACGGCAAAAGTCCAGGAAGAGAGAAGGCACTTCGCCCCGTACAAACAACAGCTCCGGGAACTTGGTCTGGACTATGCAATGTTGTACCCGGCGAAATTGCGTATCAACAGACAGGGGCACTCGCATTTTTTCACAGACCCTAAAGAGCTGCAGAAATCTCTGAAGGTGTGGGCCAAGGAACGACGAGGCAGCCCTAGGAGCCAGGCTGGGGAGCCAGATCGCAACAACGACATTGATGAGCAGGACTAAGTGGAAAGTGCGGAGTTGTGAGGGTCTGCGGTGGACTTCAAACTGGTGGACTGAACTGCGGGTCCTTCAGAGCGCTGGCTGGTGCTTCACTGCGCCCTTGTGATGACTGGAGGCGAAAATGACAGGAACTATACTGGGTGAGATCTTTGTATGCTGTTTCAGCGCTCCTGAGAGGGCGTAATGTTTGACACTTATAGGACTTGGGTACAGCATGATGTGTGGTGTCTTCGCGACAGGAATTGACTAGTGCGGAGCCTTTGTGTGGCGTGGGGGTGAGAGGGGACTCCATTACCTAGTCGTTAGGAACAATAAATGGCCAATGTTGGCACAAATAGGAAGGGTGGTGGTGCAGGGGCAGACTTGTGATACTCTTTCGTAGTGCCACACTGGAGGAGCAGGACAACAGGATTTGTTTGGCGACCTCTGCCCTAGCGCTGTCAGCAATTTTGGTCCATATTGGGCCCAGTTTGAGGATTGGTTTCGGGTGCTTGGTGGGGAGAAGAGGGGGGTAGGGGACTCGGTCTGACCAGGTTGGGGTTGGTTGGCTGTGGGAGGAGGGAGGGTAGGGTTTTTTTTGTTGCGGTTCATTCATGGTGGGTGGGCTCCAGGTGAATTGAAGAAAGCTCTGACGCTAATGGTTGTTGTGCTCTGGCTGGGTGCTCTAAGTGGTTTGTGTGCTGATGCACAGGTTCCTGACCAATGGGACAGATATTACAAGTATCCGGGTTCGAATAGCGTTGTCATGTATGCAACTCTACACAAGATGAATATAGCCTTGCACACCTGTGCCAACACTGTTAGGACTCTGTGTGTGGTGGGGGATCAGAGACAGATAATGAGGACCCATGAGATAGGTCACTTCGATGGTTATAGCTGAAGAGCAACTTGGGGGCTCGGTGGGGGAAACCGAGTCCTTCAAAGCAATGACCTGGAATGTTAGGGGGCTCAATGATTACCGAAAGCTACGCAACGTGCTACTCTACCTGCAGAGGCACCAGATTGACCTGGCATTATTACAGGAAACACACTTGCCTAATACCGGTAAGATGCTCTCTTATAGGGGGCTCCTAGGAAATATCACACATGCGGGCTTCACGACACATTCTAGGGGGGTCCTCAAATGGGTGAATCCTAGGTCCAAATTGCAACTCTCACTACTGAGTGGTGACCCGGAGGGGAGGTTTGTGTTGTCCAGGTGTGTGGGTAAAGGACATGATTTTGTGGTCATGAATGTGTACGGCCCCAATTATGATTCTCCTGAATTTTATGCGGCAGCAGCCAGACACTGTGTAGGGTTGAGCCCCTCTAGAATGCTGTGGGGGGGGATTTTAACTTGATATTTAACACTGAGCTGGACAGATCCGCAGGCCGCCCCAGACGGCCGGCGGTTGCCGCATTACAAATGCAGGCCGAGATGGTATCCTTGGAACTAGTGGACGTCTGGAGGGAGAGACACCAGGACAGAGGGGGCTACACTCACTACACCGCTTACCACAACATACACACCAGGATACATTACTGGCTAGTCACGCACTCCCTTCTAGAGATAGTGCGAACGTGCAAGATATTGCCGCGCACACTGTCAGACCACTCTCCGTTATTGCTGATACTAGATTCCCCCAAACATAGAATCCCCCCATTCACATGGCGTTTCCCCCTTACTCACTGCTGGACGAGGGGTTCAGGGGCGAGCTGGGTGAGGAGATAGATTTGTTCTTTGAAACGAATATAGGGTCGGTGGACAGTTTCCGAACTGTATGGGAAGCATTTAAAGTCTGCATTAGGGGAGTGGCGATGGCCAAACACTCCAGTGTACTGAAAGCTATCAGACAGAGGTTGACATATTTGGAGGGACAGATAGCAGATTTGGAGAGGCAGCAAATAGCGGGCATAGTGGCGGCGGGGACCAGGGAACTGCAGGAGTTGCTTAAAGAGTTCAACGAGGAGGCAGACAGGATAGTCCAACACCTGGGCAAATACGCAACGGCGCGCGTATATGGGGAAGGGGAGCGCCCTGGCTCCCTACTGGCTAAAATAATGAAAGGCGGCAGACGACGGCAAGTGGTCACCGAGCTGGAGTCGGGTGCGGGGGGGCTGCTCACCGAGGAGGAAGAGATCCTAGCCGAGTTCAAAAACTTTTATGCAGGTTTATACACCACTAAGCTATCCGGGGCGGAGGAACAGATAGATAGTTACTTGAGTTACATCAAGATGCCGTTCCTTGAGAATTGGCAAAGAGACCTCCTGATGCCCCCTATTCAGCAGGAAGAGATCTCGGATGCGCTGGAGAGTATGAGACCCGATAGTGCTCCCGGGGCGGACGGCCTGACAGTGAGCTTCTACAAAGCATTTAAAGACAAGCTTCTCCCACACCTATCCACTCTCTTCGACGATATATGTGAGGAGGGAACCATGCCGCCCTCCATGAGAGAGGCGATGCTGGTTACGGTCCTTAAACCAGGAAAAACCCCCACCCAAGCAGGTTCATACCGACCGCTGTCCCTATTGAATATGGACGCCAAACTGTACGCTAAGGTGCTGGCTGCTCGTTTGTCGATGGTTGCCCCCGACCTGGTAGCCCCAGAACAAGCGGGATTTATACCGACGCGCAACCTCACCTATAATATACGCACGGTGATGGGGACCATCCAGCACACGCGACAGGACACTAAGGCAATAGCGGTGTTCCTGGACATGGACAAAGCGTTCGATTCTGTAGAGTGGCGATTCATGCGTAGGGTCCTTAGGAAACTGGGGCTAGAAGAACTCTTCCTCCAGATGCTGGTTGCACTATACTACAGGCCCACGGCGCGAGTCCGACTAGGCGATAGGGTCTCGGAGCCGTTCGACATTAGCAGGGGCACTAGGCAGGGTTGCCCTCTCTCGCCTCTGCTCTATGCTCTGGTGGCGGAACCGTTGGCCTGTGCGATCAGAGAATACCACTCATATGAGGCCATCACCTATCCAACGTACAAGATAGGAATATCCACCTACGCTGATGACACCCTGCTTTACGTCAGGGACCCGGCTACTAACCTATCTTCAGTCCTAAGGGAAGTGGTGCACTTTGGTGCACTCTCCGGACTCAAGGTGCACTGGTCCAAGTCAGTGGCGTTCCTCTCACTCCCATCACTGAGCCCTTCGACATGGATTACCCGTTTCAGTGGTCTACTGAGCCGATTTGGTATTTAGGCATTATGTTGCACACTGACCCTGATGTTATGGTCAGAGAGAACTACGGAGTGGCCTATAGCAAACTGGCGGATGACGTGGAGATTTGGTGCAAACTACCATTATCTCTAATGGGACGTATTGCCATAATGACAATGGTGGTACTCCCGAGGTTTCTATTCCTCTTCAATAACATCCCTATCGTGTTATCCAAGGCCTTTTTTGCTACACTAACTAAACTTCTCATTCGCTTGGCCTGGGGTGGCAAACAACCCAGAGTGAAATGGGAGGTCCTAATGCTACCGTATGAACAAGGGGGTCTGGGAGCCCCAGATATGGAGAGGTATTACAGGATTGTGCAGGCTACCCATCTCCACACGTGGATCCACGGAAGTCCAGATATTTCGCACGTGATCATGGAAAAACTGTTTGCGGACCCTGAGCCCCTCCCGGCAACGGTATGCGGCCCTATGGACCGCAGAGTGGGGACACTGGACTCTATTATGACAACTAACCATGCTTGGCACTCCCTACTGCGAAGACAGGACAAAGAATTGCTGTACTCGTCGCACATGCCTATACACTGGGTGCTGTGGCTGCCCACTTTGGTGGAGATAGGGGTCTGCGGTGCTCTCCGCAAGTTGGGTGTACACACGGTGGGGGATCTGTTTGAACAAGGAAAGGTTAAGACATGGGAGCAGATCACGCTGGGAGGGACACAGCCTTCGTTGCTGCAGCGATTCCAATTCCATAGAGTACGAAGTGCATTCCTGGAACTGTTGGGGCTGGATCTGGAGGAGCCACCCAAAATCCTGGAGCTGACGTGTGTCATCAACATGGCTGCACCCCAAAAACTCATAGTGAAGCTTTACAAAATAGGTCATGAACACACTGCGCTGCGATACACTAAGGCGCAATTAGCCTGGCAAAGTGACTTAAACATCCATATAGACGATAGCATGTAGACATATTGCTGCGCAAACTCTAGGAAAATATCACTGAATGGACGGCATCGCCTTGTCCACTTCAAATACTTGCAGTGTGTCTATTACACGCCAGAGAGGCTGTACAGATATATACTGCGTGAAAGCCCGGTGTGTGAGAGATGTCATGCCCCGGTGGCGGACTTTGTGCACATGGCCTGGGCTTGCCCGGGATTGCAGACATTCTGCAGACATTCTGGCGCTCGGTGTTTGCTGAATTGGGCACTATAGTTGATTTAGAACTGGCCATGGACCCTGCCCTCGCCCTGCTTGGATTCTCGAAAGGGGTGCCTGTGGCAGTGCGAAAATTGGTAGACATGGGCATGCTAATTGCAAAAAGAGTGGTGGCACTGTGGTGGCACTGTGCTGGATGAGGGGCCCCTTACCCACAATGAAAAGATGGTCCAGTGATATGTTGTTCTGTAACACGCAATCAGAAGTTTATGGTGGGCTGCTCCCACCCAGGAGCCGGCCTAAGAACTTCTGGGGACTGTACCAGACCTACATATATTCAAAAGAATCAGTGGAGGAGTCCCCAGTGCAGGCACGGGAAGGGCAGCCAGAGCTGCTTGATACAGGCCCTCAGGCAGTGCAGGAGTGGAGGGGCGATGTGGAGGCACACGATAGAGCCGGGGTTCCTGGGGAGGTGGACAACAGGGTGGTCCATCGTCTTCTGGACTTGATCGGAGGGGGGGAGGATGTGTCAGGTTGTAGTAAGTCCCGGGCAGGCCCAGGAGGCGGTTTTGGAGCTCACTCAACAGGGCCATGTACTCCATTCAATTTAACTGCACAGTCATGTAACCGGAGCTACAATGGGGGAGTTGGGGTGTTGGGATAGGGAGTTTGGGGGGGAGTGGTGAAAATGTTAAAATATAATGTTGTATGATATCACAGTTAGGGCGGAGTGCTGACTGCCGTCCATGACACCTATTTGAGTATATGACTTGCACACTGTTTGGCTTTATGTTATTTGCTTTGCAGATCAGTTTCACTGTAATGCCGGCCTGAGAAGGGTTGTAGGCGAACAGCTCTGTATGTATTGCATCCTGCCAATAAAATAAAAAATAAAAATGTTTTTTAAAAAAAATAACCTTGGTGCAGGTTGACAAATTTGTATGAAGTTTGACCAATCTTCGCGAAATTCTCCAAAGAAAGGTCTATCCAGGTCAGCTTCTATCCTGAAAATATGGGAGTGATTCGTAAAGTTGGGGCTGAGAAAAAAGGGGGGGTCCCAAAAAGTGTGTTCTCCATGTCAATTTCGATAGGAATCCAAGGCTACAGCCTGAACTGCTGAACTGAATTACACCAAATGTGGCAAAAAGGTAGCGCTTGGTTCAGAAAATGAGTTTTTTTTCTTAAACTCTGTAAATCTGTTCAGTAGCTGCTGAGAAGTTCAGAAAATAATAGTAAAGAAATCAATTTCCAATAGGAAACTTTAGCCAAGGCTACAGCCCACACTGCTGAACAGAATTACACCAAATTAGGAAAAAAGGAAGTTTTTGCCTCAGAAAGCGACCTTTTGTAAAATGGTGCAAATCCGTTCAGCAGTTGCTGAGAAAATAAAAAAATAAAAATATTGACATCTAAGGGCGCAGTGGGTTTGTGAACCCTCCCAACCACGTGCTTCATTCTAATTGGCGGCCAACAATCCAAACCAGGAAGTCTTGGCAGCCATCTTGAGACTCGGTAGTACCTAGTCACAAAAAACAGTAAAGGAAAGTGAAAAATTAAGAAAAGGGAGCAGGATGGAAACACCCTGACCCCCTGGGGCTGCTCAGGTGTCCCACAAGGACCCCCCCCCAAATATTATTTTCCACCCTACCCCCAACAGATAATGCAAAAGTCAACTGCACTCGCAAACACCACCAGCTGATCCGCACCACCAAAAGGACATCGTTCAAAGAGGGGCTGGATAACAACACACACAACAGCAAGGAACTCTTCAACATCGTAAAAGAACTCTCCAATCCCAGTGCCAGCAGCAGCGACATCACACCATCGCAAGACCCCTGCAACTCCCTGGCCACGTACTTCTACCACAAGATAACCCAGACTCCGCCTCCAGTCACCAAACTAACACCCCCCCACCACCACCCTCAGCGCCTGAACCCTTAGCAGCACTGAAAACACCACCCACGTCATGTACACCATCAACTCTGGCTTTCCCACAGACCCATGCCCTCACCACATCTTCAACAAAGCCGACACCATCATCGCACCCCACCTCCGGAACGTCATTAACAACTCCTTCATGTCCGCCACCTTCCCAGAGAGCTAGAAGCATGCAGAAATCAACGCCCTCCTGAAGAAACCCACAGCGGACCCTAATGACCTCAAGTACTTCTGCCCCATCTCTCTTCTTCCCTTCCCTGCAAAAGTCATCGAGAAGACAGTCAACAAACAGCTGACCACATTCCTCGAGGCAAACGACTCCCTCGACCCATCCCAGTCCGGATTTCGAGCCAACCAAAGCACCGAGACCGCCCTCATCGCAGCCACCGATGACATCAGGACCCTGCCTCACAACGGGGAACAACCGCCTTCATCCTCCTAGACCTCTCAGCTGCCTTTGATACCGTCTGCCACCGAAATCTAATAACCCGCCACCACGAAGCTGGGACACAAAGAAAAGCCCTGGACTGGATCACCTCGCTCCTCTCCAACAGAACCAGAGAGCCCACCTCCCTCCCTTCTGCTCCACGGCCAGCAAGATCATCTGCGGTGTGTCGCAATGCTCTTCACTCAGCCCAACCCTCTTCAATATCTACATGAGCCCCCTCGCCACCATTGCTTGCAAACACAATCTCAACATCATCTCCTACGCCGACGACACCCAGCTGATACTCTTCCTCACCAAAGACCCAGCCACAGCAAAAACCCACCTCCAGGAAGGAATCAAAGAAGTTGCGGAAAGGATGAAGCTCAGCCGTCTGAAACTGAACTCAGACCAGATGGAGATCCTAATCCTCGGACAGTCCCCTTCCACCTGGGACGACTCCTGGTGGCCCACAGCACTGGGCGCCGCACCGACACCCACGGACCATGCAGGAAACCTGGGATTCGTCCTGGACTCCTCCCTCACGATGACCAAGCAACTCCATCTCATCCTCATGCTTCAACACCCTGCGCATGCCCAAAAAAATCTTCCGGTGGATCCCCACCGGAACCAGAAAGGCCGTCACCTAGGCCATCGTCACCAGCCGACTGGACTACAGGAACGCCCTACTTCAGAAAAGACTTCAGCATACAGAAGGCCTCCGCACAACAAATCCTCAACATCCCTCGCCATACTCACATATCTGCCCCCCTGAGAAACCTGCACTGGGTCCCCGTCAGCAAAGGATCACATTCAGGCGCCTCACCCACGCACACAAAGCACTCCACAACATGGGCCCGAATACCTCAACAACCGCCCGACCCGCCAGCTCCGCTCCACCAGCCTCGCCCTCGCCACCGCCCCACGAATTCACAGAACCACCACCGGAGGAAGATTGTTCTCCTACCTGGCCCCCAAGACATGGAACTCCCTCCCCACCCACCTACAACTGACCTAAGACCATCTCACCTTCAGGAAACACCTCAAGACCTAGCTTGTCGAGCAATAGCAGCACCCCCTTTTCCTTCAGTGCCTTGAGACCCTCTCGGGTGAGTAGCGCGCTCTATAAAGGTATTGATTGATTGATTGATTGATTGATTGATTGATTGATTGATTGCACATCCACAGAGGCCGGAGTCTGTCATGTGGAAATTCTTCACTTTTCCACCTGGAGAGGTGAAAGTAAATGCGAGAAAGTTGACGTGCAAAATTTGTGACCGAGTCCTGTCAAGTTGCAGTGAAAAAATTACTCTTGTGGCACTGCTTCTACGTACAAGCATCTCAGGATCACACATCCTCTCAATATTGCTCGGGAAGAAATGAGGCGAGCTGCTTTGAACCCCTCACCTGCTGTGACAAGTAATGTCTGGAGCGTCCTCAGGAACATCTGCAATGGACATTAGGTCAGAATTTGCCTTTCTCGAGCAACACTGAGTGAAATGTAAGAAACATATGCTTCGGTGACAGTCTTTGGATGCAGTTTTTGCTGCACAACGCAACCATTGTTGTTATTTATTTTTTGTTTGTTTTTGGAATGATGAGTAATTCCAAAAGTTTCCTTTTTTTATTTGTTCTTTTTTTTGTTCCTTTTTTGAAAAAACACAAAAAAATACACAATTGTTAAAAAAATGTAAAAAAATACAAAAGAAAAGAGAAGAAAAAAAGTTCTTATCAGACACCTTCCTGCACAAAAAACAGTAAAGGCATTTTCCTTGTTCAATGTATGCTGTGGAATGCAGCATACATTGAAAAAGGAAAAAATGAGGAGAAATTAAAACAATTCTCCTTGTTGCACCTTGCTACACCAACTCTAGGATGGCGCATTCAGACACATCTCCAGATTAATGATTTCTCATGAATCTGGAGATGTGTCTTGTATTATGGGTTTTGTATGGGACACAGCAACACCTATTGGAACCTCCTTCAATGCAAAGTTCTGTATATGAAGGGGTCGTATTTACAAGGAGAGGAAAAACCATGCAGGGTGGCTTTTCCTCTTCTTGTAAATATAAAGGAGTGCCTGGCGCCATCACTACGCTCCGAAAAGTGATGTACAGGTGGCACAGAGTGAGTGTAAATCTGTCCCATAAGTGCTTAGGTATTGGCAGACTGATACAAAAAGAACATCGTGCTGAATGGGTGATTGAAGAATTGCATGAGACTGACAGGAGGTATCCTATGCTGCATGGCTACTACTTCAGTATTTAATGGAGTGGACCAATTATATGTATCTGCTTGGAGTGTACTTGTGTTGGTGCCTAAGTCATTTTATAAGAATACCACTAGTAACTGGAATGATGACAGTGCTGCAAACAGAGTGAACACTTCATTTATAAGTGCTTACGTATTGGTGGAATGATAGGATAAGTAGATAGTGGTAGATAAGTGATTACAGAAGTGCATGGGACACACTGCACAATTTCTACTCTGCATGAATACTAACAAGATATTTAGAAGAGTGTATCAAGAGTATGTAGCCAGTTAGAGGTCCGATTGGATAGTGCACAACATATTATAGCTGTACTTGAGGTAGTAGCTAGGCCATTCCATAATTTCATGACTAGTAACTAGAATGATTACAGTATTACATATATAGTGAACTTATAAGTGCTTAGGTATAGACGGAGTAATAGTATAACTAGATAGTGCTTGATGGGTGAATGGGGAAGTGCCTGAGACAGACAGAAGGATTCCTACTCTGCACAGGTACTAACCGGGTATTTAGAAGAGTGTATCAATAGTATGTAGCTGGTTACAGGTCTGCATGCATAGTGTACAAAATATTGTACCTGCACTTGTGTTAGTGGCGAGGCCATTCCTTAAGTATATGACTAATTACTAGAATAACTTCAGTGCTCTAAAGAGAGTACATGTTGAATTTATAAGTGCTTAGGTATTGCAGAGTGATAAGATATGTAGATAGTGCTGGATGGGTGATTGAAGACGTGCATGGGACAAACAGAAGGATTCCTAGGTTGCATGGGTAGTACTTTACTAAGTAGTTCGTTAGAGGTTTATATATATATATATAGTGCACAGCTGAATGTAGTTGTGCATTGATAGTGTTTGGATTACTTAATCTTACCTTGACAGTAGTACATATCAAAAAATGCTAAACTTTTTTTCAGTTATTGTAAGTGCTACGAATTGGTGGATTAATAGGATAAGTAGCTAGTGCTGTATGGGTTGATTGAAAAAATGCATAGGACAGACAGGAGAATTCTTACACTGCATAGGTACTAACTTGATATTTAGAAGAGCGTATCAATAGTTCCGATTTACTCACCTGTCATCAGGAGAGACCTCAGTGCTGCATCTTTGAGCCCAGTACTAATGAAAGTAATTCTAAAAATACTTACCAGTAGTTTGAATTTTTAACCATACTTACCTATTACTTGAATTTCCTTCCATAGGATAACATGGACTGGTTTCACTTGGAAAATCTTCTAAGTGTGGAGTTTTGGAACTTTAAAATATTCACCTAAAATCATCCGAACAAGAAATTCCAATTTACTCACCTGTTATCAGGAGAGAAGCCAGGGCTGCATCTTTTCGCCCAGCACTGACCCTGAAAAATAATTTAAGCATACTTACCAGTAACTTGTATTTCCTTCCGTAGGAATCCATTGTCTGGTTTTCACCAGAAAAGTTTCTAAGTGTCTATTTTCACAAACTAAAAATATTCCTAAAAAATTGCCTGTATGACTCAAACACATTCTTTCAACTGTTTACAGGAGATGCACATAGGTGATTCCATGTGAAAAAGTTTCAACTTTTAAAATAGAATAATAGTCCTTAAAAATCACTACTGTAACCAAAACACATTTACTCAACTGTTTACAGGAGATTTGAGAGGACTGAATCTAGGATCCAGTCCTTTGGTTAGAAAAGTAATCCATAAAGTAACTAATTTAATTTAACTTGAAATCCGCATTGAACTCAATGTTGCATTGTTTTTGAAATTGTGTTCCCCATTGCAACAAGTGTAACTACTGTACTTAAAAGTCTATTGCCTATTTGAAATGTATTTAAACTAAAGTAATTCTTTCTGAGAAAGTATATTTTGTAATGTAATGTATAGTGTAATTATAATGTAATTTAAAAAAATATCTAAAAATAAATAGTTTAAAAAAATGTAGTAAATCAGTATCAACAAAATAAATATATGAATTAATACATTTAAAAATTGTCATTTACAAAATCTTTGAAATTCACTGAAAAAATCATAGGTTTCAGACATGTTATAGTTCGGAATTAGTATTGAAAAAACCTTTGAAATTCACAAAAAAAAAAAAGGTTTCAGACATGTTATAAATAAGGATTCACATTTAAAAAACCTTAGAAATTCACTGAAAAAAACATTGGTTTTAGGGGTGTTATAGTTAGCTGGACATTTCACTCGTACATAACCATTGGAATTCCTCCGTTATAGATAGTTGTACTAACTATAACTCACGCGCCCGCAATCCACTGCTGATGATGACTTGGTCAGTAACATCACTGATGACATCACTTATGACATCTCAAATTACATCACGGATGACATCACTGATGACATCATCCATGTGACAATCAGAAACACCTCATCATACACTAGTATAACCTTTCATCACTCACTATAAAATATAAACTACCATTTTTTAAACATTGACACACCAACACAAGTTTTTAAAAACCCACTTAGTGATTTTTATATCTATTCACACATCTAAACACTTACCTATACATTCACTCATACATGCTGACAAAGATCAATATTAAATATAATTATACATCTACATCAACATTACAGAGCAGCACATATCCTACTCACTTATGCAGTGATGCTATTCACTTATGCAATTAAATGATCATACTTACAGTTACTCAGCTACTCACTTATACAAACATAACTATATTTGTTGATATAGAAAGTAACTCATACTTAGTATGTTATAAAGTCACCATTATAAGTATACAGTCTTCAATACATTGTGTCAGACAACCACTGATTCTTATATTTACTTTTTTATATGCACTCTCTGTCACATACAGTGGCTTTTATATTTCAACATTGTTAGACATGTATCATTGAGAAATATACTTACTCATCAACACACACATAAAGAGATTCACTACCCAACAACTGTTTCCACATGCAGTCTTAACATCATATACCTACAAAATCAACTGTTTACACATCTTTGGACAGTCACGCACCTCCCACCCAACCACATATGCATTTACTCTCCCGTACAAATATTTACTTAACTAGTTAAAAACTAATAAAGAGTGTCACATAGGTAGTAACCAACTTATGCAGTTGTTTACACAAAAAGATACAGAGTGATACAGATATTCGCACAGTTTAATCACTTTCTCATATATTTAGTGAGGGAATTTAAATTAGGCACTTACACAGTCAATCACAGGACTACTAAATGCTCCATCCAGACAGGTATACATCCACTCAGTCTTCAATACAGATTCCTATATATATAATACTTTTTTAAATATAGAAGCAAACCACATTCACTTGATGATGTCATCAGTGATATCATCAGTGATGTCATTGGAGATGTCATATCAGTGATGTCACTGACCATGTCATGAATGATGTAATATGTGACATCATCAGCAGTGGATTGTGGGTGCGCGAGTTATAGTAAGTACAACTAACTATAACGGGGGAATTGCAATGGTTTTGTACGAGTGAAATGTCCAGATATAAGGTTTTTTAAATGCTAATTCCTAACTATAACGTGTGTGAAACCTATGGTTTTTTCTGTGAATTTCTAAAGTTTTTTAAATGCTAATTCCTTATTATAACGCGTGTGAAACCTATGTTTTTTTCAGTGAATTTCTAAGGTTTTTTAAATGCTAATTTCTAACTATAACATGTATAAAACCTTTGGTTTTTTCAGTGAATTTCTAAGGTTTTTTAAATGCTAATTCCTAACTATAACGTGTGTGAAACCTATGTGTTTTTCAGTGAATTTCAAAGGTTTTTTAAATGCTAATTTTAAAATGTATCAAATATTGTCTTTTTGTGTTATCTACAAATGTTCTATATTTTTAACAATATGCCCCTTTTTACACCTCTCTGCAATGCAGCCCCCTGGCGCTTTTGCAGAGGGGGAACTAATTCCCCTTGCATACTAGGGGTCCATGGGGGCCAACTAGCCCACCTGGAACCTCCAGAATGCGCCGGGGGCTGCATTGCAGAGAGGTGTAATGAGGCTATGCCCCTTTTTACAGCTCTCTGCAACACAGCTCCAGGCGCCTTTGCAGAGGGGGAACTAATTCCCCTTGCATTCTAAGGGTCCCTGGTGGCTAACTAGCCCACCTGGAACCTCCAGTATGCTCCAGGGGGCTGCATTGCAGAGAGCTGTATTGAGGTCACACCCTTTTTTACACCTCTCTGCAACGCAGCCCCCGGGCACGTTTGCAGAGGGGGAACTAATTCCCATTGCTTACCAGGGGTCCCTGGGGGCCAACTAGCCCACCTGGAACCTCCAGTATGCTCCAGGGGGCTGCATTGCAGAGAGCTGTATTGAGGTCACACCCTTTTTTACACCTCTCGGCAACTCAGCCCCCGGGCGCGATTGCAGCGGGGGAAATAATTCCCCATGCATACTAGGTGTCCCTGGGGGCCAACAAGCCCAGCTGGAACCTCCAGTATGCACCAGGGGGCTGCATTGCTTTGCCCCGGGGGGTGGTGGGAATGGCCCCCCCCCACACTTCTTTATCACTATGCCCCCGCAATTTGGTCCCCCGAGGAGTAATTTGAAAAAAAACATACCAAGTTTCACAAAAAAAAATGGGCCTTGGGGGTGCTTGTGGGACCACCTGTACAGGCCTAGAGGGTCAGGGTGTTTCTACCCTGCCCCCTTTTTGTGTTCTACACGTTTGTTTTTTAGGCTTTCTTGTGCCTTCCTGGTTTGGAGTGTTGACAGCCAATGAGCATGCAGCTTTCTCGGAAAGGTACGCGCACAATACGTGTACCGTATGCATACGTACGCCTACCCGAATGCTCACGGTACACGCAACCCTGCGATTTTTTAAAAAAAAACAATTTTTTGGGGGCCGTGGGGGTCCTTGTGGGACCCCCTGAGCAGACCTAGGGGGTGAGGGTGCTTCTACCTTGCCCCCTTTTTGAGTTCTACACATTTGTTTTTCTGATGTCTTGTGCCTCAGTCTACCGAGCGCGTACGGTGCGCGCTTATAGATATATATTTTTTTTCTTTTGATTTTCTCAGGAAGTACTGGAGGGATTTACACCATTTAAGCAAAAGCGTGATCTCCGAATCAGACTGGACCATTTTGCCAAATTTCTTGTAATTCCGTTCAACCATTCGGGCTGTAGCCGTGTCTAATCGTCCTATGGAAAATAACATGCGGAAAACACGTTTTGGGACCCCCCTTTTTTCTCAGCCTGCACTTGACGAATCCCCCCAGAACTTTCAGGTGAGGAACGGAGCGGAGGTTTATCAACCGGCGCAAAAGTTATTCCCAATTCCTATGCAAACTAGGTCCTAACTATAACTACCTACTGGAGACCGCCAGTAGGTAATATATATATTTTATATATATATATATATATATATATATATATATATATATATCCCGATGCTCCTTTTTGCACCAAAACAACAGTGCACTTGATGGCGGGTGCCGCGTTGACGGTGGTGCACAGTACACAATATTTTCGCTCCAGAACCCCCCTCTACCGGCCGGAAAGTAAGGAAACGGCACTCGCGGGGTGGTTTTTCCAAGAGATTCAATTTATTTTAATGCTTCGCACAGACGCGTTTCGGGAAACCCCTTTATTAATGTGTTCACCACAGTGAAACACGGAAGCTTACTTTAAAGGGACCCAGCACGTGACATGATAAGGGAAATGGAGGTAGGACTGCTCACCAGCGTAACACCAGTGAGCGCCATCTTACAGAGTGCAAAACATCATATATTTACAATTTTAAATGCATATGGATTAAAATATCATTACTTTAAAAACCATGCATGACATTAAATTGATAAGTTGATAAACATGATTATTGCAGCAAGGGTCCACAGTTCATATAGACCTACGTTCAGTTAATTATTGCACAGCCTGTGTAAAGATGATCAATCTTGCCATAGATCGGCTTGGGCGGCTCCAGCAGGAACCGCCTCGTGTACCTCCTAATTAAGCCGTCAACCGGTTGTTCCCCTAGTCATAGAATAGTTAGCAGCAGTTAAGGGATGTACTGGTGTAATACAGTATTATCGAAAAGGGACAAGATTCACTTCCCCAGGTGTACAGCAAGTTCCTCCCCACTGTTAAGGCCTTTGGGAGTCTTGGTCTGGAGATCTATTATATAATCTCGATTCCAGACGTCTGAGTTTGGTCATCCTGTCACCCCCTCTCTCATGGTCAGGGACATGGTCAATACCAAAGTATTGCAAGGCATCTCTGTCACTTTTGTGTTTGATGGCATAGTGCCTAGCCACTGGTGATTTCATATCCTTGTTTGATATGGCCCGCATATACTCGAGAATTCTTAATTTAACACTGTTCACCGTGCTCCCAATATATCTGAGATTGCACGGACAGACCAAACAATAAACAACATATGATGTTTTACAGGTAATGAATTTAGATATTTTCTTGCGCTCTTGCAATCCTGGCATATCATAACCTAACACCCTCTTACTAAATGCACAGGCTTTACACTTCCCACATGGGAAGAATCCTCTCATGTCTTTCAAGGTGTTATCTTTCTTTTTGGGGATGTCCAGATGACTATGCACCAATAGGTCTTTAATGGATCTGGTCTTCTTAAAGGTGACTAGAGGGCCTTGGGGAATATCTTGTCCAATAATCGGATCTGTTTTCAGAATATGCCAGTTTTTTCTAAGAGTGGTTTCCAGGAAACTGTCATTTTCAGAAAATTATGTAATTAGGCGGAATTTACCTTCCTCCTTGTTTTGCTTCGTTTCAGCCCTGGCGTCAGTCAACAGTTGATGGCGTGGAATTTTGGACACTTTGTTGAGAGTTTTCATTAAGAGGGCACTGTCTTATCCTCTAGATTTAAATCTCCCAATACTCTCATCAGCACATTTTAAGAAATCCTCATCTCGGGAGCAGTTGCGCTTAAGGCGCAGAAGCTCCCCATAAGGAATACTTTTCTTTAGAGCAACTGGGTGTCAATTCAATTTTTTCAATTTTATTTTATTATGTTTTGGCTCTCAACGAGGGCCACATAAAATTCACAATACAAATTACATACAGAAGAAAAATTCAATAAACAAACACAAAACAAATTGCATCCATTGACAAATAGACAAGAATAATCAACGTCAGACATCTCCATAGCACATTAATAAATAGCTAAAAAACCTTTAAAAAAATAAAAAATATGGAAGCAAAACATTTCATTTGGGGGACAGTGTAGAAATTGTAGAATTTTTTTTACATTAGAGATGCCTAGTAGGAGACATATTGGTTTTAACCATTTAAACCGTAATAGGCGGAGTGCAGGGCAAATCAACAGGACATGCGTTCGATCCTGAATACTCAAATTACAAAAATTGCACATAGGAGAGGATCCATACCATTTAGATAAGAGTAGATTTAGGGGCAGTAAATCGTATCGTAAAAGAAACCATAATCTACGGACACCATGTGGCATATTCCATGTGGCATAGGGTTGGGCCAACTTCATAGAATAAGAATTAAGGAGGAGGTCACAACCCCCTTTTTCTTGTATTACATTCTTATCTGTTTGAAAACAGAGTTCCCACGATGCTTGTTTTAGCAGGATTTTTAGCTGGGTCGGTGAGTGAAGGAACAAAACACTTTCGTCTAACTTTAAAAGTGACACAGCTCTTCTAAAGTTCCTTACTATTCAAGAGAACTCTTTGAAGTTGCCCAATAGTTCTCCTTTAAGGAGAGCTCTCATCGAACCCGGTTCAGCTCTGGCCAAGCAAGCCACCCATCTTATCAGAGCACATAATCCCTGAACCCAGCTGCTCCTAAGGCCAAAATCGAGCCTACATGCGGCCAAAGAGCACGCGGTGTTGAAGGTGGATAGGGATCTTAAGAGTTTCCCTTCAATTTTGTGACAGAAACCCCAGTGCTTTAGCTCTATGAGTTCTATGCCATATAATATCTTAGCAGGAATCTTTGCCCTATACACCTCAAGTAAACAGGCGAAGTGTCTTTTTCCGGCGGCGAGATACAGGGAATTCAAACCTTTGCCATGAGCGAGGGCTTTACGTGAACTATGCTCAATATGGGGCTTCTCACTCAAATTGGCCACAATTATTTTACCCAAAAAGGTATAGGATTTGACAACCTCTAATTTCTGGTCACCTATAAACCATCCAAAGTTTTCAGAACGGCACTTCTTTTTCCCTGCAATACACATAATTTTACTTTTTGATGTATTAATCTTCATAAAATGAGAGTCAGCAAAAGCATGTAGAGCCTGCAGCCGATTAGCCAGACCTTTAGGTGTTAAATCTAGGACAAGAATATCATCGGCATACATCAAACAAGAGATAGGGACCCACCCTACCACCGGAGCTATACCCAGACAAGCAGTCAGGGAAGCAGGAAGGTCTACAGTGTACAAGGAAAACAATAATGGAGCCAGAAGGCAGCCTTGTTTAAGGCCGTTCAAAGATGGAATTTCTCCACCTTGAAGAACACGACACCAATTATCCGTGTGGAGAGCACGTACAAGATCCAATAAATAAGATGGTAAACCAAGGGCTGCTAATTTTCTCCACAGCGTTCGACGATCTACTTTATCGAACGCTGTGGAGAAATCAATAAACGCAGCGAACACCACCCCCCCTCTCACATGTGTGTATTTATCAGAGATCACATGTAGGGCGGTGAGATTATCTAATGTACCGTGCCCCCTACGAAAACCAGTTTTTTCTAATGGTAAGATATTATTCTCCTTGATCCAATCGTTAAGTAATATTAGGATACATTTTGCAAAGACCTTTCCGATTGATTCGAGGAGGGCTATCAAACGGTAGTTCATGGGGTTGTCCCTAGCTCCCTTCTTAAAAATAGGGATCAATATACTTCCCCTCCAAGAAGCAGGGACCGTTTTAGTAACAAAGCAGGATTTAAACAATGGGTAGAGGATCTTACTCCATAGTGAGGGTTCCTGCTTCAGAACCGTCATAGGTAGTTTGTCAGGTCCCATTGCGCCGGTGGAGCGCATGTTCTTCATGGCCATTTCTATTGTTTTCTCTGTTGGAAAATTAATCGGACCCTCAGGTGTTAGATCAGGGTTACTATCTACAGCCAATGTATCATTCCCTGCATACAGCTTCCGAATGTAAGAGGACCATACTTCTTCAGATATGGGGATGGGGAGAGGGCTCGTTCTGGTACCGCATCCCTTACCAACTATGGACCAAAATTCTCTAGCCTTGCCATGCGCAACTGCTTCCCGCGAATTTATCCATACAGAATCTTCCTTCTCCTTTTTTAGTTTCGCTTTTAATCTAGTTCTCCTTCTTTTTAACCTCGATATTTCTTTTGCTAGTTCACCAGATCTACCTAAAAATTGCTCTCGCACTAATTTATTTATTTCCTTATTCAGGGTACACAATGCACTAGGATAAACTACCTTTTTCCTAGAACAACTAGCCTTTTTCACATCCAAGATGATCTTCCTCATAAATGTTTCAAAGTTAACAATTTCGGAACCATGCCAATCATTTAATTCTAATATAGTTTTGCATAGAATATCATGCACACCTATAATGGCAGTTGGATTCCAAATACATCTACCCGAAGATCCATGAAAATTAACATCGTTATTATTAAGGGACCAAGACTCAGTGGGGGGAGGTTTTAAAGAAATAGTTATAATGATTATGCTGTGATCACTCAAGGGTGTAGGGCATACCATAAGATCCTGAATGCATGGGAAAATGTCATAATCTGAGATCACATAGTCAAGAATTGAGGCACTAAAAGGGGACCTGTGAGTAAATTTCGCGGGCACATCAGAGGGAAATCTCCCATTTAGAATGAGCCCCTCAACTGCCGATAATTCTTCCAGCAGAATCTTCCCTCTTTTATTAGTTATTATTTTATCTGGAAAGAGGGATTGTGGAATAAAACAGGCCTCTTCTTTGGGTTTATTTCTAAATAGATTCAAACTAGCATTAGAAATTTTACAGTTCAAATCTCCTACTAGGATAACTTCAGGTGGGGAATAAACATTTTTAATCTGTCCAATATACTAAAATACATGCTTCAATAAAATGTTAAAACGCTCTTCAGGAGGAATGTAAACATTAATAATTACGACAGCAGACTTATTTGGAGAGCTAGGGAGATTTGCTATTGTTATAGCTTGGAAGAGATTACTTGGGTCAATATAGTGAGAGAATCTCCACTGCAGTTTGTTAGACAATAAGCAAGCAATTCCCCCTTTGGCATGATCTTTCTTGGAGGAGGCAGCCGGCGCTTCCAACACATAGTAATCCTTCCCTGCATAAATGTTATTAGTACACCATATTTCTTGGATGCAGATCACATTTGCTCCCAGCGAGAATAGAAACTCTAGTTTCTCTGGACTACTATGTATACCAGCTGCATTCCAAGAACTAATTTTCAGATTATTGTTAAAGATGATGGAATAATTTGGGATTATCTGTGCTCTTATTTGATAGGGCACTAGGCAGCCAATTCCACCGATGATTATCCTCTGATGGAAGAGAGTTCTGAATTAGTGGAGGGGGCAATACCTGGGAAACCGAACGTTTCCCCTTAGAGACCCAAATCTTTAAATCTTTAAATGGAGAAAGAACCCCATCTTGCTTATCACCCTTTTGGGCCATCCTATGGGGATGAATGGTATTACCTAAACTAAAAATAGGCAGAACGTCAATACCTCTGCATTGGAAATTCTCTGCTTGCTGTAATATAAGATTTACAGTAATTTTAGAATAAAATTTGACCTTGTACGTGACACACTATCTCCACCTAACAAAGAAACTAACTCAATGTCACTTGATTGAATAAGGTGAAGACTTTCCAAGTCACTGAAACATTTAAGCAGCCATGATCTATTTAAGGGCAAATCAGCATCAAATAAAGGCAAGAAGTCCAAAACCAAAGTGTCCACATAAGACATTGATATTTTTGCCTGGGAAGAAAGGTGTGGACGTACGCCAACCCCATCTGTAGGAGAAAAAGAAGAAGCCAAAGGGTTGAGAGCCCCAAGTTCGGCCGGGATAGAGCTCCTTATCTCTACCATTGGAGGGGCAATCAACCCATGTCCACCATTCTGAGGTAGGTCCTCCACAGTCATAGGAAGAGTATTACAAATGATCTCTGGACCACAATATGGACAGCAGGATTCACTAGCCAAATTTGTGGTCCCCGGGTTAGAGACAGTGACATTATCTTCATTATCAGTTAAAACAATTGGATCTTGGAAGATTATCCGCCTTTGTCTTTTCTTCCTGTATTTGCGCACAGGTTTCCTTTTTTTCCCTTTATTATTTCTATGTTTGCCGATTTTTTCCTTTATCTCTTGATCATCATCATGTTGCCCTTTTTTCTCAGAGATGAATATTGGAAATAATTCTTGTGTCACTTTTAAAACTGAAATAGACAGATTTTCTTCCTCTATTTCAAGATCTGAGTTCTTTACACAGTTAGTCGCCGCAGTGACTGGCAGGACCGGTGCATTGTTTTCTTGAACTACTACTGTAGGCTTTATACCAGAGTTCTCTGCAGGCGCATTTACATACCCCGTTGCCAAGCTAATATCGGCCTCGGCGGGGGGGGGAGACTCCTCATTTCAGGAGCCTTTTGCAGCAACATATTCAATATTTGAGTGACAGAATCCAAGATACGGTCAGAGCTGCCCACGAATTCGCCCAAAAGAAGTAATATAGAGGCTAGCAAATGTTCCAGGGCAATCAAGGATTCCGATATAGGTTTTTCGCCTGCAGCAGCAGAAGGACAAATTCCAGATAGATTGAGCTCAGGGCTCTTGGAGACATTTAGCAACGCGGACATATCCTGCACATTTATTGAGGGAGTACTGCTATATAACAATAACCCAGATGGAGTAGCACCCACTGATGGCTTAATGGCTTCTGGAGATTTCAAACTACCTGCATCCAAGTAGCGGCCACAGAGTTCTAGGTCAATGGATGACAATGAGGAATCTCCTCCTGACCGAACGTAAGGAGTAGAGGCTTGTGGAGCTGGTGAATTGTTAGCTTGTTTTCCCTCCATAGTTTGAACGTGGAGCTTAGTATCACCATCAGCTTTGGAATGTACAAGGCCGGTCCTCGCAGTAGTTTCTATTTGGAATGGATCTGTCATCAAAGAGAGAGGGACCGAATTATCAACCACTTGTGTCGGCCCCACCTGTGCAACTGAAAGCGGGCCTTCTTTTTCATCAACTGGTAAATTCTTATCCACTGGTTTTTCCCACAGTTCAAAAAGCTGACATTGTCCCTTTAGTAAAGGATTATTAACTGATTTATTTCTTAGGGGGTTGGATTTTGTTTTGGCGCAGGTCCTTCCAACTGGGTGTCCGTTGTCAGCATGTAATATGCTGTTACCAGCAGTGGGTTTTCTGTACAGTGATGTAGTAACCTCATTCTCATTAATCTCTACTCTCAGGTCGAGATACCTCACTGCCACTGAGCTAACCTTCCCAGTAAAGCAGAGATTTAAACTTTTGTCATTCAGATGTTCAATGTAGTCCCTGGCACTTTCAGTTGACCCTTCCCAAACCATAAAAAGGTCATCTATGTATCTATGCCAAGTGACTATGTGATTGGACCAAGATTGGTTGCCGTCGGACCAGGCCACCTGCTCCTCCCACTAGCCCATGAATACATTTACATAGCTGGGGGCAAAGCAGGTGCCCATCACGGTCCCGGAGACCTGTCTGTACATATTGCCCTCAAAGAGAAAGATGTTGTTTAGTAGACAGAGCATGGTACTGTGACCTGCAAATTTCAGTGGTCTTTTCTTTGTTAAGTACTCAACTGCCCTCAAACCTTGAGTGTGTCCAATACAGGTATAGAGACTCGAAATGTCCATAACAATTAAGGTGTAGGAATTGTCCCATTTCAGTTTCTCCAGTTTCATGATGAAGTCTTTAGTGTCCCTAATATAGGAGCGTGGAGATGCTACAGGTCGATAAAGATTGACAAGTTTTCAGTGAGGCTGCCCATAGAAGATACTATAGGTCGCCCCGGTGGCATCTTTGCATCCTTATGGATCTTGGGCAACTGATAGAACGTTGGTATGACAGGATGATTCGATCTTAAAAATAGATATTCGTCAGTATCCAACATCTTTTTATTGTGCCATTCAAGGATCAATTTGCCATATTCCTCGATGCTTTCTTGATATTTTTTGTGGGCCGTACGCTCATAGTGGTTGTTGTTATTTAGTGGTTTCATTGCTTCTCCCACATATTGTTCCCTAGTCATCAGCACAACGTTGCTTCCCTTATTAGAGGGTTTAAAGATTATATCTGGTTTTTTTTGTAATTTCTTCAAGGCTAGGGATTGCCCTTTATTGAGTGGGCTTCTCGTCCATTTGCGTGTGTCTTTGCATCGGAATTCGCTAAGATCTTTTAGCATAGCGTCACTGAAGGTATCGATGGCATCTTGTGGTGTCTGTGGGAGGAATTGGGTAATGCGTTTAAAGTTGGTTTTTTGTGCCTCCTGTCCTATTCCCAGATTCCTACTTCTCTGTGTCCAGGTCTCAAGAATTTGTCTCTCCATACATGTTTCAGTTCTAATCTCCTCTAGGGCTTCCAATGTTGTCAAATCATCCAATTGTATGATGTCCATATCCCTTATTGTGTCTTGTAGGAGTCTAGTTTCCTTGACTGTAGGTTTCAACTTGTAGTATTTGTGTAGTTTTCATTTTCTGACAAACTTGAAGAGATCTATATGGTCAGGGATCCCCGCCACCCCTTCCACCACCAATCCCAATGGTAGGAGACAGACACAGTTTGAACTTTTGGAAGGCAGGGGGGCCTCCCGACCCCCCCGGCTGTATTTATTAAAATATGAAACAAAATGTAAAACTTTAAATTAAAACGTTTCATGTATCATGTACAAAATTCAACTTTCATTACACTTGATGAAGACAGGTATCCAGGCTAAGCTTAACAAATCTCTAATACAAAGATTTTCCTAACCGAGTCTAACATCATGACATAATGCATTGCATATGAATTTTGTACATCCTATCGTTAGGGGCCAACGGCAAGGTCTTAACCGGTGTCAGATCCCTATCACCAAATTCCCGCCGTCACGTGTGAGTGGCGCATGAGCAGAGGGCTTTACCCTCGTAGCAAACTGTAATTTTCCTTGTCATGGGGGCCCACTTTCACTCGACGCCATCTTAAGGTCGTCCGAGTACCCGTGCGGGGTATCCGTAAGAAGGACAGCGTGGATTTCCCCCCTTTCCCCGCACTCTCTTCCGCCGGAGCGGATATCCGGCCCCCGGGAAATTCATGGGTGGGGCATATAGCCGTCTCCCCCTGGGAGGGGCCTATGGCCGTCTCCCCCTGGGCGACCCATCCGTAGTGGGTGCCACCCCCAGTCGGTCAATACATAGGCCGCCCTTCCCATGGAAGGACACCCTGAAACCATATTCCTCAGATGTGTGGATCGCATCACCTGTCTTGAATATGTCCGCGGCACGCCTCACGTATGAGTGGCCCACGACCCAGACCACTCGCCTTTCATTCCTTATTCCTGAAGTGATGGTTAGCTGTTACTGGGCCGGTCCCAATTGCCGCCCTGCGTCACAGGTGAGTGCACTTCTTCAGTAACTTACAACATGTGCAGCCGCACGTACCGTTTGAAACAATTTGAAGACCAGCGGCCTAATTGTTTAAGATTGTCTGCCCACAGACCCCCAGCCGTTGCTTCTGTAGCGGCTCCTATCATGAATGAATGAGTCCCAAAATCACTCGGGTTCAAGCCCGCAGCTGCAATCGTGATTGCCAGCACCCTCTGGAACTGAAACTTCCAGAGGGTGGACAATACGAGTTTCTATACCTGTATTGAACACACTCAAGGTTTGAGGGCAGTTGAGTACTTTAAAAGACCACTGAAATTTGCAGGTCACAGTACCAATCAATCAATCAATCAGAGCATTTATATAGCGCGCTACTCACCCGGAGGGTCTCAAGGCGCTTGGGGAGGGGGGTCCGCTACTGCTCGAACAGCCAGGTCTTGAGCTGCTTCCTGAAGGCGAGGTGTTCCTGGGTCAGGCGGAGGTGGGTCGGGAGGGAGTTCCAGGTCTTGGCGGCGAGGTAGAAGAAGGACCTTCCCCCTGTGGTAGTTCTTCGTATGCGGGGGACGGCGGCGAGGGCGTGGCCGGTCGATCGGAGCTGGCGTTTGGGAGCGTAGAAGTTGAGGCGGCTGTTGAGGTATCCTGGTCCTTGGTTATGCAGGGCTGTGTGTGCGTGGGTGAGGAGACGGAAGGTGATTCTCTTGTTGACCGGGAGCCAGTGCAGGTCTCGCAGGTGTCCGGAGATGTGGCTGCGACGGGGGATGTCCAGGATGAGTCTTGCTGAGGCGTTCTGGATCCGCTGGAGTCTCTTCTGGAGTTTGGTGGTGATTCCGGCGTAGAGGGAGTTGCCGTAGTCCAGTCGGCTGGTGACGAGGGCCTGGGTGACCGTCTTCCTGGTCTCGGTGGGGATCCACCGGAAAATCTTGCGTATCATGCGTAGGATGTTGAAGCACAACGAGGAGACGACGTTGACTTGTCTGGTCATAGAGAGGGAGGAGTCCAGGATGAAGCCCAGGTTGCGTGCGTGGTCTGTTGGTTTGGGTGCGCTGCCTAGGGCGGGTGGCCACCAGGAGTCGTCCCAGGCAGAGGGTGAGGATCCCAGGATGAGGACTTCCGTCTTGTCCGAGTTCAGTTTCAGGCGGCTGTTCTTCATCCATTTGGCTACTTCCATCATCCCTTCCTGTAGGTTGGCTCTGGCGGTGGCGGGGTCGTTGGTGAGGGAGAGGATCAGCTGGGTGTCGTCGGCGTAGGAGATGATGTTGAGGTTGTGCTGTCGTGCGATGGCTGCGAGGGTACTCATGTAGACGTTGAAGAGGGTTGGGCTGAGCGAGGAGCCTTGAGGAATGCCGCAGATGACTTTGGTGGCTTCTGATCTGAACGGGGGGAGGCGGACTCTCTGTGTCCTTCCGGCGAGGAAGGAGATGGTCCATTCCAGTGCCTTCTCCTGGATTCTGACTTTGCTGAGGCGCTGTACTAGGGTACGGTGGCAGACGGTGTCGAAGGCCGCGGGGGGGCTAGAAGGATGAGGGCCGCTGTTTCTCCGTTGTCGAGCAGAGCTCGGATGTCATCGGTGGCTGAGATCAGGGCGGTCTTGGTACTGTGGTTGGCCCTGAAGCCAGACTGCGAGAGGTCGAGGGATCTGTTTGTCTCGAGGAAGGCGGCCAGCTGCTTGTTGACGGTCTTCTCGATGACTTTTGCGGGGAATGGGAGCAGCGAGATGGGTCGGTAGTTCTTGAGGTGGGAGGGGTCGGCTGATGGCTTCTTTAGTAGGGCGCTGAGTTTGGCGTGCTTCCAGCTCTCCGGGAAGGTGGTGGTGTTGAAGGAGGTGTTGATGATGTCCCGCAGGTGGGGTGCGATGACAGCGTCGGCCTTGTTGAAGACGTGGTGAGGGCAAGGGTCGGTCGGAGATCCGGAGTGGATGGAGTTCATCATGCGGATGGTGTCTTCGGTGCTGATCGGGGTCCAGGCGCGGAGGGTGGTGGTGGGGGGCGGTGGTTCAGTCATGGCATGCGTCGGTTGAGTGCTGAAGCTGTTGTGTATGTCTGCGATCTTGTTGTGGAAGTAGGAGGCGAGGGAGTTGCAGAGGTCTTGCGAAGGGGTGATGTTGTTGTTTCCGGTGTTGGGGTTGGAGAGCTCTTTAACGATGTTGAAGAGTTCCTTGCTGTTTTGTGCGTTGTTGTCCAGTCGTTCCTTGAATGCAGTTTTCTTGGTGGTGTGGATCAGTTGGTGGTGTATTCGGGTGGCGAGCTTGAGGGCAGTCATGTTGTCCGGTGTTAGGTCTCTGCGCCAGGCTTTCTCAAGGGCTCTGCAGTTCTTCTTCGAGTTCTTGAGTTTGTCGGTAAACCATGGGGCTTTCTTGCTGCCGGGTCTGCTAGGCCGGGTCCTCAGAGGGGCGAGGTCGTCTGCGCAGTCGCTGATCCACTTCGTGAGGTTGGTGGCCGCTTGGCTGGGGTTCGTTGAGCTGGTGGGTGGGTTCTTGCTCAGGGAGGTTGCGAGCTGGTCGGCTGTGATCTTGTTCCAGCTTCTGCGTGCAACCTGTTGCTGGTGGTGGTGGATCGTGGTCCTTTTGAAGCTGAAGTGGACGCAGCTGTGGTCCATCCAGTGGAGTCCAGTGGCGTGGCTGAAGGTGATGTCCTTGCTGGAGGAGAAGATGGGGTAGAGAGTGTGTCCGGCGTAGTGGGTAGGGGTGGTCACCAGTTGCTTGAGTCCGAGGTTGGCGAGGTTGTCCAGCAGGGTGGTGGTGTTGCGGTCGTTGTTGTTCTCCAGGTGGAAGTTGAGGTCCCCGAGGAGGATGTAGTCAGCGGAGGGGAGGGGAAGCGGGCTGACAAAGTCGGCGATGTCCTCGCTGAATTGTGTGCGTGGTCCTGGGGGTCTGTAGATGAGGTTGCCTCTGAGGGTGGACCTGGGGTTGATGTGGATCTGGAAGTGCAGGTGCTCGGCGGGTGCGAGGGTGTCGTCGGTGTTGGTCGTGATGCGGATGGAGTTCCTGTGGATGATGGCGATGCCTCCTCCGGTCTGGTTGATGCGGTCCCTCCGGATGATCTTGTAGTCGTCCGGGATGGCGATGGCGATGACGGGCACTGAGGAGGCGTTCATCCAGGTTTCCATGAGGAAGGCAACATTCGGTGATGTTGTGTCGAGCAGGTTCCAGAGCTCGACGGCGTGTCTGTGGACTGAGCGGGTGGTGAGCAGGATGCACTTCAGGTGGTTGCTGCTGATGCTCGTCGAGGTCTTGGGCTCTGCTGGAGTGGTGCAGGTCCGGATGCAGGTGAACTTGCAGGCATTGGAGCAGAAGGGTCCGTGGGTGCGTCTTGGGGCGGCTCGGTAGCAGCCCGGGAGTCTGCCGGTGTTGAGTGCGTAGAGGCCGGTGGCGGCGTAGGTCCGGCGGGAGGGCTGTTGTCTGCGGGGGCCAGAGGTCCTGGCACTGGGCGTGGTCCAGGCGTGGACAGGCGCAGACGGGCTTACCTTTGGGGCACCTTCGGCGCTCATTCGGTGCTCCCGCTGCGCGCGTCCGCTGCGCGGTCGCTTTGGGGGCGTCATAAGAAGGGAGCCGGTAGGGAGGTTCTGTGGGGAGGCGGGAGCGAGTTAGCAAATCGGCTGGCGGGGGGGCGGGGCCGCAGGCTGGCAGCGGCGGGAAAATCTATTGCGGGCTTTTCAGGCGGCCCTGCGGTGGCTGAGGCGCCGGAGGAGGGAGGAGGGAGCAGGCGGCGGCGGCGGCAGGCACAGGCGGCGGGCACAGGCAGGAGGTAGGCACAGGAGCGGGAGCGGGAGAAAGGAGGAGCATGGGGGCGACCAGGCCAGTAGAGGCGCAGTGGTCGCTCCCTGGTTGGGGTCTGGATCCCCTTAAGAACGGAGCCGGTAGGGAGGTTCTGTGGGGAGGCGGGAGCGAGTTAGCCAATCGGCTGGTGGGGGGGCGGGGCCGCGGGCTGGCAGCGGCGGGAAAATATATTGCGGGCTTGTCGGGCGGCCCTGCGGTGGCTGGGGCGCCGGAGGAGGGAGCAGGCGGCGTCGGCGGCAGGCACAGGCGGCGGGCACAGGCAGCAGGTAGGCAAAGGAGCGGGAGAAAGGAGGAGCGTGGGGGTGACCAAGCCAGTAGAAGCGCAGTGGTCGCTATCTGGTTGGGGTCTGGATCCCCTTAAGAAGGGAGCCGTTAGGGAGGTTCTGCGGGGAGGCGGGAGCGAGTTAGCCAATCGGCTGGCGGGGGTGCGGGGCCGCAGGCTGGCAGCGGCGGGAAAATCTATTGCGGGCTTGTCGGGCGGCCCTGCAGTGGCTGGGGCGCCGGAGGAGGGAGGAGGGAGGAGGGAGGAGGGAGCAGGCGGCGTCAGCAGCAGGCAGAGGCGGCGGGCACAGGCAGCAGGTAGGCACAGGAGCGGGAGCGGGAGAAAGGAGGAGCGTGACGGCGACCAGGCCAGTAGAGGCACAGTGGTCGCCTTGCTCCTTGAAATGAGAGAGTTCTGTCTACTCAACAACATCTTTCTCTTTGAGGGCAATATGTACAGAGAGGTCTCCGGGACCGCGATGGGCACCTGCTTTGCCTCCAGATACGTGAATTTATTTGTGGGCTGGTGGGAGGAGCAGGTGGCCTGGTCCGACGGCAACCAATCTTGGTCCAATCACATAGTCACCTGGCATAGATACATAGATGACCTTTTTATGGTTTGGGAAGGGTCAACTGAAAGCGCCAGAGACTACATTGAACATCTGAATGACAACAATTTAAATCTCCGCTTTACTGGCAAGGTTAGCTTAGTGGAAGTGAGTTATCTCGACCTGAGAGTAGAGATTAAGGAGAATGAGGTTACTACATCACTGTACAGAAAACCCAACGCTGGTAACAGCATATTACATGCTGACAGCGGACACCCAGTTGCTCTAAAGAAAAGTATTCCTTATGGGGAGCTTCTACGCCTTAAGCGCAACTGCTCTCGAGATGAGGATTTCTTCAAATGTGCTGATGAGAGTATTGAGAGATTTAAATCTAGAGGATACGAAAGTGCCCTCTCAATGAAAACTCTCAACAAAGTGGCCGAAATTCCACGCCATTAACTGTTGACTGACGCCTGGGCTAAAACGAAGCAAAACAAGGAGGAAGGTAAATTCCGCCTAATTACATAATTTTCTGAAAATGCCAGTTTCCTGAAAACCACTCTTAGAAAAAACTGGCATATTCTGAAGACAGATCCGATTATCGGACAAGATATTCCCCAAGGCCCTCCTTCACCTTTTAGAAGGCCGGATCCATTAAAGACCTATTGGTGCATAGTCATCTGGACATCCCCAAAAAGAAAGATAACACCTTGAAAGACATGAGAGGATTCCTCCCATGTGGGAAGTGTAAAGCCTGCGCATTTAGTAAGAGGGTGTTAGGTTATTATGTGCCAGGATTGCAAGAGCGCAAGAAAATATCTAAATTCATTACCTGTCAAACATCATATGTTGTTTATTGTTTGGTCTGTCTGTGTAATCTCAGATATATTGGGAGCACGGTGAACAGTGTTAAATTAAGAATTCTGGAGCATATGCGGTCCATATCAAACAAGGATATGAAATCACCAGTGGCTAGGCACTATGCCATCAAACACAAAAGTGACAGAGATGCCTTGCAAAACTTTGGTATTTGGCATGTCCCTGACCTTGAGTGGGGGGTGAAGGATGACCAAACTCAGACGTCTGGAATCGAGATACATAATAGATCTCCAGTCCAAGACTCCCAAAGGCCTTAACAGTGGGGAGGAACTTGCTGTACACCTGGGGAAGTGAACCTTGTCCCTTTTTCGATAATACTCTATTACACCAGTACATCCCTTAACTGCTGCTAACTATTCTATGACTAGGGGAACAAACGGTTGACGGCTTAATTAGGAGGTACACTAGGCGGTTCCTGCTGGAGCCGCCCATGCTGATTCATGGCAATATTTGTCATCTTTACACAGGCTGTGCAATAATTAACTGAACGTAGGTCTATACGAACTGTGGACCCTTGCTGCAATAATCATGTTGATCAACTTATCAATTTAATGTCATGTATGGTTTTTAAAGTAATGATATTTTAATCCATATGCATTTAAAATTGTAAATATATGATGTTTTTGCACTCTGTAAGATGGCGCTCACTGGTGTTAGCAGTCCTACCTCCATTTCCGCTATCTTGTCATGTGCTGAGTCCCTTTAAAGTAAGCTTCCGTGTTTCACATTAGTGAACACATTGATAAAGGGGTTTCCCGAAACGCGTCTGTGCGAAGCATTAAAATAAATTGAATCTCTTGGAAAAACCACCCTGCGAGAGCCGTGTCCTCCCTTCCCAGCCGGGAGAGGGGGGTGCTGGAGCGAGAAAAAAAAAATATATATATATATTGCCTCGTCTCTTCTCACCACAGTTGTCACGGCACAGCAACAGTCAGTTTATGAATATTTTTATTTACACACCATGTGCAAAATAAACGTGCAACAAATAACGGACGGCCTACGCGTTTCGGCTACTCCTAGCCTTCCACTGGACTATAGAGTCCCTGGGTCTAGACCTCATTTTAAAGTGCTCAGTGTAAGTACCCTCTTCCCTTTTCATGGTCATCTAGACCATCAACTCTGCACAGTTTTTACCGGCTCCTCAAGGCAGCCTTTAAACATATGTTATTTCATTTAAAAATTGAGTGAAGTACTGTACTTGTTCAAAGAAATTCCAAGCTAAATTATAGTATATACATTATTTACATTATTCAATTTTATGCATCCCGTTATAGTTTGTGTTTTCATTTTTCTAACAAGTCATGAATCAAGTGATTCTCAGTTATATTGTGTAAAATACAATCAGGGGATATGCCCATGTTCTAATTCAGCAGAATCATTTTCTATACTGGTATGTATGTACACTATTTACAATTATAACAATTTCTCCACACAATCTGTTTGGTGTTTCATAATTCTGTACATATACATGAGTACCGGATTTTTAAAGATGAATTAGTTAGATATTAAGAATGAATTCTTAACATTTCTGTAATGTACAAGTTGTTACATCCACTTAATTCATATCCTTATAACCCCTTCGTTCCATCTTATTCCATGATTATCCATTTCATTGTTGAATTGAAATCACTCTTACAACGATTTATGATTAACCTTATCATAGACCTGGGACGCAACAATACTTTTGCTTTGAAATCTGGCTGATATATTGCATCTTATTGTCCAGTTCATTGCCTCATCACATCTATTTACATATATTTTACAATTCTCTGATTTGTGGAAAAAGTCTCACATTTTCCCCACCATTTCCTCCTCTTTTATCTACAGGTGTAAAAACAGTTTGGCATCCAAGTTATGTCCATATGGGACCTCTGTTCCCATTCCCAGTATAATTCTGGATTCAAGTTTTCGAAGTTGTAGTGTTCGATCTCCACCCCTTTCTGAGATTTTACTTAATTTTATCCCTGAATATTTCAGTAAGTCTGGGTTACTCTGGTGATACTTGGCAAAATGTGTGGCCATCGGGTAGCTAGGGTCTTTGTTCTTGATCGCCGTTAGATGTTGCAAGATTCTTAATTTCAATTTATTAATCGTGCTCCCAATATATGATTTATCACAGGGGCATTGTAGTCTATAAACCACACACTTTGATTCACACGTGATGTGATCCTTTATTTTTTCTATTTTGCCATTTTGGAGTTTGTATTCCTTGTTATTTACGCCATGGTCACAGGCCTTGCACTTGAAGCACTTCCAGAATCCTAGAGCTGTTATCCAAGTTTGTTTGTTTGGTTGGTGTTAAGATATCTCCTAGGGATGAAGTTTTCCGGTAAGCAATGCTTGGATATGTTGTTGAGTTGCTTTTTAATGTTTCATCTAGGAGCAAGTTTTTCCAATGTTTTTGTAATGCTCTTTTCATTTCTCCACTTTGGTTGTCAAAATCAATGATCAATCTTGTCACTTCATTCTTTTGATCAATTTCATTGTCAATGATGTTTTCAGGTCTCTGGTTTTTTAGTACAAGCAACTCCACTCTCTTTTTCATAGCCATCCTCGATTTCGCAGAGGATATCACCTCCTCCGGATACCCCCTCTCCATAAACCAATGGCTCATTGTGTCAATTTCATCTTCTAGATCCATTTGTTCTGAGCGGTTTCTTTTCGCTCGTAGCATCTGTCCATACGGAATACTCCACTTTAGTTTGACAGGATGTCCACTATTCGCGTGGAGATGCTGTTGCATGATGTTGGTTTCCTATGGATCTTGGAGCACAATTTGCTATTCTTTACAAATATCTCCACATCTATGAAGATGAGACTTGTGGAACTAGTGGTTAAAGTGAAAGCAGATTGTATTCACTTTCCTCCAAAGATTCAATACATGATTGAAGTGAGTTGTTGTCTCCTTTCCATATGATGAACAAGTCATCTATGAAAGGACACCAAAGTTTTATTCTAGATCCATTTTCGTTTTCTCTTCTCACTACCTCACTCTCCCAGGCCCCCATCAGGAGGTTTGCGTAAGTGGGCGCAAATGATGTTCCCATTGCGGTCCCCTGCTTTTGGAGGTACATTTTCCCCAAAAACAGGAAAGCATTGTGTGTTAGGCAGTAGTGAATCATATCCAACAGCATTGCTGAGTGTTCCAAAAGGCTTACTGAGGGTGCTCCAAGCGCATATTTGACAGTTTTCATACCATCCTCATGACGTTTTGAGGTGTAGAGAGAGGCAACGTCAATGGTTGCCATTAAGTATGTTGATTTCCATTCAGTATAAAGGTATGTATCCTGTGACACAAGATGCATTCCATTCATGCACTCCTTTCCAAACTTTCATACATTTTCATGCAACTTTGTTGAATGTTCAGTGATTCATTTATTCATAGCGAAGTTTTGTTAGAAACATATCATTGTTTTCATGAATGTTCAAAAAATGTAGTATATCATATTTCAGAATGCTAGTATTGCCCAATGCATTTCAAGCATATCGCCCTTCCTCAGGGGCCTTCCATTACATCTAGAAACAGTAATCATAAGTCTTAGTTAATGCCTAAATGAAACATGACAGACCATGTCGAATCAGAAGGTTGTAAAGCATATAGCAGGAACATGATATATAGGTGTTACCCCACATGCTCGTGTGAACGTGTGCATTTCATGGAAAAACCGTGTGTGATCATAGAAAGACAATCGTATACAATCATTAAAAAAGAGCGTGAAGCCCAAGGGCTGGGCACTGACCTTAGTACACGTAATGTGACGGTTGCGAGATTTAGCTGCAAAAAGTAAATAAAATTGGTTTAGTAAAGTGCAACGTGACAAAGGTGTCTCGTTTCCGAATACGTTAACAAACCGTATCTTACCGGGGTTGTAATGCCGTGGTGCTTCCCTCGCTATGCTTGGCGTGGGGCGCTCTACATGGCCGTGCTCTATGGTATTAAAGCACTATGGTTACGGCGTTTGTTTACGTGAGTAACGGGCGTGAACATAAACAACGGACTAGCTGTCGGGTATCTGAATCGTGAATACGTAACTAACAATAAAGTATTCGAAAGATAGACGCATGTGGGGCACGAAGGTAAAAAAATTAATGATGATAGGGTGAAAGAAGAAAGATATATACATAGCAAAACGTACGTAAATATCGCGTTTTAGATCATTTTACCACGAACATGATCATGGCAAGCATAGATGTTAAATCATTATACACATCAATACCGCATGATTTAGGCATGTCTGCCGTGGAGAGATTCCTCATACGTGAGAACAAACCAGAAGCACTCAAAATATTTCTGATGGATCTACTACATTTCACGCTATATCATAGCTACTTTGAATGGGAAAATAATTTCTATATACATATGTCGGGCACTTCTATGGGCAATTGTGCCGCACCAACCTATGCTAATACATTTATGCATCGTTATGAGCTAGATCACATACTCAATATGGAAGAATGGACCAGCAATCTAATACTCTACAAGAGATATATTGACGACATTTTTGTGTTATGGAAGGGAAACAAGGAAAGTCTAATCAACGAATTAAACCAACTAAATCAGATCAATGAAAGAATACAATTCACTTTTACCATCAAAAAAGAATCTCTATCATTCCTGGACGTACAACTAACCAATAACAATGGAAATATAACAACATCCATATTCACTAAAAAAAACGACAGAAATAATTTACTCCACTTCAAAAGTTTTCACCAAACCCCACTAAAACAGCATCTACCCTTCTCACAATTGCTGCGCATAAAACGAATTGCATCAACAAAAGAGTTGTATGAAAAACACAAGAAAGAAATGTTGGAAAAATTCAAAAAAAGAGGATATCCTCAACCCATCTTGGATTCTGCCGCCGAGAGAGCTGACAAATTGCAAAGAGAGAATTTGCTAAAACCTAAAGAGAAAATTGAAGAACAAAGATCTGTATTTGTATCTACATACTCCACAAACAGTTCAAAGATCAAAAAATCAATTAAAACACATTGGCCAATGAAGGCATTGGAGGAAGATTTCAAAAACTTGTTTAAACATCAACCGATCTTTGCTTATGAAAGGACAAAAAACTTGAAGGAACTGGTGAAAGAAACGAAACAAACAGAACACTGTATATACAAAGGCACTTTACCATGTCACAATTGTGGCAATTGCTCCGCAATTATTAAAGGCAATACCATAAATCACCCTACCAAAGGCTCTTTAATAAAACTGAAAGTCACTGGAACATGTGACATTTCAAACGTCATCTACATGTTGAGATGCCCTTATGGCCTCTCATATGTAGGAAAAACACAGAGAAAAATCAAGACAAGAATTATAGAACATAAAAGCAACATCCGCTTGAAAAACGACAAATCAACGATAGCAGTCCATTTCAATGATGCCAAACATAATGTGAGCCAACTCAAATTTTGTATCCTAGAAAAGGTGGCAACCCTTCCGGGCAGAGACAACAACAGTTACTTATTAGGCAGAGAAATCTTCTGGATCGATCACCTATGCACCCTACAGCCCAAAGGACTCAATGAAAGGCTGGATCTTCATTGCTATCTATAATTTGACATTTAAAACAGTGGAGAACTGTGTATTACATGTTTACACATGTTTACTGATGTTTGTTCAGCTCATAGCTTATGAGCATATACTATTATCTAAAACGCGATATTTACGTACGTTTTGCTATGTATATATCTTTCTTCTTTCACCCTATCATCATTAATTTTTTTACCTTCGTGCCCGACATGCGTCTATCTTTCGAATACCTTATTGTTAGTTACGTATTCACGATTCAGATACCCGACAGCTAGTCCGTTTTTTATGTTCACGCCCGTTACTCACGTAAACAAACGCCGTAACCATAGTGCTTTAATACCATAGAGCTCGGCCATGTAGAGCGCCGCACGCCAAGCATAGCGAGGGAAGCACCACGGCATTACAACCCCGGTAAGATACGGTTTGTTAACGTATTCGGAAACGAGACACCTTTGTCACGTTGCACTTTACTAAACCAATTTTATTTACTTTTTGCAGCTAAATCTCGCAACCGTCACATTACGTGTACTAAGGTCAGTGCCCAGCCCTTGGGCTTCACGCTCTTTTTTAATGATTGTATACGATTGTCTTTCTATGATTATTATTATTATTATTATTATATTTAAGTTTATAAAGCGCTCAGCTACCCGAAGGTTTCCCGGCGCTAAAACCAACTAATAAAGAGGGGAAGTCAGAGGGGAGGAGGCTACATGTTGAATAACCAATTTTTCACCTGTTTGCGAAAGCTAAGGTAGTTGGGCTCTTTTCGTAACTGAAGGGGAAGAGAATTCCATAGTGAAGGGGCTAGCCAGGCAAAAGAGCGGCCTCCCATTCTGGCTTTTCTGATTCTGGGCACTGAGAAAAGGTATTGGCTAGATGAGCGCAGAGTGCGGGGGTGGCAATGGTGGTGAACCAAGGATGTCAGATAAGGTGGGGCCCGGCCAGTGTTTATTTTGTGCATGAAACAGAGAGCCTTGAATTTCGTGCGGTTTTCGATACGGAGCCAGTGTAGTGAGCGGAGGGAATTAGAGGTAGGAGAAGTGTTGGGGAGTTTGCAGAGCAGTCGTGCTGCCATATTCTGGACTGTCTGCAATTTGCGAGTCACCTCTTTGCTGGCACCCAGAAGAAGAATGTTGCTGTAGTCCAGCCTAGAAGTGATTAAGGCCTGGACTACAGTTTTCTGGGTGTCCGCAGGCAGCATCCAGATGATCTTGCGCAACCACTTAATGATTGTGATGCAGGTGGAGGAGGTTTTGACCACATGGTTTTTCATTGACAGCTGGTCGTCAAAGATCACGCCTAAGTTGCGTGCTGATTTAGAAGGGGTAGGAGGAGTGCCCATTTGAGTGGGCCAGTGTTGGGGTCCCCATAGAGTGGTATTGTGGCCAAACAGCAGAAGTTCTGTTTTTCCACCGTTCAGTTGCAGTTTGTTGTCCAACATCCAGGCTGCGATGTTTCTCAATCCTGAACATAGAGCGGATGAGGGGGCAAGAGAGTCAGAGGAAAGAGAGTAGATGATCTGGGTGTCATCTGCGTAGGAGTAAATAGTGAGCCCAGCTTGCTCTGCAACAGATGCCAGAGGTCTGACGTATAAGTTGAAGAGCAAGGGGCTCAAGATGGAACCCTGTGGGACTCCATACGCAGATGTAAAAGTTTGGGAAGCGGATGATGAAGAGAAGACTTGGAAGGTTCGGTCGGATAGGAAACTGACAAGCCAGTTAAGGGCTGAACCGGTGATGCCAGATGATCGGAGGGCGTTGACAAGAATGGGGTGGGAAACCGTGTCAAATGCGGCGCTCAAGTCCAGCAGAATGAGTGCCACGGTTTCCCCCCTGTCAACACGGTGACGGATGTTTTCTGAGACTCCCAGCAGAGTGGATTCCGTCGAAAAGCCTGATCGGAAGCCGGATTGTGACGGATGTAGGATTCCCCTTAGCTCAACGTGGGTGGACAGTTGAGAATTAATGTGCTTTTCTAAGATTTTAGAAAATACCGGAATAAGCGAGATGGGACGGAAGTTGGCTGGAATGCTGGGGTCGGCATTAACTTTTTTTAATAACGGCATAATCATCGCGTGTTTCCATGCGGAGGGTACAATAGCTTCTCTAAGGGAGGAATTTAGAAGGTCCATAATGGGTTCTAGGGAGGATTTGTCCAGTTTTTTTAGAATTTGAGGGGGAATAGGGTCCAGTGGGGAACCGGATTTCATTTTACTGATGATGTCGGAGAGGGTCTCAATATTGAGCGGATCCCATGTGTCGATCAGCTGAGTGACCAAAGGACAGGTATCAGATGGAGGCCTAAGGTCACAGGAGGGCGTGGGTGGAGAGGGGGGGATCGATGAAAAGTGGATGGGACTGTTGTCCTCTGGTGTCCCTAGATCGGAAGATGAGATTGTGGCAGATAAGTTGGGTAGAGAGGGAAGGGGAGATGAGTTCTCAAAATTTGAATAGATGTTATCAATTTTGGCGACAAAAAATTCGGCCAGTGAGTTACACTGTACCTTGTTGAGACATGGAGGTTTGGGCTGACACAGTGCGCCCGAGAGTTTTTGTACTGCCTTGAAGAGTGCCTTTGGACGATTTTTTGCTTCAAGGATGGTATGATTGACATGGTCAGCTTTAGCAGTTTTACATAGGAAGTGATATTTTGTTAAGGCAGCTTTATAGGTTTGCTTAGAGCAGGAGTCATATTTTATGCGCCATTTGCGCTCCAGGCTTTTGCAGATGGTTTTTTCTTTTTTTAAGGCTTCAGTAAACCAGGGTGCAGGTGGATGATGAAAATTGTGCCTTTGCATGCGCAGGGGTAGGCATGCGTCGGCAGCCTGTGCAAGCCAGCTGTTTATAGCGGCAGAAGTTGCAGTACTAGTATCTTCCATGAAAGGTCTAGTTTTCCCGAGACAGGAATTAAATTTGTTCAGGTCCAATTTGTTCCAATTTCTGGATAATCTAGGTTCTGTAGGGTTAGAGGGAGTGGTCGATTTCTGACCTAGTTTAATAATAAAAGACACTATGTAGTGGTCAGACCATACGATGGGAGACGGAGCCTTACAGTCAATGGCCTCTAGATTAGAAAGGATAGGGTCCAAAAGGTTACCTGCTTTATGCGTAGGGCCATAGTTGTGTAAAAGAATGTTTAAAGCAGCCAGATCTTGTAAGAGATTGCTACTGATAGTACATGAAGGATCATTCAAGTGTAGGTTGAGGTCGCCGATAATGGAAACATTTGTAGAGCTCTGGATTAGCGGTGCTATATACTCCGGAAGGGAGGCTGCCCAAGAATTCGCTGGGCCCGGGGGGCGGTAGATAAGCAGCCCAGAAAGAGTAAAATTGGGAGAAAGTGAAAGCTTGAACAGACCTGCCTCACAGTTGGGTAACACAAAGTCTTCCCATTTGCAGGAATATAATCTGTTGTACACTATGGCTATACCTCCACCTTCTTTCTTGGGCCTATTTTTCCCAACATAAGTATAGTTGTCTGGGAGAGCGGCGGCAATATCCGGGCCAGAGTGGTCTTTTAGCCATGTCTCTGTGAGAAAGAGAGCTGCAGGTTTCTCCGAGACCAGAAGATCGAATATCTCTCTCTTATGTTTGCCCAGAGATCTACAGTTTAGATTGATCAGTGTTCTAGTTGGGGTCTGGTCAGTGACTGTAGTTTTGGGGCGTAAGGGAGGGAAGTTCGAGGCGGCTATGTTGGTTGTAGAGGGGAGAGAGGTAAGAGGGAGCCCGCAGATAGAGCAGGCACAAGGGGCGCAGTGAGGTTTCAAGGTAGTGCAGTGTTCGTGCTGGGGAGGCATGAGATTGAGGAGGGTTTCCCTAGAGTAAATGTAAGATAGCCCTGGGAGTAAAGGGGCAGGGGCCGTCAGCCCTAGACCCGGCCCGTCGCGGACGGGCGCAGACGGGCTTGCCTTAGGCGCGCCTTCGGCGCGCAAACGGCGCTCCCGCTGCGCTCGTCCGCTGCGCTTCCTAGGGTTGCACATTTATATATGTGTGCCGGAAAAAGGGTGAGGATATGGAGGGGCGTGGCCTAAAAAGTGGGCGTGGCTAGCGGCCTCGCCGCTGATGGCGGCGGCAAGAGTGCAGGGTGGACACAGGTCCCCAGACAATAACAGGTACGTTTTAAGATCAAATACAAGTTAAAAAAGAGTGTACAGATGCTGAAGAGCTTCCTCCCGGCTTTCCGCCTCAGGAGAAGTGATTTTGCAGAGCACTCGCAGTCAGCGCAGTTAAAAGCTTTTTCGGCGGGGGGCGTGGCCTAAAAAGTGGGCGTGGCTAGCGGCCTCGCCGCTGATGGCGGCGGCAAGAGTGCAGGGTGGACACAGGTCCCCAGACAATAACAGGTACTTTTTAAGATCAAATACAAGTTAAAAAAGAGTGTACAGATGCTGAAGAGCTTCCTCCCGGCTTTCCGCCTCAGGAGAAGTGATTTTGCAGAGCACTCGCAGTCAGCGCAGTTAAAAGCTTTTTCGGCGGGGGGCGTGGCCTAAAAAGTGGGCGTGGCTAGCGGCCTCGCCGCTGATGGCGGCGGCAAGAGTGCAGGGTGGACACAGGTCCCCAGACAATAACAGGTACTTTTTAAGATCAAATACAAGTTAAAAAAGAGTGTACAGATGCTGAAGAGCTTCCTCCCGGCTTTCCGCCTCAGGAGAAGTGATTTTGCAGAGCACTCGCAGTCAGCGCAGTTAAAAGCTTTTTCGGCGGGGGGCGTGGCCTAAAAAGTGGGCGTGGCTAGCGGCCTCGCCGCTGATGGCGGCGGCAAGAGTGCAGGGTGGACACAGGTCCCCAGACAATAACAGGTACTTTTTAAGATCAAATACAAGTTAAAAAAGAGTGTACAGATGCTGAAGAGCTTCCTCCCGGCTTTCCGCCTCAGGAGAAGTGATTTTGCAGAGCACTCGCAGTCAGCGCAGTTAAAAGCTTTTTCGGCGGGGGGCGTGGCCTAAAAAGTGGGCGTGGCTAGCGGCCTCGCCGCTGATGGCGGCGGCAAGAGTGCAGGGTGGACACAGGTCCCCAGACAATAACAGGTACTTTTTAAGATCAAATACAAGTTAAAAAAGAGTGTACAGATGCTGAAGGGCTTCCTCCCGGCTTTCCGCCTCAGGAGAAGTGATCACACACAGTTTTTCCATGAAATGCACACGTTCACACGAGCATGTGGGGTAACACCTATATATCATGTTCCTACTATATGCTTTACAACCTTCTGATTCTACATGGTCTGTCATGTTTCATTTAGGCACTAACTAAGACTTATGATTACTGTTTCTAGATGTAATGGAAGGCCCCTGAGGAAGGGCGATATGCTTGAAATGCATTGGGCAATACTAGCATTCTGAAATATGATATACTACATTTTTTGAACATTCATGAAAACAATGATATGTTTCTAACAAAACTTCGCTATGAATAAATTAATCACTGAACATTCAACAAAGTTGCATGAAAATTTATGAAAGTTTGGAAAGGAGTGCATGAATGGAATGCATCTTGTGTCACAGGATACATACCTTTATTTTGAAATACTTTAATCTTGGAAGCCCAGCAAGATTACCATTCATTGCACCAACGACAGCATTATACCCACAAATCAACCAGATTAACAATATTCACCAGGAGTGCGGGACCTACAACAAGTAGATTTCCATTCAGTCTCAGAGATCTTTTTTAGAAAGTCCATTGTGTCTTTCAGGAAAGTTGGTAGTGCTGTCACATATTTCATTAAAAATATATCTATGAATCTTGATGTTGATTCCAATAATGATCCTATGGAACTCACAATTTGTCTTCCTGGAGGTTGTATGAGGGATTTATGAACTTTTGGTAAAAAGTATATTGTGGCAACAATTGGACTGTCCGTTTTTAGATTAGAATATTCATCAAAGTTCCAACCAAACAACAAAGAATGATATTCACTGGTCCATTCTTCCATTGGATTTTTCTTTAGTTGTTCATAATGTTCTTGGTTGTCAAGTTGCCTATTGGCTTCTAAAATGTAGGCTGACACATCCTGCACAACAAGGTTACCACCTTTATCCATGCACTCAGTGAGACACATTTAATCACTCATTCATACAGTCAGTCATGCAACTAAATCCTTCATCCAGACACTTACACATCCACTCATTCTTCAATCTGTAAGACATATTTTAACTTTACAGAAACATACAGTCACTGGATGTTGTAATCAGTGATGTCATCAGTGATGTCATTTGAGATGTCATCAGTGATGTCATCAGTGATGTCACTGACCATGTCATGGATGATGTAATATGTGACATCATCAGCAGTGGAATACGGGTGCGCGATATATAGTTAGTGCAACTAACTATATATGCGAATTTCAATGGTTTTGTGTGAGTAAATTAAGGTTTTGTAAATGCTAATCTAATGCTAATATGGTCTATAACCTATGGTTTTTTCATTGAATTTTCCAGGTTTTGTAAATGCTAATTCCTAACTATATATGGTCTATAACCTATGTTTTTTCAGTGAATTTCAATGTTTTTTTTTATTGCAAATATCAAAAACTGTTAAATGTATTATTCTTTTAAATGAAAAATATATTTTATATGTTTGTAATATAATTTTTTGATGCATCTGCCAAACCCTAACCTCTTAATAGTGCACTGTGGTGGAATTGATTTTGGGACTATGACTGGGGTTGGTCTGGAAATGCTTTTAAAGGACACCTTTCATCAATTGATGACACTTTTTCCCCAAACTGCCTTGGTATATTCCAATATATATGTCAACAAAGAGAGAGGTAGGGAGAATCAAGGACACTCTCTTAATCCCCGGTTAAGTATCAAACAACAAAAGAAGAGAGGTCTGGTCAGTCACAAGGCTGCCAGGAATAAGGAGCAAAGAGATAAGAGGGTTTTTTTGTACACAGTCACTCTGATTGAGTAGGAAAGCCCTCACACACCGACCTGGTCAGTGTCATGCTTCATCATCGGGCCCCACCGAAGAGACCGAGTGTCTCTTCGGTGTGCTGCGACGCCAGAAAGACTGCGGAGCTGGTCGTGTGGGGAGGACGTGTTGTGAAAATAGAAAATTAAAAGTGCCTAACAGGGTATCAAAAAAACTTTTAATGAGTGATCCCTAAGACACGTGTGGGTGGTATATGTGTCTGAATTTAAGTGCCAAGGTTGTTAGGATTTGGTTAAATTCAGCTAAATACCACGAGTTTTACATTAATCAGTCAACATGTTTCTGCCGTACTTGTGGTATGTATTCACCAAGGCATTCTTCAGGACTATACCCCGGCGGTATGGACACTCTAATAGTCCACCCTGACCTGGGGACGTGAAAGTGAAAAAAGGAAAAGTGAAAAAGTGCTTAAAAATTAGAAGAGCAAATGCTCATTCCAAAAAACCCCCAAATTCAGGGGTGTATCAGCACCTGTAAGAGAAAATATACAGACAAACAGATATAGACATACATACGATTAGTTTATGCCAGAATAGACTTATCATAGTGCTCCTAAAATGGTGGCAAACTTTTGTGTGCACACAATAAATGTTATCTTATGCACCATCCAAGTAGCCCTTGGGGATGTTGTAGTAATACACGCTAGGAGGTGGAGTGCTAAAGGTGGTTTAAAAACTACTGTTGTAGTGGGGGAAGTAAAAACACAATGTGAATTCTCCATAAGGAGGGATCAATATGACCAAATGGTCGGTGACCCCCCTAAGATGGTAGGTATGGAGAGTATCTCACTTTAAAACAGGGCGCTACTAGCACCATGGGTCTCGGGAGGAGGATTGGAGCGCGCCTGGCACATCTTAGGAAAGGAAAGAGTTAAATGTCAGTGCAACCCAAGCATACAGGTACTTAGCTTATGGTGATCGTAAAAAGTCGTTCCGCTGGGGATGCAGACTCACTCCCTCAGCGCTCACAACCCGCTTCTCAACCTGCAAGAATCCTCAAAACCGGACCCCGACGATGGAGAGCGGGGCCGGTAAATGAGTTTAAAAGCGCTTTGTTTTCGTTTGCGCGCTCGAATCCGGGTTGGGCGTGTCTCGCTCGAAGCGAGGCTTGGAGCGCACATGCCCATCTGGGCGGAGTGCGCTTCGGATCAGAATGAGGCTTGGGGTAGTGAGCCTATCCCTGGGCTTTACCTGAAAGGGATTTTGGCACGCTAATGGTTGCTGCGGCAACCGAAGGCGCTCGTTTCTTTTCAGTAATAGTTTGTGAAATCAAGTATTAGGATGGGCGGATTCCATAACTTTGGAGATATTAGCACTGCTATGATTAAGATGGATAATTGAGTGGTAATAGAGGAGAAATGCACACACAAGTGGGGAAATTACAAACATTTGTGTCTTGTTAACAGACATAGTTAAACCTTAAGGCATTGATGGTGAAAATGCGCTGGTTGTGGAAATGCACCAGTTATTCAGTATTCGGTGGTATGTCTATTCAGATCACCTTTATGTCTCGTTATCAGATACAGTTTCAGACATATGAAGCTGGGAGCCAGGGGGTTCACGGTAGGACTGTGTTCCAGGGGATATCGTCGTTGAGGCCATTGTTATTTGTCCCCAGACGGTATACCCAACGCTGTTCTTTTTCGAACAGTCTGTTTTGTACATTCCTTGTACCATCGATAGCTTCAATAACAGTCCACCTCATGTCATTGGTGGTGTGATTTTTGTCTAGGAAGTGGCGACTCAATTTCGTTGTCACTTTTTTGCACCTTATGTTGCTCCGGTGCTCGCAGATCCGTTGTTTCACTTTTCTAGTGGTCATACCTACGTACCGGAGCTGGCAAGGACAGGTGATCAAGTAGATCACATTGATCGAGTTGCAATTGGTATGTTCACGTTGGGTCCACACTTTCCCTTCTTCTAGTGTCAGTGTTTTGGTAGCTTGTGTTAAGTGACACACACTGCAGTCCGAGCAGGGGTAGTGCCCGGTAATTTTAGGGAGACCCCATGATGTTGTCACTGACGGTGTCGTGTTTTGTGGTTTCTCTTTTGGGCGTGTGTGGACCAGGGCATCTCTTAAACTGCGTCCCTTTTTGAAAGAAAAAAGGGGTTTTTCCCAGTCCTTTTTAAAGGTTTTTACAATATTCCAATGTTTGTTTATGCTCTTTTTCATGATGTTTGAAAGACTGCTGTATGTAGTGACACAGGTGAGTGGAATCTGCTCTGGATTGTTAGTCCTTTCTTCAAGGAGTGCCTCCCTTGGCTGATTTTTAGCTCTTTTGAATCCTTTATTAAGGGTAGAAGTAGGGTAGCCTCTATTTTTTAGTTTTTCCGTCAGGTTGACTGATTGGTCTTTGAAATCTGTGGTCGTACTGCAGTTCCTTCGTAGCCTGAGGTATTGTCCGTAAGGGAGGTTTCCCTTCAGCGGACGCGGATGGAAGCTGTTAAATTCCAGGAGGTTATTCTTTGCAGTCGGTTTGTTATGGGTTTTAGTGGCGAGTGTCGTTCCACTGATTGAGATGACCACATCTAAGAACACAATTTCTCTTCTGCTTGTGGTGTTGATAATCTTAAGTTGTGGTCTAGGGTGTTGATCCATGTGAGAAAATTTTCCAGGTCATTATCACTACCGTTCCAAATGAGCAGAATGTCGTCAATGTAACGTTTCCACAGAAGCATTGACGAAAAAAAGGTTGCATTGGGTGGTAGGATATGTTTGGCTTCAAAGTCTGCCACATACAACCCCGCCATGCTTGGCGCGAAAGTACTGCCCATGGATGTCCCAGAGCATTGTAGGTACAGTTGATCTTTGAATGAGAAAAAATTCTCTTTCAGTGCTATAGTGGCACACTCAATAATGAACTTTTTCGGTGTCTGGAATTCCCAGTTGGTTGAATCAAGTACCTTAGTGAGGACCTCGATTGTATCGTCCTGTGGAATACTTGTGTAGAGGCTTTCCACATCTAATGTTACAAGGGTGATCGAGTTTTCAGGGAATGTAATCTCTGGTAGCAGACGCAACAGACTTTTTGTGTCCTTCAGGTAGGTTGGTGTGGACTGTACTAACGGTTTTAGAAAGTGATCACAGAATTGTGATAACGGCTCTAGAAGCGAACCAATCCCTGAGACGATTGGGCGTCCAGGTGGTGGTAGTTTGTTCTTGTGCATTTTCGGCAACGTATAGAAGTAGGGTATAACACTACTTGTATTGTTCAGAAATGCCGCTTCATTCTTGGATATATGGTCTTGATCCTCTGCTTGTTTAACCAGCGAGCTGATCCTTTTTGTGAGGTCAGGAGTTGGGTCCGAAGTCAGTGGAGTGTAATTTCTGACATCACCGAGTAGGTTTTTATAGGTGATCTCATAGTCAGTTGTATTCTGGATAACAATCCCTCCGCCCTTGTCCGCAGGCTTTATGGTTATGGAGGTGTCGTTTTTTAATTGTTGCAATGCCTCGAATTCAGCAGTACTGAAATTCCCGAATGTTCTCGGGTTTTGGCAATGTTCTAGGTCTTTAAATACTGCTTGCTCAAAATCAATTATGGCCGCTGGTATTGTGTGTGGAAGGGGGATGAAAGTAGAGCTAGGTCTTAAGCCTGTGTCACCTTTCCTAACTGATTCCATTGGGTCTGCTGTTTTTCCATCGAAAAACGCTTTTAATTTCAGTTTACGGAAAAATCCTGCCAGTTCGCAGTGCAATTTGAACTTGTCAGGTTTGGCTGTAGGGACAAAACCTAACCCTTTTTCCAATACTTGGATCTCCACCGGAGTTAGTATTCTGGTAGATAGATTTGTCACTAGACTCAAACTCCGCTCGGGCCCGGCTGCTGGTTGCTCCGGGTGTGGTTCGCTACTGAATCGTCTTCTTGCCAGGTTACTCTGGTGTTCCCTCTTCTTTTGCCTCGGCCTCTCCGGCCGCTCTCTAAAAAAGGCTGTCTATACTGCTGTTGGAAATTGGCCGGGGGCATGAAGCCCGGGTTCCAGCCCATGAATGGATAGGGTGGCTGTTGGAAGGCATAAGGGTGTGTGCCCATCCCCATTTGTGGGGGATACCACTGTTGGTGGTTGCCTTGATTTCCATGTCCGCTTCTGTTGGTTCTATTGCCACGGTTCCCTCTTCTTTTCGTTTGTTTGAAAGAGTTGTTACTAGAACCACTGCTATTGGATGAATCATCATCTGAGTAGTCTGAGTTGTTGGCATTGCGTGCTGGTGGGGTGAACGAAGCTGCAGAGTAGGGGTATACTTTTTCGAACTCGAACTTCTTTTGGTCTTTTTGAAGTTTGGTCGCCTTTGATTGCATCAGATTGTCTTTATATTCGTTCATCTCCTTGTTAAGTTCATCTAGTCGTTTCTTGTAGCCGGTGATAGTGGCTTTGAAGTGAGACTCCATTTCTCTGATTTCTACCATAAGGGATTCCGAGAGTCTCAATGCTGTCTTTATTATTAAGACCATCCAATCGCGTGTGCAATGCCACGCGATTGAGGCCCAGTCCTTCCGAAAAGCAGCATCATTCAGAAAGATGCGTGGGGCATTTGCCACCTAAAGGCCTTTCGGGGCTGTGTTGGTTGTTAGATAGCCCTTAAGGATCGTGCCATGAAGGACAGTACGTATGTGCTCTTTCTTTTTCTCCGACAGGTTTTCCCTTTCAGCAGTGTTGGCTATCGCTTGTGAAATATGTGGATCTGCAAAGATTGCAGCATCTGACATCAACTCCTCGATTTCCGCCTCAGAGTATGTCAGACCCAGGTTCGCCATAGTGAGATATTAGTGTTAAAAGAACAAGCAATAGTAGGGGGTTGTTATTGTCTTGCTCGAAGTAAAAAAGGCTCTCACAGCTGTGCGCTGCTATGATATATGTCAACAAAGAGAGAGGTAGGGAGAATCAAGGACACTCTCTTAATCCCCGGTTAAGTATCAAACAACAAAAGAAGAGAGGTCTGGTCAGTCACAAGGCTGCCAGGAATAAGGAGCAAAGAGATAAGAGGGTTTTTTGTACACAGTCACTCTGATTGAGTAGGAAAGCCCTCACACACCGACCTGGTCAGTGTCATGCTTCATCATCGGGCCCCACCGAAGAGACCGAGTGTCTCTTCGGTGTGCTGCGATGCCAGAAAGACTGCGGAGCTGGTCGTGTGGGGAGGACGTGTTGTGAAAATAGAAAATTAAAAGTGCCTAACAGGGTATCAAAAAAACTTTTAATGAGTGATCCCTAAGACACGTGTGGGTGGTATATGTGTCTGAATTTAAGTTCCAAGGTTGTTAGGATTTGGTTAAATTCAGCTAAATACCACGAGTTTTACATTAATCAGTCAACATGTTTCTGCCGTACTTATGGTATGTATTCACCAAGGCATTCTTCAGGACTATACCCCGGCGGTATGGACACTCTAATAGTCCACTTACCCTGGGGCATCTCCGCGCTTGCTTAGGGAACCCGTCCTGGTATTCCCCTGTGAGATAACCCTGGCAGGGTATCCACAAGGTGAAAGCCAGGCATCCCACCGCGAGGGGCCGTTGTGGAGATTAAGCAAGCTATTGCCCAGAGTCGCAGAGTGTGAACCCATGAGTCGAGAAGGCACCGGAGCGAGAATTAACGAGTCCGTTGAATTTTTGAGCCCAAGACCCGCCGAGGCAGGGAATTGAACCCTGGTCCCGGGCCGAACTCAAGCTCCAGGTCTGCCGCCTCTAACCCCTGAGCCACACTTCTCCAAAAATTATGCTGTAGGCCTGACTAAATATCCTGAGGTAAATTACCTAACAAAAACACTTATGAAGTGTTAGAATTGACAACCAATTAAAATGCTACTTTTATTATCTTCTATTATTTCATGACATTTGATTGGTTATGTACCTGAATATATATAAAGAAAGAGAGAGAAACACAGCCATTTTGACTACTACTTCCTGAAGTACATTGCAAGTGCATTTGAACTGACAACTTAAACTTCTTTTTGAAAGGTAAGATGTTATATTAAAAACTGAAGTATGTTGTGCACTTTAAGTTAATTAGGAAAACATTTTCTGAAAGTTATATACTATCCCACTGTAATAGTTATAGATTGAGATAGACTTCTCTGTTATAGTTATGGATGGAGTTAGGCTCGTCTTGTATAATTATGAATTTACTTAGGCTTTATCACATACACTTTTTTATATTTTTACTTCCACTCTGATACCATACACTGCCAAAGATAAAATCACTGTTAAAAAAACCAAACTACCTGTCTGAACTTAAACCCAACAGTGCCCTATCTCTACTGATACATTTTTTTTAATTCAAATTACAGCACAAAAATAGAAGGAGAGCAAAAAAATACCATCAAAATTGTTCTGGAAAGCAACAAAGATACAGATATTGAACCCAATGACTCAGAATTCATGGATGAATCACAGGACTTTGAACTTCTTCAATGTGTAGAATCAGTAGATTTCATGATTGAAAATGAGGACATTTCTGACAACCAAATATTAGAAGTTCTTTTAAATTTTGAAAACGAATCTGAGAAATAAATTTATATTTATTAATTCAAAAATTTTTGAGACATTATTCATTTTTATATGTATTTTTTAAACTAGTACCAAATTGATTATAATGTAAAGTCAGACTTTAAATATACTGTGCAACTTTTTGGTGTAACATAATAAGTTTGCTCATAGTTACTTCCTTTCTCCCACTATTTTATCTCCAATGTGTATTTAACATCTTTTTTCATCTCCTGCCTCCATATTCTTTCTGCTTCCCTCACAGACTATGCTATGAATTCCATATACCACAATAACTTCTGAAACAACATGCAAGATATCTACAAAGGAAACAGTGTATTTTTATTTTTAGACTCTGCATTGGTACCTACATGTTGGTACTTAAATAAAAAAAAAAAAAAAAAAGAACAATCAATATACATACAGTATTTGAACATTCTTTCATTCTATTTTCCCTATATTACGCTCCCCGTACCGCTTCCCGGTGCGCGTACCGAGCGCTCCCCCCGCAAAAAAAACGATAATAAAAATAATTTTTTTTGCCCCGCGGGGCCCTTTTAAAGCCCCCTCATCAAACCTAGGGGGTCAGGGAGGATGTACTCTGCCCCCTTATGCTCATTTCCCCCTTTGTTTTTGCCACCTCTTGTGTCTCAATCCTACAGAGACACAAGATGGCGGCTGCTCCGGACTGTTTAGAATGTCACCGGGGAGCAAATCGGCTTCTCCTCGCAAAGGTTCGTTACGTGTCAGGTACGCGAACCGGGACGCTAACCGGGACGCTGTCACAGATATATCTGTTTTTTAAAACGTTAATTTCTCAAAATCCACTGGATCACATATATTAAGACATAGCAAAGGCACGTTGGGCAAACCATATCTACAATTTTGCAAAGTTTCGTGTAAATCCATTCAGCCGTTCGAGTTAAAAGTGATTCCAACCGCCCTATGGAAAAATGAATGGGAAAAACGCGTTTTGGGACCCCCCTTTTTTCTCGGCCCCCCCTTGACGAAACCCCCCCCCAATTTTCAGGGGCTGCTCAGAAACAAAATGTGCCATTTTCCAGAAAATTTCAGCCAATTCCGTCCACAAACACCAAAGTTATTCGACATAGAATTTTCAGAAATCCCATAGGAAAAAAATCCTAACGACCGCCAGTAGGTGATATATATATATATATATATATATATATATATATATATATATATATATATATATATATATATATATATATATATATATATATATTGATTACCTACTGGCGGTCGCCAGTAGGTAGTTATAGTTAAGCCCTACTTTCCATAGGAAATCGTAGGGATGAGACTTAATATCCAATGTATAAGTAACAAGGTGAGAAGTGAAGTAAACTTGCGAAATAGGAAGAGTCTTCCGGTCTGGAGCAACAATCACAGTGGTCAAGTGCGACCCAGCTCGTAAGCTAGCTATATAATTATGCCATCGGTAGAAGCACGTGTGTAAATATCAGGTTCAGGAAAACGAACACTCGAGGGCAGCTATTGCATAAAATGCTACTTGTCGAGCTACTTCGCTTCGCTCCATAGAGACCGCACGGGTGAGGAAATGCGATAGCGTGATTTATGCTTATCAACTTATCATGGTTGTAAACTCTACTTTGCTACAATACCGGTCTGCCCTCGAGTGGATATTAAGTCTCATCCCTACAATTTAGGCCTATTCTACTTATATATGATGCTCACTACACTTCTTAGTTCGCCTTACTCATGCCTTGAAAAAGTCCTTGTGTAGGACTAAACACGTGTTGGTGATCTCTAATTTTTGCAGGGAATATCTGTTTTATGGAATTGAAAGAATAAAGATTGAAGAATACAAAATAACTGGACTATATCTTTAAACTCTTTGTTGGAACAATTCCTACTGAATGTCACCTTGTCATGTATTTCTTTTTGGAATACTCTATAATTAGTAGAGCTTGATATATACTGAGGGCTTATAACTCATGCCCTAACTGTTATAATTACTAGCCAACAGGAGTGCTGTTATAAGTTTCTCTATTTTGTTTGAATCCATGTGACACACTTCCAGTGTGTACCAACGGCACCTTTAGGTGGTAGGTGCCTTGAGTTACTGTAGCACCCTATTGACCATTACTTTTCCTATAAGAAATAAGATTATTTTGATGTGTACTAAATTTAGAAGTGTGTGCGGACGTTTCCCTTTGGGAACACTACCACCCATCTTTTGTGAATTTCCATAGGAAATCCACAACATTCTATTTGGAATAACTTTGGCGTTGGTGGATGAATATTTGTGAATTTCTCCAAGAAAATGGCCTGCTAGGTTCCGCTCCTTCCCTGAGGTTGGGGGTGATTCGTCAAGTGGGGGCCGAGAAAAAAGGGGGGTTCCAAAACGGGTTTTCCCCATGCAATTTTCCATAGGGACATTTAGCCAGGGCTACAGCCCAAACAGCTGAACGGAATTATAGCAAATTTGGCAGAGAGGTAGAGTTCAGTTCACAGATTGTGCTTTTTGTTAAATTGTGTATATCCGTTCAGTAGTTTCTGAGAAAATTACAAGTAAAATCATAGCGATATATAGAGACGGAGTCAGACACGCGTACCGAAATTCGTACAATTACGAGCACGAGCTGCATGCTGATTGGATGTCAACTGTCTGTTAACACTGCAAACCAGGGAGTGTTGGCAGCCATTTTGTTCGTCGTTAGAAGCGAGTCACAAGAAAACAGTAAAAAAAGTTGACAAATAAGGAAAGGGGGCAGGGTAGAAATATCCTGACTCTCTAGGCTTGCTCAGGGTGTCGTACATGGATTTTTTGGGTCAATTTTTATTTATCTTTTAGATAAAAAATCAATGGGGACGCTTATGGTACTCGTATGCGGTGGAAAAGGGAAAAAAAAACTAGAAGTCCATTTTATTCATTAGGTCTCTGGGGGCAAATTCCGGGGGCAATTTTAAGAGCTATATTTCTATGACAGTATGTAAAACTTTCCGTTTTTTTTTCCTGCATCAGTTGTACTCTCTACGCATGCGCAGCCTTGTTGGCAAGTGCATTTTTTTTTTCAAGTTCGCCAAGCAAACCTCTCCTGATTTTAGGTATTAAATTTGACGCTTTCTTTTCCCGGGTCGTGTGTGTCATCCGGCGCTATACTTTTTTAATATATTAATAAACATATTGTATGTATATTTATTTGAAATGTAGTGTCGAGGAGCCAAACGTTGATTACATACTCCGTCCAACCGCCATTTTAGTAGTTTTCCTCTGTTATTTTTATTATACCTGTTACTTTCATTTTACCCTGCGCATATTTTCTCTGTGATCGATGGGATTTCCTGCCACAGACACCACAGTGTTTGTCCTTGGCCTCCGATCTTATCAGACTGGGTCACACGTATACCTAGAAACTAATTTGAAGGACGTATGCCACAGCCAAACATTTGCGTCTTTCGCTTACTGGGTGCCGTACATGACGTCACACGGAAGCTTTGATGTGACGTGTAACGTCAAAGTGTATTCGCAGCATATGCTGAGAATGTTTACCAGTACATACTATGGTGCGATCACTCTCTCACTGTCAAATCAGAGCACAGGCCGCGCTATGCGAATGGTTAGAAGTGGTCACTCATCGGAGATCCAATTCAGGTGTGAGGCGTATCCACAGTATCATAACGTTATTTTTTATCCTGTTTAAGTTTGAGGTTTACATGAAATACTATGCTATAGGCAGATATGGATTTTTAGGCTGCGCTTATCTCTATGAAGTTTGGTTATTACCATTTACATATAGGTGCCTGAGGGAGGGAAAAGAAGTCTATGTGAATGGCGAGGATTTCACAATATCAACAGAGCACTCCTTAATTTGTAGACACATACAATTGCATGGCTGTTGTAAACAAGATGTGCCTAATTTGGACTGAGTTTTGAAAGGTAGTCCGGCACCTGCTATCATAACACCGTTCAGTTTACTAGAAACTGGAGTTATTTACTTTGAAATAATGGAGATTGTTGTGCAATGTTAGCAGGCATCGCTTACATGATTATGGTAACTGAGTGTGTGGTTTGATTAAAAAAAAGTTGTGGTAACTCCTCTGCATGGGAAGCTGGATGTGTCCATCTGGCTGTCGATTTCGACCTTGAAAGCAGAGTCAACCAAATGAATCGTATAAGAGCGCTATTGTCTCAAAAAGAGGTCGCTCTTAAATCTGCTACAGAAAAATGTGTCCTTCATGTAGCATACACCAGCACAGAAGTGAATGCTTTATTAAATACAGACGTGCTTTTGAACTTTCGGGAGTTAATTTAGAGTATCTTTAATGTGTCCTTGACTACGGGGTTACCTTACTTTTTTAAAGTTAGAAGCAGTGGCCTTGTGACTTCTGTAGAAAGTATATTTGGTGTCTTTTCGGGATTTTTTCATTTGATTTTTTCCAGCATCTTTGGTGGATTGCGCTTAATACTCGCATTAGTTGCTGGTGTGCTTTTATTAATTTGTTTACATAAATATGGATGCACATCCTGCAGCAGACAACAATATGTCCCGGCTGTTGATGGTTCACAACCGAATGATTAGTTATTACGGAGCGCTGCCTCTGGCTACATTGAGTGCAGATTATGGATTATCATTTCGATTTTCCTTTTTCACATGCGTTCAACCTGTGTTCCATTGCCTGAGCTGCGATTTCGACTGGGCCCTTGATTTGTGTCTCTGCAGTATGGTGTCTCCCAACGTGGATTATGACCAACTCATGAGCCCCTTAGTGGTTCATGACCTGCTCTGTTCTGGCGGCAGGATTATGGCCTTAGCAGCGATACATGGAATAATGGGACGTTGGAATGTTTTTGCAGCGGCGCTTGAGTTCTTGGCACGCAGTTACATTGAAGATGATCCGAGTTTTCCTCCGATGGTGAAAGAGGCTCCGGTCGTTGAGAAACATGTATGTTCATTCCCATTATTGAATTGGATGGCTGAAATGTTTTGAGATGAGAACAATGACTTACTGTTCGAGGCTGGTGCTACATACTGTGCTTACACACTGTTGGATTAAGACTCTTTGATTTTTCTACGTATTCTTTATTATTTAGCTACTGCTTTATATCAAAGAGCGAATAACTTTTTTTGGGAAATGTGAACTTGACTCTGCTTTGTAGGCTTGGACTCTGCATTCCTAATTTGCCCACGTTTATATCACGTGCTTCGATCAAGGAAGGGTGTTGTGGGCTGAGCTTTGCACTCACACCCTGATAAGTTAGCCTGGGTTTATTAGAAGCTTACACACTATTTTTGCTTTCCTGCTCTGCTTTGCACACACCACGTACTTGTGATATTGTTTAGAGAACGCTAAGTATTTTGCTTTATATGAGAATATTTTGGTATGCAAGATTTGTAAACCGCCTCTCTAGTTTTGTGTGTATAGTGACAGCATGGAACATCAAGGTTATATTAAATACTGTGGCTGTTATTCAGAATGATCCTCGCACATTCGAGCCATAACACATATGCAGCTGTGGCCACCTCTGATACTTGCGCGTTTCATAATTATTATTATTATTATTATATTTCTTATATAGCGCCAGGATCGACCCCCGAAGGGGTATCTCCGCGCTTGCCTTGGGAACCCGTCCTGGTTTTTCCCTGTGAGATAGCCCATACAGGGCATCCCCAAGGTGAAAGCCAGGCATCCCGCCGCGGGGGGGTGTTGTGGAGATTAAGCAAGCTTAATGCCCAGAGTTGCAGAGTGTGAACCCATGATTAGGTCAGGCACCGAAGCGAGAATTATCGAGTCCGTGGACATTTGAGCTCAACACCCTGCCGCGTCGGGAATCGAACCCTGGTCCCGGGTCTGACCTCTGCTTCAGGGTCTGCCTGCTCTAACCAGTGAGCCAATGCATTGTGGAGGCAAAGTTACACACAGTTGGAGAACATTCGTATCTTGACAGTTTGTGGAGAACTAAATGTGATCCACTACTGCTGAGTACCAGAGGTATGGAGCTGCCCATGTAATCCTATCAGACTTTCTGTAGTTGTAAGCTAATCTGCTAGGTAGGGAGGGTGAAATGTAGGTATATTTTAAATTTGTTCACCTTTAACATTATAGGATACTTTTTCCGTTTGTATTTCATAGAATAGTAACAATGCTGACATTGATGCAAACCTTGTTTCTGATAATATGTTTGGTTGTATTATCTAAGGTACTGTGCATGAGAATATGGCGTTAGAAATAAACATTTCAAAGTTGCACGTTTCTTTATTTACATCTAGTTTTGGACTGGTGTAAGACTATAATAAAAGAGTGCTCTTGTTATCCACTTTACTTCATGTAATATAATGCATGTTCTGGGTTGTTTTTGCTCTAGGGCGAAGAACCAATGAGTCACTGATTGCTAGTCTGGTAGGGGGTTTGTGTAGTAAGGTGGGTTTTGGTACACCGTAATTCACTGAGGTCCTAAGTCTTCATGCACAGTTCTGTGTATGAGCAGAATTCCTGGAACAGTAGTGACAACAAAAAGGCTTGATAAAGGGCTCGCACTTTGAATATGAATATAAAATACAAGAATAGTTGATAATCACAGCTGTGGAATGCAGCAATTAGATGTGTGTATGTGTGGATGATGTGTAGATTGAGTGGAATATGAAAAACATGAAAAATAAGAAAGGCTGGAGAGATGTAAACTACCCACTGCATTGTCAGTGAAGTGGATCTTTGAATGTCCAGGTCATTACAGAGATAGGGTGTTGGATTCCACAGTGGGAGCAAGAGAAACTATACCACATCTAAGGAAGAAAACTAGTGCATAAAGTACCACAGATGGGCAGATTTACAAGCTTGTGGGAATAATGATGCAAAACTGGCGCAAGTGGCTTGTAAACCTGCCCCAGTGTGTAGTAGAAAAGACGCAAGAAAGGACGGTAGTGTACAAATTACCCACTGCTATTCACGGGTAGTAGTTACCAAGAAGGCTGAATAAAGGGCCTGCACTTTGAATTTGAGTTATAGAACAATAATTGATAAGCTCAGCCAAGAATGGTAGCAAGTAGGTGTGTGTATTTGTGGTTGTTGTGTTGATTGATGATGACTAAGGTGAAAAATTAGAGAGGTTGCAGAGATGCAAACTTTCCATTTCTTTGTAAAGTAAGTGGGTGTTTAGTTTTCCAGTGCATATATATATATATTCACTGAAAAAACCATAGGTTTCAGCCACGTTATAGTTAGGAATTAGCATTTTAAAAACCTTGCAAATTCAATGAAAAACCATAGGTTTCGCACACATTATTGTTAGGAATTAGCATTTAAAAAACCTTGAATATTCCCTGAAAGAATCATAGGTTTTACACATTTTATAGTTAGCTGGACATTTGACTCATACAAAACTATTGAAATTCCCCCGTTATAGTTAATTCAGCTGACTATAACACGCGTGCCCGCAATGCACTGCTGATGATGTCACAGATTATATCACTCATGACATGGTCAGTGACATCACTCATGACATCATTGATGACATCTCAAATGATATCACTGATGACATCGCTGATGACATCATCCTTGTGAAAGAGTGGCAGACCTCCTCTCACCATAATATAAACTTTGATACATACATTTAAAAATAGAAACTACAATTCTGAAAGGAATGGAGATACCAATACCAGTTACAACAACCTGTTCAGTAATTCCACCATCTACATACACATCCACTCATTCACCAACAGCTCTATATAGTCACTCATACATGTACTCACTCAATAAATGTAGTCATACACCTCTACATCCTGTTACACACTGATACTCATCCATACAGTTACTAACACATACTCACACATACAAATCAACTATCAAACATCCATTTACATGCATATATAGCAATACACACACCAGTACACTTACTTTTACAGAAACATACACATACTTACTCTCTTAAACAATCACTTATAGAAACACATACTTATTTATACAGGAACTCTTCCATTCTGTCACACTCTCACATATAATCACTTAGGTACATCAATACTCACATAGAGTAGATTAAAACATATTTAGTTACTCATAAAGATACTATTGAGACAGTCATTCACTCACTAACACACCCATGCACACACTCATCCACCCATACAGTCCTGCACACATGCTGTCTTCAAAACACATACAAACAGTGAGTCACTCATTCATGCATCTATGTGATAAGTATCAATCCCCACCGAACCATACAGACACTCATACTGATACTCAAAAAGCCAACTAATAACTCTTACAGACACTCATGTAGGTACTCACCAACCCACCCAGCCACTCATAGACAAAGTGAGACACTGATACAGATATTTACATATTTAAACATTAGTCGCTAATACATGTATTTACTAATATACACTTAATAAGTCATTATGCAATCATTTTTACAAAAAAACATCCATTTAGACCTGTATTTACCCATTTATTTTTCCAACAACCTTTAGATAGACATATATAAAAAATATTTATTTTTCTTTAAGACACACATTCACTGGATGATGTCATCAGTGACGTCATCAGTGATATCATTTGAGATGTCATCAGTGATGTCATGAGTGATGTCACTGACCATGTCATGAGAGATGTAATATGTGACATCATCAGCAGTGCATTGCGGGCACGTGAGTTATAGTTAGCTGAAATAACTATATCGGGGGACTTTCAATGGTTTTGTATGAGTGAAATGTCCAGCTAACTATAACATGTGTGAAACCTATGGTTTTTTCAGTGAATAAATATATATATAGGCGAACTGCGGCATTTGAGAAAGGCAGACAGCCGAAACCGGTCATGCCGAGATTTGCTCAATAAAACGCCCTGAAAAGCCCCGCTGTGTTCCTTTCTTCTTCTTTTGTGAGAGGAGCTGGTGCTATAATTTGGTGTGCCGCCTGGGGCGCGCATAAAGGGACCCTTCCAACAAGAGGTCATGGAGACACAGGACATCAGGAAACTGATATTATTTACCCGAGTGATCGGATTGCCGCGATCCGCCAACCTACCTGTGTCATCACATTAGCTGCTGCCCAGATTTGCTCAATAAAATGCCCTGAAAAGCCCCGCTGTGTCCCTTTCTTCTTCTTTTGTGAGAGGAGCTGGTTCTAAACATATATATATATATATATATATATATATATATATATATATATATATATATATATATATATATATATATATATATATATATATATATATATATATTACCTACTGGCGGTCGCCAGTAGGTAGTTATAGTTAGGATTGTTTTCCATAGGAAATCCTCAACATTCTATTTGGAATAACTTAGGCCCTGGTTGAAGACTCTTAGCAAATTTCTCAAAGAAGATGGCTCCGTCCGCTGCGCTCCTTCCCTGAAAGTTTTGGGGGGATTGGTCAAGTGGGGGCTGAGATATAAGGGGGGTCCCAAAACGTGTTTTCTGCATGTTATTTTCCATAGGACCTTTAGACTCGGCTACAGGTCGAACGGCTGAATGGATTTGTAAGAAATTTGGCAAAACTATAGAGTCCGGTTCGCAGATTACGCTTTTTTTGGAATGGTGTAAATCCGTTCAGTAGTTGTTGAGAAAATTAAAGTTAAAGTCAATTATATATCCATAGGCGCGCACGCATGCTGCGTGACGTCTGTTAACGTTCGATTCGAAGGAAATCAGGAAGTTTTGTTCGCCGTTTTGTCACTGAGAGTAAATATATTGTTCATTTCAAAGCGTTGAAACATGGAAAGGGGAGAAGGTAGAGATTGTTTTGCTGCGTAGCTTTTCTCGGGGTGTGCAGTAATGCCCTTAAACGCGAAAAGATATAATTTTTTCCCGAAAAAAAATACGGGGTGCGCGCACCCGGTCACGCACACCTATTTACAAGAGTGTGAAAATGGACATAAATCAGAAGTTTGAGTGCTTAGATATAAGGTGGCTCTGAAAAGAGCCCTTGTGTTAATTGAGTGTTTTCTGCATTTATAAGTAAGTACCGATGCAGAGCCTGATGTTGCAGAGGAAGATTCTGTTTCCCTCATTCGTGAAATGAACTCCGTCTCTCCTATAGACGTCTTGCATGTGGTATCGCAAGTTGTTGTGGTAAATAGAACCCATGCTATAATCTCTGAGGAACGCAGAAACAGATTTATTTACATGTCTCCTTGCTTTCTCAAATTGTGCACAATGTTGATTGGACCAATTCCATTTCTGTCTTTGGCATATATTGGAATATACCAAGGCAGATCGAGGAAAAAGTGTCATCAATTGTCGAAAGGTGTCTTTTAGAAGCATTTCCAGACCTACCCCAGTGATTGTGCCTGGATCGTTCCCACCACAGTGCACAATTATAAGGTCTGGTTCTGGGAGATGCATAAAAGTTTTCACCAATGGAATCAATTGGTGACATTTCATTCCTCTTTTGCCAATCCATGTTATGTGTACATTTGGTAAGCCGAGGTTGCAAATTCGTCTGCTTACTGCATATTTTTCACTCCAGTGAATATAACTGTGTCCTATTAGCCAGACCTTCATTTTCAAGGGATTTGTAGTCGTCCTCCGATCGGTTAGTAGTTGAAATTCTAAATAAAGAAAAAGGAAGAGGCTGGGTGTGGTTAAAAAAATAAAAATTATTGGTTGATTGTAATAAGTGGACATTGAACAGTACGTTGCATGTTAATGTTTATGTTAAACGAGAAGTACTATTGGGTGTGAAAAAACAAGACATGTAACAGAGCTGTGGATTGGCAGGTGTTTCTGGAGGGAAAACAGTCTTCTTAGTTTGCTGTAGAACGTTGAGACAGGAACTTTTGACCTGTGCCTTCAGCAAGGTGCAGAATGAGGTGTAACCATGGAAACAGCCGGAGATGGCAGTTGGTGATGGGTTCACTCTTTGGTGCCTCTGTGTCTGACTCTGTTCTGTGGTGGCAGGCGGACAACTGTTTGTTATTGTAGAGATGAAAGGGTGATAAGGAGAGAAATACGACATAGCGTTTGGCCTGTAGTAGCGTGGGAGCAGTGATTAACTCTGAGTGAAGCGGAACTGTGGCGGTGCTTGGTAACAATAAAAAAAATTTTTTAACAGTGGTATAACTGTCTGTACGGTGCGCGACCTACTAAGAAAAAGTTCACGGGCCGTAATTGGCTTGCAGGTTCTAGTATCAGTAAGTGAGGTCGAGAAAAGAAAACATTCAGGACTTTATTTATGAAGGCCTTGCGCCACCGGTGCGTCACTGTTTCCCATTTTAAAAAATGAGGCACCGGCGGCGGAAGGTCTTCATAAATAAGGTCCTCAGTGACTACAGTTAAGGTTATGTGGAACCCATGAATATTTTTCAATATGAAATCATTTCAGTTGAGATTATGGAATAAAAGAGAAACTGTGAATATTTGAAATGTTTATTTAGAAATGTACTGTTTTAAAGGCAAATCATTATGTAATATGAGTACAGAAATTGCAAAAAACACAGTAATTGGTATTGTCAGTAGTACATGGAATACAAACGCTATAGTTGAAGAAAAATGAATATAGTTGGAAAAAAACATTGTACACTCTTATAAGAAAGTATATTATATTTTAATAAATGGAAGAAGGTCTCTGGCCTTTCAGTTTAGAAACGATATATGAAAATGCAAGTGGTTATACATCATTACTTTATCAATCAGCTGTCTACATGCGAAGCACTATCAAGTTTGTGTTATGTTACTGTGTACGGGGAAAAAAAGGCGCCAAAAGCGACAAAATGGTGAGAAGTGCATGTATGTAATCTGTTGGATGCTGCGGAAATCACTATTGAGGAGAACTACTGTATTGAGATATCTTTTGAAGGTTGCAGTATTGCATTTGAAATACAGCACAAGTAACAATGGAAATATTGTTGAAAGAACATATTTTTCTGTAAAGTATTTTAAATTAATAATTTTATGGAAAATTAAAGGAGCAGAGGCGTGTGAGGTGGAAATAAGCAGTTGAGATGCGAAATGGCGTTTACAGTTATAAAAAACTTGTTTATAATTTACACATTAATTAGGGTACATGTAGCATATATTAGCGAGTTTTGCATCGAGTACGTTTGAAATAACCTTAGATAAGATATGCAATAGAATTGTTGAGATTATACTGTAAAAAAAAAAAGTTGAAAATCGAGTAGCTGAAGAAACAAATGTAGTCCACATAAAAGACCAAAATTTAAACAACACGAAATCATAATGTCCACTGTTAGTAAAGCCAATAGGTCTGTTCTTCAAAAGAAAATATGGAAAAGAACGTGAAGAATATAGGGAAGCAAAAGGAAATGAGGACGTCAATGGCCTGTATAAGAGTTATTGAAGCATTATTTGGGCAAAATAGCTAACTTCTGCTTGTAACAGGAAATCACTTTTATGATTTGAAAGTATGTCAGCTATCCAATGGAAAAGAGTAAAGCAGTACTCATGATCTGTTAAAATCAGAGACTCTTTTATTATCAGAGGGCAGCTCTGTGGGTTTTCGATGTAGTTCTCTGTTAGGAAAGAGTTAACCGTCCATTGTGTAGGCAAAGTATGCAGCAAGTGCTTCTAACAGGAAATCATTGTTATCATCTGAAAACATGTCAGCCATCCAATTGAGAAGATGAAAGGAGCATTCATGATCTGTCATTGTTGGGGCGTCTTTTACCATCATAGGACAGCTCGGTGGGTTTTCGATGTTGCTCTCTGTTAGGAAATCTTGCGCCGCTGCGAATATATTCCAATGACCCAGAACTCCTTGTATCGCTGCAAAGGCCATAAACCCTCCGTTGTAACAAAGCTGTTCATGATCAAGTAACGGATTCATGAGGTGATTGTAATTCGGTTCAGGAGGTACCAAATTGCAGAGACATAAATCCAGGGCCCATGTGAAATCACAGCTCAGGCAATGAAATACAGGCTGCACACAGGTGAAATACGAATATCGAAATGATAATCGATATGAAGTATTCAAAGTTGAGAGTGGTAAGGTGCCGTAGTACAGAAGCATTCTCTGTCGAAATAGTTCTAAGTAGTCCGGCTCGTTTGCGAAGGCAGGAGGGACATCCATTTTGAATTTCCCAAGATGGTACAGGAAACGGCGCAGCACTGCTGGTTGTATAGCAACTCCACAGAATTAGGTCGCCGGCTATGCAGTGGAGAGGAGCAGAATGACTTGATACATTTTTTAGGAGTCTAGTCACCTATATATTGCTTAGTAGTTATCAAAAAAGTAGCTTTTCTTGAAGTGGAGGATGCGTTAAAAAATAAGGGAGTTATTTGACCAAGTTGTAAAGCAAGGTCAATTTTTTTTTACATCAATGCTGTTTTCTGTGAATGTTAGCTAAGTGAAAGATATGTGTGTGAGCAGATGCAACGTTCAGTTTTAAATGTGACAATGGAGGTCTTGTTCATGTCTTCCGATTCAAGGTCGGTATTCGCTGCCAAATACAAAGATAAAGAAACGCATGCGTGGGGTAGATAGTCTGCATTCTTAAAGGAAAGGAAATGAAGGGTTATTTTTACCGCGTTAGCATTGTCGTTTAAAAAGTTACAGTGATTTTCATTATATGTTAAGAAAGTGTCACTGATGAAGACTGAAAATAAATCCTTATAAATAATAGGGACTGGTGTATTTTAGAAAAGGTGTGTAACATTACATGAATTGTAAAAAAAAATAATGTAATTGAAAGTGTATGGTTTGAAAATGAAAAGTAGAGGTTTATAGTTCACGTTTTGAAAGCGGTTCTAGAGGGTCAGATGTATGATAGATTTATAAAAAATAGAACATGTTTTTCAATAGTATTATGGAAAAAATATGTGCCTTTATGTACTATTTAGATTATCTGCCTGTTGCCTATTCTTTGAGTTTTAGTAATCCTGTGTCTTATAAGTTTTGCAGGGGCGGTTTGAGGTTCATGGTGGGTTTGGGCAGGGAGGGTAGGTTGGGGGTTTGTAATAGGGGGTCCGGGTGGGGTGGAATGTGGAGTTTAGTGAAGAGTGAGGGGGGCGGGGGGTTAGGGTGTTTGGTAATGAAGCAGAGTCAGAGGACGCCAAATTTCTTTTATGGGGTGCCACGGAAATATGTATTTATTCTCAGAGTGTGTTTTCCACAGTTCGTGCATTTCATGTGCACGTTCGCCAGATATGGTTTCAAGTCCATTTCAGCACTCGATGGAGATACAGGTCGTCCACCGGAAGATGTGCTGATTACTTCTGATGGTAATAGCTTGGCCTCCGTTTTTCTTGTCAAAGGTGGTCGCTCATTTCCTTCAGATTCGGAAGATGAATGCGGAACGGTAGCCATTGCAGCGAAGTCTTCGGGAAGATGTTCAACGTTGTTCTCTCTTGAGAGTAGAAAAGAAAGTGATGGAAGTGGGTGGAGTGCTGCGTGTAAATTCCAGAATAGAAACTACCAAGAGCCAATTAGAAGTCTTGTTTTGAAGTCACATGACTTCACATGCAAGTGTCAGGTCCTGTACGCGATAGGAGGGTGCGCGCACCCGGTCTCGCACTAAAATAAAGCGGCGAAAAAACATCTCATAATATGCTCTTGGAGCACGTTTTGGTAGAAAGAGGTAGTTCTGAAAAGAACTTTTTTTTTTTTTTTTGTTTTTTTTGGAAACAAGTGTTATGATGCTATGATTTTTTAAAGTTGCTACTACATTTTTCAGTATGTAATACTATGAAAATGAAGTAAAGAAATTTATCTTTTCTTGGGGCATTTATGACTTTCAATTTTGAGTTGAATAAGAACGAGGCTCTGCTCTCCGTACAAAAGAATTTCTCCACACTTGTTGCATTTCATGTGCACCTTCGCAAGATATGGTCTCAAGTCCATCTCAGCACTCGATGGAGATACAGGTCATCCACCAGAAGATGTGCTGGCCACCTCTGATGGTAATAGCGTGGCCAGGGCTCTTGTCGATGCTTTTGCATAATGCTCAGGGTGCCTTTGTTTAACATGCCGCGGCATGGTGTGTATAAAAAAGGAATATTTTTTGGGGGGATTTCCCCTTGAGAGCTCCGAATTGCATATCGTGCAGGTTACTTTTGGCGCATTCACTTTCTTTTGATCTTTAGGATAAGTAAAAAATTGCCAAATGAAAGATTCCTTTTTTCTTCTTAACGGTGGTCGCTCATTTCCTTCAGATTCGGAAGATGAATGCGAAAGGGCAGCCATTTCAGCAAAGTTTTCCGGAAGATGCTCGATGTTGTTGTCTCTTGAGAGTAGAAAAGATTGTGAGGAAAGTGGGTGGAGTGCTTCGTGTAAATTCCAGAACAGAAACTACTAAGAACCAATTGGAAGTCTTGTTTTCAAGTCACATGACTTTACATGCGCTTCTCAGGACATGTAGGCGGTGACACTATCTAGTTACGAACGTGATTACATACTTAGGAACTAGCATTAAAAAAAAACAATGAAATTCACTGAAAAAACCATAGGTTTTACACACGTTATAGTTAGGAGATAGCATTTGAAAAACCTATGAAATTCACTGAAAAAACCATAGGTTTGACACCAGTTATAGTTAGCTGGAAATTTTACTGACATATAAACCAATGAAATTCCACGTTATAGTTAGTTGGACTCACTATAACTTGCGCGTGTAATGCACTGCTGATGACATCACATATTACATCACTCATGACATGGTCAGTTACATCAATCATGACATCACTGATGACACCATCCAGTGAATGTGTGTCTTTCTGAAAAATAAATATGTTTTATATATGTATATGTAAAGGTCGATGGAAGAATAAATGTTTAAATAAGTGTCTAAATGGATTTTTTTTTAAAATTGATTGGTAACTGGCTTATTAAGTGTATCTTAGTGAATACATATATTAGCGAGTAATGTTTAAAAATTTAAATATATGTATCAGTGTTTCACTTTGTGTATAAGTGGCTGTATGGGTTGGTGAGTAGCTACATGTGTGTGTATATGGGTTATTATATGTTTTTTTATAGTATCAGTATGAGTGTCTGTATGGTTTGGTGGGGGTGTTACTTAGCACATAGATGCATCAAAGACTGACTCACTGTTTGTATGTTTTTTGAAAACAGCATATGTGCAGGACTGTATGAGTAGATGAGTGTGTATATGTGTGTGTTAGTGATTGAATGCCTATCTCAGTAGTGTGTTTATCAGTAACAAGATACATTTTAATCTAGTATATGTGAGTATTGATGTATATAAGTCAGTATATGTGAAAGTGAGAGATTGTAAGAGTTCCTGTTTAAATAAGTATGTGTTTCTATAAGTGATTGTTTAAAAGAGTACATATGTATAAGTTTCCTTAGAAGTAAGGTGGTAGTGTGTGTATATCTGTATATGCAAATAAATGGATGTTTATTAGTTTATTTGCATATGTGAGTATATGTGTGAGTAACTTGTTGATGACTGTCGGTGTGTAACAGGATGAATAGGTGTATCACTACATATGATGAGTGAGTATATGTATGAGTGACTATATAAAACTGTTGGTGAATGTGTGAATGTGTACATAGATGGTGAAATTACTGAATTTGTTGTTGTAACTGGTATGGGTATATCCACTTTTTTGAAAATGTTAGTTTCTATTTTTGAATATGTGTTTCAAGGGTTACTTTACAGTGAAAGGAGATCAGTCACTGTGTCACAAGGATGGTGTCATCAGTGATGTCATGAGTGATGTAACTGACCATGTCATGAGTGATGTAATATGTGATGTCATCAGCAGTGCATTACACGCGCAAGTTATAGTGAGTCCAACTAACTATAACGTGGAATTTCATTGGTTTTATGTCAGTAAAATTTCCAGCTAACTATAACTGGTGTCAAACCTATGGTTTTTTCAGTGAATATATATATATATATAGATATATATATATATATATATATATATATATATATATATATATATATATATATATATATCTATATATATATATATATATATATATATATATATATATATATATATATATGTATGTATATGTATATTCACAGAAAAAAACATAGGTTATACTCCATATATAGTTAGGAATTTGCATTTACAAAACCTTGAAAATTCAATGAAAAAACCATTGGTTTTAGGCCATATATAGTTAGGGATTTGCATTTAGAAAACCTTATTTTACTCGCATAAAACCATTGAAATTCCATATATAGTTATAAGCGCTAACTATATATCGCGCACCCGCAATCCACTGCTGATGATGTCACATATTACATCATTCATGACATGGTTAGTGACATCACTGATGACATCACTGATGACATCTCAAATGACATCACTGATGACATCACTGATTACAACATCCAGTGACTGTATGTTTCTGTAAAGTTAAAATATGTTTTACATATTGAAGAATGAGTGGATGTATAAGTGTCTGGATGAAGGATTTAGTAGGTGCAAGACTGACTGTATGAGTGAGTGATTAAATGTGTCTCACTGAGTGCATGGGTTAGTGACTAAACTGTTTTAATTTGTGCATCATTATATCTGTTGTTCTACAAACTGCTGCATATGTTGATCAGTAGCTATATGAGTAACTGTATGGGTTATTGATTGGTTGTCCAAGTATTTGTATGGGAAACTGAGTGTGTGTGTATGGGTGGCTGGGAGGTGTGTGACTCTGTACATAGATGTGTGAGTAGTTGATTCACTATATGTATAGATTCAAAACTGCATGTGGAAACAGCTGTATGGGCGGTTGACTGTGCATGAGTGTATTAGTGAGTGAATGGATATCTCAGTGCTACATGTCAAATTAAGTACATATGTAAAACACAGTACATGTGAGAGTTGACATCTATAAATAACTGTGCATAAGAGCTAGTGAATGTGTGAGTGGCTGTATGGATCATTGTGAACATGTATCAGAGATTGTATAAGAGAGTAAAGTAAATATGTGTTAGTATATGTTTGAATAAGTAAGGTGTGTATAACTGTATAGTTGAGAACATGGAGGTGTGATTGATTTTTGGCATAACTGACTAGGTGTGTGAGTAACTCCATGGATGAGTGACTGTATGTTTACACTGATTGTATCTAAGGTTATATTAGAGTCTGAAGAGGTTCATGGTATTATCACATGAATGATATCATCAGTGATGTGATCAGTCATGTCAAATGAGATGTTATCAGTGATGTCATCAGTGATGTTATTTGAGATGTCATCAGTGATGTCATCAGTGATGTCACTAACCATGTCATGAATGATGTAATATGTGACATCATCAGCAGTGGATTGCGGGTGCGCGATATATAGTTAGCGCTTATAACTATATATGGAATTTCAATGGTTTTATGCGAGTAAAATAAGGTTTTCTAAATGCAAATCCCTAACTATATATGGCCTAAAACCAATGGTTTTTTCATTGAATTTTCAAGGTTTTGTAAATGCAAATTCCTAACTATATATGGAGTATAACCTATGGTTTTTTCTGTGAATTTCAATGGTTTTTTAATAGCAAATATCAAAAGCTGTCAAATGTCAAGTACGTGATAGGTAAAAACGTTTTCGTGTTTATGCACGCTGATGTGCTTTGAATGCTGACCCCCCCCACTCCCCTCTTTTCTCTTAGTAGTACTCTCTCTTTGCAGATAGTGAACGGTAGTTAACTCAGACCTTTACCCCTGTTGTAATCCGTCGTACCTGCTTGTCTCTCCATTTGATTAATTATTATCCAAGCATTTACTGTTTTACAATTGGTTCTCTTTGGATCATTCTCTATTTACAAACAAGCACAAAGTCGCAATACTCTGTTTAGTCTTTGCAGATAGTGAAAAATCGTGTAAAAAAATAAAAGTAATCGAGCAAAATCAGTAGACCACTAATTCGATCTCTTTTTAACCTCGGTAAAATACAAACATTAGGAATAACCCTTCATGAGAAATACGAAAATAGTGAAATGAATTGAGCTCCACACCATGAGGGCTGCAAAACAGCTCGACTCCGCCACCCACACCGCCCAAAATAACGGCAAACCCTATGCAAATATTATAAATATACACAACACACCAAAAGAAACAGAGTAAAACATTTTATTAAATAACTATTTACATAACTATTTTATACTTTTTATTGCCCGATCCGGCTAGCTCAATCGGTCGAGCATGAAAGTCATGCACTGATAACAAGCGTTGAGAGTTTGTAGAATGATGGCTTCAGATTTTCCACATACGGTGTAGTGGCGCGAACTGGCAGGGGGCGTTTGGATTCTACCCCTTCTCCAAATAAGATTTTCATACCTGAATGTTCGTTCATGCTTTTTGTCCCTGAGTTGCTTCCATGTCACTGCCTTACATAAATGGCATAAGTCCTGGTTGTTGAGTGCCATACTTCAGAGTTCTAAACAGCTCTTGTAACACTGTTTAAACCTTATTTGCACCTGCTGCAGCTTCACTATTCAAAGTAAGTGGGGTCCATTTGTGGACCTGACTGCATTGGAAAACAATGTGATACGGTGCCTCCCTAAACCGCTTGACGGAGGCCCCCGAGGGGCGGTGAGATGGCGCGGACTGAGAGGGGGCGCTTGGCTCCTGCCCCCTCCCCAAGTCGTGTTGCCCTGGTGAGGCTTGAGATCGCCCCCGGCCGGCTCCCGGGGTCCGGCGGAATTTTTTCCCTTTTGAAGAATCTTTCATTCTGGACCTTGTCCCACAATCCGTTTCACCTGAAGACACGCTGTCGTAGTGCGCCCCTTTACCGTTTTAGTTGCCATTCCGCCCGCTTTTGGTACTCTGTGCCTCTTCCGCCATTCAGCTGTTTACCGCTCGCTCTTGCGACTACAACGTCTCGCTCACCATGTAGTTGAGTTGCTCCCGCTCTTAAGATTTGACCGAACTTTTTGGACTGCTGAAAGCGGTGGAATTCCGACCGCTGGTTGGTGGAGACATTTTGACTATATTCTGCACCTGCATTGTCGCGTAATGCGTCATATGACGCGACGCGTTAGCGCACCCGAAAGTGCTCCGGTGCGCAAGGCGCAGCTTCCCGGAAACGATCCAGAGCGCGCCGCGCAGCGAGTAACGTAAGCATAACAAGTCATGTGACTTGTTAATAAAACTTTTCATTGGTTCATTTTACTTTTCTTTTCCTAATTATGTAAGACTAGGTCATGTGACCTAAAAATAACACTTTTCATTGGATTAAAACATTTTTTTTCCCAAACGATGAAAGCCCCACCTTGTTTCTGGATGTTTCAGACTGAAGCTGGCGTCACCATGAGAGCACCACCATCTCGTAGCTCCGTCGTGGTTATTCCGCAAGCAATCATGGCAGCCGCTCCCCACCGGAAGCCTGCGGGAGTCGAGGGCCCCCAAGACTTTTGTACAATCTTCAAGGCTGAGGGGACGCTTTCGAGAATGGAACCCAAGCCCTGGCAGACAAGCGTCCGAGTTCCAAGGTGTCCCAGGGCCATTTTACTGGACCAGGCCCAAATCCGAAGAGCCGGCCGCCATTTTAAGAGTCCTGTGGCAGCCGCCTACCGCTGCACCGCAAGAGTGGGAGCAACTCAACTACATGGTGAGCGAGACGCTGTAGCCGTAAGAGCGGGCGCTAAACAGCTGAATGGCGGAAAAGGCACAGTGTAGCAAAAGCGGGCGGAATGGCGACTGAAACGATAAAGGGGCGCCCTACTACAGCAGACAAGCTTCCGCCATGTGCTTCAAAACTGCATATGTATCTCGTGATATCAAGGTTGGGCAACCAGTACAGAACAAGCAGTTACGAGTCCCATTTACACCGGCGCCATTTTGGGCGCGGCCGGGCAGGTCCAGGATCTACTGAAACATAAAAAATGAGGCTGACGTCTCTGAAGCAGTTGACGAACAGCAGGACATAGCAAATAAACATGAACTCTCTAAAGCTGTTAACTCACTGCAGAACAAAACAAGTGAACCTGAAACCTCTGGAATAATTGTCGCTCAAAAGAACAACACACAAAACTCTGTAGAGCCTGAAGAAAAAAAAACAGAAGGGCACTGTAGTTTCAGACACACTTAACACTAATGACTAAACAAAGATATCGTCTGTTTATAAAGCAGTTATCATCTTGACAGAATTGACAAAGAAGTGTACAGACACCAATGCATCAGCATTCTCGGAGATAACATCTTAAGGAACAAAGAAAGACCTGTTCACTCTTGACACCCCAGGTGCTGTGTATATTGCACTATAGTGCTGCATCGAGAAAACGGGCAACCCTATTGATGTGGATTTTTCATTATTGATTATTGTAAAGAAATGGCGACTCCCCCCTTTAGCAGATTAGCTAAATGTTTGCGTAATTTAGGCATAAAAGTTATATTATTGTTGTTGTTGTTGTTATCGTTATAGTTCTGGTTAATTTCAAAAAATGGTTAAATATATTTTCAGTTTTTGTTGCGTTCGTTATATTTAAATATTAATAAAGTTTTAAAATGTAACTGTCTTGGAGTACTATATTTTTTTAAAAAATCGGGTGAATGGGGCCTTGAATCGGGTTATTGTCATGTGTGGGCTTTGCAAGTGTACTGCTACAAGATCGGACATTTCAAACTCAAATGCACGTTCTTTTTCTTACCTTTCCGAAGCATGGAGCGCAATAGCAGACAGAGAAAGGGTGATGCACGTGTTGAACACTGCCTGGCCTGCAAATTGCTGGCAGTGCCCCCCCGCCCGCTCCTGAAAGAGGGCACACACACACCGCCGCCCCGAGTACTTCACAAATCTTTAAAAGACCATGCGCTTGTTCAATGGGAAGTGGATAACATGGCTAAGAGCATTTGCTGACTAATGCATGAATATCGCTGACTTTTCAGCGATATTCATGCATTGCGGCCGTTTTTTATCGCATTTGCGATAAACCTTGCTAATAGCAAGGTTTATGTGCGATAAAATTCGCCGAAGTGCGGCGATACTTATTGTCTCCAAACAAGTTAGAGACAAAAATTACCGCTAGTTGTTGGAAATATGCCCCCGGGTTTTTCCTTGCAGGAATCGGGAAGCGAAAGACTAGCACTGAAATCAGTAGTCTCACACCTGAATCGGGAGGGTTGGCATGTCTGGATACTCTACAGCTGGGGCCATAAACTACATCCGCAGGGCTAGGTGATAGCCTAGGTCCGGCCTGGACAATCGGACACAGAGGAAGAGGAGTGTCAGAGGGTGCGGTAGTGAATAGGGTGAAAGGGAGGTGTCGAGCGGGCACAGGGTGTGATTCTCAGAGAAGAGCAGCGCAGATGGGGGAAGTATATGGCCCATGCATGAGAGAGTGAGTGGGGGTGACCATTGCGTGGGGGAGATGCGTGCGAGGGTGGGGAGCCATGCTGAGAATCGGCGGCGTGCAGAGAGTGGCCCTGGTCAAGGCATCTAAAATGGCTGCCGTGCACGACAAAATTGTGGCATTGGACAAAAACGCAAGATGGCGCAGACAATGTTTATCAATAAGGATTCATTTATAACAAAATATTTACTCGCAGTGACAAAATGGTGTTCAACAGTTCCTGATTTCCATCGAATCGAACGTTAACAAACGTCACGCAGCAAAAAAAAAGCTCACGCACAGAGCAGTTTTTAGCCATGTTATCCAATGGAAGGTGGATAACATGGCTAAGAGCATTTGCTGGATAATGCATGAATATCGCTGACTTTTCAACGATATTCATGCATTGTGGCCGATGTGCGGCGATAATTTTTGTCTCTAAACAATTAAAACGAAGCAAAAAATGGCGAATTCCCGTTTCGCTACCAGTTTGCGGCCCAGTTCGCGGCCCGTGAAGCGCTTCTACCGTGAAAAATCTTTTTTTTTTTATTTTCCCCACGGGACCCTTTAATAACCCCAACAACATTCCTAGGGGGTCAAGAGGGGTATACCTTGCCCCCTTTCAATAAATTCCCTCTTCGTTTTTCACCTCTTCTTCTCTCTCGATCCTACCGAGAGATAAGATGGCGGCCGCTCCGCACTGTTTAGAATGTTGACAGACACCGGAGAGCCAATCAGCTTTCTGTTATCCAATGGAAGGTGGATAACATGGCTAAGAGCATTTGCTGGATAATGCATGAATATCGCTGACTTTTCAACGATATTCATGCATTGTGGCCGATGTGCGGCGATAATTTTTGTCTCTAAACAATTAAAACGAAGCACAAAATGGCGAATTCCCGTTTTGCTACCAGTTTGCGGCCCAGTTCGCGGCCCGGGAAATGCTTCTACCGTGAAAAATAATTTTTTTTTTATTTTCCCCACGGGACCCTTTAATAACCCCAACAACAATCCTAGGGGGTCAAGAGGGGTATACCTTGCACCCTTTCAATAAATTCCCCCTTCGTTTTTCACCTCTTCTCTCTCGATCCTACCGAGAGATAAGATGGCGGCCGCTCCGGACTGTTTAGAATGTTGACAGACACCGGAGAGCCAATCAGCTTTTTGCACGCAAAGTTCCGTTTCGCGAAAAGTAAGCGGACCGGATCGCTGCCCGGAGCGCTGTTACAGATATATATCTTGTTTTGAACGTTAATTTCTCAAAAACTACTGGAGCACATATATTGAGACCTAGCAAAGGCATATCGGGCTAACAGTCCCTACAATTTTGCCAAGTTTCGTGCAAATCCATTCAGCCGTTCGAGCTAAAAGTGAGTCCAACCGCCCTATGGAAAAATGAATGGGAAAAACGCGTTTTGGGACCCCCCTTTTTTCTCAGCCCCCCCTTGACGAAACTCCACCAAATTTTCAGGGGCTGCTCAGAAACAAAATGTGCCATTTTCCTGAAAATTTCAGCCGATTCCGTCCTCAAACGCCAAAGTTATTAGACATAGAATTTTCAAAAATCCCATAGGGAATTAATCCTAACTATATATACCTACTGGCGATAGCCAGTAGGTAATATATGGATATATATGTATATATATGTATATATATATATATATATATATATATATATATATATATATATATATATATATATATATATATATATATATATATATATATATATGTATATGTATATATGTATATATATTCACTGAAAAAACCATAGGTTTGACACCAGTTATAGTTAGCTGGAAATTTTACTGACATAAAACCGTTGGAATTCCCACGTTATGGTTAGTTGGAATCACCATAACTTGCGCGTGCAATGCACTGCTGATGACGTCACATATTACATCACTCATGACATGGTCAGTGACAGAGATGTCATCAGTGATGTCACTGACCATGTCATGAATGATGTAATATGTGACATCATCTGCAGTGGATTGCGGGTGCGCGATATATAGTTAGTGCAACTAACTATATATGCGAATTTCAATGGTTTTGTGTGAGTAAAATAAGGTTTTGTAAATGCTAATTCCTAACTATATATGGTCTATAACCCATGGTTTTTTCAGTGAATTTTCAAGGTTTTGTAAATGCTAATTCCTAACTATATATGGTCTATAACCTATGGTTTTTTCAGTGAATTTCAATGGTTTATTAATAGCAAATATCAAAAGCTTTAAAATGTCAAGTACGTGGTAGGTAAAAACATTTTCGTGTTTTAAAGATGGATCTGGGCAACCGTGGAACTCGGACGCTTGACTGCTAGGGCATGGGCCCCATTCCCAAAAGAGTCCTCTCAGCCTTGAAGATTCTACAACAGTCACCGGGACCCCCGACTCCCGTAGACTTCCGGTGGGGAGCGACTGCCAAGATTGCTCACAGAATGGCCACGACGTAGCCACGAGATGGTGGTGCTCTCATGCTGACGCCAGCGTCAGTCGGAAACATCCAGAAACACTGTAGACTACCAATTCGATCACTTCCGGTGGAGCCCCAACGTGAACCGGTAGAGAAGAACTTGCCCTCCCCTCTTTGACTGATGATTCTTGTTGCCTGTCCCTTCTGTTGTCATTTAACAGAACTTTTTGGACTACTGAAAGGGGTTGTCTTCCGACCGCTGGTTGGTGGAGACATTTTGACTATATTCTGGACCTGCGTTGTCGCGTAATGCGTCATATGACACGCCGCGTTTGCGCACCCGGATGTGCTCCGGTGCGCGAGGCGCAGCTTCCCGGAAGCGATCCAGAGCGCGGCGCGCAGCGCGTAATGTAAGCATAACAGGTCATGTGACTTGTTAATAAAACTTTTCATTGGTTCATTTTACTTTTGTTTTTCTAATGATGGAAGGCTTGGTCATATGACCTAAAAATAACACTTTTCATTGCTTTCGAACATTTTTTTTTCTTAAATGATGAAAGCCCCACCTTTTTTTTTCTCACTCTGACTTGTAAAGCAAAGGACCCAGATGCATTTACAGTTTATCACTAACAATGTTCCAGGCTAATGTATTTTCCCGGGAAATTTACAACTGTCCTGCAAGTAAAATATTCCTATTTCGAGAAAAAGGGTGTTTCTTCGTCCCATGAGGGAGCCGTTGAACAAAAGAGGCTCGGCCTGCTGTCTTAGTCGCTGATAGGCATGAATATCGGATTCTTATCGATCACTTTATGTTGCAGGAGTGGAAAACACAACAGCCCTTGACCATTTATCTTTACTGCGTTCCTGCGTATTATACCTTTTAACTGTCATGTAATCGGGCTGCTTTATTTCACTTGCCTTTTACTGATTCGAAAACAGTGGCTATTATTCAAAACTTTACCAATCTAGGTACTACTACCATGTTTTGTTTTAAAAACCTTTATTGTGAAAATGTCAGTATACAAATACGGGCCTATAACCACGTGGGCCGGCCACGGAGCAAACTGGAATCATATATGATGAGGGGAAATTTACACTGTAAAAGAACGTAACGGGCGGGCCATTAGGTTGCAAGAACTAAGGTGTCTAACAGTTGCGGAATCGGTGGACGTACATTTTATAATTAAAGTACGACAGGGCCAGTTACAATAAAATTATCTAGATATACATTTGCGGGCAAGTACCATGGGTGACGTTAATTCGAACTTTCAATAGAACAGTAATCAATAACACATCAGAACTTAATATCAATAGGGATGTCCAAATGTTCAATCAGTACTCGTCCCCGCCCGCCATGTGCTTCAAAACTGCATACGTATCTCGTGATATCAAGGTTGGGCAACCAGTACACAACAAGGAGTTACGAGTCCCATTTATAGCGGCGCCATTTTGGGCGAGGCCTGGCAGGTCCAGGATATAATCAAAATGTCTCCACCAAACAGCGGTCGGACCAGAACCCCTTTCGGCAGTCCAAAAAGGTTCCGTTAAATGACAACAGAAGAGATAGGCAACAAGAACAATCAGTCAAAAGGGGGGACGCTTTCGGGAATGGGGCCCATGCCCTAGCAGGCAAGCGTCCGAGTTCCAAGGTGTCCCAGGGCCATTTTAGTGGACCAGGCCCAAATCCAAAGAGCCGGCCGCCATTTTGAGAGTCCTGTTGCAGCCGCCTATCGCTGTTGCCGCAAGAGCGGGCGGAACTCAACTGGATGGCGGGTGAGGCACTGTGCCGCAAGAGCGGGCAAAACTCAGCTGGACGGCGAGTGAAACGCTAAGAGACGCCCCACTGCAGATGAGGTGCCTCCACCTGGGGAGGCGGGAGAGGCCCGTTTGCGCCGCCGCCCTCCCCCCCCCCGGCACCCCACGCCGACTTTCGGTGCAGCTTTGTAGGATGGCCACACCAGTACAACAACTTGCTGGACACCACCTCGGTGCCATCCGGATCTCGGCGCATTGTGCTGCCTTCGGCCTACTATAGCAGCAAGTGCGGGCGCAACTCAGCTGGACGGCGAGTGAAACGCTAAGAGACGCCCCACTGCAGATGAGGTGCCTCCACCTGGGGAGGCGGGAAAGGCCCATTTGCGCCGCCCCCCCCCCCCCTGGGTACCCCACGTCGACTTTCGGTGCAGCATTGTAGGATGGCCACACCAGTACAACAACTTGCTGGACACCACCTCTGTGCCATCCGGATCTCAGCGCATTGTGCTGCCTTCGGCCTATTCGCACATCGGTCCGCTTTTGACGCCGCCTCACAGGCCAACGGATTTTGTAGGCTTTTTATAGCCCAAAGCCTCATAACAGGTCATGTAACTTGTTTATAAAACTTTTCATTGGTTCATTTTACTTTTGGTTTCCTAATGATGGAAGGCTTGATCATATGACCTAAAAATAACACTTTTCATGGGATTGAAAATTTTTTTTTTCCCAAATGATGAAAGCCCCACCTTTCTTTTTCTCACTTGAGGTAATATGAATTTTTATGGTCAATTGTGTCCCCTAACGTAGACCCCAACGGCTCCATGTACGTGCTTCAAGTACATGTATGTTCCCTCCACTTCCAGCTATGAAGACGTAAATACATTTGCGTCCAACGTTAACATGTCCTCTTTCAGATCCACCATGAATGGGTCGGATATTCAGTTCCTAAGTATGCTGTGCCACCGTCTTTACATGGTGCACTTTCACGTTTTTCTGGCTCTGGCGAGTTAGGCCCTGATTTCTGCCATCAAGCCCTTTCTGCCTTCTGCCTTTGAAAACTGCAGCCTGGACCTGCATCTGTATCCCTGACCTTTGCTTTACTTTCTGCGCGGCTAGCGGTGCCTGGCTCGGCCTGCTTGCCTGCCAAGACTGTATCCAGCCTTCAAGTTATCTGCTCCGCTCCTCGAAAATACATTCCTGTCTAGTGGTTTAAGAAAACATTCTTCCCAGCTGCAGAGCAAAGGGCCCGGCCTCACTGTCTCCATGCAAGTAATTCATAGCTCCTGTTACCATGGTAGGCCCATGGCCCCCTCGCTTTACACATAGACACGTAGTCACATATGCACGCACTAGCAGTCAGTATAGAATAGCCTCTGCCCAAGAGACCTTTCCTTTTAGATAATACAGTTCCTCAAACACAAGATATAGATATGATTTGGGTTTAGGTCGTTCTGACACCCCAGACTTCTGTCTCCTCATGTAGGGCTAAATGTCAAGTCCCCTTCACCCTCCAGTTCCACGTCAATTACACGTCATGCTGCTGCGCCCGCATCTCTGCCATGTATTTTTGCTGACACTGCAGGATTCTTCTATGGATCCACCCACCGGTGATACGTTTCAAGTGACGTTGTCTAGCACACACCTCCGTGTACGCCCTCGTGCACGCCTCCTGTTACGCACATGTGTTCTTATCTCGTTTCTCTCAGCTGTTACGCCTTCTGCATCAATCTCTACTGTAAATGCATTGACTATATATATGATGTTCCGTTAATAAAACATTGTACATGTCCATGTCCATTTCCCGTCCTGAACCCTTGTGGTGATAGAACATGATACCTGGTTCGAACCAATTCCTTTTTAAGGAATAAACCCCCTTATAACCTCAAATGCCACGGACTCTGCCTCTTCTTTTTGACTGAGTTATTCTTATTGTACTTTACCGCATAAAATTCCGCATAGGTAATTTAAATTTACCACATAATTGGCGCCCGAACAGGGACCCCTCCCCCACCTTACGTGCCGGCGGTGCGTTGCAGGCCCGGTCCCCTGCCACAGCCGTGAGGGACAACAACGCGTACCCGCAGGATTTCCTGCATCTCCCTCAGGCCAACGGAGGTGACTGAGGCTGCGATCGACACCCAGACGAGGCGGTGAGGAGTGCGGAGGATCCCGACCAGAGCCTAGCTGAGAGAGCAACGTCCGAGGTATTCAGACGCCCACCAGTTCCGAAGTTCCGAAGTACCTACGTCACGAATCGAGTCGAGTCCAGTCCAGTCGAGTCCAGGGTCCAGTCCAGCATCGAGTTTTCCGAGGACTTCCGTTCCGTGCTTCCCGGTGAGTACCATTGCTGGGGACGTATCTAGACGGGTGCATTAGTTTGTGTCCGGTCAAGACGGGTTTGGGTACACAGACCCGGTCTGCACTGTTAAGCGGTGTATCTGTACTGTTTAGCAGTATATCGAGTATGGAGGTAGCTAGTTTTATTCTAGTTATTGTTGTTCGTTTTCAAAATGTTTAAATGTGTTTTAATGTTGTGGTATGAGTGATTGTTCGATCCACATTACTGTATTTATTGTAGTAGTTGTGTCCAAGTCCGAGTAAGTATCAAGTACCAAGTATCACGGCTGAAAGATGCCGCTGTTTTCAAAACTGAAACAGATAGGAACTAGAAAAGGGATACTCGAGGAAGCTGTTCCCATTCCACCCAGGGACACTCCAGGGTATTTTATGTACCACAAACACGGCTTAGATGCTGTATTATATCTCGATTTGTGGGTGGATTACACCAAAGATCTAGCAGAGAATCAGAGATGGCCCGCTACTGGGACATGGGATGCCGATTGCATCATGAGAGTAGAAGAAGCATTATGGAAAAAGAAAGCCAGACAGTCACAGAAAGATGCCATTGAATTATGGCGTAAAGAATGACACAGACGGACAGAAAAAGCACTCAGAAAAGCAGAGAAAAGTAGAGAGGATTCAGACAAAGCCCGAGAAAATGTATTAGTTGAAGAGGGGATACGAGTAAAAACAGAACAAGTAGACCGACAACGAAACACTCTTATGAATGGTATGTATCCTCTCCTGGCCGAGGGTTTACCTAAGGCCACTCCGGAAATACCGAAGGATCTGCCCCCTCCATTGCTCCCGACTAAAGTATGTCACAAGACCACAAAAGATATATTCCTTTCTTCCTATTTAGACGACGTAGCTCCCACATATACAAATGGACGTCGGGAGGTGCAGCAGGAGGTTTTCAAACACCGCCACAAACACACCGATTGACTTATAGAGATTTAGCACAACAACGTACACCTCAAACAGCGAGTTACGACATACTTAAAGAGCCTCTTACAGATTGTAGATATGATCCCGTACCCGGTAAAGACGACAGAATGATGCTAGCATCAGTACGTCTACGACGAGTTGCAAACTATTTAATGTTACTACCTGGAATGATTGATCATCTAGACATAATATATCATTTTGTCCAAACGGGGGAAGGTCCTGAAAGTATTGGCGAGGCCATGGCATACCAGAAAGTTGACACTCAAGGCATGATATTACGTTTCTTCATAAACTGCTTGATAAGAGACCAAGATAGGCCTGGTGTAGACAAGGAAGAAATGAAAGCACTTAACAAATGGGGTCAGAATATAGCAGACGGAAGACCTGATAAACAGAGTTGTATAGAAAATATGTACCGAAGGATCCGAAAAGCAGTAGAACGAATACATGAAAGAAGACAGCCTGAAAGAGAAATAGATACAGACAAAAATGAATCCTCGGAGGAGGAGGAACAACCAGAAACGACAACAGGAACATTGCAATTACCAACTAGAGAATCAATAGCCTATGTAGGGAGGGGTAGACCCTTAAATAAACCGATACGCCCAGAAAGTAAGAGACTTTTTCACACAGCTATGACGAATCCGAAGACTCCTGAACATTTGTTTCAGGCTACCGATAAAATACTTCAAGAACGAATGGGGTACCATGTACTCAATTCTATGGATGAACAAGAATTAGCCAGGTCAGCAGTACAATGGGCTGAAAATTCTGATAAATATAGTGATGACGCATTAGCGCAGACCTTTTTGAATCTTTCCCCAGACGAACAGCGACTAGCTGGTATGTACATGATACAACATCTCCTTATATTGTATAAAAGCCAACATTCTGATCCAGGTCCCCTACCTGATATATTAATAGAGTTACTCATGAATAAATGGAGAGGCCTAGGTACCGACTTAATTAAGGAAATTCTAGAATATCGGCACAGATATAGTGCTTTCCTGAATCCACAGTTTGTTCCAGCTCCGTCCGTAGAAAGAAAAATGTATTATATGGACCGACAGAATCCCTTGCGAGAAGTGCATCCAGTCAGGAATGATGATAATACCTTTAGACGTATGTTTGTGTACACGCCCATAACTAAAATGGAACTATTGGAAATTAAGAAATTAGTGCCCAGTCACGATAAAGACCCTGCAGGTTTCCACCGTGAAATAAAAGACATGTTACTCATGGGTGATTATACCTATCCCGACATTATGAAAATATTGAAAGTATTATTGCCTGCCGGTATTTACGAGAAACTCAAGGAAAAAGAATGGGAGGTGGGAGACGCAAAGATTGATTGGGCTGCATTAGAGAACGAAGAAAATACTCGAACCCCAGGCCTAGGTCTTGGGGATAAAACTAAAGCATTACCAGGATTGTTAGTACAGGTCTTGCCACGTTTATTAGCAACGAAAAAGGAAGACTGGGATGCAATCTCAGCCTGCAAACAGAAACCCGATGAAGACACTAGTGATTTTTATTCCCGATTCGAGAAATGTTTTGTTATTAATAGTGGCCTGAAAGCAAGTAGCGAGTCATATCCACACCTTTTTGTATCCAAATTAGTCGAGAATTCTCTGGCCCAAGTCAAGAATCGTGTTCTGAAAGTCGAGAGCACATGGCAAGCAAACACGCCTTCCCAAATGTTACAAATTCTACAGTACCACCAGAATAGAATTAGAGAAGAACATGATCACGAACAAAGACGTATGAAAGACACGAAAATGAAAATGTTAGTTGCTCAGTCAGTTCCAGCTGACGGTCAGAAAAAGGGTATGACACAGTCCAATAATTCAACAGCTCCTGTTAAAGGGACATGTAACTATTGTAAACAGCCAGGTCACTATATAAACGAGTGTGCAGTTTTGAAACACAATATAGCTACCGGTAAAACTAAAGAAAGACCGCGTCCTCCTAGACAGGACCAGGTCCAACAACAAGTACCACAGAATGCACAGCCTAGGCAGGCTTTGCAACAGACAGTACAGACCGTAGCGGTACCACAGCCACAACCGATTGCCGCAGCACAACATGCAACTCAGCAGATGTACCAGTAAGCTCAAACTGATTATCCCGATTATCAGCGATACACATGAAACAGCCTAGAGAGGGAAGTTGGCTTGCCTCTTATTGAGGTTCCTGTAGATCAAGAGGGTCCTTATGTACATAGCCAAGTGTTAGGAAAAGATAGAAAGTTTTTGATTGATACAGGGGCAAGCCGAACAACAATAAGTCATGACGAGGTTCCAGGGGCACCCCTCTCAGGCTCACAGAATGTTTCCCTTGGATTTTCAGGCAAACCTATTGTAAATGAAGTATCAAAACCAGTACCTCTTTTAGTTGGTCCATTGTCTCGCACTACAGATTTGTTATTAACGAAATCATGTCCAGAAAACTTGTTAGGTATCAAGACACTGAAAGCTCTAGGAGCTGTGATATGTTGCTCTCCGGAAGGAGTGAGATTGTTCTTACGTGACTTTAAGGGTCACTATGTGTTGAGAGATATTGATCCCAGATTACAGAATGTTCCTGCACATTTATGGGCACAAGGCCCCGCTGATGTAGGTTGTATGCACATTACACCATATCGAGTCACACTCAGGCCAGGAGTAGTCTTACCACGAATCCGACAATACAAGTTACCCCCAGATGCTGTAGCGGCTTTACTGAAAATCATTGACGAGCTCATTGCACAAGGAGTGGTTGTAGAAACCGACTCGAATCTATGTAACTCCCCGATCATTCCAATTCTTAAACGTACTGACCCAAAGGCACCCCCGGTTTATCGATTAGTTATCGACCTGCGCGAATTGAATAAATGCATCATACCACAGTACCCCGTGGTCCCAGACATCTCGTCTTTATTGACTGCTATTGATTCATAAGCCACGTTCTTTACTGTAGTTGATCTGAAGAACGCCTTCTTTAGTGTCCCCATTGACTCGGAAAGCCAATATCTCTTCGGATTCTGTTTAAATGGTCGAAGCTTCAAATTTGCACGCGCACCTCAAGGATTCACAGAAAGTCCCAGCATCTATAGCCAAGCACTGAAAAGACAACTAGACAGTATACACATGCCTGACAACACTGCCCTGTTACAGTATGTCGATGATCTACTGATCACCGCCCGCAGCGAACCTGAATGTGAGCAAGCGTCACTGACGGTTTTGCATTTCCTGGCTGACAAGGGACACAAGGTGTCCCCTTCGAAGCTGCAATTCTGTGTTCAGCAAGTGGTTTACCTTGGGCACTTGCTGTCCAAAGGGGGGAGACAGCTAACACCTGACCGTATTCAGTTAATTGTAAACATGTCACAGCCCAAGACACAAAAGGAGGTACGAGCTTTTATAGGCCTCACTTCTTACTGTAGACAATGGATCCCTCAGTATGCATTTCTAGCGAAACCACTCATACAGTTGACAACCCAGGAGGCAGCGATATCGACTGTCCTCCCTTGGACTCAGGAACATACACAAGCTTTTGACGACTTAAAGAAAGCCTTATGTCAAGCACCAGTTTTAGCGACACCATGTTACAGCAAACCTTTTATACTTTTTGTCACCGAACGTGAAGGTACTGCATTGTCAGTACTTACTCAGGATCAAGCAGGTTCATACAAACCGTGTGCTTATTTTTCTAGTACATTGGATCCAGTAGCCCAGGCACTGCCTGCGTGCTTGAAATCTGTAGCAGCAACAGCTTTAGCAATCAGACAAAGCGATTCCATAGTGCTAGGACATCAATTGACAGTACAAGTTCCACACTCTGTGGAAGTTCTTTTAAACCGAACACAGACTCAGCACTTGACTATAGCAAGACTGACAGGTTATGAATTGACATTGTTTCAGCCACACATAGAAATCAGACGTTGTAACACATTGAACCCTGCTACACTTCTGCCATTAAGTGAGACAGACCCATTGGCCCACGATTGTATTGAAGTCATTACCATTACGACGAAACCCAGACAAGACTTGAAAGACACCGCATTACCAGATCCAGACCTGACACTTTATGTGGATGGTTCATGCATGAGAACAAGTACAGGAGAATTAGTGGCAGCCTACGCAGTCACGACAGAAACTGAAGTCATAGAAACAAATTGTATAGACACCCTGTCAGCTCAAGCAGCAGAGCTCAGTGCTCTGACTCAAGCCTGTATTCGAGCAAAGAACAAGAGAGTTAACATATACACAGATTCACGTTATGCTTTCGGAGTCGTACACAACTTCGGTGTACTCTGGCGAGAGAGAGGTTTTTTGAAGTCTCACGGAGCCAAAATCCAGCACGGTCCCCTCATTCAAGCTCTGTTAGACGCAATACATCTGCCTACAGCGATATCCATCATGAAGTGCAGGGCACATACGAAAGTCACAGATACCATTTCCCAGGGTAACGACCTGGCAGACCGAACAGCCAAGCATACAGCTCAGACTCAGACTTACGCAACTGACCTGACAAAGACAATAGTCCAGACACCGACACATTGGATGACAGTTAAGGATCCCGCCCTAGATGTAATTGACATACAGACACATGCTACACCAGACGAAATCAAGACATGGACTGAACTAGGAGGGATCCAGACAGAACAGGGATGGATGACGAAGGAAAAATCTATATGGATTCTCCCTGACTCTATGGTTCAAGTAATCATTAACACAGTACACAGTCCTGCACATTTAGGAGAAAAAGCCATGTTAGACAGTATTCAAAACATCTGGTTCAATAAACATTTACGAACAGCAGCCAAACAGAAAGTGCGTACTTGCATGATCTGTTGTCAGTTCAACCCAGGTAAAAGCATTCCCATAGAGCAAGGTGGATTTCATCCTCCCGATCACCCTTTTGAAGTCCTCCAGATGGATTATATCCAGATGGAACGTTGTCGAGGATTTAAGTATGTCCTCGTAGTTGTATGTGCACTTTCCCGTTGGACAGAAGCATATCCAGTCCCAGATTACACTGCTCCGACCACTGCCAAGCAACTGGTTCGTGAATTCTTCCCCAGATATGGTTTGCCCCGCATCGTATACTCCGATAACGGTCAGCCATTCTCGTCCGAGCTTATGAAGCAGGTATCACTCCTGCTAGGCTATCAGTGGAGATTCCACTGTGTCCGACATCCCGAAGCAGCAGGTCTCGTAGAGAGACATAATCAGACTCTGAAAATTCGTCTTGCCAAAATCTGCAGAGAGAAAGGTGTTGACTGGATAGTAGCTTTACCAGTTGCACTCTTTTATATGAGAATGGTTGCACACTCTAGAACAGGGCTATCCCCGTACGAGGTGGTCTTCGGTAGGCCACCGAATATGTGGGGGACGCCTCTGCCTCGCAAAATCACTGATGTTGACTGTAATATGCTGACAGATTACCTTGCTTCCTTGATGTCTGCACTACAATCATGTCGTTCACAGGTTGCTGCAGCCTTTCCCGACAACACCGAGGTGAAGCCGCATGAAGTTGTTCCGGGGGACCTCGTCTTCGTAAGGAATTTCGACAGGAGGAGTCCGCTGGAGCCCCGCTGGCAAGCACCGAAGCTAGTACTTCTAACCACAAGGACAGCAATAAAAGTCGAGGGCCGCAAGGGTTGGCTTCACTCGAGTCATATCAAGAAATACCATGGACTGCCGCCAGATCTAGACTCCCAGCCCTGCCCTCCTCCACAGACTGACTCAAAACTTCCCCTGGTCGAGAAAACTTCTTCTCAAGAATATAAATTAAAACTGAGGTCTAGCAAGTCAGACAGTTTAATTGTTTAAGTCCTCCCCTAGGTGAATCGGTTAGACAAGTTTCTGACATGTATCCCCTAGACCCCAATAGAGAGAGAGATAGACAGAAACAGCTCAAGAAACGTGAATATTGTAAAGCACTTCGAAGCCACTGTATCGTGACATTATTAATTATGTTTTTTCTAAGTCTTATGATTATTGCTGCAAGTATATTGCTTCATGCATATCATCCTATTTTCAAACGTACACATTCTTCTTCAAATGACACTGTCGAACACTCTTTCAGTGAACTGCCCCCGCATGAGTTATCTTATCGTCTTGCGCTGCGCAACAATACATTCATTAGTATGTTACACCACTCCCATCAGACCAGCAATGCTACAAATTGTTGGATATGTGGCCGACTCCCTCCCTATCAGAAATACAAGGGAGTTCTGCCCCTCTTCCCGTACCCGTTCACACACAATGGTTCCTGTGGTGCATGGTTTAGTTTAATGAACTCTTTAGACTCCAATTCTGTCGTTTACCAGGGCAACTGGGTATGGGGAAACCTGAACACAGTTCTGGATAGAGTATGTTTCCCTGACAAGGAGGGTCTTCCCAAAAGGATAGGGACTGATCTAGAAAACGAAGTATATGGATTAGGTAACTTTACACTTAACCTCATGATTCTGAATGTTGAATCCGAAGCCGAACCAGTCTTGCCCGCTATGTCCGTATTACCAGTCAAAGGTGAATTATGTGTCAGAAAGAATGGTTCAGTACACCTGGGTCATAGTAAATGTACTACTGTGATCGAATTCAGTGATAAGGGCAAGTCTGCATTTAAAGCTTCCCGTCATTCCTACTTCGTTTGTGGTCATACCGCATATATACGTTTACCTTTAGATTGGGATGGCACCTGTTACATTGCATTCCTTCTGCCACCCGTTTTCCTAGCCCCTCCTGATTATCATAGGGACACCCATCTAGTACACAATAGATCACAGAGAGATCTCCCGATTGTTGACTATACTGAAACGGCATGGGAGCAGTATACAGATTTCAATAAAGGTTTCTTTCCCTACTTAGGTACTGTCTTTAATAGTAAACTGATACGAAAATTAACTAGAACCCTTGAAGCAGTAGTGAATGAAACTACTTCCGCCCTAGGCAACTTAACAGAGGAGCAGTCTGCTATGCGGATTGTTCTTCAAAATCGTCTCGTCCTTGACGTCATCCTGGCCGATAGGGGCGGAGCCTGTAGAGTCATCGGATCGAGCTGCTGTGTTTTCATTCCAGAAAACGCGCCATCAGTATATAGAGCTATAACCCGTCTTCATAAGATTGCAAGTCAGATACACCAGAATCCAGGCACCTGGACTTGGTCCGGTTGGTTCTGGAGCGTGTTATCAGCCTGGGGATGGAAGGTCCTATCCTTCCTAGGTATTGCCCTTCTCATAGTATTCAGTTGTTGCCTATGTCTACAATGTGGGCCAGCGATTTGCGGCTTGTGTGCCACATCATGTATTCCTCATTCAAGTCCACGTTCAAAACACCGTATGAAAAAAGAAGAGCAAATGATGTTACATGAACAGATTGATAGATTAATGAGGATTGATATATCATAAAGGGTCCGTAGGGGACAAGGAGGGAATGAGGTAATATGAATTTTTATGGTCAATTGTGTCCCCTAACGTAGACCCCAACGGCTCCATGTACGTGCTTCAAGTACATGTATGTTCCCTCCACTTCCAGCTATGAAGACGTAAATACATTTGCGTCCAACGTTAACATGTCCTCTTTCAGATCCACCATGAATGGGTCGGATATTCAGTTCCTAAGTATGCCGTGCCACCGTCTTTACATGGTGCACTTTCACGTTTTTCTGGCTCTGGCGAGTTAGGCCCTGATTTCTGCCATCGAGCCCTTTCTGCCTTCTGCCTTTGAAAACTGCAGCCTGGACCTGCATCTGTATCCCTGACCTTTGCTTTACTTTCTGCGCGGCTAGCGGTGCCTGGCTCGGCCTGCTTGCCTGCCAAGACTGTATCCACAGCCTTCAAGTTATCTGCTCCGCTCCTCGAAAATACATTCCTGTCTAGTGGTTTAGGAAAACATTCTTCCCAGCTGCAGAGCAAAGGGCCCGGCCTCACTGTCTCCATGCAAGTAATTCATAGCTCCTGTTACCATGGTAGGCCCATGGCCCCCTCGCTTTACACATAGACACGTACTCACATATGCACGCACTAGCAGTCAGTATAGAATAGCCTCTGCCCAAGAGACCTTTCCTTTTAGATAATACAGTTCCTCAAACACAAGATATAGATATGATTTGGGTTTAGGTCGTTCTGACACCCCAGACTTCTGTCTCCTCATGTAGGGCTAAATGTCAAGTCCCCTTCACCCTCCAGTTCCACGTCAATTACACGTCATGCTGCTGCGCGCGCATCTCTGCCATGTATTTTTGCTGACACTGCAGGATTCTTCTATGGATCCACCCACCGGTGATACGTTTCAAGTGACGTTGTCTAGCACACACCTCCGTGTACGCCCTCGTGCACGCCTCCTGTTACGCACATGTGTTCTTATCTCGTTTCTCTCAGCTGTTACGCCTTCTGCATCAATCTCTACTGTAAATGCATTGACTATATATATGATGTTCCGTTAATAAAACATTGTACATGTCCATGTCCATTTCCCGTCCTGAACCCTTGTGGTGATGGAACATGATACCTGGTTCGAACCAATTCCTTTTTAAGGAATAAACCCCCTTATAACCTCAAATGCCACGGACTCTGCCTCTTCTTTTTGACTGAGTTATTCTTATTGTACTTTACCGCATAAAATTCCGCATAGGTAATTTAAATTGACCACACACTCGGCAATCCAAAAAGGTTCCGTTAGATAACAACAGAGGGGACAGGCAACAAGAACCATCAGTCAAAAGAGGGGAGGGCAAGTTCTTCCCTACCGGGTCACGTTGGGGCTCCACCGGAAGTCATCGAATTGGTAGTCTACGGTGTTTCTGGATGTTTCAGACTGAAGCTGGCGTCAGCATGAGAGCACCACCATCTCGTGGCTCCGTCGTGGCCATTCCGCAAGCAATCATGGCAGCCGCTCCCCACCGGAAGCCTGCGGGAGTCGGGGGCCCGATGACTTTTGTAGAATCTTCAAGGCTGAGGGGACGCTTTCGAGAATGGGGCCCAAGCCGTAGCAGGCAAATGTCCGAGTTCAAATGTGTCCCAGGGCCATTTAGTGGACCAGGCCCAAATCCGAAGAGCCGGCCGCCATTTTAAGAGTCGTGTCGCAGCCGCCTATCGCTGCACCGCAAGAGTGGGCGCAACTCAGCTGAATGGCGGATGAGGCACAGTGCCGCAAAAGCGGGCGCTAAACAACTGGATGGCGAGTGAAACGCCAAGGGGCGCCCCACTGCAGCAGAGGAGCCTCCACCTGGGGAGGCGGGGGAGACCCGTTCGTTCCGCCTCCCCCCCCCCAGGGCGCCCCACACCGTTATTCGGCGCAGCATTGTAGGATGGCCAGACCACTGCGACAACTTACTGGACACCACCTGGGTGCCGTCCGGATCTCGGCGCGTTGTACTGCCTTCGGCCTATTCGCACAACGGACCGCTACTGACGCCACCTCACAGGCCGACGGATTTTGCCGACTAAAAGACAAACCAAAGCAGCCCATTGTTGCTTTGAGATGGATGTAGCAGCAGGCTGCCATGTAAATAGTTGTTTAAATTCTTTTTTTTAACGTGTTTACTTTGTTGGAGCGTTGTATATATTTATAAGTTATTAAAGTGTTCTAATCCTACTACTTTGTTAGAGTGCTATATATTTTTAATGTGACACGTAATTGTGAAGACTGATGTACAAAAAGGCATCCCTGGAATCTTCCGCTTCAGGCTCGGTCCCACACACCCTTACAGTGAGAATCCCCTCCCCAATCACAATACAGGATCGTTATCAGATAGTAGGAATGCGTGTGGTGTGACGGATCTCATGGGGTGGGGGCCTTGATCTACTGTAACTCCTTTGAAGAGGGGTGATTCTTTACAGTTGGGGCCATAAACTACATCCGCACGGCTAGGTGATAGCCTGGGACGTGCCTGGACAATCAGACACAGAGGAAGAGGAGTGTCAGAGGGTGCGGTAGTGAATAGGGTGAAAGGGAGGTGTCGGGCGGGCACAGGGTGTGATTCTCAGGGAAGAGAAGCGCAGATGGGGGGAGGTTTATGGCCCATGCATGAGAGAGAGAGCGGGGGTGACCAGTGCGTGGGGGAGATGCTTGCGAGGGTGGGGAGCCATGCTGAGGATCGGCGGCGTGCAGAGAGTGGGTCTGGTCAAGGCATCTAAAATGGCTGCTCTGCACGACAAAAGTGTGGCATTGGAAAAAAGGCAAGATGGCGCAGACAATGTTTATCAATACGGATTAATTTATAACAAATATTTTTAACAAAATATTTACTCGCAGTGACAAAATGGCGGTCAACACTTCCTGATTTCCTTCGAATCAAACGTTAACAGACGTCACGCAGCCCAAAAAAAAAAACTGCTCACGCGCAGCCGCTGGAAGACATGTATCAACATATATGAGCATCCTCAGCCACCCTCAGCAAACATAGGGGGTCAGGATACGTCTCCCGTACCCCCTTATACCCATTTCCCACATTGTTTTTCCTCCATCTTGTAATTTAATTAAAACGAAACACAAAATGGCGAATTCCCATTTCGCGACCCGGTTCACGAACCGGGAAGCGCTTCTACAGCGAAAAATCTAATTTTTTTTATTTACCCCAACATCATTCCTAGGGGGTCAAGAGGGGTCTACCTTGCCCCCTTTCATTAAATCCCCCTTCGTTTTTCTCCTCCTCTTGTCTCTCGATCCTACCGAGAGACAAGATGGCGGCCGTTCCGGACTGTTTAGAATGTTGACAGACACCGGAGAGCCAATCAGCTTCGCTTCGCAAAGTTCCGTAACGCGAAAAGTACGCGAACCGGAGCGCTACCCGGGACGCTGTCACAGATATATCTGTTTTTTAAAACGTAAATTTCTCAAAATCCACTGGAGCACATATATTGAGACCCAGCAAAGGCACATCGGGCTAACAGTCCCTACAATTTTGCCAAGTTTCGTGCAAATCCCTTCAGCCGTTCGAGCTAAAAGTGAGGCCAAACGCCCTATGGAAAAATGAATGGGAAAAACGCGTTTTGGGACCCCCTTTTTTCTCGGCCCCCCCTTGACGAAACCCTCCTAAATTTACAGGGGCTGCTCAGAAACAATATGTGCCATTTTCCTGAAAATTTCAGCCGATTCCGTCCACAAACGCCAAAGTTATTAGACATAGAATTTTCAAAACTCCCATAGAGAAAAAATCCTAACTATACATACCTACTGGCGACCGCCAGTAGGTATGTATAGTTAGGATTTTTTCTCTATGGGACTTTTGAAAATTCTATGTCTAATAACTTTGGCGTTTGTGGACGGAATTGGCTGAAAATTTCAGGAAAATGGAACATTTTCTTTCTGAGCAGCCCCTGACAATTTGGGGGGGGTTTCATCAAGGGGGGGCCGAGAAAAAAGGGGGGTCCCAAAACGCGTTTTTCCCATGTTAATTTCCATAGGGCGGTTGGCCTCACTTTTAGCTCGAACGGCTGAATGAATTTGCACGAAACTTGGCAAAATTGTAGGGACTGTTAGCCCGATGTGCCTTTGCTAGGTCTCAATATATGTGCTCCAGTGGATTTTGAGTAATTTAGGTTCAAAAAAAGATATATATCTGGGCGGAGCCTAACCACACATCTGATCTGATTGGCTGTCAGCACTTCATCCAACAAGTGTTGGCAGCCATCTTGGGACCAATATACATGATAGCACCTCATTAAAAAGCATTGTAGTTAATAGAGGGTTTTAGGACTTTAGTTACATTATAATCCTTTGTTGATGGTACCATACTCGTTTTAGGAATTGTGGTGGGTTCTAAGGTGATTTATGTGAAAAAACCATCTGCTGTGATATCATGAATATTGTTTGAAAGAAAACTAATATCTCATGATTTTCCCACAGTGGTTTGGAAGGGGATCTATAAGCTAAACTGAAAGCATATTTTCTGTAAATTCACATTATCTTTCTCAGTCATGTGAAAATGAAGTCTGACATTCTCAGTAAAACATGTACATCCAACAAGGACAGAGACTGTCAGTTGATTCCTTTGTGTTCTACTGCAGCCTCCTAGAGTGTTCTAAAGAACAACTAGAGCGCTAACAGTCCTACTTATTACAAAGGTATGGCACACCTGAAGCCATCTTGATTGGAATAAAGTGGTAACTCTTAAAACATTTAATTTAAAAAGAAACAACATGAGGGGGTATATTTTGCCATAGAAAGTATGATTAGTGCTGCAGAATGAAAAATTAGGGCACATTTTGAGTGACTTCTCAAATCCTTTTCTATTTCATTAAAACATTCTGACATGCAGTCTCCCAAAATGGCCACCAGAGACAAAAGAGCCCAAATGTAGCCCAAATATCACCCAGATGTAGCCCAAGTATAGCCGAATGACAGAATGTCCCAGAGTGTTCTAAAGAACAACTAGAGCGCTAACAGTCCTACTTATTACAAAGGTATGGCACACCTGAAGCCATCTTGATTGGAATAAAGTGGTAACTCTTAAAACATTTAATTTAAAAAGAAACAACATGAGGGGGTATATTTTGCCATAGAAAGTAGGATTAGTGCTGCAGAATGAAAAATTAGGGCACATTTTGAGTGACTTCTCAAATCCTTTTCTATTTCATTAAAACATTCTGACATGCAGTCTCCCAAAATGGCCACCAGAGACAAAAGAGCCCAAATGTAGCCCAAATATCACCCAGATGTAGCCCAAGTATAGCCCAATGACAGAATGTCCCAGAGTGTTCTAAAGAACAACTAGAGCGCTAACAGTCCTACTTATTACAAAGGTTTAGCACACCTGGAGCCATCGTGATGGGAATAAAGTGGTAACTCTTAAAACATTTAATTTAAAAAGGAACAAAATGAGGGGGTATATTATGCAATAGAAGGTATTATTAGTGCTGCAGAAAGAAAAATTAGGGCACATTTTGAGTGACTTTTCAAATCCTCTTCTATTTCATTAAAAAATTCTGACATGCAGTCTCCCAAAATGGCCACCAGAGACAAAAGAGCCCAAATGTAGCCCAAATATCACCCAGATGTAGCCCAAGTATAGCCCAATGACAGAATGTCCCAGAGTGTTCTAAAGAACAACTAGAGCGCTAACAGTCCTACTTATTACAAAGGTATGGCACACCTGAAGCCATCTTGATTGGAATAAAGTGGTAACTCTTAAAACATTTAATTTAAAAAGGAACAAAATGAGGGGGTATATTTTGCCATATGAATTATGATTAGTGCTGCAGAAAGAAAAATTAGGGCACATTTTGAGTGACTTCTCAAACCCTCTTCAATTTCATTAAAAAATTCTGACATACAGTCTCCCAAGATGGCCACCAGAGACAAAAGAGCCTAAATGTAGCCCAAATATCACCCAGATGTACCCCAAGTATAGCCCAATGACAGAATGTCCCAGAGTGTTCTAAAGAACAACTAGAGCGCTAACAGTCTTACTTATGACAAAAGTATGGCACACCAGAAGCCATCTTGATTGGAATGAAGTGGTAAGTCTGAAAACACTCAATTTAAAAAGGAACAACATGAGGGGGTTAATTTTGCCATAGAAAGTATGATTAGTGCTTCAGAAAGAAAAAATAGGGATAATTTTGAGTGACTTCTCAAATCCTCTTCTATTTCATTAAAAAAATTCTGACATGCAGACTGAAACATGCACTTTGAATACCAGCAGCAGACGTCCCTGGTGAGCAGTAGCTTTACTACAGTGATCTAATGTGCAACTAGAGTGCTAACATTCAGAATTTATGGCAAATGTGTGACACATCTGAATGCCTTCTTGATGGAACCAAAGTAAACAAGCATTGAAAATGCAATAGATCTCGCCCTCGTTTAAGTTAAAGCCATTCTGTTTGTAATGAGGTGGCTTTTTAGCTTTGCTTTTATTAGTGTTTTTTCAACTTTCATGTAAATAACATGCATCTGTATGCATATAAGTATATGTACGCATGCATTTATGTTTGTATTTATATAGATATACAGATGATATATGTTTATATATGTATGTATATATATATATTCACTGAAAAAACCATAGGCTATAGACCATATATAGTTAGGAATTAGCATTTACAAAACCTTGAAAATTCACTGAAAAAACCATAGGTTATAGACCATATATAGTTAGGAATTAGCATTTACAAAACCTTGAAAATTCACTGAAAAAACCATAGGTTATAGACCATATATAGTTAGGAATTCGCATTTACAAAACCTTATTTTACTCACACAAAACCATTGAAATTCCATATATAGTTAGTTGCACTAACTATATATCGCGCACCCGCAATCCACTGCTGATGATGTCACATATTACATCATTCATGACATGGTCAGTGACATCACTGATGACATCACTGATGACATCTCAAATGACATCACTGATGACATCACTGATGACAACATCCAGTGACTGTATGTTTCTGTAAAGTTAAAATATGTCTTACATATTGAAGAATGAGTGGATGTATAAGTGTCTGGATGAAGGATTTAGTAGGTGCATGACTGACTGTATGAGTGAGTGATTAAATGTGTCTCACTGAGTGCATGGGTTAGTGACTAAACTGTCTTAATTTGTGCATCATTATGTCTGTTGTTCTGTAAACTGTTGCATATGTTGATAAGTAGCTATATGAGTAACTATATGGGTTATTGATTGGTTGCCCAAGTATTTGTATGGGAGAATGAGTGTGTGTGTGGGTGGCTGGGAGGTGTATGACTCTGTGCATAGATGTGTGAGCAGTTGATTCACTAGATGTATGGTTTCAAAAGTGCATGTGGAAACAGCTGTATGGGCGGTTGACTGTGTGCATGAGTGTATTGGTGAGTGAATGGATATCTCAGTGCTACATGTCAAAGTAAGTACATATGTAAAACACAGTACATGTGAGAGTTGACATATATAAATAACTGTGCATAAGAGCCAGTGAATGTGTGAGTGGCTGTATGGATCATTGTGAACTTGTATCAGGGATTGTATAAGAGAGTAAATATGTGTTAGTATATGTTTGAATAAGTAAAGTTTGTATAACTGTATAGTTGAGGAAATGGAGGTGTGATTGATTCTTTGCATGACTGACTAGGTGTGTGAGTAACTCCATGGATGAGTGACAGTCTGTGAGTGTCTGTTTACACTGATTGTATCTAAGGTTATATTAGAGTCTGAAGAGGTTCATCGTATTATCACATGAATGATATCATCAGTGATGTGATCAGTAATGTCAAATGAGATGTCATCAGTAATGTCATCAGTGATGTCATTTGAGATATCATCAGTGATGTCATTTGAGATGTCATCAGTGATGTCATCAGTGATGTCACTGACCATGTCATGAATGATGTAATATGTGACATCATCAGCAGTGGATTGCGGGTGCGCGATATATAGTTAGTGCAACTAACTATATATGGAATTTCAATGGTTTTGTGTGAGTAAAATAAGGTTTTGTAAATGCGAATTCCTAACTATATATGGTCTATAACCTATGGTTTTTTCAGTGAATATATATATATATATATATATATATATATATATATATATATATATATATATATATATATATATATATATATATACATATATATATATATATATATATAGATTCATTGTCTTAAGAACAGCAGCTCCTTGGTCATAGGCTTCATGATACTGCTCAGGATAGTTATAAAGGCAATCTACTCTGCATGTCCTTTGTTTATTTAGCCCTCAGTGCACCTCACGGGTGAGTTTATCTTAGTGTGTATGCTGGGATCATTAGTGCACTTTCAAGAACTCCTTTCCCTCTAGTCAATCATAGCACTTGTAAAGCGCATTACATACCCGTGAGGGTCTCAATGCGCTAGGGGGCCGGGTGTTGCTACTGTTCGAAGAGCCAGGTCCTGAGGATTCTCCTTAAGGTTAGAAGGTCTTCGGTCTGCTCTAGGCGGATGGGGAGGGTGTTCTACATCTTGGTGGCGAGGTGGGAGAATGATCTGCCGCCGGCGGTCACTCTTCGGATACGGGGGACGGTGGCAAGTGAGTGGCCTGCAGAGCAGAGCTGGCGGGCGGGGTGTAGAGGCTGAGTCATCTGTTGAGGTACGCTGGTCCGGTGTCGTGGAGTGCCTTGTGTGCGTAGGTGATGAGCTTGAAGGTTATCTTTTCAATGGAACTTTATTTCAGCGAGTCAAAGCCATAAAAGATATTCACAACAATTGAAATACAAATTACAAATTACAAGAGCAGTTGGTTATTCTTACAGTATTCTAGCAAGAAAGTGTAGCATAGCTAAAAAATATAAAACCAAATGGGTATAGCAATTGCAGTACACACATAAAAATCAATTATACCATGTATATATACAATTTAATCACTTTTCATTAATACCCTGCGCTTATGCCACATTGCTTCCAAGTACTTTGATACAGCAAAGACAGTCAAAGTAGATAGATCCGTTTTAAAAATCCTATAGGCTTGTATGCACTGGTTTAGCCCCAGGTTTTTGCAGAGCGATATGAGCCAGTGCCCCCTGAGTTTCTTATACTCTGGGCAAAAAGACAGTATGTGCAAGTCATTCTCTAGTTCTGATGTGCAACCAGGACATTTTTTTGGGGAGTGCAGGCACCATTTATTATTATTATTATTATTATTAATTGTGTTTTGTTAAGCGCAAACAACCCGGAGGCCTCGTAGCGCTGTGTATTGTAAGACTAGTATGAGATGAGAAAACAGGTTTAGATGAAAAGAAGAGTTTTAGTTCCTTCCGAAATTTCAAAAGGTTGGGTTCACTGCGAAGGGTAGTAGGCAAGGAATTCCAGGCTTTTGCGGCGTTCCAGGAAACAGAATGCCCGCACCATCTGGTGCGTCTGATTTTATTGACGGTGGCCAGAAATGCTGTGCTAGAACGCAATGATCTGTGGGGGAAGTAGGGGGTCGCTAAGGAGCAGATCATAGTTGGTGCGGTCTTCCACATGGCCTTGTGCATGATGCACATGGATTTGAACAATACTCTGGCCTTAATGGGAAGCCAGTGCAGTTTCCTCAGAGCCGCTGTTCCTGATTCCCACTGATTGAGGCCCAACAAAAGGCGGGCTGCAGCATTTTGAGTCACCTGAATCTTCCTTTTTGTGGAGGCAGGAGCCCCTAGGTATAAGGAGTTGCCATAGTCCAAACGGGACAAGATAATGGCTTGCACCATTATTCTACGGGCTGAAAACGGGAGGAGTGGCAACACTTTCCTAAGCATGCGCATAAGACCAAAGCAGGTCGCGGACAAAATGGTTGCTTGCTGAATGAAGCTTAAGTTTGCGTCCAGCCAAATGCCCAAACTTTTTATATAGGGCTTTGGTTGGGGCGGGGTGCCCATACATGGGGGCCATTCCATCAGAGGGCTAGGAATAGTTGGATTGCCTAAAATCATGAGCTCAGTTTTCTCGCTGTTTAGCTTCAGGTGCGAAGCGGCCATCCACTGGGTAACCGCAACCAGGCAATTGCTGAGATTCGAGAGGGAGGTATCAGATTGGTTCATGGATACAACCATTTGCTAGTTAAAGCTCTAATTGGGAGGGTGCCGTACCTCCACTGTAGATACAACTTCCTGGTTGAGATAGGAAAAATGTCATTTAAAATATATTAAAAAGAGTAAAAATCTTACAAGTTAAGGAAAGACTCAGTTAAGGTGCCGGTTTGTGAAGTGCGCATGAAGATTGAAAGTTTGTTGTCATAGTATACATTTGCCAAATGCTTTCGTGACCCTGCTTTACAAGCAAACTCGGGATCAGACCACTTTGACGGTAAGCCTTGGGACCCACATATTTGTTTACTATACTTTAACCATGGGATTCTCCCCACCTTGGGTAGGCTTAGAATTTCTAGTAATTCCTGCCTGTAGTTTAGGGTGTGGTCCAAAGCCTTCGCCAGAATGTTATTGGCTTTAGACCCAACTCCTCATCTATAGCCCTAATACCCATATCTAGTCTCAGGGGTAGCAGAGGTGTGCTAGAGGGCAGAGTCAGCAGCTGTCTCAAAAGTTTGTTATCTGCGGCAAGGATCTCTGATCTGCATGAATGGCCCCAGAGTTCGCCGCCATACATTACTGCCCCCCTTGCCTGCAGTATGTATATCTCTAGAGGTGGGCCGATGGGTTTAATGGTTGATTTGTTTGCAAGCTTAAGGATTCCCCCTGCCAACTGGGCCAGTTTAAGTTGGGCTTTCTGTTGATGGGGACCCCAGGTCATCCACTTGTTTATAGTTACCCCCAGATATTCGAAGGTGTGAACCCTCTGCAATCTGCTGGTACCTACAAAGGGATTTGGGCGTGTGGTGCTTTGAGGGTTAAAAATCATGTACTTGGTCTTAAGGGCATTAATCTCTAGGCCCTGATCTGTGCAAAATGCCTCGAAGCCCTCTAGCACGCGTTGAATTCCCATTGGGGATCTGGACAGCAGCAGGGTGTCATCCGCGAACATGATCGTGGGCACCCTGCTGCCTGCAAGTTTGGGTGTGTTGTTATCCAAAACCCCGTTCAGGTGGGCGATTACCCCGTTGACAAAGAGGCAGAACAGGGTCGGCGCTAGGACACAACCCCTCTGCCAACGGGGAATCTTGATGACAGCAATCCATTCTTTCCACACCTGACCCGTGCATAGTTCTCCTCATGAAGCCTCATTATTATGTTTAGGAGAGGGGATGGTATGCCCATCTCCAGAAGTACAGACCAAAGTTCCCCCCGTGGGACTAGATTGAACGCCGCACGGAGGTCAACAAAGACTGTATACAGGGTCCCTCCCTCCACCCAGATGGTTTTCTAATGTATCATGGTAAGGAGAACAATTTGGTCCAGCGTTGAAGTATTTTTTCTAAACCCAGCCTGGTAGGGATTCAGGACTGAGTTTTCGTCAATGCAATCCTGGAGGCGATCTAGGATCAGCCTCGCAAAAATATTTGGTGGCACGTCGATAAGGCTGATAGGCCTGTAGATGTCTGGGAGCAAGGGAGAGCCCTTCTTGAAGATAGGGACAATCTCTGCTCCCAGCCAAGTACAGGGTATCTCCATGCCTCTAAGGACTGCATTAAAGATTACCATTAGATATGGTGCCAATATCTTTGGTTCATGCTTGAAAAGGTCCCCCGGGAGTTTACCTAACCCCGGGGCTTTTCCAGCTGACATTTTCGAAATTGCAACACTAACCTCCCCATTGGTAAAGTCCGCCCACTTTGAATACATATCAGCGTGCGGCATGCTCCTCCCCGGGTCAACTGCAGGTTCACCAGTATCCTCTGCATAAAGTGCACGGAAGTGGTCTTCCTACACGTTGGCAGCTATATTAGCTATAACTGCCGCTACAGTCTCACCCAAACTCTGTGTTAACAGTGGCCCAAAATTTTCGGGGATTTCTGGTTTCCAGGGCCAGTGATAAGTTTGTCCATTTATCCTGATCCCATTCAACTTTGGCCCAATGTATTAGTCGCTTGTAGTTGGATCTCAGGGCTTGGATTTCAGATTTATTGGCAATATTTTTCAAGGATAGGATCAGCTCTACCTTAGCCTTTCTGCAAGCAGCATTGTACCAGGACTTTTACCTGCGGCCCGCTCAATCTTTACCTGGGGATTCAGTACCTCCGCCAGACTACCAGTCAGATCCCTATGCGAGGCCCCTAGTTGTTTGTAGAGGTCAGTGGAGTAAGGTTGCATAAATATAGCGCTGACCTCCTCTAGTGTGGGGACAACCCGAGCGTATAGCTTGGCCAGAGCCTCTGGGCGTGCTTCTAATTTTTCCCACCTCACTCTTCGTCTGTTATTGGTTAGGGTCAGCCCTGAGTAAAGGCCTCCATTCCCATTATGAGGTTCTTTGTTAATGCAGGGGAGAGTCAATTCCAGACTAAGCACATTATGGTCACTCTCAGATCTTTGAATGACCTTAAAATCAACAACCTTAGGCCATAAGTGGGTTTTGACCACTATGTAGTCTAGCCGTGACTCATGAACACGTTTGTTGTATGTGCATTGTGAAGAAATGTCTGCTCGCACATGCCCATTACAAGCCCTAATTAAGTGGGTAAGAGTTAGAGCCATGATTTGGACAGCTAGGGGAGACCATGCCCTGACGGGAGGGGCCGCAGTCGATGGAATTGCCCAATAATTATCCTCTTCCGTATCCCCACCATCTGTAAGACCAGGTAGCGGTTCGAATTGACAATTTAGATTAACCCCTATTACAAACGAGATACCTGGTGGAATGGTATCTAAGAATAGTGATAGTTCTTCGATTGTTCTTGACTCGGAGGAATACACATTGACTAGTGCTAACTTAAAGTCATTGGGCCACTCCAGAATCACACATTGCACATCTTCGGACCTTGTGTTCATGGATTTAGCCATGCAGCCCAGATGAGCACCCACCCATATTGTTAGACCTCCTGAAGGACGTCTCCTACCTGCCCATCGGACTGGAATGCTAAAAGATGCAAAACCAATGTGCGTTTAGGCCTCTCTGGCCCAGGTTTCCTGGAAGAGGCATATGTCGCTATTATCAATAAACAATCCCCAATCTGGGCACGTCATTTTATTGGGCAAGCCAGCCAGGTTCCAGGACAGTTTCTACAGGGTGCCATTTTTTGATGTGCTTTCCCTCGTGTGTAGGTCGGTGCCTATGTGAACGTTCAAGCTAACTGGGGTAGATGGAGCTGATTAGTATTTGGAAAAGATTCCCCAGCCAGTGGTCTTGACTGACTATCCACTAATTGGCTACCTCCCTGTATCGTAGGTGGTTGTTATCCTTGGGGACTTCCTGCAATCATAACCTGGGTAGTGTTTGATTCTGGGGTTGGCTCCTCAACGCCTACCGCCCCCTCTTTCAGCTGCTGTCAGTCAACCGCATCCAGGCAACTGAACTGGTTGTTGCTCAAGTATAGGGTAGGCGATTGGGTGTTATAGGATGTGCCCCTATTCGCCCTCCTCCCACCCTTGCCTCCACCCTCGTCCAACCATCCTCCATCCCTGTGTTCGCACAAAATGGAGCGGGCAGGTAGAAGAAAGATAGTGGAACAGGCTTGATGGATGTCTCAAGATCCTGATATGGCCAAGCACATATGTGGGAGATGGTCCTCGGGTCCCTGAATTTAATCAGGACACAGTCTCCACCAAGATTTTTTAGAGTGCTGCCCACCCAGGGAACTCTTCTAACCATCAGGATCTCACTGCGGAATCGACCGGGTAATGGTCTGTTTTTGTTATGCCAATCGGCTGCCTTGTTCTTAAGTGATTGAAAGGATTGCTTTCCTGCAGCATCTAGGTGGGGGACTCCTGTTAGGACTACCACGTAGAAGCTCGCCTCAGGGGGTAAATCTAATACCAGTTTCTTGTTCTGAGTACGGCCCTCAAATGCACCGATCTTTGCATTAGAAAGGGCTTTGGTCACTGTTGTTAAGTTGTTAGCGGGTGGTTGAGGCAATGGGTTTTGTTGTGGCCTACACTGCCCTGTGTGGTTGGAAGGAGGTGGGCTGGGAATATTGGCAACGGGTTTCTCCCAATGGTCAGCCACTGGCTTTACCCCCTCTGGATAGCCTTATTATTTTTCCCACATTTTGGTTTCCCTACAATAGCATTTTCTATATTAATCAACCTCAATTCTAAGCTTGCAAGTCAGGCTTCTAAAGGTTTTAGGACAGATTTTAAGACTTCAGCCAAGATCATCAGCCGCAGGTCGTTCCCCGTTGGAGCTCCGATGCTTGCACTTGGGACCTCTGGGTTAATCAATAATGACTCATTCCCCAGAAGATTTCCAGTGCTGGCACTCGGGGCTACTTGGTTAGGTGTGGGTACACTGATTGCCACGGAGGGGCAACGGGTTTCTCCCAATGGTCAGCCACTGGCTTTACCCCCTCTGGATAGCCTTATTATTTTTCCCACATTTTGGTTTCCCTACAATAGCATTTTCTATATTAATCAACCTCAATTCTAAGCTTGCAAGTCAGGCTTCTAAAGGTTTTAGGACAGATTTTAAGACTTCAGCCAAGATCATCAGCCGCAGGTCGTTCCCCGTTGGAGCTCCAATGCTTGCACTTGGGACCTCTGGGTTAATCAATAATGACTCATTCCCCAGAAGATTTCCAGTGCTGGCACTCGGGGCTACTTGGTTAGGTGTGGGTACACTGATTGCCACGGAGGGGGCTATGTCGATGACAACTATGGGATCCTCCCCTGGTATCATCTGCCCTATTGTGTCTAGTGCAGTGGCGCGTTTAGCATATTTAGACTTTCTTCCGCATAGTTTGGCCCCCCTTTTTAGGTCTCGTGACCTATCGATGTGCGCAAGCGCATCGAGCGGAGCGAGAATTCAAGTGGCGAAAACATCCTGAAACCAAAGGGCTTTCAGCCCCGCGGTTTTCATGCAGTTCCTGTGTACATGCACGCGCATCGCATGCAAGCCCAGCCCAGTCCTCCCCTAGCAGCACTCCTCCCACACCAGCAACTCCCCCCTCCCACACCAGCACCTCCCCTCTCTCGCATTCACGCCATCAGGCTTCTCCTCCCCTAGCAGCACTCCTCCCACACCAGCAACTCCCCCCTCCCACACCAGCACCTCCCCTCTCTGGCATCCACGCCCACCCACCAGGCTCTCCCGCTCCCATCAGGCTTCCCTCCCAATCCGCCTGCCTCCCCTCACGCATTCACGCCCCCCCACCAGGCTCTCCCGCCCCCATCCGGCTTCCCTCGTAATCTGCCTGCCTCCCCTCGCTCGCATTCCCGCCCCAGGCTCTCCCGCCATGGAAAATAAAACCTGTAAACTTTACTTTTTTCTTCGGTGAACGGCACCGATTACCACTCATTTTCACTACTTAAAATGAAAATCTGTACCCCGCTCCTGTACACTGCGCCTGAGAAATAATTCCAGTTTCAAGCCAAGTCCATTAGTCATAGATCACTGTACGTCAAGGCCTCTAATATGCTTACAAAGAGTACAACACTGGTGTACAGGAGTGAAAGCGCCATTCGTAGGCTCTCCTGCCCCATCCGGCTTCCCTCCGGCCATTTGCCACACTCCTTGCCTCTGTCTTGCCTCCCCCTCCATTCTCCTCCCCTCGCTCGCATTCCCGCCCCCCACCAGGCTCTCCTGCCCCCATCCGGCTTCCCTCCGGCCACAGCCCTGGCACTCAGGTACGCCCTAAGAAATTTATGAATCTATTTGCATTACTGTTTTTCCGGACAAATGTCTATATTGCAGCGAAAACATACCAAGTCTAAATCATAATGTACATCATAATTGTTGTTCTGCTGATCCATTAAAATAACTTATAACAGAAAGATACTCACATTCATTTGTGCAATGCTTTTCATGATCAGCTGTGAAAGTCTTCTGCGATGCTATCTCACTGTAATACCATTAAATATTTTAGTCAGGACTCCAGTGCAAGCCAGACCCGTTGGCCTGGGCATCATCATTATTATTATTTAAGAGTGTTTTTTTTTAATCATCCAGCTTTTATACCTCACTGGAGATAAAGATGCTAAATACTACAGTGAAGAATACTCTTCTACATTGTTGTGATCTGCCTCAGTTGTGCACTGCATATTTCTTAAGTGACTGGTGTGACTGGTGTGTCTGTTGATGCACATCTGTGGGCTGTCTGCTTGGAGTGTTCATGCTTACAGTGCTGCGGAAAATAAAGCTTGATTTTAAGAACAGTTGGTTAAAGCGTCTAAACCCGTTCCCAATATCCACTAAACTGCAAAAACTAATTTTCTTTTACATAATTGTCTCGTTTGCTATTGTGGCGCAGATAGCCGTTTGCCATTGACAGTTACGTTCCCAAGTGGATTTAAGAAGTAATTCTTGGCCCCAGGCTTACATTTGTTTTCCCCACACAACATTTCTGCAGGCACACCATTTTTTTTCCCTCCTTGTTTTGTTTGAGGTCACCACAGGAGCCCACGGAGCTTCAAAGTGAGCGCTCTCACCTTCCAGATTGGTGTTGAGCCCTCCCCCACCCTCCGAGCACGAATGCAACGTTTCCCTCAACCCACCCTTCCCCGTGCATAGAGTGCGCAGCCATCCATGTCCTTACCTAGAAGAGGGGAAACTTTTAAGCCCTTTCTGTGGCATCATTGACCAGCTTGCAACACGCACTCATTAAGCTGGACAGGACGCTTTGCAATCAAACTTTTTTAGATGAATATTTATTTTATTGATAAAGTACCCTGAGCAAAGTTGTATTTGCTATATATCACTCTATTACTGCATTTGCAGCTTTTATCTCTCCTCCTCTGCGAGCTTTCCAATCGTTCCTGCCCCCCCCCCCCCATTTAATTTTTTTACTGTCTCTTCATTGCTTGCCCGTCCCCCAAACCCTGTGCCTTGCTACGGTTTTCAGACTGCCGATTCTGCTGTGAAACCACTGTTTTGCCCTGCCTGTGTTTATGCTGCATGAGTTGTTTCTAACCCTGCAACAACCTTAATTGCTGGGTGTTATATACAAGGGTATGGTCGGTGCTTAGGGGCTACATGTCTGTGGCCAGCTCACCATGATTAAAAAAATAAATATTCATTAAAAGGGAAATCACCCACGCAAGCCCACTATCACCCACGCAACACCACACTCACCCACGCAACGCCACTCACCCAAGCAACCCCACTCATCCACGCAACCCCACTCATCCACGCAACCCCACTCATCCACGCAACGCCACTCATCCACGCAACCCCACTCATCCACGCAACGCCACTCATCCACGCAACGCCACTCACACATGCAACGCCACTCACCCACGCAACACCACTCACACACGCAACACCACTCACCCACGCAACGCCACTCACACATGCAACGCCACTCACACATGCAACGCCACTCATACATGCAACGCCACTCACACATGCAACACCACTCACACACGCAACGCCACTCACACACGCAACGCCACTCACACACGCAACGCCACTCACACACGCAACGCCAATCACACACGCAACGCCACTCACACACGCAACGCCACTCACACATGCAACGCCACTCACACATGCAACGCCACCTACACATGCAACGCCACTCACACACGCAACGCCACTCACCCACGCAACGCCACTCACACGCACAACGCCAATCACACACGCAACGCCACTCACACACGCAACGCCACTCACACATGCAACACCACTCACGTTGCCAATAGGTCTCGCAGTAGGAAAGTTGGAACCATTACAATTGCAAATAACAATGCCTTTTTTTTTTTTTCATTTTAAAAACATAAAGGGCTTTGTCATTTAAAAAACCAATAGCTCCAACTTTCCTACTGCGAGACCTATTGGCAACGCCAGTGCTTGTTCTTTTTGGGACAGCCCCCTCCCAGTTCCCCCTTAGCTGTCGAGTGGTGGGTCTTTCACTACTATCGTCTAGTGGAGTATCAATCGTGGTGGGCAGGACATTCGACTCGGGAATTGGTGGAAAAACAGAGTCACCCGATAAGTGTGCGTAGTCCCCAGGGCCCACCCTCTCCATGTTTGTAGGACCACCACCATTTTCAAACAATTCGATAATATTCATTACACAATCCCTTTCTGGGGTGTTTGCATTCGCTATGTGGCCCAATGATGATCTTTTGGCAGTAGCAATTTTCCTGCGACAGCCGCCGCTCAATGATAGCTATTTCACGGGTTAGGCGGGAGCTGGCTCTAGTTAGGAAATTGTCCAGTGTACCTGATACTCCACGACCAGGTGTAGTTCGTTTAGCCTATGACTCTTGTCCCGACAATTTCCACGCCGTCAATAAAATTGACTGTGTTTTTTTTACGAAGGCTCCTGGTTACGAGGCGCTGTGAGAATGTAGACGAAGAAAAAGAGCCAAGGGGGGTGGTCCTGTCTGGGCTAAAATGGGCCCGCCCTTGGCCTGCGCTTCAAGAGGAGGAGGGGGGACAGGAAGAGTCACCAGATGGAGCGCCGCAAAGACTGTTGGTCTTCCCAGTCCCGCGCCCAAAGGATATCCCCAGCATCAGCCCCAAAATCGGCGTCAGTGTCTGGTAAGTAGCAGAGATTCTCCCAAAGTGACAGGCAGGAATTAATTGCACCAAATGTCCTTGACTGGGAGCGGCTCCCAGGAAGCGGGGGGCGCGAGTCATTTTATAGTGCTTGGAGGAAGGGGCGGGAAGAGTCACCAGGTGCGGTAGATGGAGCACCGCAAAGACTGCTGGTCCACGCAGTCCCACACCCAAAGCGGCACAGATTCTCCCAAAGTGACAGGCAGGAATTAATTGCACCAAATGTCCTCGGCTGCGAGCGGCACCCTCTTGTTATCCTCTTGTTGATGGGGAGCCAGTGCAGGTCTTTCAGGTGGGGTGTGATGTGGCTGCAATGGGGGATGTTGAGGCTCAGGCCTGCAGAGGCGTTCCGGATGCATTGGAGTTCTTTCAGAACTTTGGCCGGGGCTCCTGCGTAGAGTGCGTTGCCATGGTCCAGTCTGCTGCTGACAATGGCCTAGGTGACCGTCCTTCTAGTTTTGGTGGTAGGTTTCTGCGCTGTAGCATAATCTTCATTTAATTTTAAAGCCCTCCATTGGGCCTCTGAAATGAAAATGTTACATTTATTTTTCCTTTTCAGCTATTCCTCTGAAGAAGACTCAAAGCAATTCCATGTCCTTGTGACACACTGACAAATATAGCTGCTTACATTGCATGTGTTTACAACGAATGCAATTACAAATGTGGTTGTTACAATGACCGAGTTGTTACATCGCAGTACCATTACAAATATATAAATATGTATATAAATAAAATGTATATAAATGTAAAACTTCCCCCTATGATGCCACAGCTTGAGTCTTTGAGCTCATTGAAAAAAATAATTTTCTGAATGTTTTTCAGGAGCCTGATTACCTCCACCGGAGTGAAACAAAGCAGAAGCATGGGTTTCACACAGCTCTTCACCTTTCTTCTTACTGTGATCACAGGTTAGTGACTTTACATGTCAGATATGACACAAATGTGCATAACTATACTATGAAGGTTCTCCAGAAGGATTAAATACCAGGTAATTAATGTTAGGTGGACAAGCGAGATGAACAGTCCAACAGTCCAACCCCATGCATCATGGAGCATGGCCAAGCCCACTCATTCTACTTATCTGTACTCTTTTGTAGCCACCATGAATTACATTCCCACATTTGTTCATGGTAAAATGATTTATTTGAAAATGAAAAGAATTTTGTGGAATATAGGGATCTGAGAAATTGTAAGTGGTAAATACACTGGTTACATTTACAAAAAAAGATGGTGCTTATTTATGAGAGGGTTGCGTCATGTTTGCACTGTGCAATGTGGTACATGTGTTACGCAACTTTTTGGAACCACACAAAGCCACTTTGCATGGCTGTGAGTGGCTTAAAAAATCTGGGGTAATGCACCACAGCGTAAATTGCTCTGTTACGTTATTATGCCGTAAAAGGAATTCTTTGGGATTTGCATTGGTGTTTTCATGCAATTCCCATTGTTTTTGACACATCCTCATATTTACAAGAACTTTTAAACCTGGGATGCATCATAATCCTACACCTTCCTAGGGGAGGCATAACAACGAAACATATCTCCATTTCTCCAAATTTCTACTTATTTCTATGTGTGCTAAATTCTGCAGCACAGATAGACAAAGGAATCTGTCTCCCACAATTGTTTTTGCACTAGAAGGTGTCCCTTCCTGCATAAAAACAATTCTGCATTCAACACTGTCAACCTTGCACCATGGTTACTCTGAGACTGAGCCATTTTCAGCACAAGTCAACTTCATCTAAAAATAAAGGCAAACATGCACAATGACTAGAATTGGCTAAAAACACAACAGGAAAGGAGAGTGAGTGCTTTCTAGGGCTCTTGCACGCCACTGGTGGGACATAGACATCCCCCACAGGGCACGCCCTAACTTTGAAGACCACTGTACTTTACGTTGATCTATAGGCATTTTGCTTTAATGTGCCTTTTTGCATGCTCTAAAATAGCCCATTTAAAGCAATTGGTTGTTTTCAACAATGTGGGGGGTGGTATATAGAAATTCAAATTAAAAAGATAAATGTTTCAAAGATTCCCAGTTTCCTACTATCCATTTTAGCAGACTGAGCTGATACAAACTCTGTTCACAATCTTAACATTTGAATAACACATACAACCCACTTCCTGGATCCTTTCCTCCTCCTGCTCCTTTCAGCCCCACCAGTTTTGGGAATTCTTCTCCCCCATTGTCCACTTTTTATGTTCACTTAGTCTTGCACTGGACCTCTATACTTACCCAGCCAGAATGGGGATGTGCCTGCTAGAATGCCTATAAACGGACAATATTATGAATGTTCTGTCATGTGTACCGTGCATGGCACATTTTCGTTTTCACTATGAAAACCTAACTTTTGCATGACACAGGACGGATTAGCTTTGCATTTTGCCGTAGCGCTTGAGGTGGCTTGTGATGTGTTCTCTTCGCGATCCGTTTTGCTGCTGAGGGGTTTAGCGGGAGGCTGAATTTTCTAACAGTGCCCTGAGCAGGAGAGGCGCTCCATTGTTGTCATCAGAACTTACCTACTGCTATCCTTGGGGGAGTGCAAGTCCCAGGCCTCTCTCTGCTGTCGCACACCTGGTCCGGAGACCCGACAGGCCCATAGCCTCAGGCACCTTGAAACACCTTGCCGCACCCGCTATCGCGGGTGTCGCAGCGCTTGAGGTGGCTTGTGGTGTGTTCTCTTCACGATCCGTTTTGCTGCTGAGGGGTTTAGCAGGAGGCTGACTTTTCTAACAGTGCCCTGAGCGGGATAGGCGCTCCTTTGTTGTCATCAGAACTTACCTACCGCTATCTTTGGGGGACTGCAAGTCCCAGGAATCTCTCTGCTGCCGCACACCTGGTCCGGAGACCCGACACGCCCACAGCCTCAGGCACCTTGAAAACACCTAGCCTCACCCGCGCGCAGCGCTTGAGGTGGCTTGTCCTGTGTTCTCTTTGCGATCCGTTTTGCTGCTGAGGGGTTTAGCGGGAGGCTGAATTTTCTAACAGTGCCCTGAGCTGGAGAGGCGCTCCTTTGTTGTCATTAGAACTTACCTACCGCTATCCTTGGGGGACTGCAAGTCCCAGGACTCTGTCTGCTGCCACACACATGGTCTGGAGACCCAACACGCCCACAGACTCAGGCGTGATTTAAACGAACTACTATCCCCGCGGCGCGGGAGCGTCCTGGGAGAAGCCCGGGACAAGGGCGCGACTGTCTGTGGCTGTCCGGGGCCGAAGGAGGCCGGGCTGGGCCACCCCTCTAAGCTCTCCCCCAAAAGAACTGCTGGGTGAACTTCACCGCAGTACGTCGTTTTAATGCTATTCCATATTATTCAGTCGAAGTGATTAATAACACTTGCTGTTGATTCTTAGATATTTTTTATTGGGCCACCTTGTTATAGTTTCATTGTCTTCCTGCTCTTGGTTTAGTTGTATATTTTAGGTATTTTATCTTACTCCCCAAATGGTTGTAAGTGTTTTCTAGCAGCAGTATGGGTAAGGTAGATAAGACGACTGTTCCTCGCCCTATGACTCGGCAACTAGCGGCATCAACGCAACCCCTACCTAGCCTTACGGCTATTGATAAAATTCTCCAAAAAACGATAGGGGCTGTGGCTAACGCAATAGAAAATACTGAAAGGCGCCTTTCATTTACCCCTGCTATGCCCTCTTCCACTCTCTTGGAAGATTGTTCTGTAGCCACAGCTTTCCCTGCCGACTTTATGTCTTCCCTCATGCCCTCCTTCTCAGACCTACCCTGTGCTCAGATTGCGACTGACTTAGATTTTGTAGCAGAGAGCGCTCAATCTCGATCTTCCCCTTCTCCCTCTGGGGTACCACCTAAGGAGCACATGCATGGTGCCAGACCCAAGAAGCCTAAGAAAAGTGGTAAACCCACTAAGATATCAGTATTTACTTCTGCTTGTGGTGATTGCGATCCTGGCCCCCGTGTCTCTAATTCTGGTCCCCACGTTTTTAATTCTGGTCCCCCCCCCCTCTGGGCTACCCATCTTTTGTCCGATCTCCAGGCCCACATGGAACTGGTGATCAATACTCATTTCAAATCTTTATCTTCTAAGATTGATAGACTGGTTTCACTGACAATCTTAAAGGCCCGGGGACAGCACAGTCGCCCACTGCATTGGGGAATACTATCTCAGCAGTGGCTAAGGGACCCAATCAGGTAGCCGCGAAGGTTCAACCATCGGGCAACAGTCCCTGCCCTAATCCCTCCACCTCTGCACTGATCTCCCCTGATATCCCGATCCCTACAATAGCTACAAAGGACTCAGGAAGTTTTTTGACCTTCTTCCACTAGAGGCTAGGAAGACGGTTACAGTTGCTTTAGTGACGTCGAGGATAGACTATTGTAACAGTCTATATGCAGGTACTACTAAAACCACCACACATAAACTTCAAATGGTACAAAATGCTGCAGCTAGGTTAGTCCTCAAATGGCCGAAGAAATCCTCCGCATCATCTGCATTAAATACTCTACATTGGCTCCCAATAAATAAGAGAGTCCTATTTAAAATATTGATTATTACCTTTAGAGCTACCCACGCTCTGGGACCAAAATACCTACAGCAGAGATTTGCCAGATACCACCCTTCTCGCAATCTCCGATCATCCAGCTCAAACTTCCTGTCAGTACCTAGGTTCAGGCTCAACAGGAGAGGTGGCAAATCCCTCCCAGTACTCGGAGCAAAAGCTTGGAACACTCTTCCTCCCTCCCTTCGTGCCCTAGACAAGGAAAAAGACTTCAGAAAGGGATTGAAAACCTGGATTTACAAGCTACAGGACACCTGTGTTAGAGCACTAGTGTAACAGCTGGGTGAGCTTCCATCTATGCCCTACCTGTTTCCTACATCTCTGGATCAGTATTTTGCGCCTTGATGCTCCTTGGAGTGACTGCTGCGCGGTACAAATGCTATCTTACATTACATTACATTACATTTCAAACGCCCAGGCCCCATTGGTTGCCTTACTAAGTCTCCATCTGTCCAGGGATCTAAAGCACAGGATCTGCCACGGCTTACAAAGGTAGCCGGGCCCCTAGAGTGCCCGTCTAGGAATAATAATATGCTGGGCTCTTCTAAATCTCCTTCCTACCCCAGCTTCCTCCGGAAGCCTCGCCTTATGTGGTGGTGCTCACTGGTGAAATGAAATGAAAAATGGAACTTATAAAGCGCACGTAAACCTACGGTTTCTTGGCGCTGCCCTCTCCAGCGATATAAGGGAATCTTTTCCGGAATTGAATAACAAAGTTATTTTCTGGTTAAGTAGGCATGGACCTTTAATGGGTGCCGGGCAGGGGGAAATTTTGTTTGCACGTAGAGTCAGTTGGCTGGGGACGGGACCTAAGTACATTAGCGTTGATTGTGTGATTGTGAATTTTCGGGATCCATGAGTTGTGGGACATGTATTACACAACGGAGGGTTTTCTCATGTGAACTCCATTAAAACTGCCCATTTGGGGTATTTCTACTCACAACCTTCAGTTATAAGTGGGCCTGATCCATTTCACTCCTTTCTTGTCGGCCGTGATTATGAATTTAACATTTCAGTGTGTAACAGATTCTCTGCACTAAGTAATATAGACTGACCACAACCACCTTGGTCCTTTGCAGGATCTGATTCGTTTGAATTGGTGTGTAAGGGTGTGGGGAATTCTAGTAGAGTGAAGGGTTCTTCTGGTCAGAGGGAGAGATTTTTTTCTGATAGAAGATCACAGCTGTATCTGAGATGTAGAACGTTTATCTGTGTATGCCAAGGTAAGAGGTTTGCTACTAATGCTAAAGATCTTTACTGTATAATCCACATAATATATTATGTATTGCTATCATTATTATGTCACTTGGGTACCTAACTCTCGTCAAGAACAACTGCAACCGCAGGTCCAACTCTGTGAGCAGGAGTGGATAACATATTCTTTTACCATGTGTAGAAGATATAGCTTTCAAATACATGATGTGGCCTATTTGAGTTGTGCTTTACAGCCACTTGCATTATCATTGAATGGAATGCTTTATGTGAAAAAGTGATGCAGGATCAGAACTAAATTTAGGGGCATTTTCACGAAGAATTGATGCAAAATAGCAGCAGAAAGCAAGGTTACTGTGCTGTGTTGCATTAAGTCGTGCCATTAGAATTGCAGCTGTTGGACCTGCCTTATCTTAGGTGATTTCACTAAACTGTTTTGCTTTATTTCCTCCTGGTTTCTGCTGATTCTGTCTTTCTGGCCTTAGGACTGTGATACAGTGTGAAAGTGCACATGCCCTTTTACACCCACTAGGAAGGGGTCCTTACCTAATTGGTTTATGTTATGTATCCGTGAGTACCATTTAAATAGGTATACCACATACCCAAGGCAAGTACTGCACTGACTACTAATGGGCCCCAGTACTGATTGTGCCACTCAAAAGAAGAGCCTTTTCAAACACGTTGCAGGCCTTCCATTTCAGGTCTGTGGGAGCACAATTGCGTTTAGGCTCAGGGAAGCATTCCTAACTCACTAGCCACCCCTGATTGGGCCTTCCACTACCACTGAAGAACCTCAAGAAGGAGCTCTGAGGGGTGAACCAAGTGGTAGGCTAAACACTGAGCAGATACACATGAGTGTCCCATGCCTTCTAATTAGGGAAACCCATGTGGATGTTCCCTCACCTCGGAAGTCTGATGATCCCAAGGGGCACCATCAAATTTTGCTCATTCTCTTTTAGAGGCCTTAGGGCCCTGACTCTATGGTTGCAGTGTGAAAGGATGTGTGCCGTTCCTACACATGTTAGGAAGTGGTGCTGACATGGTATTTTTAAATATGTGTCATGCTTGCCATTGCAGGCCTGTGTGTGCACACTTGCACCTATGGTGTGTTTAAACATGTATCAAGCCTGCAATTGCATGCATTTGTGTGCACAGTATCGCTTATGATTTGGTTTCCAAACCACTTGCCAAACCTGAAGGGACCTTTCACTATCCCTAGAGCACCCCTGGGGTAAGTCTTAAAAGGTGATGTGAGTGGTAAATTAAAGGAAGGGCAGGTAGACATGTGTGTCCTCTGCCCAGATAGTGAATAATACCCATGTGTGTTGTCACTACTTATGCGGCCTGCTCTTCCAATACATTAACATAGAGAAATATGTGAATTCATCTCAGTCTGCAATAAAGGGTTTGCAACAGAGTAGCCTCATATTGCTTCCTATCATTGAATTCATGATGACAGACCCTCTTCTGTTGTAAATGTGGATTTGTCAGTGATAGCTTAGAAATGCCACTTCTAGGAAGTGGGCATTTCTCTGCTCTAAAACTATGTGATTTTTGCTTGGCTCCAGTCCAAATTGAAGGCTGGCGGGGAACATCTGTTCATTCCACTGCAACAGCACAATCATTGGCCATGCAACTGGAACAACTGACTTCTGCCATTTAAAGGCCTGGCTGGATAGATTGGAGGGAGAGTTTGACACCTGGCCATTAGGAGCCGTAATATGGCCATACTAACAATTAAGATGTACATTCCACAGCCTCATGACAGGCAGGTTTTAGGATTGAATTTAAGGGGGACAGCTGTGATTCAAATGAAAGGGCTTGATGGCTTGCCAACTGTTTTGAAGATGTAGGACTCAGATAATTCAAAGAAGGTGTTTATCAGGTATTCAAGAACAGACCCCTGGGACACAACAGCTCCTCTCTTCAACTGCCCAGCTCCACTGCATACATCCAGTAACAGAACTGACTGGTTGCTAGGGAGCATGAATGTTCCAGGGCAATACATAAATAAACAGTGGTAAAAGAAACACAGGGAAGATAAATGCAACACAGGGAAGAATATAACACATCTTCCTTCTTTAAAATAAACAGAATAAAATAACTAAGAATTTCAAGAACAAATGTATTCATCATATTTTTTCGGCATCACATGTGGACGTGCAGAACTAAACCTGGCAGGAGGAATCAACTTGTTGCTTGTGCCTGAAATGGTTTTACCGATGTTGCATGTATCTGGAATGGTTTTACCAGCACAAATTCCCAGCTGAGATTTAAAAAACACAATGAGCTCAGTGTTCGAACAAGGTGAAACTTTCTAGTTATCTGCAAGTTTTACACTGTTACCTCTAACAAGGACAACTTATTTTGGAGAAGACCATTTTCAACTACCTTTTCTGGATCTGTCTCCCACAAACACACGCACAAACATCCCTTGGGAGAACACACGTCTTGCTTTAACAATGTTCTTGTGGCGATGACAATAAGCCTTTTGGGACCTTTCCACCCTATCTTGTACTCCATCCAGGTTCACATCATGTTTACCAGCTCTGTTCATCTACGCTGGTACTGCAACAGAACACAGTATTCTTCCTTTGAGTAGAGAAAATAGTGTTTCTTTTGTAACCGAATGAGGAGTAGTACGACCAAAACATGTCCTTGACATGCTGCCTCCAGGATTCGCCATTCATACATGCCAATTGGATACACTCAACCAACACTCTGTTGAAGGGTTCTACAAGGCCATTACCCCTTGGATGATAGACAGGTGTTGTGGTGTGTTTGATTCCCCACTTCACAAGGAAAGTCTTGAACTCTTCAGAGATTAATTGGGGCCCATTAACGGTGACTATCTCAGTTGGACACCCCTCCCTTCTGAAAATATCTTCACAGAAAGATATCGCACTACCAACTTAATGTCTTTGATGAATGCAACTTCCAGCCATTTAGAGAAATAATCTACCATGACTATGACAAATTTCTCTGAAACATTCAAAATGTCAAAAGGTCAACAAATGTCTATGGCCAGTCTATCTCAGGGACCCTTAGGCAAAGGTGAACCAACAATTGTAGTTCGTCTGGCCTGCAGCCACATTACCTGGTCATCCTGATTCCAGCTCTGCTTGAAGACTGCCCATCGCAGCGCACCAAGAGATTCATTTATGTTGGTGCGACGCTCTGCTCCTAGGAAGTTGATAGCAGTTGGGCCCTGTAATATCTACGGATTATTGCCAGCCGATAGTGAATTTCATTAATTCGTCAGCTTCGGACTACAAAAATGGCAGCCGACAGTCACTGTGTCTGGCACTCGCCCCGGGCAGTGTTCGGAGCGCGGATCGGTGGGCAATCTATTCACCACCTATTGGTCAACCTGCCGCTGATTACTGAAGCACGCACACTGCAGCTGGGATCCAGAAGACACTGCGCATCGCCCCGAATTGGCTCCAAAGTTCGGCTGGAGGAGGGAGCAACTGTGGGGTAGATCACGTACATCGCCCATCCATCTCAGACACCAGATCGTGGAAATAATGGGTCACTTGTATTACCGATGTGATCCCCTCCTGTGGTCGTAAGGGATGGGTGCCATTTTCCATTTAGCCCTAGGTAAGCTCTTCTGACTAGATCCTTTAGTTTAACTACAAAGGGGGAAAAGTTAAGCTGGGGAAGCGGATTACTATCTTTCACGGAGGTCCTTCCCAATTCCCCTACAAACCCACAACCCGCTCCGGTACTAAAACATAACATTTACTTAAAAATAACATTATTAATATATAAAAATAATACACATATAAATAAAACAAGAAAATAATTAACAAAAAAAATATTCCACATACATAATAAAATACATAACAATAATACAAATACCGATATTAGTAACTTTGACATTACTTACATCGCTATAAAAAAAAATCAATATTACTTACCTTAGGGTCGATATTCTGTCCAACGATATTCTTGACCTCAATATTATGTACCTTCGATATTTCCAACACAATATTTTTTTAGGTCGATATTTCAAACTCAACATTTTGACTGTGCACCTTTGTTTTTTGCTCTCCTTGATAGGGGAAGATCTATCCATTATACTTGGGGCAAGGTCTTGAGTATTGGCTGTTGGAGCATCCCTTTCCCTGCTGTTGGCCCTGTGTATGCCTTGAGATGCATTGGACCCATTGCTGGGCTCCCCAGACTTGGTACCTGAATGGGTTTGGCATTGCCTGGTAACTTCGGGCCTGGAGGAGCTGCCTCTTTCTTGATCAAAGCCAGATGGTGAATGTTTGAGGTCGCCCGGGCGTCTGTTGTACTTGGAGTCAACATGTCCCTACTTCCTCTGACTATCTCTACTATCTCCACGAGGACCTCTAGGAGAGAAGTAAGTATGGGCGGAAAATTTGTTCCGCATGCCAATTTGCGGATTTTCTGCGATTTCACGATCCGCGAATCGTGCAAAATCGCGGCAAAATCCACGAATTCGCGAGCGGGACGAATTTTGCTCAGGAAGCACTTACAGGGTCCCAGCAGGTGCCCAAGTTGGAGCTTATTTCTTTGTAACCATTTACAAAGAAATTAACTTCAACTTGGGCACCTGCTGTAACCCTGTAAGTGCTTCCTGAGCAGCGCCTCCTTGCCTACTTCCATCTATTCTCTGACCCTGCTCTGACCCTCAAAGCAGGGTCAGAGAATAGTTACAAGTAGACAACGAGGCTCCTGCAGGAAGCACTTACAGATATAGATAAAGCAGGTGCCTGAGTTGAAGGTCAAATTCAGTAACTCCTTAATCAGCCCCAAAAAAATGTGTGTTTTGTCGAGGCTGGGCAGGTGTGTGTTCTCACCATATCTACCGTCGAAAAGTAGCTATGATGCTTGATGGAGGCCTTTGCATCCTTGACTTCAACGAGCTCTATCCCCGTGCAGTTCCTGTGACCACAAGCTTCTTTCTCCCAGGATCTGCTGCTCTGATCGGTACCTGTCCTTTTATACACACAAGAGGCATGTGAACTAACATAGAAGCCCACCTGTTTGCCCCCCTACACACACACACACACACACTAGTGGTGTGCACCGTCTGCCCGCCCTTTAGCCACTATGATGGACAGCTCACTCGAGGAATCCCGGCGCCCTTCAGCACGATGGCAAAGTTAATCAGCCCCAAAAAAACTGTGCGCTTTGTCGAGGCTGGGCAGGTGTGTGTTCTCCCCATATCTACCATCGAAAATTAGCTATGATGCTTGATGGAGGCCTTAGCATCCTTGACTTTCACAAGCTTTGTCCCCGTGCAGTTCCTGTGACCACAAGCTTCTTTCTCCTCATCAGCTGCTCTGATTGGTGCCTGTCCATTTATACAGACAAGAGGCATGTGAATTTGCATAGAAGCCCGCCCGTTTGCCCCCCCTCACACACACACTAGTGGTGTGCACTGTCTTCCGGTCCTTTAGCCACTATGATGGACAGCTCACTCGAGGGACCCCGGCGCCCTTCAGCGTGATGGCAAAGTTAATCAGCCCAAAAAAAAGTGTGCTTTGTCGAGGCTGGGCAGGTATGTGTTCTCCCTATATCTACCGTCGAAAATTTGCTATGAGGCTTGATGGAGGCCTTTGAATTCTTGACTTTCACGAGCTTCTTTATCCCCAGATCTGCTTCTCTGATCGGTGCCTGTCCTTTTATACACACAAGAGGCATGTGAACTCACATAGAAGCCAGCCCGTTTGCTGCCCCACACACACTAGTGGTGTGCACCGTCTTCCTGCCCTTTAGCCACTATGATGAACAGCTCACTCGAGGGACCCTGGCGTCCTTCAGCACGATGGCAAAGTTAATCAGCCCCCCAAAAAAATTGAGTTTTGTCCAGGCTGGGCAGCTGTGTGTTCTCCCCATATCTACCATCGAATATTAGCTATGATGCTTGATGGAGGCCTTTGCATACTCGACTTTCACAAACTCTATCCCCGTGCAGTTCCTGTGGTCACGTGCTTCTTTCTCCCTGGATCTGCTGCTCTGATTGGTGCCTGTCTTTTTATACACACAAGAGGCATAAGAACTCGCATAGAAGCCCACCGGTTTGCCCCCCCCCCCACACACACACTAGTGGTGTGCACCGTTTGCCCTGTAGCCACTATGAAGGACAGCTCTGCACTGTAGTTCCTATTTTCCCAATAGGCCCTGCACATTGGAATAACATAAACAGTAGTATGGACGTAGAAGTGCGGATCTTCCAGGTCTCCACTGACTATGCTAAACTTAATTGGGTTTGTTACCAACTAGCTCAGAGGTCACTGGAAACTTTCTTCTCTGAATAGGAAGTGATCAGCTTCCCTGGTACAGACAAAAAGGGATTCAGTTTTCCAACAACAGCATAAACATGACAACTTTGCTCCTTAGAATAAGAGTCAATCTATAGAGTCGTGTGAAACAATAGACAGTTATTTTACTCAGTCAGTTTTGTGCAGATTACTTTCACCAATATGCAGAGAATAGAGAGACAGGCGTTTTCAATAAAAAGGTATTATTTATTGAACAGTCTTTCTTCTCGTACAAGAGAAATGAATTGCCACAATTGCAAGACATGTTATTATAAACAGTGCGTACAGTAAAATGAGTATTGCGAAATAATACTGTTAAAGCATTGATGTGGTTTCTTAGCCATACAATGGTTTAAAATGAATAAAACATATATACATTCAAATATACATTAGGCTAACATACTCAACTGGTGCTTCTAACTACGCCGACCCCAGTGTACCTGACCTAAGCCTAATACTTGGGTGGGAGTAAGTAAGTAGCTGTAGTTAAGTTGGTTTTGCCAAGGTTTGCTTCAAGAATTCTCTCTAAGGGTTTAGTCAACACCATACCTCTGAAATAGAATGTTGGAGGTATGGTATCTCCTTCCAGGGACTCGATATCCCAGTCACTCGCAAGAGTAGACTGGAAACGCCGGAGCTCGATTTCTCGGCAGGAGAAAAGACAGCGTCTCTCCCAGCGCGTCGAGGAAGAGGAGGAGGCGCAGCGTCCGCGGGCAGCTTGCATCTGCTGGGCTCTTCAGGGGGACAGCTGTTCTGCTCCTATGTTCACCACACCATCGTTCGCTCGTTAGCAGAGATAGCAGTAGCGATAGTAACAGCCGTGTTAGGATCAGCTGCATCAGTGATGGTATCATCAGCATTTGCTTAAGGCAACGTTGGTAATATTTATACCTGAAAGGTGCCTGGTTTGACGTACGTTTTTGGACATTAGACGTCAATAAAGATGTCACTAGGAAGTGATCGTCTCTCAGTGCTCATTAGAGTTCTATTACTAATCAAAACATAGCAAGCGGGACTTTCCCAGGTTGCTGAATTTTTATCTTGTTGAAGAACTCGGAGTGTAATCTAGGATTCTTAGATAGTGGCCTCTGCTGTGTCATTTGCACTAATGAGCTGCAAAGGAAGTTGCAGAGGAAGCAATTCTGAAATGTGGCTCTGTTCGTGTGAGGCGAGAGACGAGTTTCTGAATATTGCATTTGATCGGTTATGCCAATATAGGGGTACAAACGGATTATAGCCGTGTAGGGGCATAAGGTCACAGTATCGATCAGGGTCCTAGATTAGAACGCGACAACTCGAGGGACACCGGCGCCCTTCAGCGTGATGGCAAAGTTAATCAGCCCCAAAAAAATGTGCGTTTTGTCCAGGCTGGGCAGGTGTGTGTTCTCCCCATATCTGCCGTCGAAAATTAGCTATGTTGCTTGATTGAGGCCTTTGCATCCTTGACTTTCATGAGCTCTATCCCCGTGCAGTTCCTGTGACCACAAGCTTCTTTCTCCCAGGATCTGCTTCTCTGATCAGTGCCTGTCCTTTTATACACACTAGAGGCATGTGAACTCACATAGAAGCCCGCATGTTTGCCCCACACACATATTAGTGGTGTGTACCCTCTTCCCGCCCTTTAGCCACTATGATTGACAGCTCACTCAAGGGACCCCGGCGCCCTTCAGCCCGACGGCAAAGTTAATCAGCCCCCCAAAAAAGTGCGCTTTGTCGAGGCTGGGCAGTTGTGTGCTCTCCCCATATCTCCTGTTGAAAATTAGCTATGATGCTTGATGGAGGCCTTTGCATCCTTGACTTTCACGAGGTCTATCCCCGTGCAGTTCCTCTGACCACAAGCTTCTTTCTCCTCATCTGCTGCTCTGATCAGTTCCTGTCCTTTAATACACACAAGAAGCATGTGAATTCGCATAGAAGCCCGCCCATTTGCTCCACCCCACACACACACTAGTGGTCTGCACCATCTTCCCGCCCTTTAGCCACTATGATGGACAGCTCACTCGAGGGACCCCGGCGCCCTTCAGCGCAATGGCAAAGTTAATCAGCCCAAACAAAATGTGCGCTTTGTCGAGGCTGGCAGGTGTGTGTTCTCCCCATATCTACCGTCCAAAATTAGTTTTAATGCTTGATGGAGGCCTTTGCATCATAGACTTTCACAAGCTCTATCCCTGTGCAGTTCCTGTGACCACAAGCTTCTTTCTGCATGGATCTGCTGCTCTGATGGGTGCCTGTCCTTTTATACACACAAGAGGCATGTGAAGTCACATAGAAGCCCTCCCGTTTGCCCCCCCCACACACACACACACTAGTGGTGTGCACCGTCTTCCCGCCCTTTAGTCACTATGACGGACAGCTCACTCGAGGGACCCCGGCACCCTTCAGCACGATGGCAAAGTTAATCAGCCCCAAAAAAATGTGCGCTTTGTCGAAGCTGGGCAGGTGTGTGTTCTCCCCATATCTACCATCGAAAATTAGCTTTGATGCTTGATGGAGGCCTTAGCATCCTTCACTTTCACAAGATTTGTCCCCGTACAGTACCTGTGACCACAAGCTTCTTTCTCCTCATCAGCTGCTCTGATCGGTGCCTGCCCATTTATACACACAAGAGGCATGGGTATTCGCATAGAAGCCCGCCCGTTTGCCCCCCCCACACACACTAGTGGTGTGCACCGTCTTCCAGACCTTTAGCCACTATGATGGACAGCTCACTCGCGGGACCCCGGCGCCCTTCAGCGCGATGGCAAGGTTAATCAGCCCGAAAAAAAATTTGCTCTTTGTCGAGGCTGGGCAGGTGTGTGTTCTCCCCATATCTACCAACGAAAATTAGCTATGATGCTTGATGGAGGCCTTTGCATCCTTGACTATTACGAGCTGTATCCCCTTGCAGTTCTTGTGATCACAAGCTTCTTTCTCCCCGGATCTGCTGCTCTGATCGGTGCCTGTCTTTTTATAGAAGCCAGCATGTTTGCCCCCCCACACACAATAGTGGTGTGCACCGTGTTCCTGCCCTTTAGCCACTATGATGGACAGCTCACTCGAGGGACCCTGGCGCCCTTCAGTGCGATGGCAAAGTTAATCAGCCCCCAAAAAATGTGTGTTTTGTCCAGGCTGGGCATCTGTGTGTTTTCCCCAAATCTACAGTCGAACATTAGCTATGATGCTTGATGGAGGCCTTTGCATCCTCGATTTTCACAAGCTCTATCCCCATGCAGTTCCTGTGACCACAAGCTTCTTTCTCCCTGCAGCTGCTGCTCTGATTGGCAGCTGTCCTTTTACATACACAAGAGGCATGTGAACTCGCATAGAAGCCCGCCGGTTTGCCCCCCCACATACACACTAGTGGTGTGCACCGTTTTCCCGCCCTTTAGCCACTATGAAGGACAGCTCACTCGAGGGACCCCAGCGCCCTTCAGGGCGATGGCAAAGTTAATCAGCCCAAAAAAAATGTGTGTTTTGTCCAAGCTGGGCAGGTGTGTGTTCTCCCCTTATCTGCTGTCGAAAATTAGCTATGTTGCTTGATGGAGGCCTTTGCATCCTGGACTTTCATGAGCTCTATCCCCGTGCAGTTCCTGTGACCACGCAGGATGTTTTTCCATCTGTGCCCCCTTCAGCAAGGGCCCAGAAATCAAAAAATAATCTAATCTGACCATCACTCTATGAGGGGCGGAATAAAATGTACTACCATCTCTACTTGGATAAATCTTGATCCAGGGATCAATCAAAGAGTTGTGTATAACCAAATCAGATAGTGCTCTATATGTCCTCCTTTTCCTTCCTGGATAGCAACCTCCCACCTGTGCAAAAGTACTTTTTAGATCATGTATATTAAAGTCCCCACAAGTTACTATTGGCTCAGCCCAGTGCGCCAATTCCATGTCCAAATATTGAAAGATCTCGGGATCATCCTCCGTTGATCCATAGACCATAATGAGGGTACATTTCTCTCCTTTTAAGGTTCATTCTAGAATTGCCCATTGCCCCCAATCATCCTCCTTTTTCCTAATCACAGCCACGTCCCCAGTCCTACCCAAGATAGCCACTCCCCTATTCCTAGATCCATGCTTTGAATTTGCAAGGACGGCGAATCCCAGTTGTCCCAAAAGATAGCTTTTTGATGTCTCTATGTGTGTTTCTTGCAGGCATACTAAATCCAGAAGCACCATTCTCAAGAGTGCCGCCACCCTGAGCCTTTTATTTACCTCATTTAAACCACAGACATTTATGGTAGCAATCCTACAACTCATTTGGAAATTTCGAACATTTCTCCATAGGCTGAGATCCCTTCCGTACATAACAGTGACCCACCCCACATGCTATTTCTCAAGTTGAAACCATCACTTGATTGCATATGTTGCATATATTGTATTTTCATGACCAATTGCTGTGATTGCTGATTTACTTGTGCGCTGCTCTGTCCTCTTCTGTACTGTTCCAACCAGTACAACCCAATTCTTCTCCACCATTTCTTCCCCCCTTGACCCCTTAAGCCCCCCTGTCCCTCCCTATCCCCCTTCCAGCCCCCAACCCCTCCCCCCCTCTACGGGCAAATAGGTCAAATAGACCTATGTGTGGTTGTAACAGTATGTGGAAGTCGCAAACCTCCCTCTCTGCACCCCCTGAATTCTTTATAATCCCCCGTGCACCCCATTAAAATACCCAGACATTGCCATCCTATACCATATCCTTAGACGCTTTAGCCACTTTAGCCAAGCGCCTACCTTTTAGCCTCCTTTCTGTGATTTTAACTGCTCCAAAAACTTTTGAGCTTTGATTTCTGCCCAAAACATTGATGCTTTCCCTTTTGTAACCACCTTTAACCTTGCTGGAAATAGGAGATAAGCCTCAGAGCCCAATGACTGAAACGGCTTAATGAGCTGCCTCAACCTCCACCTCCTCTCTACGGTAACATGGCAGAAATCTGGCCTGGCGAAAAAGGAGGTACCCTCAAATGACCGTCTACTATCTGGCCTTGCCTTCTCCATAAGCTCTTCCCTAAGGAGATAATTCCCAACATAAATCAGAATTGCTCTAGGGAGGGGTGGTTTACCTGTCTGACCCTCTCCTCCCCGTCCTTTCCTGATCGTAAACGGGAACCTATGGGCCCGTTGTATCTCCCTTTCCCACTGCCAATCTGATTCCGGAAAAGCCCCTCGAAGCAAATTTACAACAAATTGCAGAATATTCTGCCCCTCTGTCCCTTCTTCCACACCCAAAAGGCGAATGTTATTCCGCCGCTGGCGATTTTCAAACTCCTCCATTTTCTAAAGCATATCGCTTTTTCCTGGTTGATTTTAAACTCCTGCCCAGCTCCCAGATCGTCGTCCAGTCTTCCTGTTCTCTCTTCAACCTCAGTGACCCTATTTGCCATACCTTCATATAGTTTATTGACCTTCTTCATAGTGTTATGCAATTTTTTCGGCGCGTGCCTTGCCCTTCGACTTTCAGCCCTGGCCTCCCCTTGAATCTGCTTCAGCATGCTGGTAATCATTTCCAAAGGGGCCTGAAGATGTGCTGAATTATTCTCCTTATAGGTCTGTGAAGTGGCCGAGTAATCCCAGAGGAGCTTCTTCCCCACCCTTATAGGTGACCCTGATCCCAAGGCCTGCCTTCTCCCTTTAGTCCATCTCTTTTTCTGTGTACTCTCTTTCCCTGACATGCCAGAGTCCGAAAATGACCCATCATCCTCCTCCTCTGACCCAGTCTCGGTTGTAACTGAGAGATCCGTATCCTCGTCCACAGAATAGAAACAGTCTCCCTCTACTGAGCCTCCTTCAGCTCCCTCGGGACCCTCCACATTGTTCAGCAACAAGCTCCTCTTATTAGCCAGGCTGGCCTTGCTGCCCCATGAGCTCCCTACTTTCAGCTCGGCCTTGACCTGCATTAGGGCTTCAAGCATGTCTGCACTCCCTGCTGTACCGGACCCTAGCCCCACATTCACCCTACTGCCAGCCAAGGCGTTAGCCCCTTCGGTGTGCGTGGTCTTACCCGAGTTTCTGTCTGTCTCATGGGCTGCGGAAGACACTGTTGTTTTGCTTACGCTCGGGGGACTACCAAGGAGCTCACCGTCACCACCGTCTCCATGCAAGACTAAAGCCGAGTCTGTGTGCGATCGTTGCCTAGCAACAACCAGAGCCGCGTCAGAAGCGGCATCCTCCGCAGCGTCCTCGAGGATGCTTTCAACACGGGCAAACCCTTCCTCAAGCCGCTGCCCGCTTTTCGGGGTAAAAACTTCAGTCATGGTAGACTGCCGAAGCGCAATATCCTTGCCTCATACCAGCCCCGCTATCTTCTGTTTCTCCGCATCCGATGATGCTACTGCTGTGGGACCCCCATCCACGGATTTCTCCCTTGCTGGCACTTTACTTCGGCCTTCTGTTTTTTTTCCTTTAGTTACAGGAGCCGGCAAGACAATCTTCCGGATCGCACCCGGTTTCAAAGTCGCAGGTATGACCTCCTTCCTTGCAATATCAAGCGGTTGTTTGACTGTAAGAGTCTGTGAGACTCTTCCCCTTCTCCTTATCCTTGTCCTTCTCCTTCCCCGATCACTGAGGTCGAGTAGGCATCCTCCTGAGATATTTTACCTCCCGGATAGGTCAGAATATTCCAAAAGTGCTTGTCACCTTTAAGTGCAGGGCCATGGGTCTGAGTCTTCTGGCGAGACCCCTTTTCAGGCGCTCATAGCAGCGAAGGCTTTTCTGAAACAGGAGCTCAAACGACATCGGTGGGGAGCACGCATCTTTTTCAGGTAAGAAGCATCATGGGGGGAGCAGTGGAGTGAGGTCTCACAGCAACTGCTCACCACAGGCTGTCGGCTGCCATCTTGCCTCCTGCTCTCTCCATATCGACCGTCGAAAATTTGCTATGATGCTTGATGGAGGCCTTTGCATCCTTGACTTTCACGAGCTCTATCCCCGTACAGTTCCTGTGACCACAAGCTTCTTTCTCCTCATCTGCTGCTCTGATCGATGCCTGTCCTTTTAGACACACAAGAAGCATGTGAATTTGCATAGAAGCCCTCCCGTTTGCCCCCCACACACACACACACTAGTGGTGTGCACCATCTTCCCGCCTTTAGCCACTATGATGGACAGCTCACTCGAGGGACCCCGGCGCCCTTCAGTGCGATGGCAAAGTTAATCAGCCCAAAAAAAATATGCGCTTTGTCAAGGCTGGGCTGTTGTTTGTTCTCCCCATATCTACCGTCGAAAATTAGCTATGATGCTTGATGGAGGCCTTTGCATCCTTGACTTTCACGAGCTCCATCCCCGTGCAGTTCCTGTGACCACGAGCTTCTTTCTTCCCGAATCTGCTGCTCTGATCGGTGCCTGTCCTTTTATACACACAAGAGGCATGTAAACTCGCATCGAAGCCAGCCCGTTTGCCCCCCCCCCCCCACCAACACTAGTGGTGTGCACCGTCTTCCCGCCCTTTAGCCACTATGATGGACGGCTCACTCGAGGGACCCTGGCACTCTTCAGCGCGATGGCAAAGTTAATCAGCCCAAAAAAAGTGCTCTTTCTCGAGGCTGAGCAGTTTTGTGCTCTCCCCATATCTACCGTCGAAAATTAGCTATGATGCTTGATGGAGGCCTTAGCATGCTTTACTTTCACGGGCTCTATCCCTGTGCAGTTCCTGTGACCACAAGCTTCTTTCTCCTCATCTGCTGCTCTGATCGGTGCCTGTCCTTTTATACACACAAGAGGCATGTGAATTCGCATAGAAGACTGCCCGTTTGCCGCTTCACACACACACACGAGTGGTCTGCACCGTCTTCCCGCCCTTTAGCCACTATGATGGACAGCTCACTCGAGGGACCCCGGCGCCCTTCAACGCAATGGCAAAGTTAATCAGCCCCAAAAAAATGGGCGCTTTGTCGAGGCTGGGCAGTGTTTGTTCTCTCGATATTTACCTTCGAAAATTAGCTATGATGCTTGATGGAGGCCTTTGCATCCTTGACTTTCACTAGCTCTATCCCCGTGCAGTTCCTGTGACTACGAGCTTCTTTCTCCCCGGATCTGCAGCTCTGATCGGTGCCTGTCCTTTTATACACACAAGAGGCATCTGAACTCGCATAGAAGCCCGCCCGTTTCCCCCCCCCCCCCCCCCCCAACACTAGTGGTGTGCACCGTCTTCCCGCCCTTTAGCCACTATGATGGACAGCTTACTCGAGGGACCCTGGCGCCCTTCAGCATGATGGCAAAGTTAATCAGCCCAAAAAAAATGTGTGCTTTGTCCAGGCTGGGCAGGTTTGTGGTCTCCCCATATCTATCGTCGAAAATTAGCTATGATGCTTGATGGAGGCCTTTGCATCCTTGACTTTCACGAGCTCTATCCCCGTGCAGTTCCTGTGACCACAAGCTTCTTTCTCCTCATCTGCTGCTCTGATCGGTGCCTGTTCTTTTATGCACACAAGAGGCTTGTGAACTCGCATAGAAGCCGGCCCGTTTGCCCCCCCACACAAACTAGTGGTGTGCACCGTCTTCCCGCCCTTTAGCCACTATGATGGACAGGTCAATCGAGGGACCTCGGCACCCTTCGTCGCGATATTAAAGTTAATCAGCGCCCAAAAAATTTGCATTTTGTCCAGGCTGGGCAGGTGTGTGTTCTCCCCATATCTAAGTCGAAAATTAGCTATGATGCTCGATGGAGGCCTTTGCATCCTTGACTTTCACGAGCTCTATCCCCATGCAGTTCCTGTGACCACAAGCTTCTTTCTACCTGGATCTGCTGCTCTGATCGGTGCCTGTCCTTTTATACACACAAGATGCATGTGAACTCGCATAGAAGCCCGCCTGGTAGACCCCCCACACACACTAGTGGGGTGCACCCTCTTCCCGCCCTTTAGCCACTATGATGGACAGCTCACTCGAGGGACCCCGGCGCCCTTCAGCCTGATGGCAAAGTTAATCAGCCCAAAACAAATCTGAGTTTTGTCCAGGCTGGGCAGGAGTGTGTTCTCCCCATATCTACCGTAGAAAATTAGCTATGAGGCTTGATGGAGGCCTTTGCATCCTTGACTTTCATGAGCTCTATCCCCGTGCAGTTCCTGTGACCACAAGCTTCTTTCTCCCTGGATCTGTTGCTCTGATCAGTGCCTGTCCTTTTATACACACAAGAGGCATGTGAACTCGCATAGAAGCCCACATGTTTGCTCCCCACACAAACACTAATGGTGTGCCCCCTCTTGCCGCCCTTTAGCCACTTTGATTGACAGCTCACTCAAGGGACCCCGGCGCCCTTCAGCCCGATGGCAAAGTTAATCAGCCCCAAAAAAAAGTGCGCTTTGTTGAGGCTGGGCAGTTGTGTGCTCTCCCCATATCTACCATCGAAAATTAACTATGATGCTTGATGGAGGCCTTTGCATCCTTGACTTTCACTAGCTCTATCCCTGTGCAGTTCTTGTGACCACAAGCATCTTTCTCCTCATCTGCTGCTCTGCTCGGTGCCTGTCATTTTATACACACAAGAGGCATGTGAATTGGCATAGAAGCCCGCCTGTTTGCCCTCCCCCCACACACACACACTAGTGGTCTGCCCCGTCTTCCCGCCCTTTAGCCACTATGATGGACAGCTCACTCGAGGGACCCTGGCGCCCTTCAGCGCGATGGCAAAGTTAATCAGCCCCAAAAAAAATTGAGTTTTGTCCAGGCTCGGCAGGTTTGTGTTCTCCCCATATCTACTGTTGAAAATTAGCTATGATGCTTGATGGAGGCCTTTGCATCCTTGACTTTCAGGAGCTCTATCCCCGTGCAGTTCCGGTGACCACAAGCTTCTTTCTCCTTATCTGCTGCTCTGATCGGTGCCTGTCCTTTTATACACACAAGAGGCATGTGAACTCGCATGGAAGCCCACCCGGTTGCCCCCCCACACACACTAGTGGTGTGCACCCTCTTCCCGCCCTTTAGCCACTATGATAGACAGCTCACTCGAGGGACCCCGGCGCCCTTCAGAGCGATGGCAAAGGTAATCAGCCCCCAAAAAATGTGTGGTTTGTCCAGGCTGGGCAGGTGTGTGTTCTCCCCATATCTACCATTGAAAATTAGCTATGATTCTTGATGGAGGCCTTTGCATTCTTGACTTTCATCAATCAATCAATCAATCAATGACATTTATAGAGCGCACTACATACCCGTAGGGTCTCAAGGCGCTGGGGGAGGGGGGGTGCCGCTACTGCTCGAACAGCCAGGTCTTCAGCTTCTTCGTGAAGGAGAGGTGGTCTTGGGTCAGGCGCAGGTCGGTCGGTCGGGAGTTCCAGGTCTTGGCGGCCAGGTAGGAGAAGGACCTTCCTCCTGTAGTCGCTCTTCGGATGCGGGGGACGGCGGCGAGGGCGTGGTTGGCTGATCGGAGGTGGCGTTTGGGAGCGTAGAATTTGATTCGGCTGTTGAGGTAGCTCGGGCCTTGGTCGTGTAGGGCTTTGTGTGCGTGGGTGAGGAGGCGGAAGGTGATTCTTTTGTTGACGGGGATCCAGTGGAGGTCTCTCAGATGTCCGGAGATGTGGCTGGTTCGTGGGATGTCGAGGATGAGTCTGGCTGAGGCGTTCTGGATCCGCTGGAGTCTCTTCTGGAGCTTGGCGGTGGTACCGGCGTAGAGGGCGTTGCCGTAGTCCAGTCGGCTAGTGACGAGGGCCTGGGTGACGGTCTTCCTGGTCTCGGTGGGGATCCACCAGAAGATCTTCCGTAGCATGCATAGGATGTTGAAGCACGCCGAGGAGACGTTGTTGACTTGCCTGGTCATGGAGAGGGAGGAGTCCAGGATGAAGCCCAGGTTGCGTGCATGGTCTGTTGGTTTGGGTGCGGTGCCCAGGGCGGGAGGCCACCAGGAGTCGTCCCAGGCGGAGGGTGAAGAGCCCAGGATGAGGACCTCCGTCTTGTCCGAGTTCAGTTTCAGGCGGCTGGTCGTCATCCACTTCATCCCCGTGCAGTTCCTGTGACCACGATTTTTTTTCTCCCCGGATCTGCTGCTCTGATCAGTGCTTGTCCGTTTATACACACAAGTGGCATGTGGACTTGCATAGAAGCCCGCCTGTTTGCCCCCCTACACACACTAGTGGTGTGTACCGTCTTCCTGCCATTTAGACACTATGATGGAAAGCTCACTCGAGGGACCCCGGCGCCTTTCAGCGCGATGGCAAAGTTAATCAGCCCAAAAAAATATGTGCCGCATTGTCGAGGCTGGGCAGGTGTGTGTTCTCCCCATATCTACCGTCGAAAATTAGCTATGATTCTTGATGGAGGCCTTTGCATCCTTGACTTTCATGAGCTCTATCCCCGTGCAGTTCCTGTGACCATGAGCTTCTTTCTCCCGGGATTCGCTGCTCTGTAGGGTGCTGTCTTTTTATACACACAAGAGTCATGTGAACTCGCATAGAGGCCCGCCTGTTTGCCCCCCCCACAAACACTAGTGGTGTGCACCTTCTTCCAGCCCTTTAGCCACTATGATCGACAGCTCACTCGAGGGACCCTGGCGCCCTTCAGCGCGATGGGAAAGTTAATCAGCCCAAAAAAATGGTGCATTTTGTCCAGGCTGGGAAAGTGTGTGTTCTCCCCGTATCTACCGTCGAAAATTAGCTATGATTCTTGATGGAGGCCTTTGCATCCTTGACTTTCACGAGCTCTATCCCCGTGCAGTTCCTGTGACCACAAGCTTCTTTCTCCTCATCTGCTGCTCTGATCGGTGCCTGTCCTTTTATACACACAAGAGGCACGTGAACTCGCATAGTAGCCCCCCGTTTTCCCCTCCCCACACACACACTAGTGGTGGTGCAAAATCACAAAAAAATCAGCAATTTCGCGGGGAAATCCGCGAGTTTGTGGATTTTTTCGTGATTTCGCTCGAATCCGAGAACCGCTGATTCTCAAAATCTGCCCATACTTAGAGAGAAGCCCACATGTCAAAGAGAATTGGGCTGGAACATGTGCCAGTGTTCGTAACAAGATTCCGAACTATCCTCTTTCCAGATCTTTCACCCTGGTGCTTAAATTAACTAGGCAGGCTGCTATCGATTGCAGGAGGTCAATTTGGACCGAAATCTTTGATGTTTGCCACAATAATCCTCTGTTTATGGAGCTGTTTGTCTTTTTTTGTGGACAGTTCTTTGCAGATGTTCATTAACACAGTCATTTGAAATACAGCGGTCCACTTTAGCAACCCGTTGAGGCTCTAATAACCCCATAGGTTTTCGAGTTAGCTCTGGAGTTCTTTAAATTTTTTTGCCCAGTTTTTTGAGGAACGAGGTGTAGAGTTCCCCTACCACTCGATAATCTGGAAATGTACTATATAAAGTTGAGACAAAGCTTGTGGTTGATAGACGAGGCTTTGTGTTCATGATATCTTGGGCATCTTGATCATGGCTTTTGGCCCAGTAAATTTGAGCCACTTCCAATAGAGCGTGTTTCACATTTGACGATGATGCCTCATATTTCCTGTCAAGTGAGAGGTGAGGCGCCTTCATTTTTGGATGAGGATGCAATGTTGCCCATATGGGACCCAGTAAGAGGAGAGCCATCCATTTCCGTCTAACTGCAGCTTGCCAGACTTAAAAGTAGGGCTCTTTTGGGGTATGCGGGTAGCCGGTTGTCTTTCTGCTCACACTTGTGATACTGGTTTCCTGTAAAATGTGCATGTTAGAACCAGAACGTGGTGCATCCTGGGATTCATCCTTTTTCCATCCCTAAACAGTGCCCTGGGTGGTGCTGGGGTCGCCATTTTAAAAACAAAAGTTCATAATTGATCCACTTTATGGGGCAATTTGGAGGGTTTCGTTAGGGATCACTGGCAGAATTGTACTCCTTGCAATCCTTTTTATTGGCGATTGCAGGCTGACCATTTCTTCAGGGGTCGTAAGTTGGCGATCCTTCTTTTTAGGTCCCATCTTTCTGAATTGCACAATGTATTGATTTAACTGTCTAAGCAGGCCATCCTGCCTGGTTGGATATGGCCTGGACTGATGGAGTGTAGTCTGAGCTAGAGGTACGTTGATACTGGTAAAATGCAGTGGGTGATCACTTCCCCAAATCGTGTCCAGTACAAACAATTTTTGATGGTTTTATGAGGCCCCTGCTTGGACTGCTGCTAGTGCCTGCACAATGCTTCTCATTTGGTTGGCTGTCTAATGCATTTCATTTAACTGGCCCTGCTCTTAGTTGGGGGCTCTGGATTTTGCTGCTCCACTGAGCCACCCCAGTGCCCCACCAAACATCCTGTTATACTGCACCCTCCCACAAATGCTTAGGGCTACAGGGAGGCTTGAGACTATCTGGCAACAGGTGGGGGGAGGGAGCACATCGTCGTCAGAATGCAGAAGGTCTACAGGATGTTGTGTGACTGCCTGAGGGCACCCTGAGGAAAGGAGCAGGAGAGAGGTCTGCTTTACACAAACATGAAAGCTGCACCCACCTTACACTGGTCACCTCTGCTACTCTACCCGCTACTGCTTTCACCACTGCGTTCTGTTTTGTGCCATAACCTTACCTCTGAAGCTGCTTCACAGGTTCACAGCCCTTAATGGGGGATAGTGCAGGGTGACATAAGTCAGTCAGTCAGGCTGAGCTCCCTCAGAATAGTTGTGAAAGGCACAGAACCACCTCTGGCAATTGCGGCAACCGCAGCATATATGATGAGAGAGGATTGCAGATTCATTGGGCCTGTTCCGTTTTGTCCTGAGGAGTGGCTTGTGCTTAGAGCTACTCCCCCGGGACTTGGTCAGATGCCCGGCTGCACCTCGGCGCTCCATGGCGCTCCTCTCCGCAGCTGCTGCTCTCTACTTCTGCTGCTCTGCTGCTTCCCTCTATTTCCACTTCCACTGCTCTCACCATGCCTGAGTAAATTTAATGCTATGTGCATGATTGTCTTCAGTCTAGACGAGTCTTCCACATGCAAATATTTTACACAATGTGTAAACAGATAAAAAAAACAAATGTTAAGCAGCATGCCCAAAATATATATATTTTTATGAACATACCCGGGACTTCCAACACAGAATATCTTTTTTTGCAAATGACAGATTTGTGTTTTTTTTTCTTCAATTCAGTGTCTGTTTCCCCTGAGCCCCTACCCTAGAGAGAGTCCCCATCTGTTCCTAACCACCATGCAAGATTTATCTGGTATACATACCCAACCATTTCCAGTGTGGAAATGGACATGCAAAATGTATATGGGTAAAGTTGCCCGTGTCAACAACATTGACGGTTTGAAATGTCTGCCACATATCTGTGAATACCCTCACCGACTTAGGTACAAATCAATGTCATTGACCACCCACAAATGTAACCATTGGTAATACATTTCACCATATTTTCACCATTTTAAATATGGGTAAGTGAGTTTCCAAGTTCAGTTTTCATTTTGTAAACCAGGGACCTGTATTTTCATATGTAATTGATGAATTTCAAAACCATTGTGAATCATGCCCTTAGTTCTTGTTATTGACCTGAAATGGTTCTCAGAGCTCAGAGTTTTGTAATAAATGTTTTGGATTTAACACCTTTAATGACCGGATTTTCGGACCAGGTAGAATGAGCTCACAAAACACCACCAAACCCAGCCGAAACGTAACCACCTCCTCCTCAGGACCTACTTACAAAAGGCACCTGGGTACCTACCTGAGGATGGGGAATTAACAATATACAAGCTCATATCATCAAAAACACCACTAAATCTATAGGGATTACTAGAAATACTCACTGATTACGAAGGACTTCCGTGCTCTACACCACACTCATACCTTATAGTCTTGCGGCAACTCAGACCCAGACTAAGCTACCCTCCTACTCATAGTGAAGGGGGCAGTTCTGATGACTTACCATTACACACTGATCACAATCAGTGCTCGCGCAAGCTGCAATCTTGTGGGTATACACATTGACCACAGTCAATGCTCTCATTAACGCTGCTTTCCCTAGCGGCGATCTCATCACACACTGACTACAATCAGTGCTCTCTCAAGCCACAATCTTGTGGGTATACACATTGATCACAATCAATGCTCTCATTAACGCCGCTACACAACGACAATCACTGTCCTATGAATACCTTCAGCTCTCTCTCTCTCTCTGTTGGGAAGTTTCTCTATATATATCTAATATCTACTGGGGATGTCTCATATACAATTGTTATATTTTATGTGGTACACAAGAATGGCCAAATTACAATATGCAAAGGTTATTTCCTAATATTAGTGCTCCTCTACTCCCTTGCTCAGTTACCATTTACCTGGACGGGAGATGCATCCGTTCACATAACAGCATATGACTAGAAGAAAGGTTAACTTTATTATGAACAATAACACTTGCACAGCTGTTCACTAAGAACTGGGGTTCCTTTATTATTATAACATCACAATAACTAGCAATCTAGACATAGCCTGAAAAGTAAAGGGAAATAGACACATACACAGATCTGCGGGTTCTCTTTATTATAATGGAAAGCTTTATTACTAACACATAAAAAGGGAAATGGATTACAACAGACTGCACACCGCTGAAAGAAAAAGGATTAATCAGTGTAACAATACAGTAGGGAATCTAGCTTAGGAAATAAAGGACAAGATTAATGTATGTATATATATATATATATATATATATATATATATATATATATATATATATATATATATATATATATATATATATATATATATAGGCACTAATATAACAGGACAGATATCACCTGCTTAGTATGAAGCCTTGTTTTAGCTGTCATCTGGGTTCCTCTCTCGTCTGTGCCTTGGCTCATCTCAGATTCTCCCCTGCACTCTTGGACACACATCTGCGCTGATCACTCTGCACTGGATTCCTCTCCCCCACGAACTGTCTTCACCTTCCAACTTCAGTCTAATGATATAGTTTCTGCCGCTCTGATAACCGTTCGCTCCACTAGCTTCTTCACTCTGTCTGATTGTTCCAGCTCCAATGTCCAACTCACTCCAGCTGTTCCCACAGACTAATCCATGATATAACTTCAGTCTCTTCCAAAAGGCATCACTCCAAACACCAGCTGTTAACTGCCTGCTCCAACTGATCACAACTCCTTCTGATAAGTAACTGCTTCTGACTGCTTTCTTCAGCTCCAAAAATCATCTGACTTCTCTCTTCAGCTCCATACACCATCTGTTTTCTCTCTCCAGCTCCAAACACCATCTGATCACAACTGCTTCTGACAACTCCAAAAACCAACTGACTTCTCTCTCCAGCTCCAACTGACTACTCCACCTCTTCTGCACTTCGCTAATATGGAATGCTCTCTCCTAGTCGAAAGTTCCAGCCAGTAGCCCCTTCCCACCAAATCCATGCACCAGGCTCCCTGCTCCAGACGCCCCCACAGTGATCAAATGCTTGTTTCGTCTAGAGACTTAAGCCCAGGGACATTCTTGATAAGATTCAGCTCAGGCCGGTTCTCTCTAGTTTGCAAAGAGCGAACAACACCTCATAACTAAAACATCACCTTTACCCTGCAAGCTTCTCATTCAGCAGAGGCAGAAAGCAAAATGGAGTCTCTCTGGTTCTGGGCCTTGTAGGCCCGAAAAGGATGAAATAGACACTTAACTCTATACACAAACCCTATCAATAGATAAGATAAAGTCAGAACTACAGGATCCACCCTCTTCTATAGGTAGGATGATGAAAGGACACATAATTATGTCAAAGCCAATAAAGCCAAAAACCCGGTCAGCACAACACCCAAAGCCACTTTGCAAAGAATATACAGGGGAATGGTTCCACATGACACTTCCCTGGAACAAAAACATCTTCATATAACCTTTAGTATTCCTTCCAGGTTACATGCACTAGCCCATCAAGAGAGAAGATCGTTCACACAATCACATCTGACTTATATATCTATGTATGCAGACATCCTCTACATTGACTTTGTGAATGCAAAAACATCACTCTTTTGCTGGTTCTCCTGGCAGACTGCAAGTTGCTGATGACCTTGAAGCCCTGTGTAAAGATTGGTGGAAAGTTAAGCAAATGCTTTGGACAAACTAATTTTTTCACTGAGTTATGATAACAAGTTTATGTTGGTGGTAATGTAAGACAAAAAAGTTTATGTATATTTGTCAGTGCGGTAATACTTTCTGTTGTTTTTGTGATGCTGTGTTTGCATGCTGCTTTATTGTAATTTGATATGTTGTACTGAGGTCGCTGTGTTTTGACTGTTTGAATTCCGGTTTTTCATTGTTAAGATGTTTTGTGTATTATATTGTGCTATGTTCTTTATTTTAGATGAGGATAGAAATACTGTACTATTTCAAGCTTAGAGCACACGACTTTCAAATGCCCATGATTAGCAAACACCACTGTGTAAGTTGTCACAAAAAAAACTGTTCCAGCTCCTCAAATTGTTAAGAACTTTTCAGGCAAAATCAAGAGTTTATTCCAAAGGCTGGGTCCAAGAAAAGACAGAGATTTTCTGCCCTGAGCAGAGATTGATTGCTAGAGCAAAGGGTACGTACCGGGTTGTAGAGGATGAACTTTTCCGCTAGGTACAGTGGGGCCTAGACCATGGATACCCTTATGAACCACACAGCTGGTCTTGAATTTGATGCATTGGTGAATCGGTAGCCAGTGTAATTTTTCTAGCAAGGGGCATGATGGAAATCTGCATGGAGCATTCAGGACCAGCCTTGCAGCAGTGTTTTGCCCCACTTGAAGTCTGCTAAGAACACCATCGTTTGCCGATGCCAACACCCCATTACAATAATCCAGGTGACTGATCCCCAAGGCCTGATCCAACGTCTTCCTGGTTGTATCTGGAAGTAGAGGGAACACTTTGCGAAGTAGCCCAATTACATGAAAGCAGGACCCAACTGTCTGGTTTACTTGGTCTTTTAAAGATAGGTCTTGATCCAGCCGTACACCCAGGTTCTTTACCACCTGTTTGGGGCTAGGGACAGGTCCTAGCTCTGGGGGCCACCAGTCTGGCATCCACAGCATTGTGGCTTCCCCAAAAAGCATAACCTCCGTTTTCCCCACATTACACTGTAGGAAATTAAGGGCCATCCACTAAGAGACCACCTTCATGCCTTCTGAGAAGGACTGTTTGACCACGGAACTTAATGACTTAATTGGAAGAGGAGCTGAGTGTCATCAGCATATGACACTGGGATAAAACCGTAAGATCACATAATACTGGCCAGGGGGGCCACATAGATGTTGAAATGAGTAGGGCTTAAACAAGACCCCTGTGGCACCCCCTTTGTGAGTTCTACAGAGGCAATTCGCAATGAGCCCATAATAACACTCTGTGTACGGCCAGATAAGAAGCTCCTCAACCAAGCCAATGCCGAACCCTCAAGACCAACCTCTACCGACTGCCTGAGCAGGATGTCATGTGATATAGTATTGAACGCTGCCGATAAATCCAGTAGCACCAGAATCACTGCCTCAATAGGTTGTGAGGCAATATAGTTCTTATGGGCCGATCTAATGTTCTTATTGTAAGAAGCCAAGGCTGTATGGTAACAATTCTTATCAGCCTCAGAGTGAGACAATCTCCAAATTTTTTCAAGCTTCCTACAGGCCTGTTTATTAACCCTGGGCGTAGTGGGCATAGTGGGGCTTCGCGGAGCTACGCGAAGTGGGCGAGAAACGTAGAGAACGTAGCTGGCCGCCCACCCTTACTGAATATGAGATCATAATTGGTCAGTAAACCAAACTTCCTGCCCTTGTGCAGGATGCGGTTTACGTAATTTCAAGGGGGCAATGGTTTCCACAGCAGCGTGGATGGCAAGATTATATTTGGACAGGACCAGTTAAATATTATCGGAGGCTATAATTCGGGGTTCCACAAATTTCTCTTGAAAAAGTTCATGAGAGATTTTATGCCACTGTCTTCGCAACAGAGGCGGGGGTAATGGTTGGCTTGGGGGTTTGACCCAATCAGGCATGACAAATTATATCCAATTTACCTGTTTGGGAGGATAGCATACAATCTTAGGGGAGTTGGATAACATGAGGTCTAAAGTATGTCCTGCCCGGTGGGTGGGGCCGTTGTTATACTGTGTCAGCCTCAGTAAGAGAAGATCGGCCAGCAGAGACTGAGCCTCCACATTATCCGGCAGTTCACTATGTACATTAAAGTCCCCTAGGAGCAAAAAATAATTCCCGGGGTTGATGTGCGGGGCCAAGGCTTCAACTAGTTAAATAGAGAAAGTCATACATGGGCCAGAGGGGCGATCGATTAAGGCCCCTTTCCAACCGGCCCTTGTTGGAGTATTGATCCTGAAGATCATTATTTCCATATCAGCAGTGCAACAGTGATCCAGTATGGAAATGGATATGTCGCATTTATGGACTATGGCAATGCGGCCTCCAGTTTTTTTTGTCTGTCCATCCTCACTATTTTATATCCTTCCGGAATGCCAAAGGTAATTGCCAGGACCGAATGAGGCTTCAGCCACTTCTCCGTCAGGAAACACAGCTCGGGTTGTGAGGTAGAAATCAAGTCCCAAACCTCAGTGCAATGTTTAGGCAAGGATATGACATTGCAGAGCAAGTTCTTCCACCTTGTAAGTTAGGAGCAGTCACAATAGGCCCTCCGGATTGATAATCGTCATGAGGTGCCTGAAACTGACAATGCCGGCAGGAGAATGGTCCTGCAGCCTTGCAAGGAGGCAGATCAAACCGCTAGTATTTCCTGAAACGAGTAACTAACAAGTTTAGAAGTACAATAACCCCAGTCTAAAGGGACAGAGATCATGGCCCCTAGCCCTGTCCGGTCGCGGACGGGTGCAGATGGGCATCTCTTTGGCTTGTCTTAGGCACGTCTAAGGCGCTCCCCTGCACGTGAACGCTGCGCGCTCAAGTGATGAGAGGGCTAAGTAGCCCTTCCCTTGCAACAACTAGAGCGCTAACCACTCCAGTTGTAGGGCGGAAGTACCTGGCTCTCCCTGTCCCGCCCTGCGCTCAACGGTACTAGCTACTGAGTTGGACCGGGGCGGGCAGGATCAGCACACTGTGCCCAAGCTTCCCTTCTAGGTAAGTGTCTGACCCCCCTTTAGTTTTTTGTTTTCCCCGTATGGCACAAAACACGATTAAAAGCATGAATGCAAAGCAGTAAACACTTTACATTAAAATATGTAATGCACATTTGTAGAGCACACTATCACCTTATAGGGTATCCTGGAACTGAGATAGGTAAACTGAAAACCTAATTAGTGGGAATACCTGAAATACAAAGTTTTCCTCTTTTTGTGACATTCAAGGTGTGATGTAGAAGGCTCAATCACAGTATCTGGTTTTCCATACGTGTCTGTAAGTAGGTGTCCGGCAAGTGGTGGTGACTTAAAAGTTTGTAAAGGTAGTTGTGATTGTTGATGTATGAAGGGCAAGTGTTATATAGTACCATAAATGTGTAGAGTAGTTTGAATTGTGCTTGCTTGTGTATGAGGTACCTTTGGAGCTCATTCAGGTCTAGTGTTATGTGAGTGTGTCATGTAAGATTGAGAGGGATTCTGGCCAGAGTTATGAATGGACTGCAGCCTTCAGATGAGTTTTTTGTTGTCCCCAGCATATGGGAGTGTTGCATTGTCCAGTTTGCTTAGGATGAGGGTGTACATTTTGGTTTTCTGCGTGCTGATTGTGACACATTTGACAATCGTCTTCAGCTTCTTGAGAATGGAAGTTTGAGATGATGATGGAATTACCCAGGGTGGTCAAATCGAGTTTGATATTGATGATATTCTGGGTTCTGGGCATGGGTGATGGGTGTCATTCAGTCTTAGTTCTGATGGCCACCAGGTGGTGTGTCGTGGTGGAGTGATCTTTGATCTTCCCAAAAATCACAATTTAACCTAGGAAGTGTGCAGCTTCAGTCAGTTGGTCTTCATCAAATGGTCAATATCAATCATTCAGGCAATGAACTTGATTGGGTACTGGCAGTCTAATCAATGAGAGAGAAAATTATTTGTGTATCTTTTGCATCTGGAGTGAAGGACCTGTGTGACCTCTGCGATCTTACAATCCTATCCCAGCAGGTACTTAGCTCCACCCACTCTGGGGGCCATTGTTTAGACCTTATCTACTCCAACTTCAGTCTGTCACTAGAAGCTCCGCGCCCTGTCACCTGGTTGGACCACTTTTTGGTCTGCTTTACCTAGGACATTGGTAGTCTGCGCATATCGGGAAAAGAGCATCTGGGCCCTCCCCCCATTAGAATTAGCATCCCCGCCCTGAACACTGCATTATCGCAATCTTGTCCCGCCATGGCCACTAATTTAGAGGGAGCAGTCGAATATTTTTCAACATGGCTGAGCTCTACTATTGAATCTCTCCCCCAACCACTAGGAAATCGGCGTTCTAGAAACTCCCCTTCCTCTCCCTGGTACACAGAGCATTTAAACATTTTAAAACTTGGATATAAGTCCAAGGAACAGGCCTGGCGACGGGACTATTGTCCCTTAGCCAAGATGGAACTCCGAGCAGCACAAAAAAAGTATTATGCCGCCATCAAGTCTGCCTAAGGTGATTTCTTTGCGGCTAAAATCTCCAAGGCTAGGAATAATAGCAGAGAAACCGCCTCAGCACCCTCTTCTCCTGGCTGGTGTGAAAAGCTCTCCACTTTCTTTATAGAAAAAATAGAAAACATTCAGGCCAGCCTTAAGCGACCCGCCCGGGCTTGGTCTTCTCCCACTCCTGCGGTCCAGGACTGTAATAACCCTTCCCAATTCCTAAACACCTTTGATCCAGTTGAGACGAAAGATATGCTGGCCATCTAAAATCATTAAAATCTGGATCCCCTGTGGATCCCTGTCCAGCAAGTGTCCTTAGTGGAGTGGTGGAAGTTATTGCTCCCATGGTGGCGGCCTTGGTCAACGATTCACTGCAATTAGGTGTGATGCCGCACCAATGGTAACAGGCTAAGCTCCTCCCCTTGATTAAGAAACCCTCGGCTGACCCGCTTCTCCCCGCTTCTCCCCTCCAATTACCGTCCTATTTCCTTGCTCCCAGCTCTGGCTAAGGTCTGTGAGATGGCCGTTTTCAGACAGCTGGAGAACTTCGTGGGCGTTAGATCCCGCCCAATCTGGCTTCCGAACTTCGTTTAGCACGGAGACTGCGCTTGTGGAAGTTACTGAGGCCATAAGGGTATGTCTGGATGGTGGAGGCAGGGCCTCTCTAATTTTATTGGACCTTTCTGCCGCGTTCTACACGGTACCCCACATCCAGCTACTCTCCAGTCTGTCTGATATTGGCATCTCGGGCACGGCTTTATGCTGATTTAAGTCATTTCTTACGGACCGCTTCAGCAAGTATGGATGCCTCCTCACCACTCTTCAAACATTTTAGTGGAAACAGGTGTCTCTATAAAAGCAACTTTAGCTGCAGGATCAACGAGGGCACGGTAAAGGACTGCGAAAACGGTAATTTCTCCCTCCAGATCTCCCCCACCACTTCACTATCGGGCCTGCTGGTATACCGACCACCAGGCACGACAGGTGATTTCCCTAGCACGCTGATAGACCACATCCTTTTAAAAACTTTAGAAACGCCCAACTTCCTCCTCCTAGGAGACCTGAATCTCCACTTTCTGGACAAAGCAGACAACATGGCCGCCAATCTCCAAGCAGACCTCTTGTCAGCTGACCTCCTGCTCCTTAACTCAAAACCCACGCATGAGAAAGGGCATCTCCTAGATCCAGTTTTTTCTAACATTAAAAATCTTCAAACACAAGACCCTACCCCTCTCCCATGGACCGACCACTTCCTGGTCCCCATGTACTGGCCCTATCAGCCCGCCACGGCTCCTAAACACAAAACCAAGATTCTAGCCAGACGTTGGAACAAGCTAAGACCAGAAGAATGGGAAGCAAAGCTGAGGGAATCCGACGGTCCCCTCTCCACTGACCCCAACACTGCCGATAGGGAGTTCAACAGTTGGCTCTCCAACCCCCTGGACAATCTCGTCCCACTAACTCGCGCCCTCAAGCACGTAAAAAGAATCAACCAGGCCCCTTGGTACACTCCGGCCCTGAATATTCTCAGGAAGGAGTGCAAAAAGTCGGAGAGGATGTGGAGAAAAAATAAAACGGCGACGAACAAAAACGCCTACCAAACAGCCATGAAGGCCTACAAACATGCCCTCCACAGCGCAAAAAGCTCCTTTTTTGAGGAAAAAATAAAGAACTCCGCGTGCTCTGCGAAGGAGACTTTTTCTATTCTTAAAGAGCTTCTACAGGTCCCAGCACCCCCGCAGATATCCCTGGACCCCAAAGCAGCCGAGGAGAAATGCGCCAACTTGGCTAATTTCTTTGATAATAAAATAAAGAAAATCCTCTCCTCCCTACCCGCCACCAATCAAGTCACCCCCGGACCAGCAAAGAACTGTACCCTCAGGTCAAAAAATCTCACTGAATACTCCGAACTCCCCAGTTTAGCCACATTCGGACCATTTACGGAAGAAGAGGTGGCAACCACCCTAGCAGCCACGAAAAGCGGCGCTCCTAGCTACTCGGTGCCCGTTCGGTTCACAAAAAACATTGTCCGGACCATTGCAGCTAGACTCACGGCCCTAATTAACACCTCGTTTACCCAGGGGGAAGTCCCTCAAAGCTGGAAGGAGGCCGTGGTCAAAGGCTTATTGAAGAAACCATCACTAGACCCCACGGACCTATCCAATTATAGACCGATCTCGCTCCTCCCCTGGATAGGGAAGGTCGCAGAGAAACTTGCAAATAAACAGCTGTCCCACTTCTTGGAGGCAAACCTTCTCCTAAAAAACTCTCAAACCGGCTTCAGACCAGGTCAGGGGACAGACACCGCCCTCCTGGCAGCCGTAGAAAAAGCGAGGGAAATCATTGATACAGGAGGATCAGTGGCAGTGGTCCTCCTGGACCTCAGCGCGGCATTTGACACCGTCAACCATCAGGTCCTAGCCCAGCGCCTAGACAACTTAGGCATACAAGACAGAGCGCTGAGATGGCTTACATCCTTCCTCTCCCAACGCTCCTTCCAAGTTTGGGAAGGAGAAAGCCGCTCCCCCCCAATCCCCCTCCGGTGTGGAGTGCCACAGGGCTCCTCACTGAGCCCCACGCTTTTCAACGTATATATGGCCCCACTGGAGGAGCTGGTCGCCCCATTCGGAGTCAAAATCGTCAGCTATGCTGACGACACCCAGCTGGTGGTGACCCTCTCACACCCCAAGCTAAAACCCTCCAACCTGCATGACTGCCTCTCCACCGTCCACCAATGGATGAGCGACTCTGACTTAAAACTCAACGGGTCAAAAACGGAGATCCTGCTCCTCGGCCACAAAACCTCGAGTCTCCCACCTAACATCTGGCCCGCCTGTATGGGCGACCCCCCGTCCCCCAAAACAGAGGTCAAGAGTCTAGGAGTATGGCTCGAGACAGACCTAACCTTCAGGACTCAGGCGAGGAAAACGGCGGGCATCTGCTATGGGCTTTTGAGATCATGCAGAAAGGTACTCCCCCTACTACCTTTCCAGTCTCGCCTTCTGCTAATTCAAGGTCTAGTGTTAGCAAGGCTAGACTACAGCAACGCCATTTACCTCGGCGCTCCGGAAGCCACCTACCAGATCCTTCAAAAAACCCAAAATGCCGCAGCCCGCCTGCTCACAAACACCCCATCAAGAACATCGGCCAAACCAGCGTTGAGGAAACTTCATTGGCTCCCCGTGAGGGAAAGAGTCGCATTCAAGGCCCTCTGCCTAGCCCATAAGACCTTGCACAACGCTGGCCCCCCCATTTTGAGCACGTGGATCACACCCTACAGACCACCGAGAGCGCTCAGGTCCGAACAGGGCAACCTTATCGTTGTCCCTAGGGTGAAGAAAGCCCGCTTTGGCGGTCGCAGATTCTCGGTAAACACGGCCAGAAAATGGAACGCCCTTCCTCCGAACCTTAGAGCAGAACCTAGCCTCCTAAGATTCAGGAAGTCCCTCAAAACTCTCCTTTTTCCTTGATCCACTTGAAGTTTCCCGTGCCCCCCCCCTGGAGTAATACGAGGTTCAGCGCTGGGATACTCGAGGGTGACTATGCGCTCTACAAAAACCTAAAATAAATAAATAAATACAGGGGTCGACTTTGAGCCCGCTGCTTTTTAATGTTACATGACCCCCCTTATTTATTTGGCAGAAAGTTTGGTGCCAAAATAATGGCCTATGCCGATGACACCCAACTTCTCTTCACCTGGGAAGGAAGCGACTTTGGTACGGTTGGAGCCCAACAGTGCCTATCCGCTGTCTTTGCAACGAGGATAAGTCCGAGATTCTCTTGTACGGACAATTCCCGGTGGACTTTAAGGATTCACTCTGGCCTAAAGATACACTTTTTCCTAAGGGAGACTGCGGGATAGGAAAAAGCCTGGGGATCTGGTTTGGTGCGGATCTGTGCTTTCGCGATCAAATCATGATGTTGGCGGGAACCTGCTTTGGCACCCTGGCGACCCTCAGGAAGTTTTTTCCCTTTCTTCCCCAAGTTGCTAAGGAGGCAGTAGCCAGGGCACTTATTCTACCACGCCTGGACTATTCAAATTCCCTATACATCGACGCCCCTGACTTTCTGATACGCAAACTGCAAGTAGTTCAGAACGCGGCAGTGAGACTCCTCTTTGATATACCCAGGAGGCTAAGTGTTCGTAAACAGCTGCGTGAGCTTCACTGGCTCCCCGTGGCCCAAAGAGTGCGTTTTAAGGCTCTGGTACTGACTCACAAAGCCTTACATGGCCCCTGTCTATCAATCAATCAATCAATCAATCAGTGACACTTGTAGAGCGCGCTACATACCCGTAGGGTCTCAAGGCGCTGGGGGGGGGGGGGTGCCGCTACCGCTCGAACAGCCAGGTCTTCAGCTTCTTCCTGAAGGAGAGGTGGTCTTGGGTCAGGCGCAGGTCGGTCGGGAGGGAGTTCCAGGTCTTGGCGGCCAGGTAGGAGAAGGACCTTCCTCCTGTAGTCGCTCTTCGGATGCGGGGGACGGCGGCGAGGGCGTGGTTGGCTGATCGGAGGTGGCGTTTGGGAGCGTAGAAGTTGACTCGGCTGTTGAGGTAGCTCGGGCCTTGGTCGTGTAGGGCTTTGTGTGCGTGGGTGAGGAGGCGGAAGGTGATTCTTTTGTTGACGGGGAGCCAGTGAAGGTCTCTCAGATGTCCGGAGATGTGGCTGGTTCGTGGGATGTCGAGGATGAGTCTGGCTGAGGCGTTCTGGATCCGCTGGAGTCTCTTCTGGAGCTTGGCGGTGGTACCGGCGTAGAGGGCGTTGCCGTAGTCCAGTCGGCTGGTGACGAGGGCCTGGGTGACGGTCTTCCTGGTCTCGGTGGGGATCCACCAGAAGATCTTCCGTAGCATGCGTAGGATGTTGAAGCACGCCGAGGAGACGTTGTTGACTTGCCTGGTCATGGAGAGGGAGGAGTCCAGGATGAAGCCCAGGTTGCGTGCATGGTCTGTTGGTTTGGGTGCGGTGCCCAGGGCGGGAGGCCACCAGGAGTCGTCCCAGGCGGAGGGTGAGGAGCCCAGGATGAGCACCTCCGTCTTGTCCGAGTTCAGTTTCAGGCGGCTGGTCGTCATCCACTCGGCTACCTCTTTCATCCCTTCGTGCAGGTTGGCTCTGGCGGCGGCGGGGTCGTTGGTCAGGGAGAGGATCAGCTGGGTGTCGTCGGCGTAGGAGATTATGCAGAGGTTGTGTTTGCGTACGATGGCCGCGAGGGGGCTCATGTAGACGTTGAAGAGGGTGGGGCTCAGAGATGATCCTTGAGGGACGCCGCAGATGACTTCGGAGGCCTCTGACTTGTACGACTTGTATGTCTATCCTATCTGAGGGCCAGATTCACATTCTACCAGCCAACTCGTGAGCTTCGTTCAGCTACGCTCCGACATCTAGTGGTCCCCAGATTCAAGAGGGTGCGCCTCGGGGGTCATTCCCTGGCGGTTAGAGCGGCCACCATGTGGAATGATTTACCTGACCTACTCAGGTACACTATGAACTTGAATAGTTTAAAAAAATTACTCAAAACTCATCTTTTCCAACAAGCGGCCTAGCTACCTTGTCTGTCTTACACGCATGTTGTTCACCTACGCGCCAGGACAGTCTTGACTAACAGTGCGCGATACAAATCTAAATATAACATAACATAACATAACATATTGTTGCAATAGCAAAGGACATTGCTGTCATGAGAACAGATGATGCTGGCTCAAAGGATCATTTATGCAGGGAAAATCATTGCAGAACTCTGTAGATGAAGTTGCAGGCATCAGAGGTGTATAGCATCATGCTGACTGACTGTGTTTTTCCAGTCAGGAAGGAGCATATCCATGCCAGTGCCCAAAGCTCAATTCATGTGGCACCACTGCCTGTCTCAGACAATGAATGCAACACTAGAGTTAGGCCTTATTATGACTGGAAATCTGGAAACAGGAATTGCAAAACAAAAAACAACGATGCAAATATTCATAGTACAAAACTTCTTTCTATCAAATATCACAATTTTGGATTCAAGTGTGAATATGCTTCCCTAAATGTTTCTTGGATTGGAACAGTATGGAATGAGATGGTAAGAGACAATAGTGACTCGTTCACATAACTTATTTCAATCCTCAGTAAGGACAGTAATCTACAAGTGTATTAAATGTATGTTTATGTTATTGGGATTAAGCACACAATTATTTGAAACAGGCTTTGGTTTAGAACTGGAGAATAAAGAGACACCCCCATGTGCCAATATTTTTTGAGAGAGTGTTCATGTAGATGGGGGATGCTGCACTTTAGTTTTCCACTGTGAGTCCTGGGGTTATACCCACAAAAATGATTTATTCACTACATAGCCTACAGTCTACCAATTACTTAATTTATCATCCTGATTTTTGGGAATCTATATAGTGATGCGGAAAAGGAAATGAAGCAAGTCTCCTGGCAAACCTAAAATGACAAAAATGTATCTAAAAGCATCACAGTTTCCAGAAATTGATGTATCTCAAGTTTTTCTGGGGTTACTAACTGAACATGATACACTGCTAAAGTGTGGTGATGACAAAGCGGAGTGTTTGTGATGTGAAGGGTGATTCAGTGCTCAAAGGTTATGCTGATAGATCACAAGATGTTGTTGTAGTTAGAACCATATGTAAATGTAAATGTAAATGTAAGGTGTTTTGTAGCGCGCTCAATTACTACCGGAGTATCCTGGCGCGAATGACCGCTGGGGAACCCGTCCTGGCTTTCCCTGTGAGATGGTCCCATGCTGGGTATCTCCAAGGTGAAGCCAGGCATCCCCGGCGTCTGTGGGGGGCCGTTGTAGCGATGAGGCAAGCTTAATGCCCAGAGTTACCGAGTGTGATCACTGCCCAAAGTGGGCACCGAGGCGAGAATTATCAGTCCGCTGACCCTGGTCCTCGACCCTGCCGCGTCGGGAATCGAACCCTGGTCCCGGGCCGTTCTCAGCCTCCGGGTCTGCCGCCTCTAACCAGTGAGCCACACCTCGCTACATATGGAGATTTCCTCTGATTAGGACCCTGTGTCTTGTCATGATTTATATAACTGTTTTTATCAGGGCAAAGATCATGTGATGTCACTTCTAGTGATGCAATGGATACGATTTTTAATGATTTTGAACTGGAAAAAATCTACTGTGAGAATTTACAAGTTTGGGGTGAAGGATTGGCATTGGAGAGCAAGTGTATGAATATGAATGTCAACTTCTACCTCTTTTCTTTAAAAAACAAAAACGACAAAAAGGAAATTAGCAAAAAATACAAATGTGATAGTTAATACACTCATGCTTATTTCATTGTCGAAAATCTTCTGCATTTTAAAATAGCACATGGAATTAAAGCAGCTGCGGCAGAGACCTTTGTGTCCCTTGCAAGTTATGCAGTCTGTAATGAATAAGATACCTCTAGTGTTTGATGCCTCGGTTGGTAAAATCAGTATGCAGTCTGATGAACACGTTGACTCATCAAAAAATTGAATATACAATTATAGAGTCTTCTGAAACAAATTACTTTTAGTATGAAGGTCACTGATTTGCAATTTATACATATAGCTTAGGAGGTTACTAGCTCATTAGTAAAAATACTAGTGTGACACAGGTGCCACCAGTTATTGAATTTTTTGGACTGGCATCTAAGAGCTACATTTAAATAGCAAATCATAATGTTAGAGCCTGCCTGTTTCTTCTCAATATTTTGTTGTTTCAGTGTTCCTAAAATGAATTTGTGAGGGCGCCAGGAGGCGCACATTAGCGCCACAGGAACCCGCTACGCGGGACGCCGGGCTAAACCCAGGCAAAGGGCGGGCCCTCTACAGCCCTCATCGGCACGAGTAGGCCAGGCTAGGCCACCCCCCTAAAGATTTTTCATTGAACACCAGGGATCAGTTCCAGCTAGCTCACTACCAGTGGATGTGTTATTGCTTTTTGGTTGACCGCCTCCCAAGACCTAGTTACCAGACGGGGTCAGTAAGTAGCCTGTATAGCTGCCACCGAATCGCCCAGGAGCTTGGAAAGAGGAGGGGGCCTCCGATGAGAAGTTCATAACAGTTTCAACTCCACTACGAAGCAGGAGAGGAGTTCGCTGGATACCTGTATAAGGTTTTGAAGTAAGACATTGCTTTTAAACTTTGAGTTATACCTTGTAATTGTATTGAGTTGTGGGTACAAGACTATCACACCTCTTTGTATAACTATGCCCAAAAGAAATAACCAATTGGTTTCTGAAACACCAAAGAATACAATGGAGAACTACCTTGTTCAAGTAGTCACCAAGATAAACAGTGAGTGCAGACAGTCGCTGGGACTGAGTCAGACACCTATTCTCCCTCCCATGAGTCCACCCACTATCTCACTATCTCTGTTATCAGACTCTAATAATGATGCTGATGTAACAAACTTCCCAGTAAATGTCAGCATTAATACCAGTGCAGCAAATGTGGTGGATATTGAGCCACATGTGGACAATGATTTAGATGCACATGCTGTCATTGTGGTTGAAGAAAGAGAAGAAGTGGAGGACGGACCATCTGTAAAGCAGGCCCCGAGGGCAGTTAGAGCCTGTCGTAGATTACAAAATAAACGTGGGGGGCACGCTCTGGAAAAAACAAGGTTACGTCACCACCAAAGACAAAAAGTACTCGCCAGAACTATGAGGAGGACAATTCGAGGGAGATATCGGATGACGACTTAATGTCAAGGATAGCAGAGTTGTTGGAAATAAAAATCCAGACACTCATCAAGCCACTTATTAGCAAGATTGATAAACTTTCTGCGGACATAAAGAAACTGGGAGGCACACAAAATGTACTAGCAGATGCGATAGGAAATGTCTTAAGTAATGATAAAAAGGGCCAGGACTGTCCAAAGGAAGATAATGAATCCGGGTCAATGTCAGATGTTACCCCTCCAGGGCCAACCCTTCTGGAATGCCCGCAAACTGGCCCCAATATTAATGTTTTGCCACAAGAAGCCCCAATTGCCCAATTAAGTGACCCACCACATGCTACAGTGCCCCCTAGTTTTGAAGAAGACTCAACACAATTTGTAGTTGAAGCATCACCATTGGTGTTAGTTCTAGCAAATACACCAACCTTACCACCGGGTCAAACCGAGTCAACATCGTCACTAATAAGTAAGGCATTATATTGTCTGTCAAATAATATGCGGATAGCACCGGGGGGCGAACAGCGGCTGGCTGAAGAAATCAAAATGGCAAGGAGGGTTAGATGGATAGGAAATAAGCAAAAAAAATGGAAGGGCGACTGTGTGGTACTAAATTTTTTAAATCCAGCTGCTCTTCCCGATATTCTATCCAATATTCTTCCACCACAAAGAAGAAGTAGTTCTATAATCCCCCTTACTTTAGAATTCTTTTACAATGAGTCACAAAAAGCTAATAATCACAAGACTCTGAAGTCAGCTTGGCTAGCGAGAAATAATGGATGGGGTGGGGGACCTACAATGTTTGATACGAACCATGGTTCCAAAAATAGGACTGGCCCATGGCAAGTTAATCAACATAACATTCCTTGTTTTACTACTCCAGGGCAAAATTGGAACTTAATGGGCAGACGAGGGACAGGTACATCTGCTAATAATTTTGGGCCTTTAGACAATGGTAATTACAATGGAGGATGGCCAGGTGGGCAGCAGAATTTATTATATCCCACTACCCCTGCACCCATAGGCAATGGCAATCATAACGGAGGATGGCCAGGTGCTCACCAGAATTTGGCATATCCTTTTACCCCTGCACCTAGATGGAATGTACCAGCAAGCGGTTGGGGTCATGGGGCCCCATCTTATAATTGGGGAGTTAGCACCTCAAATAGGTTTGGGGCCCTAGCTGATCTAGCTGATTGCGATTGACTTGATGGAAGGGCTTTGGCAATGTCACATCCTATTTTGCATCCCGAAGCTGTACCAAAGCAGATCACACTTGTTAAAAATTCTCAACAGTCACTGCACTGCGTTGACATAATGGCACAAACACAACAGTTAGATGTAAATGGGTTTATTATACAACAGCAGGCAACAGAGAAACCAGGTGCCTTAGAAAGAGCAACAATAATCTGTTGGAATATTGCAGGTTTGAAAAAACCTCCCAGATCCGGCCTGGCATGACTATCTGGCTAGTGGAGATCTAATCATGTTCCAGGAAACCTGGGGGCTCGAGAACTATTTCAAGGTTGACTATAGATCTTTTTTTATCCCCGCAGTCAATATAAATGGGGGAAGACCGTCTGGCGGCCTAACAATATGGGTGAAAATCACAGGCGGCCTATCCTTTAAGCAAATTGATACAAACAATCCCGACCTTCTACTACTTGAGTTAAAAAACATTAAGGGTTGGAGCATCTACGTGATCAATATTTATAGCAGACCACACCGATCGTGTAAAGAATCATCAGTTGTAACCCATTTGAGTATATTGAGTGATTATAGGTGGTGACTTCAATAGAGGTTTCGAACCTATAATAGGCTTAGAAGACATTCACAAGGACGAGGACAGCGTCAATAATATCCCCTTGCTTGACACAAATTATAAAGAACTTTGTACAGTGAGTGCCCTACAACTTTTGAACTTGACTCTCGAGCGAGGCCTACGTGCCTGCAATGGGCGGTTGCCTTCAGACTGCCCCAGTAAACCAACATTTACCAGAGGGGCGAATCCTAGCCATTTAGATTATTTTATAGTCTCTCTGAACTCATGGCCCATGATCATCGATCTAATGGTGGATGACCGCTCGGAAAGTGATCACTATCCATTGTTTTTATCTGTCCATACTCAGATCTTTAAAACCCTTGATAAAAGTGCTAAAAGTATTGTTTCCCTACCACAGGACCCTTTAGTGGCAAACAATCGTAGATCCCTGAAGTGGCCAGTGGTTTTAGGTAACACAACAATCATTAGTCAAATCTATAATGTATTTGTGAGGCACATGTCCCCTCTCTTAGGAAATAGCACTGTCACCCAAAATCCTTGTCTAATAGAATCTCATGATCATTTAATTGACCAGTTTGGCGAGATCCTAGCTAGGGCGGTAAAAAGATCACACAACGCCCAAAAGGGTAAACAAACAGGGATCACCTGGTACAACCAGTAATGCCGTAGAGCCAAAACAGACCTAATTACAGCGGTTAGGGGGGATTCAGCGGACACTGTGAGAATTAAGAGAGCCCAGTACAAAAGAATCCTATTAATGGCCAAAAAAGAGTGGGACGAAAGGGTTTGGTCAGACTTGCTGGACGCATGTAAATGTAAAGACCAGACCTCCTTTTGGAGCCTCATTGCTAGAGGTACCAGGGGGATGACTGAATGCAAAGATAAATTCTTAGAGGAGGAAACTTGGGTCGGGCACTTTACCTTACTATATGCTTGTGAAGGTTCTGGCGAGACTGAAGGTTGGGACAGTTTGCAGCCTTCTTTGGCTGGGCAGGACACACCTCTTGTCTTTCCCTTGACAGAAACAATCCTAGCAATCAAGGCAGTCAAGCCAGGGAAAGCGCCAGGCCCTGACAGAATACCTGGTGACCTTTGGAAGCACGAGAATTACATTTGGGCTCCTTATATCAATCTACTATCTAATGATATCGCTAGAGGAGCACCTGTCCCAGAAACCTGGAAGGGGGCGGAGATTGTAACACTGTTCAAGAAGGGTGATAGGTCAAATCCTTCTCATTATCGGCCTATCAGCTTAATTGATGTGTTACAAAAGATCTTTGCACGTCAAGGTCGAACAGGCTGGCATCCAGGGCCTGGCGCTGGCCTGGGTCAGATCCTTTCTGACAGGCAGGTCCCAGACCCTCAGCCTGGGCTCCTTCAGAGCTCCCAGAGAGCATTCGCTCTGCGGGGTTCCCCAGGGTTCTTCTCTGTCCCCTCTTCTCTTCAATCTCTATCTTCGCCCCCTTCTTTTCTCTCTGAGGGAGTGGGACGTCACCGTGTTCAACTACGCGGACGACCTGCAACTCATCTTTTCTCTTAAATCCCCTTCTGCTATCCCCAACTTTCAAGCAGTTATGTCCCACATTCTCCAGTGGATGGGCCATAATCAGTTAAAACTGAACCCCGGAAAGACGGAGCTCCTTCTCCCCGGCAAGAGTGCCACCTTCTGGGGGCCTCAATTCTGGCTGGTGGATATGGGCCCCCCTCCCACTCCTGCAGCTTCGGTGAAGAGCTTGGGGGTCACTATCGACTCCGCCTTATCCCTAGGGCCGTAGGTAGGGACCGTGGTCTCGTCCTGCATTTACCAACTGCGCAGGATCAGGAAAGTGGCATACCTCTTCACACCTGATGCCCTCCTGCATGTCATCATGGCCCTCGTCCTCTCCCGCCTAGATTTTTCCAATTCGATCTACCACGGCCTGTCCTAAACATCGATGGCTAGACTGCAAGTGGTCCAAAATCAGGCGGCGAGACTGGCCTTAGGGATTCCGAAGTGGCAATCTGCCAGGCCCCTTCTTGTCAAACTCCACTGGCTCCCTGTCGTCTCCAGGGCAGCCTTTAAGATCGGCTGCCTTGTTTTCAAGTCACTACTCGGCCCCTGCCCTGCTTTTGTCAAATCCCTCATTAGTCCCTACTGCCCATCCCGTAACCTGAGATCCTCTCACCTTCATCTTCTGACTGTTCCTTCCTTCAAGCTCTGCAGATCTGGAGGCCAGAGATTTGCTCACCTGGCCCCCAAGCTTTGAAACTCTTTCCCCCTCCCCCTCAAAACCTCTAACTCCCTAACCCTTTTTCGTAAGTCTTTAAAAACCTGGCTCTTCCCCCAAACTGCCTAGTCTCTCTGTCTTCTGTACTCTCAACCAGCGCCAGGAAACCCATGGTGTCAGTGCGCTTTATAAGCTCCCCCTACGATACGATACGAAGTTCTTAGCCGGCTTTCCACCTGGATTGAAGAACACTCTATCTACATTAAATACCAGGCAGGTTTTAGATCAAAGATAAGCACTGTAGACCAGGTTTTTAGATTTTTATGTTTAGTCTGGAAATATACGATTATAAGAAGTTCCCATATATACGTGGCTTTTGTTGATTTGAAGGCAGCTTTCGATATGGTTCCAAGGGCAGCCCTATGGAAGACACTAAATAAGATGGGCGTCCCCGGGAACATCCTTCAAATTTTAATTAGACTTCACGAGAATAACTATGCTCGAGTTAGATGGGGACCTAACGGAGAAGTCAGTGAGAAGATAAAAATAGTGAAAGGGGTAAGGCAAGGGTGCGTAATGGCACCAACCTTATTCTCCCTATATGTCAATGACATTCCCGACACTCTTTTGGGCTGCGAGCATGACTCTCCCAAATTGAGTGGGCAACCCGTTCCGGCATTGTTGTTTGCAGACGACACCATTTTAATCTCTCAGACACCTAGGGGGCTTCAAAACCTTTTAAATAAATTTAGTTTGTATTGCCATGACAAGGAACTAGAAATTAATTCCTCAAAAACAAAAGTTATGACAATCAACCCTCATAAAGGTTTCAGTAACGTTTTTAAGATAAATAACAAACCTATTGAAGAAGTCCCCAATTTTAAATACCTGGGTATCATTTTAGACAGTAACATTACATGGAAAACACTATTGGAGAACTCAAAATTAAGGCTGACTCAAAACCAGTGTCCGATTTTAAAGAGGCATAAGAATAGCCATTTTAAAGCAGTTTCACCAGCCATTGAACTATTCAAGTATAAAGTGCAATCATCTTCACTTTATGGCGCGGATCTCTGGGCTTATGCTTCAAAGGACACTTTCCGAGTGAAGGAAAATTCCTTTATTAGGCAACTCCTAGGGATACCTGGGTCAACACCGCTGATACCCGTATTATGGGACCTTAACTTTCGACGTACAGATGACTATGCTTCTATTCGTCCGCTCCTCTATTGGGTCCGCTTATGGTCCACTGAGGAGTTGACTGACTATAGAGAAGCATTGAAAGACATACTGGCTATAAGGAATATCACTCACTTGCCATGGTTAGAGTACGTCAAAAAATGGTTTGAAAAACTAGGGTTAAGTGATTTTTGGTTTGACCCTGATTCTCTTACAAATAGTTCAAAAAGGATCTTGAAACTAAGGTACTGGGACTATATTGGAGATTCAGTGTTATCAAACCCCAGAACAGGGACCCTAACCTCGAAATTTTTTGAATTAAAAATGACCATGAAATTAGAGCCCTTTATGGACGAAATTTAACCTCCATTGGCCAAAAGCCTATACTTAAAGTTCCGGTATGGTATTTTGCAACTAAAAGAAAGGACAACTAGCTGGAACTGTAATAAGGGGTTGGCCGGGCCCACTGGTCCAGATACATGTGAGTTTTGCGAGATGGGGCTGAAAGAGGATGTGTCCCATGTTTTATTTATATGCCCAGCATACCTTAAAGCCAGGAAAAAATGGCTAAAGCCAATTTGTAAAAAACTAGGCCTCCGACAAATTAAGGATGGGCTTAGAATTTTTAAGAGAGACACTGCTCAACCGATTGTGTTCAGCCTGAGCCGTTTTTTCTTAAGTTGTAGCTTTGATTAGGAAGATGAAAGACCAAAAAACCTAAGGAAACAGGCTAGTCTACTATGTTACTGTGTTAACCGTTAGTTGCTAAAGTGTTGCTTGCTTTACTGTTCTGGTATATAATTTTAACAAAAACAGATGTTAATTTGTTGTTTTATTCTGTATATTTATACAGTGTTCTTGGACATTAGGGGGGTCGACTAGGACTAGGCTACTCCCAAGTGGACAATCTGGGAAATGAATTGAATTCTACATATTATATGCAAAGGAAGGGTGCTGACATTTTTATCTATTTGTTATTTTTATGTACTCAAATAAACTTTTTTTATGATATGATGTATTATGATTAAATGTATTGTATCTTACAAGGTTTTTTAAACCGAATAAAGATTGAAATGAATTCCTTTGGAGAGTTATAAAGACTTAATGGTAAATTTGCATTTTTTATCTTTATAGGACATCTATAACATTCATATAATGCTTTGAAAATTCAAAAATCCTTCCAAGATAGTTTGACCTGACAGTCTTAAAGTGCATGCATAACTCTTCATATCAAGCTTAGAAAACTCAAAACATGCCCCCAAATAATAGTTTACCTCTTGGATACCTGTGAACTGTTTGATTCCTGGCATCGAGATGTTAAAGATAGTAAAGCTCCATTGAGCCACCAGCCAAGACTTATGGTCAGATGTATCAATTTTAGGAATATTGGTTTCCTAATTCCGATGTCCTCATGAATCAAAATTTGGAAATCAGAATTTCCTCTTTATGAAACCCTTTTTGGGTTTGAGTTTGAGTTCATTAGTGATTCCTTGGTGTGGGTCGCAATTTGTTACCTATTAGGATTCGCAGCCATCCTTTGGATGGTGGCCTGCGAGGGTCAACAGGCCACCACATCTGTGATTGCTTTTTAATAAATCATAAATTTAAATGTATGATTTTTATGAAATTTAAAAAAATATACGCCATTTTTCGTAAAGGGAAATGGGATGCATCTAAAAAAGAAATAAAAGAATCTGCCTGCTCTTAATTGTTTACTGCCTCCTTTAAGGAGTTGGTAAAACATACACATTTTGCAGCCCTAAATATTAATACTCATCGAGATTCATTATGTGGAAGGGGCGCCTTAAACATGCCTTTTCCAAATACCAAATTGCACACACAAATTGCGATTCAATAATGTGTTATTGAATCATAATTTGTGTTTTGTACATATGTAAAATCATTTACTCGAGCAGAAACAGGCCGATTGGCTATTTCCGACTGCAAATATGCTTTGTACTTGTGGCCCTAAGACTCAAATATAAGGAAGGGTGCTGACCTCTTAGTTGAGCCATTTATGCGGCCCCAGGATGAAATGACATCAAGAGGCCTTCTGCATCTCCCCATCTCTTGCAGGTTAATACCCTGAATGCAAAACACAAAATGTGCCACTCTGCTGAAAGTTTCTTGATGTCGGCACCAGGACAAATTTGGGACATTTCACAGGGGGTAACCGGATCTTGCTTTGCAATAGCTGATAGGTCCAAGATCCATATGTATCCCCTGCATTTCCAACACTATTTTGAGGCCTGAAGTGTCTTACCTTTGTTATTTTAAAAAACTGTCAAACTGTAGAGTATTACCTATCTATTCTGATAATCCACCTATCTAAAAATATTGTAAAACATGGCTGCCTCCTCCTGAATAGGTCTCTAACCTGTATTCTTCTCTTCTCTCCTTTAAGGTCATATTCTGAGTGCCATTCCTGTTACAGAAAAGAGTTATGAACAGGAGGTTTTCCCACCCTTGGTAGATGGCTTAAATTCCTTGGCGTCTGTTGCTGATACCTTGCTGGCCAGCACCGACCTTCAGCAGGGCATTCAAAATATTCGCCAACTCCTAGAAGCATCCGAGAAAAGTCTGTTGAAGGCAGAGGAGTCATCCCTGGCACAAGTGAAAGCATTGAGCGACAATATGGAAGAGCGCTTGGACAACATAAACCGTCTGAATTATGATCAGAAGACTCAACAAGCCAAGGCACAAAGTCTTAAAGGGATAGTCTCTGTAATTCAAGGGCAGCAGTCCATTGCCACACAGCAACTACAGGCAGCAAAGGATGCTGTTATGAATGCAGATGTTGCTCTAGACAGAGCGATGCAAGCAAGGCAGTCTGCAGAGACTCAAAAGAAAGTGGGGATAGGCCTGGTATTTATTCCTATAGTTGGAACAATAACAGGTATATATTGCTCTTGGCTCGTATTGATTGTCATAAAATGAATAGCAAAAGCACTTTCTTATCACATAGTCACAGATGACACTCAGATAAAGACCTGGGGCCAGATTTTCAAAGATTTTTGGCAACGCAGCAAAGCAAAAAAAAAGTGTTGCTGCTCTGTGTTGTTTTAGCGAGAGCTGAACTATGCCACATCTACAAACAATTGGCACAGTGAAGCTGGCTCCATGTGCTGGCACACTTTCTGCAGTGCTGCATCAAGGCAGACGCCCTTACGACCTAGGACGGGGCAAATGAGTTGTGGGTACGTGTTTGTGCTGTAATGATTTCCTCTATACCCAGAAACTATGCTGTAATATTAATGCAATTTCCTTTCTTTTTGGGTGCTGCAGAATGCAGCAGACATCCAGAGAGGAGGAAAGGAGGAAACATAAAAATATTGATGCCAGCCTCAGGGAGGTGTAAATCCATGTACACCAGTCTGCGTTGATGTGAATCCATTGGTGGATGCAAAGGAATGCCCATGCTCTGTCCACAGTACACTCCTTTGAGATTATTAAAAAGCCCTTCTTCTCAGATGACAATAACGAACCCATGGACTGTGTTATCCCTGACTAAAAATGGTTGTCTCATTTTAAAAATGTATATGAGGATAATGACGAAGCAATTATAGGTGCTCCGTTGGTAACCTTAGCCGCCCGTCCCATCCTTTTCAACTATCAAGAAGTGGAAAAAGCTATCTTGGCTACTACAAAGCATAAGGCACCCGGTCCCGATGGAGTCCCTGCTGACTTTTTTATGTATTCACCAAAATTGTGGGCAGAGGTTTTGGCAAACGTGTTCAATGCAGTCAATGGCAACCCAGCACCTGCCTCATGGGACACCTCCACCATCGTCCCTATTTTTAAAAAAGGCCAGCGGGATGATCCCGGCTGTTATAGGCCTATATCCCTCCTGGACTCATCTGTAAAAATCTTAGGTAGAGTCCTTTTATCTAGGTTGAGGGAAAATATTGAGAGCTGTGGTGGGTTGTCTGAGATCCAATATGGTTTTAGAGAAAGAAAAGGGACCACTGAACAGTGCGCCATTTTGCACTTGCTCATCTCCAAATACACCGCGGCCAAGGAGGGGTCCGTGTTTCTAGCATTCATGGATCTCTCCTCGGCTTTTGATTTGGTCAACAGGACAAAGTTGTGGACCATCCTGCTGGAGATGGATATTGACGAGGCATTGGTTACCTTTATGGCCACTCTGCACCAAGAGCTCTTTGCAGCCGTACGTGTAACGAATGAGGGTAGGTGTACCCCCCTCTTTAAATCATTAAAGGGGGTACGGCAAGGCTGTATATTAGCCCCCTTGCTCTTCACCATTCATATCAACGGCCTGGGCGCACACCTAGGGGAGCAGGAAGCTGACATCCCGCATGCAGGAGCCGTTAAAATCCCGGCGCTCCTATATGCGGATGACGCCGTACTGATCGCTCGCACGGGTGTTGGCCTCCAGCACCTTTTGAATGCCTTTGGTTTATTTATGGAGCAATTGGATCTTAAGGTAAACGTAACCAAGTCACATACAATGGTGGTGGGCCGTGAGTGTAGTAAGAAGAGAAGTAAAACATTCACATGTAGGGGGGACACGGTTTCCAGGGTATCTACATTTCCCTATTTAGGCGTACTGTTTGATCAGAAAGGGACCTGGGGTCTGCAGGTAAGAGCAAAGAGGTTGGCTGTCATTAGATCATCATCAGCACTCTTGGGCTTTGCTGGTAGGCTAGGGGCTAGGCCTGTGGAAGCCCTGTTAAAAATCTATAAGAGTAAATCTGTGGCCATTGCGCTATATGGTTCCGCATTGTGGGGTTATGTAAACTTGGAACCAATCCAGAGAGCAGAGAATAGATTCATCAGAACCTTGCTTTCTGTACCACAGTCGACCCCAACCTACTCCATCCATAAAGAAGTGGGCCTACATTTCTTGTCTGACATGCTGAGCATGGCCCCTCTGATCTTTTGGTTAAAAACGTGGATGAACGAAGAACTCCCATTAAATCATAAGATCATGTCTGACGTTCTGTCCCTGGACAAATCTAATAAGATCCCCTGGTTGGCCTATCTGGCTAAGGCATTTTCAGACCTGGGACGCCCGGAGCTTTTTTCCTCCCCCGAGAACATCAAGGTACAGGACATCGATTTTGTAAAAAAGTTCTTTATGGGAAGGAAGGAAGCATGCAGTGAAGAATGTGAACTGGCGAAACCGTCAGTGAGGGAACATTGCCTACTTGTTAACTCATTTTCACTAGCACCTTACCGTGGTTTTGTCACAATTCCCTTCCATAGGTTTCTTTTAACTAAGTTTAGATTTAATTTGTTACATTTTTATTTAGGCTCTTTTAAAAGTTGGCAGAAGCCGGAACTAGCCTTGCCCTGCAGCTGCGATCAGTTCTCTGTACAAGATACAATGCATTTTGTCATGTTTTGTGGGTTGTATTTAGAGACAAGAAAAAAATACTTGTTGCCTATCCTTAAAGAGGCTGGCTTCACTCAAGTGAGACCGGCCCTGCTCTTTTTACAATTACTGCCCAATCCCCACATTACTTTTTGTATAGCTAATTTTCTGGTAGCCGCCTCAAGGGTGAAAGCTGTCTGCCTGGATTCGCCTTAAAGCAAATGTTTACTATTTATACTCATTTTTGAATGTAATACTTTTTAATTGTCTGTAATACTTTTTAATTGTCTGTCTGTATCTACCGTTTTTTAAGAAAAAGGAAAAAAACCTTGTATGAAATGTTTTTAACTTTTCCCCCTCTTAGTATGGCTTTTAAATACGTCGAATAATGATATTCTGACTGACTGACTGACTGACTGAAATAAACGGATCACTCCTTTGAGGCAAATTAAAGCAAGTCAGAGCGCTGCACTGCACTGTAATTTGGTCATTTGACGACACATCTCATCATTTGCATTGGTTTAGAAATGTCATCCTGCATTTTGCATCGGGTCTGCAACACAAACTATATGAAAAATATTTGTTAATTTCAGCACTGGTTTCCAGGGCCGGACTGCCAACCACGACCGGCCCGGCAAAGTGCTCGACCGGCCCCCGGGGGGAGGTCTGAGCTCTTTGCCGGGTCCCAAAACCGGCCCCCACCCTTGCGGTGCACCGGGGGCCCTGCAGGTTTCCAACACACGCTTTCACATAGAGAGGCCGAATACACTGAAAGACATATTCACATAAACTCACCATGCTCACACTAATAGATGCACATGAAAAGGCTCAGCTGCACACACATAACTCAAAAACACGTAATCACACACAAACACACACACACGTGCACACCTGCACATACACACACACAGTGTGGACAAATACAAACTCTCTAGGCGTAACTAAGAAAGACATCACGGTGACAGAAGGCAACACTAGCCTTTAAATGGCATTTACTCAGCCATGTATACCCACCTTGAGTGGCTCTGCATGGCTTAGCCTAAATCAGTGTCTTCGATTACTCTGAATTGATGAGGCGTTCCATGGGTCCACCTATTAATATTGACACAATACCACATTTACTAAGGTCAGTAAACCTTTGATGACAGAATGTTGCACCTTCCCAAGTGAGGAGTGGGAGGAGAAACATCTTTATTTCTCTCTTTTTCCTCTGTTCAGTTCTGCTGCATTCTGCTGCACACATATAAAGAGGAAAATACCTCTATGGATTGTTTTGTGCAGGAAGGTTACCCTTTCTGTACAGAGCCAGTCCTGCCTGCAATGCAGGAACCTTTCACTCTGATGCCCGGGGTCAGCAATGGCTGTTAGCTGCACACAGTCTACTAGGTCAAGAAGAGAGCAGAAATGTGTTATATCTTTGTAAATATAGAGCATTCCTGCTGCATCCATTATACCCAAAGCAGTCCAGTCCTGCATCTGTGCTTGCGGCCCACGATCGCAGGGGTGTTTAGTGAATGTCCCTCCAATGGACCTGCAAGTTATGTTTCGCTCACTAGGAATATCGAAAGCGACATGTATTTAGATGTTTCAGCCTGGCTATGACAAGTGCAGTCTAAAATCAATCGCACAAGGTACATCTGCGGGGGCACACTCAAAACAGCCTCACTCATGTCCTGCACTTTCCATGTGCAGTGGGTTTTAGATGAATCATAGATGCAGCATTGTTTTTAAAAATGTCAAGGAATTAATTGTTTTTTCATAGGATGACAAGAGTCGGGGGGAATGAGTCGGGTTTGATTCTGCTGAATTCTATTAAAATCCCACAAAATTCTGTGGAATTCCGATAGGGCAGAGGGAGCAATAAATACTATTTTCTTAATGCAAAATGCACATGTATGCGATTATGCATTTTGCACTAAGACTTACTGCACTGCATTGCATACCCCTTAGTGACCTTACATACTCTACAATGATTACTACAGAGTATGTATGGGTGCTTAGGGGTATGCACTGCCAGGCAGTGGTTTCTTAACAGGGCAGAAAATGTGAGAAATTCATCTGGATTAAAAAAAACTGCAAATTGAAGTTTAAAATATGTTTTTTAAACATAGAGGTACTGCTTCAACCTTCATTCCCAGTTTCGAAATCACATAGAAAAACCAGCTCTAGTGGGATAGATATCAATGTAAGAATAAGCTGCCTTTCTGAGACGACCAAATGAAGTTGCAACTAATTGATCTTTGAAACACACGAGATGGTCTAATATGAATTTGGTGCTTGCAGATGTTTTTTTTCAGTGGTGCACCAATAATGGAGAAACAGAGATTAATTACTCATAACAAGAGTAATGCAGAATTACCAAATTCCACTGATGGAATTAAAAAATAAACCCAAGGCCAATAGTAGCAAAACATGAAATCTTTTTAAGATGGTGTCTCAAACCAAAATTAAAAATAAATTGCAATTAAATACTTTAAGCACTGGTAATTGCATGACCTGAACAATCTCATAATTTATCATTTATATTTATTCACACGCTTCAGTGTTAAAGTGTGCCAATAAACATGCAGTTTTTTCCCATTTCTTTTAGGTAGTGTCATGATCAGTAAAGCAAATGAAGCTATAGGACAAGCATCAAATGAAGCTGAAGAAATTAAAAGGATGAAAAATATGTACCAGGCTACTGTGGACCAGTATGAAATACAGCTTCGATCTGACAAGTCGGCAATCCGTTCCATTGAAAAGAAGGTTTTGGCTAAAGCTGAAGAAATTCGAATCCTACAACAAGACATAAACTCGGAAAAGGAGCTGTATCAAAACTTAAACAAATTCCTCATCCCAGTGAGGAAATGCAGCAGTTTCCTGGGCACCTTGGCTGGCAAGACCAGTGCAGCCAGCATCTCCATTGAGTTTAATGGTCTGCTGGGAGTCTTGGATGAAATTGTTGTGACTTTACGCCCCCTGGTTGAGAGTAGTAAAGAATACTCACTCCTGATCACCGATAAATTACCAACCCTCATACATAAGCTGGAAGAGGCTAACAGCAGGTTGAAGAAAGCTGCAGCATCCTAAATCAGTGCGTTCCTACAGCACTGCAGTTTGTGTGCAATCCCTGTAATCTGCTTCTTTTCATGCATTTTGCTCCACAATACCTTTGGGTGGAGCTCTCACATCTCCTAAGCTTCTTTCCTTAATTGGGATTGGGCTGCTAGCTGACCAAATCCTCTAGCCTAAAGAAGGCATAAAACCTAGCACTGCATGCCTGACTTTTACTCATTGTACAGAAAAACGCAAACCCATTAAACCTTTTTCAGTGAATGAATGAAGAACACCCAACAGCACATTAACAACATCAACCTTCCTTCATTTCTTGCACCTGCACCTTTCCATATAATCCAGCAACAATAAGTCTTCAAATTCTTATCTCTCTCCAATCTCACCATCGTATTGAACACATTCAAAGCCACTTCTTATAAAGATAGAGCCACATTTACAATATGTTGCCATAGAGCCATCTCGCTACCGTACAACAAAGGAAAAGGCCAGGAATGTGCTGTATTAATTTACCAATTTTACCAATGTATTTACTTATTTTGTGATGGAACTCCTACAGAAGTCCACAAAAGCACACCAACAGATTAAAAAAGACAAACTTTACATACAATACAACATTCTTCCTTATACACTGCTGTAAAAAATCATATATCGAACTGTAGTACTTGTCCCTGCTGCCCAGCATAGAATGTGTGATGCAAGAGCCTGTTAGAATGTTCTGTGTGGATATCTAGCAGTTGAATGTGGGCTGAGTGGCAGGAGGCCACTCCTGGTGTGGTTTCTCCTTTAAATACTTGACTTACCAACTAACATGAATAAAGGAGCATCAAGAAAGTATATGGACTACGTGGCATTTATTTCTGAATTGGACACCCTTGAAACATGAGACTGATTTGAGAAGTTTGTTATGGAAATATTGGCATCCTTGGTGAGCTTTACGTTTTGTTGTGCATAAAGACATTTCTTTCCGCAGTTGCACACGATAACCAAGTCGTGCTCTACTGCTTCTGACCCCGTGGAGAGAGAGTACTTGACTTACCAACTGACATGAATAAAGGAGCATCAAGAAAGTATATGGACTACGTGGCCTTTATTTTATGCAAATATGTTATAAATGCATGAAGCAATCAAATAAATAACCAATCAATATTATGTCATGAAAATAAAATTGCTGTTAAAAATGTTCCTAGTAAATAGACAGAAATGTTTCCAAAAATTGATATATCTTAAAACAAACCATTTTAATCGGAGGGGACAAAACCAAAGATCGTGCCTCCTGGGCAGAGTAAATATTACATTTAATAAAAAGTGGCTTGAAAAATACTCACCTAGATCCTTGCAGCTTTGGACATAGAAATAAAACATGATTCAGATTGCAACTGGCAAAATTAGAAAATTCTCTCCTCTCTTGGTGTTTTATCCGAGATACCAGTGACTTCTCTTAGAGGCAGCAAATTAAATCTCAGTAGGAGTGTCAGCCTTCTAATCCTGCAAGGGATATTCCAAGTTAAATAAGGCTGTGGTTTATTCCTGCAAGCACTCCCACCAGCCGCAGCCTGCGGAGGAAGTTGCGGTGGGGCAGAGAGGTGGGGCAGGGGACGGGTAGGTTGGAGGCTGCTAAAAATCGGCATATGGATACTTGGAGGTAAGTAAACAATTTAATTATTAATTATTAAAACGAATTTCGTAGCGTGCCCTGCATTGCAAAATGCGATGCAGCGCGTGCTACGAAATTTGTTTTATTAATTCAATTGTTTACTTACCTCCAATTATCCATATTCTGGTTTTTAGCCAACCATTTGCTATGCAAAAAATCTACTACCAAAAGTTCACAAACACCCAACAAAACCACCGCTTAGACCGATTGTCAGCACCTGTGGTTCAATCCATGAACCCATTGGATTATATATTGACAAACAATTGCAACCCAGCGTCAAAACCATGTCCACATTCATTCAGGACACCACAGATTTTTTGAGAAAACTACATCAAATCAACATTCCCACTGACCAATCAATCATTCTGACAACCATTGATGTGAGCTCTCTCTATACATCCACCCCCCATAATCTGGGTCTTGAGGCATTAGAACATGTTCTTTTACAAACCAAGAAACCCATCGATCTACAGGTTTTCATTTTGGAACTCATGCAATTCACCCTGCATCACAGCTACTTCAAATCCCCTAAAAACTAGCACTATTTGCAATTGTCTGGAGTTGCTATGGGCAACTGTGCTGCTCCAGCATATGTGAACTTGTTCATGTACTACTTTGAAAGTCAACACATTCGGAAAGACAAGAACTGGGAGACATTCCTGCATACATATTACCGTTACATTGATGACATTTTCCTTATTTGGAAAGGTAGCGAAACTCAACTCATCAATGCTATTGCCTCACTTACCAGCATCAATGACCGGATCCAGTTCACTATCATTCCTTGACGTCAGCATCAAACTGGTCAACAACCGTTTTGTTACATCTATACACACCAAAGAAACTGATCGAAACAATTACCTACACTACCGCAGTTTCCATCAATCCAGCTTGAAACGTCATCTACCCTATTCCCAACTTCTACGTGCCAAAAGAATTGCTTCCACCAATGAAATATATGCACAGGACAGTCACAAAATCATTGCAAAATTTCAGCAACGGAGATATCCCACTCAACTAACTAAAACGGCAGAAGACAGAGCCATGTGTCTTAACAGGGATGATTTGCTCAAACCCAAAACAGCCAATCTTGAAGATGAGAATCGTCCTGTTTTCGTATCTAAATTTTCAACCCAATCCAAAAAGAAGTGATTCGCAAACACTGGCCAATGCTCAATTTGGAGAAAGATTTCAACAACATTTTTGAGAAACCACCGATTTTTGCATACCAACGATCCAAAAATATACAATCTCTTCTCAAACACCCCTCTCAGCAAAGTGTGGTCACACATAAGGGTACCCTTCCTTGTCATAATTGCGGACATTGCAACAGCATTATACCTGGAAATATACTGTGTCACCCCTCTAAAGGTACTCCCATCCATTTAAAAGTAACTGCAACTTGTGATTCCACCAACGTCATATACATGCTAAAATCCCCATCTGGCCTCCCATATGTGGGAAAAACAGAACGAAAAATCAATGTCAGACTCAACGAGCATCGCAGCAGTATTTGGACTAAGAACTTGAAGTCATGCTTAGCAGCTCACTTTGTTTCATACTCCCACAACCCCAGCCAAATCCGGTATCTAATTTTGGAGATGGTTGATAAACTTCCTCACAAAGACAATAGTAAATACCTGCTTCAACGTGAACTCTATTGGATTTACCATTTACAAGCCCTTCAACCCAAGGGGCTTAATGATAGAATCGAACTTAGTTGTCATCTTTAATTCTTGTAACCTTTTAGATATGCGATCTCTCTTTAACCTGTGTTCTTAACAGTATTGGATTTATTCAGTTGTGCTTCTTGTACTCTTACTCATTCACTTTTTGTTTCCTTTAGACCTGTTTCCACTTTAACCTGTTCCCCTATCTTTTATGCCTTCTATTGTCTTTTACTACTCCATCACGTATTATTCATCATTTTCTCTTTTTCTTTTTTTTTTTCACTTTCACCCATACTCGTTTGTTTCCCTTATCCTTTTCACTTGTAGTTATTAAACTCTCCCATTATTCTTTCTCTTTTTGTGCATGTGTTGCCTAGTCCTATTTTCATTGCACCTATTCGCTCTCACACGGAAGGTCTGACGCACCCCTAGCATCCGCGAGTCCTGTTTCCATTTCGCTTATTTTTCTTTTTCACGGGCGCCAGTGCGTTCACCTGGCATCTTCCGGGTTGCGGCCCGAGCTTACCGACGTGTTTCTTTTCACGCGCCCGTTCTTGGTGATGGGTAAGTTTTACATTGTAGCTTCCCCGGTGTAGGTGACGGTTTCTTCATTGTATCGTTTCTTTCACACACCATGTTTATATTCTCGCACTGGGTGTGTTTCTTAATTCGTGCACATTTCAATTCATTCCTTTTCACGGTGATTCTCGACCACAACTGGGATTTCTCGTGACAAGGTTCTCTTTACTCCAAGATCACTCGGTTTATTTTTCATGAGCACTAAAATCCGATCTATTTGTGTTTTCCTCTCTATTTTTCAGGACATTCATACTGGGTTTTCTTGAGAGGTTTTCCTACTTTCCTGCAAGTTTATTCAGCCTATATTTTTGTGTCATCTTGTTCTTGTTTTTCAGTATACCTACAGTCTGTTTCATCTCTTTTTCTCCTAGAATTATATCCCCCTGAAGAAGTGCTATTTTAGCACGAAATGCATTGGGGTTTTCCATTCCATCTTATGTTGAATATGTTCCATGAATTGCAATGGATTTATTTTGAAATGGATGTGTAAATCTACATAACAAGACATATGTTTCAATGGATATCGTTTTGGATTTAATCAAAGGAATAAAAATATCCATGAAGTTTTGATTTCCACGTTATTTACTCCTGGTTTATCTATATTCACGCACTTTCAGTGCCTCAAGAGTGCTCAGGGCAGTTCTTACTCGGTGTAAGACTCCTCTTTTTTTCTCGTCTATGTTAAAAGTGGCCATGCCCTGATCAGCATTCCCCGAATCCAATGTGGGTAGATCAAAAGCTACTGTCATACCCACTAAACTGTGGTCGCTCCATATCGATGGGCAGACAAAGAGGCTATCACAAGCCCTAAACATTTGGTAAGAAACAATCACATGGTCTAAAAGGCTCTGAGTGTGTGGAGAGTGAAAGGTAAAATATGCTATTTTATCAGCGGGCACTCTCCCATTTAGAATAACAAGATCTAGGTTTCTGATGCTATCAAGCAAAGTAAACCCCTGCTTATCTGTTTTTGCTTGCTTTTTTTTTAATTGTTTTATTCAGGAATACCTTCCTGCTCCAAACAATTCAAAGAAGAAATTTCCTTTTTCAATGTTGGATGCAGAATGCATCATGTATTGAAAAAGCAATAACAAGGCTATCTAAACATATTTCTCCTCATTGTGCCATTGTTGGAGTGGCCTATGGGGTACTCCCATCTTTTCTGATTTCAGTAAATCTAGTATTGCATTACATTTGTTCGTGGATACATAGGAATACTCATGCTTCGGGTGAATGCAAAGCAGAGCCCATGCTTCACCCATCAAAGTACTAAAACTATGAAATCTAGAGCAACATTTATTTACAAAGTCATGCATATCGCCCCTCGAGTGCGTTTGAAAATCTTAATTATGGTGTTACCCTGATGATGCAGGCTTAGTTAATCTGGGCCCTGGTTTGAATCCTGGACCTCAGCTCAAAATCCTGCAAATCTCCCCGTGGATGTACATCTTGTTCTACTGCAAAGTGTTCCAATGCCCCCCGCCCTACCCCGCCCCATACCGCCCCGGTCAGGTCCATGCAATATGAAACTGTGAGAATCCGATGCTGCAATGATTTCAACTTTAAAGACATCCACTAACCATGGCAGGGAACTTGTAATTCTGACCCTAATAGTCTGAAGGAATTCGGACTTTTCGACACACTATCTTGCATTTTTCCAAAGTAATGGAATCTGAGATTATCAGTACGATGCACTGCCCATGGCCACTATCCTAAGATAAACACATGGACATCTACCTCAATTAATGATCTAATACATCCAAATTAAAGATGGCACCTGTGTTTCTCTTGCTTTGTTATTCATGCCTCTTGATTATGATGTCGTTGAGTTTCTTCACAGAATATCTGCATTCAATATGACTATCACTTTTTTGTCTTATGATTGAATGTATACTAACCAATGTTTCTTTCATAACCAATTTTCACTGTAATGCTTGCAAATAAAAATAGCATTTTAACCCAGAGTGTGCCTTGACTCATACGTCATAATTCGCATGGGTCAAACTCAATGCAGCTGCAGCTCAGCTCTTTATTCTTATCAGGTCGATGCACTGCTGTATATTCATGTTGTCAACAGGAGCAACATGAGAGCCAAACCTAAAGAATGAAGATATCATTTTGGTAGTATGATGTTGTACTGTTATGTTTCTCTGCAACTCGAAAGCGAACCATGAATTACATGTGGGAGCTCATTATCAAGATTCCACTAGCTTTTACTGATTCAAATAAAATTAAAACAAAGAAAAACATATTCCATTGTTTGCACAGAACTTCCATGAAACCTGGCATCATGTTTACTGCACCACTGATTGAACATAAACATTTAGAGAAGTGTGTACAATAGGTCCTAATGTGAATTCAGGTACTCATAATTATGCAAAGAGAAGAATTCTCGTGGTTAAATGACTTTTTCCATAGAAAGACAAAAACAATTCTGAAGAAAAGAATCACATACATAAATACTAGTCATGCTTCAAAAGATGACAAAAGACAAGCTTCAAACTCCAACACCAATCACCGACAGAGACAGAATTGAAGAGGCAATCTTACGAAAAAAAGGGGAAAGATGATGAATAAAATACCATAAATAGCCGAATTAGAAGGACAAAGTAGAAAGAATACAAAATGTTTTAAAACAGATTGTGACACATCCATGTCCCAGCTGTTGATTTTTATTTTGGCCAATCCAAATATTTCATGATGAAATAATAGACAGTATATAAATCGCCTGCCATAGGGCAATAGCAGACTTTTAATATCATGCACATGCGTCAAATTTTGCCAGTGATAAACTGGATACTTTCTCTTTGGTGACTCTGAAGGCTGAAATAGCAGACAGCAGTCAGCTGTTACATATGTCAAAGACCAGATGCAAAGAATCGTTTAACACTGTCAGGTTAAACTCCAATTCCACCGAAAAATGTGCTCTGAATGAATAATTTCCACCTCACTCTAATCTTTTACCAGCAACAATGAAAAAACTTTGGGGCATATTATCAAGGGGGTTTATCTCCGCTTTTTTGGCTTTAAAAGCCAAGAAAGCAGAGATAAAATTATCTCCCTATTACCAAGCTGTCGCTAACACCAGTTAGCGACAGCTAGTAGGAGATAGCGACCATCTTGGGCCCCACTTTGCATGTCAGTGATATTTATCACTAATGAGATGCAAAGTGGGCGTGCCAAGATGTTAGAGACTGAAAACAGTCGCTAACATCGCTTTCTCCTATTACCAACTTTTGGAGATATTCGCGCTAAGCGCAAATATCTCCAAAAGCTAACACCTGCCCTGAGCAGTTCTTAGCAATGTTATCCAATGGGAGGTGGATAACATGGCTAAGAGCATTTGCTCGATAATGCATGAATATCGCTGACTTTTCAGCGATATTCATGCATTTCGGCCGTTTTTTATCGCATTTGCGATAAACCTTGTTAATAGCAAGGTTTATCTGCGATAAAAATCGCCGATGTGCGGCGATAATTTTTGTCTCTAAACAAGTTAGAGACAAAAATTATCGCTAGTTGTTGGTAATATGCCCCTATGTTATTGGATGGTAATGGAAGGTTTAAAGAATGAAGAGTTGAGGGATAAGGAGGATATACAATGCTTTAGAAAGAAGCTGGAATGGAATGAGAGAAATAGGCTTACACATGTAAAATATGCGTGGAGATGAATTATACATAGAATAAAGTAATATCTGCTGTACATTATAAGGCTATTACAGGTCACAGATGAGTTATGTTGCCAATAGAGCAAAGAGGACAAAGGCAGGTATGACATCCAAAGTCATTTTAACATGCCAGAATTGTAGGTCACACCGTCATCATTCCAGAAATTACTTACATTATTAGAATCTTGCTTTGCTGTGTGCAAGGCAAAGTATGGCACATACATGATGAATAAAAGCAGAATCTGTAGTAATACAAAAACCCATTAAAAGCAGTTAGTCATAATTTGCAAACAAGTATTAGAATCAGTTGAATATAAATCCGATTACATACAATGTTCTTGTTTAGAATGATTAGTACCATGAGAATCTCCTTTCTGCTGTCCATTGTTCATTGTACAAAAACAGATCATGAAACTTAAAGTCAGTTTTTTTTTAATTGTTCAAAGTGCAACTTCCCTTATTCTCCATGACCTAATTTACACAGCTACTGATGTCTCTGACACACAATAATGATACTAAAAGTGCAGATGTTAAGAAATGACAGCAATGTGCATGTGTGTGGGTTTGTGTTACTATCTTTGTGGGGACTTGGATGTGATAACACACTTACACTGTTGGGACTTGATTGCACCATGGGGACTGGAAGCTAAGGGCCAGATGTATCAAGGCTTTTGCGACTCACAAAGGCCGAAATTGGCAGAATTTCGGCCTTTGCGACTCGCAAACGGCCTTTTAGCATTTTCTGGTATGTATGAAATAATCGCAATTTAAGGAATCGCAAAAAATTGCGATTCCTTATTTTGCCATAGCATTTAAGGAATCGCAAATTTTGCGATTCCTTAAATGATATGTATGAAACATTTTAAAATTGCGAATTTGTGTTAAGAAATCGCAAATTACCACCAACTTGTAGTTGGTGGTAATTTGTGATTTCTTTTAAAAATGCCCTATTTGGCATTTATGAGGGTGGCATGTGACACACATACATGCCCATAGGGCATGTATGTATGCCACATGCACACACATGTAGATTTCAGGGGTGCAGCAGGGTGTCTTTGAGTCACCCCTGCACCCTTGAAATAATTCTCAAATTGCGATTAGCAAATTGCGAATTCGCAATTTGAGAAATATTGCACTCTCATTCCTATGGGCCTCCTGGCCCATAGGAATGCATTGGAAATTATTATTTATTTGCGAATTCGCAAATAAAGAATAATAAGGAATCGCTAAAAAATAGTGATTTTGTACATACATACCGTTTTGCGAATTCTAAATAGCGATTTGCAAAAAATCGCTATTTAGGATTCCCAAAACGGAATCTTGATACATCTGGCCCCAAGTCTCCACAACGCAAAATCTTTTAAATGTATTTCAAGAACATCTGTGTCAATGTTTTACAACTTTTAAAACAAGCACCTGAGGGGGGGCGGAGCTAGCTAGCAACCAAGATGGCTGCTTGAGCCGAGAGTTCTCCCGTCTCCGTCACTATCCGACCAAATATCCTGCGTGTTTCTGTGCCCTGGACAGCCCTGCCCGACTGATCCGTGTCCCTCGGAGGACTCAGCCTGCATCTGGTGCGATTCATGCCCCCGGCACCCTCGGACTGGACGGCGACAAGCTGTGAGGCCTAGCCGGGCCGGCAAATGGAGAGAGGAGGAGCCTTCTGGCACGGTGGAAGCCGCGGACTAAGTTGCTTGCCCCGGCGGCGGCACTCAACTAAGGGCAGGCCGGGAACTGAACGCTACTTTCCGCTCTGACCCGTCCCCTCGAGACGGGTCAGAGTGTCTCGAGGGTGCCCAGCCTGAGGGGTGGGAGCTGCGAATCGCGCTGGTTCCCCTGATGGTGGCGATTTGCTGAAGGTAGGCCGGATGCCGGGAGGTGCCTATGAGTCCTAGCGGCCCGGCTGCCCCTACCTGCTGTGCCCCGGCCATCCGTGAGAACCTGCGGCGAGGTGCAAGCCGCCTGGGGCGACCAGGGTCGTGGCTGGAGCTAGCGGCCCGGGAGCGTCTGCGCTGGTGGTGACTGCGGACGGGCTGTGGTGCCACTGCGGGGGAGGCAGAGAGAGTTGGTCACTCCCCCATAGCCCCTGCCCGCGATATCTGGCCCCTGCGGGGGAGAGACGGTCCTGACGCGTTGCAGAGGAACACTACTGGGACAGCGGGTAAGATCTGCGCCCACTATCCTCGAGGCAAGGTTGGGCCCCTTAGTCCTTTGCTACATCTTAGTCTCCACTAAGGCGGTTAGTGCTCCATCACGAGTAGCGACTAGCTGCCGGGCGGTGAGGGGGTGCAGCGTGAGGGGTGGACCCGAGGTACAAGGACAGGTAGTGTGAGTTCGCAAGGTCCCCTCCATTGAGTAGCCCCCCCCCCTTTTTGGTGACTGGGGGCCTCGCTCATACACATGTAATGTTGGCTGGACATTGAGACCTAGATTTATCACCGAGTGGAGCGTCTGGTTGCCTCGCCTGGCACCTGCCGGGCGGCCTCGGGCTCTGCACTGCTGGTGGCCCAAGCCCTGTACTGGAGTGTGCGACGGGAGCTGGATGTTGCCCTTTGCTTGAGGTGAGGCGGTGCCCAGTGAGGCTTGGACTTTTGCTCAAGTGTGGGTCCTGCTGAATACCCACTGTAGGGCCGTGTTGTGGCTGTGCTGTTCTGTGGAGCGTTGGCCTGGCAACTGTTGCTCGTTCTACAGGAGGAGGGGGAGTTGCGATCCCTGAGTGGGCGGCCCACTGATCCTGCACCCTTGGGGGGTTTTTTTTGCGGCTGAGAAGCACTTACTTGGGCCACGATGGGATGTTCAGACAGGAACCAACCCAAACTGTCCTTTGACAACAGAAGACCTAAGTCTAATGATCCCCCACCGGGCGGGGAGCCCGCGGAGACGGAACCAACGGGCAACTCGTCTCAGCAGGATATTCGTAGCATCCTTCTGGCCATGGAGAAGGGTTGCAGAGAGGGATCGCCTGTCTGGGATCCGATATGGACGCACTCACCTACCGCATTGACCGAATGGCGGAGAGTTTGGATTAACAGGCAGAGCAGATCGAAATGTCTGATCGCCGCCTCATCGAGGTGGAGGAAGCACAAACGCCCCTAGATTCAGAGCACAAACAACTGGGCAGAGTGCTCCAGACCCTGCAAGGTAAGACAGAGGACTTAGAGGCCCGTTCCCGAAGATGCAACCTCCACATTACTGGTCTGCCGGAAACAACTCAGACTGGGAACATGGAGGTATTTGTAGAGAATCTACTAAAGAAGCTTCTGGGTGATGAGGCCTCTCGGGGATGTTCGTTGTGGAGAGAGTGCACCGATTCCTGGGTCCTAGACCAAAGCCAGGGGCGCCTCCACGCCCAATAATTGCTAAATTGCTTAATTACAGAGACCGAGACGTGGCATTACGGCTTGCCAGAGAGAAGCAGCCGCTGAATTACGAGGGGTCGGTGCTCTCCATTTGCCCAGATTTTACTGCTAAGGTGAAGGAGGTGCGTAGACAGTTTTTGCCAATGAAACGCCAGCTCCGTAAAATGGGCACGGACTATGCGATGCTATACAACGCAAAGCTGCGGGTCAACAGACAGGGGAAGTCCATGATCTTCACTGACCCCCGGGCGTACAGTGCAGTGTACTGTGGCCTATTACTGTTGGAGTCTGGGGGTGGGGCATTAAGAGTTGACTAACATAATGTGTTTAGTGTCTTCTTCTTGAGAGACATTGCTTGCTGTGCATTTTCTTGCTCTTCTGCAAGTTAAGGGGAGGAGGGGGCTTGTTGTGCTGGATTCCAGGTTGCATAGTACTGTGATTCCTTCCGAGGTGTGCTCCTGGAGTTATTGTGGACATAACCTGGATGCTCTGCCGCGCAGTGCTCTATCTTGTAGCATTGTCTGGTATTTGGGCGCTCTTGTGCGCTCTGAAGCAGTTGACTAACATAATGTGTTTAGTGTCTTCTTCTTGAGAGACATTGCTTGCTGTGCATTTTCTTGCTCTTCTGCAAGTTAAGGGGAGGAGGGGGCTTGTTGTGCTGGATTCCAGGTTGCATAGTACTGTGATTCCTTCCGAGGTGTGCTCCTGGAGTTATTGTGGACATAACCTGGATGCTCTGCCGCGCAGTGCTCTATCTTGTAGCATTGTCTGGTATTTGGGCGCTCTTGTGCGCTCTGAAGCAAGGTGTTTTGAGTTGTGACTGCGCCGGCTGACGACGAGGGTACCTTGAGGGGCACACAGCGCTGCTGTGGTATGATAGTGGCTGGGCGGGAACTGGGCCCACACGCTTGCCATTTTTGTTTTAATGGACGGGTGTGTACTGAGCGGCAGCATGATATATCTTGAAGAGTTATTGATATTTTCTGTTTTGCTGGCTACTTGCGCCCCTGCGTGAATCACACTCCCCTAAAAAGGGTTTTGTTTTGTTTTTCAGTCCTTTTTGAATTTTGATGTATGGGGTTGAATGAAAAGCAAGGATTGGTGGGTTGGGGGGACAACCGCGGCCTAGTTGGGGTTCGGCAGGTGTGGGTGGGTAGTGGGAGAGGGAGGGACGACACCTCCTGAAGTTGTTGTGGGTAGGAGGGGACAATTCAAAGACTTTAAGCGAGTTTAGTAGTCTGTTTTGCATGGACTTTGCACAGCATGCACTGATGACAATTGCACGGGTTCCACTGTGTGACTCATTTCCCAACGGATACACCCGGGATGACATCACCAAGTGACACTTTAGGTACTATTACCCTGCTGACCTGGAATATCAGAGGTCTTAACGACCACTGTAAAGTTAGAAAAGTCCTACACTACCTTCTGAGGCACGGAGTTGATGTTGCGATTCTACAAGAGACCCACCTGAGCCCTGACAGTCCCACACAGCACCATATATTTTTCTTGAATTATGTCCATTCGGCAGGATTCACTTCACACGCTAGGGGGTTCCTCGCGTGGGTTAATCCAAAGTCATCACTGAAGTTTACCCCAATAGCTACGGATAGGGAGGGGCGATACACAATCACAAAATGCACTGGGAAGGACATGGAGTTCTGTATAGTGAACACTTATGGACCTGGGGGGATACATGGACTACTCTGCCCCACACAACATACACACTCGGATTGACTATTGGTTGGCCACCCCCGTCTAATTTCTCTGGTGGAGGGCTGCACAATACTTCTGGACTCTCGAAGTTTAGTGGTGAACAATCTAGCTTTTTTGGCATGGGTGTTGTTCTTTTTCTTGAGGGGGGCTATGGTGTTGGTGCTGTCGGAGATACATCTGTGCAGGGTTTGAGCTGCGGTGTTGGTGTCGTCGTTTTCCTGATGGTTGGGGTGGAGTTGCTGAGTGATGAGGTTAGCTGGTCATTGGTGATTCTGGTCCAGTTTTTTTGTGGGAGCAGGTGTTGGTGTCTGTGGATGGTGGGTTTTCTGAAGGTGAAGGGGACGCATCGATGGTCAGTCCATGGGAGTTCCATGGTGTGGCTGAAGGTGATGGAGTTTCCTGATGTGAAGAGGGGGTCATGGGTGTTTCCTGCTGTGGGTTCGGTCATGATCTGGTGGCGTCCAATGTTGTGGAGGTTGTCCAATAGGGATGTGGAGCTGGGGTCCAGTTGGTTGTCGAGGTGGAATTTGAGGTCTCCCAGTAGGGTGTAGTTGGTGGACGTGATGGCATGCGGGGAGATGATGTCCAGGATGGAGTTGGCGAAAAGTTTGCAGGGTCCAGGGGTCGGTAGATGAGGGTTTCACGGAGGCTGGAGGTAGGGCTGGCCAGTATTTTGAAGTGTAGGTGTTCCATCAGGTCTGTGGGCTCGTCGGGGAGTGTACCCAGGCGGAGGGTGGATTTGTGGATGATGGCAATTCCTCCTCCAGGGCCGGTGGGGTGGTCCTTCCTGGAGATCTTGTATCCTTGGGAAATGGCGATGACGGTGTCCAGTCCCAAGGTGGTGTTAGTCCAGGTTTCGGTAAAGTCTGGGGTAGTGCTGTCGAGGAGGTTCCAGATTTTAGTGGCGTGTTTGTGGAGGGATCGGACGTTGAGGAGGATGTTTTGCAGGCTCTTCGGTTCGGTTGTGTTTCTTGCAGGCGGATTGTGCTGGGTCAATGGTCTTGGCGGTGCTCCAGGTGTACCGGCAGCGGTGATAGCTGTAGGGTCCGTAGGTGTCAGATGGTGATGCTAGCTTGCAGTTGTTGTTGCAGCCTGGGTTGAGAGCATGGAGTGCCGCTGGGTCGTAGTGTTGGCGGTGAAGAGATCCAGGGTTCCTGGCACTGATCGCAGATGGGCTTGCCTTTGGCTCAGCGGCCGTGCAGTGGATGCCATTAAGTAGGGGTGGGGAGGGCTAGATAGCTGGGAGGTGGGAGCGGGTAGGGGAACTGGATAGGGCCGGTCGCACTGGTAATGCTGGGGGGAGGGGCCACGGGGGCAGCAGCGGTGGGAAAAATTGGACAAAAAAAGGCAAGAGAAAAAGGCAAAAAGAGAGAGAAAATTGCAAAGAAGGCAGCAAAAGTGCAAAAAAGAGTGGAGCAATGACATAGAGGACAGAGGAGAGTGAAAGGGGGAGATTGAGATGAGTGTAAAACATTAGTATTAGTAAAAACAGAGGAAATACACAGAAGAGTGAAGGAGGAGCTTGAAATGAGGGGAAAATAACAGAAAATGGAGGTTAAGACCCAGAAGGAGAGTGAAGGGGGGAGAGAGAAGTGAGGGAAAAATGAGTAAAAAAGAAGAGAAAAAGTGGAGCAAGAGAATGGAGACAGAGGTCCACTGGACCACCAGGGATGAGTCGTAAGTGAAACCTGCGGGTGGAGGAGGACTTCAAACACGAACACTTAAGAGTGCAGGGGCTCAGGGGAAGGCCTCACTTAATGGTGGAGCTGCGAGGGAGGTAGAGCAATTTCACTGACAATGAGTCAATGGTCTTGCTCCTTGCTGAATTAATCGAACAGAGATGAATATCTACTAAGTTATGGTGCTCCTCACCTCTCACCTAGCACTGGCACACTTGAGGCTGCCTAGAGCCAATGCAGGCACCCTTGCACATAGAGGAAGACGAAGGGTTCCTGCATTATAGGCAGGATTGTTTTTGTGCAAAAAGGAATACCTTCCCACACAAAACGATTTAAAGAAGACGTTTCCTTTTTCAATGTGTATTGCGGAATGTTTCAAGCATTGAAAGAGCTAATAAGGAGGATAAATAAACATATGTTTCCTCTTTGCGCCATGGTTGGAGTGGTGTACTATTTTGGTTTAATCCCAGTTTTTCTGATTTCAGTATATCTAGGATTCCATCAAATGTAATTGTGGTTGCATAGGGATGCTCATATTTCACAGGGATGCAAAGGAATGCCCATGCTTCACCCATCAAATGCCTACCACTTTGATATCCAAAGCAAAGAGGCACTTGCCAATGTGTTGAAATACATTCATTTAGAAAGTCATGCATATCACACATTGTGTGGTTTTGTCAATCTTACTTAAGTGTTCACTTTGCAAGGACAAGGCAAAGGCTTAGTTAATCTGGGCCCAGGTTTGAATCTCGCACCCCCTGCAATTCTGGACAAATTATTTAACTTCCCAATGAATTGACACCTCGTTCTTTTGCCCTCATGCCAGGCCCGCACAGTATGAATCTATGAGAAAATAAGACTACAATAATTACAACCTAAAAAACATCCAGTACTCTTGATAAGGAACAGGGAAGTCTTGTAATTCTGACCCTAATAGGCTGAAAGAATTTAGACTTTTTCACACACTAACTTACAGTTTTCAAATGTATTAGAATCTGAGAATATCAGTAGGATGCACTCTTCTCTGCCACTTTCCAAAGATAAACACATGGACATTTAACTTAATTTCTGATCTAGTTTACATAGCTTTGAGGTGGGACCTCAAAAGCTATATAATGTATGCCTCTTGATGATGCTGTTGAGTTTCTGCACTGAATATCTACACTCAATATGACTAGCACTTTTCTGTCTTACGATTGACTGTGGAATAGCAAATGGTGCTTTCATAACAATTTTTACTGCTTTTCCCCGCATATAAAAATTGTATATTAACCCACAATGTGGCTTGACTAATAAGTCATATTGTGTATGGATCAGACTCAATGCCGCTCCTGCTCAGCCCTTTATTCTTCTCAGGTCGATGCACTGCAAAGCATGTATTTTATCAGCAGGAGCAACATGAAAGTCATTGCCAAATAATGAAGAGATTATTTCGGTAGTATCAAAACATGCTGGTATGTTTCATTGCAACTGGCAAGGGGACTTGCACGTGGAAGCTCAAACGTTTTCGAAAATATTATAATTCTATCAGATTGTTATTGCTGAAAAATAAAGCAAAAACAGAGAAAAACTAATTCCAGTACTTGCATAGAAGTTCCCTTAAACCTGAAATATTCTTCAATGCACAACTCATTGAACATATATATATTTGAAGAAGTGTTTATAATAGGTTCTGAGGTAGATTTAGGTACTCATAATTATGCAAACAGAAGTATTCTGTGGGTTAAAAGATTGGTTCCACAGAAAGATAAACATAAAAACAATTTTAAAGCAAAGAATCACATCCATGATTTACAAGACTGACACAAGATAAGATTCAAGCTCCAGAACCAATTACAGACATTGAAAGAATTGAAGAGGTAATCTCATGAAACAAAATGGAAAAAGATAATGGATATAATACCTTACATGGCTGAAGTAGAAGTGAAAAGAATACAATATGTCATAATAAAGGCCTGCCATACAGGGTAGTGTTGGACGCATAACATAATGCACATGCAACAACAGTAATAAACTAGACAGTCCCTCTTTGGTAACTCTGTATGCTGAGATGGCAGACAGCTGCTACATATGTTAAAGACCAGATGCAAAGAATTGTTTGACACATCAGGTTAAACTTCACTTTCACTGAAAGATGTGCTCTGAATAAATTAGTCTATTCTCTGGAAAAAATGATTATTTGGTCAGAGACTGCTAGACTTGTATTCATCTTTTACCCTTTATAACATATTCAATTTTAATGTATCATCGGTTAGACATTTTATGATATATTGTCTTTTTTAAAAAATTGCTTATTTATGATCACTATTTTTGGCACTTTTTCATATTTATCCTGCTTATGATAATTCTTTCATGTATTGTGTTTTTCTAAATATCAAGTGTGTGCTCAAGTCTAATATGACGTTGTAAATTTAATTGTTTTTTATTATATGTATGTTTGTCTGCTTTTATGAGTAATACTCGAAATAAAGCACTTTGAAATCTGAAATCTAAATTAGTTCCACCTCACTCCAAACCTTCCAGGAACAATGTCACAATCCTAAATATTGGATTGTAATGGAAGGTGTGAAGAAGGCAGAGTTGAGGGATTAGGGTGATAATCAGTGCTACGGTAGAAAGCTGGAATGAGAGAAAGGGAGTTTTACATGTCAAATATGAATAGAGATTAATTATACATAGAGTAAAATAATATCTGCGGTACATTATAAGGCTTTACAGGTCCCAGATGAGTTATGTTACCAATAGAGTCATTTCAACATATGGCAAAGGATATTGTATTACTAATAATTCTAGGTCACACCGTCATCATTCCACAAACTACTTACATTAGTGGAATTGTGCTTTCTTGTGTGCAAAAGAAAGTATGGTGCAGACATGATGAATCAAAGTAGAATCTGCAGTATTAAAAAAACATCAAAAAGCAGTTAGTAATATTTTACTAAAACATATTAGAATCAGTTTAATGAAAAACAGATTACATAAAATGTTGGAGCTTAGAATGAGTAGCACCATGAGAAACTCCTTTCTGTTCACTGTAAAAAACATTTTAGAAAACTAAAAGTCCGTTTTTTCCCATAAAGAGCTATTCAAAATAGTTAAAGAATTCACAAATCCCCATGTCTGTCAGTCTGCTCTCACCTCATCCCAAGATTGGGTCAAGTCAGTATCTTCCTATTTCCATGAAGAAATCAATGTCATACATAAACTCTTTCCCCAACCAACTCTGTCTATTCAGACCACTCCCCTGCCTAATAAAGCCAACACAGACTCGAATCTCCCAGACACAGCCCTTAAGGAATATATTCTTTTCTCAGAAACAGATGTTGAATCCACCCTCCGCAAAATCAAATCAGGATCCCCTGGTGACCCTGCCTCCTCTCGGATCCTCGCGAAAATCGCGCCAGCCCTGCTTTACGACCTAACCAAGATTCTTAATCTCTCCTTATCCCATGCTTCTGTCCCCCTGCACTGGAAGCAGGCCACAATCAGACCAATCCTAAAGAAATCTTCGGCCGACCCTAAACAACTTTCCAACTATCGGCCTATTTCTCTTCTGTCGTTGTTTGGAAAGGTCATGGAATCCTTCATTATTAAACAACTAGGCACTTAATTGGAGGCGAACAAATTCCTAGACTCTTCCAAATCAGGCTTTAGGGCGGTCCACAGCACTGAGATTGCCTTCCTTGAAATATTAGACAATGTCAGGATGACTCTCGATGCATACTGGTCCTGCTCGACTTGTCTTCTGCCTTCGACACCATCTCGCATAACATTCTCCTGGAGAGGCTTGTAGAGATTGGTGTCGAAGGCTCAGCGTTACTTTGGATTAAAAGCTATCTGTCCAAAAGGCACTCAAAGGGTCAAGTCGGAATGTACTACTCCAGCTACCAGGAAAATGACAAAGGTGTTCCCCAGGGATCAATATTGAGTCCCATACTCTTCAATCTAAAAGTCTCCCCCTTGGCTAAAGTGATCAGATCCCACGGCTTTGGAACTGTATCTTATGCTGACGATAATCAGCTGCTGATCACCGTTGGCCCAGATCCCGCTGAAACCAAATTGAGATTCCAAAAATGTAATAACTGGATGGCCAACAACTTTTTAAAACTAAATGCCAGCAAAACGGAGATTGTGCTCTTCGGAACAGCAGACAAGATCTGGACTGACGATTGGTGGTCAACTACACTTGGACCTTGTCCCCCCCCCCCCAAGTCCTCGGTCAGGAATTTATGGGTGATTGTTGACAACAGGCTATCTATGACTGAACATGTCAACAAAGTAGTGCATACAGGCTTTGGCCTGATGTGCAGTCTGAAGAAAATGTTCAAATGGATCCCCCTCCCATCGCGCATGCACCTAGTCCAAGGCCTTATCATAAGCCGTATAGATTATGGGAATGCCCTACTAACTTCCATAAATGAAAACCTCCTGGCAAAACTTCAGGTATTACAGAACACCGCTGCCAGATTGGTGCTTGACCTTCCTCCCCGCACCCCATGAGTGCCCTCCCTTAAGACTTTGCATTGGCTCCCCATAAAGAAAGGCATACAATTCAAACTGTGCTGCCTAGTACACAAAACAACCCATGGCCAAGGCCTGGTTTATCTGGAAAAAAAGCTTACACCCCACAATTCGGCCGGAGCTCTCAGATCCTCTAGCAAGCAGCTCCTAACGGTCCCCAAATTCCACACTGTCAGAAACGGTGATAGGGCCTTCAGTAAAACAGCTCCTGAAACCTGGAACACCCTGCCCCTATCTATCAGGACCCAATCCAACCATCAGAGATTCCATAAAGACCTTAAAATCTGGCTTTTCGAAATCTCCAAACCTATGCTCTCTGTCTGGCAGATATGCTAGCGCTCTGAGACCTTCAGGTGAGTTACGCGCTACATAAATGCAATTTACATTACATTACATTACATCTTGATTGTTTAAAATGCACCTTCCCCGATGTTCCATGATCTGATTTTAAACTTGGCTGCAGGTATTATGACATCAACAGTAATGAGCAAACTCATTTCTCCTACTGCGATTGATGTTTCCCATACAGTATAATGCTACTGAAACTGCTGATGTTAAGAAGTTACAGCTGTGTGTGTGTGCGTATGCGTGTGTGTGTGTTTGTGAAACTATCCTTTTCAAACAATCAATCAGGGGAATTGTAAGTGGGCTACTAACCCGTGAGGGTCTCAAGACACTGAGGGGGGGAGGTCCTCAGATCTGTTTAGCCGAAGAGCCAGGTCTTGAGGGCCTTACTGAAGGTCTGATGTCTGCTGGTAGCTCATTCCAGGTCTTGGCTGCTATGTGAGAGTAGGGTCTTCTGCCTGCCCTGGCTCTGTGGATGTGTGGGGTTTTGGCCAGTGTGAGGTTGGAAGATTGGAGGTTTCTTTTGGGTACTTGGAAGTTGATTCTGTCATTGAGTTATTTGGGTTTGTTGTTGTGTAGGCATTTGTATGCGTGAGTGAGGATTTTGAAGGTGACTATTTTCTCTACGGGGGCCAGTGGAGTCTTTTTAGGTGTTGGCTGATATGTTTGTGCCGGGGGATGCTGAGGACAAGTCTGGCGCAGTGTTCTCTATTGTCTGGAGTTTGTGGAGTAGGGTACTACTCATCAGGGGTACCTACAAACAAAACACTGTGGTGCTCATGTACCTAATCAACTCTATGCAAACAAACAAATGTGTATCTATGTGCTTCCTTACACTTCAACGTAAATACGTTCATAACATGCACAGAACCGTCAATGAATGTAACTGAATTATAAATGACTTGCACTGCATGCAAATGCAAAAGACAACAGTGCCTGGTGAACAAAAAAATACATTTGCCCATCTCACTCCAGTGAGTAATTGTATTGATAGAGACACCAAATATAGCCATTGTCAACCCTTAGTGCACTGAATGCATCATCAATTGCAGCAAGAATAATTCCAAACAAGTGGATTATATGAAACCAAAATGCACCTCCTTCAGTTAAACAAAATTACCATTAATTTGATTAGCAGGAGCCCCATGAAACAGCATGAGCCTGCTGGTGTGCATGCATACTGACTATTCATAGTTAATGTGTTTAAAGCTACAAAACAAAGAGGTTTGTCAGCAAGCAAACAACGTGAACGTGAACCTGGAAGTAATAATGCCAGTAAAGGAACAAACTAAAGAGCAATCAAAAGTAATAAAATACAAAAAAAATCTGATTGGCCTAAAAGCAGCCCAGTGGATAGACTTGATAGAGTAGATAGAACTAAGTTAAGCCATAGCACCAATTGTGATTAATTGCATGTTGTGATTCTTATTTTCATTTTTCTTTCTATTTTTCGATGTGTAAAATGCCTCGTGGGCACTTTATACTGTGCAGAATGTTTTTAGTATTGCAGTTTGCTGAAAGATTGCTCATGTTTTGACCCTGGGCCTATACAGTGTTGGACCCAGACAAATGTGGTGGCTCAATGTGTGGCACTTGCAAGACTCCCAATGTGCCCAACACTTACAGCAAGAACTGGTTAAATACTTCAAACTCAACCAGCCTCAGTCGGGAAACTGGGCAGCAGGAAAGGCGGTCATGCGGGGGAGAGTGAAAGCATTCCTCGCTGGCCAGGGAAAACAGGCTTCAGAAGGACAGTCGATCTGGAATTAGCCCAGTTAAACTGAAAACGGGAGCACTACCAGATGTGCAATGAGCACACCAGGGGCCATCCATACCTCGCTGTGCCAGGCATGCCTTTCGGAAGTCAAGCAGCGGTGGTTTGAAAACACAAGCACATCTGAAATGTAGAGGTACAGAATTCCATAGGTGACCAGTTCCCACTTCTATGGAGATCGCAGTTGCTTTTATTTACTATTTTTCCACTTTATATGCTGGAGAACACTAGGACTAATGAAAAATCACACACCCCATCACAGCTTAACTTCCCCTTGCAAAACTATCATCTACGGTTAGAGAGATACTGGACCAAACTATTAACACTGGTGACATTGCCGCAGCCATAGTAGTCATGCAGTTGTGAATGACGACAGGGCCTGACTGCCTCTGCCCTTTAAATACTATTCTGAATTCCGGTCAGCCTTCACCCCCACTTACCTAACCCCTATCAAGAGATAGTGGAGAAGCACAACTTCCCCTCAGACCTGAATCTCACCAACATTATAGTCCTCTAGACCCATATTTTACCCCAATCAATGCAGGTTCATGCCTTTAAGCAGTACACACCATTGCATTTGCCAGGTGAACGCCATGCTGACCAACTACACTAACATATACTCACAAATACCACCACACTATTGCTTTTTAAATTCAAGAAGGCCTTTGATTCCTTAGTTTGGGAGTTTATTTTCTAGGTTCTGTGACAAATGGGGTTCCAATCAAACTTCTTGCCATAGGTTAAGATCTTCTACGCCCAACTTCACACGCAATTGTGGGTAAATTGAGTCCTCTCAGCCCAATTCACCGTTCATCAGGGAATGCAGCAGGGCTTCCTGCTCTCTCCACTACTATTTGCCTTGGAAATTGAGCCCCTGCTGCATTGATCTGCTGTGAAACTCAGCCTGGTGTCATTTTAAAGTCAGCCCTGCCTTGCATGCTGGTTTTACAATAAAACTGCGCCAACATCGACTTTGGAAATAAAAGTACACCCAAAGTCAGAAGCTACCTATTTATTACATATGTAACCCCTAAGGTCTCCCCTAGTTGCCCCAGGGTGCCTTTGTTGTGTGCCTGGGTTACGCCCAAGTAACAAAGCTGTCCATTTTCTTAGATTGTCCTAATTTTGTACAATAACATTTCTGATGCAACCTTTTGCACACATTCCTACGCGTGGCAATGTTGGTTTTGGTACTCTGAAACTACTTCTATTTACTCATCCAGCTTTGCATAACATTATCACGATGCCTTGAACATCATGTGCAAATGTCGTTCTACCTTGACAGCTGGTGAGACAGGCCGCTGAGGCTCTGCGCATTCATTATCTACGATTTTAAAAATACCGCTCTGTATTTTATACTTTGTTTGCCGCTTCTTAGCACAATGTGTAATTTGTATAATTGTTGATTTTAAGAACAAATATACCTTTATCTGAACGCCGCTCCTCAGCGCAACGCTCTTTCCTTGGCCTAATATTCTCTTTCGCCCCAGGCACCGATCCGCCACGGCTTGTGCCGTTTGCAGCGGCGGGGCCATACGAGCGCTACTTCCTCCATCCAGCCGCACATCCTCACTTCCACCCTGCTGGTCAATTGGCAGGTTAGTGGGCTAGTGAATGGAAATGTCTTGGTTACTTAAAGTCCAGCGTAGCCTTCAGTTGGGGCTGACAGCTGGTGAGACAGGCCGCTGAGGCTCTGCGCATTCATTATCTACGATTTTAAAAATACCGCTCTGTATTTTATACTTTGTTTGCCGCTTCTTAGCGCAATGTGTAATTTGTATAATTGTTGATTTTAAGAACAAATATACCTTTATCTGAATGCTGCTCCTCGGCGCAACGCTCTTTCCTTGGCCTAATATTCTCTTTCGCTCCAGGCACCGATCCGCCACGGCTTGTGCCGTTTGCAGCGGCGGGGCCACACGAGCGCTACTTCCTCCATCCGGCCTCACATCCTCACTTCCGCCCTGCTGGTCAATTGGCAGGTTAGCGGGCTAGTGAGTTTCTCTCCACTGGGTATTTAATGACGCAATGGCGGAAGCGCAGCGGACGAGCGCAGCGGTAGCGCCGACTTCGTGCCGAAGTCGTGCCAAAGTCCTGCCCGTCTGCGCCCGTCCGCGCCAGGACGGGACCAGGGGCAATTCCCTCTGCCCCCGGTCACATAACATACTCCCGCTCTGCTCTTTTGAGTTTACAGCCGCCTCCCTGTACTCTTGCCCCTACCTTTAGTTGTCAAGATGCGCCGCTGAAATGTCCTAAATGCGCTCTCACGCTAGACTCTGTCACCCCGGTTATACGTACCTCCTCACCCACTTTCTGGGATATTCCATTTGCCACTCATCATTTTCCCTCTATTACGCACAAAGCATGTCCTGATCTGGGCTTTATTAGTATAAATTGCCGATCTCTCTCTAAGCATAAGAGAGACATCTTTGACCTCCTTGAGTCATCCAGTCCGGCAGCTATGTTCGTAACGGAAACATGGTTAAACGAGAGCTCCGGCCCGGACCTCGCCATGGCTCTCCCCAACAACTACACCTTTGTGGGGAGAAACCGTGTACTCAAGGATGGCAGAGGTATTGCTGTTATCTTTAAAAGAGAATTCTCATGCAAATGGGAAGATCTAGATTTTCCCAGTTGTGAAGCTGGTCTCTTCAAACTTTTACTCTCTCCCAATTTTACTCTGACTGGAATCCTTATTTATCGTCCCCCTGGCTCGGCCTGTGCATGGGCATCCTCTTTCCCAGAGCTCATTGCCCCTTTGATGTTACAATCCTCTAACTTCCTAATAGTGGGAGATTTAAATATTCATTTTAATCAAGCATCTTGCCCCATTAGCACGCGCCTACTACAGGATTTAGCCGCCTTGGATCTTCACCTGCATAACTCCGGCCCCACCCATAAAGCTGGGAATCTACTAGATCCCATTATTTCCAATCTTAACTGCATCACCTACCACTCTTCCTCACCTGTTATCTGTTCCGATCATTTTATCATTGACTTTTCAATCAAGATATCTGATCATCACAACTCCTCTACTAGCTTACATCCTCATAAAGCCAGCAGGAACTGGAAACGATTAGATAATGGCAAACTGAACATCTGCCTTGAAAATTCCAAACCTACGCTTCCCACCGTCACTACTAAGGAGGTGTCTGTTGTCAGCTCTTGGCTAATATCAGCCTTAGATTCTTGCCTTCCAACCCAGAGAAATAAGCCTCAGATCCATCATCCACCGGCACCCTGGTTTAATGATTCACTCCGCCAGGAAAAATCTCGTTGCAAGAAACTGGAACGCATATGGCGCTCCAACTACTGTACGAATAATAAAAAAAGATATAAGGCCGCCCTTCTTGCTTACCATTCTGCCTGTGATACCGCCAGAGCTAATCATGCTAACATTACCATACTGAATGCCCAAAATCAACCGAAGGCCCTGTTCAAGTTGTAAAAGATCTTTCAGGCATGTCTTCGGCACCTAAAGACCCCTGCTTGGACACAGTACAATGTAACGCCCTGGCAAATTTTTTCCTGGAGAAAATAGATAAAATGTATGCTAATTTTCGCGCTACTTCTATTTCCTCCTCCACTCCTGATCCTCAATTGCCCAGCCCTTGCTTCGTCGATGCATCTAGTCTAACTCCCACTGCCCCCCAACTTCACTCCTGGGAGCTGATCTCGCCCTCGCTTTTTCAAAAATATCTACACGAAATAAAAACTGTCTCTCCCCTTGATCCCATGCCTCCACAAATACTGTGCACCCTGGATCCATCCATACTCCAGATCATTCTGGATCTTTTGAATGCTTCATTGGTCGAAGCCATGGTCCCCAAAGAATGGAAACATGCGATGGTGGTTCCATTGATAAAGAAGGCCAACGCGGACCCAAATAATCCCTCCAACTTCCGTCCCATCTCTTTGCTCTCATGCTACTCTAAAATTCTCGAAAAGCACGTTAACTCTCTTCTCACCTCTTATGTTGAATCCTTTAATTTTCTTCACTGCTCACAATCCGGGTTCAGGGCTGGTTTCTCCACTGAGACCACGCTCCTTGGTGTGACCGAGACCATCAGAAGACAAGTGGACAACGGTGAGACAGTGGCACTCTTTCTGTTAGATTTGAGTGCCGCATTTGACACCGTCTCCCATTCCATCCTGTTGTCCACCTTGAAATCTGTGGGTATTGACGGCCCTGCCCTGGCCTGGATTGCTAGTTTTCTTTCTAATCGCACCTTTCAAGTCTTTTCCTCCACTTCTGTCTCCTCCATTTTCACCTCCCCTCACGGTGTTCCCCAGGGGTCTATTCTCAGCCCTCTTTTCTTTAATCTTTATGTGAGACCTCTAGCTTATCTGGCGGAGCAAGCAGGTCTCACGATCTATTCTTCAACGTCTTCAACAAGGCCGACGCTGTCATCGCACCCCACCTGCGAGACATCATCAACACATCCTTCGACACCACCATCTTCCCTGAGAGCTGGAAACACGCCGAACTCAGCGCTCTACTCAAGAAACCAACAGCGGACCCCACCGACCTCAAGAACTACCGCCCCATCTCGCTCCTCCCGTTTCCAGCCAAAGTCATCGAGAAGACCGTCAACAAGCAGATGGCCGCCTTCCTCGAGACGAACGGATCCCTCGACCCCTCACAGTCCGGCTTCCGAGCCAATCACAGCACCGAGACCGCCCTCATCGCCGCCACCCATGACATCCGAGCCCTGATGGACAATGGAGAAACAGCGGCCCTCATCCTCCTAGACCTCTCCGCGGCATTCGACACGGTCTGCCACCGCACCCTAGTACGGCGCCTCAGCAACATCGGAATCCAGGACAAGGCGCTGGAATGGATCATCTCCTTCCTCGACGGAAGAACTCAGAGAGTCCGCCTACCACCGTACAAGTCAGAGGCCTCCGAAGTCATCTGCGGCGTCCCTCAAGGATCCTCTCTGAGCCCCACCCTCTTCAACGTCTACATGAGCCCCCTCGCGGCCATCGTACGCAAACATAACCTCAGCATAATCTCCTACGCCGACGACACCCAGCTGATCCTCTCCCTGACCAACGACCCCACCGCCGCCAGAGCCAACCTGCACGAAGGGATGAAAGAGGTAGCCAAGTGGATGACGACCAGCCGCCTGAAACTGAACTCGGACAAGACGGAGGTCCTCATCCTGGGCCCCTCACCCTCCGCCTGGGACGACTCCTGGTGGCCTCCCGCCCTGGGCACCGCACCCAAACCGACAGACCATGCACGCAACCTGGGCTTCATCCTGGACTCCTCCCTCTCCATGACCAGGCAAGTCAACAACGTCTCCTCGGCGTGCTTCAACACCCTACGCATGCTACGGAAGATCTTCTGGTGGATCCCCACCGAGACCAGGAAGACCGTCACCCAGGCCCTCGTCACCAGCCGACTGGACTACGGCAACGCCCTCTACGCCAGTACCACCGCCAAGCTCCAGAAGAGACTCCAGTGGATCCAGAACGCCTCAGCCAGACTTATCCTCGACATCCCACGAACCAGCCACATCTCCGGACATCTGAGAGACCTTCACTGGCTCCCCGTCAACAAAAGAATCACCTTCCGCCTCCTCACCCACGCACACAAAGCCCTACACGACCAAGGCCCGAGCTACCTCAACAGCCGAGTCAACTTCTACGCTCCCAAACGCCACCTCCGATCAGCCAACCACGCCCTCGCCGCCGTCCCCCGCATCCGAAGAGCGACTACAGGAGGAAGGTCCTTCTCCTACCTGGCCGCCAAGACCTGGAACTCCCTTCCGACCGACCTGTGCCTGACCCAAGACCACCTCTCCTTCAGGAAGAAGCTGAAGACCTGGCTGTTCGAGCAGTAGCGGCACCCCCCCCCCCAGCGCCTTGAGACCCTACGGGTATGTAGCGCGCTTTACACGTGTCATTGATTGATTGATTGATTCTTACGCAGACGATATGCAAATCGTCTACTCTCTATCTACAAATAAACATCTACCCACGTCTGTCCTGCAGTCTGGTCTGGAACAAATCTCCAACTGGATGCATAGACATAAATTAAAACTTAATGGTGACAAAACGGAGCTGCTTCTATTTGGTCAAAATCCATCGCTCTGGGGCCCGCAACATTGGCCTCATCAGATGGGCCCTATTCCTACCCCTTCAGCCACAGCCCGCAACCTCGGGGTCCTTCTTGACAACCAGCTGTCAATGAAGCAACATGTTGTAAAAGTCTCAGCCACCTAAATCACCATCGTAAGGTGGCTGAGAAAAATTACGTGGATGCTTCCAGCTGATACCCTGAGGACCGTAGTCCAGGCCCTTGTCACCTCACGGATGGACTACGGGAACATTCTGCTCTTGGATGCCGGTAAGGAGGTAATAAAGAAATTGACGGTGGTTCAGAACATGGCAGTTCGCCTTATCTGTAACTTGCCTGCCAGGTCCTCGGCCGCCGTCCATCTGCGCAAGCTGCATTGGCTGTGCATTGAGAGCCGAGTGAAATTTAAAGCTCTCTGCATAATGCACCATATCAAAACTGGTAAAGCCCCGAAATACGTGTCCTCTTTATTACAGCACTATGTCCCTTCCCGCACGCTGAGATCCTCCACGCAAAACAAGTTTCAGACCCCCCGCTTCAACAAGGCCAAAATGGGTGGTCGCTCTTTCGCTCTACTTGCACCCTCCCTATGGAACTCCATGCCTCAATCCCTGCGATCTGAAATTTGTTACCTGAAATTCCGTAAAGGAATTAAGACCTGGCTGTTTAATACTTAAAATGCGTGCTCATTCCCTCTCAACTTAGCTCACCTTTTGTTTGCTTTTAGCGCCGGGAAACCTCCGGGTCGCTGTGCGCTCAATAAATGCAATTATAATAATAATAATAATCTTCATTCTTGGGGGGACAGGGCTATCTACATATCCATTACAGGGAAAATCTATATGAAAATCGCAAAGCTACTGTTTATTATAAAAAGATTACCAGAGGAGACACTTCAGCTGACACTGAGGGTCCCTGCATGCAGAAGAGACCTCACCATGAAGTAGTTTAACATCCCTGTGAGGGGTATCCAGTTTATGACCAAGATGGCGCCTACATTCTCTCCTGTCAGATAATGGGGTTGGATCCTACCCTGCGGGATTATTGGCTTCACACCTACACACACTCTAGGTACACTCAGAGTAGGGTTTGCATACTGATTACTGCCTTGTTTATAAGCCTAATATTAATACTGTAGGTGTTTTTAATTACTTGCATCTGCTTCTGTCTACTGATTATTGCAGCACATGAATCCTACACAAGAATAACGTTGGTTCAATAAATATATTGAAAAAGTCCCACTGCTTATTCTCTGTATATTTCTCTGAGAAAGAGTAAGCATATGTGACTGAGCAAAAGGTCCTGATCTGTTTCCACAATCCCTGAGGGGTCAGGGTTGCCATATTCAGTGGTTGCAAGAAACAATTCGATCCCTGGTGAGGTTAGGGAAACTTACGGTGGCACTGTGAGCAAGTTGGTCTAAAGACAAACATGTCCTGTGGGGTGCCCATAATCAGTCTAGGCGGCTCGCCGAAAGTTTATTTTGTCAAAAGGCACCATCAAAATTGGTTGAGTCCTGATTAAACAGTCAAATCTGAGTAGTTCAGTTGTTCTTTTGCAGAGATACCTTCTCACCTCCAAACTGGAGACATCCATGAGGGAATGTAAATCCACGTTAGCTTAGTAGTTATACACTATGGGGCAGATTTACAAGCCCCTTGTGCTGACAGTACGTCACTTTTGTGATGCACTGGAAGTGCATAATACTGCCCCCTATTTTACAAGGACAGGAAAAGCCACCCAGCATGGCTTTTCCTGTCCTTGTAAATACGCCCACTTCACACTCAGCACTATGCGTGTTCCATGGGTGTTTCTGTTGGTGTTCACAAACAACACCCATGGAACCAGACACATTTCCAGAGTTATGAGGATTTGTAAATAGGGGTTGAGTAGTGAGGTGCAACGAGGAAAAATGTTTTTGTTTCTCCTAGTTTTTTCCTCTTTCAATGCATACTTAGTTCTACAGCGCGCATTAAAAACGGAACATGCCTGTAGTGATTGTTTTTGTGCAGAAAGGTGCTCCTTCCTTCAAAAAAACAATCTCCCCCATGACGCAGTCATCCTTACACTATGGTACAAGGGTGCCTGCGCCTGCGCATGGCAGTTGTTTGTTCACCAGCACAGGGGAGAGCACAAGAATGTGACAAAATATTGCAAATATGTTGCATTCCTGTGATCTGAAAGTGCTGCAGCATGGCGCAGCCAAAGGGCTTGCGGTGCCACCCTGTGGTACCTTCTTGTAAATCTGCCCCTATGTTTTGGCTTAAGGTTATTCAAGTTTGTAGGATTACAATTGCCCAAATTGTGCAAACCCTATCTCAGAGTCATTTACCAATTCTTTTGCCCGCTTCAAACTATTTCCAATAATTGAGAAGATGTTGAAGAGGGGGTAGCAATTCTAAATGTTACAGAAAATTTTAGATGCACAGTTAGTTTGTGATTAAGGCGCACAAGGCATTCATAACAGATATATTCTATTCTTAGATTATATTTCCAGCTGTGGGTGCCCCCATTTTTTTTTTCACACTCTTACATTGAAGATGAAACACCATATTAATATTTTCCATATGTGGATATAGAAACCCCATTAACTTAACAAGAGCACATTAATTGGTTTAGTGGCGCCGTACTACAGAAAAAGTGAGGCTCGGTCCGCTAAGTATAGAAGGAACAATTTGCTGGTCTTAGCTGCTTATGCACTGCATCCTAATTTTACTGATATAGATGCCACAGACTTAACCACATTGTACAGAGATGTCACGCAGTTGACAAGGCGAACACTAACAATTAACCATGTGCGAACTGATCAGATTGCACAACCACAATTGACTACTACAGGATATCATTCCGCTAGTGCTAAATGCTGTAAAGGGAAAGATTTCTACTAGTTGAGAGCAAATCCCATTTTGGAAAGCACAAACAATAAGCCTGCTTGAAGACGTTTTTCCCATGCGGGCCCGCAGGAAAACACAGAATATTAACAATTTGCTTGCTGATGGGGATGGCTCACCATAAACGATTGTGTCACTTGGGTAGGGTTGCGCTGCCTTTCATACCAGAATGCATGGTATCTCTTTAATTTTTTTGAAGGCAACTGACCTGACCTGCTGTTTCAACCAATAAACAGACTGAGGACCTTTATCTATTTTGAATGGTCTGGGTAATTGAATTACTTATTTTAAAGCATTCATTTGACTCATTATGTCAATGTTACAAAATGCCTGTCTAAAAGACACACAATAATTAAATCCGTGTTCAAAAATCAACAAAAATTGTGCAGCAAAATATGTGATATGCATCAATAAAAGTGTAATCAACATATACCAAAAATTGGAAATAAATGCCAGTCAGATGTTTCAACCAGTAATAACAACAAGCCACTTTGTCAGTTAACGTTACATCACTTTCTATACATAGTACAGTGGTTGTTGTCCTACTGGGTTAACATTCATGAGTCCAATGTGCATCACTATGTGAAAAAAATGTTAGCCTTGGACTATTATCATTTTAATGACCCAGTAGAAAGGTGAACATCGACTTGTTTCGAATCCCAATAATTTATGCTGGGTTTCTCATCAGGGCTTTTGACTGGACAGGAAGTGTTCTGGAAAAGACAGAAACAATTGGATTAGGTTAAAAGTTAGTTCCTTAGCACCAATTTTAAATGTCCTTTTACAATTGAAAGACTTACCTTAGTTTCAGGGCTTCTTTTAAAAGTAACACAGTAGAATCTGGGGTTTGAAAGATTGTTTTGTTTAAGGGCCAAAGACAATTAATAGTTTATGAAGAAAGTCTCTTTGAATAACATAAAAAGGGGACAGACTTACATTGAATTATTGCAGTGGCCTGTTTACAATCTTATTGAATATATTCTGTGGAAAAAGAAAGGATCAATGTTCAAATTCATGTTACCGAAAACAAGGGCTCCATAACTTTGAATGTAATAATGGCATCAAACACTTATGTTCCACCATTCAAATGAAGTGTATCCATTTTGGATTTGAGTGAAACCAAGTGCGGAACAGAGCAGTCATCTCTGTTGGTTTCTCAGACGCTCTAACAAATGCAACAATGTTGCCCACAAATTGGGTGCACTGTCGGGCAAGAAAGTAATAAGCTGGTAATCTTGCTTTGCATTTTGGTTGACATAGTCAGTTAGATGAAAAAGGAGGAAGAGTTACAAAAGGACGGACTTCTCATTAGGTTCTTCCAATTTCGGACAGTTTGTTAAGGCCATAAGTTGTACAGTTGAAGTTTAAAATAAATATGCCTCTTTTCGGAGTAATGCCTCTTCCACATCGTCAACTCTGTTGCCAGGCTTAATGACACTTAATATCGTCCATTTGAAGTCACTTTTTGGGCCAAAATGGATTTTGCGATTCCAAGGATTGCAAATTTAAGCACAAGCTGCTTTGGGAACAGGTGGCAAAGCTGAAAGATTGCTTGCCGTAGTCTCATGTTATTCATACTCTGAGTCATCAACATGTTGGTGTTCACGTTCAAGGGAATTCCATGACTGATGAAGCCACTAAGGCAACCGTCTGTTGTGCTGCCATTGATGCAATCAATTTTTCAAGTACAAAATTAGACATCATGGTGGCTGCCAGTGATGTGGACAATAACACACACCAGCCAAAAGGCTTTCTACTCATGTACTGCTACAATAAGATGCACAAAACATTCTGCATGCTCATATTTCAAAAGTGGGGGATAGAGTTATACTAAACACTGGTCGCAGATTGGGATTGATAATAGCTGCACATGAGGGTCTGGGTTCAGCTCATACATGGCTTATTGCTGCAGTCTTGTTACTAAAGCGGCGCTATTGCTGGATAGATGTAACTAAACATACCAAGGACTTTGTCCTCAAATATGACATCTGCCAGCAGATGAAAGGCTCAACTGTAGTGTGTCCCCCTTGGTCACCTTCTTGATCATAGACAGGCATCTGACTTTTGTCTATTTGGATCACTGCAACCCCTTACACTCAGATAGAACCTACAAGTACATCTTGCTGGGAGTGGATTTATGCTCCAGTTTCATTTTGTTCTTACCAAAGCGGTCAGCTGATGGCATTTAGTTTACAGGCCTACAAAGAAGCCGTAGAAAGTTTGATTTTGACCTTTCAGTGCTCCTCCCCCCACCATCCTGATGGAAAATATGTAGTTGAGTGGAAGGACCATGACTTAAAGCAGTCCTTAATAGCAAGGGCACAAAGTTCCGGCCCCAGCTAGGTCTACCACCTGTATGGGGTCCAGGGGCCAATAAATATTATGGCAAGAATATCTATGGAGGGTTGTAGTTGATACGAGATCCTGTTTGTGGTGTGAATGTGGGTACCAGACATTGATAATATTGTCACACCATGTAACATTAAGGAACGTTTTGGCTGTTTTATAGGAACTCAATGAATTCTGGGGTGCAAAAAGCAACATCCATGTAAAGTGCACCGCCACTGGGGAAATGAAGGTTGCACTGGCAAGAATCAGCTAGGTCCTTAAGATTGGGGACCTGCTCAAGAAAAAAATAGTGGACAAAGAAGACTTTGGGTCATCTTAAGAGTGCCTGTACTTGTCATGGCTGTTGAAGGTACCAGAACTGTACTTCTGTACTTCTTCTGCCTCTTGCCAGCCGCCGAGACAAAAGGTTTGGTCAATTGATCAGGTCAATTCATATTCTCAACAGTAGGCCGTGTGGGCTCCTGGGTAGCCACCACACTCCTCTCACTACCGTTTGAGAAGTTGAGATGAAAGCTTTAACAACCACAGAAGATTTGAGTATCCAAAGAGAAACAGCAAACAACAATAAAGTTCTACTTCTTCCTGTTGAAACAACTACAACTGTTCAGTCAACGAATACAGAAACACAAATTTCAATCAGAAACATTTACAACGTTTATGTGAATACGCCACCGATTGAGTCTTCTACTAGTTCCACAAAACCTGCTGAGCTGTGGAAAATAGACTGGGTGGTGTTTGGCTCCTTTGTGCATTACAATGACTTCTCACCAGATTTAAGTGAACCTGAGCTACAACAACCCTCATCTCTTTCAAGTTTCTCATTGATTACATCTTTGGATTATACTTAGATTACTCTTCCCGGTGCTCTGAATTGGTTCTGTGATTGTCTTTTTCCTACTTTTGAATTGACACTATCTCCCTGAATGCTCATCAATACAACTTGTGAACATGGTTCAGAAGCCACATGCATCATTGCACTGTGAACTGAGGGACCTGTCCTTGGCAAACATTAAAGCAGTTCCAGTTCCTGATGGTCCTACTGAACATTTGCTAATACCAGATTTGTTCAAACTTTCCTTCAATTATATAATCAGTTCTAGTACTTTCTCTGATGATTGGGACATTGTAAATTTGTACAATGTGCTTGCATACCTAGAGCCATCAGCTGCATTTTCTTTTGATGAACTGTATGATGCTATATCTAATTTCAGTGATAGGGTCACCACTTTTTAAACAAAACTAGTATCCCACGTGCTGTTTATAATTACACTCAATGTGAACACTGTCCAATATTTAAAAAATACATTTCAAAAACATTAACACAGACGTTTGCTTATTTTTCTGTTTTTGATACATCAGACTTAGCCTCTTACTACTATAGGATACCAGCAAAGAAAAATATGCTAAGAAACAATAAGGTGATATAGTGTGTTTCCTCTATTTCCGAAATGTCTATACAAGGTTTTGAGACACCGTAGACACAAAATCCGTCTGGGGACAAAAATGTTGGCAAGTTCAGAGAGCTGAGTCCTTGTTCAGAGCATGCCTCATACCACATCAAATAATTTTCCTGACTAAAACAGAGCAACAGACTTCCTGTCTTGGAATAGCCAAGATGAGGGGTTTTAACACACCTTTGAGAACAGGCAACATTTCACACAATACAGTGAGGACACACTAGATACAAAATGGTTCTTCTAATTTATCAGACACCAATTGGAATCTATGGTTAGTTAATTGGCCTGTGGACATAAATGGGTGTCAATCTAGGATCCTGGGTAACAGCAAAGGGTTTAGGAATAATAGGGCTGAATAGTCAGAACGCTTGGGGACGGTGATATCACATTGTGTTGGGAAGTTGTGTCTTCATTGGATAAAATCCTCAACACTTTCTCAGGTGAAGCAACACTTGTCCCTTCTTTCTGATGACCTGGAGCTCAGGGATTTTTTATTACATCCCCAGGACCCACATCAAAAGCCCTACTTGTATGCAATATGCAACAGTGGTGGAAGGTTTCTCAACAGGAAGCTGCTGAGAAGCTACTCGATTGGAAGGGTTAACTTAGAAAAAGGCTATGGCTGTGGTTGACAAGGGTATGACCACATTATCATTCAATTTCAATTTCAATTTCAAAAAGCTTTTATTCGATTTGTACATACAAATCATACAAGCAAAAAGAAGTACATAGTTAAAATATTTAAAATCACCATATGAACACTTGTAGGAAAAGATGGTAAGACAATGTGCAAAAGGTTAGAGTGCAACAATTAATAAGTAATCTTGTCTCTATAAGTCAACATACTATTATAAAATACAAGACATTCATAAATGAACAGACAGGAGATCAGTAGGGATTACTCAATAGGCCTTTCCTGGCAGCTGTACATCAAAATTTTTTAAATAATCAGAATATACTGTGGACATCGACAAATATGAATAATACCTTAATTACAGAAATTGATATAAGATTTGAAGGCGTATATATACAGACAGGAATGTAAACAATAATAGCAACATAAAACAATTCCTGGCAGCTGTATAACATAGGTACAGACAGGTAAGTATAAAAATATTATAGTACAATACTTTCCTGGCAGCTGTACACTTCAAAATAAAAGTAGCCAGAAAAAAGCAAATCTCCTCGTTCTCTAATGAGGATAAAAATATCAGTGCTGTTTCTGTAGTACGAATATTGTATTTAATAAAGATTGGCTTAAGGTATTTTAACCTGAAAAAATGAAAAAATTTACAGAAAAGTAAAAAATGGCAACTACTCTGCCGAGAAATACTGTCACACGGACAGGGTATATCTGAACTGGTTCTTGTGTTTGGAAAAGCAACCAGATGGTGAACAATACCCAATCTGACACGTGTTAAAACATACTCATGAGAGGGACGAGTCACATACACAAGATAGGATTGGAATCCCGAAGTTAGATTTAAATCTTTATAAAATTTCACGGTAACAAGATTGCCAGAGATTTTATCTCGCTCTGCCTTTCGGAAGTTTAGGAACGTTGTCTTAATTTCTTTTTTTGAGATAGAAACAACCTCTTCAGGCTCACGGAACACATCAATATTAAAAAGAAGGAGATACCAACGGTGAATGTATCTCAACCACAGTATGCGTGAAGAGTGGTCCAAGCCTATACAATCAAGAATAATATCCTGAGTGAATCGAGTCTCTGGCTTAGCCCAAATAGAACGCCACAATAAAAGTGGCCGGACTGCTGCTAAGTCAGAAATGAACTCGATCCCGACTTCTTCATGGATCAGCTGGATGGAGGCGGAAGGGGGAACACATAACAACCTCCTTAAAAAATTATTTTCCTCCTTCTGCAGGGATATACCCTCGCTATGTCCCCACACCCCTGCCCCATACAGAGCAGAGGAGACACAGCATACATTGTATATGTTCATCATGTCTAAAATGCTTCGTGAGCCAAGTTTAGAGGCAAAACGAAAAATACTGCTAGTAGACCGCAGCATTTTTAGTCTGATAGAATCAAATTCCGAGGTCCAGGACCCACTATTGTTGTATGTAATTCCTAGATAACAAAAGGACTTGACAGGAGTCAACTTTTCCTTATCCAGGAAAAAGGTATGCTTTACCTGCTTAGCTGCCTGACCGCATGACATTACATACGTCTTGGTTTTGTTCACACGAAGCCGCCTAACTTGAATAAACTGCATAAAATTATCGATTAGGCGCTGAAGGCCCATCTGTGTTCGGGATAAAAGAACAGCGTCATCCGCGTAAAGTAACAGCGGAACAGGTTTACCACCAATCAGGGGGGCATCTGCTGGGATGTCAACCAAGGAACGGTCGACGTCATTAATAAAGAGGGAAAATAAAAGCGGGGCCAAAACACATCCCTGGCGTATGCCCCGAGACACTTTAAAAAACGGGGTACATTCACCAAGGGTGCCATAGCGGACCTTACAGGAGAGTTTTTCGTAGAGTCTAGCCAAAAAATGAACTATTTCCCTTGGGGCCCCTGCATCAAGCAAAACCTCCCAAAGAATGGTATGGTTAACCAAATCAAAAGCGCTGCTCAAATCAGCAAAACATAAAAAGAGGTTGCCATTTTTAGCCACAGTATATTTGTTGATTAAAAGGTCCAGATTTACACATTGGTCCAATGTGCCCAGGCCTTTCCGAAAGCCATATTGGACTCTAGTTAAGATGTTAAAATCAGTTGCCCAATCTTCCAGCCTCTTGAGCAAAATCCTACTCATCACCTTTACAGAGGCGTCCAATAATGAAATTGGACGGTAGTTAGAGGCCTCTGATTTATCACCTTTCTTATGTAAAGGAATAATGACCGATTGGCCCCAAGTGGATGGAAAATTAGTTTCTGCCGCGCAATTAAATATCCTCGCCAAGATGGGAGCCCATAAAGCCGGTTCATCTTTGTATAAATCCAGCGGGACCCCATCGGGGCCAGGGGCCTTGCCTACTTTGCTTAAAGAAATTGCTTCATGGCTTTCTTCTAATGTTATTCCCAACGGGTGGGGTAGCCATGGAGTAGGCTCAGGTGATAGTGACTCAGAAGATAACCCTTCTGGATTAAAAATTTTGGAAAAATGACTAACCCAATCGCTGCATGCCACATAAGAAGTTAATTCTGGAACATTTTCTTTATTGAGAAACGGGCTGTTAATTGTTTCCCAATACAGTTTGCAGTTTTTAGTCTCGGCTGCTTCCTTCAACTTATCCCACGCCTCAGTCTGTAATACCCTTTTCCTAGTGTTAATTGCTATTTTATATCTAGCCCTAAAATATTGTATATCCGTCTTGACGCGTGGTTTGGTACCTAAAGCATTCTTTAGATCACGGAGGGTGACTATACAGGTCTTATCAAACCACCCCTGCTTCGGACCACTATTGGCTAACGGGGCCTTAGTAAAAATACCATCAATAATACTATTCATGGAGACAAAGTGAGCTATTAGGCAGCCAGAATCACAATCATCATCCAAACAGGAACTAATTTGATTCTTACAGTGAGTAAGAACCTCCTTCTGCTTAACCTTAGAATTTAATCCAGTCCATTTAATCCTTAGACCCTTTGGTCTAATAGGTACTAAGTCAGTTGAACATTTTCCACCTGAAACTAATGAGGTACCATGCCCCAAGAGGGTAACACGAAGGCTGTTATGGTGACTGAGACTTTCTTCGTTTACATACAGATCAGTAAAGTCTCCACTGCTAGACAACAAAATATGATCTATAAATGATCCTGCATCTCTGCCTGTAAATGTAGGGCATGTTATTGCCTGGTTGTTTGTGTTACAGTTTAACAGGGTCATGTCTAGTGTGACTAGCATATTATTTAATGTGGAACCATAACTGCAATGTTGGAAGTGAGGAGAATCCTCCCTCGCCCCCAGGCCCCCCCAATGGCTACTCGTTGCTGCACCAAAGCCGCAGATGTTCCCGTTAGACAAATGGCAGGGCTGCAGGTTAAAATCCCCTGCCCAGACAACCTCGGCCTTTCTTTTCGAGATACCATGGGCCTTGACAATTTCCCTTTCTAGAGGCAGTAGAATATCCCCTCTGGTAGCATCAAAAATATTGTTGTAGAAATTTACTACAACTAAATCAATATTCTTCCTGCACTCCACCCTTATAACTTGGCTGTGAGTCCCAACAGTCGTACTGTATTTGACCGTACAATCACACAGCTTGGTGGATAAAAATAACAAAAGGCCCCCCTTAGCCCTACCCGAGCTAGATTTGGTTGCTCTAAGACAGTAAGATGTGTACCCTTCGATATTAATAGGGTCCAGACACCAAGTTTCCTGCAATAAAATTAGGTCCAATCCCTCCCCCAAAAAACTGGTCCAGAAGGGTGTACCTAGTTTGCTGGCAAGGCCAGCAATGTTCCAGGAAACAAGAGAGAGTCCTGCTGGTTTACCAGAGTCGCCAACAACAGACGACTCTGGCTGAATTGCTCGTAATAGGGCAGGACCATCTTCCCGAGAAATGGTATCTGGGCTTAATCTGGGGCTAACAGTAGCTGTACATGCATCAAGGCTACCCCTATTTTCTATACGTGGGAGGGGTATTAGCGATGACACCATTAAGGGTTCAAGAAGTGCGGCTAAAGGTGTGACTGGAGAAGAACTCGCCATATCTAAATAGGACGTAGAGATGTTTGAATCCAAAGCTTCAGTAGGGCTGAGTCAATCTACCTCGTCTAACACAGCATATCTGTTTGGATGGGCGAATTGTGAGAACAGGGGATCTTGGGAAGGGGGCAAGTCCTGCCATGTTTGTTGCCACTGGTGTTTAACTGGTTGTAGTGGCTGAAAGGGTTGCTGCCACTGATGGGCAGGCTGAAGTAGGGGTGGTGGAAAATGGGGGGGATGTTGCCAATGAGAATTAACATGGTGCAGGGGAAAAGATGGAGCATTTAATGGCTGCTGCTGAAAATTAACATAATGTGGAAGAAAAGGAGAAGGGTGTAGTGGTTGCTGCCAAGGTTTGGCAGCATGTTGCGGGGGGTACACAGATCCTCTATTACTTTGAAAAGTGGAACAAGGAGGGTTTGGTCTTGGAGACATCGGTAAAAAATAAGACAAAGGAAGTGGGTTAATTTGAGTCGCAGGACCACTATTGGGTGCATTACATATATAGCTAGCTGCCCCTATATCCCTAAAATTAACTGTAATTACGTCCCCTACTATTGTTTTCTTGCTTCTGCCCACCCAGTCCCCTCTACGCACGGTAAGAATTTCACCGTTCATGCTGTTAGGTAGAGGTTTATGTAAGTGGAGCCATTGAGCACATTTATTTCTAAGCTCAGTGAAAGTTTCTTTTACTCCCTCCTTCAACGGGGGGACTGCTGTCAACACAACCACAAAAGGAGAAACCTCTGGTGGTAGATTAATTGACCTAAAACGTGCCTGCTTTGGCTTAGGACCTTCAGGTTTGTTCGTAGGAAGAGGTACTGAAGGGGTATTAGATTTCCCTACAACATCTTTTACTTGAATAGTGGTGGTATTATTATCAACAACAGAGTGTTGGTGGGTCAAAATAGGAGCCATCACCTTCGAAGTGGGTATAGTTGTGGATTGGACAGAATTGTTCCCTGTTTGCGACAGATGAGATATAACTGGGTTCCCGGGGGCTACAGTTACTTGAACGTTGTTTAATACATCTTTAGGGGGCTGGATACACGATGAACATTTAGGGGCTACTTCTGTAATCCCTTGTGGCTGATCAGGCCCTTGCCCATTCGTTTTGTGTGGCCATTTAGAATGTATTAAAGATGTAAGCCTGTCCAATTTGGAAATTAAAGGCTTGATTTGTGCTGCTAATGTGGCTTCAAGGTCTAATTTTAAATCTGTTACCATGTTTTGCACCCAGCAAGGAATACCTGATGTCATTTGTGGAGTAGGGGAAATCAGATTGTGATTCCTAACTGATGCTTTTACTTTATTTTTACTCTTAGATATAGCCTTTGGGAGATTGGAAGCCCTTCCCCGAGGAACTATAGGTACAGGAGCGGTTTCCACATCATTAAACCCACTCAGACTCGGCGCCGCTTTGCCAGGTGACTGACAGGCTTCTAGATCTGGTGTAACCTCCAGGTCAACAAAAGACAGGTCTGAGTCTGATGGGGCAACCGATAAATCAACAGTATTTGGTACAGTCGGAGCACTATTAGTGGGCATGGTTAGGGGTAGGGAACAATTATTCGAAGACTGCAAAGCGGGTGATTTAACATTTGCCAGAGAACCCAAGGATGAGCGCTTAGCATTTGCAAGGTTCATGGAGACTCTCTTTTCCAGTAAAACAATACTTTGGTCAATAGTCTCATGTACACGGGAAATAAAAAGATCTATAGGTCCAGTCACCTGTGCTACCGCCGTAGCTTTCGCCGTAGCTTTTTTCGCGCAACTTCTGGTTCTATTGCGCATTGCCGACATCTTAGACGTTAATGATGATTGAGGGCGAAAGAGCAGGGGTTCAGGGCCAGGGCCGTCCTCTGCCGTCCTTGAACGGCCTTAAACGGCCCGCTCTTTGCCCGGTCTTCGCCCCGGTAGTCGCCCCGCGCGCGTCCCGCGTGCGCGTTGGGGCTGCACAGATTTTATTGGATGAGCAAGAGAGGTGGAGAGGGCGGGAAGAGGACCAGCTGCGGCCGATCAGCGCCGCGCTGCACGCTGGCCCTCGCAGTCCCGCCTCGAGGAGAAGGGTTGATTTTGGCTCTCTCAAATCGCGATGGTGCTCCTGTGCACTCCGAGGTGACTTTGGGTAATTTGATCGGATAGAGTCTTGCCTTCGAGCGGCCCCCGCGGAGCGGGGGCCGCGAGGCGTGAAGGTTTTGCTGGCGCTGGACACAGAGATGAAATGTGGAGCAAGAGGCAGGCAGCACTCACGACGTCCAAAAGGCAGAACCCACACTCCTGTCACACCGCTTGGTCTTTAACGGTGGAGGGGGCGGGAAGAGGACCAGCTGCGGCCGATCAGCGCCGCGCTGCACGCTGGTCCTCGCAGTCCCGCCTCGAGGAGAAGGGTTGATTTTCGCTCTCTCAAATCGCGATGGTGCTCCTGTGCACTCCGAGGTGACTTTGGGTAATTTGATCGGATAGAGTCTTGCCTTCGAGCGGCTCCCGCGGAGCGGGGGCCGCGAGGCGTGAAGGTTTTGCTGGCGCTGGACACAGAGATGAAATGTGGAGCAAGAGGCAGGCAGCACTCACAACGTCCAAAAGGCAGAACCTTTATCATTCATAATTTATACACTGGGCACAAAGTATCTTCTGCAATTGACATAATTCCACCATATGTGTCTATTTTACAACATGGACAATCCCAACTGCAGTCCATTATGATACTAAGCTGGAAGCAAAGATTTTGTTCTGGCCATGTGTTGTGGTGTTACATCAATAGTATGAGACTGTTTTCTGCATATTATCCAACAGAAATACATATAGTATTGGTACAAAGAGATGCAAAATATACCATATTACACATACAAAAATTAGAACAATTTCCTGTCACCATATCTGAGACACCATATGCAGACTGGATAATCCATGGTTCCATCACTCTAACGGTCACAGTGATTAATCCGGTATTGAAGCTACTTTTGAATGGGAGGTATTTGGTGCTGAATGATCAACGTTGCAGCAGAATGGAACCAGGCATCACTTAACTAGTAATGGTTAATTCAAAGTCACTTGCCCACACATTTAGGGAGGCGCAACTATGGTCTTCAATAGATGTTTCCAACATATGCTTTGATTCTGTGGTAAATTGAAAGCCATGATATTTTTAAAAAATGTGGTCTTAACATCAGGCAGAGAGACATTTTTTATTTTTTTAATTTTTCATACATCTTTTTATCGAACAGATAAAAACAGGGAAAAAACAATAACAGGTGGTTTACATCGCAGAATGAAGGAGCAATAATATACATTCATGGATATAGACGGAGAATCATCAATAATGTATGATCACGAGCTACATCTGGCATGTGGCCATCCTACAATCAGGATTGTCACGCAGCCGCCTACCGACAACCCCACCTCCCCAGGAAAAACAGGATAATCATTGAGTAACAACCCAGAGTAGGAGGGAGGGGGAAGGGTGCAGCGACAATAAGGTTACGGTGTTACATCCACATACCAAACACAATAATAAATTACGTATCAATTGACTGACTCAGACAAATGATATCCCCACCAGAACCCGTCTACCCCTTAACACAACTCCGCTACTCAATGAGACCACCTATATCATGATTTTGAAGGATTTCAAACATAAAACTACGTATACGGACTAAACAAACACCCCTCCTCCCACCCTGCACCCCAGCATATGGCTTGCGCCCTATCCCCAACCAGCTGTGTGCCTGTCGCCCCATCCAACCAGGTACTAAATGTAGTAAAACTTGGAGGAGGACATCTCAATACGGGCCCCCGGCCCCCCCTCCTCCCCGCCAGAACCAAGAGTCCCCATAAGAAGCGCACAACACCATTAAGAGTCAAAGTTCAAACTAAACAGGGGAAACAGCAGTTACCACCCTACCTCCCGTAAACAAAATGGTAACGAATCCCACTTCAGAAAACCCATGGTGCCAAACCCCAACAATTAGTCTCTGCCTAGACCCTTCCGATCAGGTGTACGAGCCCCCTCCAGGAAGGTTTTCACCTCCGCAGGATATTCGAAATGTGGAAACAGTTCAGTAAAGTTCCGTACGAGGCGAGGCAAAGTTGCAAAGACTCTGGGAACCCAGTCGGCATCAACAATGACCCTCATCGACAGAAGCTCCCAACATCGTTTTCTCTGTGAGGATAATGAAAGCGTCGAAGAGGGAATACACACTGCATCGTTCCATAGATAGTTCCCATCAAAAGTGTCCGGAAGGGGATCGACAATTAAACCATACTTAGTAGACGATACAAGTATCACATATGGTCAGTCAAAAGTTAAAATTTATCACAATTCATATTAAAAACATAAAAAGCAAATGACACAACAATAAAAAGTGGCAAAAGGAATAAATCTCGAAGCGCGTTTCGGCGACCAGCGCCTTCTTCTGGAGCAGCCACGTATATCCTATATAATAAAGTAAAAATATAGAACAGGAATAACAACATTAAAATCCTCATATACTAGTCAAAAAATACATACACAATGTCTAAACAATTAATCTTAAACCTATTTATAGCCTCTCAATTTTAGCAAGTTTACACATTGTATTATGCGCCCATGTTACGGGCTTTCATTTCCTTGTACACTTTAGAGGACCATGGACCTACGATTTTGTTAGACCGATAATTAATGATTCACAGAAAAGGCTAATTTTGGGAACAATTTTGCAAATGTGCATTACGTGGGGGGCAGATACATAGGGTTCGGGAGGGTTAGGAAGGGGGGGGGGGCTTTGGTTGAATGACAGGGACCTCCTCCAAGGGCGTCAGTTTGGTTGAATAGTATTAAATTATTTACGGCAGTTTGGTTGGATAATGTTAGATTGCCTTAATAAATCGACTACATGGCACTACAGTGATATTATATGTTCATAGACATGTTAGAAGCCCCGTAGATGCTAAATGATATAAAACTTCAACATGTTTATCCTATGTCCAACCTCGTGCCGCTGGATCTAGCAGAAATTTAAAACTAAGACGTTACTTTTAAATACTCATGTATTGACTTCAGTGTAGTAATTATTGTATGCTATATCTTCGCCACTGGTCAGCAAGTTATTCACAAAACTGCAAGGAAATGTCAGAATTATTTCACTATTGATTTATTCCTAGTTGAGAGGCGACATTCTAGCCATGACACTTAAGGTGATATATGTATTCAGTCAGTCAGTCAAAACTCTTTATTTCGATTAATTAAAATCATAAAAGAAGCAACAATACATACATACAAAGTAGATAAAAATATAAAATAAACACGCATATATATACTGACATTCATGTATATACACTATTTATATTACATAATTCATTAAAAAAAACAGTTAGTCCAAAATGTCTCCAAATAGCCTAGAAACTACCATTAAAATGCAATAAAATGTATAATATCATCAGTTCCATGATTGTGGGACAGGAATTCAATTCTTACATATTCTTCTTTTGTTCTTTACTATATGTATTTACCTAATTTCGTTTCAGAAAAGGAAGCAGGGTCCTTGTCGGTCTGTGTTCTATATAGGACGGAGGCGCCTCTACATAACATGCAAGTAACGCTTGTAACTCTGATGTATTCAACCTGTGCCAAAGGAAGACCCGAATTTTCTCATATTAATAATTCAGTGTGAAAATGCTATATTATTAGTGTGAAAACATATTCGTAGTTTAAAAATACCTACAACAGTAATGCAGCCCAACAAATATACTTGGCTCAAATCAGCGAAATTGTAGACATCCGGTTTCTATTTAGGTTGATTCCACAGTGTGGGGAACAGAAAAGCGATCAGTACTCTCCCATTATGTGGTCGAGATACTATTCTTTTAGAGGATAAACTGCACATGTTACCTGTCGTCTCTTGTTACAAATGATTCACTCAGCTTGCACTTATTGCAGCTACGAAGAATCGAGGTATTTAATTTCCATTTATAAGTACATTCTAAAAATAGAAACGATAATAAATGGACTAATTAATGTTCGCATTTGGTACTTTTCAAATACAACCCTGAAGACTATACTGAAGTTAAGGCAGGGAAGCCGCAATTACCTTTTTTTTAATTCTGTGAAACATAGTCACTTACTCCCAGGACTTGCAGATGTATAACGGCACACAAGCTAAAAGATAATGGACACGGACCATATCATTATTAACTGACCTCCAAATGTAAACACCGATTTAATATAGATCAGCTCATTTGCATTAAAAAACAATGAGTACCTTTAATAACTTTAACAGTCGCAGCAAAAAGAAGGGGGGAAGTTCTTCCTGATATGGAGAATTCCCTACATCGAATATTTTGTTCTGTTAAAGAGAAAATGAGTAGACATACTATTCTTCTTCAAAATAAGAGCGTACAGGCACAGTTTAAATGTCCTGTCACAGAGTTGCTGCATTATTCAGCAATGAGTCAATACACTCACCAGGTACGGATATGTCAATAGCTCAAAAACGTCCGGGAGCAAGGCGTGGGGGTCTGGTAGCTTCCTTCGATGTCGGTAATACTCGTATTGTGGCTTGATCCGGCTATTTTTAAATCATTTTTAAATCGTTTTTAGGCGGGTTAAAGAGAACAAACATAATTTTTCCCAGCTGTAGCTGAACCACAATGCTGTTACGCCATGACGATGTGGAGCAAACGTAATCGATGAGGGACTCCAAGGGAGGAACTCAATGTAAATATAAAAAATGGACTAGACCATTTATTTTGGGGATTGCAAATAAAGCAAGGTAAAAACGGGACATATATCATATTGTGGTGCAACTCACAACATAGATCCTGAAGAAGGACTCACCAGTTCAATTCAAAGAATGACGGACCATATATTATGTTGTGGTGCAACTCACAACATAAATACTAAAGAAGGACTCACCAGTTCACTTCAAAGAATGCAATGGTAGACAGAATATGTCTACATGCCGAGAATTACTTTTAACTTATCTTAAATTCTTCTATAGGGTCAGGCTCGTAATAATAATCAAATGGACAAGTATTATCTAGATTTTTTTTTAAACTAAAGAGATCAAGCCAGGCAATTATAAATAAAATCAGATGCAATGGGCCCGCAATAGGTTATATCTTCATTACATCGAGGTGCATCGTGTGAAACTAATTTTATTGAGGAAATCTGTCTTAATATAAATATATATCCCAGAGTGCAATTTAAAGAATCTCAACCTAAATCAAATGCAGTTTCATGATTTCCCGACCTTCCTAGTCTACACAGAGCACTGAAGTACCATCCAATTTCCAACCTAATACTTTCAACTAACAGATAGCATTCTCCCATGGGATCATATCTGCCCATTTGTTGGTGTTGTGGACAGTACTGAAAGTAGAAAGTCAAGATTGGTAGTGTTATGCACCATGGATTATCCAATCTGATGATGCTATCTCTGTACTGTAAAAGGAAAGTTCTCCATTCATTAAATATGCAACGTAGCGTATTTTGCATTCTTCAGTGTCGTAGATATCTGTTGTTCTGAAAGGTAATAAGATGAAAACAGATGTGCGATGATAATGTGTTGACACAGCACAAGGCCAGAACGTAGCGTCTGTAGTGTCCAGATCAATAATACAATAGACCTAAGTTGGGACTGTCCATTTTGTAATGTAGACATGTCTTGCTGTATTACAGCTATTGTGGATGACACAATGTTACCCAAGGAATATATCCTGGAGGCTAAGGTGGTCATACCATTATCCACTACTGAAAGAGCCTGTTGGCCCTATCAATCTTACGCAGTATTTCAGAAGACTTGTGTTGATATAGTTTCCATATCTCATGCTAGATGGCATAAAGTAAGAATTTTTTATGTGGCTTTCTAGAATGTATTAAAAAGATCTATAGGCCCAGGGCATTTGATAAAAAGGCAAGTGCTGCTGTACCTGTGACAGTCAATCAAGACACAACTTCCCAACACTGTAGGTCATCACTACCCTGAATGTTAAGTCGGCACATATCACATGTCTTGCCTATTTGCTGTAAAGCCCTTGCTGACACCTAGTAATGGAGCCTGATATCTTTGTTTGTCTAATGGCTACATTAACAATCACTTCCAAATGTGGTCTGAGGACTTATGCTTATCTCTAATCAGTATGCTGTTTATGGTACCCTTAGGGTATGTTGGTAATTGCTGTGAGTTTTCAAATTGAGTAAGAGTAGGAACCTGTGTTGTGTTCAAATCTTTTATCTTGGAAAGGCCAAGACATACTCTTTGTTGCACAGTTTTATTCAGGAAAATTATTTGTGATGGTATTAAAAAGGCCCTAAACAAACCCTCAGTTTCCTAAATCTGACATTGATTAATTCCCTATATAGATTTCATAGCTATTGTGTCTCTCAAGGTTGAAACCTTCTTCAGAGAGATGGAAAAGGATAGAAGGATAGTAAGTCAGTTTGTGTATGTGGACATATTTTTCTATGCAGGTGCCTTGCATGCTTCTAATAAAAAGAAGCTGGGTCAAATGTTTCATACCCAGAAAAATATTCAAATTTCTGTGTGAATGCTTTTGAACTACCCCTTGGTGCTGAAGGACAATGTTCCCATTGTGTAACATTTGAAACGTCATGAGGGACACTAGCTTTGTGTGGGAAATGATATTGGTAATGTTAAAAACAAAACATCTCATCAAAGCTAGCTGTACCATCAAATAACGCATCAGAAGAGAACACAGTTGAATGTTCTAGATCTTCTAACATTTCATACACTGTATCAATGTCCCAATCAACAGAAACAGCACTAGGGGTGATATTGTAACGTAAGGAAGTTTCAAACAAATGTGGAATTTGTAAGTTTAGTGGGACCATACACATCAAATGATACCTTACCCCATAAAATTCCATCCAGAACTGAAACAGCTGAAATGTTCATGAGGTAAAAATCTCTTTCTTCACAATGTGATGATGAAAGTGGTTTCAGAACCACGTTTATCATGTGTACTGTAGAGTGTTCTGGGATACAATATCTGTGCAGAAGCAGAAAGAACACCGGAGAAACATAGTATGTTTATTTTAACCAAAGATAGAAAATACACACCTTCAGTTCAAATGACAGGAGTACTCAGGGTGGCAGTTGCTCTGATGTGTAGGAGGAGAAGTCATCAAAGTCAATAAAGTAACCAGAAGCAGTCTGATCTATGCTAGGCAGCTCAGCAAGTTGTGTTGAACTTGATGAAGAACCAATCTGTTGTAGATTCACGGAAACCCTGCTCTTTCCAGGATTTGTGTTTCTGTACTTGTGGACTGTACAGTTGATGTCATTTTTACAAAAGGTAGATGACATGCGGTGTTGTTGTTTATTGTTGGGTCTAGTTGGAGAGAGCTTGCTTCATTCATAATTGAAGCTTCCCTCTGAACCTTCTGGATGCCAGTGAGAGTAGACCGGTAGCTAACCAGAAGCCCACATGGATTACTATTGAGAAGCTGATGCATAGTGTGGTTTTGATTAGATCAATGAAGACAAATCTTTTGTATCAGTATCTGGTGAGAGAAGCACTGTCCTTGTATCTTCAACAGCCAAGACAGGCAACGGCCCAAACTCCTTCTTGTCCACAATACTTTCTCTGACCAGATCCCCAACCTTAGGGATTCTAAACAGGAACTAAGTTGTGGCTGCATCTCTGAATTCCAGATGGCATAAAAATGCTAAGGGTAGCAAAAGTAACATCAAGTTCCCTCACACTATACAACATAAAAAAAGTGACACCACTTGAACATTTACCTTGGATAGCTGCAGGAAGTGCCATGACATGAATTATTACCATTGTGTTACTAGAAAAGTAATATCATGAAATCACTCCAACTTTGAGCTTCAGGGGATCACTGGGAATTACATCATGGAAGTGGACTTTGAAAGCACACTAAAATAAATACCATTACCCCAAACCTACTCAACATGTTCCTATAGAATTCCTGGATGAGTGTTCAAGGAATCATTACTAGAATAAATATGATGCACCATACATGGTAAAATCATGGCTGAGAGAGGAGCAGCAACTCCAGGCAGAGGCACAATGTGGCTGCTGAGCCTCATCCGCCTCATCCAGCACAACATGAGTGTGCAGACACTGCTCCTCCTAAAGAGAGAACAGCCTCGCCACCCACTCAATGCCCTATATACAACCTGCCCAACACCCAGAGCCCAAACATATCCACAGTTAAGGAGTCTCATTCCTGTGAATTTATCAAATATTCGTCTTTAATTCAGGGCAAAATCCTGGATGGGATGACTAATTCTTGCCCTGTATCTCTCTAGAATAAACAGATACCTCTCAATTGTCAGTTGTTGTGTCTCAGTATATAATATTAAGTCTAACCTCCTGATATTCATTGTGACCGGGTGTTCATCCATTTTCAAAATGATGCTACTTTTAGTCGACTTTCACGTCAATCCTTGGCCTCCCTTCATTTTACATGTTGCCTCTTTCATGTAGAACTGGATTGCAGGTTTCACTGAAAACATGTTGGCAGGTGTCAGGGTGGACAAAGACAAATTATACCAAATCAGTGAATAACAGGCTTATCCCTATGTTTCAACAGACATCACAAGCTCCAACATTGGAGCTACTGACTGCAAAGTTCAGTTGTAAGATGTAGCCTTAAGGTTACATTATTCCTAGATTATCCGGCTTCACACTGAAGTACTAATGATGACATAGTAAAACTATATAGCAGTGTCATTGATGAAGTGCATCCACATGATTCAAGAAACACAACCACAGCACTGAGTGCTCTCTGGCACAAAGTAAGTAGAATCAGCAGTTTGTGTCACAAATGATCAAGAATATATTGAACTTTCGTTTCTAAGTCATGTTGGGAAATTTGAATTTCACCGCCAATCTTATGGAACAAGCTACGCCCATGCCAATGCAAATGTATCATTGTGGGCTGCCTCATGCTAGTTCTACTAGAAGCCTTTAATGATCACAATAGTACAAGATGGTCTACCTTTCAAACATATTACACTTACATGCATCTGAAGGTGCTGGGGCCTTGTTGCTTGTTCTGTATGTCTGAAGAATGATTGCACTGCACAGCTTGTGTGTAGCCTATTCTGTGGTTGCACCTAGCACTGTTAGCACTTTGAATATTCTTCGATGCCTCAATCAATCAATCAATCAGAGCATTTATATAGCGCGCTACTCACCCGGAGGGTCTCAAGGTGCTAGGGGAGGGGGGGTCTGCTACTGCTCGAAGAGCCAGGTCTTGAGCTGCTTCCTGAAGGCGAGGTGGTCCTGGGTCAGGCGGAGGTGGGTCGGGAGGGAGTTCCAAGTCTTGGCGGTGAGGTAGGAGAAGGACCTTCCCCCTGTGGTGGCTCTTCGGATGCGGGGGACGGAGGCGAGGGCGTGGCCGGTCGATCGAAGCTGGCTATTGGGAGCGTAGAAGTTGAGGTGGCTGTTGAGGTATCCTGGGCCTTGGTTGTGCAGGGCTTTGTGTGCGTGGGTGAGGAGACGGAAGGTGATTCTCTTGTTGACCGGGAGCCAGTGCAGGTCTTTCAGGAGTCCAGAGATGTGGTTGCGACGGGGGATGTCCAGGATGAGTCGAGCTGAGGCGTTCTGGATCTGCTGGAGTCTCTTCTGGAGTTTGGCGGTAGTTCAGGCGTAGAGGGAGTTGCCGTAGTCCAGTCGGCTGGTGACGAGGGCCTGGGTGACTGTCTTCCTGGTCTCGGTGGGGATCCACCGGAAGATCTTGCGCAGCATGCGTAGGATGTTGAAGCACGATGAGGAGACGGCTTTGACTTGTCTGGTCATGGAGAGGGAGGAGTCCAGGATGAAGCCCAGGTTGCGTGCGTGGTCTGTTGGTTTGGGTGCGCTGCCTAGGACGGGGGGCCACCAGGAGTCGTCCCAGGCGGAGGGTGAGGATCCCAGGATGAGGACTTCCATCTTTTCCGAGTTCAGTTTCAGGCAGCTGTTCTTCATCCATTCGGCTACCTCTTTCACCCCTTCGTGTAGGTTGGCTCTGGCGGTGGCGGGGTCGTTGGTGAGGGAGAGGATCAGCTTGGTGTCGTCGGCGTAGGAGATGATGTTGAGGTTGTGCTGGCATGCGATGGCTGCGAGGGGGCTCATGTAGACGTTGAAGAGGGTTGGGCTCAGCGAGGAGCCTTGAGGAACGCCGCAGATGACTTCCGTGGCTTCTGATCTGAACGGGGGGAGGCGGACTCTCTGTGTCCTTCTGGCGAGGAAGGAGGTGATCCATTCCAGTGCCTTCTCCTGGATTCCGACGCTGCTGAGGCGCTGTACTAGGGTACGGTGGCAGACAGTGTCGAAGGCCGTGGAGAGGTCTAGGAGGATGAGGGCCGCTGTTTCTCCGTTGTCGAGCAGGGTTTGGATGTCATCGGTTGCTGCGATCGGGGCGGTCTCGGTGCTGTGGTTGGCCCGGAAGCCAGACTGCGAGAGGCCGAGGGATCCGTTCGTCTCGAGGAAGGCGGCCAGCTGCTTGTTGACGGTCTTCTCGATGACTTTTGCGGGAGACGGGAGCAGCGAGATGGGTCGGTAGTTCTTGAGGCCGGTGGGGTCGGCTGATGGCTTCTTTAGTAGGGCGCTGAGTTCGGCGTGCTTCCAGCTCTCCGGGAAGGTAGCGGTGTCGAAGGAGGCGTTGATGATGTCCCGCAGGTGGGGTGCGATGACAGCGGCGGCCTTGTTGAAGACGTGGTGAGGGCAAGGGTTGGTCGGAGATCCGGAGTGGATGGAGTTCATCGTGCGGATGGTGTCTTCGGTGCTGATCGGGGTCCAAGCGTGGAGGGTGGTGGTGGGGGGGGTGGTTCGGTCGTGGTGTGCGTCGGTTGAGTGCTGAAGCTGTTGTGTATGTCCGCGATCTTGTTGTCCGCAATCTTGTTGTGCCTTAAGATGCTGAGGTGATGAGGGTTTGCTTAAGTCCATGAAAGAGCAGTATTATGATGTGACAGGTTTCGATTAAGAGTGGTGGATGGTTGATGACATGGCAATTATCATCAGGTAGAGAGGATGGTTTGACAAACCCAGAGAAGACTGCATGTTTGTGAGGCACAACTTAAGTACATTGACATTGGAGTAGGTGGATCCAATGGTTTGTTTCATGAAGGAAGACTAGTGCTTATTTTAAAAGTCTTATTTGAGTGAAGGAGTTTGAACTCTAAGAGAAGTTTATGTGTTCATCTTATAATGGATAAGATGCTGAAGAGGTCTGTTATTTCCTCAGTTAATATGTGTTGAAATGAGATTGGATGTAAGGTTGTGATCTGAGATGCTGAAAAGGCAAGGGGTTGAGGAATAGGTATGTACTGATAGTGGTAACGGTAGTATTTCGAGGGAATACATGGCCAAGAACACACATGGATGAACTCAAAGTCAAGCAAATACATCATTGCTAACTCTATTCATGGTTAAATATTGTAGAAAGCTGCCCTTTTTTATAGTTAGTCAGTCATTCATTCATTCAAATAACTTTATTTCGATTTCACAAGAAATCATAAAAGTATACATATAAAAAACAACAATGTACAATAAAACCACAATACCACAACACATATTTACATATTTCTGGTTTTCAAAACACTCAATATTGGTTTCTAATAACAAGGGCTGATCTAATAAAGCTAAGTACAGCATTACAAATGATTGGGGTTGAAAAAGATAATAAATATTCATAACACTCTTTGTAGTAGCATGATCCAAAGGATAGTAATAATGGTCTAATAAAGGTATTTCTTGGGACCTTATACAAAGCGCAGAAAAGAATAAGGTGCAAGGTGTTTTGCGAAACCTTATCATTACAGTGGAAAAAAGGTAATTTCTCACACCACCCCCCCTGCTTTGGAAAAGCAAAAAGGAAGTGTAGAGTTAGTCAGTCATAAAAGTTATTTCGGTCTTATGACCATAAAAGTAAAAATACAGACATTTCTTTAAAACAGAATTGTTATATACATGATGAAAATGCAACAAAAGTTAGTTAATATTAGTGCCAAAAATGCAAATGGTACAAAGCAATGAAGCACAAAAATACACGAAGGGCCGGCAACGACAGAGTAATAAATAGCAAAGTCCATCATAAAACAATTTATTTGTTGTTTGTGTAGAGCTATAATGGTAAAGAATCTAAAAAACATGATTTTCAAATTAAAACAGGAGGAAATGGATATATATATGTATAAGAATTTAAGAACTGGTTAAAAAGTACATTAAAGGATAGTATCTTAGCAATATCCAAAATGTTAGTGTTGTAGCTTCAAGACAGGCCTTCTAATAAACCACATGGTGCCAAGGAACTTTGCTACAGCGCAGACAAATATAAAGCTAGTGTCAGATTTTAGGATGTGCAGCGACTCTAAATGGTACTGGATACCAAAGCGTTTACATATGGGAGATAACCATTTGGCTCTCGGCCTCTTGAACAATGGGCAGGCAAAAAATATATCACCTATAGATTCCATAGTATGAGGACAGCCTAGACAATTTTGTAAATCACTTTAGGAGGGCGCCAGGAAGCTGTAAAAGTGTTCACTATAAGTGAACCATATCTAAATTGCATAAACAGCTTCCTGACCTGGGGAGTCATGAAGCATCCAGGAAATATTCATATGAAGCAAGCTGTTTGAACTCCATAAACTCAGTAGTTAGGCATCCTCAGGGCGAGTATAAAAGGGAAGACTGGGCCACGGAATGGCAAAAATATTTTGTAAGTAATTTCTTTGTAGGCAATCCTACCCTATTCCTCAATTCCCACAGTATGACTTAGGTTGGTGGTTTGATTTAATGTGTTGGCACCATTTTTATCAGATATTGTATGGCCATTAGCTGCCCTGAGGTCGAACTCAAGAGTGAGTGTGCTGAACTGGAGGGATACTTGCGACCACTGTTTGATAGGTGGTATATCAAGGTGAGGAACAAGGCCCACCTCATCGTCCTCTCTACCTCGACATTTATCCTCCTTCTTGAGGGGTTAAAAGGTGGCATTAAAGTCGCCGGCTACAACCAGTAAAGGCTGGGGCCCCGTTGTCCACTAGTTCTTCCTGCTCTTTGAGTGTGGCTGACTTACTGCCTGCTCTAGTTCCCCGAGCGTAAACATTGAAAAAGTCCATTGCAATACCATTTAATCCCCTGACTTGAATAGCCATAATATCAGGACTGTTAGTCACAAGCTTCCGTACTGTACATTCAAGTGCAATTTTTTCCCAGGTCATCAACACCCCAATGGGTTACCTAAATTATTGGAACGTAAAATAGCCAGGGAGTATACAGGGGTGGTGGTCCGGGTTTCTTGCGAGATACAAACATCGAACGATTTGTGAGGGTAGAGTGTGTACTAGTATTTTCCACCCCTTGTTGTTTCTCAGACAGAGCTGATTGTACAAACAGAGGGGTACATGCATCAAGCTAACTACTGGTCGCAAAGTGGCTGATTTGCAGACTCAGCCCTTTTGCTACCGGTAACTAGCCTTTTGGGATGCATCAAGCCCAAACCCATTTGCTAAATAGGTAATCGCTAAATTTTGAGAATGCAGTTAGGGAATCACACTTTTCTATTCCCTAAATGCAATGCAAAAAACATTTTCAGAATGGGACTTTGCATTAAGGAATCGCAAATAACTGAGAATGTCAAGGCAATGGTAATTTGAGATTGCTCAGAAAAATGAAGAAAATTGCATTTTTATAAGTACCATGTACGGCACATACATGCCCTTAGGGCATGTGTGTGCACCACATGTGCACACATGCCAATTTTGGGGGTGCATCAGGGTGGCCTTTTGGGCCCCTAGCACCCTTTAAATTCCATGCGCAATTTGCGATTATCTATTTGGTAATCGCAAATTCACCGTGTCTCCCTTGCCTTGAATAGAGTGGTGGTTTCTGCCTGGCTTAGGTGTATGCCCTAGCCAACCAGAAATCCCATTTCCAACAGTATGCTATGGCATGCCTTCTGTCATATGATTACTTGAGTTCTCAGGATGGCAGAAATAGTGCTTCAGGCCCTGGTGACTCCTTTAACACTCATGCTTTGGGTACCGTGGTCCCACTCTACTTGGGACAAATAAGGGGGTTAAGTCTTTGCTAACTGTGAGTACCAGTTTGCTACATTGTGTATACAGCAAGAGTACTGGCACTGGGGCCTTGGCAGAAGGCTCCAGTGCACTGTCAGAATCATAACTATCAGCTTTGGGGAAAAATAGTGTGGGGATGCCACATTCTTCGAGGCCAACATCAAGGGGACTCCAAGCCCCAGCAGTCCACACTGGAGATGGGGCACTAATGCGATCAAAAGTGCCAATGCAGGATGCACGTGGACCGCTCCCAGGCAAATCCCAGGTCAAGGGCAGGCCCGTCCTTACCCATCATTGCCAGGAAGAGGCAGGACAGAGCCATCCCCTTTGGCTCGCGATTTGTGATTCCTGTGCATCCTGGATCTGACTCGTACAAGCATATCAATGTGTGAGTTACTTAGTGTCCCATTTTGAACTGTGTGTGGCTGTTTTGCCTACTTAGACTGATTGAGTTTGCTCAACAAGTGACTTCTGAGGGCGCTAGGCCCTGTGCCTTTTTATTTGGCCACCTGTTTGCTGCATATACTTATATTGCCTCAATATCTTGTACTCAGCCCCTGTTATCAATTCAATTGTTAGCATTTTGCCTATTGGTGGTGGAAGGTGAGGTTTGAGGCTCTGGAGTGTCAGTGCATGGTGAAAGTGAAAAGTGACAGTCTGCTCATATGTATATGTATTCTAATATCTTTACTTTCTAATTTTTTATTGTCTTCACTGTAATCATGGGCAAAATAAATTCGATAGACTACGGGAATGGGGAGGCTGAGGCCAAACACACCAAGGCTAAACAGTCTATTAAGTTGGTAGGAAGCAATTGTTCCTGTACAGGATTCATGAACTTCTAGTTGAATGTGAAGGTATGCTCACTCCCCCCATTCCACTGGACTCAGCCACATCAGCTGCTCATCCTTCAGATTCACGACCGACTTTGCCTGTTCGTCATAAAATAGTGTCCCCCACTGTAGATGTAATTGATCCAGGACTGCTCACAACATTTTGTCTATCCCTGTCCCAGGTCCTCCACCATTGATCTAAGTTTATCTTATCAATTGGCCCCATTATTGAATTTGGATTCTACCCAACTAGGAGAAATGGGGCTGGAGAAGAGTGTAGTTGCTCTGGAAACTGGGAGTGACAAGGAGTTAAGGACTTGCCAGATATTAATTTAAGTGCATCATTAATTAAAATCTTACAATTAAAATCTTCAATACACACTCATTAAAACATTTCAATAAATATAAAATCCATAGTAACCTTAACCAGACAATTTCCACAGCTCATAGTAGAGAATACATTATATACATTAATTTAGACAATCATTTTTACAAGACAACGAGAAAAATCTTATAGTAGAAATGATTAGTAGTTATAAATTCATTACTTATGTTCAAATTCACATGTGCAATATGAATGTCTGACATAATATCAACAGACAGAATATCGAAATGCAAAAACCCCAAACTGACCTTGAACCCTAAAAATATCCCTGTACCCCAAAAACCCAAAACTGACCCTGAAACCTAAACATACCCCTTTACCCAAAAACTGAAAACTGACCCTTATCCCTAAAAATACCCCTTTACCCAAAAACTGAAAACTGACCCTGAACCCTAAAAATACCCCTTTACCCAAAAACTGAAAACTGACCCTGAACCCTAAAAATACCCCTTTACCCAAAAACTGAAAACTGCCCCTGAACCCTAAAAATACCCCTTTACCCATGAACTGAAAACTGACCCTGAACCCTAAAAATACCCCTTTACCCAAAAACTGAAAACTGACCCAGAACCCTAAAAATACCCCTTTACCCAAAAACTGAAAACTGACCCTGAACCCTAAAAATACTCCTTTACCCAAAATTAATTAATATTATTCAATTACCAATTAATTAATAATTAACAATAACAATAAAGTAAATCTATTAGCACATTAGCTGTAATTAATTTAATTTAATAATTAATATTATTCTTCCCAATTAATTAATTAAGAACAACAAAAAATTATATATAAAAAATTACTATAATTAATGTAATTAAATAATTAATATTAATTAATTACCAACTAATTAATAATTATAAATATGTACAAAATTATATTAATTAATTAACTAATTAATATACATTAATTACCGATTAATTATTAATTAAAATATGTACAAACATATATCAATTAATTAATTATTATTAAATTACTTCCCACCCTATTCCCCTATAAACCCATAACCCGCTACAGAACATATTTATCAATTAATCAATTAATTGAAAATAATTAAAAATTATTTCTCAATTAATTAATTAATAATTCCTACTAATTAATAATTAATTTAACATAATTAAATTACTTCCCACCCTATTCCCCTATAAACCCACAACCCGCTACAGTAGTAAAAGACAATATTTAATTAAATTACATTAAAAATAAATAATAAAACATAATAAATTCAATATAATATACACTAAATTTATTTAAAAATTGATATTAGTAACATCAAAGTTATTTATTTCGATATTATTGACATCAATATTTAAAACTTCGATATTACTGATATCATACTAATATCGATATTAAGACTGTCGATATTACTTACCTTCGATATTTTGTCCCATCGATATTTAAACTTCGATATTTTTGTATATCGATATTTAAAAATCGATTTTTTGTCTGTGTACCGTATGAGTCAAGATTATTTATTAACACAAAAATGTTCAATGTCTTTAAATCATTCCGAGTTGCATTGCCTTATGCTTGTTGTCAGGGTTTGAATTTGTATTGTCCAAGGCTTGTATACAACCTCCTAAATTTTAATCCCAAACGCACAAGAACAGGATTATTTGCTAAACACGAAATGTCTTTTACAATATTTTCCAGAATGAGGTAGCTGCCAAGCAACCTAAATGCTTACACTCCTTTTTAGATTGTCAAGTGATGCTGGCCGAGTTTCCAGTGACGAGGGGCCGGTTCCGGTGAAGAGGGGCCGGTGAGAAGTTCCGAGGCTTCCTTCGATCGAGGACAAAATAAAGGAGAGCTGTAGGATCGGGAAAGGAGGGAAAACACACGAGCGGAGGGGCAGGGGAGGATCGGGAAGGAAGGAAGGACTTGCACTGGAGGTCTGGATTCAAGGCGGCTTTTCAATCCGGGGAGAGCTGGAGTCCGGAGCGCTTGTGGTGACGCGATGCAATGAAGCGAAGCACCGTCACGTTCTCGAGCGCTCCCTTTATAGATTTCAGCTTTGTGGCAGTTGTACACGTTCACGTTGCTTCACGTGAATTCCATTCAACCGTTTGTCATGTGGGATTTCACGTGGAGCACGAATCCAGCGTAATGAATTAAGAAAACAAGCATTGCTACAATCACTTATGCTTCTAAAGAAGCATTGCTACATGTAAACATTATACCACTGTTAATGAAATAAATATTCACTGCGCACATGGTCTAACAGGATATCTGGTGTAACTAAACATGCTCTCAGGTATGTAGTTTGAGAAGAGTGTTAAAGAGTTTAACAAATAGCAGCATGAGCTCCCTTAACAAGGGCTAGCTAGGGCCTACCTTAGGGGTGACTAAGATGCAATAAAAGGGCAGTCACAGATGTGGCACACACATTAAGTGTCAGGTTACAGCAGCAGTATCACTGCACGCACAGGTTCTGCAATGGCAGAGACCTGAGACAGGTTTGAAAGGTTACTTTGGTGAGTGGCGCAATCAGCACTAAAAGACCACCAGGAGCATTTAATTTACTGGCCCTTTGTATCAGAGATACCACTTTACAAGGGACTGACAGGTAAATTAAATATGCCAAACAGGTGTTTACCAAATAAAGCACACACAATTTACACTGGACAGCAGTGTTAAAGTACCCACCATGCCCTCACCATGCTTGGTAAGTTCAAAGTACTATCTTTAATATACATTAGTAACCCCTAGGTGCAGCATATCACAGATGTGGACATATAAATGCAATTTTTTATGTCCCTATAGAGATCCTTTCCATTAATGACTACAATAATTGTTCAGTGGCCTATAGCATATTATGGGCTGGCACCGAAAAAATGTAGGTCCCCAACTCCTTTCTGGTACAGCCAAATATGAAAAAAGTGGGACCTTTCACTAGGGCATTTTTTATTTTCGACATTTCTTGGGAAAAGCTGTCTTTGTTCTCCACTTTGTAGAGATTAGGAGGCTAGGGGGCCGAAGTCTGTGCTAGGGGCAGCAGCTTGGGTGGAAAACTGTCTCTATCCATTCAGCCAAACTGAGGTGCCCTGTAGCTGTGAGCTATATATTGTGGCGGGCCAGGAAGCGCTGTGACTCGCTCTTCGCTTTGGCCGGAGTGGTCGCTCCCAGTGCCCCTAGCGCCTCACTGGTATCGTTGGCAGCCCTTTTGTCGAATTTACATCCTGATTATAGCCTACAGCTGTGCCTGACTGCCGCTTTGCTTTGTATGCGCTTTGGCCTTTGATTGTACTTTTATCTGCTGTATTAGCGCGTTCTCCCCAAGCGCTCTGTTGTGCTCCCCCCTCCTCCATTTTGTTTATTGTTGTCGTCTTGCGCAGCCCACCCCGCCTCCCAGCTGAGCCGCCCTCGCCCCTCCCCCTTCACTATCCATATATGACAGGTGTTTTCGCGCGCAGTGTTCACGCGCAGCGACCGCGCCCAATCCGCGCCGAATGTGCGCCAAAGGTAAGCCCGTCTACGCCCGTCCGCGCCCGGACCGCGCCCAGCGCCAGACCCCCTGCCCCTCGCGCTGCCCAGCCCTCCCGCATTACCTACGATGCCACCACCCTTCTAGCCCTTAACCCCGGTCGCTCCCCCAACTGCGTCCAAGCCGCTCCTGGACACACCCATGGACCTTTCTCTTGCTACTCCTGCAAATTCATCGGCACCGACAACATCTCCGCTACGACCACACCACAGACTCCCGACCCCAACCACCTACAATGCATCCTTCTCAACACCCGATCGGTCCACAGACACGCCATCGACCTATGGAATCTACTAGACACCATCTCTCCAGACGTCGCCTTCCTAACAGAAACATGGATGAACGCTTCCTCCGCCCCAGACATCACCATTGCCATCCCTGAAGATTATAAGATCACACACAAGGACCGTACCGGCCACACAGGAGGAGGAATCGCTATCGTCCATAAAAAATCAATCCACATCTCAACCAGCTCTGACGTCAACCTCGCCAACTCTGAACACCTTCACTTCCAGATCCACATCGACCCCAAGACCACACTCAGAGGTACCCTCCTCTATAGACCACCAGGACCTCACGCAAAATTAAGTGAAGACATCACGGACTTCATCACTCCACACGCGCTCCCCTCCAAAGATTACATCCTTCTGGGAGACCTCAACTTTCACCTTGAAAAGAACAACGACCGCAACACCACCACCCTTTTGTACAACCTCGCCAACCTCGGACTTAAACAACTGGTCACTTCCCCCACCCACATCGCAGGTCACACACTCGACCCCATCTTCACCTCCAGCAATCATGTCTCCTTCAGCCACACTACGGATCTCCTCTGGACTGATCACAGCTGCGTTCACTTCACCTACAACAAGCCGAAACCCACCAACCACCTCCAACCAACTCTGCAAAGAAACTGGAACAAAATCACCATAGACCAGATCTCCTCATCGCTCCTTTTAAACACACCAGCCCACTCTTCTAACCCAGACCAAGCCGCCGCCAACTTCACCCTATGGTTATCCAACACCGCCGACATCCTAGCACCACTGAAAAAACGTCAAAGCAAACCTGGCAGCAAGAAGGCCTCATGGTTCAACGATGATCTTAAGAAATCCAAGAAACTCTGCCGCTCCCTTAAGAAGGCCTGGAAAAAAGACCCAACAACCAGCACCAAGGACGCCTTCAAAAACGCCATCCGCATACACCACCAACTGATCCGAAATGCCAAGAAAACAGTATTCAAGGATCGACTAGACAACAACGCCCACAACAGCAAGGAACTTTTCAACATTGTCAAGGAATTCACCAACCCCTCGGCCAACTCCAACGACCTCACCCCCTCTCAAGCCCTCTGCGACTCCCTGGCTCTATTCTTCCACAACAAAATTGCAGACATCCACAACAGCTTCGACAACCAACCCGGAGAACAACCCACCCAACCATATGCTGAACATTCTCCCCCCTCGAACACCCTTAACAACCGGAACCCAATCTCCACTGAGGACACCATCCGCCTGATGAACTCCATCCACTCAGGATCCCCCACAGACCCATGCCCTCACCACATCTTCAACAAAGCAGACTCCATCATAGCACCGCACCTCAGAGACGTCATCAACTGCTCCTTCAACTCCGCCACCTTCCCGGAAAGCTGGAAACACGCTGAACTTACCGCCCTTCTGAAAAAACCCACAGCGGACCCCACCGAACTAAAAAATTACCGCCCCATATCGCTCCTTCCTTTCCCGGCCAAAGTCATCGAGAAAGCTGTCAACAACCAGCTCGCCGCTTTCCTCGAAGCCAACAAATCCCTCGACTCCTCACAATCTGGCTTCCGAGCAAAACACAGCACTGAGACCGCCCTCATCGCAGCAACAGACGACATTCGAACTCTACTGGACAATGGAGACACAGTCGCCCTCATCCTCCTCGACCTCTCTGCAGCCTTCGACACAGTCTGCCACAGCACCCTTTTACAACGCCTCAGAAACATCGGAATACAAGGAAAAGCACTTGAATGGATCACCTCGTTCCTCACCGGAAGAACCCAGAGAGTCCGCCTTCCACCATTCAAGTCCGAGGCCACTGAAGTCATCTGTGGCGTACCACAAGGATCCTCACTCAGTCCCACCCTCTTCAACGTATACATGAGCCCCCTTGCGGCCATCGCTCGCCAACACAACCTCAACATCATCTCCTACGCGGATGACACTCAACTGATCCTTTCTCTCACCAATGACCCCAGCACCGCCAAAACTAACCTACACGAAGGAATGAAAGAAGTTGCCGAATGGATGAAACACAGCCGTCTGAAACTCAACTCAGATAAAACAGAAGTCCTCATCTTAGGTACATCCCCCTCTGCATGGGACGACTCTTGGTGGCCGGAAGCCCTTGGAAAAGCACCCATCCCGACAGACCACGCACGGAACCTAGGCGTTATCCTGGCTTCTTCACTCTCAATGAACAGACAAGTCAGCGCTGTATCCTCATCCTGCTTCAACATTCTTCGCATGCTCAAAAAAACATTTCACTGGATCCCCACCGAAACCAGAAAAACAGTCACCCATGCTCTGGTCACTAGCCGACTGGACTACGGAAACACCCTCTACGCAGGTACTACCGCTAAACTCCAGAAGAAACTCCAACAAATCCAAAACGCCTCAGCCAGAATCATATCAGACATCCCGCGTAACGAACACATCTCTGGTCACCTGAAAGACCTCCACTGGCTACCCGTCAATAAGAGGATCACTTTCCGACTGCTAACCCACGCACACAAATCACTCTACGACATCGGACCAGAATGCCTCAACTCACGACTGTCCTTTTACACCCCCCCGCCAACTACGTTCTTCCAACCAAGCCCTCGCCACTGTACCTCGCATCAACAAGACCACCATGGGAGGCAGATCCTTCTCATACCTGGCAGCTAAAACATGGAACTCACTCCCCACTTACCTTCGCCTTACCCAGAACCACCTAGCATTCAGAAAGCAGCTTAAAACATGGATATTTGACAAGTAATCCTCCTCCCCTCCCTAAGCGCCTTGAGACCCTATGGGTATGTAGTGCGCTATACAAATTCTTTACTTGACTTGACTTGACATGGCTCCGAGAGGATTAGGAGCAGGAAGAGGAGCAACAGCTTAGGCCTCTACCCCTTTAGCACTGACCCAAAAAGCTAAAATAGAAGCAGCGTAATTGCATCTCTTGGTGGCTAGGAGAGAATGAGCCTTACAGAAAAAGGGAGAAGCAATGAATATTGTAAGGGATTCAGCACTTCCAGGCTTTTCGCCCGTGGTGCATACCCCCCAGGCATGTCCTCAGGGTCCTCACCAGAAACTGTCACAAAGACCCTGGTGGAAAGGAAGTTATGGTCTCAGGCAGAAATACTGGGGATGAAACCTCCATGGCTCGCTAGCATGCATCAAGAGATTAATGAAGAGGGGAGTGAGGTCCTGGCTTTGCAAATGGCTACAAGGAAAATGACTGAGGTGAATAGTGCGATGATAGTCTCTACCAACCTCTGAAAAATGACCCTGTATTTGCATAAAAATCACAAGTTAGCCACCAAACTGCTCTGTGTATCTGGTATCATCTGGCGAGGCAGCTCAAAGCAGCCTGATATGGTATCTAGCATCACCAAGGGTCAAGAGGGCCAGGCTGTACCAGAGAACGACTCTGGGGGGGGTCTATCGGGCTGATCTAGGAGGAGGAGAGGATGCCCCTATTCAGGAACCCGTGGCACCGGATGACCTTGGACTTCTGGCTCCCTCAGTATAAAATAGTCTCCAGCTGAAACTCAGGGCCGAAGAACTGGATTCACCTAATTGTCCGGCAGCTGCCAGTGTGACTCCAGCTGCTGAAGGAAGCACTACCATGGCCCAATCTTAAATGGTCTCGACTTTTCAAATGCAACAAGTTTTCAAAACTATCTTGGGAAAAATACCGGATTGCAAATCTCACAGGCCCAGGAACTATCTCTACTGCATCTGAGACTAGATAATACCGAGTCTATGGTACAGCAAATACCAGAGCATTTTAAAGAACTGGAACAATATATATCAGATATTGAGGATCACTCCTTCGTATGTGATTCTGATATTGACTCTCTCCAGAAATAGCAACAGGCTTCACAGGTTAAGTTGGGTGAAATGGAAAATTACTACCAATTCTGCGCTTCATAGAGATACCGGAGAACAGTGAACGTCTCAGTTGTTAGTCGAATACTCTGGGCTATATTCTGTAATTGATCAGAGACCATTTACTTGACAAAGCACCGGGGGATTGATAACTGATCATAGTGGGACCCTCAGTGCTTTAAAAATTTGAACCTATACATAGCAATGTGAACTTGTGATAGTCTTTAAGGCCCTGTGTTTTTACTTCTCCAGTAATTTTGGTAGTTTTTACACTTTACACACTTTACGCACTTTGTTCGTTTTACTATTCTATTCTGTTCTCCTTCACGGGGGAGGAGGTAAATGCTGCAACTACTCATTTGTGTATTTAGGATTACCTTTTTCTATGGGGTAACCTGATTACATTTTGTACTTATGCAATGTGTCCACTTTCACTATGGCACTTTAGTTTCATCTGCAGAAGGAGGTAAGGTAGTTTGTATCTTGAGATGGGATAAGCTTAGAGTAACTGTTTTCCGAAAAGCTATTCAGCACTGCAAAGCTGATTTCTAATTGTCTTTCTTCTGAAAAAAAGGGTCTTTTTGCATGTTTGTAGCCTAAAGTATGATAGGCCATGGTCAACAAAACCGGCCCAAGTTTACCGACATATATTTAAATCACAAGCACTTTCTATTTTTGTGAAGAATAGCACTTTAAACAGGGGATACTCTTAAGGAGATTCCCTGGAAGCTGAAAAATCTATAGGATTTATGTGATTGAGGTAGGGAGGGAGGATAGATGCGGAACTAAGCGTCAAGTCAAGGGACTGAGGAGGAGTGGTAAGGGCTACCTCCTTTCTCAGGTAGTTTGGGGAGGGCAAAGGTGCTGGGGTTGGGGGATGAAGCAAAATAGGTGCAGTAGTAGCAGGCAAGTAAAGAACATGAATCAGTATCATGACAGTATAGTAATTAAGTTCGGTGAGCAAGGGACATGTGGAAGATGCTACGCCACTAAGGGATGTCAGGCAATTTCAACAATATTGTGGTTGGATAAAAAAGTATGACACAATAGAGATCATATTTGGTTTTTGTGGGCTGCGTTATGGTGGCTCATTCTAGAATGAAAGATGTCACAACCATTAAAAATAATAATATATATTGTAAATGGTTTTTCAAATGCAGGGAACAGAGGAGCAATGTTACATTCAATGGCCTCTGTTTTACCGCAGGTGATCTTCCTTCAAGAGACCCACCAGGAGTCTAAATGTCCTAATATTACACTTCCTATGAAGTATGCTCATTCATACTTTGCCACAGCACATTCTGCCGTATGGGGGTGGCTATTTTACGTCTTCTGCACTAGATTGAGAGCTTGGAAAGTTAGCAGAGATGTAGGGGCAATATGGATCTGGATTGAGGTTTCAGTTAATGGTGTAGACCTTGTGTTGCTGAATTATAATGGGCTGATTTTTGACAACATCCAGCCTCTGAAACAAATCTATGACTTGCTAATAAATACCCAGCATATTTTAGTAATGGGAGGTGATTTTAATTTCATTCAGGACCTGGGTTTGGATACATCAAATAAGGGTAAAGAGCTACTAAAACCAAAGACAGCTGGACTGTTATGAAGTATGAAAGAAGATGTTGCCTTAGTAGATCCATGACGCCTTTACCACCTAGGGATTTCTCAGTTTACTTGCTGCTCAGCTAGACATAAAACAGCCTCTTGTTTCAATTTACTTTAATAAAAAAAACAACTGGGGAGAGTTGAGTCTATTATTTTTTCTAATTCATTTTCTGATCATTCATTAGATTCCCTGGTAATAAATCTACCCACCCCCAAAAAACATAACAGTAGGTGGTATTACTATAAAGACTTGTTCTTGGATCAAAAGTGGATCCTTGAAACTCGTAAATTCATACACTTGTTCTACAGGGAAAATGTTAATACAGCATTGGGTTTTATGGTCTGGGAAGCTTTTAAGGCCACCTTTCAAAGAGGGGTGATTGCATGCAGGCCAAATTGTTATAAAACTACACAGCATAAGATCCAAGGTCTTCAGAATACTGTGGATCAAGCAAGGAGAGAACTTATGTCTAGGCCCCCAGGAAACAAGGAGGAAGTAATTATTCGGCAGGACATAAAGTTGAAGGAGCAATTAATAAACTTTTTTACTCTGGGAGAGACTTCGGAAAGTAAAGGATTTCAACAGTATGTATATGAAGAAAGTCAACACATAGGCAAATTCTTAGCATGGCCAACATAAACGTAACTGAGTAGGCAACTGATTTCACAAATAAGTGACACCAGTACAGCTAATATGGTTACTACCAAAGACAGAATTGTGGAAATCTTTGTGTCCCATTTTAAGGACATATATGCGGAGACCCAGTTAAACAACAAGCAGGCCCTTGAGGACTTTCTCAGTTCAGTTCAGCTACCCATGGTTACTGAGAATGAGTGTAAAGTTCTCATTGAGCCAATTACAGCTATAGAACTCAGGGATACTATAAAACCAATGGCTAATTTAAGGCTAGTGGTAATGATTGGATACCGATCGAAGTTGATAAGGTATTCATCAATGAACTTTCTTCCATGTTAGTTTCTTTGTACAATCAAATTATGGATGGGCTGCCTGTCTCTGACAGATTTAGGGAATCAGGGGTGATCACTGTCTTGAAGAAGGATAAGTATCCGACGGATCAAATTTCCTACCTTCCAATTAGTATAATAAACGTGGACTACAAGCTTTACAGGAAAATTTGGGCAAATAGGATCTCAAGATATGTGCAACAGGTGATACATGATGACCAAACAGGGATTCTGCCTGGCAGATCAATAGCGTAAAATGCTTTTTATTTGATTCAAGAAATTGACTATTTTTCAGCCAGCGAGGAAAGAGCAGCTATTTTAATGATAGATGCAGAAAAGGCATTCAATCTGGTTGATTGGCAGGCCTTTTTTTTTTTTTGCTCCTCCAGAAGTATGGCTTTTCTTCCTGTCTGATAGAGATGCTTAGGCGAACCTATGTGGGCGCAACTGCAAAGATAATCATAAACACAGAGCAGGCGGGTAAAGTACAGATAAGACGGCAGACTAGGCAGGGCTCCCCCCTTTCATCCCTTTTATTCTCGCTTTTTATTTAGCCAGTTGCAATAAAAATCGTACTAACATGGCTATCTTGGCTCCCCTACTGGGTATAATGAAAATTAAGCTCTTTGCTGATGATTTTACTTCAACCCAGATAGGGCAAATATTCAGATAGCGCTCAGGGAAATTCAACCATTTACAGAATTGGGGGGAGGGGATAAGTTTAATCAGTCCAAAACAGAGCTTCTCCTATTTAATTCACTAGAGGCCGATCGGCCTGAAGGGCTAACCTTTCTGACATAAGACCTATCCGATATCTTGGCCAATATGTCACAGCTGACTTCTCTCAATTGTTTTATTAAAACTATGCATAAACTTTTAATAAAATATATATATTTTTTAAATGGTCGCTTTTACCTCGGTCTATAGTAGGTCGAGTCTATTTGGTGAAAATGTTTATTTTTTTCTTGCTGATATTCCTGTTTCTAAATATTTCACTAAAAATACCGATTTCATATTTTAACGAAGTAGACATTGCTTTACAAGAGTTTGTGTGGGCAAAAAAAAGCCTCGGATCAAGTTATCCATTCTTTAATTAGACATGGAGCAGGGGGGACATGCATTACCTCATCTATCTACCTATTATCAAGCTGTGTTGGCTGCCCCGCATCAAAATTTGATAACTTTTTATTGAATCTTATGTTATTAGTGCAATCAAATTACCAGCATTTCTGTACCCTGCATAGCTACCTAAAAAGACAAGATGCCTGGTGGTGAATATAATTGGTAACCAAATAACATTAAGCTTTTAACATTCCACTATGCCACGCATATACTTCCCTTAAAGATTGTGAGTTATGAGTCTCCAGATCGCACAAAAGTTACTGCAGTCTTATGATAGACTAGGTTTTTTTTCGTAAAGTGGGTGCTTTCTATAGGGGTACCAATTTTATTTCATGGGAGGCATTTGCAATACAATGTGCACCACGGAGTGGCAATCTCTGGTTCAGTTTTAGGCAGATAACGTGTTTTCTCGTAAATAAGTATAAAAAAAATTAATGGTAGGGAAAGAATAATAAGCAGCCTTAAGAGCTAAATTTAAGCGGTATAAGTAACTGGTATTGTTTATTACCACAGGGTTTGAACAAGATTCTTGTTGCCGTGATGCTTTCAAAAATTGCTCAAGAAACAAATTGCCAATTTAACATCAAGGAATGGCAACACGGGTGCGAATTTGGGAATGAGGCATTGAGGGCGGTTAATACCATCTCTACCGAAGTAATGTTTCAGATATAATAAGGTGGGGGCAGGCGATTGGATGCACATATTCTTTACATGTCCTAGATTGCAACATTTCTTCGAGGAGGTGTTTTGGTTCATTACTGATTTATTTCTATGGCCATTTTACCATCATCATCGCTGGCCCTATGTAGCTTTTCTCATACAATAGGTCAGTTGCCAAAGTATAGGCAATATTTTGTTTGAGCAGCTATAGCCGTAACCAGATCCCTGCTGTCGCAAAACTGGAAACCTCAGAAGGTGCCTACAATGGGACAGTGGCTCTCCAAATTAGTCCGGAGTCACTAAATTGAAGAGGCATATGCAAAAAGGGTAGGGGCGCTTTATTGATTCATGGCAACCTGGGAGGGCTATGCCCTGGTTTCACACCTAGATGAAAATGGGTAAGGCTGGCTACTTTTTTGTGCGAGAAAAAATGGGTGGCTTTATTTTATGATGTACCTGCTTTTTAGGTCTCGCCTGAGCCAGCGCATGTGATGCCCTGGCGAGACTTTTAGTAAGTGGGCTTCAGAAAATGCTACCACACGCTTTTGCTTGCCTCAAGCTTGCGGTTACGCGCGCGGGTGCTGGCTTACAAGTAGAGGCGCCATATGGTTTTCCCCGCTCTGCTTATTAAGTGCAATGCTTGCAGCGCGCGATCACTTTACCTTTTGCAGCCGCTTCACTTTCACGGCTGCGCGGCCAATGCTTGTTTCTACATGCTTGTCATCTTTTGGAACAAACCTCCAGGGCGAGCCCATATTCTGAGTTTTCGGGTGAGCCTGTTATGTTCAATTCACTCAGGATATGCTGTGCTAACACCCCATTGTTTATTGAGACATTTGGATCGTCCACATTTTGCTATCTCAGATACCAATCCTTGACTGTATTACCAGAAAAATCAACTTGTTACAAAACAAACAGATCACTTCCGCTTTAGAGAAACATATTCCCCATTGTTCAATGCCAAATGATAGCTCTCTAAAATATATCCTTTAGAAACATGTTTAACACAGGTTTCTACTTGCACCTATGGTTAGTGATTAACTTGCTCATTATGGTTAACTATTACTGGCAATACAACATTGTCTGCATTAACACGACATGTCACTTAGAGGCTTGGCAGCAGGATGATAGCAGCAGCTGAAACTTGTACAATAAATATTCCACCTACGTCTCCCCACTCCGCACGGGATACACAAAACAAATCTGTGTTACTTTAAGTATTTTCAGAAAGAAGGCAGTGCCGGGAAAAGCCAAACATGTTGAGTCAAGGTCACAAGAATGTGTTTTTTCTAACTTCAGTGAAAGTATACCTCGATTGATATAGCTGTCACGGCTGACGGCAAATAAGAAATATAAAAATCCTACAGAATGCAAGCACCATCTTTAAGATACATCACTGTGACGGGGCGTTCGATAAGATTGCAAGCCTTTTCGCTGGAAAAGGCAATGTCCAACTTGTTGGATATGGGTGCGAGTGGTACATTGTGTATTATAGTGTTTATCGAGTTGCCGTGCCAGCTGTAATACAGGACTTCACATTCCTGGAGCTGACATCCATACATGCACTCTCTCGACATTTCTTGTCCCTGCCTTGTTTCCATCTTCTGCACCTTCGTTTCCCCTCCACTTCCAGCCTTCCTATTGGAACGCTTTTTGGGACGTTGCAGATGAAAACTAGAATGAGACAATGTAGCATGCAGGGGTTTAGTGCGGGAGAAAAAGAGGCCTATTTCTTAGAAGGCTGTGGAGTAGGCCGCAGATTTTGCTTTCAAGTGGGCCCTTTGTGGATATGAGCAAGTAGATTAACGTTTCATATTTGTGTTTTATACAAAACTACCAAAAAACAAACAGGGAGAATAGGGTCAAAGGGAACAGTTTAAAGACCTACTCCTGGTTCATTTCCCCAGCAACCTCATATGCAATAACAAACAAGAACCTAAGATGTCTAAAAGCCAAGCATCTTGTTGGCAAACACTGGCCGTTATATATCAATATGTCAGTGGGTGCTATAGTCACAATGTAACAATATCTAAAAGATAGGAAGAGAGAGAGAGACACATGTGTGAAGAAAAAGAATTGTGATGTCTAAGACTCAATTGGAACACGGATCAAGCCAGATCCAGTACACATAGTTTGTGAATAACCATCAAACAAACCAGGTGATCGGTCCTATCATTTGGTAGTCCACACTGTGACCTGGCGGGTCCTTCGATCATCTAGACCTCATGCCACACAGTCATGGTAAGTACTGGATATGGTCTACAGTGAATACTGAACCTCCAATTGTTGGTCTGATTGTGATGGTTAGTTAAAAGTATTAAAAAAACAGTGCAACATACAATAAAGTGGTGAGTCTTAAAATAGGGTGATATGTCTAAACAAACACTTTAATCGAGAACAGGCATATCCCCTAATTAAAAAATAGGAACAGCGCAAACGACAGTATAGAACAAATGACTGTCGCAGTTCGGGCCAACATGTTTCTGCCTACCGGGCAACTCGTCCCTTGGCTTTCATCAGGGCCACTGCTCTAAAATAGTTGCTACTGTTGTGTGTAAATGAAATCAAACATGTAATCAGTGAAAAGATATACGTAGGAACGATACAACCTGTACCTACAGTTATATACACATCCTCCTTGTCAGTGGACGCTCAACGTGATCTGGAAAAACATATGTGACATTATTTTGACGCACAAATGTGCTCACAAATCTCTCTTATACATGTGATAAACAATTCAAAAAAGATGAAGAAAATATAATACAAATTAATTGCTCACCCAGCATGACAGGGGACTGGACCTCACCTCACCTCGACCGTGCTCAGGTATATGAGGCTGCACTGTGGAAAAGAAAAGAATCTGGCTAAGGCCCCGTAAATTAATACGAACACTCAAATTTAACTTTGTTCTAATCTTGTATACATACTCTGAGTAGTGCAGGAAATCTTGGGGTAACTCCCCCCCGGCCGTATTTATTAAAATATGAAACAAAATTTAAAACATTAAATTAACGTTTAATGAATTATGTACAATTTTACTTTCATTACATTTTGATGAAGACATGTTCTTTGGCTAACCTTAACAGATCTCTAATACAAAGGTTTCCTAGCCGAGTCTAGCATCCTGAAAATGCATACATTCTAAATTAAAATTGTACATCCTAGCGTTAAGGGCCAACGGCAAGGTCTTAACCGGTGTCAGATACCTACTACCAAAATCCCACCCTCACGGTGTGAGTGGCGCATGCGCAGAGGACTTTACCCTCATTGCCAACTGTAACTTCCCTTGTCATGGGGGCCCCCTTTCACTCGACGCCATCTTATAGGTCGTCCGAGTTCCCGTGTGAGGTATCTGTAGGAAGGACAGCGTGGACTCCCCCCCATCCCCACACTCTATTCCGCCGGAGCGGATATCTGGCCCCCGGGAAATTCGTAGGAGGTGCATCTAGCCATCTCCCCCCTGGGAGGGGCCTATGCCCGTCTCCCCCTAGGCGACCCATCCGTAGTGGGTGGCGCCTCCCCGTGGAAGGGGCCAATGGCCGCCTCCCCCCGGGCGCTACCATCCGTTCTGGGTGGCGCCCCCCTCTAGGGACCTTGAAATTACTGCTCACCGATCATGACGTTACCGCCACAGGCCGGATAGTTGACCGACTATCCGGCCCCCCACACCTCCTAAAGGTCATGCTTCCTCAAACCCCTTAGCCATGCTATGAAGTCTCCTATGAGTAAATCATTCCCCGCCCTGGACAGGTGAACCCCATCATTCAGATAAAAGTGATCACCCCGAATACACCCATGGGGAATGCTATGCAACTGCGCGGAGCGAAACAATTTCCCAATTTTATTGTTGACCCTCTTTACCGAGTGGTTCAACACTGACACAGAGAGACCCCCCCGCCAAACTTTCCTGGGGATCATGTGGGACCAGGCGATTGTGCACCCCGAGAGCCTCTTAGCCAACCAGCTAACTGCCGACAGAATGTGTTCTAATAACACTCGTCTTCCCAGTTTTACTAAGTCATTGCCCCCCAAGTGTACTATGACTATAGATGGCGGTGACCTTTGCCGCCCTAAAAGACCCTCCACAAACGATTGAAATTGGTCAAAACAGAGGCCACCCTTCCCATGGAAGGTCACTCTGTAATCGTATTCCCCATATGCGTGAGTCGCGTCACCTGCCATGAATACGTCCCCCTGCGCGCCTCACGTATGAGTGGCCCACGACCCATACCACTTGCTCTCCAGTCGGTGATCCTTGACCGCTGGTCCTCTGGTGATGGGTTGATCCCAAATTCCGCCCTGCGTCACAGGCTTGCGAAACTGTAATTCAAACAAAAGACAAGAAGCGTGAGTGCATTTCAACAGTCTTTTACAACATGTGCAATCGCACATACCTTTTGAAGCAGTTCGAGGACCAACGGCCTAGCTGTTTCACTTCTTCAGCACCCTGACCCCGGGCTGTAGCCTCAGTAGCGGCCCCTATTCTAAATGAGTGGGTCCCAAAATCGCACGGGTCCATGCCCGCCGCAGCGATTGTAAGTGCTAGCACCTTCTGAAACTGAAATCTCGTCAGAGGGGTGCCATCCTTGTGCCTAAGCAGGCTCCCTCCCCATGCCGCCGACCTCTGTGCCAAATATTCCTCTAAACACTTTATCGGACAAGTGGGGCACCCTTGAGCGCGCTGCACAACAACACTATCTCCCATAGCTCCCTGGTCTGTCTTGGACCTGGCTATCAAGATTAGCATCGAATCACCCCTTATTTGTACGTGATCCCTGCATAAGCCCCCCTCCATATCTTTCTTGTTCCTCGCCACAAGTTCACTTACCCGCATGGCCCCATGGAATGCCAAGGCGAAAGCTGCCCGGAACAGAACTGCTTCAGAAGGGGAGGAGCACGTCTCATCCAGCTTTGCTAAAAGCAGAGACAATCTCTCTAAACCAATCGGGCACCTTGTATCTTGTCTGCGACCCTCCAGGCGTTGCCAGCCGCGGAGCGCCTTCCTGACTAAAAAGGAACCCGTCGGGTCCCTTATGCCGTGGAGCTGTGCCATAAATGAAATGGCCGCCCTATGTCTGTTGGCAGTTGCCGCTGATCGGCCTTCTCTATGCAGCGCTACCAAGAACCCCAGGAAGGATTCCTCCTGTCCCCAGCTATGTCTCCCTGCCGGGCCTAAAAATGTGCAGTAGGAACAAAACGCTCCCTCATAAGCCTTCCTCGTCCTGGGCACTAAGCTGGCTGCCACGAGGTCTTGTAATACGGGGCACCGATCAGCCATAGTGCTTCGGGGAACGGTGCCGCCACTAGGTCCGCTGTGGGTAGATAGCCCCTGATAGCCTGCATGTGTGAACGAGAGAGTGCTTCAGCTGCATTATTTAGTACACCCGGCACATGTTTTGCCCTGAACTGTACATTCAATCTCATGCAACGTAAAACAATTTCTTTTAACAGTCTCAAGATCCACTTGCAGCGGGCTGCCTGCTGATTAATGCACTCAACCACAGTAATATTGTCGGACCAAAACACTACTGAGCGGTCCCTAAAATTGTCTGGCAATGCCAACGAAGCAACCCAAATGGGAAACAGCTCCAACAACCCAATGTTACCTGTCAGGCCGCTGGAGTGCCACCACGTCGGCCATACTTGCGCCGACCATCGGTTACCAAAGATGGCGCCAAATCCCACGCTCCCAGCTGAATCGGTCCACAAACCCAGTTCGTCCGACGATGCTGGCGGTTTGTTCCACACTACTCGACCGTTGAAGTCCGCCAGAAATGACAACCAAATGCGCATATCCTGGCGAACCTCTGCCGACAGTCTCGTACGGTGGTGTCCCTCCTTGAGGCCGATCATAGCTTGTGCAATAGAGCGTGAGAAGGGGCGAGCCATCGGTATTACTCTCAAGGCAAAGTTAAGCTGACCCACTGTTTGCTGTAACTGGTGCAGGGTCACTTTCTCTTTGCCCAGTTATTGTGTTAAGGAAGCCCTGAACTTGGCCACCTTTTCCATCGGCAAACGGAAGCATCCTTCCACTGAATCAAGCTCAATTCCCAGAAACTCCAGTGAAGTAGATGGCCCCACCGTCTTACCTGGTGCCAATGGGACTCCAAACTCCTGCATGAGGATGCAGAAGTCCTGGAGCGCCTGTGCACATTTCGCATTGCCGGCCGGCCCTAAGAACAGGAAGTCATCTAGATAGTGCATCACTTGTCTATGCCCTGTGGCCTCGGTGAATGCCCACTCTAAAAAGCAGATGAACATCTCAAAATAAACACAAGAAATGGAGCAACCCATGGGCATGCATTTATCCATGTAATAACTTCCTTGGAACGTAAAACCTAGCAAGCGCTGGTATCCCGGGTGTACCGGGAGCAACCTGAATGCCGATTCGATGTCCGATTTCACCATCAGAGCCCCGGGGCCCAGGTGATTCAATAGGGCAACGGCATCACCAAACGATGCATACCGAACTGAACAGACATCCGGATCAATGGCTTCATTCACCGAGGCGCCCCTCCGGGCCGACAAGTTGTGAATGAGTCTATACTCCCCCGGGTCTTTCTTTGGAACCACTCCTAGAGGTGAACACACGAAGTCCGCCACCGGCGGGCATGGAAAAGGCCCCGCCACCCGCCCCAAGCTGACTTCTTTGGAAATTTTCTTAGCTGCCACAGCTGGGTTGTGTTGGACAGATTGCTGATTTTTACAAAAGGAGCTCCCCCGAAAATTACCCGCCGGGATGTTGAAGCCATATAGGAAACCGTTCCTCAAAATCCCGGCGGATACATGATCAGGGTATTTGTTCAACCAGGGAGTCAAAGCCATGATGTCGACGGGTGAAGATGATTGCTTCCCAAGCATTACCTTACTCTTGCTTGGACCCCCCTTTTCCCGAACCACTGTTCTTGGATCTACAGCTACTCTCTGGGTGTGAGGAGTTCCCACAGCCCGCACACGCATGCCGGAACCTACATGTTCCCTGGGGTCTGTTACAGTTGCCTCTGTTGAAGCCCCAACAAACCCCGCGCTTGCCCCCATTTCCGCCGGTCTTGGGCTGTGATTCCCCACCGGCGCCTGCTCGAAAGGGCTGCGCAGGCTTTTGGTGAACTGTCCCAGGCCCGCTCCCGCCCGGCGAGGACGTACCTGCCGACCCAGGCAAGAGCTGCTTGTGCAACGAAACCGTGTCGAGGCAATCCCAGGTCAAAGTTGCATCAAACTCCTTAGACTTTCGGAATTGCATGTCATATCCTTTCCACTCGTTCCCCCCCATACATGTTATAAAAATCCATGATCCTATTCTGGTAACAGGATAGCTCGGGCAACACTTCAGGCTTACGTTCCCCCATTACTGCCGTAAATAATGAGAAGGCCTTCACCCAGTTTGCTACGGTCTCGTCGACCCTAAATTCCGCCATCTTGGCCCGCCATACGCTCAACCACAGTAATATTGTCGGACCAAAACACTACTGAGCGGGTCCCTAAAATCGTCTGGCAATGCCAACAGAGCAACCTAAATGGGAAACAGCTCCAAGAACCCAATGTTACCTGTCAGGCCGCTGGAGTGCCACCACGTCGGCCATACTTGCGCCGACCATCGGTTACCAAAGATGGCGCCAAATCCCACGATCCCAGCTGAATCGGTCCACAAACCCAGTTCGTCCGACGATGCTGGCGGTTTGTTCCACACTACTCGACCGTTGAAGTCCGCCAGAAATGACAACCAAATGCGCATATCCTGGGGATCCTCTGCCGACAGTCTCGTACGGTGGTGTCCCTCCTTGAGGCCGATCATAGCTTGTGCAATAGAGCGTGAGAAGGGGCGAGCCATCGGTATTACTCTCAAGGCAAAGTTAAGCTGACCCACTGTTTGCTGTAACTGGTGCAGGGTCACTTTCTCTTTGCCCAGTTATTGTGTTAAGGAAGCCCTGAACTTGGCCACCTTTTCCATCGGCAAACGGAAGCATCCTTCCACTGAATCAAGCTCAATTCCCAGAAACTCCAGTGAAGTAGATGGCCCCACCGTCTTACCTGGTGCCAATGGGACTCCAAACTCCTGCATGAGGATGCAGAAGTCCTGGAGCGCCTGTGCACATTTCGCATTGCCGGCCGGCCCTAAGAACAGGAAGTCATCTAGATAGTGCATCACTTGTCTATGCCCTGTGGCCTCGGTGAATGCCCACTCTAAAAAGCAGATGAACATCTCAAAATAAACACAAGAAATGGAGCAACCCATGGGCATGCATTTATCCATGTAATAACTTCCTTGGAACGTAAAACCTAGCAAGCGCTGGTATCCCGGGTGTACCGGGAGCAACCTGAATGCCGATTCGATGTCCGATTTCGCCATCAGAGCCCCGGGGCCCAGGTGATTCAATAGGGCAACGGCATCACCAAACGATGCATACCGAACTGAACAGACATCCGGATCAATGGCTTCATTCACCGAGGCGCCCCTCGGGGCCGACAAGTTGTGAATGAGTCTATACTCCCCCGGGTCTTTCTTTGGAACCACTCCTAGAGGTGAACACACGAAGTCCGCCACCGGCGGGCATGGAAAAGGCCCCGCTACCCGCCCCAAGCTGACTTCTTTGGAAATTTTCTTAGCTGCCACAGCTGGGTTGTGTTGGACAGATTGCTGATTTTTACAAAAGGAGCTCCCCCGAAAATTACCCGCCGGGATGTTGAAGCCATATAGGAAACCGTTCCTCAAAATCCCGGCGGATACATGATCAGGGTATTTGTTCAACCAGGGAGTCAAAGCCATGATGTCGACGGGTGAAGATGATTGCTTCCCAAGCATTACCTTACTCTTGCTTGGACCCCCCTTTTCCCGAACCACTGTTCTTGGATCTACAGCTACTCTCTGGGTGTGAGGAGTTCCCACAGCCCGCACACGCATGCCGGAACCTACATGTTCCCTGGGGTCTGTTACAGTTGCCTCTGTTGAAGCCCCAACAAACCCTGCGCTTGCCCCCATTTCCGCCGGTCTTGGGCTGTGATTCCCCACCGGCGCCTGCTCGAAAGGGCTGCGCAGGCTTTTGGTGAACTGTCCCAGGCCCGCTCCCGCCCGGCGAGGACGTACCTGCCGACCCAGGCAAGAGCTGCTTGTGCAACGAAACCGTGTCGAGGCAATCCCAGGTCAAAGTTGCATCAAACTCCTTAGACTTTCGGAATTGCATGTCATATCCTTTCCACTCGTTCCCCCCCATACATGTTATAAAAATCCATGATCCTATTCTGGTAACAGGATAGCTCGGGCAACACTTCAGGCTTACGTTCCCCCATTACTGCCGTAAATAATGAGAAGGCCTTCACCCAGTTTGCTACGGTCTCGTCGACCCTAAATTCCGCCATCTTGGCCCGCCATACACTCAACCACAGTAATATTGTCGGACCAAAACACTACTATGCGGGTCCCTAAAATCGTCTGGCAATGCCAACAGAGCAACCCAAATGGGAAACAGCTCCAAGAACCCAATGTTACCTGTCAGGCCGCTGGAGTGCCACCACGTCGGCCATACTTGCGCCGACCATCGGTTACCAAAGATGGCGCCAAATCCCACGCTCCCAGCTGAATCGGTCCACAAACCCAGTTCGTCCGACGATGCTGGCGGTTTGTTCCACACTACTCGACCGTTGAAGTCCGCCAGAAATGACAACCAAATGCGCATATCCTGGCGAACCTCTGCCGACAGTCTCGTACGGTGGTGTCCCTCCTTGAGGCCGATCATAGCTTGTGCAATAGAGCGTGAGAAGGGGCGAGCCATCGGTATTACTCTCAAGGCAAAGTTAAGCTGACCCACTGTTTGCTGTAACTGGTGCAGGGTCACTTTCTCTTTGCCCAGTTATTGTGTTAAGGAAGCCCTGAACTTGGCCACCTTTTCCATCGGCAAACGGAAGCATCCTTCCACTGAATCAAGCTCAATTCCCAGAAACTCCAGTGAAGTAGATGGCCCCACCGTCTCACCTGGTGCCAATGGGACTCCAAACTCCTGCATGAGGATGCAGAAGTCCTGGAGCGCCTGTGCACATTTCGCATTGCCGGCCGGCCCTAAGAACAGGAAGTCATCTAGATAGTGCATCACTTGTCTATGCCCTGTGGCCTCGGTGAATGCCCACTCTAAAAAGCAGATGAACATCTCAAAATAAACACAAGAAATGGAGCCACCCATGGGCATGCATTTATCCATGTAATAACTTCCTTGGAACGTAAAACCTAGCAAGCCCTGGTCTCCCGGGTGTACCGGGAGCAACCTGAATGCTGATTTGATGTCCGATTTTGCCATCAGAGCCCCGGGGCCCAGGTGATTCAATAGGGCAACAGCATCACCAAACGATGCATACCGAACTGAACAGACATCCGGATCAATGGCTTCATTCACCGAGGCGCCCCTCGGGGCCGACAAGTTGTGAATGAGTCTATACTCCCCTGGGTCTTTCTTTGGAACCACTCCTAGAGGTGAACACACGAAGTCCGCCACCGGCGGGCATGGAAAAGGCCCCGCTACCCGCCCCAAGCTGACTTCTTTGGAAATTTTCTTAGCTACCACAGCTGGGTTGTGTTGGACAGATTGCTGATTTTTACAAAAGGAGCTCCCCCGAAAATTACCCGCCGGGATGTTGAAGCCATATAGGAAACCGTTCCTCAAAATCCCGGCGGATACATGATCAGGGTATTTGTTCAATCAGGGAGTCAAAGCCATGATGTCGACGGGTGAAGATGATTGCTTCCCAAGCATTACCTTACTCTTGCTTGGACCCCCCTTTTCCCGAACCACCGTTCTTGGATCTACAGCTACTCTCTGGGTGTGAGGAGTTCCCACAGCCCGCACACGCATGCCGGAACCTACATGTTCCCCGGGGCCTGTTACAGTTGCCTCTGTTGAAGCCCCAACAAACCCCGCGCTTGCCCCCATTTCCACCGGTCTTGGGCTGTGATTCCCCACCGGCGCCTGCTCGAAAGGGCTGCGCAGGCTTTTGGTGAACTGTCCCAGGCCCGCTCCCGCCCGGCGAGGACGTACCTGCCGACCCAGGCAAGAGCTGCTTGTGCAACGAAACCGTGTCGAGGCAATCCCAGGTCAAAGTTGCATCAAACTCCTTAGACTTTTGGAATTGCATGTCATATCCTTTCCACTCGTTCCCCCCATACATGTTATAAAAATCCATGATCCTATTCTGGTAACAGGATAGCTCGGGCAACACTTCAGGCTTACGTTCCCCCATTACTGCCGTAAATAATGAGAAGGCCTTCACCCAGTTTGCTACGGTCTCGTCGACCCTAAATTCCGCCATCTTGGCCCGCCATACGCTGGGGTGCCATAAATCTTTCTGGGTCTTTGCATATTCCATCTCACGTTGGTCGGCCAATAATGAAAACATATTCACATACTTGTCCCCCCATATCATTTCCTTTGTGGCCGCTGGGATGTGCTGGGCCACCCTTTCGCGCCTTGAAGGCACTGAACTTTCCCCCACCATTGGCAATGGGTTCTTACCGGGTTCAACCGCCGTGTCTGCTGTCTTTTCCCGGCCAACCGTAGGTACTCCTGGCGCCACCTGTGGGGAAACAGAAGGAACATTCGCCGTCCCGGCTTCTCTCGACTGCCGTAACTGCTCGATTATTAATCTAGCTTCCTCCCCCGCAGCCACTGCCCCCCCTGCTTTCTTTTTAAGCCAGGGCAACACTGCCGCTAACTGGAGGGCCAGTTCTGGGGGCATTTGATCATCGTTAACCGGGGTAATTACATCAGGGATTGGTAAACCTATATCCGGACTCGGTACCGGGCTGTCCGCCGGTGTGATGGGGCAGCAGGGGGCACCCCCGGGACCGGATCCTCCCCGGAAACTGCCCTCCTCTTGCTACGCTTCCCCCTACCCTCAGGGCTGACTCCCGGCAAGGCCGGGCCTATCACCTTCTTCGGACGCCCGAGGGATTGTTCTGGGCCGCTAACTGCTTCTTAACCTCGGCCAAACCTCGACCGATGGAATCTACTTTACCCAATTTTAGGTCCATGATCGCCATTTGGTTCGACAAGGAGCGCAGAACCTTCTCCAGCTCGGAGCTCTTTCCCGCTTTTTTGCCAGCCATAGCTTCGTTTAATCCGCTCTAGTCGATCGACGAGGTCCCAGATCCTTCACACTCCTGGTACTGAAAGAGAAACAACAAGATTACAAGTTCTCAAAAATTGCCGCTTGTTCCATCGAGGGCTCACGAGCAACGAGTGGTGCAGCCTTCAGAGCACTGGAACAAGAGGACGCTTCTTTGGATTCCCGCTCTATTTATCCATCTGCGGGAGGGCGGGGACCCTCCTCAGGTACGCCCACTGGGCATGGTCTTCCGGGCGGGTGTCTAGGACAACCCCTTCTGGGCGGGAAGGGCGTGCTCCGGCTATGTCACTTTGGGCAACCCAGCCGCCCAAAATGGTTTCCCGGGGGGATCGGGGCACCCATGCATACATTCGGGGGGACCGAGTGGTCTTCCCTTTCCATATGTTGCACTGTTTTTTTATTACTTTTCACTAACCATCACAATCAGACCAACAATTGGAGGTTCAGTATTCACTGTAGACCATATCCAGTACTTACCATTACTGTGTGGCATAAGATCTAGATGATCGAAGGACCCGCCAGGTCACACTGTGAACTACCAAATGATAGGACCGATCACCTGGTTTGTTTGATGGTTATTCACAAACTATGTGTACTGGATCTGGCTTGATATGTGTTCCAATTGAGTTTTAGACATCACGACTCTTTTCCTTCACACATGTGTCTCTCTCTCTCTTCCTATCTTTTAGATATTGTTACATGGTGACTATAACACCCACTGACATATTGATATATAACGGCCAGTGTTTGCCAGCAAGATGCTTGGCTTTTAGACCTCTTAGGTTCTTGTTTGTTATTTCATACAAAACTGCCAGCTCATGCTGTAAGTCACATGAAATCATCTCTGTTCACTATGTCTCCCAGTGAGCCAATATCACCCGCTGGGGGACAACTGGATTGAGCTGTAATCCCATGCGCAGAGTGGGTTTCCAGCTCTTTTGTGAAGGCTGTGTGCAGCTGATGTTCATCGCAGGACATCAGGAACATCCTGTGAAGTTCTTCTGTCTTCTTTTGGGGAAAGTGGGAAAGTAGCTGTATGTTAGGTTTTATCGGGGCACAAGTCCTACCAAGATAAGTGGGGGCTAACCGAGTTAACCAGTATGCAAGTGACATCACAGCGCATGAGATCAGGGCATGTGACATGATGGCATTTTACATCAGAGCTTAAGCCCTTGCATATATGTTTAACATGTCTACCATGAGTACATTGGAGCACATATTGAGTATTCAGGGAATCCCTCCTAGTTTAGGCAGAAGATTAAAAAAATTAAGCTACACATAAAGCAATGCTGCCTTTACTCAGCGTAAGCATCCTCCACCCATAGTGCTTTACAAGAAAAAATGTTGATATTTAAATCATTACAACGCCTCCTCAGGGGTAGTAAGCACTATGTTATGTTATGTTATGTTAAATCAATTTGTTAAGCGCGCTAACACCATTAGGTTTTCTTGGCGCTGTACAGAGGGAGTCGGGAGGAGAGACAGAAAATAACATAACAGAGGAAGAGACTAGTGGTAGGCTACCGTAAACAGATGCGTTTTGAGGGAGGATCTGAACGTGGAGTAGGGGGAGAGCAACCTAAGAGAAAGAGGTAAGGAATTCCAAAAAGACGGGGCTGAGAAAGAAAACCTAAGACCACCGTGTTTCTTCCGCTTGAATCTGGGGACAGAAAGTAAAGCCAATTGGGAAGACCGAAGGGTACGGGAAGGGACATAAGGATGAAGCAAGGAAGAAATGAAGGAGGGGCCAAGACCAGTGAGAGATTTGAAAATGATGCAACCGAGCTTAAATTTACAGCGGGCAGAGACCGGGAGCCAGTGGAGACTTTTTAGGAGAGGTTGGACATGCTGATCTCTAGGTTGATGGTAGATCAAGCGAGCAGCTTGATTTTGGATCAGCTGGAGTCTCCTGAGTTGGTACACTATATAAATGCTATTTATTTTGTGTAAATTCTGGGAAAGACCAACACATCTGACACTCTTACAACACATGCAAATCTCCTAAACAGAGCCTGAACAAAGTGAAAAGCTGCCTCTCAAGTATGTGTGAAGGAAGTGCTACCAAGGTGCAAGCCTTTTTTCCCCTTCTTCTGCATGTGCTTCTAGGTGTGAGTCTCTTGACTGCTCCCTCAGGAGACTCAACAAGTATTTGCAATGCAATAGGTCTCACATGTATGCCAGTTTGAGCTATTGACATTTCAAATAACAATGTCTTTTATTTTTGTTTTCTTTTTAAAAACCTAAATAAAAGGCATTGTTATTTACAATGCCAATAGCTTAAACTCGCGCAATTGCGAGACCTATTGCATTGCAAATGCTTGTTAATCATTGAACTGAGGGTAGCTCACAGTTTTTTTTCTTTGTGTGGAGCTATTCAGAATGCTGGACATATTATATGTGAAATAGTATTCGAATTTATGTATTGTCTACTGTATTATGAATTTGGGTATTATGAAAATATAGTTTTTTTGTATATATCATATTTACCATGTATATTATGTCTGTAATCTACGCTCAATAAAAATTAAAAAACTATTTACAACAGACAGTCAGTCACCAATATCGAAGATGCACTACACAACAGTCCACACTAATCCATGCGATCAATGTACATTAAAGCACAAAAGCCCATCATAAAAAATGGAACACACATGAGCAGTAGGGTCCCAGTTTATTGGTGTTGAGCTCACCTTTTCATCGTCATTAAGAGTAGGGCCATCTAGATTGCTAAGAAGTTTCAGCAGAAATAAATCATTCCACTTCAGGGAAGTTCTGGGATTCATCCTGAATGTCTAGCTTGACAAATGCCCAGGACAAACATATTAACTACACTAATATATGAAATAGACACTCATCTGACCCTCACCTGGTGAAATATAAAGCAGCCAACTCCAAAAAAGGTGCATTCTCTGCAACCCGGGTGACCTCACAGGTTGTCAGGACACCTCTGGTAGGGTAGAGTTGCTCATCTTGTCCATAGGTGTTTAAAGGACCATTTGTGGGGTTTCACCATTCAGTGGGTCTGCTTCTGTATCTCAACTTAAAGTATATGGCCCTGTGAAATCAGTCGGTTCTGACATGAGCTCAATAAACACTCAATGTGTATTTAACCCTTTCGATGCTGATGACGAGCTCAGCTCGTCATCACCCATGGGTGTCGTGTGCTGATGACGAGCTGAGCTCGTCATGGAAACAGCAAAATGGTAATTCCCAGCACAGGAGGGGAAAACGCCTAGCAGCCAAGAGGTTAATTCCACTTCATGGAAAGGAACTGAGAATGTGCATGTCCTCAGAGTGCTTAGAAGGAAGATTATGTGGAATGTGTCACAAATCACTCTCTGTGTCCAGTGCTTTACCAAGTGGGGGACTGTATCTGAGATTCCGCATATGCATATACTGCCTCCAATGTGTATACTATCCCCACTGGATACAGTACACATACTGAATACACTTCCCGAATGGTTACACTGCCCCCAATGGATACCCTCTCCCCACTGGATACCCTGCCTCCACTAGATGCAATGCCTCCACTGGATATACAGCCCCATCTGGGTGCATTGCCCCCAGTGGGTAAACGTCCACCGTATTAAATACACAGCCTCCACTGTGTACACTGCCCCCAATGGATGAATTACATCTACCAGATACGCTGTGTACATTACCCACTGAATACACATCCCCAACAGTTTAAACTGTCCCCACTGGATACGCGGTCCCTACTGGTTATACAGCCCACATTGAATACAGCCCTTTCACTGGATACAGTGCTCCCACTGCTATACAGCTGGACTTTGGAATTATAGCTTTTCCTTATACAATAAAAGATGGGTTGCTTTGGCATCAACTGATGGTTCCTGCCCCTCACAGTCCAAAGTTAAACAAATGATGACTCCATCAGTGCTGATTGACACTTTTGTGAAAAATATCTGTACTCAGAGAGTAGGCTTTGGTGAATGTTTACTCATGGCTCGGGCCTCTCACAATCCTTAGATCGATGTTAAGTGCAGGCTTCTTTATCTGAGTAGTTGGTGAGCTGAAGAATCACCAACAAATAATGAACTGTGATGGTGTTAAATCTGATATCTTACCCATGAATTTTCTCTTATCACAAATTCCTTATTCACTTGTCTGTAGTGAAGTTTATCTCTGACTTTCTTCATCATATCATCAGTATAACCAGAGAAAGTGGTAGCAGCATCTTCGCTGCAGTCAGCAGTTGTTAAATGATGTCTACTGCAGATGTATTTGTTTACCTACAACATCTGTGCTAGCTTCCAAGCAGGGAAAATCCCAAACATATCACATGTAGCTAAAAACTCAAGTGACCCTGTGGTGAGCTGTTCACTATCTTCAGCTACTGAACCATGAGATCAACATCTATATCCCCTTATTACAGAAAAACTAATTACACTCACCTCCTGTCTCCTCACAGACCGAACATTGTTGCTGCATGTACTACCTGAGCCAACAGGTCTGGATGTATGTGTGCTAACATCAGCAAACAGCATTTGTGCAAGCTACTGTGTGCATGCATTTGCTCATTACAGCAGCACATTAGCATCCTCCATGATGCACCCAGCTATTGTGCATATTATTAGTATATATGTTACCTCTGAATAGTCAGAAAATCGTGGCCCAGCCATTGATTCTGTTCTGTCAGGTCTAACTCCCTCATCTGGATTTTATTAACCCCATGAAGTCTAGTTTAGACAATAATCAGAATGATCCAACATATTTACTGATCAGACTGGAGTGTAATCACCGAGAGTCTTCACCCTACAATGGCTTTCTTTGGACAGGTGAGTGGTTTCTAGGGGATGTGTAGTACTTGGGTGGCCCTTTATAGGTCTGACACAGACATTTTCATGTGCATGTTAAAATCACTGCCCTACTCTTATTTTTCCAAAAGCTTTACAGGGTCAAATTATGTCACACAGGTAAGTCTGGACAGGAGGATCTTCCCTCACCCACAAACACCTCTTGCTCAAACAACAGGTACAATCCTTGTCAGTGTGAACCACAAAAAGTCACAAAATAAAACGGTGCTGAACTGTCTGGTAGCTTGACCGAAATGCAGTCAGGATAAACTTAGAGATAATATGTAAAGTATTAATTCATCCCCCAAAAGAGTGCTAAAGTAAATACTACACTATATTAGAAAAATAGTGTAACAATGTGATAAATTATTTGACACCAAAACATCAAAAAGTCGAATCAATGAAACCAAAGGTTTCAAACAATTTAATAGCCAAGATACATGGAGCCTTGACTGCCGTTTTCTGGTTGGGGTTCAGGTCAAACCTTCAGACCTACTGCATTGAAGCACGGACCGGCTATGTGACAGAGGTCAGTCTGCTGACAAAGTACCTTATGCCCTGGGCATTGAAATCAGGAGCCCCCAGGTCGAGTTGTGCAGCCCACCATCAAAGAATAGTCATTAAGGAGCTGCCATGTCAGGTTTGTATATATATTTATATATACCCATTCATGCATCTATGCGGTAAGTAATACCCCCACCAAACCATACAGACACTCATACTGATATTCTAAAAACCAACTAATAACCCATATCAACACTCATGTAGCTAGTAACCAAACCATGCAGCCACTTATACATAAAGTGAGACACTGATACTGATATTTACATATTTAAACATTACTTGCTAATACATGTATTCACTAAGATACACTTAATAAGTCAGTTATACAATCATTTTTTTAAAAAGATCTTCCATTCAGACAATTATTTACACATTTATTCTTCCTCGACCTTTAGCTGTACATATATACAACATATTTATTTTTCAGAAAGACACACATTCACTGGATAATGTCATCAGTGATGTCATCAGTGATGTCATTTGAGATGTCATCAGTGATGTCATGAATGATGTCACTGAGTGATGTAATATGTGACATCATCAGCAGTGCATTGCGGGTGCACAAGTTATAGTTAGCTGAGCTAACTATAAAGGAAGAATTTCAAAGGTTTTGTATGAGAGTAATGTCCAGCTAACTATGACATGGGTGAAACCTATTGTTTTTTTAATGAATTTGCAAGGTTTTTTAAATGCTAATTCCTAACTATAACATGTGTGAAACCTATGGTTTTTTCAGTGAATTTCAAAGGTTTTATAAATGATAATTTATAAATATATTAATTATATGTCTTTCTTTTTATACTAATTTCTTATATTTCTAATGTAAATATTGATATTTATTTTATTTTTTAGATTATATTTCATACTCTTATTATAAAATAATAACAAAACTAAATTGCAAAGTAATTTTTGGATTAATTATTGCTTGACTACGGTTGCACGTATAACACAGCTCGAGCAATGCTCTTGGAGCCCTATGCTCCCAATGCTGTATCAATCCTTACACCTGCTTCAAGCATGTGCAAGATTTTGATGCAGCATAAGCTCAAAAGTGACTGAATGAAATGTTATACATTTCACTCTTAGGAGGCGTTGCTGCACCCCCTTCTGCACAGGAAAACCTCTTCTGTCGCAGGACTTTACAATGTAATGCACCCTCCAGATGCGTCACATTGGTAATAGCACACACCATGGCACATCTTTTGCACCCCCACTGACGCAACGGCTGTGTAAAAGAGGCACAAGGGGATTGTAAATCCGACCCTAACACATACAAATTCATCGAGCCAGTTTCACCAGCAGCGCAAATTGAAGCATAAAGTTGTAAGATACTTATATACATATGTTACATTCAAGTGCTTCGGGCATACTACAGTATACTATAGGTAAACACCTTATAGATTTATGCTGTAGCACTTCCTTATGGTTCTGCACTTTCACATTCTCCATACACTAGTAATATATTCATTCATTCATTTATGAACTACACATTCATTCTGACAAACCTTTACACACTAACATGTAAATATCGTTCTTTCTTTGACCAGTGAAGGTAGTTTTAAAATAACTGTTTTTTTTTGTTTTTTTTGTTTTGTATTTCTCAACAAATTCCAAGAGGAACAAAAAAAATGAAAAAAACAAAAACAACTAATGTTGAGGACACCAATGATCCTGCATCCTGCATTTTATCAGGTCCATAGACTGTTCCCCATAACACACAAGTTTATCGCAATAAATGCATACAATTTTAACTTTAGCAAAGTCAGAATCAATTTGTGGATGTGGACTGCTTGCTGAAACTGCTGCTGCAGCAGTTGATGTGCTTGTTGCAGCAGCAGGTGGGTTCTCGTGCAACTTGCGCCTTGCAGCTCGAGCAAAGTTGTTGGGGTGCAAGTTCTTCACATGTCGCACCATATTTGCTGTGCCAAAAGAGTATTTTTTACATGGATCACCCCTTGCAAATTTTACAGGTTACTTTTGGAGCATTAACCTTTTTTTGCCCTTCCGGAAAAGTAAAAAACTTCCAAATTAGTGCTTCTTTCCTCTTGTTTGGAGGTTCTTCAGGAATTAAATCTCCCTCTGAAGAACTGTTGGAAGATAAGTCCATTGCTCTTGCAAGTGATCTCCCTTCTATTTGAGAAGATTCTCAGAAGAAATACCTCTTCTTAGAAAGTCAAATTCGAATAATTATAATGGGACGGAACTTTCAACAGTCGCAATAGGAAAAGTTATGAACCAATCAAATCTCTACTTTTAAAATCACATGGCTTTGCGTACGTTTATGATGCGCTTGAGCAGCTCTTTCGATACGAGTACACATGATGTTCTACCGCAATTTGTGTAATTGTTTTTAAAAGTAATATATGATTGTTAAAAGTATTAAAAAAATTCATAGTCATCCCAAATGTCTGTCCCTAGTATCTACATTAAATATATAAAAAAATGTTTTAAACCAAGTAGAAACATTGCCACCTTTCGCGTACAGAACGCCGTACATGACGTCACACGGAAGCTTTAATGAGACACGTAACGTCAAAGAATATTCGTACCGTATGCACGGGTACGCGCTGAGTATGATTAGCAGTACAAAGTATGGTGCGATCACCCTCTTACTGACAAATCAGAGCTCAGGGCGCGCTAAGGAGAATGATTAGAAGTGGTCACTCATTCCAGATCCGATTCTGGGGCTGCCTCTGCACACATTATAACACCGCCCCATCTCTCTCTATTGTTAATTGTTCGTGCACACACTCACACTTGCACAGGCGCGGTGCACGTCCACCCACACTCACCACATGCCAACACCTAGCATTCTTGCTATCACTAAGTCTGGAAACCAATACATTAGCCAATGGCATGTCCCCCAAGGCCATCATTCTTATAGAGCGCAAAAAAGCTACCAATGATGGCCTTGGGCTTGGTTTGGTCAGCCCCCACGTTTCCAATCTAATGCGGGCACTGACGTGAGCCCGCTCTCTTTTGCCTGCCTGTGCTGCAGTGACAAACAGAGTGTCGTCATCGATTTTACTATGTACTGATTGCTCGAGCGGAGGAGGACTCCTGACACTCGCGTGGTGTCACTGCTGCTGCCGCCTAGCCACAATACCATAGGCGCGGAGGTGGCAGCGCCCGCACCTAAAACACCCCAGACTCAGCAAAACCGCAGCCTTTCAAGACACAACAAAACACGACAAAAGCAAAGGTAAGAGAATCCGTCTAAACATCAGCCTCCGCTGTAAATTGTATATGCATAATGCTATTTTTTTCTCCATCATATGGCTTTCCTACCCCTCAATGGTTTTAAATTTTATGCACATATTATAAATGTTTCTTTCTGCGTCACAATGTTGTATCCACTTTCAGCAAGGTCTAGTCATGCGGCTAAAACCTGTGAATCTTAAAATAGAAGTTGGCACAGAAACTGGAATAGAAAAGACAAAGTTTATTAGGACCCCATGGGGTGGACCTACATTCAGACAATACCCTTTGAAAATGCATGAAGTAGCACACTAAACGTCTACCGTCTTGTTTTTGTCTGCCAGATTCCTTCTGACAGTGGTGAGTTTTTGGATTTCGAGGCAGTAGCCTCATTACTCCACATTCATTTGAAATTTTTTAGTCGCTGTTTAGGCTGTCTTATTGATGTGTGACGCTTTGTTACAGTTGAGGTTGTTTCACAGGGTCAGCTCAGTGATAGGCCGCAGGTAGCGGTCAATTGAGTTTGCAGAGTTGTCAGCATGTTTCCTCAAGGAGTCTCGTCTTTGTCTTTCTAGTACCTTCTGATATTGTTCAGTTTTGCGTGCCTGCCGAGGTGATTATGCCGTCAGGCAGTGATGAGTTTTGCGTACCTGCCGGGCGTTTGCTTTCAGGCACTGATGAGTTTTTGGATGCTGCGTTGCTGTTTAAGTTTCACAAGGTTAGCGCTTCGATGTCTGCGAGTTGCCAGATCAGTGGGTTTTCTTTTTGATCCAGTCCTTTGTAGAATGCCCTGTTGAGTTTGAGGAAATGGTTGTACAACATCTCAATGCCTAGGTCTCTGTGGAGGTCTGCTTTTCGTGTGATCATAGGAGCACCTGCTGCAATCCGTAGGGCCTTTCTCTGTCGTCTCTGTAGGTCTTTCCAAAGCTGTGGGCGGCACCACTCCAAACTGGTGAAGTGTCTGTTATAGTTGGTCGAATTATTGCAGTGAGTGCTCGCACCTTGCTCTGCATGGGCATAAACTTGGTCTTCAGGAGTGGGTATAATGCAGCCAGTTTGGCTGCTGCTTTCTGGCAGGTCTTCTCTATGTGGTTTCTCCAGCTGAGTTTAAAGTCCAGAGTCACCCCCAGGTAGGAAGGCACGTGGTCCTTTTTATACCGACACAGGGGTTTCGGAAAATAGGCGGCACAAACAGAAGACAAATTCATGTAGGTATAAGAGTATTTTCAAAGCACATTCAAAAAGTGGAAGGAGCTGACGATTTAATCAGTTTGGGGTAAACACATTTCAACAATGGTTTATCAGAAACAGATGTGGCTCAAAGGATCATGCGCATATTTGATAGAAATAAAAAAAAAACTTGTTGCTAAGCAGAATACGTGAACAAGTAATCAGAGAGGTAGGACAAAGTACATGGTGAGCACGAGGCAATGGAAGGCATACAAAATGGTGGATAGTAATACAAAATGGCCTTTGAAAACGGGCAACATAACATTGAAAGGTGCATTAGCTTCAGCGAATGCTAACCTAATCGTTGTCAATTTATGACAACAAGGTCTTCCAGACCTCTATTTTTAAAAATTCTATGTGCATAAATTTTGCTTTCGTATTTTTGAACTGTCCGTGCTTTAGCCTGTATTCATATAAATTGTGCGTTCATAATAGTATTTTTTTTTAATCCGTCATGTGGCCCCCCCAGCTCTGTTTTGCTTTATTTTTGTGGAATATATGCTTTCTAGTTCGTCGGATTTGCCCCTTTCCTAATTCTCCCATTAGTTTTGATATTTATTACTGCGTCACGTGAAACTCCCAAGCCTGTATTCTTTTAAATGATGCGTACATGGTTGTAATAGTTATTGCTGCATCAAATGGCCCTCTTAGACCTCTATTTGATTTAATGTTTCAGAGTAGAATCTAGTAATGTTTAGAAGACTATGACAAATATAAGATGTTTTTAAAACTTTTTCAAGGGAAGATTGTTTATTTTGAAAAAATATTAATTAATATTCACTTTTTCGAATACTTGTAAGTCTAAACGAATGTAATTGGGTTGTAATGATTGCATTTTAACTCTACAGGTACCTTTTGAGAAAATGGACATTCTTCTTGTATTGCGATTGAAATAGCGCACGTATCACCCGAAGGCATCAAGGCGCTTGCTTAGGGAACCCGTCCTGGTATTCCCCTGTGAGATACCCCGGCAGGGTATCCGCAAGGTGAAAGCCAGGCATCCCGCCGTGAGGGGCCATTGTGGAGATTAAGCAAGCTATTGCCCAGAGTCACAGAGTGTGAACCCGTGAATCGAGTAGGCACTGGAGCGAGAATTGTCGAGTCCATGGACATTTTAGGACTCAAGACCCCACCGAGCCGGGAATTGAACACTGGTCCCGGGCTGACCTCTGCTTCCAGGTCTGCCTCCTTAAACCAGTGAGCCACACTTCTCCACACTTCTTCTTAGTCCGACAAATACTGCCTCTCATTGGATACTTCTGGTAAGTGCAACTTTTTCAACAATTATTAGTCCGTTTTCAAAGTTATTCTTGGAAAATATAACTGCTTGTAATAGTTTAAACTATCTAAATTTTTATATCAAATAATTTAAAGGGTAATCTTTTTGTAATGTATCTAATGTAGACATCTGTTCCGTAAAATGTAAACTCTCATATTTCTATAATATTTTCTATACACTTCCAAACCTTTAACAAAGACAATCGGTCATGATTCACGGAGTAACAAAATTCAGACCTATCAAGAGTTTTTATTAAATAGAAATTAAATAGAAAATAACTTTCCCCAACAAAAAATGTTCCTTATCTCTTTATTATAGCTTTATAGCCCGCCGTAGAGGGCTATACCAGCTATTAGAACATTGGAATGTTGGGAGCTCCATTGAAAACAATGGAGTGCTCCGGGCTTATAATGGCTGGTATAAGCCTGGAGCTCCAACATTCCAATTCCAATCGAAGCTCATGTTAGATGTGAAGGACATCTAATATGAGCTTCGATTGGAATTCTATAGAGCATATTATCAAGCCCATTATTGCCACTTTAGCAGCAGTTTCCTGCCGATAAAGTGGCGATAATTGTATTGCCCAGGCTTGATAATATGGCCCAGAGTGCGTAGTGTACAGCAGCTTCTCTATAAAATCTATAATTACCCCCGAGCAGTGACTACAGATAGGTTACAACAGTCTGACAAACAGATCCATAACCTTAATACGCCACTTTTGAGTCACTTTTCAACTTTGATAAAGTGATGCAAGGAGCTTGTAAATCTACGTCTGACTTTTCAAGAAAAAATATCAACTCCTGACTCTGCAACACAGTTTTAATGTTGTTTTCTCTCTCTTTCTCTCTCTATCTCACTCTGTGACATCATTTATCTGTCTCTCTTAAATTTATGGACACTGCTGTCTGCTTGGACCTGTAGAAGATTTGTTGAAAATAAGTTGTGAATTCAACTATCTTAAGTGTTTGGCCGCAAAGTTTATACAACGGTAAGCACAGAGGTCTAGATCTACAATGCCTTCCTAGCAAAGCATTACAAATAAGTTGTCATAACGGGCGTCAGTAAAGCAGTAGGCACTTCCATATAGACACCACTTGAACGCGGCACTCTAACAGAACTGAAATGTACGAGGCACACTGCACACGTAAAACCTTAGATTTACCAAAACCTGTAATGCTTCAGCTCATTTACTCACATCTACATAATTCTAAACTCTAATTTTCTTTTTTGTTTTACAGATTAGCTATTGGACATCTTTTGGAATCCATTTAACAATTTTTTTAATATATTGTTTATTGTTAAAGTTATTTTTCTAGTTGCTTCTAAAATAGTTATAATTGAGTTTCATTTACGTTTATTAGTTTAATAAAAGTTAATTTAAAAAAAAGACATACTTCTTTTATTTTGTGGGGGAGGGGTATGATGGTCCACAATAAAAATAATGTTGAAAAACAATAGTAAGATAACAGATATAATAAAAATAACAGTGAAAAACTACTAAAATGGCGGTGGGCGGAGTACGTAATCAACGTTTGGCGCCTCGGCACGACCTTTCAATTAATTATAGAAAAAATATGATTATTAATATAATACAAAAGTACAGCAGTGGATGACACACACGACCCGAGAAAAGAAAGCGACAAATGTACTACCTGAAATAAAGAAAGGTTTGCTTGTAGAACTTGAAGAAAAAGAAAAAAAACGTGGGCTTCGAAACAAGACTGCGCATGCGTAGAGAGTACAACTGCTACACAAAAAAAGGAAAGTTTTACATACTATCATAGAAATGAAGGGGCATATTATCAACAAAAGGCGATACATTTTCGCTGCTTTTATCGGCAGGAAACTGCCGATAAAGCGGCGATAATGGGCTTGATAATAGGCCCTTGTAAATTCCAATAGCAGCCCAGGTTCTGATGGTAACCTGGGCTGCTATGGTTAGTAAAGTAAATCTCAACCAGTTATACATTCACCCAGTGTCTTTTCATGTATTGCTGCAATTATTCAGTGTACTCATACAGAGAGCCAGGCTTTAGGGCACGAAGTGCTTCAAACTCCTATGCACTATGCGTTTGGTGTAGTGTAACCACTTTCATACTTATAGCTAAGGTACACAATTCCTCTGTTAGTATCTATTTAGATGGTGTTTGGATAGAAATAGAAAAGTATAATTTATAGGATTAGTAAAATACTTTTATTTATGTTTATTTTATACAGATATTGTTTATCATCATTAAAATATAATGATCATGCCTGAAAAATGTAGAAAGAGAAAAAGAGAGCTAAAGTACAGTTACTTGAAGAAAAACTCAACAACAAGTATTGGATGAACAACATAATGTGGCCAAAAAGACAAAATCTTCTGGAAGAATACTAAGAAATGTGTTAAAAATCTTTCTAGACCGGAAAAGAATGTTCAGATTGTTGAAACCAGTGACAACGCTCCAACCACAAAAAAAATCTAAATTATAGGAAAGAAAAAAAGCAAATGTAGAATCAAAAAATTTGATATATGGTAAAAGAAGAGAAAATCAGTATAAAGAGATCCGACAAAAAAATATTTTATACTAGAGTAGTACATAATTTGCTGAAAGATTTGAAGAAATATAAAAAGAGATCACTGTTTCATAAAAAGAAGAAGCACATTGAATCCATTGTTGAAAAGGCTTTTGAAGTAAAAAGGAAACTATTTATTTTAGTTTTAAACGGAATTTGATTAGTAGAGAAAACCAATCCATTCAATGAAGGCCAAAAGTAAGAGGAAAAGAGTAATTAACAGAACTAACATTTGGGGTGAATGGAAAAACAGTTCAAGTTCAAAGCCTTTCTTTAATGAAGAGAGTTATTTTCAGACCAATGATTTGTTGCATGCAGTTAACAACAGTGGTTGAGCTTATGAGGTTAGACATGGTTGTCCAATTGACAAAGAAAATATGGTTCCCAGAAATGCAGAAGAAGTGATAGCTGATGAATTTCTAGGTAGACGTGCTAAAGCCCCAGTGTACACTTGGGGTTGCAGTAGTATGTGTAGTGTACTACAAGAATCTATTGATCGTTTACGTACTTTCTTACGAGAATATAGTAAAAAAGTGTTAAACAAAAGATTAAGATGTTGCAAGGACTAGACCCTTGCTGAGTTAGAACAAATACTGGTTTGCAAGGTCATTCTCTGGCTTGTCTTTCTAGAAAAGTATGTCAAAGTGTTTGTCATCATTTCAGGATGTTAGCAGTACATCATACTCAAATGCGAAAGTTAGTCAGAAGATTGTTTTATGCAAAAAGTCTAGCACTAAAATTAAGGGAGTTGAACAGTGCTCTTCTGCCTGCGTCAGTTTCAGATGTGAAGAAGATGTGTGATGACATTGAGTTTTGTTACTTTGCTCCTGAACAAGAGAGAGCAGAAACTGATACATTAATAGAATTTTTTTTTGAAGAGAATGTTGAACATAGTAGTACAAACAATTTTGAGGGTGAAATTAAAAAGTTTAAGGTGATTTCAGGTGAAATGCAAAATTATTCTTGTATTTGTTACCAGCGAACTCAATATAATAATCAGACTAGGAGTGCTGATAAGGGTGGGCGTAAAATCCGTTTCGCGGGCGAATTTGCGTATTTTCCGCGATTTTGCGATACGCGAAATCGCGGTAAAATCCGCGAATCAGCGGGGACGAATTTTCAGCCAAGCACGGGTTACAGCAGCAGGTGCAAAAGTTGAACATAATTTCTTTGTAACCTTTTACAAAAGGGTTACAAACAAATTAACTTCAACTTGGACACCTGCTGCTAATTTCTTCCTGGTGCCTCGTTGCCTACTTGCAACTATTCTCTGACCCTGCTCTGACCCTTGAAGCAGGGTCAGAGAATAGTTACAAGTAGGCAACGAGGCACCTGTCCAAGGAATTAAACCTCATCGGAAGCACTTACAGATATGAAAAACAGGAAGAAGGGAGAGGATGGCAAATACACCCTTTTTGAGTTGTCAGGAGGGGTTAAACTAAAAGAGACCTTTACAGCACAATTTTCATATGCATTTTGCTAAAAATAAAAAGCTGTATGTTCTGTAGGGGCAACTCAGGAATCTGGCCCTTCAGAGATCCGGCCTCTCTTTCTTTCTCTCGTTCTCTCTCTCCCTCTCTCTTTCCCTCTCTTTCTCTCTCTTTCTATCCATCTATCTATCTATCTATCTATCTATCTATCTATCTATCTATCTATCTATCTATCTATCTATCTATCTATCTATCTATCTATCTATCTATCTCTCTCTCCCTCTCCCACAAAGGACTGCATGGGTAACTTCGCTATGCAAGCGGCTCGTGAAGACGCAAAAAGCCCCGCGAACACGCAAACAACCCAGCGAACACGCAAAAAACCCTGCGAACACTCAAAAAAACAAAAATCCGCAAATTCGCACAAATTCACGAATTTTGCGGATCGCAAATCCGCAAATTCGCGGATCGCGAATTCGCAAAATTCACCCATGCTTAGTGCTGATCTGTATTTAAAAAGTAAAAGAGAAAATAATGATAAGGGAAAGGAATTTGCAACTTATTTGTTGGTAGAGAATTGTTTTGATGTGGGTTCTGATCAGCGTATTTGTAAATATTGTTATAATAAATTAGATGTGAATAAAATGCCTGCTAGAACTATCCATCATAATCTAGAGTTGGTAACTCTTCCTCAAAAACTGCTAGATTTGAATACCTATGAGTCTATTCTCAATCAATGTGTGCACCCTTCCAGGCTATTGTTCGTATGGAGCCTTCAACAGGTAAAATGCCTCCTTCAGATTTACAGAGAGGATTAAAAGGAAGAGTTGTATATTTACCATTAAAGTTAAAGAAAAATGTTGAAACTATTGGTGTAGAGTGTGTAGAAAATAAACCACTAGTCATTCTAGCAATGGCATTCCTACTAAGAGTAAGAAAATCTGGCATGAGTTAGTGGATGTTAGAAAAGTGCAGAAGGCGACTTTGTATTTAATAAAAAAACAATGAGTACTATAAAAATGTTTATATGAGACTAGAAGAAATACTTTTAGCAGAAGATACTGAAACGTCAAGTGGACAAATTGAAAAAGTGGATATGTCAAGAAGTGAAGAATTCTATGAACATTACAGTGTACATCCACTTCATTCAAAATAAGTGATGGGGAATACTATTGAGTTATCCCAAATGAAAAAAGCAAAGGGAAGTCCAATGAGTGTATGGGGAGAGAGCTTGGAAGCTCGTTGTTTTCCGCAGTTGTTTCCAACAGGAAAAGGTGGACAATATGATGAATGTCCAATAAATATCGGACAACAAGAATATATGCAGAGGAACCAAGATTTAGACATGCATCCCTTATATATTTCATCTTTTGTTTGAAAGTGACTTGTCTGGACTTTCAAATGCAGTCAATCACATATTAAAAACAGGAGTACATCTGCAAAATGTTTCTGCAAAGGATTTTATGGATAAAGTTCACCAGAGGGATGAACACTTAGAATCTCAGCTGATTAATCGTGGCACTAACGAATATTGGTACCGTTGTCATGGAGAACTGAAATGTATGCTACAGAACTTAGGAACTCCTACATGGTTCCTTACCCTAAGCTGTGCTGAGTACTCTTGCGATGATTTACTTGAATTTCTATGAGAGGCAAATTCCAATATAAATTCATTTGAATACAAGACACCTGGAGATTTGTGATGGCCCAAAACGCAATGTGGACACACCAAATTTTACAGTGAAAACCGACATTATTTTGTAAAGTGCCTAGCTGTAGATTTTGAACCCTAGCTCTGCCGGCACCTAGGGAAACCTAGCAACCCTATACATTTTTGAAAACTAGACACCCAGGGAATCTAGCAAAGCTCAAAATGTGTCCAAAAAACACATTTTCATCACATTTCTGTGGTGAAAAGTTCAATTCCACAGAGCCCGCATTTCCCAAAGTTTTCAGAGAAAAATGGCATCTCACTTGTGTGGGTTGGTTAAGTACCCATGACAGGCAAGGGCCCAAAACCTATAGAGGCAACATCAAAATGACCTATCACAAAACAACCTGGTTTTACAAGGGGGATGCCATACGTTTTTGGCCCCGGCGGCCACCTAGGGATACCTACCAGAACTATTCACGTCTAAAAACAAGATATGGTTTGCATGGGTCCCCCAATGTTTCCCTACCAAGAATCCCCTGCAAACCTCAAATTTAGATTAAAAAAACACTTTTTTTCTCAAATTTCGATGTGAGAAAGTTTTGGAATCTGCGTGGATCCACAAATTTCCTTCTACAAAGCATTTCCCCAGGTCTCCAAATAAAAATGGTACCTCATTTGCGTGGGTGGGTCAAGTACCCGCGACAGGCAAGGTCCTAAAACCTATTGAGGCAACATCAAAATTACCTATCACTAAACAACCTGGTTTTGCAAGGGGGGTCCCATGAGTTTTTAGCTCCAGGTTTGGTGGCCACCTCTGGAAACCTACCAAACCCACATATTTCTGAAAACTGCACACCCGGGGTAGTCTAGCAAGGTATGGCTTGTTAGGGTCCCCCAACATTTCCCTAACCAGAATCCCCTGCAAACCTCAAATTCTGAAAAAAGAATTTTGTTCTCACATATCTGTATGGGAAAGTTGTAGGTAAACCGGGCTGACTCAAATTTCCTAGCACACAGTGTTCCCCCAGGTCTCCTGATAAAAATGGTACCTCACTTGTGGGTAGGCATAGTGGCTGCAACAGGAAATTGTCCAAATCATATTGGGGAGACTTCAAATTTACCTGAACCAAAACTATCTTGTTTTGGGGGGGCACCTGGGGTTTTGGTCCCGGGCTTGCCACCTTCTTGGGAAAGCTACCAACCCCACACATTTCTGAAACCTAAATACCGTGGGAATTCCAAGGAGGTATGGCTAGTGTGGCTCCCCCAAAGTTTCCCTGCCCAGAATCCCCTACAAACCTCAAATCTAGCTGAAAAAAACACATTTCCCACATATTTTTGTGTGGAATCACCATGATGGCACACATTTACTACCCCACAGCATGCCTCTTAGTGTCCCAAGTAAAATTATACTGCACTTGTGTGGGTATCAAGTGCAGAATTGGCTAAAAACATAAATTTAAAAAATGTGGTGCTTAAAATTCTCAGTGCTATACCCTTATTCCCTATGTTTGGGCTATTCCCAGTCACAGGCCTTTGCCCCACCCACACAAGTGAGGTATCATTATACACGGGACATTAGGGGGAATGCTGCTAGGTATGACATTTGTGCCGGCACAGTGATTCCACCCAAAATATGTGGCAAATGTAGATTTTCATTCAGCGTAATTTGAGGTTTGCAGGGCGTTCTGGGTAGGAAAACGTTGGAGGATCCACGCAAACCATACCTCGCTGGACGGCCCTGGGTATCTAGTTTTTAGAAATGTGTGAGTTTAGTAGTTTTCCAAAATGGCCTCCAAGCCTGTGCCAAAAACCCAGGTGTCATCCCTTGCATAACCAGGTTGTTTTGTGATAGGTCATTTTGTTGTCTCCTCAATACGGTTTGGACCCTTGCCTGTCGCGGGTAGTTGACACACCCACCGGAGTGAGGTATAATTTTTATCGGGAGACCTGGGGGAACACTGGGTGGTAGGAAATGTGTCTATCCACATAGATTCGAGAACCTTCCCACAAAGAAATTTCAGATAAAAGTGATTTTTTCAGCTACATTTGAGGTTTGCAGGGGATTCTGGGTAGGAAAACGTTGGGGGACCCACCCAGGCCATACCTCCCTGAACTCCCCTGGGTCTCTAGTGTTCAGAAACGGTTAGTTTCTATATATGCATCTTGAAGCATCTACACAATGACCACTTGCTGAATTCAGAATGTTGTCTACTTTTCTAAAATGTATAGCTTTCCAGGATCCATTATTGCTTTCATAACCTTGTCTACCATTAACTGGAAAGATGTTGAAAGCACAAAAAATAGCAAAAATACGCTGTGTCCCAGGAAAATGCCAAACTGTGTAAAATATTTTGGTTTTCTGACAGAAGTCTGCTTGTCCCTGTAAGGTGGGAAGATGGTGATTTCAGCACCACAACCCCTTTTTGATACCATTTGCAGGGCAAAAAACAGAATCTTTCATCTTTAGCCCTTTTCCCATTTTTCCCCCCAAATGCAAAATGTAGCTGTATTTTGGATAATTTCTGGGCCCCATCCAGGGGAATCCATAAACCCTGGGTACCTTCAAAATCCCCATGATGTTGGAAAAAAGGACACAAATTTGGCGTGGATACCTTATGTGGTCAAAATGTTACACGGGCCTAAGCGCGAAGTACCCCAAATAGCTAAAAAAAAAGGCTTAGCACATGAAGGGAAAAGGCCTAGCAGCGAAGGGATTAAATAGTGTCATATCCTCTCAAATTAAAAAAAAAATTCTGTTTCTTTAACACTCTTCTCCTAAATACACTCTTAGCTCAGTGTAACTAGAAAACCAATTGAACCAGTAGGTATTCACTTACATGCTGACAGAATCCAATAAAATATATCTTTTAGATAAAAAAGAAAACACCTCCATTTTAAATACTTTTCATTTGAAAAACTGTTTCTTTCAGCTACAGTCTTCTCCTGACTGCTATCGCTCTTTCACTTCAAAATGCTTAGAGTGTGGATTTTTTAACACAAATATGTCTATTGGGCTAAAAGGTTTGAGGAAACAATGGTTCATTCAGAGCCAATAGATCTCAATTGTGGTATATTTAAACATAAATACAATCAAAAGGAGCCCTCAGTTGAGATCTATTGGATATTAATGAATCATTGTTTCATGAAACTATCTTGTACCCCAGGTTTAAAAAATTGGGGTTCCCTTGATATTTTTAGATATATATTGGGCTAAAGAGCCTGCAAAAAAGAGAGGGCTTGGGTGTACCAAATGTGGAGATTGCTTGGTTTAGCCAGAGATTCAGTGGCATAACAAAACTTGAAGGGTGGCCTCCTGCAAAGCACATGGAGGCCTCCCAGGCAGACCGGCCCACCAGCTACCACCGCTCAAAAATCTGGTATATTTTGATTTGAAATCTCCAACATTTAATGAAATGCCACTATATTGTCTTGATCAAAGTTCTAATGATAAAGGTGGAAAAACTCTTAACATATAAGCTACGCCATTTGTAACCATACTGTCAAAAGCAGATTATTTAACAGAGGCAGCAATCAGAACAATGCCAAGCAGCGAGCCTATTGTCTGATAAACTGCCTCTGGCTGAAGAACATAGAACACGTATGAAGGGTCTGTATTAGATTTGACATACACACAACATGTGCATTTGCAAACCACATATTCACCCGGAAGTATCTTGGCACTGAATAACAGATGTTTATTGTTACCCAACTCAATGGTACTCATTTTATTGACCTCAGATGGATGAAAGGCTGAGAAAACCTGCTGGGATTTGAACCTGTGTATATGTGGTCAAAGACAGGCCCCTTAAGTGGACGCATTAGTCCACTAAGCCACCAGACCCGACATTAATGAACAAAAATGTGAAACTTTGAAAGACATACCAAATCCTGCAACCATAGACTAGTCTGACAATATACATGAGAAGTAATACTGCAGATACCTATGCACACAAATTAAAGAATACATATATTAATGTTTTCATAGGATAAATACAAAATCACAAAAGGTAAGATGGCAGAGAGACGAATAGATCTTTGGTAGATTCAATTCTTCAATTCTTTATTTTCATGTCAGAGAAACAGCAGCCAGCCGACACATGTTTCATCGCTCACGCGAATATTCAGGGCTTAGGACGCTACTTTATACGCAAAGGAGGTCGCTCTGCCGGTGATAGTTCCGACCCGGTAGGGCCCTTGACTGGTTAAAAAGTAGCAAAATTTCGAAGAAGGTCACCTTCAAGATAGTTGCATCTGACAAGACTTGTTGAAAAAGATTCCGTATTGACGGTAGGGAATTCGAAAGTTATGCAAAGGTCAATCCACTCTCACGAGTCGTGAGTCATATCCATCCATCCAAAGTAAGAGCCCCCAAATGGTGGTTTTGAAGACTTCCCGGGTCACAGTGTTCCTGGTCGCGGACTTCGCGTTTACATTTTTCATTACACAATATTATTGCAAATATTCTCTGTGACATACTCCCATTTCTCCTATGTGTGAGTTCCTGATTTGATCCAAAAGAAACTATTTTATCGATGTTGCATAAAACACAACATTCCTTTACAAAATGTCTGTAATCGACACACATTTCACCAATATTGCAAAAAACAAAGGTAAGGGGTATTTAAAACAATATGTTCAACAATCCTTTAATGCCATTGGGGCAAGAGTCTACAGAACAGAGTTGGTTTTATCAGGGTCCCCCTGAAGGTCTGGGTCCCTGGTCCGAAGTCAACTTTGCTTTTTGGAAAACAGGGGACCCCTTCAATTCAATAGGTTTGCTATACATAGGGTACAAATATCAATGGGAAAGTGAGAAACTATAGAAAACATTCAATGTATATGCCATCTCATTTTGGGTGAAAAAAGGGATTAAATTCAAACTAGTAGCCTCCAAGTGCACATGACTAAAGAGTCAGATCCAATATTTAGACAAATATATATAAATATTTTATTTTGTTTTGGTTTTTTGACTTATTTTTCATTCTTTTTCATTCAGTATATCAACTTGTTGAACAAGTGCACTTGGTCGCTACTTGTTAGCTATAGTTTCTCACTTTCCCATTGACCGAAGTCCACTTTGCCCATGCCTTAAAACATCTGAAGCTGCTGAAGTGGCACATGATTTCTAACAAATAGTAGCTAGTTGTAACCTTGCTTTTAAAATATGTGTAAACATGTTTTTTTCCAATACACTCCTTTCCCATATAACAGGTCTCCATCTGAGCAAGTCTATATTATATAAGTGTTTTACGATGTTCAGAGTAAAGCTGGAGATGATATTGATAACGTGGTTGGTTGTTAAAGGAAAAAGTAAAATTGCAATTACCTTTCTTACCTTTCTCCTTTGCCAATGACTGCAATAATATTTTACAATGGAGTAAAGCAAACTGTATCAAGGGGTTGGTTATGCGGGGTAATTCTTTTTTCCACAGAGGGGTTATTGTGAAGATGAATCCCTGATCTTCCAAAATGTAGCCTCATATTGAACATTCGGTGAATGATTAACATAAATACTGAGAGGAATAAGAAACTTTTGGGCCCCTACATCATACAAACTGTTGTCTCCCAAAAATATACATTTTCAACTCCAGCAACTCATTATTTTCAACATGGTTGACAATTCTGTATTAGCATAGCAGTATAGTCCATGTTCAACTCTGTGAGCTTTCACTCATGATTCAAAACTCAGGAAGTACCATATAATGTCCAGAGATGGACACATATCTATATATGGAGATCAAATGGGTGTGGCACTGGAGATAGCAGACCTCAGCTCATTCACGGATTGGCTTTGCCCCATGCTTCCCCAGTGGCCATCACCAACCTAAACCTCAAATAACAAATCAGAGAAGCAACAACAAAAGTTATGATTTGGCTAGGGGATTGAAACCAAGGGCGCAACTAGACCCGAACTTCGGGTGGGGGGTACCACTCCCAGCCAGGGCTGGCCCTAGCACTGGTTGCCCATGGTGTAACAGTTGATTTAGGTGGCCCCCAATTCCTCCTTCTCCATGATTTCACACACTACATTTGCCAACAATACACCTCATCTCTCTATAGAACCTTTATGACAAGCATTTCTTTTTTTACTCATAGTTTCCTCACATTCAGTTCCGTGATTTGCATGATACACATTTTTTGTAGCAGGCACATTGACCCTCTTGTCTTTGTGGGTGGTAGGAGTACCGATGTGAGTGCATGGTGAGTGATGAGTGTGAGAGTAGGGTAAAAGGAGTGATGTCAGGATGAGTGAGGTAATCATATGAATTTGGGTTTGAACGTAAGTGCATGGTGGGACGAAAGAATGCATGGTTAGTAATGGGTTTGTGTGAGTCAGATTGTGTATTGAGCAGTGAGGGGGACAGGTGAGTGAAGTGCCACTTGAGTGCTTGGTGAGAAGTGTGCTTGTGTGACTGCAGGGTGAGGTACAGCATGAACAACATAAGTGCAGAGTGATCACTGAGTGCAGGGTGAGCAGTTGAATGATAATAGTGCATGGTGATCAGTATGAGTGCATTGTGATCCCTGGGAGATTAGGGTGAGCGTAAAAGTGAAAGGCGAGAATGAGGAGTGAGTTGTCTGAATGCAGGGTGCATTCCCAGATACCTGAAGTAACTCGGCATGTTATTGACAGTGGTGTAGGGTCTCATATTTAAGTTAATATCTTGCTATTAACCAGGGATTGAGGGTGCAGGAAATAAATAATCTGCTGATCCTGCAACAAACTTCCAGTCTTATGATTAGGGTTGTCAGCTCATTATTTTGATGTCCCAGACGGGACAATAATACGCAGTCCCCTAAAACCGTATTTTCAGCAGTTATCTGTGCATACTTCGAACAGTAAACATACATAGAAAACAATTTTTATTGTGTTCCAGGGCTGCCTGAATGAGGAGATCCATGACTGATAATTGAAGGGAGCAAAGACAGAAAAGTCGCATTACAAATGAATACATACTCCTTTATTTACAACCCTGTTTAGTGCCAAGACAAGGTCTTTCCAAGCTCTTTAAATAACACATGGTTGGCTTTTTTTTGGCAACCCTACTTTTTATGAAATGCATTCTTACACTACAGCAGTGAATGTAAATTAAATTTCAAATTCAAGGAATAAGCAGAGTGGGGGCCCGGGGGGTGCTTGAACCAGAAATGAATGAAGCCTCAGTAACCAGTTTACAAAGGTATGTTGACGGTGCACTTTAGCGTACAGCTGATTGTTGTGGTGCACAGTAGCACCCAACAACACTTTTTAATAATGTGCATCACAGGCAGACATGTAATAGCGTACACTGGGTAGCGCTTATATAGCACATAGCTCAGAAATACCATATAGGTGGATGGCACGCAGCTCCCAAGAGCATTGTAAGTACTATAAAACACACAAAAGCATTAAACAGAACGCATTGGACAGACCTTGCATAACCCCACATAGAGAAGATATACCATACAGCTGGCTGCAATGTGGCTCAGAAGAGCACTTTTCAATAGCATGGAACACACACACACTTCCAACACAACACATTAAATAGAACATTTTGCTTACATCTAACTAAGCACAGACATGACATTTGGGCTGCTGGGCAATTTTTTCCTTAGGTTGCAGTATATAAACATAAATAATGTAATATAAAGTGTAATTGCTGCCCGGTAGTTATGTGAGTCGATCTATAAGTAGGTCATCAGAATCTGCTACAACTAAGACGAAGATGCTGGGCTGGTAAACAGGAGAGAGGTGCAACCCATCTTCACTAATGAGAGGCTCAGAAGGGTACCATTTAATTTATGAGGCAGGCGGCAGGACTGTTATGAGGCAACTGGTGCACCCATGTTCACTACAAGTAGTGCACTGATGGGGACTCTGGATGCTGGAACACGGGGGATGCAGATCTATGTTATGTTCAACGCCCAACCCCATGATGCATGTGACTGGTATGTCTGGTATGCTGCCCATCCCACCCCACTCCACCCTCTGAGACTCCTCCAACAGACTCACCTGAGGCCTGGCATACAGCTTCAGTGGCAGCTGTTAGCAGGCACCAGTAGACCGGGCAAGGTTAGCTAGGGGCTATCAATAATTAAATTATGGCTGCACGGTCCCTCTGAGCCGCCTCACCTCATACACACTTTTAATTGCACAAAGCAGCATGCGCATGACAATGACCAGCCCTACCCTATGCTATACCCTAAGGGTGAAGACCGCACACAGCAACCACACACCATTTAATCAATGATGGCGAGTGTAACTCACATCCCAGACAGATGTGTGTAGTGCTAAGTGCTTGCTGTTTGCGCAGCTGCGGACGAGCCCACTGTAGCAAGGGGGCCATGCGGCAATGCAGGGGCCTAAATTGCGCCCCTGCAGAGGTTGTTAAAGTTTTATCAGTTGCAGGCTTTGGTCAAAACCATTGTGGATTGCCGTGCTACTCACCTCATGATTGTGAACTGTGGTGGCAATGACCAAGGCACATTCACAGGGCCAGGGATGGAAATCCTAATGAAGGATACCTTTGAAGAACTGATTGTGCTTTTACCTCACAATGTTTTGGTGTACTGTAATATATGCCATAGAAAGAAATGGAAGGTGTCAAAGCCGGGGAACATGTTAATAAAACTGTTTCGGCCGCTCGTGACTAAAGTGAAGTGCTGACTGTGCCTTGTACCGCTACTGGAGTAGCCTGCACTGGGAATTGCTGTTGCTGCTGAACATTATCGCCCCAGAGACCTTGCTCCTTCCGTGGCCGCAGAGGAGAGAGAGGCGCCGGCCCCGGGACTGCGAGGACCAGCATTCTCCACCTACAGCTGGTCCTCTTCCCGCGAGTGCCGCGCCCCCTCCCAGAGCCACGCCTTGCAAAAAGTGAATAACTACTCGCGGCCCCCGCTTCGCGGGTGCCGCTCGTGACTAAAGTGAAGTGCTGACTGTGCCTTGTACCGCTACTGGAGTAGCCTGCACTGGGAATTGCTGTTGCTGCTGAACATTATCGCCCCAGAGACCTTGCTCCTTCCGTGGCCGCAGAGGAGAGAGAGGCGCCGGCCCCGGGACTGCGAGGACCAGCATTCTCCACCTACAGCTGGTCCTCTTCCCGCGAGTGCCGCGCCCCCTCCCAGAGCCACGCCTTGCAAAAAGTGAATAACTACTCGCGGCCCCCGCTTCGCGGGTGCCGCTCGTGACTAAAGTGAAGTGCTGACTGTGCCTTGTACCGCTACTGGAGTAGCCTGCACTGGGAATTGCTGTTGCTGCTGAACATTATCGCCCCAGAGACCTTGCTCCTTCCGTGGCCGCAGAGGAGAGAGAGGCGCCGGCCCCGGGACTGCGAGGACCAGCATTCTCCACCTACAGCTGGTCCTCTTCCCGCGAGTGCCGCGCCCCCTCCCAGAGCCACGCCTTGCAAAAAGTGAATAACTACTCGCGGCCCCCGCTTCGCGGGTGCCGCTCGTGACTAAAGTGAAGTGCTGACTGTGCCTTGTACCGCTACTGGAGTAGCCTGCACTGGGAATTGCTGTTGCTGCTGAACATTATCGCCCCAGAGACCTTGCTCCTTCCGTGGCCGCAGAGGAGAGAGAGGCGCCGGCCCCGGGACTGCGAGGACCAGCATTCTCCACCTACAGCTGGTCCTCTTCCCGCGAGTGCCGCGCCCCCTCCCAGAGCCACGCCTTGCAAAAAGTGAATAACTACTCGCGGCCCCCGCTTCGCGGGTGCCGCTCGTGACTAAAGTGAAGTGCTGACTGTGCCTTGTACCGCTACTGGAGTAGCCTGCACTGGGAATTGCTGTTGCTGCTGAACATTATCGCCCCAGAGACCTTGCTCCTTCCGTGGCCGCAGAGGAGAGAGAGGCGCCGGCCCCGGGACTGCGAGGACCAGCATTCTCCACCTACAGCTGGTCCTCTTCCCGCGAGTGCCGCGCCCCCTCCCAGAGCCACGCCTTGCAAAAAGTGAATAACTACTCGCGGCCCCCGCTTCGCGGGTGCCGCTCGTGACTAAAGTGAAGTGCTGACTGTGCCTTGTACCGCTACTGGAGTAGCCTGCACTGGGAATTGCTGTTGCTGCTGAACATTATCGCCCCAGAGACCTTGCTCCTTCCGTGGCCGCAGAGGAGAGAGAGGCGCCGGCCCCGGGACTGCGAGGACCAGCATTCTCCACCTACAGCTGGTCCTCTTCCCGCGAGTGCCGCGCCCCCTCCCAGAGCCACGCCCTCTCCTCCAGGGAAACTATATCACTCCCATCCATCACGCGCATCGCGGGACGCGCGCGGGCCGGAGCACGGGGCGAAGCCCGGGCTAAGGGCGGGCCGTCTGTGGCCGTCCGGGGACGTCCGAGGACGGGACGGGCCACCCCTCTTACATCGAATTCGGGAGATAAAGCCCACCTGTTTACTTGACCACAATACTCCTCAATGATGGCTCTAAAAAAATTGCGCTCAAGAACAATCTATATGAAACGCATGGGTACCGAGGCAGCCATTAGGAAAACTGTCGATAAATCGATGAAACCTGGCCAAATTTCTAACACACCCGCAATAACCAAATATTTTTCTTCTCTTTCCGAGAAAAACTACTCATCTCCTCAAACATTGATAGAAGAAAATAAACATATTTCTACTAATACTGATAGTGAACGCCAATCAGAATTATTTGCTGTACTAGGAAACCATAATCAAGTATCCCCCAATCCAGAGATAAACCAGTTAAAAAAACTGCCCTCGGAAGAGTACTCTCAACTGATTCTAGAGATGTCGCAAATAACACCAATTAGACAACAAGAGAACAAATCAGCTAATGAGGACTCCGTGAACATCATTACGGAGACCGAAGAGCAGAAATTAACATCTCCGTTAAGAAAAAATCAACCATTCACTAGTTCCCCAGAAAAATCACCCAAACTGTTCTCTAATCAATCCAATCTCACAAATCTTTACTTTCCTAACACAACCCTTCCAGCTGCCTTTCCGCCCCTGTCCAAAATACTCTTTTCCCTTCAAGATATTTTGGAATCAGTTCTTACACATCTCGGCCAAATCTTGGCCAACTCAGATGACACTTTGGATGTCCAAATAGGCATTCTCAAACACCTGGTGGAAGAAAAAAAGAAAAAAGAGTCTCCCAAAGCCTCATCTGAGGATCTAGAAACGGCCAACCAGGCACCAACTGAAGCTGGTTGTATAAAAAGTTCAAGATCTCAAAAAATGCAAAGCATAAGTACGCAAACATCAGAAGCGAAAATAAAGGAGAGTGAATTTAAGAAATTGCAACTTAAGGAAAGCCAACCCACAATCTTCTCTCTGAAAAAGCTTTTCAGTGAAGAAAAGGAATACACTTCTGAAAATAGTCTTAAAAATTATCCTATTTTTTCCAAAAAAGAAACTGAGATTGGTAATGGTATGACATCCACGGAAAACAACATACATTTGTCGAAGGATAGCAAAGACAATGAAACCAAGCAGACAGGAAAAATTGAAAAAATCACTGAAGTGAAAGAAAATATGGGCAAGAAAAAGCGAGGACGTCCATTGAGAAGAATCCATAAGAAAAAGGGAACAAACTCAAATTTCAAAAACATTCTTATGCTCATTTGGAGATCAATCCACCGACTAAGATAACTACGCCGGTGAAGCCTTTGAATCCCAATGCAGAGGAATATTGCCAGCCAATAGTAAGAAAACCACTAGAGCAAAATATCGTTAACCCAAAAAATCCACAAGACCATACAACTAGGCAGTGTGACAGAACACTATCAAATCACTTAACTCTTGAGGAACTCTTTCCAACTGAAAATATCCCGCTTAATCGAGGAAGAATAGTTCAGCTATTGCAAGAAATTCCTTCCTTGACCTCTCTGACAAGTAGAGAAATAGACCTAGTACGCTTTCCAAAAAAAGAAAATACTCAATTTGTACAAGTGTCATTCTTCTCTCCAGTTCTCCCAGGTCTAATCATGAGAGAAAAAGAAATTCTACAAAAACACGGATATGATGTAATCTCAATTTCTGACATCAAAACCAACTTGCAAAATTCCGTAGTAACTAAACAACATCTTACTGATAAAATACCTAACATAGAAAGGGAGGAACGTACACCAAATAACATGAGGAAAGACAAATTACAAATACAAGTAAGGCAAGGCGAAAGGTCGGTGTGGTCAAGGAACACTAATCCAAAAGATGATGAAGATTACCAACAATCTTGGACGTGGCTACCAGAAGTATTAAACGGTAACAAAATGGACAATCTACATCAACGTCAGGTTTAACAAAGGTCTGAAAATATCTCTATGGAATATGGCCGGGAAAACTCGCAATAAAATGAAAGGTGTAACAAAAGATAATCCAGATATTCTAGCGTTGCAGGAAACATGGTCAACCACCTCCTTTTCACAAAAAGGGTATTACGTCTACGAAAACCCAGCAAAAAAATCTAAAAGGGGTCACGCGAAAGGGGGTATGGCAATCCTACTGAAAGAAGATCACTGCTGGTCACAAGAAAGTATTGATACATATTCGCACAACTTACAATGCATCAAAATTCAACTCAGATTACAGCCTACAGACACTTATAAGAAAATATTACTTTTCAATATTTATGCTCCACCAAGTAAAAAACATGACTCTTTGTTCGACCATCTTTTAGAAACTATATCCAATATCCTCGAAGATCAACATCATCTACCATATATTTTGATGGGTGATCTAAACGCCAAAATATCAAATAGCGAAATAAAGAAATGGTCTTCGTTATTTAAGGAGGAATCATTGGAAATAGCACTCCCGCAACTTCCGAAAGGAGTGAAGTCGGACAAAAGAGGAAGTTTGTTACTATCGTTCCTCCCAAGTATAAATGGGATAATTCTAAATGGAAATATTAATGGAGACAAGCCAGCTTCATTCACAAGACAAGGAAACGGAGTCTCCTCCATTTTAGACTACTTTATATGTGAGAATGTGTTAAGAGAACAAATTTCTGACTTGTCCGTCAATTTTAATGATGAAAGTGACCATGCCATTCTCTGCTTAACAACACTCTGGATGCCATTAATCACTTACCATATCGACCCGATATTCAGTAATCCCATAACAGAAGTAAATCCAGTCCAGCGTCGGATTTATTGGGAGGCGGAAAACTTGGACTATGTGAAAGTATTAATCACACAATCCCAATTGTTAACCAATATTTACTCCGATGATCCTATCAAAAATTATGAAATTGTACTAAATGAACTCAAGAATGCAATACAAAGTAAATTAAAACAGGACAGATCAGCACAAAGAAAGTGCGTCAGCAAGCACAAAAACTGCAATCAGCCAACGGTAAAAATGTTAAATAGGATGATTCGGGCACAGTACTTGTGTAAAACACCATCATACAAATCTGAAATAAATAAATTAAAGAACCAAATCCGTAGGCAACGTGCTAAACAGGAAAGGCTGATACAGGACCGCAATTGGATGGATATCCAAATAGCAGCAAGGCAATGTAACCAACGAAAATATTGGTCCTTGATAGCTAAGATGACGGGAACTAAAAAGAAGCTTGAAGCAATCCCCGTCTCTGAAGAAGACTGGGTCACATTTTTAAATGACCTGTATAAATCCAACAAGAAGGATAGGGTGAGAAAGGCATCTGAACAGAAAAAGGAAAACAAAGATACAAAACTCTCCAGAGCCTCGGCAGAGTCAATTGCCTTGACTATCAAAATGGCAAGAAGTACGGGTGCATCCGGTCCCGACCAGATTCCGATAAAGGTTTATCAAGCTGATCATAAAGCTTGGGGTCAGATGCTAGCGCCTCTATTTAATTACATATTCGATTCTGGGAACATTCCAAACTCGTGGAAAGGAAGCACAATAATTCCTATTTATAAAAAAGGAAAAAGGACTATCGCTGGCAACTACAGACAAATTGCCTTAATGGACTCTGGTGGAAAGATCTTTGCGGCTGAAATTCTTGACCGGCTAAAGCTTTGGGCTTTTTCAAATGGACTAATTCCCATGTTTCAAGCCGGGTTCCGATTGAATCACTCGGTTACGGATAATATAGCCATCTTTCAATTTTTACTAGATAAATACGTAACCGGGAAATCGCAAACAATATATGCTGCCTTCATCGACTACTCAACAGCGTTCGACAGGGTCGATAGGCCGACATTATGGTCGAAACTGAGAAAGATGGGGATCCCAGAGCCATTATTGCAACTAATCGTGAACCTACACAGTAATACCTGGTGCCGTGTCCAAATGGGGGGCGAGAGGGGCATGTCAAAAATAATACACACATCTAATGGCCTAAAGCAAGGGTGTCTGCTGGCCCCGATTTTATTCTCTCTTTACCTGAGCGACCTCCCGTCGCACTTACATCAAGGGCAAAGCACCCCACCGAAAATGGCATCTCATCCGATACATTGTCTACTCTATGCGGACGACATTGTCTTGTTTGATCTGACACCCTTTGGTCTCCAAAACCTCCTGAACATTTTATACAACTACTCGAAAGATCATTTTCTAACCCCAAATATAAATAAAACTAAAGTAGTTGCATTCACAAAAAAGAAGAAAGAGGTGAGGTTCCAATGGAAACTTGGAAGTGAGATATTGGAACAGACAAAGGAATATACTTATCTTGGAAGGATTTTTTCGCATAACTTAAGTAACAGGAAGCAAATCATCCATTTAAAAAGGAAATGTGACCTACACGCAGGTGCAATATCTCGCCTGTATAGGAAGACTGGAAGTAGGCATTTCTCAGCACTATTAAAAATTTATAGAGCCAAAATATCTCCGGTCCTATCTTACGCCTCAGAACATATTCCCTTAAAACAATGGAGTTATATGGATACAAATGAAGGGAAAACATTAAAAAAGCTATTGAAAGTTTCCAACTCAACACCGGTACAGGCCCTAAGGCTTGAATGTACGATCACCAGTGCATTTGCAATATCAATAGCAAGCCTTATAAGGTGGGCCTATAACCTTCTGCATTCTAATGCGGGTACCTTACGTCATCTACTCAAAATTGAGATCTTTGGAGAGGATGCCATTAACTCTACTTTTGTGAAAAATTTGGGAGAGGCGTTTTGTCTAGCAAAAATTAGTGCAGAAATGTTATCCTCTTGGACACCCGCACAACTCAAACTATTTTTAAAAACATTTTCCCCAAAATTAAGTTATGAGTTAGATAATTTACATTGTACCAAACTATCTTTGTACAAATCCTATGCTGACTCCCAAGAATATAAGTTAAAATTGCCATATCTGGAATACACTCTTACCCATGGCGTAAGGCGTACGATCATGATGTTACGACTGGGTATTCTCCCTTTGTTATCTTTTACATCCACCTGGAAACCAAATAGTTCCTCTCAATGTAATCTGTGTTCGGGGGGTAACCAGAACTTAGATCACATGCTCTTTGTATGTCCAAATAAAGTTGTTGTTACTGCTAGGGTAACATGTCTAGAACCAATATATCGGTCTAGCAGGATCATGAAAAAAAGGGATTTTATCACCTTGTGTGCTAATCCACCTAACGAATACGTTTGTAATAAGATTTATAAATTTTTTAAAATAACTCTGATAATGTATTAAAATGTATGTAAATGTAATATGTATTTTCCTTTTAAATAATTTTGTGGTCCTCGAAAGAGTACCAAAACAAAATAAAAACTTTTTGACTTTTGACTTTGAAACTGTTTCTGCTTTCCTCAGAGGCCATAACATAGGCTCTATGTACAACAACAACCAGTGTTTTAATATGCATGGAAACTATAGAAGTAATGGAGTTCAATTTACAAATGAAGGGAACAGGGTGTTTAAAAGCAACTTGAAATACCGCACAAAATGTTTGGCAGCCCAATGGACTGCACATCTTGTATTCATCCCCTTAAAGATTGTGTGGCTAATTGAAGACCTGATAGCTATTTCCAAATTCCAAATATTGGCACACAGTTAATTTTATTGGAAGGATAAAATAGGAACCGGGTGCCAGCTAACAGTATCCCTAGATTTCCACTGTAAACAAATAGTAGATGGTGTGTGTTACTTCAAAATTCCCTTTCCATAGTTTGTAATTCTAGACCACTTCTTTCATAAGGTTCTTTCTGGCACATTTGCATAAAAGAATATGACCATATTCTGCAATGTTCCACTTCAGGGCTGCTGCTTCAATTGCTTCTTTCCTGGGGATATGCTTTTGGGGTTACTATCTTATTTAGAATTAGCAAGTGGTTCGATATGTCCACATTTGTCAGTTCTTTGCTGCTGTCAAGTACTCACAGGATTTGTATTTCCGTTACAAAAATCCACCAAAAGACCACCCCGTCTCTCCTTCGCTCTTTTCTTAAAGGGAGAGACACACCAGCTGTGTGGCACTTTTAACGGTATCTCTTACACTATAAGTGCACTAAGGCAGCATAGAGGTTGCCCATGACAGTAAAAGCATCAGGTAATCAGATCTGGCCTACACTGAAAATGCTCTCCTTAGCAATTGTCTTTTCACCACTTGCTACAGTTTGTGAGGGATATATTAATTGCTAATCTAATAGGCAAGTGGCTAAATTTACAGTCCTGATATCAGCATTTCAGTTTTGCAATCAATTGGGCTAAGGTATTATGTGGACATCCAAGACTTTATGGCTGGAAGACCAGGTACATTTATTTGTGTCAGAGTAGTTCTCATGGAGACCTAGATGATCCAAGTGTCATTCAAACCCAACTAGCCACCCTGATCAAGGGATACAATAAAAGGAACCATATATGAATTGGCTCTCTGTGGGAAAGTGAAGCATTATGTAGTGATGTAAGTTAGGGCTCATTGTCTAATAGTCTCAGAATACCCGAAGAATGGTTCTTGGGTTCACAGTAATAATTTCTTAGCTCAGTCCTGAAAGTGTGGCAAACAGCAGTTAGGCTCTAATGAAAGATCATATGTTAACCATTAACCAACATGGACAAAAAGTAATTGTCACAACTGAAAGGAAATCAGACTCTACGTTATAAAAATAAAGCAGATTTATATATAAATGTATACACCAAATTGAACTAAATGTAATGTGTAGAACTGGAGTTATGGATTTTAGAAGAAAAATAAATCAGTGCATTTCACTACAGTAAAATTTTACCATTGCGGTAAATAGGAAATGGAATTAGGAACCCACTGGGGGTTAAGGTGATGCGGGTCAAAGGACCAGTCACAACAGTCAATTTGACTTTGTTTGCCCGAGAAGCTCGGGTGCAGAGTTGTTCATGCTGTCTTTGGTGCTGAAGCTGTAGCCACTGGGTAGCTGGATTTTCTGCTTAGACAGTGCTAGGGAGGAAACTGATGCAAAAAGTCAACAACCTGGTCACTGCTAGCATTGGTCACAGATTTGATGCTGTTTCTTCTGAATGCAGTGAAGAGTAATGGTAGTGTAGCTGAGATAGCTTGGAACAAGCCTTGGCAGTGGTAAGGAGAGTAAGGTGATGCTTCCACTTCTGTTACCCACAATGCTCTGGACCATTTAGTATTGGGCGATTTCTCTGAGGGCCCAATGGCCAGCAATTCTTTGGTTCCAGGATGTTTGTTTTTACTTATGGTTGTAAGGGACTAGTGCCACTAGTCTAACAGAGCCTGGAGAAGCTGTTTGCTCTCAAAGGGGTCCCTCTGTCTCGGGTAATGAGTCTTTTAAACAGAAAGAGTCGTAGACATGCAATTCACTTATGGTAGAGTATTCTGCCTTTGGTTTGTGCAGCACCTGTAGTCACAGACTCTGGTCTCTTCTTTATTCTTCAAACATACGAGGTTCTGGTATAAGGTGTTCCCATTTAAATCTTAGATGTAGGGTCTTATGTGTGTGGCCAATACGCTACTAGCCCCTGCAGCTAATCCGCCCATGAGGTGACCAAATCCAGGGATATGAATCACATTTTCTAGATAGAACCTCCTATTCTACCAGTTAAAGTGATGGTAGAAACCTTCCTGGGCTGTACAGACCAGGTGGCCCACCCACCCTAGGGACGTGGCTTGCCTTGTCGTGGTGTATGACTCTTGAATAGCAATTCTCAGCCTGTCAGGGTACAAATGTGCCTGGGGAGGGGAAGGTCAGCTTTCTCATTTTGGAGTCAGCCTAAATTCAAATTAGTAGAGGTGCATGCTTTGGAGCTCACCACATTGATGTGCCACTTCACAAGCCATCCTATTAGAGAGGGAAGTGTTACCTCCTTCCTAGGCAGGCCTTCATTTCTGATTCCTGTCTTAGTGGTAGCAATTGCAGGCTGCCATCCAGGGCATTGAACATTTTGGTGAAACCAGGTAGGCACCCACAATGGTAGCTACATGGGTGAATGTCACATCAATCTCAATATTGGAAAAATGTCAGGGGTGAAGAAATACATTGTTTGAAGCTAACCATGACCATATTTGTCTGCACCATAATGAGACTGGAATGCATGGGCATGGCCAGGGCCCAGCCCATGTTATCCTAGGGCAAGGGCTACTATAGGGACAAATATGCTTGCACTTATATTTTCACACCATTAATATACTGCACCCTGTCGCCTGGGCTTGAGAGGCATATCTTAGAGGTGAATGGCATATATAAAAAATAATGCTCGGACCTTGCCATTCATTGAGAGGGCAAAGGTAAGTTGGAGAAGTTTGCACTGTTCCTGCAGTCTGTAATTGCAGGTCTACTGTAATTTTTCCACTTGGGTCACTCAGGGTGGCACAATAGTACTGTACTTTATACCATACCTAAAATTCATAAATCATTACAAACCCACCTGGTAGACCTATTGTCTCCGGCATAGGTTCAATCCTAGAACCATTGTCCAAGTTTGCAGGCGCATTCTTGCGACCTATCATCCAAGGAACCAACACGTATCTGTAATACACAAAGGCAGTTCTTTACCTTCTACAAGAGCTACATTTTGACCCAACCAATAACATACTGATCGGTCTGGATGTAGAAAGCTTGTACACAAGCCTACCTCACAAGGAGACACTACAAATACTGGAAGATGTCCTCTTTGAAAAAACATGGGTATTCCAGACCCCAAGACTTGAATGTTGCCGGCTGGCCCTGACCGAAATCTTCTTCAGATTTGAGGATACATTGTTCCGCCAAACGCATGGTACCACCAATAGCAGCATTTTTGCACCGAGTGTGGCAGGACTCTATGTCCACCACCTGGAAAACCCAAAAATTCTAACTGATTACAACCCACAGAATGGACACCTGAGACTCTGGAAAAGATACATCGATGATGTCTTGCTGATCTGGGAAGGAGCAGAATTGGAAGCAAAAAACTTCATTGACTGGCTAAATCTCCAGGATCTCTTTCTTAAATTCACCTACACTATGAGTAGGTCCCGATTGGTTTTCTTGGACCTCAACATCATAGCCACCGATGGTATGTTCAGCACAGCTACCCATGTGAAACGAACAGTCAGGAACTGTTTACTTATTTATGACAGCTTCCACCGGAGACAACTCAAGGAAAATCTACCATTCGGCCAGTTCTTAAGATTAAGGAGTAATTATATAGCAAGAGAGGACTACAACATCCAAGCTAAGGACCTCTCAGAAAAAGTAATGGCGGGGGCGTGGCTTAGCGCCCATTGGAGATGGCGGTGCCGGCGTGAGCGCTCCGCTACGGCTAGGACAACCAAGCGAAACGCGTCAGATTTTGCCCCGCCGAGGTGAAGATTCAGCCGTCGGAGTGTGTCCCGAGCATGATGTGACCCCTCACATGCGCTTGTTTGCTCCTTTTCGGCATGTTTCAGGTGATGCTGTGTGCTTCGCGGCTTTGTGACGGCCGTGGCCGCCATTTTGTGTAATTCTTCTTACGCAGCGCTCCTCACAGCTGTAAGATCGGAGCCTTCATCAAACTCGCTTTCATGCTTGGCAACATTTACTTTCCTCATTATGGGCCTCATACTGTTACTAAATGACTTATTCCAACTTCAATAACGGCCCACTGATATTTATAAGTGACATTTCTCCTTACTATTTTCCTCTGCACGCCAGCGGCCATTTTGTGGTCTTAATGTCTTCAAGTTCCTCCAATACAACTTTGCCTGCCCAACAACGCTCATTCTGCCTCATTTATGCAATATAAACTGTTTTTATCATAATTTGGAGGACTTTTTCATTCCTATTCTTTCCACTGGCAGTAAACCTTCATCCTTTACCTCAACAACGTATGTCACATGCATTTATTGGCTATTATTGACTGGAAGAGCGCACCCTCGTGAAGGTGATTCCTTCTTTTCCTGGTTTTAGTAGTCCTTGCTCTGAGCTCCTGTTCGCGCTTTCTATGTTTTCCATGCATGCCATTTAAACCTCCAAGCCACTAATGTTGTTGGTATCAACCTTTTTCTCGTATTGATGATTACTTATACCGGATGGTAAGGTGTTTCCTCTACTTTTTGTCATCTGCTACTGCTTTGGAGGTAGTTTGCAACCCAGATGGGCAAACTTACAACAAACTGCGCCAACACAACCTCAAAGCGCGCTTTCATCAAAAATTCAAAGGTCTTCTCAGCATTGGCCCAACTAGAATCTTCTCAAGAATTACCTGCTCTTATGTCGAAGTCGGCCATGGAACCCCTTCCTCAACCCAACGGGAAGAATACAGTTAAACGGCTCAAAAAAGATTCTCCCTCGCCATCTGCCTCTGCTTCGGCTCCATCTGCCTCTATTGACTTGCTGTTGGAAGAGATACGGGCACTCCGCCCTTTCATGGAAGAAATTAATGCTAAATTACAGGTCTTAACCGATAATTGGGCTCAAATGGAGGCGAGGGTTACATCTGTGGCGCACAGTGTATCTTCACTTCAGGAATCCTCTGCTAAAACTGCCCATATGCACTCTCAGATCTCCTCTCTTCAAAAGCAGGTTGAAGACCTTGAAAACAGAAATAGACGCAACTATGGCCTTGAGGAGGGGAGTGATCCTATAGCTTTCTTCAAGTCCTTTCTTCCCAAACCTCTGCATCTTCCGGAGGACACCGTACTTAACATACAAAGGGCTCACAGGCTTGGTCGAGCCCCATCATCTACTTCTCCTTCAGTGAAGCCAAGAGGTGTCATCATGTATTTCCTACAGTACACTGACCTTCTGAAGGTTCTCTCAGCAGCTAGAGTCACTCCTCGTCTCACTTGGTCTGGATCCTCCCTGTTTTTTGCACAAGATTACGCTAGAGCTACGGCCAATCGTCGCAAAGCCTTTTTGGACATGAGACCTGCACTTCGCTCCATTGGTGCTCGTCATGGACTTTTTCATCCTTGTCTCTTTCGGGTCACATATAACAACAAGACGACGACCTACGAAGATCCTGTATGACTCCAGAGCTTCCTGAACTCCTGCCAAGCACCAACCATGGATACTTCTTGTCCCTCTTCGGTATTTCCTCCTTGACTCATGTGACTGATGTAACTTTTTCTTACTTGCAGTCCAGTGTTGTTTGCATAGGTTTATGCATGGGTTTAATACTCTTATTATAGTTATTTATGCCTTGTGTTTTCAATTCTTCTTTTCATGTTGTTCTTGTTATTCACCATGTTCATTGTCTTTTCTCCCCTTTTAGATGTATGGCCTTTATTGATATAACCTTCGCATTGTTTATTTGATTGTTCTGTTTTGTTTCTTCCCTTAATGATTTCTTCCTCTTTTTACAGATGATCCCCAATACTTCATGTTTTCCCAGCCAGGTGGTCCGCTTGCCCTGATCGTCTTGTCTCCTCCAGTTGGTTCTACCCCCCGTCTTACGCGTCTGGTTCCCCTTCCTGCTTGTGCTCCCTCATCTCCCCTACCTGTAAGTACATTTCCTTTCCCTATGGACATGTTCATTTTTGATCCTACCCTTATCTCTTCTTTCCTTTTACCCTTTCTTCTTCTTCTCCTCTTCTAGGTGTCGTTTTTTTCTTTTCCCTTTTCAATCTCTTTTTATCCAGTTTCTCTCAACTTTATCATCTTTCTTGCTTCTTCACCTTTCCTTTTCATGTATTTTTCATACTTTAATTGTCAGCTCTTATTGTAGTAGTTTCCCCTCTTTCCTATTTTTGTAATGTCAGTACGTATTATTTCATGGAACGTTAAAGGTCTTAATTCTCCTATTAAGAGACAACGAATCCTTTCTCACCTTGCTAAATTGAATGTAGATTTTGTTTTTTTTTACAAGAAACTCATTTAACTGAAGCAGAATCTGTTAAGCTTAGAAGGGGGTGGGTGGGAGAGGTACATTTTTCTCCTGGAGATGGTAAGCGAAATGGAGTCGCTATTCTTATCCGTAAGTCTCTTACTTATTCTGTTTTAGAAACTGACTTCGACTCTGATGGTAGATGGTCTTTTGTCAAGCTTTCCTTGAGGGGAGTTCCACTCTCCCTTCTTAACATTTATGCCTCCACAGGTGGTCATCCTGATTTTTGGCGTGCGATGGCTACTCGCATTACCATTCTCATAGATGATCACTTTATCTTAACGGGGGATTGTAATCAACCTCTCGACCCTTTTTTAGACCGGAATTCCAAAACCTCTTTAATCCCAAACAAATCCCATAAACTTTTCACCCATGCTATTTCACAGCATAAACTCATTGATGCTTGGCGCTTATGTAATCCAACAACCAGAGAATTCCCTTTCTACTCTCCCTCTCACCATTCTCAATAGCGTATTGATTATATTTTTGTATCCCATCATCTTGCACAATCCCTCACTCATGCTGAAATTTGTCCTATTCTTTTATCTGACCATGCTCCTGTCCTTATTAATGTTGATGTCCTACCCAAAGTTACTGGACCGAAGAGGTGGCGTTTTAACAACTCCCTACTTTTAGATCCTAAATTTACCGCTTCTTTTATTAACTTTTTTAATGAATACTTTATTTTCAATGACACTCCCTCTATTCGCACCCACACAATTTGGGATGCGTTCAAAGCCACGGCTTGGGATTTCATCATCAGTTTTGTGTCTGCAAAACGGAGAGATGCACGTAAACATAACAATGACCTTCTCCGCAAAATCAAGAGTTTGGAGCACTCATATTACACCTCCCACTCAAAGGAAAGCTTGACAGCGCTTATTGACGCTAAGTTGAAATTTAACGAAAAATCTACAGAGGATGCTTCTCTTTACTTGTTGAAATCTAGTTCTAAATTTTATGGTGGGAAAAATAAAGCAGGGAAAATTCTAGCTAATTATTTAAAAATTAAGCATAACAAGCTCAATATTGAATCTGTATTTGATGAACATGATATCCCTCGACGCAAAGATGCTGATATTCTGGATGAATTCTCCCATTTCTATTCAGCCCTTTATTCCTCTGAAACTCATCCTACTTCTCAATCTCTCTCTGATTTTTTCTCTACCATCCGCAAACCAGACCATTTTCCCATTGACTTAATCTCTCTGGAATTGGACATTTCCCAAAAAGAGTTACTTTCTGCTCTCACTTCCCTTAAAAAAGATAAAGCTCCGGGACCTGATGGCTTCACTGTTGAGTTTTATCTTCATTTTTCCGCATTGTTGATTCCCAAGTTGCATTCTCTTATTGACTCCTTTGTTACCTTAGGTGGTTCTTCAGGTACCTTTGCTGATGCCCACATTTGCATTACTCCTAAGGAGGGTAAGGATTCTATATATTGTAAAAATTACAGACCAATTTCCCTTGTCAACATTGATTGTAAGATCTATGCCAAATCCCTCGCAGCCCAATTAGATTCCTTTTTACCTGATTTACTTGGTCCTGAGCAATCTGGTTTTGTTAAAGGTCGTTTTATTACTGATAATACTAGGCTTTTATTTAACCTTTTGTCCAAATCTCCACGCTTTTCAGGTTCCCTAGCAGCTATTGCCCTGGACACAGAAAAAGCGTTTGATAGAGTAGAATGGACCTATCTTTTCTCTGCCCTTAAATGGTTTGGCTTTGGTCCCAAATGTATTTCTTTAATTTCCTTTCTTTATTCCAATCCTAGAGCGGCGGTTTGTGCAAATGGTCTGGTTTCCCCCTTCTTTGACTTGGGCAGAGGTGTCCGACAAGGTTGCCCATTATCTCCATTTCTCTTTAACTTGGCTCTAGAACCTTTCCTTTCTAAACTTAGACAAAACCCTGACATCCACAGCTTTCACTTTTCACATTCTCATATTAAGCTTGCTGCTTACGCTGATGATATTTTGCTCTTTATCTCTAACCCCACTATTTCTATCCCTGCCTTTCTTTCTGAAGTTCATGTATATTCGCTAATTTCTGGATATAAACTGAACAATGACAAGTGCGAAATGTTACCCCTCACTAAATTTACTTTCAAACCTGATTTTGCTGAATCCAATTTCACCTGGAGCTCTTCTCATATCAAATATTTAGGTTTACACGTTACTCCCTCCATCACGGACACGGTTTCACTCTGTCTCAGTAAATGTATCCAGAAGTTAACTGATCTTACTACCAAATGCCACCCAATATATCTCTCCTGGTGGGGACGCCTTGATACTATTAAAATGATGCTATCCCCTATTGTTTTGTATACCATCTCCAATATTCCTGTCTCTATTCCCATGAAATTCTTTCAAAAGATTCATTCTATCCTTGCTTCTTTTCTCTGGTCCGGTAAAAAACCTCGAATGTCTCTTTTCCGATTGACACGTCCCAAATCGGTATGAGGTGTCAATTTTCCTGATTTTCCGACTTATCACAAAGCTTTTCTTTTACGCCAAGCTTCCTTCTGGTTACGTGATCCTGAAGAGCCCTGTCCTATTTGGGTTACTATAGAACGTCTTTCTCTTTCACCTTTTACTTTTGCTGAATTTCTATCTTTTTCTCGCAAACCGCAGATACCATCCATTCCTATACATAAATATACTACCAAGCTACTTCTAGCCTCCTCCCCAACCACTCCTTCTTCTGTTGCTGATTTTTTATCCTTTACTATTTGGCATAATAACAATATCCTTATTAATGGCAAACCTTTCTATTGGAAACCCTGGCGACAAAAGGGTTTGATTTGGGTTTCTCAACTGTTCTCTCAATCCACCTTTCTATCTTTTTCCTTGCTGCTCCTCTCTTTTGATTTACCTGCTTCCTTTGCTCGTAACTATATTTTATTGAAAGAAGCAATCTTGCCTATTCACACCCAGATTCTGCATTCTCATAATCTTTCTTCCTCTCCCACTCCCACTTCACAACTTCATTCTTTCCTGACTACCCATTCCAAAGCTTCCCTTATCTATGCATTCCTGCACTCCAAATATCTTCCTCGCCCAAAATCTAAAGTAGAGGAGTAATGGGAAAGTGACTTTGCTACTTCTTGGCCTATTCCACTTTGAGACAAGCTCTGGGTCCTCCAGATCTGAAACTCTAACTCAAACTTTATTTTTCATTTATAACAGGCTCCTTTTTACACCACATTTGCTTCACAACAGAATCTCCTCTGTTCCTGATCTCTGTTGGTCTTGCTCCACTCCCACTGCTACTTTGTTCCGCATGCTTTTCTCCTGTACTATTACTCAGAACTTCTGGGAGCAAATCTGGTCCCAAATTAATGATATCATCCGCACCCAAATCCCTTTTGCTTTTATTCATATTTTTCTTGGTAGTCTCTCTCCATGTTGGGACCAAGTTACTTTTGATGTACGAATTATTGACTTACTGATAGCGGTTGCATTCCAACAAATCACTGCTAACTGGAAAGATTTTACGAAGTTATCGATTAAAGCATGGTGGTATAATGTTTGTCATAACCATAGATTGGATACTGCCTCTGTTTTTCCTCCTCAGTTAGCAATGAAACGCACTACTTTGTGGCTTCCTATAACATTATACCTTGATGCCTCGGCTAAAAAGTCATTTCATTTGTTACCAACTCAGCAAGAAGTCCCCAAACCTCCTTGACTGACCTTCTCGTTCCTACTTATTTTTCATGTATAACAGATATATTATTATTTTCTCTTTTTCAATGTATGCTTTCACGTGATTTTCACCTGATCTACACATTCATTGTACTTTTTGTATGGCTATTTTTGCAAAGATTTTCCAGCTTATTTTGCTCCTCTTTTGTATCATTTGTTTTATTGTATTGACACCTCTTTCTGTTCAATAAACCTTCTTCTGAACTTAAAAAGAAAAAGTAATGGCGCACAACTACCCCAAGCAGGTAATTTCAAAAGCCAAAACAAGAGCTGCCAACAACCACAGAGAGGCTCTGTTGGAACCAAAGAGTAGACAAACAGATACCACAGAGAAAAGATTGATATGCATCACGACCTACAATATCGCATCAGACAAGGCAACCACAATCATAAATAAACATTGTCATACCTAGAACAGCAGCAATCTAGAGATCCCCAATCCTATGTTCAGCCACAGAAAAGGAAAGAACCTAAGGGACTATATAGTACAAACCCGCCTCAAGAATGACACAAAGAATGACCAGAGAACCATACAAACCCTACCAAAGGGACACTACCCCTGCAATGATTGCAGTGTGTGTCACCTCACTACTACTACCAAGAAAGTCCTTTTTAACAACAAAATGACATGGGAAATCTGCAATTTCACGAATTGCAGCACCTCTGGAGTAGTCTACATGATCACCTGAATTTGCAACCTGCATTACACAGGGATGACCACAAGAAAAGCCAGCACAAGGATGGTAGAACACCGTAGCAACATTAGGTGCAAAAGAAACGCTACAAAAATGATGTCACACTTCATAGACAAACAAAACACCCCAAATGACATGTCATGTGTCATTCTGGAACATTTAAAGAACTGTTACAACCTTGAAAAATGTCTCCTTGAAAAGCGATAGTCTGAATGATTCCATCCCATGGGGACAGTTTACTAAATAAAAAACGCGTACTTTTTCTTCCCAGATCCAGAAAAGTCCTGTCAGGATCCACAATCCTTAAGAGCTGATGCCGCAAATGAGACGTGTTTAAACTTGAGAAGTATGTACCCTTGTGTGCCTCTTTGCACCTCAATATTCTTTTATTTGGGAACCTTCATAAACTACACGAGCTGGCAAGGATGACGCCCGACATGGTAGTTAACTACAGGGATGACGCAACACTCGCATATCCCAAACACAACACCTCTCATAAACACCTTTTTGCCATTCAGACCAGTCAACCTTTATGGCTCTAACACATGAACTAGCATAACAGAAGGTTTTAACTGTCAGGTGGTTTTACACCCCCTTATTTGGGTACAAAATCCAAGTCTCTTCTGATTTCGGCATCTATTGGTTCAACATTTACACACAATCACAGCATGTTTTAGTTTGTATTATCATTTTTTGTCTCTTTGTCGTGTGGCAAGCTTTTCCAAAAGGGACGCACCTTTGGCACAAAGCCGGCAGCCATTTTGAGAAGGCTACAGCTCTAGTCATTCGCTCATGACTAGGCGGCTTCACTTCCTCATATACGAGTTCTCTTCAAAGACACGCCAATATGTGGTTCCAGGGAAGCAAAAGCACGTATTCAGCCTGGAGAGCAGAAATGGAAGTAAGTCTGTTCTTTTTCAGAAACAACCAAGGCCAACCTGTGCTTCACAACCACCGAAGACCCCAGGTGCCCACAAAAAACGGAGAAACAACAAACCTTTCTCCCCTGTTCCAGTGGAACTCTTTAAGTCCCTCATAATGAGCATGAGGCACATTGAAGCCTTTTGAAAAGTATGTCTATGTTTTGTGAATTGTGTTTACGTTTGTATGTATTTTATTATTCTATATGTGGCACTATGTAATATCGATTTTTCTGCTAAAAGAAAGTCCCCACTTTAAACCACAACGGGGACACCGCACACCTCTTCGTTGTTTCCTATTTCAGGTTCACAGGCACATGACTAATCTTTTACAGGCATTTTCATGATCTATGTATATATGTTGTGATGCATGACACGTCCGACAAAAGTATCATGGGGAAGAATGAGATGTCTTTCTATAGGGACCTGCTAGAGGTAGGGAGTGATTTGTTGTTCTTTCTGTATTACAGATCACTACGGAAAATTATTAAATGTTGTATGATTTCTCAACTAATGCGTAGTACCCAGCATTTATAATCACTGTATATATGGCACATTTTGGAGTGATATTCACAGGGCTGGTCCCTGTGATGTCCTGTTGAAGAGCTTGGGGGTAAGCTCGAAATATGTTGGCACTCTACTTGGACTCCTGACTCATTGTAAATCAGTTTGACCTAGAGACCACCCCACTTTTATTATATCAACTAGGAGCAAGAATAAAAGTAATTCCGCCCACTAGTTAGGTATTTTTAAATTACTACACTCCACTGCACTACACATAGATCCTCACTAAAGTGCTCCAAAGTATTTAGCAAGTCGCAGCATGCCTCAACTCGCAGTGGGTTTAGATGACTCCTTTGATGAAGCATGTCACCGTGGGGAAGCCCCGGGGAGTGAGGGGACTCAAGAAAGGACATTTTTCCTTTCTGGATTACATCAAACACTTTTTGATGCAAGTCTATACTACTATAATAAAGGAAGAACTTTCAGACTTTGAGGCGGGTAAACTCGGGAACCACAGTGCCAATCCACACACCCGATACACCGTTAGAATCGTCAGGGTGTGTAGATGGTTATAGGCTATATAAATTTTAAAATAAACGTTATTTAAAAAATTTACAGTAAAAAAAAAGTAGTCCCTCCAAAGTAGCGCCGGCCGCGACGTGCGTGCTCACGTCAGGAGCGCGGGGAGGAGCAGCGTCCAGGAGCGTGACGAGGAGCGGCGGACATGGCTCGGAGGAGGAGCGGTGACATGAGGAGCAGTGGACAGGCCAGCGGCCGTGCGAGCAGCGGACAGGCGGGAAGAGCGGTGGCTGAGGTAAGGGGACCCATGTCGGGGCAGCCGGGGGACGGGCTGGGCGGGGGCCCGGGCTGCAGGAGAAAAGAGAATGCAGGCGGGGTCGGGGCAGGCGGGGATCGGGGCAGGCGCGGGACAGGCCAGGTGGGGGCCTGGGCTGCTGGACAATGTCGGGGCGGGCAGGGGTCGGGGAAGCCTGTTGCTCCCGGACAAGGTCGGGACGGGCTGCTACTCTATTTATAAAGCTATGTTCTTTATCCGAGATTCTGGATTGTTTTGTATGTACTACTGTGACAGGAGGGTAAACCTGGCATAACCCTCTATCTCACCCGGTTTTTTGAACTTGGCACAAATAGTGCTTCAGGCCTTGGAAATCTTTTTAATACCTTGCTCTGGTTCCCATTGTAAAACTTCACTTGGGACTTATTAGGAGTTTTAGGTCCTTTGTCAATTGGGAATATGTTGTAACCTGTAATGTTGCTTTACATTTTTTTCCTTAGCTATATGTACCCTGCTGCTCAACCACTATGAATGTGATGTGTGTGTGGAATGTTAGATTGCCTGATGAGGTGGTAGAATGTTGGAGTGCCTGATGGAGAGGAGAGAAAGACAGTTGGAGTGTGTGGGCTGAGCACCAAGGATGCAGCTCCTTCTGGGGATGAAATACTGAACTTATTATCCTACTTACCATCCTGTAACTGAGCTATGGACATCTTTTGGATTACATCAGAATACCTATTTGCTTACATCTTGTTTAAGGTGAGGGCACTGGAGCCTAGACAGCTCTCTCCAGTGTACCTTTAGAGTCATAACCATCAGTATTGGAGCATACAAGTAGAGGGAAGCCCATGCAAAATGGGCCCTTTATGACACTATGCGTAAACTAGGTCTTTTTAAAATCTATTGCAGAGTGCCATGGTCATGCTTTTTTAATGTATTGCAAGTTTGAACCACAAGACAACTGTTCACCAGTAAAAGGAAATGTGCAACTGAACTGATAGCACAGGGGTGCACTAGTCGCAAAAGTGCAAGCAGTTGTGAGTGGTTCACTCAGGTATTTACATCAAGACTTGGTTTGCCTGTAAATCCTTGCTGAGGCAATGAGGCATACAAAGCTGCCCATTTTTATGACATAGGCCCCATCTATACTATTGCAATTGAGCTGAATCACTTTACCGGGGGAAGCACATTACTCAGGGAAATCAAGTTAAGCATCAGTCACGTATTTGATTAGTATATGTTCTACTTCTGTCTTAGTCATTGGATAAGTCTTCTCCTCTCCACCAAGCACACATTTATATATATGTGTAACATGACAAACTGATAGAGGTTAATGGGAGATTTTCGCTGGGGTTTGCATAAGTCATGACAGTTCTTAGAGTGTGAGTAGAACTGATTATGGAATTGATATATGATTAGAGATGAATGTAAATGGTATTATATATGCTTAATGAACATTTAATATGAGTTTTATTGTACTGTAAACGGATAGGCTCCTTGTGTGTACTAGCTCTTAAGCCACATACATATATAATTAACATTTTTCTTTCATTCAAAGCAAGTTTTCTCATGATACTCTTGTGAAAAGATTTGTTGTGGAATGTTGGACCTGGCGCTTTTTGCAGGGTCATCTCTAAACTTTTTGCCTTTTTCCTACCCTTTTTTCTGACATGGTGTTGGTGGTTCTAGGACTCTGGGTACTTTAGCACAGCACAGCTGTCCATCGTAAAGTGCATGTGCTCTCTGTGTTAAATATGGTGAGATTGGTCATATAAATATAGGGGCTGTGACCCCATGAAATGTTGAGCTTTTCCAGTGCTTACTGGGGGTTTTGCTGCTGCTGGGCTCCAGGAGGAGCCTTCATGATGGTCTGCATCCCTGCTGGAGGGCCCTGTGTGCTGGCCTGCCTAAGCCCAGCTTTGCCCCCTTAAACTCTAAAGGACTTCCGATGACCTAGCGCCTTGTGGAGTGCTTCTAATATTAATTTTCAGGACCTGGAGATTCCCCTACTTTGCTTGGGAGTAGAGAGGCAGCCCACCCCACTTTGGTGCGTGTAGATCTGTGGGAGCCTACCGCCCATTTTGTGCTTCAGTGGGAGCTCTCCCCACGTTTATGACTTTTTTTTAAAGGTGGGTGCCCACTCTGCACTTGAAGCTTTACTTCAGAGTGGGTGCCTACCCCAGCAATTGTTCATTTTGGTGGCAGTAGCTCACCCGCAAGTATCTTTATTCAAAATGGGTACCCACTCCGCTATTGGCCTCATAAGTGACCCGGTAACCAGGCGTCTTTGCCTGGTTATGGGCAGAGCCTGCTGCCTCCCGAATGTCCAAAGGCTCAAGGCTCCACACCGAAGAAGGGTCCCGAAGTGGCGCATGCCTGAGAGCAGCTCCAGTGAGTCGGAGAGAGCCCCGCGGGTGCCAGATGAAGACCGGAGCTGACCAGAAGAGGTCTTGTGATCAGGCCTGCCTGTGACGTGTGCCTACCCGCCTTCAGCCAGCAAGAGAAGCGGAGTACCAGGAGAATCCCAATGAGTGGGACCACGGTGTGTGCAGCTGGGGGTTGTTCGATGCACATTGTTGGTGCATCCCCCCTCAATGATCCTTGTCAGAGCTCCCTGAGGCACCGTGAGTGCCAGGATTATTTTTCCTTCACAGCTGCACCACTGTTGCGGGCAGCTGCACCAAGGGGGCACTTTTGTTTTTTAAAGGTCCCGGAGTGGGGCTCAGGCGGCACAGTGTTGCCAGTGCTTGTTTATTTTCCACAACTGCACCGCATCAGCGTGCGCAGCTGTAACATTAGGCACATTTGTTGGAGAGTCCCAGTGGGGACCCAGGAGGCACAGTAGTGGCAGAGCCATTCATTTCTTTTGGGGGCATTTTGGTTCTTGAAGTAAAAAGAGAGAGAGACACTCATCTGCCCCAGCACTTTGTACATTTCTGTTACACTGTTTGCAGCTACTCCCTTACATTTTGGACATATGGCATTTGAGCCCGAGTGAAAGGCCTGTTGGCCTAGCGTCAGTTTCAGGGTGTTAGGTCCAATGATTACTGCATAATGTGTTTATGCTTGTGATGCCTATTGCATAATGTGATTATGCCTGATCTAATGGGATTTATACATCATGTGGCTATGTTGCTAAGGTGATATAATGCTGTACAACGTAGTTTACCAGTAGTTACTGGTTGTGTTTTCTGAGGTCATTTTTATACCAGTAGTGACTGGCTGCGTTATTTTCTACATGTGTTATTAGTACTTTCTAAAGGTTCTGACAGTGGTCCAATTGACCCTGTCATGTGTATATAAGCCCCTGTAAATATTGCCTAGCGCCAGTTGGAACAGTGTATCTTTGCGATTGCAATTCTAATGTTTTTTCGATAATACAATGGCTACTTTTTATATAACCTTGTGTGGAGTTTTTTTTGTGGTGTGACTAGTTTGTTGCAACTTTGTGTGTGTGTGTTGCGCAAACGCTTTACACATTGCCTCTGGGATAAGCCTGACTGCTTGTGCAAAGCTACCAATAGGATGAGCAGGGGTTATCTTCAGTGTGTAACTTCTTTGCCCTGACTAGTGTGGTGGTTTCTGCCTGGCTAAGGCGCAAGCCCTAGCTAAACAGAAATCACATTTCTAACATGGAACAATATGTACAAATGGGGCTGAGTTTTGCGTTTAAAGATGAGGGAAATTTTTAATTTGTACAGTATCTGTCTTTGCTGTTTAGAGAATCTCAACTAAAACAAACATTGCACACCAGAGGGCAGTAGACTCACGGTATCAGTTAGCTCACAATCATAACATTTTTAGTTTGGTTCACATGAGAATATTTGTCTCCTGGCATATGCTAAGCGTCCTTAAAGCAATATCAACATGCCATTGTGACAGCCTGCAGATTGATAACTACTGAGGCCAAACAGAAGCTGAAGTAGTGCCTCAAGTTTAGATCCATATGACAAGCATGTTTATTAAAGTAATGCTCTGGTGCCTCGCGGTGCAAAAAATAACATTGGAAGCAATTTGTAGCTACTATCACCTGACCTTCACAAGGGTGGGTGACACTAGAACATGCTCAAAGGAACATTCCAGTTCTGCTCCAATTCAGAAAAATATTGAAGACATGTCTCTTTTAAGAATGCTGCATTACAAGACAGTGACATTAGATTTATGCTCCCAGAATACAGCTTCCTTCCCTATCACTCATGGACTGTATGCTTGCATTGGACCTCATACAGTATACTGCTGTCCCTTGACTAGACTTGCTCTATACTAATACCTCATTCACACCTCAATATTATTTTCAGGTAGCTCCAAGTACCTTGCTGTTGGACTGTGTGGGCTACCGCCTGGCACAAGTGGGCACATAGGTAGACAAAGTAAGGGGTCTGCTTTAAAAGGACATACTCTGTAGTATGTATAGTGCTTGAAGTTTGTTCTTTGTGCATAGTAGTGAGGGGAAATGATTACAACAGTGTGGCTTCAGACAATGATTATGGTGATCACATGTAGCCATGGCAGGCATACGTGGAAAAACATAAATTATATCATAGAATTGGCTGGAATATGTTTTGATTATATTAGAAGGAGTCACAGTCTTGCTTAGAGGGATACTACATCAAAAAAGCTAAAGATTCTGAGAATGATGTGTGGTGACCGGATAATCAACAGTATTAGTAGAGAGGGCTGGGAGAGGCAACAAATTGGAAACAGAAGGAAGTTCTAATCTGAATCACATGGGTTTTAAGGAAATGCAGACTTTGCATATGAGGATGTTAGTGAGGTATGTGTTGTGTCAGATAAGATCCTGTGTACTTGTTTGTTGGGTTTGGGTAGCAGGGTGATGTTGACAGAATATATTAGGAGCGGGCGGTAAAGTCTGATTGGTACAAGAAATGCCCCTTTTTCTGTGGTTAGCCCAATTATTTGCTGATTTTTATTGCTGTTTTTGTTTAGTGACTAGAGTATGTTGTACATTGAACCAAAAAACATTTCTAAATTGGCTGATACCTAATTGCAGTACTTCAATTTTCTATAAGGTTATGGTACATGGAGAAGAAATACACCAATGGCATGGAAATGTCAGATGACAGCTGTAGGCAGCAAAATGTAATGTGACATCCACTGGTTTTACAAAGGAAACATGGCTTCCTGCTTACCATTGTAGCCTGCCTTTAGCAGTGTAAAACCTGCAATGTGACCTTTTAAAATACCCCATTTTAATAGGTTAAAACATCCCTTTAAATATCACTAAGTCATCTCTATGCAAGCCTTGTAGCTCACAAGGTAGGGTGCCTGGTATTTAAAAGCGATACAAAAGGAAAATGAATGTCAACATGTCCCTACACTGACAGTGCCCTACAAGCTATTATTACAATAGCTGGCTTATTTTTCATATGTATAAAACCAGAGTACAGATTAAAATACTAGTAATGGTATCACATCATGTTGGAAATCGCCTGCACATAGAATTTTGGCTGTTTGCAATAAGGCAAACAGGATCTTCTGCACGTAGATCGGTCAGGGCCTGAGAAGGTTTATACCTTTTGTTAGCGAGGAACTAAGAGTGTCTTAAGATGTGCTTTCTTGCGAAAGGATGGCAACAAGACTGAACCTGCTACACTTGGCATCTGTGTGAAGGATGTGAGAAGGGTGGACCCATTCTACTTTAAATCCAAAGATAGAAAGATTTCCAAGGATCATAAGGCTGATTCCCTAAGTGTCTACAGGAATAGAAAAAAGCTGAAAAGGACATTTCAGTGAAAACTTTAAGCTGAGCAGTGGCACAAGGGAACAGAGTGGACTTTGCTTGACACCCTGGGAGCCTCTACGTGCTCCCACTGTGGCCCTTCAAACCTTGGAAGTATATTCCTAACAATGTTTTGGGCACCAAAGAAGTTTTAAAGTTCTTTTTTTAACTGTTGCTCCTGATTACTGAAACTTCTAGAGTACTAACGATGTAAAGTATCTAATTGACAATTCTACCATTTTTTTGTTCAATCAACAAAGGCTTTATATTCATAGATCAATAAGTGCATTCTAGTAACAGACTTGTTCATCATAAAGTGTTCATCATTAATTTCTTCAGCATCTAAAGTCTAGAAGACGCCCAATGCATGTTTACTGTGCACTCTTCTTCAGAAGGCGGATTTAATTTGCTACTGTGGATAACAAAGACAAGAATTAAGGGCTATACTGCATATTCAAGAGATCAGTAGTGCATGCAAGATTATCAACATATTCATATGAATCAATCTTATTATGCTACTGTGATTCCAAATATATTCTTCACCCTGCTCAACAGGATAAGTAAACAGTGTATATTGTTTCATTGAAAATGTATATACTGGCAGGTAAAGAACTATCCAAAACCATTACCTAGCATCTGTCATGCTCGTAGTTATTTCATGGAAGTCATGGTCTCAAGGCCACAATTGTATCATCGAGTGGAGAACATAGAAAGAGACAGAACAATTAAACAACGTGCCCTGGTCTCTCTATGGCGTTAACTCTTTCCTTTAGTGTTTAGCTCTCAAGTGCTATGTGATATACTTGAAAAATCTAAGTATCTAGTCAAAAGGTCACATATTTACAGTACACTCGTAAATAGAGAACATTCGGAGTGAGTCTGTCCCCTAAGAATCATCACTTCTGTCTCATTGAAATCGCATGAAAACAGGAACAAAGCGTAAAAAATCACAAGCATTGTGCATACAGGGGCTTCTTGTAGTAAAAGCCACAGTAAAGCGATGGGACTGACACGAATCAGTGTATCTTGAAAGTGGTCGTAATTTACATGAATGCGGCTTAATCTTATCTTTGGGTTAGTATAGGTGTGAATTGCACCGTTGTTGGCGTACCTTTTGTAAGTTATCTACGTAGTGTGCAGGAAGTGATGGAATGTAGCACATTCTAGAGGAAATGTAGCAATCCGGAACTCTTTGAATGCCAATCAGGGCCGACCCTAAAACAGAATGACTGGAATAGCGCCCTGGGTGGAAAGAAAATCTGCTGTTTGTTGTGGGAGCAGGAGGAGGGAGGAAGATGGGAGGAGGGCAGGGGGTTGATGAGGTGCAAACAATGACACTGAGGTACACTAAGGGATGATTACAAAGGCCAGATTTTGATGTTGGTGGACGGGCCACTCCGACACAGCCGCAACGGGATCTATAATTCGGGTCCAGGATATCTGTCAGAATTCTGCCTGAGCAACCCGTTCGCCAACACCCAAATCAGACCCAACTGAGACCGAGTGGAATGGACCAGCTGGCTGCTGTTTGCGTGATAGTAAGTCAGGTTGCTTCAAGGGGTGCCCGACAGAATATGGATGGCTGGGACCTTCTGCATCCAGATTGCCCATGCCCAAGGCTGGCCCTGGTGCAATGCATATTGGGTAGTCAAACTGGTAGAAAGGGACATGTGTAATCTTGAAGTTTAGGGCAGATAGATTGTCACTTCAAGGAATAGTTCATTGATCAAGTTCATCTTGTGTAATTCTGGCACACACATTCTGCATATGGGTGTTTAGTCTGTTTTAACAAAGGTAAAGAGACCGGGTTAAGTCCCATGTAGAAGATTTGGAGTTCTTTGCGTGCCATGTTCGGTGGTCACATTAAAAAGGATGTTTTAATGGAAAGTGAGTAATACTCAGATTTGACTAATGGATACCAAAGGACTATAATACGTTTACAACTAGCAAGTCAACTCCCATTTGCAATCAGGACTTTTCAAGCGCATTGTGGTAGATGGTTGACACAGTAGATTTTTTGTTGGGATCAGAATTTCACTGTGTCCCCACCAAACTTCATCTGCAAAATTGTTTCAGGAACTTCGATTCTTAGTTGCAAATGTTGTTTGTAGTACATTGAGAAGATAGACAGCGACCAAGGTAAAACAAAGTGATTAGAGTGTTGTCAATGTAGAGAGGAATCTTGAACCCAGGTAACAGGCTGACCATACATGAAACTGCAGATGGTGTATGAACTGGAGCATGAATAGAACGAGAAGTGTGAGTAAGGCAGAAAAAAGACTTTGAGAGCAGCTTTGAATTGCATCGCCAAGAAGCGTTAGCGATTAATTAGGGCAAACTGATTCTCAGGCAAGGTGGGATTGGTAATTGTGGAGAAGCACCTACTTGTTAATCCTTTGTGCCTGCTTAGAGGAGTGGTCAGATTGATGGTGTGAACAATGCGAGGAAAGTAAGGTGTATGAATTTATTATTCAAGCCTGATTGGTAAGTATTTGGGCGTTTTGTAGTAAGTGTTTTAGGCTAAAGGCAAGTCAGGCAGCTTTTATTTTTGGCCTTTGTTGCCTGATTATTTAGGGAATTGAAGAAAATTGCTTAGAGTGAAATCAAACACACAAAAAGTGATTGGAGGAATGCTTCAAAATGGTCTAACCTTTGGTAACTGCTCAGTTTGCAATCCAACTCATCATTTTTCACCCAGCGACCAGTTCTTGACAGATGTCCACCGTATGAAAGTAACCATTCTTCCAAGATCTAAATCAGACCCTAAGTATCGTTCAAAAGTGCTAGTGGTCTGAAATTTGGCAAATTCTATTAACAAAGCACTCACACTTGCATTCTGGACATCATTCTGTTCTAACTAGGGCTAGAATAGCTCTTGAGTCTCTCTTTAGATAGAAGATGCTAATTAGGAGCACCTTTCCAGGTCTCAAGGCGCTAAAGGGGAGGGGTGCTGTCATTGCTCGAACAGCCAGGTCTTGAGGTGCTTCCTGAAGGTGAGGTGGTCCTGGGTCAGTCAAAGGTGTGCGTAGAGTGAGTTCCATGTCTTTGTGGCCTGGTAGGAGAACAACCTTCCTCCAGCTGTGGATCTGTGGATCCGTGGAACGGTGGCGAGGGCGAGGCTGGCTGAGCGGAGCTGGCGAGTCGAGGTATAGAATGAGAGGCATTCGTTGAGGTATCTGGGTCCTTTGTCGTGGAGCGCTTTGTGTGCGTGGGTGAGAAGCCTGAACGTGATCCTCTTGTTGACGGGGAGCCAGTGCAGGTCTCTCAGGTGGGCGGATATGTGGCTGTGGCAGGGGATGTCGAGGATGAGGCAGAAGCATTTTGTATGCGCTGAAGTCGTTTCTGGAGTTTGGCTGTGGTTCCTGCGTAAAGGGCGTTTCTGTAGTCCAGTCGGCTGGTGACGAGGGCCTGGGTGACGGTCTTTCTGGTTTCTGTGGGGATCCACCTGAAGATTTTTTGGAGCTTGCACAGGGTGTTGAAGCAGGATGAGGATACGGCGTTGACTTGTCTGGTCAGCGAGAGGGAGGAGTCCAGGATGAATCCTAGGTTACATGTGTGGTCCGTTGGAGTTGGCGCGGGGCCCAGCGCTGTGGGCCACCAGGTGTCGTCCCAGGCGGAGAGGGATTGTCTGAGGATGAGGACCTCCGACTTGTCTGAGTTCAGCTTTAGGCGGTTGAGCTTCATCCATTCTGCAACGTCTTTCATTCCTTCCTGGAGTTTGGTTTTGGCGGTGGCTTGGTCCTTGGTGATACAGAGTATCAGTTGGGTGTCGTCGGCATAGGAGATGATGTTGATGTTGTGTTTGCGTGCGATGGTGGCGAGGGGGATCATGTAGATATTGAAGAGGTTTGGGCTAAGTGAGGAGCCCTGGGGTACGCCGCAGATGATCTTAGTGGCTTTGGAGCAGAAGGCGGACTCTATGGGTTCTGTCGGAGAGGAATGATGTAATCTAGTCCATGGCCTTTCCTTGGATCCCAGTTTTGTAGAGGCAGGTTATTAGGGTGCGGTGGCAGACGGTGTCAAAGGCTGCCGAGAGATCTAGGAGAATGAGGGCGGTTGTTTCTCTGTTGTCCATTATGGTCCTGATGTCATCGGTGGCTGTGATGAGAGCAGTTTCGGTGCTGTGGTTTGCTCGGAATCCGGACTGGGACGGGTCGAGCGAGTTGTTCATCTCGAGGAAAGCGGTCAGCTGTTTATTAATGGTCTTCTTGATGACTTTGGCCGGGAAGGGAAGAAGAGAGATGGGGCAGAAGTCTTGAGGTCTCTGGGATCCGCCGTGGGGTTTTTCAGTAGGGCGTTGATCTCTGTGTGCTTCCAGCTCTCCGGGAAGGTGGCTGACGTGAAGGATCTGTTTATGACATTCCGGAGGTGGGGTGCGATGATGCTGTCGGCTTTGTTGAAGATGTGGTGGGGGCATGGGTCAGCGGGGGACCAGGAGTGGATGGTGTTCATGATGTGGGTAGTGTCTTCCATGCTGATGGGAGTCCATGCGTTCATGGTGGTGGTAGGGGTCGTTGGTTCTGTGATTGGAGGCGGAATTTGGGGTACGAAGCTGTTGTGTATATCAGTGATCTTGTGGTGGAAGAATGTGGCGAGGGAGTTGCAGAGGTCTTGTGACGGTGTGATGTCATTGTTGCTGGCGCTGGGGTTGGAGAGCTCTTTGACGATGCTGAATAGTTCCTTACTGTTTTGGGTGTTCTTGTCCAGTCGCTCTTTGAACGATGTCCTTTTGGTGGTGCGGATCAGCTGGTGGTGTTCGCGGGGGCGTTTTTGAAGACTGTCATGTTTTCTGAAGTCCGATCGTGGCGCCAGGTTTTTTCGAGGGTCCGGCAGGATTTCTTTGATTCTTTAAGGGTGTCTGTGAACAATGATGTTTTCCTGTTGCCGGTCTTGCCTGGGGGGTTCTTCAGTGGAGCAAGGTCGTCGGCGTAGTTGGTCATCCATTGTGCGAGGTTGTGGGCTGCGTTGTTAGGGTCAGCGGTGTTGGCTGGTGGGTTCTGGCTTAGTGATGAAAGGAGCTGGTCTGTGGTGACTTTGCTCCTGCATCTGCGGGGGATTTGTTGTGTGCAGTGGTGGGATGTATTCTTTTTGAAGGTGAAGTGGATGCATCTGTGGTCAGTCCAGTGTAGTTCTGTGGAGTGGCTGAAGGAGACGTGGTTGCTGGTGGAGAAGATGGGGTCGAGCGTGTGGCCGGCTCAGAGGGCGGGGGTGTCAACCAGTTGCTAGAGTCCGAAGTTGGCCAGGATGTCAAGCAGGGTGGTGGTGTTGCTCTCGTTGTTCTTCTCTAGGTGGAAGTTCAGGTCCCCTAGGAGGATGTATTCTAGTGAAGCTAGGGCGTGCGGGATAATGAAGTCGGCAATGATTTCGGTGAATTGTGTGCGCTGGCCTGGGGGTCTGTAGATGAGTGTTCCTCTCAGGGTGGTCTTGGGGTCGGTGTGTATTTGGAAGTGTAGGTGTTCGGCGGTGGAGAGTGTGACTTTGGAGTTGGTCGTGATGTTGATGGTGTTCTTGTGGATGATGGCGTTTCCTCCTCCAGTTTGGTTGGTGCGGTCCTTCCGGGTGATCTTATAGCCATCCGGGATTGCTATGGCGATGTCGGGGGACGAGGATGTGTTCATCCAAGTCTCCGTGAGGAAGGCGACGTCTGGTGTTGTTGAGTCGAGGAGGTCCCAGAGTTCGACGGCGTGCTTGTGGACGGAGCGGATGTTGAGGAGGATGCACCTGAGGTGGTTGTCGTTGTTGCTTGGCATGGCTGACGGGGGGCGGGGTCGGAGGCAGGTGAATTTGCAGGCTTGACAGGTCCATGTGTGCGCTTCGGGGTCGCTCAGTAGCAGGCGGGTGGTTGTCCGGTGTTGAGTGCGTTGAGGGCGGCGGAGTCGTATTTCAGTCGGGTACCCTGACTCCGGCCGGGGCCAGGGGATCTGATGCTGGGCGCTGTCCAGGCGCGGACGGGCACAGATGGGCTTACCTTTGGTACACCAGAGGGGCACCAGAGGTGCGCCTGCTGCGCGCCAGCCCTGCGGTCTCCATATGAGGCGAAGTGGGAGGGAGGAGCAGCTGGGAGGCGGGAGGGGGGCGGCCAATGGGCGACGGCTAAGAAACCAGAATTGAAAGGGGGCGGGGCCACGGGGGAGCAGCGGCGGGGAGCGGGGAGCGGGAGGGGCACAGAGGGCTGCAGGCAGCGCCTAAGGATACGGTGCAGTACCAAACTACGGGATGCAATACAAAACAAAGACAATAACAGGGATAACGATTAGATACAGATCATGGCGAGTACAGAGGGGGAAACAAACAAGGTGGCCGGATGCCACGAGCGAACCGTCGGCAGCGGCAGAGCAAGGGCAGAGGCTCGGTCTTAGACAGGGAGCCGTGCGGGGTGGGGGTTGACCTGGGGTCAGGCCACACTCACCCTCGCTGTGCGGTCTTAATATGAGGCCAAGTGGGAGGGAGAAGCAGCTGGAAGGCAGAGTGGGGCAGCCAATGGGCGAGGGAAGGGGAACCTTAAAGGAAAGGGGGCAGAGCCGCGGGTGAGCAGCGGCAGGGAGCGGGGGGAACAGAGGGCTGCAGGCAGCGCCTAACGGTACAGTGCAGTACCAAACTACAGGGTGCAATACAAAACAAAGACAATAACAGGGATAACGAATAGATACAGATCACGGCGAGTACAGAGGAGGTAAACAAACGCGATGGCAGGATGCCACGGGCGAACCCTCGGCATCGGCAGAACAAGGGCAGAGCCTTGGTCTGAGACGGGGAGCCGTGCATCGTGGGGAGTGACCTGGGGTCAGACCACCCACTCCAGATATATTGTAGGCCCAGAGAGCTCAGCAATTTCTTGAGTCATTGATCCAGCCTATTTTATGAAATCTGTCCAGCTTTAGTATCTCTTGGAGAGCCTGAGCAAAGCCTAATAGTTTCACCATGGCTCTTAGCCTCTTCCAGTACAGGACTGGTCTAATTCTTGCTTGATCTGTGATCGATTTTCTCCTCATATCAAGGTTTACCAGGTACAGAAGGGTACTAAAGGGAAAAGACACTAAAGAACTTGGAATTTATTTTTAGGTTTTTAGATAATAATAGAATTCCAGCAAAAACTCGGATTCAGCAAAAAATTCAGGGAGCCCCTGCAGACAGGGTACATTTCCTTTTTTTTTTTACATATTTTTTTTATTGAAGTCCAAAAATTGCAATACATTAGGGGCCCGATGTAGGTGGCCAAAATACCGGTTGGTAACAGTGAAATTCAGTAAATTTCACTCTCACTGATCGGTATTGAGGCATTCGTGATGTAGGGAAGGATTCGGTATTAAGGACTCAGTAAAAACCGATTCCTTAATACCGATTCCTAATTGGCCTTGCATTTAAGGAGTTGGTGGTCATTTATGAATTCCTTTAAAAAAGCACTTTCTTGCTTTTCCTTATGTGCCATTTGGCAAACATCCATGCCCTTAGGGCATGCATGTGTGCCATTTGTGCATACATGCACATATCAGGGATGCAACAGGTTGTGCTTTGGACACCCTGGCACGCTTGAAATTCCTCCCAGTATTACCGATTTGGTTCACATTCAGTCCTATGGGCCTCATAGCCCCTAGGAATGAATGGGTAGGTATTTGTTATTACTGAATCTCAATCACTGATTCGGTAATATCGAATATTAAGAATTTGGTATGTTTGTACTGAATTCTTACCTACGTCTGAAATACTGATTTCTAAATACTGAATCTGTAAAATTTGGTATTTAGAATTTGGTATTTCACTATTACCTACATCAGGCCCTAAATCCATTAAAACAAATAAATCCATAAAAGGAATTACCTTTAGTCATACAACATTTTTTTTCAACCATTCATATATAATACACTAAGCACTAAGAATTCAGGGACAAATACACACAAAACATACAAAAAGTAGATTTTTAGCCAGATACATAAGGTAATGACCCCTCATAATCTCAGTCAAAATACATAACCCATGTTTTTCCAAACTTCCTAATACCCCCCACGGGTAATGCATAAGTGCTTTCACTTCTTCTAACTGCTTTCATTTTGTGGGCCTATTCTATGACAAAAGGAATCAAATTGGTGCACCACCTTTGCATTAAAAGTGATGTAGCTACTGCCATCACAAAGTATGAAAATGTATCCAGATAGTTAGGAAAGGAGAGGTCTGGATCAAAACCACAGGAAGTCTTTCCAGAACTTCTGAATCCTGGGGCATTGTAACATATTTTGCGACCAATTGGCTGAAGGATGATTAATACAGCGAAATCAGTGCTGAGAGTGATCGACATACATTTTTGAAAGAGAGAGTGAGGTTTAAGGAAGTTGCCATTCACTGAAAAAAGCATCCTATGCCAATTCGCACCACTCAGCGTGCTAAAATTAAGATTGTTAATAGTTGACACAAAGTTGGCAGAAAGTTCTAGGTCTTCACAATCCATCCATTTTTTGATAGCCTCCTGCCCAAGCTAGAGGGCCCTAACTGAGGCTAAGCGCTTTTTCCAAGCCTCAGGTTTCCTGCCAGATCCATCTTCTAAAAGTTCATTGGCTAGCTGATGTTGTTCGCTAATTTGAGAAACATGTAGCTCAGACAGGAATTTATGGAAGATCTTTTATGACTAATCTCACATAAATTATAGGGTAGATAAAAAAATGGTTAGTGAAGCTGAAAAATAGGCAGTAGGTGGAACAATAAGGCGGCACAATGCCATTATGGACGAAAACTCTCTCTCACCCGAGGGTGACATGCTTCATCATTGGGTTTCTCCAACACACAGGGACCACAAGGTGCCCTGTGTGGGCTACGACTTTACCCAAGAGGGAAGGAGCTGGATTGCGAAGCACTGGTTGGTACTACCAACTCGTAAATGGTAAGGAGGGGCAGAGTGCAAAGTAAATGAAAATGTGTGTGTATTAAAAACTACCTATTTAGTGGTACTAACTTTATTCTTCCATACTAAATGGTAGTGATTAAAAATAGAGTGATTATAGGGTTATGGATGTGTACACTCACTATCGATCAACATGTTTATGCCATATGGTCAAGAAGTTCCGGGCATTCATCAAGATCAAAACATAGTCACTCTGCTGCGCTGTGAAAAATATATAACTGAAAAACCTTGAAACTTAGGCTTCTATTCCTTGACTGTCACGCATTAAATTTTTGCAAAACTGTGCAAAATCGGCATAGTAATAATCCCTGCGATTCAGAAGGGCTAGACCTCCTTGATCCCGTTCTTCATATAAAGTGCTAAGTGCAATATGTGATGATTTCTTTGCCCAAAGAAAAGCTGTAAACATAGACTCTACATGGGTGAAAAAGGAACCTGATAAAATACAAGGGATAGTAAAAAAATGCAGATGATATAAATCTGAAACTTTTTCAGAGAAAATACCCCAAGATATCTATTGGGGTGCAGATACAGGCTTGCCCCACCGCATTTTAAAATTTTGGTTTTCTTTTTATTATTGCAATACCCCCTAGGGCCTCAAAGTTCTCAAAGACCTGGACGACCTTAGTCTGAACCTCTATCTCAGGTTTTATATTGAGCATTACATCGTCCGCGTATAATTTCAATTTTGCCATTGATGGAATAGGGGGACGGATATCAGCATAGTTCCTTATAGCAATAACCAGCGGTTCGATAAAGAAAGCAAAGAAGACCAGTGATAAAGGCACCCTTGCCTTGTGTCCGTTTTTACTCTGACCTGTCCAGCCACGAGTTGTTGACAATTACATTGGCTTCAGCGTTCTTGTATAAATTATAAATCAGGGCCATGATCTTTAGGGAAATGCCAAAGTGATCTAAAATCATGCTCAATGTTTCCCACACAACAAGATCAAAAGCCTTCTCAGCGTCTAGTAGAAGGACTAATTAGGTATCCTCTGCGTGTTGAAATAATCCAATGCCTCAGATAAATAATGAGTGTTGGAGGCTAGCTGCCTACCAGCTATAAAACCGTTCTGGTCCGAATGTATCAATTGCGCCGCTTGATGGTTAAACCGAAGTGACAATAGTTTAATGAGGATTTTATAGTCAGAGTTTAACAATGTTATCAGGCGATAAGAGTTTGGATCCTCACTGTTCTTGCTTTTTTTCAGAAAGCTGACTAGGTTACTTTGTCTGAAGGACTCTGGTATTTCCCCGCCCTCGAGCATAGAGTTTACCAAACAAAGGAAAAAATCCACCACAATCTTTACTAGCCATAGTTAAAGCCCAACCAAGGCTTAGGCCCCTTAGGCGTCTTACCCAGAGTCAAGCTAACAAACGGACGTATAAGACCTGTATGGATTCGAAAGAAAAAGAAAGGACTTCATTTATTCACCTCATGCTCCCAACCCACCCCTTGTGACCCCTGCCCCCGAAATGTGGAACCCCCGCCGACCACACCAACCACATTTCACCCCCCCCCCCCCTTTAAGCTGGGTGTCATGTAATTACACCAGAGTGATCTCACCCCTGGCCCCCCCAGCAAAGCTAAAATTACTATAAAAAATACAAAAAAGTAGGAAGCATGCACCGTAAAGACACATCCCCTGCTATAATCAATTCACAGCGAAACAACTAAACACACATCATGACCTTAACTAGGCCTTCCAATGAAAGAAGCAACTGGTAAGCATTGCTTAATCACCTAACCCCCAAATTTCTCTGTCAGTGGGGTTGTAATAGTAAACAGCACCTCCCTATAAGCCCCAGACCCCTACGAGATCTCTTTTAATAATTCCTGGGCTTCATCCAGATCGGAAAGCATAAAAAATGTGCCCTTAACCAAGACCCTCAGTTTAGATTGTTGGGCAATTGATACTTGTGCCACATTAGCTTTAAATAGATGGAGGATCTTTACAAATGTTTTCCTTCTGCGCGCCGCCACTGCTGTCATACCGGAAAACATGCAACATTTAACAGTCTCGTTCATTGCAAATTGTCTCTGCTGGATGGCCTTCGACAGTATCCTCTCTTTTATGTGATAGTCTGCAAAGTTTAACAGTATTTTACGTGGCAAAGTGGAATTCGGGAATGTGCGGGCAGGAACACGACGAGCCCTGGTGATGGTGAGATCGCATTCAAACTCTGGGATGACCTTTTGTTTGATAAATTAGTTGACCCACTGTAGGGTTTGGAAGCCCTAGATTCCTTCCAGAACTCTCAATTTCCGGAGATTGGCCCTCAGAGAATGAGTTTTCCAACTCCTCCAGTTTGCTCTCCAGGGCATGCTTGCTTTTAACTGCTGCTTTAGCCTCACCCATTATGATGGTCATATGATCCTCTAAGCCAAAGATCCTGGCTTCTGCCTCCTGCAGTTTAACTGGAATGGTTGACATCGTGCCTTCAATTTTTTCTAAAAGTTGGTGAAGAGAGGCAAGTTCAGCTTTCTGCATTCTTTTTAGGTCACGGACTTCGTCCAGAATTGAGTTTAACATGTCTTTGACACTCATCTGAAATTTGCCCACTGCTTCCATTTTTTTATTGCTAGCGATAACATGGGGAGGGTCAACAGCAGAAGCAGAGCTCTTTTCCAAAGTCCCCGCAGGAGACATCAAGCCAGTTGAGGGAGCAAGCTCATGCAAGTGTGCCTGAGGCTGAGTTGGTAGCCTATCTTGAGGAATTGATGTTGTGCTGGGCACACCGGAGGTAATGACGACCTGTCCCGGTACATAAGGAATTTCCGAGGATTCTGAGGTTCCTGTTTGTGCCCCATGTCTCCCTTCTTAGTGGTCAGCAATGTTAGAGAGGTTGTCACGTCCTGATTGGGTGTTTGGCGAAGGGATGTCTCCGTGATGACAATAGGACCAGACTCCAAATTTGCTTGAAGTGGTCAACTTATGAAATTAGAGCTGATGGAGATATAATACCAGAAGATTCCTTAGAAAGCTTGAGGGCAGAGCTAGAGCCAGGAGAGGGGGACTGCAGTGTTGCTTTTTTCAAGAATAGTGCAAATTGTTTTGTTTCTTTTGTCACTTTTGCCTTTCTGAGACCTTCAGACCCTGAGACCTCCTGTGGAGTTATTCTAGGCATTCCAGGCATGACTGTTCTTATCAGCCATATTCACTGAACTTGCCTGAACAGAAGATGCGACAGAGGATGGTTCCTCTTCCTCTGTGCTCTCAAAAGTTGAATCAAGGTCAAGAAGATTTGGAGAATTTTCTTTACAGGCTAACCTCTTTCACCTCCTTAGCCTGGACTCTGCAAGTTTTATCCTTGAGGTGGGCATTGAGCAATTTTCCCATTTTGACCACAGTTCCTCCGGAGCGCCTCTTACCCACTCCTTGCTGTTCCTTTACAACTCCTCGACATGGTATAGAAAGTGCTTATAAAATACGCCTCTTTTATTTATACAGTTTCTTCCAATGAGGCATGAAGCTGCAAAAAAAAGAAAACAGCCACCACACACAGCTTCTCCCAGGGTGCAGCGTGATGGTGAACCCAGCACGAATCCAAAGAGTAGAGGAATGCGAGGATCCTATTGTTGGGTACAACTGGCTTGCTGTATACAGAGAAAACAGAGGTATTTATTACTGTGAACAGTCAGCAATGATTCATTTTTTTCCCCTCCGCAGACAACATAAAGCCAGCATGTTTAAGATTGAAAAAGTGCAGAGGGTGAGACACCTTGTGAGGCAAAGCGATGAGGGCCCAAGTCTATCCTATGTCCTGTGGCCGGTTATGGCAGGGCATACAGGACGTAAAGGTCAGTTCACCGCCCGTGCCAAGACCTCGGTGTAACATAGCTGCAGTTAGAAGGAAAGCAGCACTTGAACATCAGGGCTGCCGCGGCCACTGTGGCCTCTCTTTCCTCCCTCTCCTTACCTCCAGCAGGCTCTGTCAACACCTGCCGGGTAAAGTGGGGAAAGCGTAATGCTGTTGTCCATTGAGCACCTCTGAATTGCAGACAAGTCTTAGACAGGAAACAAATACGTCTGGATGAATAAGGAATGCTCCGCTTTGATTTGCTTTGCTTACTGCTAGTCCAGGCTCGGCCGCGAAAACCTTCAGCAGGGTCAGAGGATCAAAGGAGCAAGGATGCCAGCCTCCTGCTCGCACGCCAGGCACAATCCACCTTTGCTGGGCTCAGATCACCTGTGGCAACGTGGCGTGGAACTCCGCAGCAATTCCGGGTCAGAGACCATTGACATTTCTACCATGTCACATAGATGTTCATGTTTGTCCCAAAAGGAAAGAGTTTTTTTGACAGAAAAACAACAGAGTACTTCATCACATTGTGACCATGAAAACGTTTTTGAACTTCCCGTATTTTCAAGCCTGCATGGTCAATAAACTTAGTTTCTTCCATCTACAATTCTTTGTGTTTGGCTTCAAATTGTGTCTAGGTGCTAGATGTAGGTATCCAAATACCGGTCGGTAACGGCCAAAAATACCAATTTACGCCCGTTACCGACCCGTATTTGGATACTGAGTTGTAGGGCATCTCAAAATACAGATTCGGTAATTTTACCGAACCGGAAATTTACCGAATCGGTAAAATTACCGAATCTATATTTTGAGATGTAGGTAGCACTGTAAACAGTGCTACAGGGCTTTAAGGATTCGTTATTTACCACCAACTATTAGTTGGTGTTACATAACAAATTCCTATGTAAATGCAAATATGTTCAAATAGCGAAAAATTCAAGGGTGGCAGGGTGTCACTTTGACACCCTGTTGCCCCACTGATTAGTGCTTGTGTGCCATGTGGCACATAATACATGCCCTAAGGGGCAAGTATGTGTGCCACATGGCACACAAGCACCAATCAGGGGTGCAACAGAGTGTCAAAGTGACACCCTGCCACCCTTGAATTTTTCGGTATTTACCGAATCGGTAATTACTGATTCGGTAATTGACATTCATTCCTATGGGCCTACAGGCCTTAAGAATCAATAGCAAATACTGAATTGGTAAATACTGATTCGGTAAATACCGAATCCTACTGATTCGGTAAATACCAAATCCTACCGATTCGGTATTTGTTACCAAATTATTACCTACATTGGATTTACTGATTCATAAATACCAAATCGCTAAAATTCGGTATTTATGAATCGGTAAATCCAAATTACCTACATCTAGTCCTAGGTCCTTTCAGTCTAAAATGACCATTGACCACAATTAGCATTTTCTTTTTTTTGGAGCAATTTTATAAATCTATCTCCCATTCCCCTAATTGGATATTTGTCAATTTGTTCTCTTTTTGTATATTACTCTTTTCTCTATATTGTAGAAATTGGGGTGGGATTTGTATAGAGCTTTGTTTTTGGCTTTTTAACTATTTTGCTACTCCAAAATGCATTACACATTTTCTCTCAGTTAAACTTGTCAATCAATGAGGATATATAAAGCGCAGCAACTCACCTGGGAGGGTATCAAGGAGCTAGATGCTCATTCAAACAACCATGTCTTGAGTTTTTTTTTCTGAATTACCTGAGTAATGTGACATTCCTGAGGTGTAGGGGAAAGTTGTTCCAGCCTTTATATACCAGATTAGAGAAGGAATGTCCTCGGCTGTCGGATCGGTGAAATCAATTGGATGTCCATGAGGAAAAAAGAACGTGGATCACAGGGGTCTGGTTGGTTGGTAGAAGGTAATTTGTTGTTGATGTACGTTGGTCCTTCGTTCTGCAGAGTTTTGTATGTGTGGGTCAACATCTTTAACTGGCATCTCTTATTGGAGCATGAGCCAGTATAGCTTCTTGAGGTGTGGGGTGATGTGAGTCTGTCTGGGGAGGTCAATGAAGAGTATTCATCCTTCGACGCAATTCGTCCTTGCTTTTGATCTTGACTTTGAAGTTCCACTAACTTTAGATACATAAGCACAATGGTGAGCATCAAGTAGAAACGAAAATAGAAAAATGTCAATATTGACCTTTGAACCTAATTGTCAACAGTGGGGGAAAAAAAGTATCAAATGCTTTAAAAATATATTAAAAAATCACCGTATAATTTTCTGAAATATTTTATATTATTTACTATTTTTGTACAATTGTTGACATTTTTATACTATGTAAATAATTAATACATCTTTTACATCTTTGTAATACATTAACATCTTTTCAAATATTTAAACAATTGAATTATTTATATCTGTATATAAATTACACCAATTTTCTAACCATAAATAAATGACTTTTAATTATTATAATACAGTGAATACCTCAGTAGTAATGCACCTGCCCAATCTATCTACTGAAAAAAACATAGGTTTTAGGTGTGTTATAGTTAGCTGGACATTTGACTCGTACAAAACATTGAAATTCCTCCGTTTTAGTTAGTGTTACTAACTATAACTCGCGCTCCCCTATTCCACTGCTGATGATGTCACATATTACATCATTCATGACCTGGTCAGTGACATCACTGATGATATCATTTATGACATCTAAAATGACATCACTGATGATATTATCTAGTGAATGTGGTTTGCTTTTATATTTAAAAAAGTATTATATATATAGGAATCTGCATTGAAGACTAAGTGGATGCATAAGTGTCTGGATGGAGCATTTAGTAGAACGGTGATTGACTGTCTAAGTGCCACACTTGCATCAATGTTTATTTTAAATTAATTCCCCACGCAGCTTGGTGCCACAGGGTGACAGAGACTTACTTGTACATAGGGAAGTCTGCGCTCGATGGTATAGCCTGCCCGCCCCGGTCCGACTCGGCAATTAGCGCCGTAGAGCGGAGGTCGGACAGGTAAGAGCCAGACACACACACTCCACTTCCGCTAGTACGAAGCGGGTAGCGGTCTAGTCTTCCACAAGGAAGGGCTACTTAGGCAGCGAGGAGCTGCCAGCGGACCGCGATAGGGAGGACAGTGGCAGAGTCTCCCCGATCCGCTTGATGCCAGCTAGCTACCTCACGCCCAGTTAAAATCGGACTAAGCATTTTATGCCTGAAATCCTGGATGTTGATGTTTTAATTATTGCACGACTTGAATAACTTTAAAACACACTTGTATCGGCGTTTATTTTAAATTAATTCCCCATGCTGCTTGGTGCCACAGGGGTGACAGAGACTTACTTGTACATAGGGAAGTCTGCGCTCGATGGTATAGCCTGCCCGCCCGGTCCGACTCGGCAATTAGCGCCGTAGAGCGGAGGGTGGACAGGTAAGAGCCAGACATACACACTCCACTTCTGCTAGTACGAAGCGGGTCGCGGTCTAGTCTTCCACAAGGACTCAATCGGTTAGTATGGGTACATTTCGCTCTGTGGAAACCGAGAATACCAAGGGGGTGCCACGGGGCTCTTGTTTGAGCCGAACTCTTTTTAACATCTACGTGGCCCCCTGGCTAAAACCTTGAGAGAGTTTGGTTTCATCCCAGTATCATACGCGGATGATACCCAGCTCCTGTTTCCTTTTAAAACTCTCACGGAGAAGTGAAAACATCTTTCTCCAATGGCATGAAGGCGGTAGCAAATTGGGTGACTTCTAATTGCCTCCAATGCAACCTAGGCAAAACGGAGGTTGTGCTCTTTGGGGAATCAAAGATCCTGTGGACCCCGGACTGGTGGCCACAAGACCTGGCCCGGTCCCAGACCCAAAAGTGGTTGTGAAAAATCTAGGAGTGCGCCTAGATCATGAACTCTCTTTTAAGCAGCATTGTAACATCACTGTGGGTTCCTGCTTCCATGTGATCGGCTTGTTGCGAAAGATCTTTCCCCTGCTACCGGATTTCACCAGGAAAACCTTGGTGCAAGCTCTGATACTTAGTCGTTTCGACTATTGCAATGGCCTCCTGTTATCGTCAAATGATGGAGTACTCGCCAAACTCCAGATGATTCAAAACACTGCTGTCAGGCTGGTACTAAACGCCCCCCCCAGAACACCGTCTAAACCTCTCTTGGAGAAATTGCATAGGCTCTCAGTCCGTAATAGGGTAAAATTTAAGATCTGCTGTTTAATACACAAGAGCCTAAATGGACTAGGGCCATTACACTGGAGAGATAAATTCATTCCATATAACCCGGTTCGGTCTCTTAGGTCCAGTAACCAGCTTCTCCTGAGAGTGCCAGCTGTGAGAAAGGCCAGACAGGGTGGCAAGGCCTTATCTGTAGTTGTCCCGACTCTATGGAACAAGCTTCCCCTTGAGCTGTGGCAATGTTCTGAACATCTGAGCTTGAGGAAGAAGCTCAAAACATTCTTGTTTCAGAACTAATCTGCTATCCACTGACCGCTTGACCATGCTTCTGGTGTTTTTGGGCACAGAGATACTCCGGAAGGAGTCGATTCAAGCGCGTTATAAACCCGCAAATAAATAAATAAATAAAATAACCATAAGAAATGTCTTTCCAAATTGTAATATCCCAAAAATAACGCTGTAGTACTGTATTCAATTTTTTTGGAAGCCACATGATCTTCCTTCCAAGAGAAGTGCAATCACTGTAAAGAAATTTAGGCAAAAAGTAAAAATGTTGCCTTTATTTAAAAAAATATATATATGTTTACAAACTTATCTTATAACTTTTCTGAACTGACTTTGAACATATGAACACAACCTGCATGGGAATGGGAAAAGTATACAAACACATAAAATACACCAGATACTTCTATCCAACATCTATCTTCAAACCTATTCAAGTTCACTGGTCAGATCACTTTCTATTGCAGTTTAGCATTTTTAAAGCGTATCGTATAAATCTTTATTCGGTAAATTGATCACCATAAAAGACAACAATACACATTTTAAAATACATTTCATCAAATTATACTAGCAACAACAAGGGTTGACCATACTTAAAATACGACTGAGCACTGACATAATTAATAAAACCAGACAAAAAAATACTCCAGGCACACAGAATTAGGAGCATCAAACAACTCCACTCTAAGTAGGTAGAGGCCTTGCAATCGTTCCCAGAGATCTTGATCTAATAATCCAGGCACTACCTAAAAACTTTGCCACCCCGCATATCAATGGGGTAGATGATAGATCCGATGTAATCACTCGTAAGGCCGAGCGATGGCACCTCATCCCCAAACCTTTACATACTGGTTTCAACCAGTTTTTCCGCGCCACTTTATACGCGGGGCAGGCAAAAAGAAGATGGGCCACGGACTCTTTAGGGGCCGCACAGCCAGGACAAGATCGCAAGGGGCCGCCCTGGTTGGACCATTTTGAAGTAAATTCGCGTACCGGGAGGGTACCGTACCTTAATTTTAAAAAGAGGGCCCTGTCTAGAGGCTTAGTTATCAAGTCAAGGAAGGGTTCAAGTTTCCTTACACTCTTACACTCCAGAAAAGACTCTGTAAGTGAACCCCCTGTTATACCACGTGATGCTTCAGCCTGAACCCAATCCCAATATAATTTCTTGATCACCATTTTTGGCGGGGGCGCTTGAGACTCCCAAATATCTCTCAAACCCAATTGGGAGACCAATAGCCTCAAATTTTTCAACCAGCCAATTTTACACCCAGAGTCGAGTAAAATTAGCTCGTCCAGTACTTCAGCATATTTGGCCAACTCCTTAGTCCTTCTCAGGCGGACCCAAAAAAGCAGTGGTCGCAGCCTCACTATATCCTTTAGGGCACGTCTACCCAGGTCTAACCGCAAGGGGATAAGCGGGGTGGAAACAGGGAGTGCCACCACATCTCTCAAGAACTTATTTTCTGCTAAGGTTAGCTCATTTACATTGTCGAACCCCCATAGTTCGGAGCCGTACAATGCAGCCGGGAGTATCTGGCCATCGTAGATGGCCATTACCGGGGACACTGGTTTGCTAATTGATGCCCGGTGCTCTCGTAAGATCACCCCCGACACTCTTTTGTGGCCCAATAGCATTTTCGCTAAGTGATCCTTCCAGGTCATTCGGCTATTTAGCCGGACCCCTAAATAGTCGAATGCCTCGACCAACTCCAAGGGAGTCCCATTAAGCAGAAAATTGTTTTTAAAATCTTTGGTGGGTGAAAAGGCCATCAATTTAGTTTTAGTGGTGTTGATGGTTAGGCCTCTCTCTGTACAAAAGGAGGAGAAACGCTGCAGGAGTTTGTGCAGGCCTGTCGGGGATTTAGCTATCAGTAAGGTATCATCAGCAAAGAGCAGGGTCTGAATCTTTTCCCCCGCCAGGGTTGGGGCATCCATCTCTTCTCCTCTCAGATGGTCCACCACTCCATTCACAAACAAGGAGAAGAGAGTCGGAGCCATGACACACCCTTGACGGACTCCACTCCTCACAGGTACCCTATCTGTCAGTTGGCCCTGTGTGCCCCATCTGATCCTAGCGTATGTCCCCTCGTGGAGTCTTACAATTAATCTTAAGAGTGAGCCAGGAAAGCCCAAACTTTCCAGAATCTCCCACAGTTTAGCACGGGGGACCAGGTCGAAGGCCGTCTTGAGATCTATGAAGGCCATATATAGGCTCCCCTTCTTGATGGTAACTGCCTTCCAATAGATCCCAAACAGCCGAAAGACCTGGTCCATCGTGCCCACCCTTTGGCGAAATCCGGCCTGCAGATGAGAGAGAATGCCTTCCTCCTCCATCCAATCGCCCACCCTGGCGATAATGACCCTGCCAACCACTTTCTGGATTATGTCTATCAGACTAATCGGTCTGTAGTTGGCAGGGTCATCTCTTGCCCCCTTCTTGTACACTGTGACCACCTCGGCACCCTTCCATGAATCTGGCACGGGGTGTCCCTTTACTAACAAATTCATTATGGTAGCTATTAAATTTGCCCAGGCTAGGGGTTCAGCAATCAAGAGGTCCCCAGGGATCCCATCCGGCCCAGCTGCCTTTTTGGGCGTCAAATGTTTAATTGCTGCCACTACTTCGGAGGCCATAAATAAGCACTCCGTCTCCCCGTCAGGATCCCTTCCCTCCCCACAAGCAACCAAAGGGCCAGATGTATCTTCACTGCCACCATACAGAGATGAAAAGTGATTGAACCATTGCAGGCTGGTTATATGGGTTGCTAAAGGCTGGGATTTACCCTGTCTAGCTCTATTGATTAAATCCCAGAATAACGTCGAGTCCCTCCTGCTGACGGCGTCTGTTATTTCCCTCCAGTGCTCCTCCTCCCACTCGCGCTTTGCCAGAGCAATTGCTCTCAAGTACTCCCTCCTGGCCGCTCTAACCAGAGTAGGATTCCTTGAGAGCAAGGCAACTGACAGACTTTTCCTCTTCCCCCTGCAGTCCGTTGAATACCATGGGTTGCTGGATATGGGGGGAGTCCTATTTGATCTGGGGGATTTCCCTTTAGAGGTGAAATAAAGACTCACTTGATCTATCGTGCCTTTATATGCAGAATCTAGTTGTAAAGAAAGGCACGGAGGGCTAGCAACCACCCGATCCATTACTTCCAAGTCCCTGTACAGGGCTTCGATGGTAAATTTAATGGTCTCTAGTTGGTCTGCGTTTAACTGAGCCTTGTCCCACTTCAATCTACGATTGTTTTCGTAGGGGATGATCTCTTTGGTTACTTTCAACGGTGCACTCATCCCTTTCTCTTTAATTTTGCGCCATTTAAACTTGCAGCAAAGCGGATTATGGTCGCTATCCTGGGTGGGTACCACCTCCATATCAATAAGGTCCATCCACATACTAACACTCATTAAAATATAATCAATTCTGGACGGGGCCGATAGCCTGTTAAAAGTCGTTGCACCTAATATATCAGACCGGGTCCTGCCATTAAGGGCTCTTAATTTGTGCTCCCTAGTGAGGGCGTTCAGTTGGATTGCCCTAGCAGACCATTTCCGGATGGGGGGTACCGTCAAGGGGGGGATAGACCACCTGGAGTCGTCCTCCTCAGTACCTAGAGGATCATCACCAAGAAGAGGTTCGAACGTGCAATTAAAATTGCCACCCACCATAATTCTGGCTGAGGGAGGGCAATTAGCTAGAGCAGAATCAAGGCTCAATATGGTTGCCGAAGTATTATCCCCCACAGCCCCTCTAGCGTACACATTAAAAAGTTCAAGCCTAATCCCCTCGATATGACCCCTGGAAGAAAGGTGCATTAGATCATTACACTGGGTGTCATTAGAGGCCATGTCCCAATCTAGGTCAGTTCTTATCCAGACTAAAAGACCTCCTGCTGGTCTACCTTTCCCTCTACTTATTGCTGGGGAGAAGAAGGTAGTGTAGCCAGATTTATCAATTGGTATCAAGCACCAAGTTTCTTGAAACAGGCAGACATCAAACTTCTCGATGAATTCATGCCATTCAGGAATGTCTAATTTCCTTTTTAGCCCGGCTACGTTCCAGGAAATCAGGTTTATTACCCTAGGACCCTTGTGCATTAGAGAGTACCCTTCCGTGATCACCCCCCCCCGGCTCCATTCCCACACCTCTAGATTGGTGGCTGTTACTCACACAACAAAATTGCCTGTCGGGTTCAGAACAATCAACAACAATAGACCTATCCGGGGCATCAAAATGAGGCATATTCGAGTGGATGACATTAGAGTCATCTATGGTAATCTCCTGGGAATTGTCACAAATAATTCCTCCTTGCTGGGGATCCACTCCATGTCTACCGCCTCCCTCCTCCATAGGCTGTAAGCATCAATCGCAGTCCTCCATGCCACTGAGCTGCGAAAACCTATTGAAAGTATCTAAGGGGGTGAAGGGTCTAAGGTGCTCCATTGCACCATTGTGGCTTGGGTGATGTCTCTGTGGAACCGTAAACCAACCAGACTGACCATTAGGGTAAAGCTGATGCTGGCCAAATACCTGATGAGTACTATTGTAACCAAACTGCTTGGGCCATAGGGCATAAGACTCTTCCCTATGTTTGGGGGGGTAAGGAACCGGCCTCGGGTAAAAGTAGGTTAAGGGCCTAGGTGTGATAGAGTTTCCTCCTCCTGCATATGGCCAGTTTAAAATGTAGTCCACTGCACGGGGGTCTCTAAAATTGACCACCACTAGATCCCCGTCAATATCTTTCCTAGTGTTACCCAACCACAGGATCCTTCTAACATGTACAATATCTCCATCCACATTTGGGGCTATAGGCCTGAATGTCCTCAACCAGTGAATTATTTTGTTTTTCAATTGGCCATAACCTTCCTTCTTATTGTCTGCTAATGGAGGAACCCCGGTCATAACTACTACATAGGGCACCGCCTGAGGTGGAATTTCCACTTGAGGTACCCTAGTAAAAGGACCTCTGGTGCGTCCCCCTTCCCCCTGTCTCTCGCTACTGTTTACTGGGGGAGCCTTTGACATTGGCCTTAGGGGGCCACCTTCTGCCCCAGCTACAGAAATGATCGGGTTCGTTGTAGGATTTTCTTTATGTATAGCAGGCGCCGCCTTTCCCTGATGCTGAGACGACTGTTTAGACGGCTGGGGTAGAGCAGAGGGGGTAGCTACTGGGGGTTTTACAGTCTTGCTAGACGAGACCCCAGTGCAAGGTGTTGGTTGTGTTCCCCCACTCCCCTGAGCCCTGGTCGCCGTGGCCATACTATTTAAGGCAGCCTCTACTAGGGTCAATCTATTTTCGACTTTCCTAAGACTCTCAATCACGGGTAGCAACAGAGACCTCAGTAAAAGTTCGAAATCCCCTACAGGTGGAGGAGGAGTCGATGAGTTTGTAAGTAAGGGCCCCTGACTGTTAACTAAAACTGCTATATTGGGGACCTCAACAAGCGGAGTAGCCACCATTGGTGATGCCTCGGGTGTTACAGTAGTTGCAACTTCCATGGTAGCCCTTACATGCGGTGAAGATAATTTAGGGCCTTTGCCAAAGTCTAAATGGGAAATTTTAACTTTGCCTTGTACCGCCCTTAATTTCCTCCTTTTTTTATTTGGTGGTGGTCCGTGTATCTGTGCAACCACTAGTTGCTTGGATTTCAATGATTTAAACTTCAGGGGAGCAGCAGGGTGGCATGGGGTCTGGGTAGGGGGGTCAATCACAATAGGATCAAGGGGCATACCAGGCGAAGATGTGCAGTCACGCAGTAAAAGTGGGAAGCCTTCTTGACTAACGGTTTCCCTCCCAAGGTCAATTAAGTCCCCCTCGGTGAACAAGGATACAGACGCAGAGTCAATAAAGGATCTGTTTTTCAAGCTTTCGATTGAACGCCTCCGCTCGGCCCTGCGTTCAGCCATGATCAATTCCTTCTCCCCCTCGGACAGTACCTTGGGAAAGTAATTGTCTAGTGACCCATTGCGAAGTTTGCCCTTCTTCCCAGGTGACCCCCCATCAGGTAGGGTAGCCATTAACTAACCTGTAACACAAGCCTACGGAGTGGGATTTAGAGAGTGGGCCCAGCCCGGCCTGCTCTGGCCTACGAGGGCCTCAGAGGGCCCGCCATTTGCCCGGGCTTCGCCCCGGGCGCTCCCGCGCGCTCCCGCGCAGTGGGTTACAAAGGTTTATATGGGCCTAAGGCTGGAATAAGCTGGGCGGGGCGGTCAGGGAGAGCGGGCCAGATGATAGGCCGGAGGATTGCCGGGACTCCTGGGAAAGCGAGTCCCGGTTCCTTCGCTCGCAGCCCTGTCGCACGCTCTCTCACCCAGCTGGCTCCTGTGACTCCTGGGCTCCTGGTGGCGGCAACAGCGCAGCGGGACCGGCGAAGCGGGTTCCGCAAGTAGTGAAATTGGTCTCCCAACGGCAGCAGGAACACACACAGCAAACGACCCCAATGTCAGTAAGAGGCGGGGATTATTAAAGGTGAGCTGGGCGGGGCGGTCAGGGAGAGCGGGCCAGATGATAGGCCGGAGGATTGCCAGGACTCCTGGGAAAGCGAGTCCCGGTTCCTTCGCTCGCAGCCCTGTCGCACGCTCTCTCACCCAGCTGGCTCCTGTGACTCCTGGGCTCCTGGTGGCGGCAACAGCGCAGCGGGACCCGCGAAGCGGGTTCCGCAAGTAGTGAAATTGGTCTCCCAACGGCAGCAGGAACACACACAGCAAACGACCCCAATGTCAGTAAGAGGCGGGGATTTTTAAATGTGAGCTGGGCGGGGCGGTCAGGGAGAGCGGGCCAGATGATAGGCCGGAGGATTGCCGGGACTCCTGGGAAAGCGAGTCCCGGTTCCTTCGCTCGCAGCCCTGTCGCACGCTCTCTCACCCAGCTGGCTCCTGTGACTCCTGGGCTCCTGGTGGCGGCAACAGCGCAGCGGGACCCGCGAAGCGGGTTCCGCAAGTAGTGAAATTGGTCTCCCAACGGCAGCAGGAACACACACAGCAAACGACCCCAATGTCAGTAAGAGGCGGGGATTTTTAAAGGTGAGCTGGGCGGGGCGGTCAGGGAGAGCGGGCCAGATGATAGGCCGGAGGATTGCCGGGACTCCTGGGAAAGCGAGTCCCGGTTCCTTCGCTCGCAGCCCTATCGCACGCTCTCTCACCCAGCTGGCTCCTGTGACTCCTGGGCTCCTGGTGGCGGCAACAGCGCAGCGGGACCCGCGAAGCGGGTTCCGCAAGTAGTGAAATTGGTCTCCCAACGGCAGCAGGAACACACACAGCAAACGACCCCCTAATAATAATAATAATAATAATAAGCTAATAAGGGTCCCCCAAAGAAATCCCTCCCATCTACCACACGCAGACAGTGGCACAAACTTACACTGGATGCGCTAAAAAAGGTGTGGAAAAAACCCGAGATCAGAGATATTGACGAAGTAGAACAAAAGTTAACCGTGCTTCAGCAAACCCTGACGGTAGCCATCGATAAAATCGCCCCTCTGAAAACATTCAGACAGTTTCCTGTGGCTAAACAGGAAAAATGGTATACCGAGGCCCTAAGAAAAGAGAAGCAAGAATGCAGAAGGATAGAGAAGAGATGGAGGAAATCACACTCTGAGGATAATAAAAAGGCACATCGTGCAGCCCAAGCCAATTATTACAAACACATCAAGGCTGCCCGTAAAAATAACATCGCTCAACAGCTCATGGAAGCCGATAACTCTCCCAGAGAACTGTATAGGATTCTGGATACTTTTGTAAAACCTACGGCATGTATATGCCCAGATGACTTCTCACAAAGCCTATGTGAAGAAGTGTCATCTTACTTTGAAAATAAAATAGAAACGATTTATGGAAAAATCCTAGGATCCCAACCTAATAGCGATTCCCAAAATGCCTCCTCCCTCAATGAGAATACAAACCTTACCCTAACTACATTCCCTCCTATAAATACTGAAGAGCTTGACATAATAATGACTCAAGTCAAATCTGGATCTCCGGATGATCTTATTCCTGTTAAAATCTTAACCCCCCTTCGTACCCTGCTAGCCCCATACATTCAGGATATTATCAACCAGTCTCTTAAAAAGGGAAAAGTACCAACTGAATGGAAAAGAGCAGTGGTGAACCCAATCCGCAAGAATGCGGCCCTTCCTTGGACGGAGCCTTCCAACCTCCGCCCTATCTCCCTCCTACCTTATTACAGCAAGATGGCCGAGAAGCATGTCAACGCACACCTGTCCAACTACATCGAGGCAGCGGGCGGCCTAGACCACTCACAATCTGGTTTTAGGCCCAACCATAGCACCGAATCAGCCCTTCTGTCAGTGACAGATAACATCAGAATGTCACTTGACAGAGGGAGCTCAGTGATTCTGGTGCTATTGGATTTGTCCGCTGCCTTCGACACGGTGTCGCATGAAGTTCTTCTCGGCCGTCTGAAGGGAGTTGGAGTAGAAGGGACCGCCCTTGCGTGGCTGGAAAGCTTCCTTGAGGACAGACAACAAGGGGTCAAATTAGGCTCCTACAAATCTGTCTGCAGGAAGCTCACCAAGGGGGTGCCACAGGGCTCATGTCTAAGCCCCACGTTATTCAACGTATATGTGGCCCCCCTGGCAGAGATCATTAGATCTCACGGGTTCTCACCTATCTCTTATGCTGACGATACTCAGCTGCTTTTCCCCTTTCAAACCATTACACCTGCAGTCATGCAATCTTTCCAAGACGGCATGAGAGCGGTGGCAGGTTGGATGGCCCAGAACTTCCTCCAATGCAACGTGACCAAAACTGAGGTCATGTTGTTTGGAGGGGCCACCCTGCTTTGGTCCCCGGAATGGTGGCCACCTGAGCTCGGACCTGTCCCAGCGCCCAAGCAAACCATCAAGAACTTGGGGGTACGCCTGGACCAAACCCTGATCATGAAAGATCACGTCAGTCAGGTTGCAGGAATGTGCTTCCGCACAATTGGTCTTCTACGGCGTATCTTCCCTCTCCTACCAAACACCCATAGGAAGACGCTGGTTCAGGCACTAGTCCTTGGACGGGTGGACTATTGTAACAGCTTACTCATATCCGCCAACCAGGAACAACTTCGCAGACTGCAGGTGGTACAGAACACCGTGGCAAGACTTATCCTGAATGCCCCCCCCGTACCCCTTCCCGCCCCCTCCTCTCCCACCTTCATTGGCTCCCAGTGCAACAGCGGATTCATTTTAAGCTTTGCTGTATCATGCACAAATGTATCTATGGCTCTGGTCCCAGATACCTGAAGGACATTTTTCTTCCTTATTCCCCTGGACGCATTTTACGCTCCAGCAACACTATGTTGCTATATGTACCTAAAGTAAACAGAGCAAGACAGGGTGGCCGTGCCCCCTCCCTTAAAGGTCCAATGCTGTGGAATTCCCTCCCCCCCCAGCTAAGACAAACTCATCACCTTTTTAATTTCAGGAAGCAATTGAAAACCTACTTATTTACACAGGACTAACTCAGCCTCCCTTCTGCCTTTTCTGATTTATAGTTTTGCCTAACTCACTCAGAAGCCACGCGCGAAGATACCCCTTCGGGGCTGATTCATGCGCGATACAAGACCATAAATAAATAAATAAAATAAATAAATTCCTTCATACCTTTCGATAAAAGTAGCCGCCTATAACTTAGTAATGTAGGGTAAATTATTCTAACCTGAGCGCAATTCGTTCTTGCTTCTGATCTTGACTTTGAAGTTCCACTAACTGTAGAAACATAAGTACAACGGTGAGCATCAAGTAGAAATGAAAATAGAAAAAGGGCAATATTGACCTTTGAACCTAATTGTCAAGAGTGGGGAAAACAAGTATCAAATGCTTTAAAAATATATTAAAAAATCACTGTATAATTTTCTAAAATATGTTATATTATGTACTATTTTTGTACAATTGTTGACATTTTTATGGTATGTAAATAAATAATACATCTTTTACATCTTTGTAATACATTAACATCTTTTCAAATATTTAAACAATTGAATTATTTATATCTGTATATGAATTACACCAATTTTCTAACCTTAAATAAATGACTTTTAATTATTATAATACAGTGAATACCTCAGTAGTAATGCACCTGCCCAATCTGTCTCCTGAAAAAAACATAGGTTTTAGGTGTGTTATAGTTAGCTGGACATTTGACTCGTACAAAACCATTGAAATTCCTCCGTTATAGTTAGTGTTACTAACTATAAATCGCGCTCCCTCATTCCACTGCTGATGATGTCATATATTACATCATTCATGATATGGTCAGTGACATCACTGATGATATCACTTATGACATCTCAAATGACATCACTGATGATATTATCCAGTGAATGTGGTTTGCTTCTATATTTGAAAAGGTATCATATATATAGGAATCTGCATTGAAGGCTAAGTGGATGTATAAGTGTCTGGATGGAGCATTTAGTAGAACTTTGATTGACTGTCTAAGTGCCTAATTTAAAGTGTCTTACTAAATATATGGGATAGTTAATAAACTGTGTGGATATCTGTATCACTCTGTCTCTTGTTGTGTAAACAACTGCATAAGTTGGTTTCTACCTATGTGAAACTCTACATTTTAAGACTGCATGTGGAACAGTTGTTTGGGGAGTGACTCTCTTTATGGGTGTGTTGATGAGTAAGTATATTGCTCAATGATACATATCTAACAATGTTGAAATATGAAAGGCACCATATGTGACAGTTGGTGTATATAAATAAGTATATATAATAATCAGTGGTTGTCTGACTAAATGTATGGAAAAGTGCATACTAATATTAGTGATTTTATAGCACACTAAGTATGAGTTACTTTCCATATCAATCAATAAAGTTATGTTTGTATATGCGTGTAGCTGAGTAAATGTAAGTATGATGAATTATTTGCATAAGTGAGTAGGATGACTGCATAAGTGAGTAGGATATGTGCTGTTCTGTAATGTTGATATAGATGTATCAGTATATTTAATATTGTTCTATTGATATTTGCCAACATGTATGAGTGAATGTATAGGTAAGTGTTTAGATGTGTGTGTAGATCTACAAATCAATGAGTGTTTTTTTAAAAACTTGGGTTGGTGTGTCACTGGTTTCAAAAATGGTGGTTTATATTTTATAATGAGTGATGAAAGGTTACACTAGTGTATGATGAGGTGTACCTGATTGTCACATGGAAGATGTCATTAGTGATGTCATCAGTGATGTCATAGGTGATGTCATTTGAGATGTCATCAGTGATGCCATCAGTGATGTCACTTACCATGTCATGAATGATGTAATGTATGACATCATCAGCAGTGGATTACGGACGCGCACGTTATAGTTAGTACAACTAACTGTACCAGAGTAATTTTAATGGTTTTGTACGAGTGAAATGTCCAGCTATAACACCCCTAAAACCTATGTTTTTTTCAGTGAATTTTTAAGGTTTTTTAAATGCTAATCCCTAACTATAACACCCCTAAAACCTATGTTTTTTTCAGTGAATTTCAAAGGTTTTCTAAATGACAATTTTTAAATATATTAATTCTTACATTTATTTTTTATACCGATTTACTACATTTTTTTAAAGTATTTATTTTTAGATATTTCAATTTTTAAATGACATTATAATTACATTATACTTTATTTTACAAAATATACTTTCTCAGAATAAATTACTTTAGTATAAATGCTTTGCAAATAGGCAATAGACTTTTAAGTACCGTAGTTACAGTTGTTGCAATGGGCAGCACAATTTCAAACACAATGCAACATTGAGCTCAATGGGGATTTCTAGTTCAATACAATTAGTTACTTTTTTGGATTACTTTTCTAACCACAGGACTGGATCATAGATTCAGTCCTGTGACATCTCCTGTAAACAGTTGAGAAAAAGCGTTTTGGTTAGAGTATTTATTTTTAAGGAATATAATCCTATTCTAAAAGTTGACACGTAGAAACTTTTTCACATAGAATCACCTATGTTAGCCTAAGGGAGGGAATTCACTTAGCATGTAAGTAGTGCTATCTTCACTTTTTCTTACTCAGTGGTGGATCCTGGATCCAGCACTGGTGCATCTCCTGTAAACAGTTGAAAGAATGCGTTTAAGTCATACAGGCAATTTGTTGGGAATATTTTTAATTTGTGAAAATAGACACTTAGAAATTTTTCTGTTGAAAACCAGACAATGGATTCCTATGGAAGGAAATACAAGTTACTGGTAAGTATGCTTAGAATTACTTTTCAGGAGAAGTGCTGGGGTAAAAGATGCAGCATTGGGTTCTCTCCTGATAACAGGTGAGTAAATTGGAATTCGTTGTTCGGATGATTTTAGGTGAATATTTTGAAGTTCCAATTCTCCACACTTAGAAGATTTGCCAAGTGAAACCAGTCAATGTTAGCCTATGGAAGGAAATTCAAGTTACTGGTAAGTATGGGTAGAAATACTTTTCATGATTAGTACTGGGCTCAAAGATGCAGCACTGAAGTCTCTCCTGATAACAGGTGAGTAAATCGGAATTCGTAGTACATCCTGTAAGTGCCACAGAGCTCAGTAACAGAGATATGTAAAAATGGGCACAGCCTGCACCACCTCTCTGCAACGCAGCGCAGTGACGCTTTCTGGAAGCGCCCGGTGGGCAACTTGGCCCCCATTCTCCCTCAGGTTTGATGTAGACTTGTTTCCCTAACTTAAAACGCGCCACAGGGCGTGCTTGCACACATCACGTCAGACCCCTCCCTTCACAACTGTGCAAAAGCGCCCTGTAACCGTTTTAAGTTAAGAGATTAGGTCCCCTTCAATCCTAAGGTCCCAAGGGTCAACTAGCACACTAGGTACCTCCAGTAAGTGCCACAGAGCTGTGTTGCATAGAGGAGTAAACAGGGGCGTGGTCTCGGAACACCTGTCTGCAACACAGCTCCCTGGCGGATACTGGAGATACCGTTGGGCTAATTGACCTTCAGGGAACCTCAGTATTGAAAGAAAATTCATTCCACAACTTAAAACGCGCCACAGGGTGCTGTTGCACAGTGGTGAAGGAAGGGGGTGGCCTGAGGTGATATGTCCACAAACACACCCTGTGGCATGTTTTAAGTTAGAGAATTAATTCCTCCTCAATCCTGTGTGTCCCTGGGGGCCAATTAGGCCTTCAGGTACCTCCAGTATGCGCCAGGAGGCTGCGTTGCAGAGAGGTGTTCAGAGGCCATGCCTCTTTCTACAACACTCTGCAACACAGCTCTCTGGCACTTACTGGAGGTACCTGGTGGGCTAGTTGGCCCCCAGAGACACTCAGTATTCAAGGGGAGTTAATCCGACAACTTAAATGAGCCACATGGTGTGTTTGCATACATATCACCTCAGGCCATGCCCCCTCCCTTCACCACTGTGCAAACACGCCCTGTGGCACATTTTACATTGAGGGATTTACTCCCCTTGAATACTGAGGGTCCCTGGGGTGCAACTAGCCCACCAGCTACCTCCACTCCAGTAAGTGCCACAGAGCTGCGTTGTAGAGAGGTGTAAAAAGGAGCATGGCCTCAGAACACCTCTCTGCAAGGCAGCCCCCTGGCGCATACTAGAGATTCCCAGTGGGTTAATTGGCCACCAAGGACCCCCAGTGTTCAAGGGAAATTATTTCCCCCTCTGCAATCATGCCAGGGGGCGTGTTTACAGAGTGATGCTGGTAGGTGGTGTGGCCTCCGGCGCAATGCGGGTCTTTTTCTTCATTTTTTAGGATTAAGAAGGGGGGCAATGTGGCCCCCTTTCTTTTCTACCATTTTGGCCCTGGGTACCCCATCCCCTAGGGCCTGCCCCCTAATTTTTCATTTTTTTTTATTAATAAATCTGGAAGGGAGCCAAGGCCATACTCGGCCCCGGGGACCTCATCCCGCGGGGCATGGCCCTTTTAAAAAAAAAAAAAATCATCTAGGAGGAGGGCTGCCTTGCCCCCCTCCGTAGGCCATTTTGGAAAGTAAAAAGTTGTGAAACTGTAGCCAAAAAGGCCAAGTCCTACAATATATTTATTTGTGTTGTCCAACGAGGTATTCGAGTGGGCCACTGCATGCCCAATTTGTCACTTCTGTCCCTCCTTCATCTTGCCTCAGGCTTCCAAGTGCCTGGGAGACGCATTCTTTCTTACTAATTCTCATTCTAGATATTGTCACTCTCAAGAAGTTTTTTTTCCCCATTAAAGGTCCTCCTGATGGGAAGAGGAGAATTCCTGAGGTGGGAGTATCAGGCAAGTGACACTTCTCACTCAAGCCCTCCTCCGTGCAATCCCTCTCTGCCACCGTCATCAACATTGTACAAAGACAATCAGTCATGCAAATATGTAAGTACATCGGTCTACACGGAATGTTACAAAAGACATTGGGGATTTCAAGGTGTGGTAATCACATGTTGTACATGCTGGTGGGCAGGTGTTTTGAGGGCGTTTGGTCTGTAGGAGCACTGACTCGGACATGTGTTGGACAATTACAGTCAGTGTCAGCTAGGCACACTGCACACCATACCAGTATGTGTGTTGGACGTTCTCAGGGTTACACGTATGTCTGATTTACAGACAACGGACACCTCTGGTTATCTGCCTACACCAATGTCCCTTCAGAAGACGACCCCTGTCCAGAAATGCCAGTCAGATGTCAAGGGATATTCATGAGGCATACACAGGTTGGATATTTAATTACACAACATTGGCACAGTGGGAGATACCTTTGTCCTTTTTGACTCCTTCCCTCATTTAAGTCTATGCTGGCCATAAGGCATGACTCTATGTAATTTCACTCTCCTTTCCTTGGGCATTACATGTCAATCAATCAATCAATCAATGCATTTATAGAGCGCGCTACTCACCCGTGAGGGTCTCAAGGCGCTGAAAGGGGGGGAGTTGCTACTGCTCAAAAAGACAGGTCTTGAGGTGTTTTCTGAAGGTGAGATGGTCCTGGGTCAATCCTAGGTGCGCTGGAAGGGAGTTCCATGTTTTGGCTGCCAGGTAGGAGAACGATCTTCCTCTGGTGGTGGTTCTGCGGATTTGTGGGACGGTGGCGAGGGTGAGGCTGGCGGAGCGGAGCTGGTGAGTGGGGATGTGGAACGAGAGGCGGTTGCTGAGGTATTTGGGGCCCTTGTTGTGTAGCGCTTTGTGTGCGTGGGTGAGGAGCCTGAACGTGAACCCACATGTGTGTGAAGACTTTGCTCACGGGTCCCACACTCGCATTCCTTCACAGTGTAGTGAACAGCTGGTCACTGTTCTAGTTGTTTTGATGAACCAGCCACTCCCAGAGGGCTGGCTTGCCTCCTCCCAGCCACCCGGCACAGGTGTCACTGGACATGTGACCCGGCCAATGGAGCAGGACGCAAGTGCTCTGTGCCGGTTCTCCTATACATGTACGGTGTCTGTGCGGTTAATTTGTATGCATGGGGGCCTCGTGCCCCACAACATTATACATGGAGTGCACCAGTCACTTTGGGCAGATGAGTTGCGATGTGCAGTGTTATTGTCAGGGTGCCATTGCAAATGTAGTATGTGTTCACTGCAGCTACACGTATCGGCCCCACTTGAAAGTTGCAGGGTGGTGGTCGCAACTTCCAGGGCACCAGGGTGTGGAACACACTATGCAGATGAGCCATCAGCCAATGGGTGCCTCAGGGGAGTTGGGGGTACGCGCTCTGCAACTGTGAGGCTCGTCATTGGCTCCAGTTGCTTTCATGGGCACTGAGGATCACTCATGGTGATTGGGTGGGCCTCGAACTTTGCATTTGGCAGGTTGCCACGGACATCGTGGTGCCACTACGCTTGCTGGGAGTTGTAGAGGTTCATGGAGGTTCATGGGTTGGATGCATGGAAATGTTTGGTATGTACCTCTGTTGTTGGGCACGGCGGCGTCTTGTCTTCCGGAGGTGAGGCAAGTGGTGCAGCGGGATACATGGTGGCCCTTGTGTTTCGGCTCTTCCTCCCTGAAGTTGTATTTCCGCCATTCGCAACGTGGTGGTTTTTACACGGCGGTGCAAGGGCTCTCAGAAACATCGTGATCTGCTTGGCAGATGGAACGTATTTCCGCATGCCGGTCCTGCCCTGTAGGTTCCATCCGCCACCCTTGCGTACGCAAAAAATGTGTGGGGCCTGACAGTCTGCTGCGGAAGGAAAATGGCCTCTCTGCGTTCATTGTGATTTGTAGGCCGCAATGACCACACCTGGGGCGGGAGACAGGTCGGTTTTCTGCCACCGCCACCAGCACCAATGGCCTTCCATCCTTCAACGTAATGGACCCCTTAATGTGATATTTGTTGTACTGTAAACTGACAGACTCCTTGTGAAAGTGTGTATTAGCTATTAGGCCTCATGTATCCATATTTAACATTGTTCTCTCTTGATAATCTTGTGAAAAGATTTGTTATGGATCAAGAAATAAAAGTGGGGCTGAGTTTTTTTGTTTAATGACTCTAGAAAAATAAAATGTGTACGTTATATGTCTTTGCTATTTAGATCATCTTAACTGAAATAAACATTGCACACCAGAGGGCAATAGACTCATTAGATAAGCCAGTTCTCACACTTAACATTTCTAGTTAGGTTCACATGAGTATGTTTGTCTCCTGGCATACTCTAAGCATCCTTAAAGGAATTACAAAGTACCATTGTGATATATTGATAACTACTGAGGCCAAATAGAAGCGGAAGTAATGTCTTGAGTTCAGATTCATATGACAAGAATGTTTATTTAAATAATGCTCTGGCATTGTGGTGCAAAAAACAACCTTGGGTGCAACTGGTGGCTACTATCATCTAACCTTCACAAGGCTGGGAGACACAAGAACAATCCCAAGGAACATCCCAGCTCTGCTTCAAATCAGTAATTAATTGCAGACATGTCTCTTTTAAGAATACTATGTCATAAAACAGTGACATTAGATTTATGCTCCTAGAATACAGCTTACTTCCCTATCATTCATGGCCAATATGCTTGCATTGGACCTTATACAGTGCCCTGCTCTCTCTTGACTAGGCTTTCTCTATATTAATACCTCGTTCACACCTAAATATTATTCGCAAGTAGCTCCAAGAACCTTGCTGTTGGACTGGGTGCGCTGCTGTCAGGTACAAGTTGGCACATAGGTAGACAGAGTAAGGGGTCTCCTTTAAATCAACACACTCCATAGCATGTATGCAGTTTAAAGCTTGTTGTCTGTGCATAGCAGTGAGGAGAAATGATTACAACAGTAATCTCAGCCTACAAGAAACCTGGGCGGTGGATCTCATCCATCATCCATATAAATGGATACAAAACCTTCCATACCCAGCAATAACATCTCCTCATGGGAGGGCAAATGATGGTCTCTGTACATACATCTCAAATCACTTGGATGTAAGGAAGATCATATTAAACGCTATTGAACCAAATTACCAAGTCATTAGCCTTCATCTAGAACATGCTTTCCGTATAGCTATATCTAATATTTCCACAATGCTTCATCAATGTTGATTGAGGACATCTTGAGATCTATGAGCCATCATTTATATAACTTACAGTCCCAAGTCTCTAATGATGTATTTTCTATCTGGGGCGGGGAATTCAATTCTCCGCTGTTCCAATATTCTGATAATTAGATTTGTGGAGTTGCCTTTGATAAAGGTTCTAGCTTTTCTCATTTTCCACATACACTGTATGGAAATCTTTTGAATGATGTCATGTTTACCTCGGACATGGGATTTGCTAATGATTTGTGTTCACCTATGGTGCCCTCTCGACCCACTTTCAATGGTCGTAGTAACTTCTCTACTATTGATGTTATCTTAATATCATGCAGACATGCTACACGTGCCAAGGATTTTAATACTTATGGGATTGCCCTAAGTGACCATTTTCCCTTAAGTGTAGATGTGATGGTGTACAACCAGAGTATTAATGCTAGAGCTGCTCCATCTCACTCTGTAGATAATATTACTCTGAGTAGGCAAAATAGTTACACACTCAGATGGGAAAATATTGACTCAGCTAAATTATAAAGATATGTTATTACCTTGTTTAGATGAGAAATTGACAGACCAGGAAATATTAGAACGCTATCTCAAAATATGCCAAGGAAGCTCTATGCTTGAAAGCTAAAAAACAGGCAACCAATAAACAGGGATGGTTCGATATTTATTGTACAAAGGCATACTCCAACCTTAAACACTGCCTACACGCTACTGTGAAGAACCACAAACATATTAGAGAGGCTAGAAGAGAATTCAAGAGTCCATTGAAAGTGAGAAAGGCTGCACTAAAAGTAGAAGCATGATGCACCCTGCAAGACACCTCTGAAAATCGAGATTCCTCTGCTTTTTGGAAAGCAGTAAATGCACCCTTTTTGGCCGATACGGATATAGCAACTGTTGAGATTGCTAATACCGAATCGGAATGGATTTTACACTACTTAAAACTGTTTGACAAATCGGCTATAGACACCCAGGGCATCATGTCAATTATGACTGACAATATGTCTGTTTGGGAACCCCTGAAAGTAACACTTGATTTTACCCTTAGCGAGGTAATCATAGCAATAAACTGTAGACTGGGTGGGAAAGCTGCAGGTCCAGATGGTATTCCGGTGGACCGTTTTTAATCCAACTTTGAATTATAGGTCTTTTATCAACCTGGTATTAGTCAGTAATTGTGCCGATTTTTATAAAAGGCGACAGGACAAACACAGCGTGTTACCGGCCCATCTCGCTGCTGGATTCTGCAATTAAGGTTATTGGGTGAGTGCTACTGGATAGAATGCAGGCATGGGTGGAGGAACACGCTATTACAAGCGATCTTCAATATGGCTTCCGTGAGGGCATGGGCACAGTAGAACAGGGCCGAAACATACATATAGTACTAGACAAATACACCAGGGCAAAAGGGGAAAGACTATTAATGACCTTTGTTGATTTAACGGCGGCATTCAACTGTGTAATTTACTACAAGGTGTTGCAGATATTAGAGAGCATGCGTATGGATGTTTTAATAATTACTTTTCTGAGGCAGCTCTATTCAGGGGCTAGGGCGAAGGTTCAGTACGGGATAGGCGGAGAATGCACAAGGCACTTTAGTGTGTTGAGGGAAGTGAGGCAAGGCTGCATCCTTGCTCCATTCCTCTTTACACTATATATTAATAATCTAGAAATATTTTAGTTAAGGAGTGTAGGGATCTGCCGACAGCCTCCAAGGGCCCTATCCCTGCACTCCTATATGCGGATAATGCAGTTTTAATGGCCTGCATGCCACTCCATTTACAAAAGGTTGTTCACTCCTTCTCTAACTGTATGTCAAATCTGGGGCTTAGGGTTAATTGTTCTAACACTTTTGCATAGAACTGTGGGGTGGACTTCAATAAGAAGACCAACACCCTTTTTATAGATTCAAAGCCCATTGAGTGTACTAAAACATTCTCCTATTTGGAGATTTTATTTGGCAAGTCAGGATCCTGGACGAAAGCAGTTAAAACTAGACAGCTGTTGTTTACCAAGTCGCTGATGGCACTCATGAATTTTAGTCGTAAATTAGGTAGACGTCCTCCCGTGGAACTGCTTCAGATCTATAGGGCTTAGTGTGTTGCGATAGCCACATATGGAGCTGGGTAAATGCCCTGCAGATTGCCTAAAATTAGATTTTATAGGTTTAACCTGGTTGTTCTGGATAGTACCTCAAAAGATATCCGTCATTCGGAACTGGGCATGCCATACCTGGAAGACCTGATTAAGGTTGATCCTTGTCTCTTATGGAACAGAATTTGGACCACAGATGAAACTGCTTTTAATTGTCACATTTTAACTGATGCTTTAGAGTTGGATGGGGCCAAACACATCAGATGGCTGGAATATGTTAAAATGTTCTTAATTAAACTTGGTCATAGAGAGTATTTCACTGAGCCATATAATATGTGTAATGTGTCTAGGAAATTGTTTAAAGTCAGCCGTATAGGTTATTTGGATGACATTAGAGTTTTAAACTAAATGAAAAAATCAAGTGTCCTAAAACATCAACTTAAACAGTTGACATCCAGTATACAGCCATATATTTCTTTAACTATTGGTGATTATGACCGTTTCCAGTTGACACGTTTCAGACTGAACATCCTTTATAGATCCCTAAGTTTTCCAGAACTAAAATATTGGTCTAAAGATTTATGTAATTGCCCGTGTGATTATGTCTCCACTCAGTCAACTATTCACATATTATTTTTCTGTGGATACTATGTTAGACCGAGAAGGAGATGGATCATCCCTGTATTGCAGAAATTTGGCCTGAGACAATTTTGCCCCGCACTATTGGCTTTGCAATGTCTGGATGAAGTAATGTCATTGCCACTGTTTCAGCATGTTTAAAAAAAAAATAATTACTGTAAATCCATGATTATGTGATCCTATTTTATCTATCTATTCAATATTTGTACAATGCAGCTATGCAGCTATGACATGATTTTGCACTATAATAGAGTTTTTATACTTTGTCAACTGTACTGTGCTTTTATGGTTATTTTTATGATAATCGAACAACGAGCTTTGAATTGAATTGATTACAACAGCTGCGTCCACTTCACCTTCAAGAGAACAACGACCCACCAACACCAGCAACACACCGCCCGCAGAAGCTGGAACAAGATCACAGCAGACCAGCTCGCCACCTCCCTGAGCCAACACCCTCCTGCCAGCTCAGCGAACCCCAGCCAGGCCGCCGATAACATCACGAAGTGGATCAGCAACTGCGCGGACGAACTCGCCCCGCTGAGGACCCCGCCTAGCAGACCCGGCAGCAAGAAGGCCCCATGGTTCACCGACGAACTCAAGAGCTCCAAGAAGAACTGCCGAGCCCTCGAGAAAGCCTGGAAAAGGGATCCGACACCGGACAACAGGACCTCCTACAAACTTGCCACCCGGAAACACCACCAGCTGATCCGCGCCGCCAAGAGAACAGCATTCAAGGACCGGTTGGACAACAACGCACACAACAGCAAGGAACTCTTCAACATCGTGAAAGAGCTTTCCAACCCCAACGCAGAAAACAACGACATCACCCCATCGCAAGACCTCTGCAACTCCCTCGCCTCCTACTTCCACAACAAGATCACAGACATACACAGCAGTTTCAACAACCAGCCAACGCACACCACGACCGACCAGCCACCCCCCCCCACCGCCACCCTCCACGCCTGGACCCCGATCAGCACAGAAGACACCATCCGCACGATGAACTCAATCCACTCCGGATCACCAACCGACCCCTGCCCCCACCACATCTTCAACAAGGCCGACGCAGTCATCGCACCCCACCTGCGAGACATCATCAACACATCCTTCGACACCGCCATCTTCCCCGAGAGCTGGAAACACGCCGAACTCAGCGCTCTACTCAAGAAACCAACAGCGGACCCCACCGACCTCAAGAATTACCGCCCCATCTCGCTTCTCCCGTTTCCAGCCAAAGTCATCGAGAAGACCGTCAACAAGCAGATGGCCGCCTTCCTCGAGACGAACGGATCCCTCGACCCCTCACAGTCCGGCTTCCGAGCCAAACACAGCACCGAGACCGCCCTCATCGCCGCCACCGATGACATCCGAACCCTGATGGACAATGGAGAAACAGCGGCCCTCATCCTCCTAGACCTCTCCGCGGCATTCGACACGGTCTGCCACCGCACCCTAATACAGCGCCTCAGCAACATCGGCATCCAGGACAAGGCGCTGGAATGGATCATCTCCTTCCTCGACGGAAGAACACAGCGAGTCCGCCTACCACCGTACAAGTCAGAGGCCTCCGAAGTCATCTGCGGCGTCCCCCAAGGATCATCCCTGAGCCCCACCCTCTTCAACGTCTACATGAGCCCCCTCGCGGCCATCGTACGCAAACACCACCTCAGCATCATCTCCTACGCCGACGACACCCAGCTGATCCTCTCCCTGACCAACAACCCCGCCGCCACCAGAGCCAACCTACACGAAGGGATGAAAGAGGTAGCCGAGTGGATGACGACCAGCCGCCTGAAACTGAACTCGGACAAGACGGAGGTCCTCATCCTGGGCTCCTCTCCCTCCGCCTGGGACGACTCCTGGTGGCCTCCCGCCCTGGGCACCGCACCCAAACCGACAGACCATGCACGTAACCTGGGCTTCATCCTGGACTCCTCCCTCTCCATGACCAGGCAAGTCAACAGCGTCTCCTCGGCGTGCTTCAACATCCTACGCATGCTACGGAAGATCTTCTGGTGGATCCCCACAGAGACCAGGAAGACCGTCACCCAGGCCCTCGTCACCAGCCGACTGGACTACGGCAACGCCCTCTACGCCGGGACCACCGCCAAGCTCCAGAAGAGACTCCAGCGGATCCAAAACGCCTCAGCCAGACTCATCCTCGACATCCCACGATCCAGCCACATCTCCGGACATCTGAGAGACCTTCACTGGCTCCCCATCAACAAGAGAATCACCTTCCGCCTCCTCACCCACGCACACAAAGCCCTACACGACCAAGGCCCGAGCTACCTCAACAGCCGAGTCAACTTCTACGCTCCCAAACGCCACCTCCGATCAGCCAACCACGCCCTCGCCGCCGTCCCCCGCATCCGAAGAGCAACCACAGGAGGAAGGTCCTTCTCCTACCTGGCCGCCAAGACCTGGAACTCCCTCCCGTCCGACCTGCGCCTGACCCAAGACCACCTCTCCTTCAGGAAGAAGCTGAAGACCTGGCTGTTCGAGCAGTAGCGGCACCCCCCCCCCCCCAGCGCCTTGAGACCCTACGGGTATGTAGCGCGCTTTATAAGTGTCACTGATTGATTGATTGACAACAGTGTGGCTTCAAACAATGATTATGATAATCACATTTGGCCAAGGCAGGCATATGTGAAAAAAAATTATATCATAGAATAGGCTGGAACAGGTTTTTATTATGTTAGTAGGAGTCACAGTCTTGCTTAGAAGGATCCTAAATTAAAGAAGCAAACGATTCAGCCAACCAACAATAGTATTAGAGAGGACTAGGAGAAGCAACCAATTGGAATCAGAAGAGAGTTTGAGTATGAATCACATACGGTGTAATGTATTGCAGACTTTACATATGAGGATTTTTGTGAGGTGAATGTTGTGACAGGAAAGGTCCTATATATTTTTGTGTTGGATGCGGCTAGCAGGGTGGTGTTGGCAAACTATATTAGGAGTGTGGAGGTAAATTCTGATTGGTTGAAATGGACAAACACCCTTTTTTTTGTAGTTAGCCCAATTATTTGCTGATTTTTATAGCTGTTTTTGTTTAATGCCTAGTGGATGTGGTTTGAGCCAATAAACACATAGAACATGGCTAATACCTGGTTGCAGTATTTCAATTTTCTATAAGGCTATGGTATATGGTGAGGAAATAAACAAATGCCATAAAAAGTGAGATTTTAGCTCTAGACAGCAAAATGTATTGTGCCATCTACTAGTGATACAAAGGGAACATGGCTTCAGGCGTACCTTTGTAGCCTGGCTTTAGCAGTGTAAAACCAGCCATGTGACCTGTTCAAATGACCCATTTCAATAGGTTAAAAAATCCTTTAAATATCACTAAGTCATCCCTATGGAAGCCTTGTAGCTCAGAATGTTGGGCCCAGGTGTTTGCAGGGGCCTGTGTTTGACCTCATGGTCACAGGTTCAAATACCGGCAGGTCCACTCAGCCTTTCATCCATCTGAGGTCGATAACGTGAGTACCATTGAGTTGGGTAACAATGAACATCTGTTATGCAGCGCCAAGAGACCTCTGGGTGAATGTGCGCTTTACAAATACACTTGTTATGTTATGTTATGTTACAATCGGTACATTAGGAAAATGAATGTCAGCAAGCATGTCCCTAAACCGATAGTGTCCTAAAAGTGACTATCCCAATAGCAGGCCTATTTGTCCTATGTAGAAATCCAGAGGCTAGATTGTAATGCTAGTAATGGTATCAGGCCACGTTGGAAATCACCTGCACATAGCATTTTGGCCTGTTTTAAAAAAAGGCAAACGGGATCTTGGGCGAGTAGGTTGGTCAGGGCCTAGGAATATTTACTCCATTGGTCATCGAGGAGCTAGTACTGTCTTAAGGTACCCACCACCAACATACTGGTGATCCCAACAAAAGTGGACCTTTAGCCAAACTTCCAGAGAATACTTCTGACTTGCAAAAGGATATCAAGAAGTCTGAACCTGCTATCTTGGCTTCTGTGAAAAGGGTGGACCACTTGTACTTTAAAAACAAAGAGCATTTTTTTTTTCCCAAGGATCATAAAATTGATCCCTGTGTGGATACAGGAATATAAAAAAAATTGAAGAGAACATTTCAGAGAAAAGTTTAGGGTGGTCATTGGAACATGGAGCTGGAATGGACTTTGCATGACACCCTGGGAGTCTACGTGCTTACTTTGTGGTCCTCCGAATCTTGGAAGTATAATTCTAACAATGTTTTGGGCACCAAAGAGGTTGGACATTTTTCAAACTGTTTCTCCATATTGCTGGAGCTTTGGGAGGAATAAGCATATAAAGTATCCAATTACAATTCATCCATGTCACATTGATTTTCAGGTTTTTCCAAAATGAAAAAGAGTTTTTTGTCAGAAAAACAACAGTGTAGTTGCTAACATTGGGAATATGAAAACGCATTTGAACTTCCCTGCTCTCAGGCCTAAAACGGCAAATAAACTTTTTGTATTCAATCTACAATACGTTATGGTTGGCTTCAAATCACCCCTAGATCCTTTCAGTCTAACATGACTATTAACCATAAATATTTTTACAAACCTAACTCCTACTACCCATATTAGATATTTGTCAATTTGTTCTCATTTTGTATATTAGGCTTTGCTCTATATTTTAGAAATTGGAGTGGGATTTTTATAGAGCTGTGTGTTTAGCCTTTTAACTATATTGGTACTCCAAAATACATTACACATTCTCTCCCATATTAAACATATACATCAATTGGGATTGATAAAGCACAGCAAATTACCTGTGAGGGTATCAAGGAGCTGGATGCTCATTCGCACAGTCATTTCTTGAGTCTTTTTCTGAAAACCGGAGTGATGTGCCATTCTTGAGGTTTAGGGGAAAGTTGTTCCAAGCTTTAGATGCCAGATGAGAGAAGAAACTTCCTCCGCTGTTGGATCAATGGATCTGGGCGATGTCTGCAAGGAAAAGGGAGGTAGATCACAGGTGTGTGGTTGGTGGAAGGTAATTTTTTTTCTGGTGTATGCTGATCCATTGTTCTGTAGGGTTTTGAATGCGTGGGTCAGCATCTTGAACAGGCCTGGGCGTATTTTGCTGTGTTTTGCTATGCAGAACACTGCAAAGTAAAAAAAAAACTCAGCGAAGTTACACAATTGGCAGAGTGCAGTACGGGTAGAAATTCTTACCGTTCAAGATCATTAACTTACCGTTCGCGATCACAAACTGGGAATAAAATCCGCTGCACATCGCGCACAGAGTGCAGAAAACTCTGCAAACACTGCGAAGGGAGCGGATTTCACCACTCAGACTTAATCTTGAACTTGCATTTCTAATGTATCAGGAGCCGTGTAGTTTCTTGAGGTGCAGGTTTATGTGAGTACATCTGGGGAGGACAATGATTATCTTGTTGTTGCTTTTTGTATTGTTTGGAGTCTCTTCAGGAGGTGTGTTCAGTGTTACCATATTCCAGCCCAGGATGTGAGTAACGATCCTTTTGGTGTTGTTCTGGAACCACCTGAACATTTTATGGTGCACACATATGGTGTGGAACCAGGTGGACAAGACTGTGTTTACCTGTTTCTGCACAGATAACTTGCTGTCCAAGATGATGCTGAGGTTACGGACATGCTCTATCCATGCAGGGGAAGAGCCAAGTTCAGCAGGCCACTAAGTGTTGTTCCATGGCAAGGTGGTGATACCAAAGATTCCGTCTTGTTCGAGTTGAACTTGAGACAGTTGTCCTTCATTCAGTTAGCGATGTTCATCATATATTTGTGAAAGTTGGTACGCATGGAGGAGGGGTCTTCTGACAGCGAGAGGTGCTGGGAAGAGATGATGTGGAGTACATGATAACTGATGGCATTGATCAGGGGGGGTCATGTGCGTCTTGAAGAGGGTGGGTCTAAGGAACAATCCCTGTTTGATGCTGAAGATAATCTCTGAGGTGAATTGGGGAAGATGGGTTCTCTGTGATGTTCCAATGAGGTATGAAACAATCCATTTGAGGGCTTCTCCCTGGGCTCCAATTCAGTGGAGTTTGTTGATCAAGAAGATGTGGTGGGATATGGTGTTGAAGGTATCTGGAAGGTCCAGGACAATGAGGGCTAGTGTTTCACCACACTCTAAGAGGTCCCTGATATCATCTGTGACTTCCATCAAGGCTGTCTCAATGCTGTGGTGTGCTCTGAATTCAGATTGAGAGGAGTCCAGGAGGTTATGGTGTTCCAAGTGAGCAGGCAGATGGGCTGGAAGTTCTTTTATTATAATGAGTCAACTGAGGTTTCTTTTTCAGGCCGAAGCTCACTTCAACACATGGCCATTCCAGAGGGAAGTAGGCTGATTTGATGGAGGCATTCAGGACTCTCTTGGGATTGTTGCCAATCATCTTCCTACCGAGCTTACAAATGTGGTGGTGGCATGGGTCTGAAGGTTCTGCCGAATGGGCAGAGTACTTGATAAGTGATTGCACATTGAGTTGTGAGATGGTACTAACAGATGAACAGATGTTCAGGGTTTGTGTTCATGGGTGCAAGCACTGAGAGGGAGGGGTCCCAGCGTAAGTGTAACAATGAACATACAATTTGTAAAAGAATTTAGAGAAACAATGAATGAATCCGCATTGTTTTTATTCACAATGGGGATAGGTATATTGAATATAGTGTCAAATGATTACAGATTATAATCGGTTGTACAGTGCCCCAAGGGGAGAGGAGGAGGTGATTAGGTGAGGATAGTGCGGTAAAGGGAATTGTGACCGTAAAATCAACCAAGTATCAGAGATGCATTTGTATGTGAGTTTCAATATACAAAACAAAAGACCATTGGTTCAATGCATCAATCAACATATATCATACTTCACAAATTACATTTAATGTCAAGATTTTGGCGTGAAGCTGATAAACAAGGAGCTATTATCGACGTTTCGACCCTCAGTAGTTCGCAGGGATTAGTGGTACCCTTGCTGTGGGGTCTTCATCAGGACTGGGTGCGGGGCAGGCAACCTAATCAATATATATTAAGGAGAGTGTTTAATGGTTGCTCAACTGGTCGTGAGACACAACACGTTTTAATTAAAAATCATATGCACACAAAAGAGCATACCATTCGAATTAATGCTCATCTTGTAAATAAGGGACAGGACTAGTGTCTCCGGAAAATTGTTCAATTTTTAAGAATGACGAAAGAAAAATAAAAAGAATTCACTTAGTTGGTAAGGACCAATAGGTCGGAGAGTGGAGGAATAGACATGTTGTTATTCCATTAATGGGCATGGCAGTGCTTCACATAGCCCGTATAAGTAAATAAAATTGACTTACAATGAGGACGTTTAGTGAGCGGTGAAGGTCGAATTGGGTCCGGGGACGGTGGTTATGGCAGTATCTGGAACAAGATATTTGATTAGAATTGAAGGCCAAGTGGGACTTTTATATTGCGCATCGCTGGTGGAATGACGAGGCTTACCCGAAAACTAAGTAGCGGTGGCACTTGGTCTGAGGGTATTTCAGTTGAAAAAAGGATCGCTCCGTGGCATCTGTGGAGGAACACGGAGAGCGTGTCATGGATTTAGATAAAGAATTGAATTACAGTTACGGGCTGTATAGGGCCGGGTTAGCACAAAGGAATGACTCACCGTAAGCCGAATGAATCTGGCGTGTAGTGCCGCTCGTGTCTGCAATGGCGAACAGAGCTTCCTGGTTTTACCGTAACTATGGGGACCGCATCACGTGACCCTGAGCTGGAGTATAGACATAGTGGAACATCCAGAGACTGAGTCGGTCTCTGAATGGATTGAAATCATTGAGGACAGTGTCATCCTTGAAAGCCGCCATATAGAGAATAGCCACGTCTGGAGCAAAGGGAGCCCCCATTGCTACACCTGATGTCTGGAGATAGAACTGATTTTTGAATATACAAAAGTTTTTTGTCATGGCTATCCTCAAAAGGGCCACAATGAATTCAGTAGGAACTTGTACAGGAGCCGGTCTTCGTTGTAAACATCTCGTTATCACAGCTAGAGCTTCCTGTTGAGGAATACAGGTGTATAACATGTAGATAGCACTTGGTGTTGAGGGTCGAAGGATACATTCTCGACGATGTTTTTTGTGTGCATTGTGTCACGTAGATAGAATTGCAAGGGGTTTGAGAAAAAAGCTCAATGTATCTCCCAAGAGGCTCAAGTATGGAGCCGCATACCGAAACTATGGGGCGTCCAGGGGGGTCCACCATGCTTTTGTGAATTTTGGGTATGGTGTAAATGGTGGCCAGTCGAGGTTTTTTTTGATTGAGATAGAGAAACTCGTTTTCAGTTCAGGAAACCCTGATTGCGGCCCGCTTGTGTCAAGTCCAAGATTTCCAGGGCAATAGCTTTGGAAGGATCAGATCTCAGTTGTTGGTAACTCATGCCGTCATTCAATTGACAAAGAATTTCAGATTCGTATTTAGACACGTCCTGGACCACAATGGCACCGCCTTTATCGGCTGGTTTGATCTCAACCTCATTATTTCGGTAGAGGGATTGCAGTGCCGCCTTTTCAGTTCTACTTATATTGTACTTGGTAATGATTTCTCTAGTAGAAGTTGTTGTACATCTCTCCAAACCATGGCCTCATAGGCCAGGATCTTGTGTGACATCGTACTGGCATGAGGAACAAATGTGGAAGGTATTCTAAGACCCGTTAGTGAGGGATTTGAATGGGGTCCAGAATTTCGAAAAAAGTATTTCAGCCGAATTTTACGAAAGAACTTGAAGAGTTTGGTTCGTATTGTGAAGTTATCAGGTTTATTAGTCGGGACATATGCTAACCTCGTCATGACGTTAATTATGTCATCGCGCATGACGTGTGGCCGTCATCTTATATTGGTGCAATATTGATAAATAATTAAATCATAATGGTAGCGATTTTCTGTTCGGCGCATAACTAAAGGCTTGTGGTCACAATTATCTCTGACAAAACGTTTTCATGTTGAAAAGACCCCCCTCTCTAAACTCTAAAAAAAAAAACATGAGAGGAAATCGCATCTACCTGACATCAGAGCTTGTAGAAATTGAAAACATCCCGCGCTCTGTAACGTGGGCTTATGCAAAGGAAAAAGTAGTCCCTTTTACAGTTGCTATAATGAGACATGTGGAAGAGGATTAATCCTGGGGCACTGCTGCCTGGGAGTTAACATTTGACTAAAAGGTGGGACGAAGAGAGAAGTTTACCACTTACAAGCAAGGAATTTTTAAGGACATTGACAATGCCAAATGGAAATATGAAGGTTGGCTGTAAGCCCACATGGAAATTACGTAATGTCTTGAAGAGACACTGCAAGAGCTGCCTAGGCTCAACCTAAAAAAGTAAACAGGTATTGTTAGTAGTTAATATTTTTCAATTCAATGGTGAAGTCAGATTTTCAATAAATATGAACAACGTGTAACTTTTTAAAAGTCAACTCTTCCTGGTCTAAAGTTCCAAGAGACTAGTTTGCTTTTACTCTCTAGCTTTTCCCTGATTGAATTTGGCACAAAGAAGGTTTTACGTTTTCAAGGTGTGAAGGAAGTATGAAATTCCTCCAAGGAGCACTGAATAGGTTGACCTGAATGGGCAGAAATACTTTTCTGAACTACACTTCTCAGAATATTCTAAGCGGGAACTTTGGGCCTCCTGTGACTCTGGGCTTCGAAATCCTGCCTGACAGCTCTTTTGAGCCTCATGTAATACTTATGGCACACTCAAAAGGAAAATTACAGGATGTCAAGACAATTCTTGTGTACCAGGTTGTTGAAAGAGCCGTCTTTTTTCCTAATAGACTTCTGTCTCTGAGTTTGTTGTGGATACAGGGCATTCTGAAAACTGACTTTCAGTTTTAGATATAGGAGAATAACAGTGATTTCCCTATGGCACTCCTACACACACCCATTACCCTCAGACCAAAAGCTTTCTGTGAACAAAGGCTTTTGCCATCTTAAAAATCAGGGACATGGCATTTTGACCTATTTGCATTGAGGCAAACAGGATCTTCTGCAAGTAGATATATTAGCATCTGAGAACTTTGACTTCATTGGTCAGAGAGGAGCTCTCCCATCCACAGGCGGGTGAACCCTGCAAAGATGGACCATTACTCAGACTTCTTTATAATGCTTCAGACTTCTTTATAATGCAGCTGACTTGTGAAAGGATACCTAGTAGACAGAACCTGCTATACTTGGCATCTTTGACCTTGGAGAAGGACCTGAGAAGGGTGGACCCTTCTACTTTACATCCAAAGACAGAGAGATTTCCAAATATCATATAAAAAAGCTATATGGGAGCTTTCAGTAAAGATAAAAAGCATAAAAAATGATGATGGGAAAAAGAAACAGTATGTTGGTTTATGACAGTTGTACGACAAATGAACAACACAAATGGAATATGTGAGGTGGTGTATACTTATGATCTACCTCTGTTGGGAACAAGAATATGAAGATCTAAGTTGCTAAACTCTGCCTTATATGGGAGATTGATAAGCTTTGTATAGCTACTATCACAATCTGTGGTCTAAATGATGAAGCGAAAAGAAAAAGGGTATTAAAAGAAATTTTTACGAGCAGAAGTCTATTCACTCTAAGAAGCCCACATTGCTGGGAGTGATAGAGGCCTGTTGGAAACCCTGGCACTAAATATACTCTGTTGTATGGCACAGGATACTAGAACTAGAAGGGAACGGGGCGTGGCTTAGGTCCCGCGCAAGATGGCCGGCTAGGTGCTGAGCTCCGCCGCACCGTTTCACCTTGAAGCTACTTTCCCGATGTGAACGGGGCTGTCTCTGTACCTCTTTGCCGAATTCCTGTATCGGAACTTGAGGGGAACAAGCGGAGTGGCTTTGCAACTTTCAGAGTGCCGCTCCTCATCTGATTCCGCGATGTTCCTGTCGTACCTCACGGAGCCGCCATCTTAGACGTTCCTCGAGTTGCCGGACCTCTGACTCCACAACACGCCAGGACGACTTCTACTGCCATGTGTCATTCGGCGTCAACGGACTTGGGGGTGAGCAATTGAAGTGTTCAGTGACTTTTTCCTAAATTTTTCATTGCGCTCTCTGTTCTGAGGAGTGTCTGCTCAGGCTCTACGTCATGGCGCTGCCTTTGTGAGACCCGCTTTCTTCAGACGCTTTGCCACCTCAGCGCTAATGGTTTTTATAATCTAACCGTCCTCCTACTCACTGAAAGTGCACCAGTGCTGCTAATAATGTCTTTCTACTGACTTTCTGTTTATATCATTACGCCTCAGGTGCCTCATGATACGCTTTCCACAACTGACATTTTCAGCACCCTCTGTCTTCAGCATTGCTAGTGTATGCACCATTCAATTCACTGGCGCTCTCTAGTGCAACTTGCAAGCGCTTCCTCAGGGAGATAATTTTCATCTCATCCACCTCATGATATTACCCCTTTATGTTCTATATTTTTAATACATATTTACTAATTTTTCATGCCAAGCACAAGCTTTGGACCCGATGAAGGTGTTTTGGTGAACCCTGTCATGTTCAACTAAGGCTTCAACGCTGCTACTTCTTTCTTATTGGCATTATTCACAGTGATATATAGTTGGAGCGTCTTGTATTATATACATGCCTGGCTTCCCTTATGCTAGGATGTCCTTCTGAGACACAGCTAATTACAGAAGTGTGTATTTTTCGCGCACTTTTCTCTACTTCTCAGTGCATTGAGATCAGTTGTTGACTGAAGTGTGAACTTCTTATGGTGAGACTACGCAAACCTAAATTTGTCTTTGCTTCCTCTGTGAATACCCCGGTGAGTTCTTCAACTGTTGCGTCTACATCGACTCAATCTTCAAAAATGTCGACTTCTTCCTCTCAGCGATCCCCCTCGGGGCACTCGTCTTCCAGTAGAACCTCTCCTCCTGCTCCATCCGGCAAACGTCTTAAACAAAATTCTCCTACACCGGATAATTCCTCTTCCTCTTCTCCTATTGATCAAATTTTGGAGGAAATTCGTGCAATGCGACCTTTTATCGAAGAGACAAGCAAGGATATGCAGCTTTTGAAGGACAAATGGGAGTCCATGGATGCTCGCATTTCTTCTGTTGAACTACAGATCCCTGAGGTTCAAGCCAACATGCAACGCATTGTAGCATTAGAAAAGACTGTCCTCTCTCTGCAGAAACATACGGAGGATTTGGAAAATCGCAATAGAAGAAACAACCTTCGTATTTACAATTTACCAGAAAATCTTGAGGGTGACAATCCAGTGACTTTCTTTACCTCCTTCCTCACGAAACTTTTGGACATGCCCCCTTCTACGTCCATCAGTATTCAAAGAGCTCATAGACTGGGTCCAAGAACATCTTCATCTACCAAACCTCGTGGGGTTATTATTCTATTTTTGAAGTTCACAGATCTTCTCTCGATTATTTCAGCAGCAATTATCAAGAAACAGTTGACTTGGCAAGGTCAGCGAGTTTACTTGTCTCAAGATGTCTCTAATGCTACTGCCTCCAGACGTAAGGAATTTCTAGCAATGCGTCCTTCTTTGCGATCCCTTGGAGCATGATATGGCTTGTTTCACCCTTGTACCTTCAGAGTCACTTATCGGAATAAGACTTGGTCATTTCAAGATCCTGGTGAACTACGCAACTTCATTGTTTTGCAGAGTGAGGAGGGGATGGAAGCCTCTTCCTCTCCATCAAACAGTGGCTGAAATGTTTTTGTTGTATCCATGTACTGCTCTCTAGTTGTTTTCTCTCTCTACTTTCATGTACTCCTGTCTACTCCTTCTCTTGGTCTTCTCAATCTTCTCATCTTGGTCGTCTTCTTTTTCTTGTGTCTCCTTGCGTATGTTTTACATAAATCTTCTCTCTGGTTTCTGGCTATATACCTTGTGTCACATGTTCCGTGTTCTAATATTTATTTCCTTTTTCCCCATGCAGATATGTATCAGCTGTTCCCTTCATCATCTTGTTCCACCCTTTGTTCCTTTTTGTGAGGTCTCGGTGTGGTTCTGCTCATGTTCCTGGTCTACCCGTCTTGTAACACATCACCACCTCCCCACTTCCCCTTTGTGTATTTCCCCTTTCAGGTATGTTTATTACAGTCATCCTTTTGGATTTGTACTGTCTTCTATGCCTTTTCTCTTTTCTTTCTTCTCCTTCCTTTGCTGAACCTCTTTCCTTTCCCTTAATCTTCTTTTTCCTTATTCTTTTTTATTCTACCTTAATGGTTGTTCTATTTTCTACTAAGTTAATGATTGGCTTATTGCTTGTACAATATGTTCTTACACTTTTCAACTTTGAACAGTTTATTATGTTTTGATTTTCAAAGTTATTTCATGGAATGTGAAAGGATTTAATCATCCTGTTAAGCGGCTGAGAGTACCATCCCACCTTTCCTCTTACAACCCTGATATTGTTCACGTTCAGGAAACCCATATTTCAGACGTTGAATCTTTGAAACTAAAAAGATTGTGGGTTGGCAATGTTTGGTTTTTTCCATCATCTCGTAAAAAGAATGGTGTTGCTAAGTAATTCTTGAAGAAAAAGATGAGGATGGTAGCTGGATTCTAGTCAAGTTGCTTATTAACAACATCCCAATTACCTTATTCAATGTTTATTGTCCTACAGGTTTTGATTCCTCTTTTTGGCCCGTGATTACTGCAAAATGTATCCAACATAAGGATGATTCCTTCCTATTGGGCGGGGATTGTAATCAGATCGTTGACCCCTTTTTAGACCGCAAGTCCTCTGAACGTTTCACCCCTCACAAACCCAACAAACAGTTTCTTGATACTATCACACAAGTTCACCTTGTGGATTCATGGAGGCTCACACACCCGGATACTATAGATTTTTCTTTTTTCTCCCCACCACACGCCTCTTTTTCTCGTTTAGACTATATCTTTCTTTCTTCCTCTTTATCTCAAAATCTTATATCCTCGTCTATTGAACCTATTGTCATCTCTGATCATTCTCCTATTGTTACTGACTTTGATCTTTCTCCTCCAACTCCTAAATCTTCCCGTTGGCGATTTAACTCTTCTTTACTTACAGATCCTCTTTTTTTCTCCTCTTTTTGCTCTTCTGTTAAAGATATTTAAACTGAGCTATTACAAAAGAACCTAGTTTAAAAATCTAATCGCTGCTTTTGAAAATTGGTCCGGAATACAGAAGAAAATGGGAATAGGCAGATATTGCTGATATTCCCCTATTCATCATAATATCCAACTGCCTGAAGTCCTCCAGGATGGGAGCCTATCCAAACTGGAACAAGCAGGGCTCAAACGAATAGCAGATTTACTCCTAGGAGGTCAAATGGCATAATTTGTGGAGATTTGGATAAGATTTAACATAGGGTACCAGAGACGCTTTAAAATTTAGAAATTTAGGGATTTACTATTGAAAAAGGTGGGGGGGCATTGCTAGATTATCAAGGATATTTTCCTTGAGGTTTTAAAAGGGAACTCATGACATAATCTCACAAGCATATGGGTGTCTAATGGAGAAGATCCCAAAAAACCTTGAAAAACATAACACCAAATGGCAGGAGAGGCTCAATAGGGATAACTCTGGTTTCTTAGAATCTTTCAAACTAGGTTGCTCAACATTATGCTCATATAATTTGCAAAACCAGCATTACAAAACAATCTTTGATTTATATTGTACCCATTCTAAAATAGCTAAATGGGGTGGGGATGCTGGGATTCTTTGCCTTGAATATCAGGGGCCTCATTTATGAAAAGTGACTCATCGCTGCGTGAAAACAGCGATGCGTCACTTTTCACTGCGCACTCCTTGCGACACCAATGATGCGCCATATTTAATGTATGACGCATCATGTCGCAAGGACTTACAGATACGTCAGTATTTCTGACGCATCTGTAAGCGCAAAAGTGACGCATTGCTGGAGTGTGTCAGAAAAGTGACGCATCTCCAGCAATGCATCCTTTCACATGGGGAAAGCCCCATGTGAAAGGGCTTGTGTCAGACTTACGCCTGCTGTGAGGCAGGCGCAAGATTTTGACGCAACAGCATCCTAAAAGTGACGCAGTGAAATCTCATAGATTTCACTGCGTCACTATTACGAGGCTTTTTGCGGGGGAACGCCCCCTCTGCATACATTATACCTGACGCAGGTATAATGTGGCGCAGGGGTTTAAAAAGTGACGCATCTACGTAGATGCGTCACTTTTTAAATATGGCGCAACAAGGCGCATGTTTTACGCCGCAGATGCGTCACAAAAAGTGACGCATCCGCAGCGCAAAACTGACGCAAGGCCTCATAAATGAGGCCCCAGGAACCAAGGGCAGATTTGGTTCATATTTTTTTGCTCCGGCCCCTGCCTGAATACACTTGGATAAGATATGGCTCTGTTTTTAGGGGAACTCCTTAAGCTGAATATTTTTTTGTCACAACAGATTATGTTGTTGGGTTTCAATGAGTCATTATCAAGGACTGGAGCCCAGCTAATTTATTATTTATAAATTAGCAATAAATTATTAGCAATACATTATTAATTTATCGCGATGGCAGTCTGTCTGCTCTGTATAGTCTCAGCATGGCTGGTTTCCTAATGTCCATCTTTCAAGCAATGGAAGGGTGCTTTCTATATGCGTCTAATTTGGAAGCTGCACTTTATGAGGGTAGGGGAAAAAAAGCTAAACAAAAAGGTAGGGAGATCTGGGGATCACTTTCAGACTGGCCAACTATAGTGTGTTTGAATGTAAGCCAATGGGAATGTAAATGTAAATGTAAATGTAAATTGATACTTGTATAGCACACTACTCACCCGCAAGGGTCTCAAGGCGCTTGTACGAATACCGCTGTGGATCCCATCCTGGCTTTCCCTGTGAGGCGTCCACTCCTGGGCACCCCCAAGGTGGAGGCCAGGCATCCTTAGCGCTGTTGGGGCCGTTGTGGAGATTAAGCAAGCTATTGCCCAGAGTTGCAGATTAGGACTCCATGATTGGAATAGGCACCGAGGCGAGAATTATCAGGTCCGTGGAATTTTGAGCCCAAGACCCGCCGAGGTGGGGAATTGAACCCTGGTCCCGGGCTAGACCTCTGCATCAGGGTCTGCCGCTCCAATCATTGGGTGCCTCAGAGCTTAAATCTATGTACTGTAAATCACAGTTCAATTTTGCTGTTCTTCATTTTATACTTCATTAATGTGGTTTAGAGATGCATTTGTATTTGTACCCAACTGATAGGCCTATTGGTATTTATTGAATGTGCTTATAACTGCTGCTAAGATGTGTTGAATCAAAGAAAATAATGGGGTAAAAAAGTTGAATAAAAATGTATTTATGTAGCATAGAAGTCATCCACCAAAGTAAAGGCAGTAGGTTAGTAGGTCTGACTTACACTGAAAGGCAATCTTTAGGGATTGGCTTTCCAATGGATTGTTACAGTTTGTGAGGAGCATATCAATCGCTAATAAAGTCCTGATGCCAGAGTCTCAGTTTTGGAAGTAATTGGGCTAGGTAGTTTGCAGGCATCTTTATAGACAAGTTGAAATGGATTGTGTTAGAGTAGTCCTCATGCAGACCCAGAAATATTCAGGAGTTATCAGCAGACAACTTAGAACTGTGATTGTGGGATGCTGTTATCTCTATGGAAGGAACCATAGAGGTATTGGTCAAGGATAGGAAGTTGCAGCAGTATGTAGTGATGCTGGGTAGGCCTCATTATCTTTCTCGTTTCACCACTTAGATGGTGCTGGGGAATCAAACATATGCAAAGAGTTGAAAACAGGGTCACTGCTGACAATGGTCTAAGATGCGATTGAGTTCCCTTTCACTGCAGTGTCAAGTAAAGGTCGTGGTAGCTGGTTTAGCCATCAACACGCCTTGGCAATGGTAATGTCAGTGAGATGATACTTCAACATCTATTTCTCACAATGCACTGTATCATGTACTTTTTTGCGATCCCTCGGGGGTCCCAATGGCCAGCAATTATATTGTTCCAGGTTGTTTTTCCCTGCAGTTCCCGGAGAAAAATGTTGTTAGTCCAAGGGAGTCTGGAGGTGCTTTTGGCTTTATGTTTAGCATTTCCTCTTTTCACAGATTAGGGCCTTGTCTTTGCCCTTCTTTGCAGTTGTCATACATCTGAGGTTCTAGTTCCAAGGGTGCCCCTTACATCCTGTATTTAGGGGCATTTTTGGAGTGGATGCAAGTGGCCAATGGGCTACTATTCCCTATAGCTCATCCGCCCCTGAGATTCCGGGTGTGTGGGTCACCTTTTCTACCTAGAACCCTCTGTTCTGCACCATTTCAAAATAATGAAAAGCTTCCTCAACTGTAAGAATCAGGCAAACAACCGTTGGGGTGTGCGAAGCCTTCTGGGGTTGTACGGCTCCTATCTAATTTTCCAGTTGCCTGGGTGAAAATGTGCCAAGAGGGAGGGCAGAATCCTAATTTGGGAGTCATATTACTGGTGGTGCATGCTTTGAAGCTCATGGCCTTGACGTGTAACTTTACTTGAAATCCTGTCAAGGTGGGAGGTGTTACCTCCTTCCTAGGCAGGCTTTCGTTTTTGACTCCTGGGAGTATTCGCTATGTCTGGCCAGAGGTGAGATTCCTGTCTTGGTGGTAGCAGTTCCAGGCTGCCAGCCAGGGCACAGGAAACATTGGGGCAACCAGGTGGAAAACGATAAAGGTAGTCCCCAAAGTGGATGCCACATTAATCTCGACATTGGAATCATGGCAGGGGTGACGAGGAACATTGTTTGATACCAAACATGATATAGTCATAATGGAGCTAACATCATCAACGGTGAACATGTGTAAACCCATGTCATCTTATGGACCACAGATCACTTATAGTAATCCTTAAGAGCAAGTGTTATATAGGGACATATACGCTTGCACGTATATTTTCACATCTTTAATATACTGCAACTTCTGCCTGAGCTTAGTAAGCCTATATTAGTATATGACAGATATATACAAAAAATATTGCTTAGACCCTGCCACTCATGGTGTGGGTGAAGGAAAATAGCACTTTACTACGCTATGTATTACATCGCATGCTATTACAACGCAGTCGCTACAACAACTGCGTTGTTAGTACACAATGCATTTCTGTCTCAAGTCTTTACAACGACTTCCATTAGGGGGTGTGCTGGACTTAGGAATAGTATTATTCAATATTCCTAAACCAGTTTGCCCAACAGTAGGGACGGTGTTGGAATTTATTTCCAATACCTCAGTGCCCCATAGTGGAAATCGTTGTAAAGACTTGCAATGTAAATGCATCGCGTAATAACAACGCCTTTGTTGTTACAAACGCATTGCAAAGGTATTGCAGTTTAATGACCACATTGTAAAGGTTGTTTCCTGGGTGAAGTCAAGTTAGAGCAGTTTACAATGTTGCTGCATTCTGCAATGGCAGGTCTGCTGTCATCTTTCACTTGGGTCACTATAGTGCTTCAGGACATGGTGACCCCTTAACACCGTTGCCATAGATACCCTTGGTTCCACTTTATTAGGTACGCATTAGGAGTTTAAATTCCATTGCCAATTAGGAGTACCAATTTGCTTACATCGTGTTTTGGGTGAGAGCTCTTGTGCTAGGGCATGGGCTGCAGGCTAAAGTGAGCTTTCAGAGCCATAACCATCAGCATTGGGGCAACAAGTGCAGAGGTGATTATGCAAAAAGGAACCTTTCCTGTAGTGTGCTTCCACTCGGTCTGTCTAAACTCTATGAAAGAGGGACAAGGTCATGCATTTGTAATGTATTGCATTGTATTGCAAGTTCGGACCACAAGATGACTGTTCTCTACTGAAAATAGTGCAGCTGAGCTGAGAGAACAGGGGTGTACTAGTCACAAACGTGCAAGCAATTGTGAGGACTCACCAAGGTATTTACATAACAACTGGTGTTTCCTGTAAATCCTCACTGAGGTGAAGAGGCATAGTAAGCTGCCCATTTTTATGACATAGGCTCCTTCTATAATATTATAATTGTGATTGCACTGAAGCAATTTGCCATTAGTAGCACATTACTCTGGGAAACCAAGATTAGTGCCAGTGAGGAAGTCGATTAGTTTTTCTTCTACTTCTGTCATTAGTCATTGGATTAATCTTTGTAACACGGTTGATCAATAGAGGTTATTGAGAGTTTTTTGCTGGGGTATGCATAGTAATGCCAGTTCTTTGAGCTTGAGTAGGATTGATCCTTGAATTGACATGTTAGTAGAGAAGAATGTACATGGTATTAAATGTGCTTAATGAACATTCATTGTGAGTTATTTCACCCTTTATACTGACAATCCCCTTATTAAAGTGTGTTCTAGTAATTAGGCAACATACATAGACACTCAACTTTCTTCTTTCATTAAAAACAAGTTCTCTCTTGATACACCTGTGAAAAGATTTGTTCTGGAACAGTAAGTAAAAGTGGCCATGAGTTTGGTGTTAAATGACTGCAGAAAATCGAATTTGAGCCATTTCTGCCTTTTCTGTATAGAGCATCTCAACTGAAACAGACATTCTACAAGGGGCAGTAGAGTTGAGGATTGTTAGCTCTCACTAATAACATTTAAATTCAGGTTCACATGAGAATATTTGTCTCCTGGCAGACTCTAGGCGTCCTTAAAGCAATAACAATGTGCCATTGTGACAGCCTGCAGATTGATGACAACTGAGGCCAAACAGAAGCTGAGCCAGTGCCTGGAGGTCAGCTCCATATGACATGATATTTTATTTACATGATGCTCAGAAGCCTTGTGGTGCAAACAACACCCTATGGCTGTGTCTACTATCACCTGGCCTTCACAACGGAGGGTGACATCAGATGACTCCCAAAAGAGCATCCAAACTCTGCTCCAATTTAGAAAATAATTAAAGACAAGTCTCTTTAAAAAATAATGCATCACAAATTACAGTACATTTATGCTCTCAGAATACAGCTTCCTTCCTTCCCTATTACTCATGGATGTATGCTTGCATTGGACCGTATACAGTGTTCTGCCCTCTTTTGACCAGGTTTGCACTAGACAAATTCCTCATTGATGTATAAATATGTCCTTCTCAGGTAACTCCAAGCACCTTGCTGTTGGACTGAGTGGGCTTCTTGAAGGTCCACATGGGTGCATAGAAAGACAAACAATGGGTCTCCTTTAAAGCAACACACTTCGTAGTGAGTACACTTTTATTTAGCATAGCATTGAGGAGAAATTAAAAAAACTGTGGCTTCAGAAAATAATTACGGTGATCACAATTATCTGTTGCTTGCATACATAGGTTACACAAATAAATTACATCATAGAATAGTCTGAAATGTGGTTTTATTATATTAGAAAGAACAGTAATAGTAAAGAGGGCAAGGGGAGACAACAGATTAGGGCACAGAAGAGAATTTTTATCATAATCATAAGGGGTTCAAAGCAGTGTAGACTTTCCACATGATGATCTTCGTGAAGTGAGTGTTGTTGCAGATCGTGTACTGCTTTTTTGTTTGTTGGGTGTGGCTAGAAGGTTGTACTTGATAGAACATATTAGAATTGGGACAGTAAGATCTAATCGGTACAAATGGAAGAATTCTTTTTTTGTGTGGTCAGACCAATTTTTTTGTGATTTTTATAGCTGATTTTTAGACTTAGCACACTAAGGGCCATATCTATCATACAAATTCGCATTCGCAGAGGCTGAAATTCGCGAATGCGAATTTGCTAAATGGGATGTATGAATGAAAATCCAGTGCAATTGCAAAACAAGGAATCGCAAATTTTGCGAATCCTTATTTTGCAATTGCATTTAAGGAATCGCAAATTTAGCAATTCCTTAAATGCAATGTATGAAGCTTAAAAAAATTGCTAATTGTCCCTAAGGAATCATAAATTACCACCAATTTCAAGTTGGTGGTAATTTGCCAATTTCTTGAAAAATGACCATTTTTGCATTTTTCAAAGTGCCATGTGACGCACATACATGCCCATAGGGCATGTATGTGCACCAAATGTGCACCCATACTTATTTCAGGGGTGCAACAGGGTGTCGTTTGGACACCCCTGCACCCTTGAAATTATTCTCAATTTCCGATTAGCAAATTGAGAATCGCAAATTGAAAATAAACTCCCAATCCTTCCTATGGGCCAGGAGGCCCATAGAAATGAATGGGAAAGTATTCCTTAATTGCGAATTCGCAATTTGCGAATTCGCAATTAAGGAATATCTAGAAATCGCTAAAAAATTGCGATTTTCTTGATACATACCAATTAGCGATTCTGAAATAACGATTTCTTAAAAATCGCTATTACAGAATCGCTAATTGGTATCTTGATACATATGGCCCTCAGGCACTTGTTTTCAGTGCCTAGTGCATGTGCTCTGACCTCATAGAAAGTGGCTGATTCCTGATTGGCGAATTCCAATTTTCTATAAGGCTATGGTATATAATGAAGAAATATACCCATGGCATGAAAAGGTAGATATTAGCTGTATACTTTATTATATACTGTGCCATCCACAGGTGTTTCAAATGAATCAGTGTCTTCAGGCTTACCAGTGTATCCTACTGGTAAGCCTGAAGAACCCTTTGGAAGCCTTGTAGCTCACAAGTTATGGTGCCTGGTATTTAAAATTTGTACATGTAAAAAATGAACGTCACCATGTTCCTGCACTGACTGGGCCCTAAAAGCTATTATAACAATAGCAGGCATTTCTGTCCAATGTAAAAACCCAGAGTCCAGATTATAATGCTAGTAATGCTATCAAACCAATTACAATAATAAGTAAACCATTATTGTTAATAGGTATTCACCCCTTCGCTGCTTTGCCTCCCCCCCGCTAAGCCTTTTATTTCTGTTTTCTCTAAACACTATTTGCCTGTTAGACCGGGCGGGGTAACTGTAGGGGTTTAGTGTGGTCAGGATCCCTTTGTCTCTGTACGCATCATGTCCTCAACTCTCCGCAAAGAAAAAATTGTATTACTTGGAGGAGGTAACAAGGGAACCTTAGATAACTACGTTATCAGGGTTACAGCAGGCATCGATAGGGAAATTGTACTTGCCGAGAGGCGGCCGATAGACGCCGCTCAGTTGAATTAATGAAGAACAGGCGTTCATCTTTGGGTCCACTACAACTTGCTATCTCACCGTGTGCCGGCACATATGTTAGTACACCATCTGAATGTGAGGGACTAGGGGCAACACTTAATGATAGCATCCCATTACTCCTCCAAGACAGATTCTTTTTTTACCAGATGCAAGTAATGAATTAAAAATTAAGTGTCTCTGCATCTCCCTGTAAACTGACGCCAGAGGTAGAAGTTCTGACAGACTCACTGCAGACAACTGTAGAGTCTGTCCAAAAACCCAATAAATCTTATAAAAATCCCGAGCCCAAGTCCACCCCCGAAAGGAAGAAGAAAGAGGGGGAGTGGATTTCAGAGAAATAAGATCACTCAAAATAACTATCATAATTCTAAGAGCTATTCACCTAATGTACCCATAACACCTGCCATATCTACCACATTACTCTTCCCAGAAAATGTAACATCATCTACTGATCTTATGGGAAGTATGGAACACCTAATTAGGTCTTTCATATTGCCACTGATGGAGAGACTAAAAAGATTAGCTCAGCAGTTGGGAAAATTAGAGCAGTCAATTAGGGAAATTAAAGGGGCTATTAAGGATTTACCAAAGCCCCCTTTAGTGTCTATGACCACTGGTCTATCCTCAAATAGCACTACCCAAATGGAAGCAAAAACCTCTAAACAAGTTAATTTGAAATCCTTGACATTACCTCCTAAAATAACACGACACAATGTTAAAACCAGTGATAAAGAGGTTTTAACAGGTGTAAAACTTAAAAACCCAGGGAATCAACAGAAAACAAACAACTGTGAAATCCCTGATGAGGTAATTCTTCCCAAGAGGTGCAATGTAGAATTGCTTCCGGAAGCAGCTCCTCTGGTGGTTGTTCTCGCTGGAGTGCCTGTTCTGGAGGATACTAAGAGAGAAGATCAATACCAGTTAAAAAACAAAGTTATATTTTGGTTAAAACAGAACAGACCACTCCCTCCAAATATAAATGGTGAAACTCTACATGTGAGGCGTCTTCCCTGGCTGGGATATATTAAAAGACATAACGGGGGATATCATTATAATAAATTTTAGAGATGATAGAGCAGTTAGATACATCTTTATTTGTAGCCCCCAAGATGGTAGCAATGTAATTACACCACGTGAACTGCCCTATTTTTACCCCAGAGCTCTATCGGTCCCTGTACCTAATCTTAGGCCATTATTTCAACATCAGGACGATCACATTAGGCCCTTATTCCAACAACAGAATGATCGCTCTGGGGAATCATTTCATTCATCTCATTATCAGGATGTTTGTCTTGGGCCCCCATTTCAACAGCAGCTAGATCACTCTAGGTACTCATCCCAATTTCAGGCTTATTACAATAGGCCGATATTTCAACACCAGTATAGGCACTTTAGGCCCCCATATCAAAATCAGGATGATAGGATACCGTACTCACAAATAAGCCAGCCCTGGGAATATCCTAGAAAGAGACATCTATGCCACCCATTCCGGCCACAAAGGGGAAATCCGGGATATGCTCCTGTCTTGATAGGACCGAACCGGTTTATACCTCTCTCTGGTCTAAATGACTGTGACTGACTGGGTGGTCGAAAAGATAAAGTCACACTGATACACATAGATGCTCTGCCAGGGAGGAAGCCTCCTGCAACACAAAACCAACATGATCACGTAACCAAGGGAGATAGAATAACAGGGATAATGTATGATCAATTAGACTCCAACATACAGGAAACTGTACTCACTAAAGATGCTTTACATGACATCTCACCTGTGGCAGTAATCAATATTAGGGACAGTAGGGGCTTAGAGTTAATGTCAACTGGGAATAAAGAGTCAAACTACGAGAAAGAACATGCTGGACTAGATCTCATACCAGACTCACAGGGGGTGACCACTAACAAGGAGAAATCATTGTTAAAGCAGAAAGCACACAGGGGGTGGGGTGGCTTGGTGAGGATTATTTCCTGGAATGTATGTGGACTAGAGAGTAAAGTGCCCAACACAATCTGGGGAGACTTAATCGAAAACATTGACATCTTATGTGTACAAGAAACATGGCTTATTAATGAGAAACATCTTTTAGGTTTCAAAACTTTTCACATCCCTGCGGTTTGTTCCCTGTTTGGGAGACATAAAGGATGAATCTGTATTTATATCTCCAACTTACTAAAAATTGCAAAAATTACGAGAAATTATTTCACACATTACTATCAGATGGTCTCAGTCACCCTTAACAATCGGGTTGAGCTACCAATAGTCAATTTCTATAACAATATAAAAAATAAGGAGTTTTCAGGGGTTTTAAGTAGCTTGCTAGGGGAATTAAATGCCCAGAATTTGTTGAGGGGGGAAACAAAATGCTGGTTTGGGTAGGGGATTTTAATTTGAATATCTGTGACCAAGAAAGCTGTGGATTTCAGGAATATGGAAGGGGGGAATATGTGAGCAGGTGTCACTTTATGCACTCCGATAAAGGAGAGGTACTAAATAATATTATGGCAAATCTTGACCTTGGCTTTGCAAATTTAATGTGTACACCCAAGGTAGAATTTAGTGCTACGTTCCTAGCAAGAGGTTGTCATTCCATTATTTCTTTTATAATTGTGCCAAATAGTTTCACACATTGTGTAGAAAACTTTGAGATTCCAACTATTGGACTAAGTGACCACCTTCCTCTCAGTATGACTATAACCACAGGAGAGCTAATTAGTACCACTACTATCGAGTCACTTACTTTTACTCAAAACATTGCCATAGCTTGCTACAATGGGTTAACACCTAAATGGAGCACTGTAGACTCGACCAATAAATTTAAAGAAATAATACCCTTGGCCATTTCTGATATATTGGTATGAGAATTCTCGAGAAGAACGTACCCTAGAGGCCTTTGGCAAAATTACAAGGATCATCCAAGATAATCTAACCAGGGTGCAGAGAGAGAAGCCCAACAAAGGGGCGGGTTGGTTTGACTCTAGGTGTACCAAGGCGTATACCGCTCTTAAGGACGCCTTGAGCCAAAAACCAAGGGATCACGAGGCAATAAGACATTGCAGGAAGGTATACAAGCAGGCAAGGTGTCAGCGGAAAAAGGAAATCAAGGACCTAGCGTAGCAGAACCTGTTGACTGCCTCACGGGGTAGAGATGCCAGGGCCTTTTGGGAGGCAGTCAATGCACCATTCTTTAGTAAAAAGGAGGTAGAAAGGCTGAAAATCGCCATAGACGAAAAAACCTGGATTGACTTCTTTTCAAAGGTTTATGAAAATAAACAGGGGGCCTCCACAATAGATGAAAAACTTATAGGGTGCCCACTGAGAGGTGGCAATTGTCATCCTATTACTATGAGGATCACCCTGCAGGAAGTACAGTTGGCTATACAAGCTAGTAAAAATAATAAAGCCCCGGGACCGGATAGGATCCCAAATGACATTTTTAAATTAAATACAGATCTATGGGCCCCACCCTGTACCCGGGTTCTTCAGGCTTGTTGTGCCATAGGTTTTTTGGTACCTGGTCAGAATCGGTTATTATACCGATATACAAAAAGGGGGACAGGGAGTGCCCGTCAAATTATAGACCAATCTCTTTACTAGATTCCCTCATGAAAATGGCGGGGAGGGTGGTTTTAAATAAATTACAACTATGGGCTGAGGAACACGATATTCTGAGCCCTGTACAGAATGGCTTTCGTGAAGGGATGGGTACAGTAGAGCAGGTTCTAAACTTTGTTTTGTTACAAGCCAAATACACTCGGGCTAAAGAAGGTCTTTGTTGACCTATCCGCAGCTTTTGACTGCGTGATACATTCCAAGATGTGGCGAACTCTTGAGGAAATGGAAGTTGAGCCTGCCATTGTACTCTTCCTAAGGCCGCTGTATTCGGGGGCAACTGCCAAAGTTAGATATGGGCTGAGGGGAGAGTGCACTGGGTCTTTCAGTATAGAAAAATGGGTAAGACAAGGGTGCGTATTGGCACCCTTTCTCTTTACCCTTTATACGAACAAACTTGAGGAAGAACTGGGTGCTTGCAAAATAGACTCCCCAAGGTATGAAAATAACCCAATTGTATCACTTCTGTATGCAGACGATGCAGTACTGATGGCGAGAACTAAGGTGGGAGCGCAGAAAGCCCTAACAAAATATCTTGAATTAATGAAAGAAAGGGGTCTTATGATCAATGCTAAAAAATCATAAGTGATGCGGTGTGGGAAGGGAATGCAAGTTGTAAAAACCTTAAGGCGTCGGGACTTGTAATTGTATATTTACAACAAGGGGTGGTGAGGGACAGAGTCTCTGAATTAAACAGAATACTCTCACCCAGTCAAGAGATCAGGGCTAGATCCAACACCGTTTTTTAGCTCACTGCACCATCCCAGTTTCAGAACCTGGCTGTATGCAAATTAGTCTGTTCCTGTCCCAGTGCATGATGGGAACAGGGCAAACCAAACTACAAAAGCCAATTCTTACACTGGGAAGGAAACAAGCTACCGGGGACCGGTTTCTGGCATTTCAGCCTCTTCGGCCCGGCTTGCTTGAATCCTGATGGTGCAATGAGCAAGGGACTCACATCTGAGCATACCCTTCCACGCTTAGGGTGGACAAAAATATTTACAACAAGGGGTGGTGAGGGACAGAGTCTCTGAATTAAACAGAATACTCTCACCCAGTCAAGAGATCAGGGCTAGATCCAACACCGTTTTTTAGCTCACTGCACCATCCCAGTTTCAGAACCTGGCTGTATGCAAATTAGTCTGTTCCTGTCCCAGTGCATGATGGGAACAGGGCAAACCAAACTACAAAAGCCAATTCTTACACTGGGAAGGAAACAAGCTACCGGGGACCGGTTTCTGGCATTTCAGCCTCTTCGGCCCGGCTTGCTTGAATCCTGATGGTGCAATGAGCAAGGGACTCACATCTGAGCATACCCTTCCACGCTTAGGGTGGACAAAAATATTTACAACAAGGGGTGGTGAGGGACAGAGTCTCTGAATTAAACAGAATACTCTCACCCAGTCAAGAGATCAGGGCTAGATCCAACACCGTTTTTTAGCTCACTGCACCATCCCAGTTTCAGAACCTGGCTGTATGCAAATTAGTCTGTTCCTGTCCCAGTGCATGATGGGAACAGGGCAAACCAAACTACAAAAGCCAATTCTTACACTGGGAAGGAAACAAGCTACCGGGGACCGGTTTCTGGCATTTCAGCCTCTTCGGCCCGGCTTGCTTGAATCCTGATGGTGCAATGAGCAAGGGACTCACATCTGAGCATACCCTTCCACGCTTAGGGTGGACAAAAATATTTACAACAAGGGGTGGTGAGGGACAGAGTCTCTGAATTAAACAGAATACTCTCACCCAGTCAAGAGATCAGGGCTAGATCCAACACCGTTTTTTAGCTCACTGCACCATCCCAGTTTCAGAACCTGGCTGTATGCAAATTAGTCTGTTCCTGTCCCAGTGCATGATGGGAACAGGGCAAACCAAACTACAAAAGCCAATTCTTACACTGGGAAGGAAACAAGCTACCGGGGACCGGTTTCTGGCATTTCAGCCTCTTCGGCCCGGCTTGCTTGAATCCTGATGGTGCAATGAGCAAGGGACTCACATCTGAGCATACCCTTCCACGCTTAGGGTGGACAAAAATATTTACAACAAGGGGTGGTGAGGGACAGAGTCTCTGAATTAAACAGAATACTCTCACCCAGTCAAGAGATCAGGGCTAGATCCAACACCGTTTTTTAGCTCACTGCACCATCCCAGTTTCAGAACCTGGCTGTATGCAAATTAGTCTGTTCCTGTCCCAGTGCATGATGGGAACAGGGCAAACCAAACTACAAAAGCCAATTCTTACACTGGGAAGGAAACAAGCTACCGGGGACCGGTTTCTGGCATTTCAGCCTCTTCGGCCCGGCTTGCTTGAATCCTGATGGTGCAATGAGCAAGGGACTCACATCTGAGCATACCCTTCCACGCTTAGGGTGGACAAAAATATTTACAACAAGGGGTGGTGAGGGACAGAGTCTCTGAATTAAACAGAATACTCTCACCCAGTCAAGAGATCAGGGCTAGATCCAACACCGTTTTTTAGCTCACTGCACCATCCCAGTTTCAGAACCTGGCTGTATGCAAATTAGTCTGTTCCTGTCCCAGTGCATGATGGGAACAGGGCAAACCAAACTACAAAAGCCAATTCTTACACTGGGAAGGAAACAAGCTACCGGGGACCGGTTTCTGGCATTTCAGCCTCTTCGGCCCGGCTTGCTTGAATCCTGATGGTGCAATGAGCAAGGGACTCACATCTGAGCATACCCTTCCACGCTTAGGGTGGACAAAAATATTTACAACAAGGGGTGGTGAGGGACAGAGTCTCTGAATTAAACAGAATACTCTCACCCAGTCAAGAGATCAGGGCTAGATCCAACACCGTTTTTTAGCTCACTGCACCATCCCAGTTTCAGAACCTGGCTGTATGCAAATTAGTCTGTTCCTGTCCCAGTGCATGATGGGAACAGGGCAAACCAAACTACAAAAGCCAATTCTTACACTGGGAAGGAAACAAGCTACCGGGGACCGGTTTCTGGCATTTCAGCCTCTTCGGCCCGGCTTGCTTGAATCCTGATGGTGCAATGAGCAAGGGACTCACATCTGAGCATACCCTTCCACGCTTAGGGTGGACAAAAATATTTACAACAAGGGGTGGTGAGGGACAGAGTCTCTGAATTAAACAGAATACTCTCACCCAGTCAAGAGATCAGGGCTAGATCCAACACCGTTTTTTAGCTCACTGCACCATCCCAGTTTCAGAACCTGGCTGTATGCAAATTAGTCTGTTCCTGTCCCAGTGCATGATGGGAACAGGGCAAACCAAACTACAAAAGCCAATTCTTACACTGGGAAGGAAACAAGCTACCGGGGACCGGTTTCTGGCATTTCAGCCTCTTCGGCCCGGCTTGCTTGAATCCTGATGGTGCAATGAGCAAGGGACTCACATCTGAGCATACCCTTCCACGCTTAGGGTGGACAAAAATATTTACAACAAGGGGTGGTGAGGGACAGAGTCTCTGAATTAAACAGAATACTCTCACCCAGTCAAGAGATCAGGGCTAGATCCAACACCGTTTTTTAGCTCACTGCACCATCCCAGTTTCAGAACCTGGCTGTATGCAAATTAGTCTGTTCCTGTCCCAGTGCATGATGGGAACAGGGCAAACCAAACTACAAAAGCCAATTCTTACACTGGGAAGGAAACAAGCTACCGGGGACCGGTTTCTGGCATTTCAGCCTCTTCGGCCCGGCTTGCTTGAATCCTGATGGTGCAATGAGCAAGGGACTCACATCTGAGCATACCCTTCCACGCTTAGGGTGGACAAAAATATTTACAACAAGGGGTGGTGAGGGACAGAGTCTCTGAATTAAACAGAATACTCTCACCCAGTCAAGAGATCAGGGCTAGATCCAACACCGTTTTTTAGCTCACTGCACCATCCCAGTTTCAGAACCTGGCTGTATGCAAATTAGTCTGTTCCTGTCCCAGTGCATGATGGGAACAGGGCAAACCAAACTACAAAAGCCAATTCTTACACTGGGAAGGAAACAAGCTACCGGGGACCGGTTTCTGGCATTTCAGCCTCTTCGGCCCGGCTTGCTTGAATCCTGATGGTGCAATGAGCAAGGGACTCACATCTGAGCATACCCTTCCACGCTTAGGGTGGACAAAAATATTTACAACAAGGGGTGGTGAGGGACAGAGTCTCCTTTCTGGTGAAGAATTGGCTTGGTAGTTTGGTCTGCCCTGTTCCCATGATGCACTGGGCCAGGGACAGACTAATTTGCATATAGCCAGGTTCTGAGCTGGGATGGAGCAGTGAGATAAATAACGGTGATGGATCAAGCCCTGATCTTTGGACTGGGTAAGAGTGGTCTGCTTAATTCAGACACTCTGTTCATCACCACCCCCTTTTCTGTATCGTTTTTGGCCACTATAGGTGTGGCAGGGTATACTCAGACATGAGTCCCTTTCTCACTGCTCCATCAGGATTCAAGCAAGCCGGGCCGAAGAGGCTGAAATGCCAGAAACCGGTCCCCGGTAGCTTGTCTCCTTTCTGGTGAAGAATTGGCTTGGTAGTTTGGTCTGCCCTGTTCCCATGATGCACTGGGCCAGGGACAGACTAATTTGCATATAGCCAGGTTCTGAGCTGGGATGGAGCAGTGAGATAAATAACGGTGATGGATCAAGCCCTGATCTTTGGACTGGGTAAGAGTGGTCTGCTTAATTCAGACACTCTGTTCATCACCACCCCCTTTTCTGTATCGTTTTTGGCCACTATAGGTGTGGCAGGGTATACTCAGACATGAGTCCCTTTCTCACTGCTCCATCAGGATTCAAGCAAGCCGGGCCGAAGAGGCTGAAATGCCAGAAACCGGTCCCCGGTAGCTTGTCTCCTTTCTGGTGAAGAATTGGCTTGGTAGTTTGGTCTGCCCTGTTCCCATGATGCACTGGGCCAGGGACAGACTAATTTGCATATAGCCAGGTTCTGAGCTGGGATGGAGCAGTGAGATAAATAACGGTGATGGATCAAGCCCTGATCTTTGGACTGGGTAAGAGTGGTCTGCTTAATTCAGACACTCTGTTCATCACCACCCCCTTTTCTGTATCGGGACTTGTAATTGAGCACACTAAAACTTTCCCATACCTAGGGGTCATAATTGAGGGCTTTGGCTCCTGGGGGCCCAAGATCAAGAATAGGACCCTATCTTTTAAGCGCACTATTGGAGCGCTAAAAAATATTGCCACCAAGCTGGGCAAAAGACCCCCTGAAATCATGTTAAAGATTTATATATCTAAAAGCAGAAGTGTTGCACTGTATGAGGCAGGGATCTGTGGGTATCAGGATACATCGGCGATCCAAGTTGAAGAAAATAACTTCCTTAGATACCTATTAGCTCTCCCGAAAGGTACCTCAGTCTTTAATTGTCATCAGGAAATGGGGTTGGACTACATATCCGATTGTATTAAATTGCAACCAGTTCTACTCTGGCGCAGAGTATGGGTCTCAGAGGCCCTTGTCCTAAACAAGATATAATAAAGGATGTCATGGGCCTTGAAAATGCAAAGCGCATAGCCTGGCTTGATTACATCAGGAAAATATTTACAGACATACAACGGCGTGAGTATTTTAGTAATCCAGTCTCAATCATGGACATCTCGAAATCTGAATTGAAGAGGCTATGTATGGCTCACTTTGAACTTCTTAGGTGTGTAGGAGAGATGACGAAGAAAACAGTTAGTGAGCATCAACTATCGCTGACTACCTACACAATTCAGCCATATTTGAGCTTATGTAACTTGGGCTTTGACCGATTTATTTGAACAAGATTTAGGTTTAATCTATTCCACCGCTTAGTTACATTCCCAAGCAAAAATGACTGGTCCAAAACCCTAGCTCCTTGCCCATGTGATTGTACATCGGTGCAATACACCTTTCATATAGTATTGTTTTGTAAATTGTATGAGAGAGAGCGTAAAAGGTGGATTAAACAGTATTTGAAACAAGGTGCCTGTCGGCAATGCCGCCCTGCATTTCCTAGCCTGCTGCAACTAGGAAAAGCAAATTGTACCATGGTGATGACTGTTTTAAAAAAAATGTTTTAAGAAAATGGAATTTAGTGATTAGCAAAGTACCTTAAAATGATTTAATACTGTTTTAACAATTTTTTTTTTATTGTACATGAATTGTATGTATATATATGAAATGTTGCTTTTATGATTTTATGTAACAAAAATCAAATAAAGCTAATCTGAATCTCAATCTGAGTGCAATAGTAAGGAAAGTGTGGATAGCATGGGGGTTAAAATTTCTATTCCCGCTCCATGGAGTACAACAGTATGGAAAATGTTGGATAGCTTAGGGGTAACAATTACTATTTCCACTCCAGAGAGTGCAACAGTAGGGAAAGTGTTGAATAGCGTAGGGGTAAAAATTAAGGTCCCCTTTAGGATGGCGGGTGGATCGCCCCAGCCGGGCCAGCGGTAGCCAGTGCTGGACCGGTGGGGACGATCTGCCTGCCATCCATACCCAAAAGAACCCCCGCCACATTAGCATGGATGGGGGTCCGCAGCGGATGAAAAGACCATTCGCCGCTTTTCTGACGGTCGACTCGTCGACCGGGCGGAATACATGCATATTATAGTGGCGGTGTCTGCATAATGATGATGCCGGCAATTGGCCTTTCCATGGCGGTGATGCTGCCATGGAAAGGCATGCAGTCTTCTGTGTTGGGGGCCAATTGCGGGGCCGTGGGGTGTTGGGGGGGTTTCACTTGGGGGATACCCATTGTACCCCCAACATTTGCCTGCACAAGGTGGCAGGCACCGCACAACATGCTGCTTTTACATTGCAGCAACACAGGCCGCAATGTAAAATATTCTGGATGCACCAGCCAGTGTGGTGGGCGTATCATAATGTGCACAGCGGGACCTCCACACCCCTGGCAGGCGACCCCGCATACCGTTACGTGGAGGGCGGACTTTGTTTGCCCGCCATCATAATAGTGCCCCTAATATTCCAACTACTGTGAATGTAACGGTGTTGAACATTTGGATAGCATAGGGGTTAAATTAATTATTATACTTATTAATTAAATATTTTTTGAAAAATAAATAACATATTATAAGCTAAATTAACTAAGAAATGTATGATAAATAACAATAAAATTAAATTAATATGTACTTGAATAAATAAACATTTCTTCCCAACCCCATTCCCCTATTAACACACAACACACTACACTTAAAAATAAACATAATTAATGTAGTTATCAATTAATACAAATTAATTAAAAATAAAATTCCAATACATTAATTAACAACAAAACAGACAGAAAATATTAATAGATGAATTATAATTAATATATTATGAATTAATTATAAAAAAATATTGCCAAGTAATACTTTATTAACTATACAATAATTATCAATAACAATAAATAAAAAAATATTTATTACTGCATGATAATTAAATTACTTTCTACCCGTTACACATACAAATTAACAATATTAATGTAATTTTCAATTATTCAATTAATAAAAAATAATTAATTAACAATTATTTGATTAACAATAACATTAAATAAAAATAATAATACATGAATTATAATGTATTATACATTAATTGATTAATACAAATTAATTACCAATCAATAATTAATTAACATTAAATTAATATTTACAAGAATGAATACAATCATATTGTTTAATTAATTATAATTACATTACTTCCCATCCTATTACTGTATAAACCCACAACCTGCTCTTATACTAAAACACAAAATTTCTAAACATTTAATATATATCTTTAAAAATAATAAAAAGACATTACAATTTTTTTAAACATACATATAAAATACATACCACTAATATAAATATCGATATTATTAACAACAAAATGTTTGCTAACGATATTACTTACTTCGATGTAAAAAAACAATATTACTTACCTTAAGGTCAAAATTCTTTTCAACGATATTCTTGTTATCGATATTCTGTCCCTACGATATAAAAAAACTTGATATTACTGTATATCAATATTAAAAAATAGATATTTTGTCTGCTCACCGAACCAGCACGCGAATCTTGCTTCTGCTGTTGCGACACCTGTTTTTTATTTATCCAATTCTTTATAGGAAAGAACGGGCGCCTGTCTTTATCAGTCTGGGTTGAATTTGAGATTGCGTCTGCAGTTGAGTAAAAGGCTTAACTCCTAGACTATTTCAGCCTATGGTTTTAGAAGACTTTGCAATAATATTTGGTATTTCGCCTTGCTTGTACACTCAACTGTGCTTGTACACGAATATAGCGCCAAGTATCAAAGAGCCACCCTCACTGCCCTGCCAAGCTGCGCGTCATTTCAGAGACTCTTACTTTGATTGTTTATACTTTTACACACTCTGTTTTGTTTAACGTATTGCCTGTTGATCCCTTCCTCGCTTTCCATACCGACCACTATTTTTGTTGTTGTGCTTCCCCCTGGACCGCCTCCCCTCCCCACTACCGCCTCCCATCTGCCCCTCCCACCCACGAATATAGGGCTCTCCTCCTCCTACGCACAGCTGTGACCATCTGGACCTGTGCCAACGTGGTCGCTCCCCGACTCGAGATCCCTGTTCGTGCTCCTCTGTGCAGCGCCCACAGCTGAAGCGCATTTCCGATCACGCTGCTGCGTGTGGTATCATAGCCTAACTCATTTACATAGCAGCATATGTAATACCGTAGCCTAATTGTTAACTTTTAATTTATATCACTCAACTGCGCTTGTACACAAATATAGCGCCTAGTATCGTAGAGCCACCCTCACTGCCCTGCCAAGATGCGCGTCATTTCAGAGACTCTTACTTTGATTGTTTATACTTTTACACACTCTGTTTTGTTTAACGTATTGCCTGTTGATCCCTTCCTCGCTTTCCATTCCGACCACCATTTTTGTTGTTGTGCTACCCCTTGGACCGCCTCCCCTCCCCGCTACCGCCTCCCATCTGCCCCTTCCCCGCTCCGCACCCTCCTCTTTCCATTTATGATAGATGCTCCAACACGCAGCGTTCACGCACAGCGGTCGCGCCCCATGCGCGCCGAAGGTGCGCCAAAGGTAAGCCCGTCTACGCCCGTCTGCGCCTGGACCGCGCCCAGCGCCAGTCCCCCTGGTCCCCGCCACTCCCAAACCCTGTAAGATCACCTACGAGGCCGCTACTCTCCTCGCCCTCAACCCCGGACATACACCAATATGCTGCGAGGCTACTTCAGGACGTACCCACGGCCCATTCGCCTGCCTCTCCTGCAAGTTCAACTGCTTCAGGACCCTCACCACACCCACTTCCTCCACACATAGCTCCGAACCCAACGGCCTGAGGTGCATCCTACTGAACACCCGCTCAGTCCACAGACATGCAAAAGAACTCTGGGACCTAATCGACACTGAGTCACCTGACATCGCCTTCCTTACTGAAACATGGATGAACACATCTTCTGCTCCCGACATCGCCATAGCCATACCGGACACTTACAAGATTATTCGAAAAGACCGCACCAATCAAACAGGAGGAGGCATCGCCATCGTCCACAGAAACACCATCAAAATCACAACCAGCTCCGACGACAATCTTGCAACCGCCGAACATCTCCACTTTCAGATCCACACCAACCCCAGGACCACCCTTAGAGGCACCCTCATTTACAGGCCTCCAGGCACCCGTACTCAATTCAGCGATGACATCACGGACTTCGTCAGCCCGCACGCCCTCGCCTCCGAAAACTACATTCTTCTAGGAGACCTCAACTACCACCTTGAAAACATACTCGACAGCAACACCACCACCCTTCTAGACAACCTGGCCAATCTCGGACTCAAACAACTTGTCGACACCCCGACTCACACAGCCGGACACACGCTCGACCCTATCTTCACCTCCAGCAAACACATCTCCTTCGATCGCACTACAGCTCTCCACTGGACGGACAACAGCTGTGTTCACTTCAGCTACAAAACCACCCTGACCCACAACCGCCCACAACCTATTCCTCGAAGAAACTGGAACAAAATCACCTCCGAACAACTCCTCACATCACTCAACCAAAACCCTCCCACCCTCTCAACGGACTTAAACCAAGCGGCCACCAATCTCAAGCAATGGATCACCCACAGTGCTGACGAATTAGCACCCTTGAAAAAGCACCAGATCAAATCAGCTAGCAAAAAGGCTCCCTGGTTCAATGATGACCTTAAAAAATCCAAGAAGCTATGCCGCACCCTGGAGAAAACATGGAGAAAAAACCCAACCACAGACAACATGTCCACCCTCAAGGCAGCCACCCGCAAACACCACCAACTGATTCGATCCACCAAGAAATCAGCATTCAAGGACCGCCTCGACAACAACACCCATAACAGCAAGGAACTCTTCAATATCGTCAAAGAATTCACCAACCCCACCGCAGCATCCAACGACATCACTCCCTCCCAAGACCTCTGCGATGCGCTATCCTCCTTCTTCTACAACAAAATTGCCGACATCCACAACAGCTTCAAGAATTCTCCCAGCGATCAACCCGCCCCACCCCCTTCAGATCCTACTCCTCCAACTAACAACCTCAGTGCCTGGAACCCCATCACCACTGAAGACACCATTCGCCTCATGAACTCAATCCACTCTGGCTCGCCTTCTGACCCCTGTCCCCACCACATCTTCAACAAAGCTTACTCCATCATCGCACCCCAACTCCGCGATGTCATCAACTGCTCTTTCAACTCTGCCACCTTTTCAGAAAGCTGGAAACACGCCGAACTCAGCGCCCTTCTGAAAAACCCCACAGCAGACCCCTCAGAACTGAAAAACTACCGACCCATATCACTCCTCCCTTTCCCGGCCAAAGTCATCGAGAAAGCCGTCAACAGCCAGCTCGCCGCCTTCCTTGAATCCAACAACTCCCTTGATCCATCTCAATCCGGGTTTCGAGCCAAACACAGCACCGAAACCGCCCTCATTGCAGCGACCGACGACATCCGAGCACTCCTGGACAACGGAGAAACAGTGGCCCTCATCCTACTTGACCTTTCCGCCGCTTTCGACACAGTCTGCCACAGCACCCTTATACAACGCCTCAGCAACATCGGCATACAAGGAAAAGCCTTGGACTGGATCATCTCATTCCTCGCTCGGAGAACTCAAAGAGTCCGACTTTCCCCATTCTACTCAGAGGCCACTGAAGTCATCTGCAGCGTACCTCAAGGATCCTTACTCAGTCCCACCCTCTTCAACGTCTACATGAGTCCTCTCGCCTCCATCGCGCGTCAACACAACCTCAACATCATCTCTTACGCCGATGACACCCAGCTAATCCTTTCCCTCACCAAAGACCCCAACACAGCCAAAACCAATCTTCAAAAAGGCATAAAAGAAGTAGCCGAATGGATGAAACAGAGCCGCCTAAAACTCAGCTCAGACAAAACGGAGGTGCTCATCCTAGGATCCTCCCCCTCAGCTTGGAACAACTCTTGGTGGCCTTCCCCTCTGGGCACAGCACCCACACCCACAGACCATGCACGTAACCTTGGCTTCATTCTAGACTCCTCTCTCTCGATGTCCAGACAAGTCAACGCCGTCTCGTCCTCCTGCTTCAACGTCCTTCGCATTCTCAAAAAGATCTTCCGCTGGATCCCCCTCGAGACAAGAAAGACTGTCACCCATGCACTGGTCACGAGTCGACTGGATTATGGTAACACACTTTACGCCGGAATCACAACAAAATTACAGAAAAAACTCCAGCGCATCAAAACACGGCAGCGAGACTCATATTAGACATCCCGCGCCAAGATCACATCACCGGACATCTAAAAGACCTCTACTGGCTTCCCGTCAACAAAAGAATTACTTTCCGCCTTCTCATCCACGCACACAAGGCCCTCTACAATCTAGGACCCGAATGCCTCAAAACTCGACTGTCCTTCTACAAACCCACCCGCCAACTAAGATCTTCCAATCAAGCCCTCGCCGCAGTCCCACGCATCCGGAAATCCACCATGGGTGGCAGATCCTTCTCCTTCCTGGCTGCCAAGACCTGAAACTCACTCCCCACCCACCTCCGCCTTACTCAGAACCACATCTCCTTCAGAAAAGAACTGAAAACTTGGCTATTCGACGAATTATGAACCCCTTCCCCAAGCGCCTTGAGACCCTCTGGGTGAGTAGCGCGCTATACAAATGCCCGAACTTGAACTTGCCATATTTTCCAAGCGGTTAGTCTCTTGTAAGCTCACTGCATCACCCTTAACCCTTTGACCCTTTAACATTGGGAAAGGATCATATCAAAAAACACGATGAACACCAGTCTTATCCCCAATTGTAGAGCCGCTTTGGCTCCATGTTCATCCTGAACACGTTTTATCAAGGAAGGGAGTACGGTAATGGAGTGGGTGCTGAAACACATCGAATATACCGCTGCAAACACCTTATCCCAAGTGTTACAATCAGCTAATTCTAGAACTTAGGGCTCCATTACGATGTCGGGCGGATCGCCACCACCATGGTGGCAATCTGCCGGACAGAAATGCCCGCCCGCCACCCTTTTCCCCCGCCACATTACAATGGCGGGGGGAACCGCAACGGAGGGAAACACCCACCGCCCACCACTTTTCCGCCCGGTCGCCTTGCGGCCGGGGGGGGCAAAGGAATAATATGGTGGCGGTGTCTAATAGACACCACCAGACATATTATGATGAGTGGTGTGCAGTGCCTTTTCGCTGTGGCGATGCCGCTCACTGCACGATCAGGATTCAAGCAAGCCGGGCCGACGACGGCTGAAATGCCAGAAACCAGTCCCCGGAAGCTTGTCTCCTTTCTGGTGAAGAATTGGCTTGGTAGTTTAGTCTGCCCTGTTCCCATGATGCACTGGGCCAGGGACAGACTGATTTGCATATAGCCAGGTTCTGAGCTGGGATGGTGCAGTGAGCTAAATAACGGTGATGGATCAAGCCCTGATCTTTGGACTGGGTAAGAGTGGTCTGCTTAATTCAGACACTCTGTTCATCACCACCCCCTTTTCTGAATCGTTTTTGGCCACTATAAGTGTGGCAGGGTATACTCAGACATGAGTCCCTTGCTCACTGCACCATCAGGATTCAAGCAAGCCAGGCCGACGACGGCTGAAATGCCAGAAACCGGTCCCCGGAGGCTTGTCTCCTTTCTGGTGAAGAATTGGCTTGGTAGTTCAGTCTCCCCTGTTCCCATGATGCACTGGGCCAGGGACAGACTGATTTGCATATAGCCAGGTTCTGAGCTGGGATGGTGCAGTGAGCTAAATAACGGTGATGGATCAAGCCCTGATCTTTGGACTGGGTAAGAGTGGTCTGCTTAATTCAGACACTCTGTTCATCACCACCCCCTTTTCTGAATCGTTTTTGGCCACTATAAGTGTGGCAGGGTATACTCAGACATGAGTCCCTTGCTCACTGCACCATCAGGATTCAAGCAAGCCAGGCCGACGACGGCTGAAATGCCAGAAACCGGTCCCCGGAGGCTTGTCTCCTTTCTGGTGAAGAATTGGCTTGGTAGTTCAGTCTCCCCTGTTCCCATGATGCACTGGGCCAGAACCAGACTGATTTGCATATAGCCAGGTTCTGAGCTGGGATGGTGCAGTGAGCTAAATAACGGTGATGGATCAAGCCCTGATCTTTGGACTGGGTAAGAGTGGTCTGCTTAATTCAGACACTCTGTTCATCACCACCCCCTTTTCTGAATCGTTTTTGGCCACTATAGGTGTGGCAGGGTATACTCAGACATGAGTCCCTTGCTCACTGCACCATCAGGATTCAAGCAAGCCAGGCCGACGATGGCTGAAATGCCAGAAACCGGTCCCCGGAAGCTTGTCTCCTTTCTGGTGAAGAATTGGCTTGGTAGTTTAGTCTGCCCTGTTCCCATGATGCACTGGGCCAGGGACAGACTGATTTGCATATAGCCAGGTTCTGAGCTGGGATGGTGCAGTGAGCTAAATAACGGTGATGGATCAAGCCCTGATCTTTGGACTGGGTAAGAGTGGTCTGCTTAATTCAGACACTCTGTTCATCACCACCCCCTTTTCTGAATCGTTTTTGGCCACTATAGGTGTGGCAGGGTATACTCAGACATGAGTCCCTTGCTCACTGCACCATCAGGATTCAAGCAAGCCGGGCCGACGACGGCTGAAATGCCAGAAACCGGTCCCCGGAAGCTTGTCTCCTTTCTGGTGAAGAATTGGCTTGGTAGTTTAGTCTGCCCTGTTCCCATGATGCACTGGGCCAGGGACAGACTGATTTGCATATAGCCAGCTTCTGAGCTGGGATGGTGCAGTGAGCTAAATAACGGTGATGGATCAAGCCCTGATCTTTGGACTGGGTAAGAGTGGTCTGCTTAATTCAGACACTCTGTTCATCACCACCCCCTTTTCTGAATCGTTTTTGGCCACTATAGGTGTGGCAGGGTATACTCAGACATGAGTCCCTTGCTCACTGCACCATCAGGATTCAAGCAAGCCGGCCTGACGACGGCTGAAATGCCAGAAACCGGTCCCCGGAAGCTTGTCTCCTTTCTGGTGAAGAATTGGCTTGGTAGTTTAGTCTGCCCTGTTCCCATGATGCACTGGGCCAGGGACAGACTGATTTGCATATAGCCAGGTTCTGAGCTGGGATGGTGCACTGAGCTAAATAACGGTTATCCCTGATGAATGCATGCAGTGTAGCAACAGCACCTGTATTATTGTGATTGTTGCTAGAGCTATATACAGTGTGATCTAAGATGACTAAGATGATCTGAGAAGAAATCTACACCTCCATTAATGGTGACAGTCGCCAGTCAATCAATCAATCATTCATATCATTTATATAGCGCACTACTCACCCAGAGGGTCTCAAGGCGCTAGGGGAGGGGGGTCCGCTACTGCTCAAACAGCCAGTTCTTGAGTTGCTTCCTGAAGGCGAGGTGGTCCTGTGTCAGGCGGAGGTGGGTCGGTAGGGAGTTCCATGTCTTGGCGGCGAGGTAGGAGAAGGACCGTCCCCATGCGGGGGACGGCGGCAAGGGCGTGACCGGTCGAACGGAGCTGGTGTTTGGGAGCGTAGAAGTTGAGGCGGCTGTTGAGGTATCCTGGGCCTTGGTTGTGTAGGGCTTTGTGTGCGTGGGTGAGGAGTCGGAAGGTGATTCTCTTGTTGACCGGGAGCCAGTGCAGGTCTCTCAGGTGTCCGGAGATGTGGCTGCGAGGGGGATGTCCAGGATGAGTCGTGCTGAGGCGTTCTGGATCTGCTGGAGTCTCTTCTGGAGTTTGGCGGTTGTTCCGGCGTAGAGGGAGTTGCCGTAGTCCAGACGGCTGGTGACGAGGGCCTGGGTGACCGTCTTCCTGGTCTCGGTGGGGGTCCACCGGAAGATCTTACGTAGCATGCGCAGGATGTTGAAGCACGATGAGGAGACGGCGTTGACTTGTCTGGTCATGGAGAGGGAGGAGTCCAGGATGAAGCCCAGGTTGCGTGCGTGGTCTGTTGGTTTGGGTGCGCAGCCTAGGGCGGGGGGCCACCAGGAGTCGTCCCAGGCGGAGGGTGAGGATCCCAGGATGAGGACTTCCGTCTTGTCCGAGTTCAGTTTCAGGCGGCTGCTCTTCATCCATTCGGCTACCTCTTTCATCCCTTCGTGAAGGTTGGCTCTGGCGGTGGCGGGGTCGTTGGTGAGGGAGAGGATCAGCTGGGTGTCGTCGGCGTAGGAGATGATGTTGAGGTTGTGATGGCGTGCGATGTCTGCGAGGGGGCTCATGTAGATGTTGAAGAGGGTTGGGCTGAGCGAGGAGCCTTGAGGAACGCCGCAGATGACTTCGGTGGCTTCAGATCTGAACGGAGGGAGGCGGACTCTCTGTGTCCTTCCGGCGAGGAAGGAGATGATCCACTCCAGTGCCTTCTCCTGGACTCCGACGTTGCTGAGGTGCTGTACTAGGGTACAGTGGCAGACAGTGTCGAAGGCCGCGGAGAGGTCTAGGAGGATGAGGGCTGCTGTTTCTCCGTTGTCGAGCAGAGTTTAGATGTCATCGGTGGCTGCGATCAGGGCGGTCTCGGTGCTGTGGTTGGCCCGGAAGCCAGACTGCGAGGAGTCGAGGGATCCGTTCGTCTCGAGGAAGGCGGCCAGCTGCTTGTTGACAGTCTTCTCGATGATTTTTGCAGGAAACGGGAGCAGCGAGATGGGGCGGTAGTTCTTGAGGTCTATGGGGTCGGCTGATGGCTTCTTGAGTAGGGCGCTGAGTTCGGCGTGCTTCCAGCTCTCCGGGAAGGTAGCGGTGTCGAAGGAGGTGTTGATGATGTCCCGCAGGTGGGGTGCGATGACAGCGTCAGCTTTGTTGAAGACGTGGTGAGGGCATGGGTCAGTCGGAGATCCGGAGTGAATGGAGTTCATCGTGCGGACGGTGTCTTCGGTGGTGATGGGAGTCCAGGCGCGGAGGGTGGTGGTGGGGGGCGATGGTTCGGTCGTGGCGTGCGTCGGTTGAGTGTTGAAGCTGTTGTGTATGTCCGCGATCTTGTTGTGGAAGTAGGAGGCAAGGGAGTTGCAGAGGCCTTGCGAAGGGGTGATGTCGTTGTTTCCGGCGTTGGGGTTGGAGAGCTCTTTGACGATGTTGAAGAGTTCCTTGCTGTTGTGTGCGTTGTTGTCCAGTCGTTCCTTGAATGCGGTTTTCTTGGTGGCATGGATGAGTTGGTGGTGCTTTCGGGTGGCGAGCTGGAGGACAGCCATGTTGTCCGGAGTTGGGTCTCTGCACCAGGTTCTCTCGAGTGCTCGGCAGTTCTTCTTGGAGTTCTTGAGTTCGTCGGTGAACCATGGGGCTTTCTTGCTACCGGGTCTGCTAGGCGAGGTCCTCAGGGGGGCGAGGTCGTCTGCGCAGTTGCTGATCCACTTTGTGAGGTTGGAGGCCGCCTGGCTTGGGTTCGTTGAGCTGGTGGGAGGGTTCATGCTCAGGGAGGTCGCGAGCTGGTCAGCTGTGATCTTGTTCCAGCTTCTGCGTGCAACCTGTTGCTGGTGGTGGTGGATCGTGGTCCTTCCGAAGCTGAAGTGGACGCAGCTGTGGTCCGTGCAGTGGAGTCCGGTGCCGTGGCTGAAGGCGATGTCCTTGCTGGATGAGAAGATGGGGTCGAGTGTGTGTCCGGCGTAGTGGGTGGGGGTGGTGACCAGCTGCTTGGGTTCCAGGTTTGCGAGGTTGTCCAGCAGGGTGATGGTGTTGCGGTCGTTGTTGTTCTCCAGGTGGAAGTTGAGGTCCCCGAGGAGGATGTAGTCAGCGGAGCAGAGGGCGTGCGGGCTGATGAAGTCGGCGATGTCTTCGCTGGATTGTGTGCATTGTCCCGGGGGTCTGTAGATGAGGGTGCCTCTAAGGGTGGTCTTGGGGTTGATGTGGACCTGGAAGTGCAGGTGCTCGGCGGGTGCAAGGGTGTCGTTGGTGTTGGTCGTGATGTGGATGGTGTTCATGTGGATGATGGCGATGCCTCCTCCGGTGTGGTTGATGCGGTCCCTTCGGATGATCTTGGAGCCGTCTGGGATGGCGATGGCGATATCGGAAGCTGAAGAGGCGTTCATCCAGGTTTCCGTGAGGAAGGCGACGTCTGGGGCTGTGGTGTCGAGCAGGTTCCAGAGCTCGACAGCATGTCTGTGGACGGAGCGGGTGTTGAGCAGGATGCATTTCAGGTGGCTGCTGTTGTTGCTCGCCTTGGTCTTTGTTGGTGCTTGAGTAGTGCAGGTCCGGATGCAGGTGAACTTGCAGGAGGTGCAGCAGAAGGGTCCGTGGGTGCGTCTCGGGGTGGCTCGGTAGCAGCCCGGGAATCGGCCGGAGTTGAGTGCGTTGAGGGTGGTGGCGTCGTACGTCCGGCGGGCGGGCTGGGGTCTGCGGGGGCCAGGGGTCCTGGCGCTGGGCGCGGTCCAGGCGCGGACGGGCGTAGACGGGCTTGCCTTTGGCGCGCCTTCGGCGCACAATCGGCGCGCCCGCTGCGCGACAACGCTGCGCGACAACGCTGCGCATCAAGGCTGCGCATACGCCACTCTGCCATATGTGGAGAGTGGGGGGGGGCGGAGCGAGGGAGGGTCAGCTGGGAGGTGGGAGCAGGGTGGCGAATGGGAAGGGAGAGCGAGGGAAGGGGGTGGGGCCGCAGGGGGGCAGCGTCGGGGAGGTGGCGGGAAACGCGGCAGGGGCTGGGCGTCCTAATGAGGGGACCAGCGGCCGAGGAAAAAACATAGGGGGGAGCAAGCAGGTTACAAGGAGGCAAAAAGCGGCAAATGATACAAAGAGGCAAAAGCAGTTTCCAAGGATTAAAAAAGCGGTGAAAGGCAGGGGAGAGCAAGCGGGTTACAAGGAGGCACAGGAGAACCGCAATCCAGGTGGAGCAGAAGCGGTTCCGGCGGTCGGGGGCACAGCTGAGAGCAGTGGCGGCGCTTGGGAACGGGCTCACTCACGGGGAGTGTGCACGGTGGGGTGACCGGCCCAGAGGGACAAGGTCACTGCACCTCACTGGGCACCCTCTCTATTTATGGTCCAGTGGGAGGGAGGGTCAGCTGGGAGGCGGGAGCGGGGTGGCGAATGGGAAGGGCGATCATACTGCCAGACCCACTGATCAGGGAAATTAACAGCACAGCTGCATTACTGCTCTCCGCTGCAGATGGTAGCTCAAATCTGGTAAGATAGCAACTTAGCACTGCAGATATGCATATCATTATTCCTTTGGCCAGCAGAGCCTTGCTAAGTGACAACTATATTCTAGCCAGGCTCTCTGATGCCCCCCAAACCCTTGGTATCTTTACAATTCCTAAGATGTTGAACAAAAAGGATGTATATTTGGCAAGGATATCTTATCTGAACAAAATTGAGGCCTGGGCTCAAGCTAAACCAAATAGTCAAAAATGGGCTGAGGACTGCCTGGCAGGCAGTTAAGGGGGTTAGTATAAATATGATATGCTCCAACCACTAATCCAACTATTTTAATACAACACTGTCTACAGTTAATGGAAAGCCCCTGATTGTCATACAGGGAGTGTGAGAAATTGGGTTTTTGGTTGGCTGGGAATGCAAGCCCTTGGCAAGCAACAGTTGCAATTCCTTGACAAAAGTCACAAAATTTACCTGTGCCTTTCCCTCCTTGTACCTTTACATACAAAGCAATCAGACTTAGCATGGAGGCAATGTGTAAAGCAGTGAAGGAGTGAAAACATAAAATTCCAATCCAATTTTGAAACATGTGAGTACATTTTAATGACAAAAATGTAGGCACAATAACCAAAGTTAAACATTTTGAGAGTTTTTAGTAAAAACGGACACCTAAAATATCAAAGTGCCGACCTCATATGCGAGACCAGATCAAAATAAAAAAAATATGGAAGACTGCTATGGAGTACTGTTTAGTTATGAGTAGTGGTTTGCCTAGTCAGTGCTTACCTTCAGACTTAAAAGACATGTCCATAGAAGTAATGTTGTTCTGCAGGCCAAGGCTGCAGGAGGTAAGTCTTGGAAGATGGTAGAACAATGTAGCTTTCTAACTTGCTGGTTTACTTATGCCGTCACTAACTGCCAATGCAATATTAATATTAGGTAATTTTCACTGAATTAGTGTCTATGATTCAGTAAGTTATGTACGTCAATACTAACAATTCACAACCATACAAATATACAAATATGTCTTTGGGAAAACTGATTCATATTTTGTGAGTCATCATTAATCGCAACTTACAAATCATCCTATTTCTTTTTCGTTCATCAGGCACAACAATGCCTATCTGCAACCTGACCCAAAGGTAAAAACAAGTATATTAAAAATTATTTTTTTCAATTCAGATGACTAAACAAATTAATCTCTCCATCTCCTGAGTCATAAAGGACACTACATGAAACTAACATAGAACTAAGCGAATATGACATTATTCACAACTTGGTCACTGAAGAGTATTGTTCTGGGTACATATCTAAGAGAGAGGGAGATTTCCATAAAAACTCAAGAATCCTCAAAGGGGCATTGACACCCTTGAGCATTCCCTAGATTTAACCATGCTTAAAAGGCCAATTGAGGTAAGACTTGACTTTGACTAGATATCCAAGCAGTTGTATCAAGGAAAATACCCTAACTGGGCAACCTAATGCTTCTAGATTCACCTTGTTCAAGAGCCATAGCGCCAACTAGAGTTGCATCAAAAAAGTGCCTCAAATGGCTACAGCCCCTTCAGAGGATCTGGAATCTCATGAATAACCAATGGGATTAGACTGATAGGTGAAGAAGCAGGAGAAGCCAATGATGTCAGTTTCAGCATTTTTCAATAAGACATCTGCTTGATCATCTCGGATCTTCTGTAATACTCTCAGGATTGACAAGATGAGAGGAAAAGCAAAAAAGAGATCCAATTGCAACGCTAAAGAAAGAACATCCAACCTCCATGCTTCCTGGCACAATGTCATTGTGTAGAAGCAAGGATAGGGAAGAAGAACATTCTCCTTGGTCGCAGAAATGTCAATCATTGGATGATCACATGCCCTCAGTATCTGCTATCATGGAGTCTGGGTCAATGATAGGTGTTTCATTGAGGGAAATATCCTTTTGAGGTGGTCTGCAATCCAGTTCTCCCCTTAGCATCAGTGCTAAGGTGGGGGCTGGGAGGATGTAGACAAACAAAGTAGTTATAAAAGTGTTCCTGGTGCTATTTTATTTCAGTACATTTTGTAAATTTTATGTGTTCAATTGATTTAATCTGCGAGGTGCTACAGGGATCGTCGTCTGTGAAGGCAGGGAAAAGCAATGTTGTGTCTTCTAGCCACGACACATAAACATTTGGCTTGTCGTGTGCTGGGAGAATGTCAGACTTTTTTTTATTTTTAACCAACTCAAAACAGAGCTTCAAAACATTTGACACTTTTTATGACCTGCATGGCTTTCTGATGCTTGTAGTTGTTCAAGCTATTTATATGGACTTATTAGAGCTATTGCTTGTGCTTTTAGCATTTTTTAGACTTTTGTTTACCAATTTCTACCAAAGTTATAGTCTTTACTGTAGTTCTTTGCATACCAGTGCCTAGTCAGCCTAATAGTACGTTAGAATGTATTTATGTTGTCTAGAAAGATGAGGAGTGGGTGTTATATTCCATATAGATACCCCAATATAGGCCCGGGTAACAACCCAGCCTTTCACCTATATTCGTCCATACAAATCATACATGACGGGCTGACCCTTTACCAAGTTAGGGTACCGCTTACATAACCTGGGATTTTCCTTGAACGATATCCTCATACATTATGCATGAGGATTCTTGGATTTTAGGAAACTCAGCAGGACTACCATATCATGCATAATACCTATGTACAATGGCACATCAAGGAAGAACCACATGGGATACCTTTTGCTATATAAAATTGATTTTCAACAGGTCTCTGAGGTGGAAATCCGGGGACATAGGCGCTTGTACTTTTTAAAAAACTGCTTTTAACATTGTTCTGATATTTTATACTTGTTATGCACATTGGCACTTTTGTTCTCACTTGCCCGGTGACAATCTTCCCCTCGGCCGATTAGGCGCTGATCAGGGAAACGACATAGCCGCCACATTGGAGGGAGGCTGGGGTTGGAGGTCTAGTTGTTTTCCCTCCCACGCCCTCCACACCATAAAATGGCTCCACCTTCACGGCCGCGCAGCAGACGCGCGCAGCGGGCGCGCCAAAGGTAAGCCCGTCTGTGCCCGTCCGTGACCAGAACGTGGCTGGGGCCAGTCAGGCTGCCGGGTGCAGTAACCGGGTAAGAACCACCTATAGTTGCAGGGAACTATATGCATTACGACCCTTTGGCTGCTCTCTTGGCCGGGCCAACCTGTTGGAACCCCGAAGTGTGGATATTCTCTGTAAGCAATGTGGATTCTCCTCAAACACTTTTAAGGATTTTAATAAGATATTATCCTGGCCACCCTCACGGGTCCCCAAATTGACTATTTTCATTAAGATCGCACTGATAAATTGTAGGTGTTTGGCCAAGCACTCCTTTGACATCCAGTAATCCCTTCTGGATAATGATTGGAACTTTCTGTTTCTGACCGAGACCTGGCTCAATGAAGAGACTAACCCGGCCATTACCTTGGCAATCCCTGAAGGATTTAAAATTATTTGTGCAAACCGACAGGGCGGTAAGAAGGGGGGCGAACTGGCCATTATTTTTAAAAATAAATGGACGATCACCTCCCCGCACTTTGACCCTATTGATAGTATTGAAGGGCTTCCTTTTTGTATTAAACTTTCAGCATCAGTATCATTCTCAGGCCTCTTGCTATATCGCCCACCTAATTCTAACCCTTCTCATCTCCCGGCACCATTGGATTACATAACTCAATCATGTTCCCGTTATGCTAATTTAACGGTCCTTGGCGATTGTAACTTACATGTTGATGATCCCGACTGCCCTATAATTTTGAATTTCATATCTACTCTGGCTGCTTGTGAACTGCCCCAGTTAGTTGTTCATCCCACCCATAGAGCTGGGCACACATTGGACTTAATCTGCTCCAACCTTTCTGACATTTCTATTGATGACCCTATACCCGTAATATGGTCGGACCATTTTCTTATCCCTTTTTCCATCCTTCTGACTCGTATTGACAGACCTGCCTCTGCCAGAGGAAACTAGGCAGAAACTGGAGTCAAATTTCCCAGACCTCTCTCGAGGAGTTTTTTAAAGATAGCTGTCCTACCCCCGCTGAAGATCTGGACTCTCGGATTTTTAATCTCAATGAGTGGATCTGCAAGGCAATTGATTCACTGCCTCATCTTAAGGGGGTAAAAATCTTTAGGGCTTCACCTGCAGCCCCCTGGTACTCGGATGAACTACGACAACAGAAATCCGCGTGTAAAATCCTGGAAAGACGCTGGAGATCTGGGTACACTATGGAGAGTAAACTAGTTTACCGTAAAGCCCTTAAGGAGTACCGGAATCTGTTTGTCAAGTACAAAAGAATTCAGAGAGCTTAGCTGAGAAGATTGACAAAGTCAGTAATGCCCTGCGAGAAACCTTTTAATTGTCAGATCATTTACAGACCCCCAAGCTCTGATCAGACAGCAGCCTGTGTCCCAAGAACTCCGTACTCAGCTCTCTGAATTCTTTGAGGACAAGATTGCTCAGATTTACGCCTCTTTCACCATTAGTGACAGTAATGACTCCCCTATGGTACATTAAACATTGTTGATTAGGGATAGGTGATCGTCCCCACTTTGGCAGCAAATGCTATATTGGTACCAATATAGAGTTGTTGAGATCCAAATACAAATCCATGGACCTTGACATCAAAGCGGCTAAAGACCATACCTCTATGAAAAAGCTGTGTTTGATGCTCGTCTGCATGGGTTTTAGAGTAAACAAGTCTAATTCTGATTTTGCGCATTTTCCTCATGTGCAATGTTTGAAGGCCATGCTTCTGTTTGCGATGCTTTGAAAAATATTTAATTTAGAGGATGGTCTCTTCTTGTTTAAAGCTCTCTTCCGGCTTGTTGTTCTTCTTTTGAGAGTGCCATTTAAAGAACTCCTCTTTTTTTTATAGGGGACCAGCAACCCCTTTATCTGAAAGAGAGATGTTTCCTTTGAACACTTGTGTGCGGTCTGTAAACCAGCCCAGTGCCTTCTTGCGGCTGCTTTTTTATGTTCTTGGTGACAACGGATGTGACAAACCGAATCACATCTTGGGCTATGTTTGTTACAGCAGCTTTAACGTGGGGCTTTGCAATTTTCAAGAATTACATTGTTCTTATAAACAAACTACGGAAGAAACCTCCAAAGCCGGACCCGTACATAACGGGGTACTCTTGAAAGTACAGTGGTCCCCAGTAGCCGGCCTGGTATCTGTAATAGTGCCTGTACATAAACGGATCACTGTATATTTCCACAACCGCCAGGATGTCTTCTTAATAGTCACTGTTGTGTCTCAGTCTTAAATGAAGCCTAAAAATAACTTTCTGGTATTTAAACACCACTGGCTCAGACTGGTCATCAAATATCATAATGGTTTTTAGAAACTGCGACATCGTCAGCCCTGCACATGGACTCATCTTAACAATGGTAAAGGACTATCACCAATCCTCTGTGCGTCTACAATTTCACTATACATGTAGAGTGTATAGAATCCCACTATTAATATCATGTCATATGTGATCCAGTTTTACCTAACTTCTCATATGTTGCAAAGTGCCTAAACCCTTCTTACTTTGCCAGAGCAGTTGTACACAATATTCTGATTTGGGGCTTCAAGAAAGACCTTACATCTGATCCTATCTATCATCAGGTGAATATTCATATACATTTCAATGCTGGATATGGATTTGTTGTTGGCTTCTACAACACTTGTATGGGTTGGGTAATAGCCGTGTAGAAACCCGGGGTGTATGCTCAAAGAGTCCTGTTCAGGCTTGATGTAAAATTTGACATTGTTTGGTGCACATGTCTTCTATGCTGTTGGGTATTGGATTTCTGTTAGGGCTACCTCCCAATATCCTGTCAGGTCCACAGGTTTAACCAATTTCACTGTGCAATTAGAAATCTGTTTTTTGGGGAACATATCCTTGGAGGTGTTGGATGACAGGGTAATATAAACAGGAGTTGTCTCCATCTTCCCAAACCCTTTAGTGAGTCCTAAACCTCACAACCTTCAGGGAGCTGGTGACCACCAACTTTTACATTTCACCAACCATCCCCTCCATTTCACAAATTCCCGCCTGTTAGCTCTGCTACCTTTTCAGAACCGTTTCAACCCTATACACCCTGTGCGGATCATTGGGCACCCCTTGTAACTCTTCCTTGGAAAAGATGTCAGACACTGCTTCCCCATTGTAGTCCTTTAACCAGTAAATACACAACCCCTCTTTAACCTCCTCTCGTTCCACTTTAAACATTTTATTGCTAAAAATCAGCCGATGCCCCTTTGTAAAGACCCCTTTCAACTTTGAAATACTAACAAAATCACCTTTTTAAAAAAAAGTTTGTAACTTGTAGCGAAATAGCACCCGTACAACGTTCTCCAGATGGCTAAATAATTCCCAGGCATTACCTCTAGGCCATTGTTTTTATGGTGCACTGATAACTGGCATTACAATCATCTATAAATGCCTGTAGAACATCAACATATATGTAGGTGTTGTAAGCTGTGAAATATCTCCGCATCTTAGACTTTTAAGTTCTGTTACACCGTTCTTCAGCCGCTGCTTCTACTTACGGGTGTGTTACAAAATGCTAAACAGTGTGCTACTTTAATAATTTCTGAAATTACTTAGTTAAGAATTATTTTTCAGCGTCTGTTTGTAGTTTTTAAGGGTTCCGCCCCTTCTCAAAGATGGCTTTAAAAGCCCTGGTAACGCTAATCCCACTTTTATCTTTTAGCGTTTCTGCAAAGGTGTACTTAGACAACACATCTGATTGCTTAATCTTGAAGGCTGATAATGTCTTCCTGCCATTGATAATCTATTTGCTCATTCATTATTGTAGGTTGCCTCTTAAAACACCTTCTGGCTGGTATGTGGATTAAATATGCCTCCTCCCCTGATAACCAAGACTTCTCCAGGGTTCTGTTTACAGGTTAATTTTTAACTAAAGCCCTTCTATACAGAGCTTCAATGCTTCCAAAGCTGCAAACCTCTCTTGTTTTGTAATAAAATATTCTTAACTCTGCCCTCAACATGTTATCATCCGCTACAGCCCAGGAAATGAAACACACATGTTTTGAGTAAGGGTATTTTATTAAAAAATAAAGAATATTAGCAAAACATAAACAGATCATACTTCACATTTTCTTAGTACATGCCTTATTGGCTTGAAACCTTTTACAGAATACAATCATTGGTTCTAGTAGAACCCTCCATAGCTGCCGCTACAGCAGCATCCATGGGGGATGCACATAGTCAGCTTGCACTGTGACAGTCTGTTGTTTTGTTCTAAATAGGAAATCATATGTAACATTAAATAATATTTTTTTCTATTTGAAATCAGTCTTCGGGGGTTAGAGAACCTAGGGCCAGCTGTACTAAGGTTCAAAATACAAAAAGATATGTAGAAAATTTGCCATTCCCTAATAGCAATTCCTACAGTTTAGGAATCGCTGGTAGGGAATCGCAAATAGGAAATGTGATTGCTTTCCCGCCTGTGGGAGAAATCCGAAAAAGATTGCATTTCCTAACTTACGATTTCCTATGGGCATATATACGCTTCATGTCACAATTAAAAAAATGCATTTTTAATGCATTTTTTATTTTGCAACTGGTTTCCACTGAAGGTGATGGTAATTGCATTTCCTAAGTGCCAAATTCATACATCTGTTTTAGGAGTCACAAATAGGTAAACCAAATTTGCAATTCCTACATAACTGTTGCAATTTGTGATTTATACAGTGTAGATAACACAAATTTTGACTGCTTTTGGCCCTTTGTACATCTGAGAAGGCCATGTAGAATTCCGAAATAGCAAGTCAGACCATTAAAAAATACTAAATGGCATTATTTCCTATTTTTTAAATACTTATTACACATACGCCTTTCTACTAGTCTTTCTATCATCTTTCTATCAAAGCACATACACAAACTAGGCATACCCATAGTTTCTAGCTTGGTTCACTTGCTTATCGGAACTCATTGAGTGCTGCTGACAAGATCCTCAGCATATCAGGGTGCATGTTTATTTTCAGGAGACAGCCCATACACAACCCTTAACAGTTTATACACCTTGTACAGGTCTAACAAACTACATATGCCGCTCGAGTAGATATGTACTCGAGCGGCAGCTTTCTCAACGCGGAGTGGAAGTTGCTCATCGCGAGCGGTCGTGAGCATACGCGACCACTTGCAATGAGAAACCGGACCTCCCCGCGTTGAGAATCTCGTCCGGAGGTTTATTTTCCACGCTCGCAAATGGCAACTTGATGTTGCTGATCGCGAATGCGGAAAAAGTGACGCCGGGATGTTGATTTTGCTCGCTCGCTGTCGCCAACTTGACGTTGAGGACTGCGAGCAAGCAAAAAATGCCTGCTACACTACGCTACACGTTTTTGCACTGTGATACGTGCAATTCGTGTAGCGCATAGTAGTGCAAACTACGTACGGTCCGTGAGCATAGCATAGTCCTGCTCCCAGGGTTAGTCTCATCATCATTCTCTCTCAATACCATAGATAATTTCACTGTCTCTTTTCCAATGATTATTATATTTTTGCCATTTTCAACTAGGTCTCTGAGTCCATTCAAGATAGAACCATGAATGCCAAGGGATCGGAACAATGATTGTGTTGTCTTTTGAAACATTTGTCAGTTTGTGTAAAGCTGGATTTGGTACTTCTTATACTTGTTGTTTTGTGCCTGTGCTTACTAATTGGTAAAGATAAGGCCATAGCTGCTTCTGTCCTAGTCTCCTCTATAGATCACATGATTCCAATATCTGTAGCACAGTCAAAAGGATACTTACAAAATTCATTATTATTTTTGCATATTGTGTGCCAGATAGACCTTTGTGTGCACCCAAATGTCTCTGAGTCCTTTAGAATAGGAAGTTGTATCTAGATCATCATTCTTCGTACTTTGGAAATACAAAGTCCTTCTTTTTGGCCAAGATTACTTGCTAAGTTTTAGGTTGAAATTGTAGGTTACAGTACGTCTCTACATCTAGCCCTAAATCATGTAAAAGATTTAGTGCACCTTTGTGTGCATCATTATAAAATCTTGATAATTCTGTGCCTGAAAGAGGGGGTGTGAGGCAGTTGATGGTGCAGGTGGTGTGCATATGTGAATGAAGACAAATGGCATAGTTAGTGAGTAAAGGTGAGAATGTGGTAAGTAACTTGTCTTGCATTTATCATGCCTTGCTGTGTTTTACTGATAAACTCCTGAGTTCTTTATCCTTATGAACCAATGCCACATATTTCTCTTGTTTACCTGATTATTTGCACCCTCCTCAAGCCCTTGTTGATTTATTCCTAAAGCATTAGCGTTCATTTGGCATTTTACATGTGGCAACATTATTTGGGTACATGCCATCTGTGAAACTTTGTAAATTGATGATTGTAGGAATATCTAAATTACTTTTTTTAAAGTTTGGCCTTCCAGTTGCATCAGCATGCTGGGGGTGCGGTGGGTGGAGACATTTTGTAGGCATGGGAGATAGCTCCAGGGGAGTGGCCATTGTGCTGTGGGACATCCAACTTTCTTCCTCCTCCTGTGATTGCATTCCAGGCTCTCTAAAAGAAGAGAGTCTGCACACGGAGGCATGCACTGTGCAGAGGGATCCTTCGAGCACAGACTAAAGAACCTGTACCTGGTGTGACCTCTTCAGAGACTAGGTAAGGGACAAGAAATATATGGGAATCCAGACCAGCGCCCCTCCTGGAGGTACTAACACAGACCAGTACCTGAAACAATGGACTGGCCCTGACTGACATAACAAAGTAACCTGGGGTCAATCCTGACTCATGCCTTGTGATTTATTTACCGACCCTTCAGATTGCTCATGATAAACATTTAATTTCAAAATAGAGAAAGTGTTTTAGCTGTGCTGCTTTTAGGGGAGCCAGGTAGCAAATTTACAAATTATAGTACTTGATCACCTGCATACCTAAGCTCACTGTTGATTTACTCTAACTCAAAATATTCAGAGGTGACAATCAAAATAATTAATTTCCTCCTGTGCTCTTTTCTCCCGTATCCGTGAGTTATAGAAATGTGCACTTTTTTCATGTTTTTCTCTCCTAGAAGAATACTATTTTTCTATGTAGATATAACTCTTTGAAACAGGAAGATTTTGATTACTCCTCTTGTTCTGGGGGTGTTTTCACATGTGCCTTTATGTCGATAAACTGTAGTTGGGCTAACTACGGATTGTGAGTGAGTGAATGTAAGAGTCAGTGACTGAGCAAGTAATTATCTGGGCAAAAGAGAGTTGCATGGTGACATGCAAAGATACAAAGAGTGATAAAAAGAGTGTGCTCTTACTGCCTCATGATGTAGCTCTTCAATGGAGTTGGCTGCCCATGGTGATTGGATGCAGGGCCTTGCTGCACTCTTGCAGTGCATTGCTTTTGACCTCACACCTTACATCAGTCAAAGCATGATCTAAGACATAATTTAAAGCATCACTGATTCCCCCAGCACGCACAACTATCATCCAGCAAAGAGGAGTCAGGAGAGAGGACAATATTTCACCACAATTTCCTGTCTACCACCATAATCCAAGGGAGGGTTGTAAGCATAAAGACTAGTCCCTTTCCAATAACTAATATGCATACTCATGACAATGTGGAGGAGGGCTAGATAAGAGGTAAGTTTGTCCCCATACCCTACTATGCACATCGAATGTTCTGGGGACAGCTGTAAGCAAAGAAGCCAATTCCCCACACATTTTAATATGTACACACATTATTGAATACAGAGGTATCAACAAAGAAGCCAGCCCCTCTATATGCTCTGCTATGCACAACTGTTATCAGAGAGAGAGGTTGAAAGGAGTGTCCAGACCCTATGCACTTTCTACTATGCACAACAATTATCTGTGAGAGAGGTCTCCAGGAGAAGCTATTCCCTCCCCATGCACTACTATGCACACCCTTCATCTGAGAGGCAGGTCTCAGAAGATATTCTAGTCCATCCCAAACCTGCTACTAATATTCATAATCTGGGACAGGCCCTGTCCTTCCTACACTCTACTATGCACACCCGGCATAATAGGGAGATTTCTGAAAAGAAGGGGGCAGTACGTCCTTACCCAGTCATGCAAAAGAGAGGTCTGAGAAGAGAGGGCTATTACTCTGCACTGCCTGCTACGCACTTCTATCATGCAGATGTAGGTCTCAGAGTAGAAGTCAGTTCCAGTGCACACCCTATCATGTACTCCTGTCATCCAAGAGTAAGGAGTAAAGGGTTGGCTGAATGTCCTTTGGCAGTGTGTGCCAAGGGGGTTACATATACTCATAATAATATTGCTTTACTTAAAAATTCACTAAAACAAAAGTTAAAGTAACAGTGAAAACACTAATGCTTTGACACAGAAATACACCACTTATATTTAGCAGTGCTAGCCATAACTTTCACCCTGATATGCACTGCTTATGACTTCAAATATTACATCACTCATGGCATGTTATATGACATAATTTATGCCGTTGTTGATGTCGTCTAAAATTACATCATTGATGACATCACTGATGACATCATCCAATAAGTTTGTTTTATAGATTATATAGTGAAAAGTGAGTACCAAATTTCTTTTCTACCTATTTTAGTAGAGGCTGGGTCAGTAATGAGTGTAAGTATTTGCACATTTGCTCCTAATGCAAAAAAGGTGTGCTGAGGCATTGAACATGTTATATGTATTTGTATTCAAGAGTAAGTCTGTGTGAAGGTGATAGTTGACTTGTGTTCATTATGTTTCACCCACTTATTTAGTACTGCAGAAAAAGTATGCAATAAGAGATAGATTCTACGTAGTCAATCTAAATTTTATAAGCAAACAGAACAAGATGATGGACGAAGTGCTGAAACCTTTCAAACACTCACCCCCAGTCAAGAGATCAAGGTTAAATCCATTGCTCAACATCCATCCCCAGTTTGGACACAGCCATATGCAAATCAGACTTGATCCTGCTCCTCATGGGAATAGTCTTACCCAAAATGCCAAGCCAAGTCCACCCTAGATGGGAAACAGGCATCCTAGGACCGGCTTTGGGGTATAACCCCTTATCAGCTAGGCTAGCATGAATCCAGCAAGATACTTATGAAAACAAAAAACTCCTTCTCCTGATTTTGCAAATGATTAGTGATGCTGGGTTCCCATGGGGGCCGTTTGCATCAGTGAGAGGGATTTAAATATTGCGTAGGTTACCAAATTTACAACTTAATATGTATCAGACCACAAGATAGCATGAAAACATTGCATACACAAAAGTAAAAAGTTTCATTCATTTATTCAAATAATTTAAAAATTATAACACATTATTTCATAAAAACAATCTTGTGCACATTCGACTTTGCTGTTAGTCAGCTTTAAAAAATTCGAATTTAAAAAAAAATGCTGTTTAAGCATTTTTACACAAGTCTACATATACATCATATTTATTTTACAAAAGGAACAAACTGTCGACGCGGCGTTTCGGTGCCTCAAAAATTCTTGCACCTTCTTCAGGACTTGTTCATTTAAATCATATCTATAAAAAACATATTAAAATGCATTTCATCCTAGCGATAAAAATATACAACGCTAGTTAGGTCATCCCTCTCAGTAATAACTTGCTGATTCCCTCTGAGGCGGAAGCCGGAGGCTCTTGTGCTCTCTTGCACCTTTTTGCACTGTAAAACGAGTGATTTCGCTAATTGTTTTTAGAACTCTGTAAATATTTTAACTGGAGCGTTTTTAACCTCCCTGACATCCCACAGCGAGATCAACTCGCTGGGCACACCCTTTTCCTAAGCGTCGATCCATTGAGGCGCTGGGAACATTGCAAGACAACTTTGGCAGCCATCTTTGAATGGGCAGGCTCGCCGGAGAGCTCGACGCCCCTCCCGCCCTCCCAGGGTATTTAATAGAGCATTATTCGGCTCCGCGAGGTATAACTTGCTGATTCCCTCTGAGGCGGAAGCCGGAGGCTCTTGTGCTCTCTTGCACCTTTTTGCACTGTAAAACGAGTGATTTCGCTAATTGTTTTTAGAACTCTGTAAATATTTTAACTGGAGCGTTTTTAACCTCCCTGACATCCCACAGCGAAATCAACTCGCTGGGCACACCCTTTTCCTAAGCGTCGATCCATTGAGGCGCTGGGAACTTTGCAAGACAACTTTGGCAGCCATCTTTGATTGGGCAGGCTCGCCGGAGAGCTCGACGCCCCTCCCACCCTCCTCCCGCCCCGCCCGAAGTATGTATAAAAATGACAGTATCACCCGTCCGCGCAGCGGGCGGGCGCAGCGGGCGCGCCGGCGGCGCGCCGGAGGCGCGCCAGAGGCAAGCCCGTCTGCGCACGTCCGCGCCGGGACCGGGCCGAGGGCTACGACCCCTGGCCCGATTCTGACAGGTGCAAGCTTGGTCTACACTAAGGAGACTCTCCTTAACCTTAGAACTCTAAGGAACCATGACTGTGCCATATTTAACTTATGTAAAATGCAGACAGAAACCCAACTTTGCTGTCCTCACTGTCCTTTTACAACCCTGCCGCAAAGGGTAAAGAATCCCTTAAAACGAATAGCAACGTCTACTAAAGCATCCTTAGCCCTTATTAATGCACGGTCCCTATGCAAACATAGCCAAGAAATTGCAGACTTAATCACAGATTCTAAGCTAGATATACTCTTCATCACGGAGACATGGACAGATGAATCATCTGGCCCGGACATGGTATCTGCTACTCCTATAGGCTATAAAGCACATAGACAAGATAGATCACAACAGAATGATAAACCTAGACAGAGAGGCGGAGGGATCGCCATTATAGCTAGAGAAAACATGGAGGTATCAGCGACTCAAATACAAGACTCCTCGTGTGAGGCCATGATGTTTTCGATTAAACTTAGCCAACAATATAACTTTAAAGGGCTCCTTATTTACAGGCCCCCAGGAGCTAGAACAGACTTTTTAACAAGCATTAGTACTCAGCTGGAATCTCTAGCCTTAGAAAAATCGATCACAGTTTTAGGCGATCTGAATTTTCACCTAGACGACAACAATAACAAAGACACCCAAGCTCTCATTGCAGGTATGGAAGTCTTGGGGTTACATCAACTGGTTATCTCCCCCACTCACCAAGCGGGACATATTTTGGACGCCGTCTTCACAAGTGCCCAAGGGCTTCAAGTAAATGACATTCGCCCATTACCGTGGACAGACCACTATGCAGTTTTTTGCACATTAGCTATGGACAAAAAATCCATTACTGACATCCCCCCTCGCCAGCCTATTACCTTTAAAGCCTGGCATAATGTCAATCAGCAGGATCTAAAAACCTTTTTGGACGATTCTCGCCCATCAATCTCCGCTAATCCCAACCTGGCTACACAACAACTTAATGACTGGTTGGGGCAGGCTATGAACTCATTAGCCCCCACAAAGAAAATATCCACAAATAGGACTACCCCCACCGCACCATGGTACTCGGACGAATTAAAAACACAAAAATTACAGAACAGATATTGGCAAAGACAATGGAGAAAATCTTATGATCCTACAAGCAAAACTAAATATAATGAGGCTCTGACAATATACAAAGCCATGATTACTAAGGCAAAAAAAGAGTACTTTATGCTTCAAATTGAGCAGGCGAAGAACTCGAGCAAAAAATTGTACGATATAACTAAAGTGCTCTCGGGTAATATCCCAGACTTGTCCCCACCCCAAACCCAAGATATGTGTGACGCCATAGCCGACTTCTTTTTTAAGAAGGTGGATGATATTTATCAACCATTTCTGGCAAAAATCACGCATTCGAACGAAACCAATACTAGTCAGGAAAACTTATCACCCACAGGGACTCCATCTTTTACTGAGTTTCAACCACTGACAGAAGATCAAGTACTACAAATCGTAGCGACAATCAAAGCTGGATCCAAGCTAGATCCATGCCCATTATCGGCACTCTTACCGGTGATGGAGTCGATTATACCAGTCTTGACTCAAGTTTGTAACTCCATTCTGCTCTCTGGGATATACCCCATTAGTCTAAAAACGACACTGCTCAAACCTCTGCTGAAAAAACCAGGAGCTGATAAGTCAGAACTAAAAAATTACCGACCCATTGCTAGTCTTCCGTTCATGGCCAAAGTGGTGGAAAAGGCCATGAACCAACAATTAACTGAGTATATAGAAACCCACAAGAAGCTAGACGATACTCAGTATGGATTTAGGAAATACCATGGGACTGAAACTGCCCTTATCAAAGCAACCGAAGACATCCGAACAATAAGAGACCATGCGGTGCTGGTACTGCTGGATCTCTCAGCAGCTTTCGACACGGTCGACCATGGTACTCTGGTCGGCCGTGTCGGAAAAACAGGCATCTCCTCCACGGCAAGAGATCTCCTCGCCTCCTTTCTCTCGGAGAGAACGCAGGCTGTCTCTTTGGGCCCTTATCAATCTGCCAAATTGTCACAACCGTGTGGGGTTCCTCAAGGCTCATCCCTGAGTCCGACACTCTTTAACATATATGTGTCGGACCTGGCCAATGTCATCAAGGCACACGGGATGAGCCTTACCTCCTACGCGGATGACACACAACTGGTGTTGGCTATAAGGGGTGATGGTGAGGAAGTAGCTAAAACATTCCAGAGAGGACTAACAGAACTAGGGGATTGGATGACAGCAAATTGCCTAAAACTAAACTCGGAAAAAACCGAAGTTATGATTTTTGGGCAACTCTCACCAGAATGGCCTAACTCGTGGTGGCCACAAACTTTTGGCGCCCCCCCTAATCCAGTGACCAAAGTAAGGAATTTAGGAATAATTTTCGACAATCATCTTAATTTTATGGACCATGCCAGCAAAGTGGCATCAATTGCCCACCATAAACTGCGCATGATCCGAAAGATAAGTCCCTATCTTCCAACCACCGCCATCAAAACTCTGGTCAGCTCATTAGTCCTGACATCCTTAGACTATTGCAATGGGCTCTTTATCAATGCCCAAGCAAGAGTCCTAAAAAAACTGCAGACTATACAGAATGCAGCAGCACGTCTCATTCTGGGAATTCCAAAATTTGCTCCTTTATCTAATGCCATTCCCAAACTACACTGGTTGACGATTCAGAACAGAGCCAGATTCAAATCCCAGTGTATTGTATATAAAGTCCTAAACAAACAGGGTCCACAGTTCCTTAAAGACCATCTACGACCATACCAACCCACACGCCAACTGCGCTCTACTAACAGTAACCAACTTATGGTACCTAGAACCAAAACTGTGATGTGGGGAGACCGACGGTTTGTAGTGGCGGCTTCCAAACTTTGGAATACCCTACCCCAAGACATTAGGGCCTGTCCCACGCTACTCCAATTTCGCAAGAAATTAAAAACTTGGCTGTTTAATAAATAAACTTCTAATTGACTCCAGGTATAGAATTATCATTAGAGCAAGGCAGTTTCACCCAGCCGGCAAGTTATTTAGCGCCAAGACACCTCAGGGTATATGCTGGCTTTACAAGTACCAATAAATAAATAAATAAATAAATAATACTAAGGTGTCGGAACTTAGTAATAGAGGGGACGCAGAGAATAGATCCGGATTACAGAATGGCGGGGTTACCAAATATTAGGAGACTAGCTAAAATGTTAATGAATCAATGTGCAATTGTTAGATTAAATATTGGACCTAATGAAATGCATTGTGATATGTTTTTTATAGATATGATTTAAATGAACAAGTCCTGAAGAAGGTGCAAGATTATTTGAGGCACCGAAACGCCGTGTCAACAGTTTCTGATATTCGAAATGTTTTAGACATATGTTCTGGAGTAAATCAATTTTCGTAGAATATTCAGCAAGATTGTCAGGAATGTCTTATGGATATGCTTGTTGTATTGCAAGACAAAGGTATAGATATTGAAAATATATTTGATGTTTCTTATAAATGGCAACATGACTGTGATAATTGTTCGTTTTCAAGTAGTACTGAAATAGACATTACCAGACTGCAAATCAGTGACTTTTAATAATCTAGTTAGAGAAGCAAATCAATACATGGTCTGTACCCAATGTAACTCAGAAATGTTATCAACATTATTTATCCAAAGATATGGACAGTATGTGATTTTAATGCTCCAACAAAGTAGACCTGATGGAACTAAATTAACAACTTTAATTAAAAAGTTTGTGGCTTCTCAAATATCAATTTCAGGAAGAACTTTTGTAACTGTAGCAATTATTTTCCATGATGGTTCTTCTACAACAACAGGACATTATACAGCTTACTTAAAATGTGCAAAAGGCTGGACTCATTGTAATGACACACATTTGACTTTTAAACAATGTTTGCCTTTTGACTTACCAAATTCTTACCTAGTGTTTTTACAACCCATAATTTTAGGGAAAACAATTGGCCTAGGAAGATTAGTGCTGTGAAAAAAGGTTAATCTGCTGTTAATCCTTTGTTGTATTACAAGGAGCATTCTTCTTTCTCTCTGTACAATGCTGTTTAGATACATCTTGTAATTGTGTTTTCTTGGAAAACAAAACCTGTTTATATTTTCTTCTTTTGGCATCCTTTGTAGGCATGTTGGTTTTTCTTTCTGTAGATAATAACAATCTCTTGTTTAAGAGAAAAAACATGTTATAGACCACTACTAACATACTACATAGAAATTAGAACAACTATATGATGAAAACACTGGTTCACTGCATAAGTAAGTTTAAGGTACAGCAACAGTGTCTGAAGAGAGTAGGAAATCATGCAGTGAGTGCTGTTTCAGACTTTATGGCAGTGCAGTGCTGTTTCAACATTATAGGGTATTTTGCTGAGAATGGTGTTTCAGGGTTCAGAACAGTGCAGTTGGGTTTAGAGAGTGTAGGGAGTCATGGTGGGATTGATATTTCTGACTTTAGAGCAATACAGTTGTGTGTGCGCAGTGTATGGTATCAAGCAAGTGCTACTAGTCTTCAGTACACAGCATTAAGACTATCTGCAAATTAAGAGGCTAGACAGATGTACTGCATAGCAGTTTCTAGTACTACATATCCTAAACTTTGACTCACTTCATTAGAACATGCATTCCCATATTTTTTAAACACATCAACAAATCAAATTATTACAAGACTCACTAGAATAATTTAATTTTAAATTATAAATGTATTAATTAATTAAACATTTCATACTCCAATAAAACCTTCAACATCACTTCATCTGCTATTTCATTACCATTGTCCTCAATTTCAAAATTTTTGTCTTGAAATTCAATATCTTCCAACGCTTCTAATAATTCAATATCCACACTTTCATCAAAGAAATCTGAATTTTCTTAATTATTATCCTTTCTAAAAGGTCAATTTGAGTCCTCTATTACTTCATATGAGATGTCAAATTTTGCAGCAGAGTTCTCCTGATCCTGATCTATTTGAGCAAAATGATAATTTTGGTGCACCTTGCAAAAAAATAAACATTTAATTACATAATTTCCACTAATAGATAATAAAAAATGACCTTTATCAAGTTCATAAGTACATGTATTCCCTAGGCAAATTATAATGTCACATTCCTCTGAAATAAAAACTGGCTCACACTGTCATCTTAAACACATAACACTATCCCTTCCTTTTCAGTAAAAAGATTACTACAATGAAAGTGACTCTTGTTGGGAATATTCTTTCTGGGTTTACAACACTGCAGTTGTTTTGCAAGAGTTTAGAATATTTTTATAGGAATTGAGTTTCAGGGTTTAGGACAATGAAGGGAACTTTAAGCAGTGTAATGAGTCAAGGTGGGACTGAGAATGTACAAATGAAATTCACTGAAATAATTACTACATGTTACAGACACAGTTGTATGTATGTATTTAATGCTTGTTAAGCGTGGCTGTCACCCGGAAGGGTATCCTGGCGCTGAGACCGTGTCTAACCATCAGGCGAGGTGTATTACATTGCTCTTGGAAACATGTAGGTCTGGAGATCCCTTTTAAAAGAGGGCAGATCTTGGCTGCTCCTCAATGCCAGAGTATTCCATAGTGTGGTGGCGGTGAAACTAAAAGCACGGCCACCCTTCCTCACTCTATTAATCCTGGGAGTTCTTTTGCATTGCCTGAAAAACATACTGCATAGGACGTTCTACAACTACATCACCTCTGTTTCTCTGATTGAACTATTTCACCCTCTCTAAGCACCATCTTTTCACTGACTGCACCATCTGTCCCTCTGCCTGCATCCCTGCACCATCAATCCTCTGATTGTATCAGTTTATTCTCTGCATGCAATATCTCCTTTTCTGTCTGCACCAACCCTCTCCCACTGGCTGCAACCTCTCATGTGCATCTGCAGAGGCCTATTATGATATGGCTGCTGGTGAGTATTACACAGCGCTACCATGTTAAATGTATCCCTTCTCTGCCGGTAGTCTCGCACCATGTCTGTGTCTGCTTGCACTATCTGTGTCTCTGCTTGAACCATTTCACCCTCTCTCTGCACCATCGTTTCACTCACTGCACCATCTGTCCCTCTGCCTGCAGCCCTGCACCATCTATCCTCTGATTGTACCAGTTTACTCTCTGCCTGCAATATCTCATTTTCTGTCTGCACCAACCCTCTCCCACTGCCTGCATATATATATATAGATATAGATATATATTTGTGTTGGGGACTTTGAGGGACCTTTGGACACTCTAATGGATGGATGATGCCTGCCCCATATGCCCCCTCCTTGACGCAGTGTTTCACAGCGCTCACTGTAGTGCTATAGACCCAGCTTTTGGGACTTACCATGATGTTGCACGCTGGGAACTGTGGACATGACTGGAGCTGTTCCACAAAAAGAACGGTCACTTTAAAAAGACTGGTCTTTTATATATATATCTATATACATATTACCTACTGGCGGTCGCCAGTAGGTATATATAGTTAGGATTTTTTCCCTATGGGATTTCTGAAAATTCTATGCCTAATAACTTTGGCGTTTGTGGACGGAATTGGCTGAAATTTTCAGGAAAATGGCACATTTTGTTTCTGAGCAGCTCCTAGAAATGTGGGGGGGGTTCGTCAAGGGGGGGCCGAGAAAAAAGGGGGGCCCCAAAACGCGTTTTTCCCATGTTAATTTCCATAGGGCGGTTGGACTCACTTTTAGCCCGAACGGCTGAATGGATTTTCACGAAACTTCGCAAAATTGTAGGGACTTTTAGCCCGATGTGCCTTTGCTAGGTCTCAATATATGTGCTTCAGTGGATTTTGAGAAATTAACGTTTAAATCAAGATATATATCTGTAACAGCGCTCCGGGCAGCGATCCGGTTAGCAAACTTTTCGCGTATCGGAACTTTGCGATGCGAAGCTGATTGGCCCTCCGGTGTCTGTCAACATTCTAAACAGTCCGGAGCGGCCGCCATCCTGTCTCTCGGTAGGATCGAGAGACAAGAGGAGGCCAAAACAAAGGGGGAAATTACCATAAGGGGGCATAGTAGATCCTCGTTGACCCCCTAGGTTTTATGTGGAGGTTTTAAAAGGGCCTAGGAGGGTCCAAAAAAAAAAAAATTTTTTTTTTTCCGTGGTAAGCGCCAAGTTCGCAAACCGGAAAGCGTTCTGGGCAGCGTACTATAAGGATAAAAGAATGATAGACATTTCTAATACTGTATGTTAATTATTTGTTGTTTTTGTTCGTTTTTTTTTAATTTATTTATTTATTTATTTATTTTGATTTAAAAAAAATGTATTTATTATTTTCATAGTTCATTAAAACTTCCAGCATTACATCATCTGGAATCTCGTCAAACATGGATGTTTTTGTGTCTTGTAAGCTTTCAATAAATTGTTCATCAAAAGATTCATCCATAAAATCTTCATCCACATTTTCTTCAGTTAAAATGTCTTCTGTTGTAATGTCGAAGGAAACATTGGTTTTTTCGTGCTCCCCTTCCATTTTTTTGCTGTAAATTACATAAAAAAATAATTATATTAGAAGAGTTAGGGCACTGTTGGGTTTAAGTTCAGACATGTAGTTCTGTTTTTTTAACAGTGAAGTTAAAGTAAGTAAATTCATAATTATAGCAGAGAAGTGTAAGTCAATCAATAAATGTAACAGAGGAGCTTATCTGTATCTATAACTATAGCAGGGGGACAGTAAATAATTATCAATAAACGTTTTTACAAATTAATTTAAAGTGCCACTTACAAATTATCAATTTACTTTACAGGGAGGTGAAAAGGCTCTTGAAATGTAGTTCAGGAAGTAACAGTGAAAATGGCTGTGTTTCCTTTTCTTCCTTCCTTCCTAATCGGAGCTTACGAATGTTCAGATCGATTGTCTTCAGCAAGTCTCTATGCCAAATCCAGGAGTATTGTTTGGGCGAGTCTTGGTCTTGCTGCAACGCGAAATCGGGTTCTAAAACCTGTCCGGGAAATTGAATATTTGGCAGAAAAGGAACCAAACAGTACCGACATTTTGAAGACCAACATGTTGGATACATATTATCCAAATCGAAGCAGTCACCTTGAGAATGTTTGTCTATATGAGGTTCTACAAAATTATATATTCAAGAGGAACATCAAAGAAGATATGCCTGGTCAAGCAAAGAAAATGCCAATTAGTAAACCATCGAAAATTGAGTGGCGAATCTTCAGAAAAAAAGGAGTTTTTCTATTTAGCACTTTTGCAACTTTTCAAGCCTTGGCGTGCAGAAGAGGAACTGCTTGGAGATTTCCTCTGTTATGAAGACTCTTTCACTGCTGCTAAGGATAGCATAGAATGTCCTGCTTTTCCCAAATATCAAGAAATGCTAACTTTGGAAATTGAGCAGGAAGCAACGATTGCAGCCGAGATTGCCAGAGACAGGTGTCAGGACAGTCAGAGTTCTGTTTCATTGAGTCAAGATCCACTTGGAGGACCTATTATCGAAAATGAAGCTGCCACTGCTATGAATGAAGTGGAAAGAGCCATGGCACATGCTCAGGAGGATTCAGTTAACTTAGAAGACTTGGAAAAACAACTCAACGTTGAGCAGAGGAAAATATATGATGAAGTTACCAAGCAAATTGAGCATGGATTAAGTCATGAGAAGAAAGAGTGCTCATGTACATCGTTGAAGCCTGTCCTACTGTATGTGAGTGGAGAAGCGGGAACTGGAAAAAGTTTCCTCATTAAAGCAATTTCATGCTATCTGCAGGAAAGGACTGAGTCATCGCTGTCTTGTGTTGTCACCGCTCCTACTGGACTTGCAGCACATAACATTAAAGGTATTACTTTGCATCGTCTACTGATGCTGCCGGTGGAGCATGACAACAAATTACAATATCACAAGTTATCTGGGGATGCTTGCTGTGAAGTTTCAAGAGTCTTGAGGAAAATGAAACTACTTATCATTGACAAAGTAAGCATGGTTTCCAATGTCATGCTTGCCTTTGTGCATTTGAGAATGCAAGAAGTACTTAAAACTGAATATGATGTGTTATTTGGTGGCAAACACATCATTGTTTTTGGAGATCTTCTGCAGCTGACACCAGTAAAAGGAGAACCTGTGTTCAAAATACTCACGCATGAAGATACCAGGAAGTGCCTAGGGAGCATTGGCAACGTCAATATATGGTTAAACTTCAATTATGCTGAACTGCATGAAAATATGCGTCAGGCAAAAGATGAAGATTACAAGAATATTCTACAAGATATTAGAATTGGAAAAGTGACCGAGCATGGAAAAGAAGCTTTAAATACACGATTACTTTCAAATTTATATCCCGAACAAGAGATTGTGGCTGAGAATATTTTTCAGAAAATTACTGAGAAGAAATCCGGAATATGTTTGATGCCAACTCTTGCAGAATGTGCCATCTTCAACAACAAAATGTTGAATTTAGAAAAGCAAGAGATTGTGAAACTTGAAGCTATTGACAAAATAGAGCACATGGGATCAACAATTATTTTGTCAGAAAATTTGAAATCAAAATTGGATTCATTAGAGAAGACTATATCTAAAACAGCGGGTTTTGAAAAGACTTTGAATGTGTGTTTAAATTGCCGAATCATTTTGAGAAGAAATTTACATGTTGAAAGAGGTCTGGTAAATGGATCAATGGGTAATGTTGTTGATTTTGAGAAGTACAGAAATAGAGATGGAATAGAATTTTTAAAAATTAAATTTGATGGCATTGAGGAAGTACAGCTAATTGGTCGTTGTTCTGCTAGGTTTTTGCTTGTTAAAGACTTATATGTTCGCCGTAAACAGTTTCCTGATTGCTTGGCATATGCGGTAACAATTCATAAATCGCAAGGTTTAAGTGTAGACAGTGCATTGGTGAATATTGGCAGTTCAGTGTTCAAGGAGGGTATGGCATATGTGGCATTGTCACGAGTTAGAACTTTATCAGGATTGTACTTGATTGACTGTGATGTCACAAACATTTGTGCGGATCTAGATTGTGTTAAGGAATACAATAGGTTGAGAAGAGAGTATGCGCCACATTTGCCTCAATATCCTTTGTTTGAGAAACGTGTGGTAGGCCGGAAACGTAGAAATATCAGTAATAGTAGGGAGGTTGTTGCAAAAAGACTAAAAGTCAATGAACCGAAAATTGTTAGCAGAAAGAAAGTGGATTCTGTTGAAGATGTTGTCAGTTTTCAATTTGAAAACAGTTCTGGTGTCAACTGCTATGCAAATGTAGTAGTTAATGTTCTCTTTTCACTAGAGAGTTTAAAAGAACAGATTCTGTTGAATTCAGAACAAATTTTATGCTGTTTGTTGAATTCTGTTTTCGAGAAATGTAGCACTGATCGAACAAAAGTAGAAAGTGTGTCTGAAGATCGTTATCTGTTAGATGAATGTTCAGGTCAAACAGACTTCTCTGAAAATAATCAGCAAGATTGTCAGGAGTTTTTAATGTATATGCTTGATGTATTGCAAGATGAGGGTGTAGATGTAGATCACCTGTTTGGGCTTTCTTATCAATGGCAGCATAACTGCGAGAATTGTAGGGTATCAAGTACTACTAGTGTAGACTCAGAAAGATTTATATATTTAACTTTGCCAGACAGTAAATCAGTCTCCTTTAATAAGCTAGTAAATGCAGCGGATCACAACATGGAATGTAGCCAATGTAAATCTGAAATGATGTCAACATTATTTATACGTAGATATGGACAGTATGTCATTTTAATGATTCAACGATGTAGGCCTGATGGATCAAAATTGTCAACTTTAATAAAAATTTTTGTGGCTTCTCAGCTTTCAATATCAGGAAGGACTTTTGTAACTGTAGCAATTATCTATCACGATGGTCCTTCAACAACATCAGGACATTATACAGCTTATTTAAAGTCTCGAAACGGCTGGTCATTCTGCAATGATTCTGTTGTAACTTTCAAAAAAAAATTGCCGTTTGACCTTAAAAATTCTTACCTGGTGTTTTTAAAACCAAAATTTTAATGAAAGAATCTCGGGATTTCCTGTGAAGAATTGCAAAAGGTTCATGAAGTAGAGGGAATGTAAGTCTGCAATGCTGTCTAGATTATTGGTCCAAAACTTTTAATTATAATGTCAATTTAAAAATACAACTATATAAACCTGATGCAAGTAAGTCTGCTTCATAGTAAGCAGTATCAGTGTCATAGGAAAAGGAGAACATGAGTGACAAAGAAGGGTAAGATATTAGTAGTCCAGGATTGTGAAAATAATCTTAAATGTATTATTTTTGAAAGTTGCGAAAATAGAAAATGTCGGGATTTGATTGGAAGAATTACAAGAGTTGCGAATCGCGGCAACATGATTTGGCCTAGTGGAAACATGTGATAGAATGAGAGAAGTCTTTTTTTTCTATGTAACATATTTTTCGTATCGATGGAGGTTTTCTTTCAGAAAGTGGCAGGCTGAAAATATTTATAGCACAACAGAGTGGATGCTGTTCATAGGAGATCCTTCGACGTCATTGAAAGTAAGTTAATTTTAAGGAGTTTTGAAATCAGATTTCTTAGGTTGTATGGGTTTTTTAAACACAGTCATTTTGATTGTGTTTTTTTTCCCCGCTGTTACATGATGAATACCTTCAAGTCACTGATTTAAGTGAAATTTGATACATTCTGAGAACAGCAAAAATAAACCATATAACATGTATAATTAATGTTCTTCTGTTTGTACTTATGATATACATTTAGAAATGTGAGGTAGATATGGAGAAACTGAGTCTTCTGTAAGTGTCAATTTTAATGCTTACAGTGCTGTACTTCTGGGTACTGTTTTTTTTAAAAAAAGGAATAGGCCTCACCTCAAAGAAAGCTCTTCAAAGCACACATCTTATTTGCATCCTGAAACTATCATTTAAAATATGAGACACAATTTTATGATGGCTTTACATCTTTTTTGCGCTGCTATTGCATCACTATTGTGAGACATCAGCAGTGCAAAAGAAGTACCATGTTCCAAAATAGGTCTCAGTTCATCAGCATGAAGATACTGTTTGTTTAAAATATATATCTTTAGGATTGTGTAGGGGACGTAGAGAAGCAGAGGCTTCTGTAAATGTCAAAATTGTTGAAAAAGTGTTTCTTCTTGAACCTTTTCCCTTTTCTTTTGTAATTTTTAAATACATGTTGTAATATTTTTGCAGATTGAAAGTATGAAAAAATATTTAAATAACAAGAATTATAAGGTAAATGTTTTCTACTCTTTTTACCCGCAATGCACTGCTGATGATGTCACTGACCATGTCATGAATGATGTAATAAGAGGACATGATTTACTTCATTGGTAGGCCTTCACATGCTTTATCTGCTCTGTATTCTTCAACAAGTGTAAAATTGATTCGTAACCCTGAGTAGGTCTCACCTTAAACAAACCTCAGGAGACATCACACCTTATCGTCATCCTGAATTAATAAATAGATCTATTCGACACTATCTCTGATTTACTCCCTATAGCTGTCTTTCTTTTTACATTACTCTCTGTTTACTTCCCTTATACTAACTCTTCTTTTTTTAAAAAAAATATTTTTTTGGTTCGCTTCAAGTTCGCGAACCGGGCAGCGAACTTGAAGCGAACCAAAAGAAATAGAGCTTGCCAGAGTGCTAAACATTCTAGCAATTTTATTTGAAAGGGGAGGTAGTTCTGAAAAGAACTTTTTTTTTAATGTTTTGTTGTTTTATTTTTGATTTTTTATTTTCTGAACATTTTTTGTTTTTTTTTATTTTTAGAACAGTTTTATGTTTTTTTTGTGTTTTTCATGGAGGGGAAACAACAAAAAAACAGGCATTGAAAAGTGCTCAACAGGAGCAAAGAAAAAATTACTGCTTGGGTGGGTTAGGGCAGTTATGGTTATCAAACACCAAGTTGATTAAGTTTACGCTCATGTTGCCACATGAGAGCATAGCACCACAATGTATGCACGTAAACTTCATGTGCTTGAAGTTTGGCTGTATGTTTGGCACAGTTTCCTGTGCCTCTCTTGCAGTCAAAGATATATTTGAAGTTGATTTGGCCACAGGAGTTGTCGGGGGATTATCTTGCAGGTCCCTTAACTCTGCCCGGCTGTAATTTAATGGATGCCACCTGACCATATGGCGATGCATAGTATAGTTGCCCATACTATACTTTTTCTCTGTGCCTCGAGATAATCTTTTTTTGCAAATTAGGCAGGTGGCATATTTGGCATTAACCTTCTTCTCCCCTCGAGGAATTGAGAAAAACTGCCAAATAAAACTTGTTTTCCTTCGGGAAACACGGGGCAACTCCTGAATAAATTCAGGTTCATCAGTGTCCTCTTCTTCTAAGTCGTCCTCTTCCTCCTCTCTGTTGGAGATGAATTGTGATGGTGGTCCTCTCTTGTCATGAGGAGGTTGAGGTGGTGGTGGGGGTCCACCAGCTGAAGCAAAGATAGAAGCCATTGCAATCAAAATGGAAAATGGTCTTTCTCTCACCAAGATGAAAGTCAGAGTGAGGAAAGAAGAAGGGGTTTACATGATTTGGGAAAAGCAAAAGTTCTGAACCAATGAAAAGTGTTATTTTTAGGTCACATGACCTAGTCATACATCATTTGGAAACCAAAAGTGAAATGAACCAATGAAAACTTTGATAAACAAGTCACATGACTTGTTCCGCTTACGTTACGTGGTGCGCGCCGCGTCCCGCATCGTTTCCGGTTCGCGGTCCCGAGCACTTTCGGGAGCGCTAAAGCGGCGCGTCATAAGACGCATTACGCGACAATGATACGTCGCGCTTCCGCGATGCGTCACAGTTCCGCTAACGTAACGTTTACCGGTTCGCGTACTAGATCGCGGCATCAAGATGAGCTAACGGAAAGCTTCCCGGTTCGCTTACCGGAAGCGAAGAAAAAAAATATTTCAATAAAAATTATCAATAAACATCTAAAATATATTTTGGGTTTTAAAGAAGAATACATTTTACAGCTACAGATGTTAGCTTTTAAAAAACCAATAAAATTCACAGAAAAAACCATAGGTTATAGTCCATATATAGTTAGGAATTTCCATTTACAAAACCTTGAAAATTCAATGAAAAAACCATTGGTTATAGAACATATATAGTTAGGAATTTGCATTTACAAAACCTTATTTTACTCGCATAAAACCATTGAAATACCATATATAGTTAGATGCGCTAACTATATATCGCGCACCCGCAATCCACTGCTGATGATGTCACATATTACATCATTCATGACATGGTCAGTGACATCACTCATGACATCACTGATGCCATCTCAAATGACATCACTTATGACATCACTGATGACAATACCCAGTGACTGTATGTTTCTGTAAAGTTAAAATATGTCTCACATATTGAAGAATGAGTGGATGTATAAATGTCTGGATGAAGGATTTAGTAGGTGCATGACTGATTGTATGAGGGAGTGATTAAATGTGTCTCACTGAGTGCATGGGTTAGTGATTAAACTGTATTAATTTGTGCATCATTATATCTGTTGTTCTGTAAAGTGCTGCATGTGTTGATCAGTAGCTATATGAGTAACTATATGGGTTATTGATTGGTTGCCCAAATATTTGAATGGGAGAGTGAGTGTGTGTGTGTGAGTGGCTGGGAGGTGTGTGACTATGTGCATAGATGTGTGAACAGCTGATTCACTAGATGTATGGGTTCAAAACTGCATGTGGAAACAACTGTATGGGTGGTTGACTGTGTGTATGAGTGTATTGGTGAGTGAATGGATATCTCAGTGCTACATGTCAAAGTAAGTACATATGTAAAAGACAGTACATGTGAGAGTTGACATATATAAATAACTGTGCATAAGAGCCAGTGAATGTGTGAGTGGCTGTATGGATCATTGTGAACTTGTATCGGGGATTGTATAAGAGAGAAAATATGTGTTAGTATATATTTGAATAAGTAAAGTTTGTATAACTGTATAGTTCAGGAAATGGAGGTGTGATTGATTGTTTGCATGACTGACTAGTTGTGTGAGTAACTCCATGGATGAGTGACAGTCTGTGAGTGTCTGTTTACACTGATTGTATCTAAGGTTATATTAGAGTCTGAAGAGGTTCATTGTATTATCACATGAATGATATCATGACTGATGTCACCAGTGATGTCATTTGAGATGTCATCAGTGATGTCATCAGTGATGTCATTTGATATGTCATCAGTGATGTCATCAGTGATGTCATTTGAGATGTCATCAGTGATGTCATCAGTGATGTCACTGACCATGTCATGAATGATGTAATATGTGACATCATCAGCAGTGGATTGCGGGTGCGCGATATATAGTTAGCGCATCTAACTATATATGGAATTTCAATGGTTTTATGCGAGTAAAATAAGGTTTTGTAAATGCAAATTCCTAACTATATATGTTCTATAACCAATGGTTTTTTCATTGAATATATATATATATATATATATATATATCTTTTTGGAATAACTTTGGCACCGGTTGACAAATCTGCTTGAAAATTTCCTCAAAATGGCCTCGTCGAGCTCCGGTCCTTCCCTGAAAGTTTGGGGGGGGGGATTCGTCAAGCGGGGTCCGAGATAAAAGGGGGCTCCCAAAACGTGTTTTCCCCATGTTAATTTCCATAGGGCGGTCAAACTCACTTTTAGCCCGAACGGCTGAATGGATTTACACCAAACTTGGCAAAATTGTAGGGACTGGTAGCCCGATGTGCCTTTGCTATGTCTCAAGATATGTGCTCCAGTGGATTTTGAGTAATTTAGGTTCCAAAATATATATATATCTATGACAGCGCCCCGGTACGCGCACCTGGGAGCGCACCGGGTGCGCCACGCGAGGTGCGCACGAAAAGCTGATTGGCTCTCGGGTGTCTGTAAACATTCAAAACAGTCCGGAGCGGCCGCCATCTTGTGTATCCGTAGGATTGAGACACAAGATGTGGCCAAAACAAAGGGGGAAATGACCATAAGGGGGCAGGGTAGACCCCCCCTGACCCCCTAGGTTTGATGTGGGGGCTATAAAAGGGCCCCGCGGGACAAACATTTTTTTTTTTTTTTATTTGCGCGGGGGGAGCGCCCGGTACGCGCTCCGGGTAGCGGACCGGGGAGCAGTCCATGGGGAAAGAAGAATGACAGAGTTTTAAAAAAATTTAACCTTTATTTATAAATTGGAGGTAGTTCTAAAAATAACAGTTTTTTTCCTCTTTTTGTTGTTTTATATTTTTTGTGTTTTATGAACATTTTGTACTTTTTCTGGCTTTTATGAACTATTTTTTATGGGGAGAAAAAAAAAACAGGGAATGGAAAATGGCTCAACTGGAGCAAAAAACAAAAAACGGAAAAAATTAGGGTTTTTTGGGGCAATTGTGATTGTCACCAGCAAGGACGATGAGCTTTACGCTCTTTTCCCCATAGGAGATCAGCTTGCCACAATGAATGCATGTAATTCTAAAATCTTCAAATCGTTGTTGAATACAAGGCATTGTCTCCGTTGTTTCTGGTCCCGATGGAGTGGGTTGCTTTCTTTTGGAGGTGGTCCTTGAAGACTGGGGGAGGTTACTGGCCAGTTCCCTGAACTCTGCAGCAGAATAGTTGTTTGGATGCTTGCGGGTCATATGCCTAATCATGGTATTGTTACCAAAAGAATATTTTTTGTTTGGGTTGCCCCTTGAGAGCTCCATGCCACGGATTAGGCAAGTTACCTTGGCCGCATTGACTTTTTTCTTCCCCTCTGGGATTGAAAAAAACTCCCATACAATGTGTGGTTTGGGCTGGTATGGGGTATTTTGTTCAGGCAGCCATCTTCTCCCCTCCTCCTCTTCCTCTTCCTCCTCCTCCTCTTCTTGACCACCAATGTACTGTTGTGGTGGTCCTCTTGGTGGTGGTGGTGGTGGTGGTGGTGCAGATGCTCCAGGTGTTGCTGCTACAGTAGGCCAAACTACCTTGCTGGCTGTCCTGACTTCGGTTTACCGTGGGATGGGTAGGTGCTGAGATGCCTGCCATCAGCGACCTTTGAGGATCTCCTCACTCACTGCTGGCCCCAACTGGACAGCTCGTGAGGCCTTCAGGAGAAATCACAACGGTTCCCAGGAGGTCCCACGGATGTAACCATTTCCGTACGACACAACACAGGTCGTATACCGGGGTTCTCTTAGTTAAGAGGATTCCAGCAATTATATGAGCACTAAGGTCCTGACGAATTGCCCTTATGGCAAGAAACATGTCGACCGCATTCACATCAAGGGTTGAATAAGGATTGGTCCCATTGCCCATCACTCCTTAATACCCCTTTATTTTTAATAAAGCAGCGAGCCTGACCATTAAAATAATCCCCAATGGACTCGACTGACTTTTTTTAGATACACACACCCCCATGCTCACTATTGCACTTCTTAGGCCCCTCACACACACACACCCGTTGGCTCGGAATAAAAGATCTCCACCAAAGTGCAGCTCCCCTTGCTGCCCGACGGGCATTGCACCGCCAGCCTGCCGTAGGAGCAGGATACCGATGATGACGCTGGACGGCCATCGGCTGGGACAACAGTTGTTGTCCTGTCGGTAACCTGTGTGAGGTATCCTTATATTCTGAAAAGGGTCTACACCATTCACTTATCCCTTTATAACTAATGAGAGAAAAGACTAACTGAGCTAAACCACTGGCTCCCACTGGGGAACTTTGTACAATACTCTTTGTTTGCTGTTGCTGCTACAGTAGCCATTTGAAAGTAAAAAATTGTTCTCCGTATTGCTGAAACAGGTCTTCCTCAATCAAAGGACAAAGTCAGAATAAGGAAAAAAGGTGGGGTCTTTCATCATTTGGAAAAAAGAACTGTTCTGGACCAATGAGAAGTGTTATTTTCAGGTCACAAGACCAGGGATTTCATCATTATGAAACCAAAACTGTTCTGCACCAATATAAAGTGTTATTTTCAGGTCACATGACCGACGCGCTTACGCGGCGCGCCCCCGGGCGCGTCGCGTAAGCGCGTCACATGTTTACGTTTCGTATTCGCTCGAGTGCTTCCGGGTGCGCTTACGCTGTGCGTATCACGTGGACGCGGCTACGCGATACGTCACGATGATGTTTTCGCTCGCTGCAATAGCGCTAACGGGATGCTCTCCGGAGCGCGCCCTGGGGCACTTCAAAAGACTACGCTTTCCGGGCCGCTCACCGGGGCGCGCCCCGGGAGCGCTCCAAGGTGAAAAAAAAAATATATATATATATATACATAAAAAAAATTGTTTTAAATATAAATAAAATATAGGATTCATTAATTTTCAAAAATATTACATTTTATAGCTATAGACATTTACTAATAACAACTTTTTGAAATTCAAAGGAAAAGACATAGGTTTGGGGTCTTATATATAGTTAGGAATTAGCATTTAAAAAACCTATGAAATTCACTGAAAAAACCATAGGTTTTACACCAGTTATAGTTAGGAGTTAGCATTTGAAAAATCTTTGAAATTCACTGAAAAAACCATAGGTTTCACACCAATTATAGTTAGGAATTAGCATTTAAAAAACCTATTAAATTCACTGAAAAAACCATAGGTTTCACACCAGTTATAGTTAGCTGGAAGTTTTACTCGCATAAAACCATTGAAATTGCAACGTTATAGTTAGTTGGACTCACTATAACTTGCGCATGCAATGCACTGCTGATGACGTCACATATTACATCACTCATGACATGGTCAGTGACATCACTCATGACATTTTTGTTTTTCGTTTTTCACGGGGGGAGCGCCGGGTACACACACCGGGGAGCGCACCAGGGAGTGTACCATGGGGAAAAAAGAATGACAGACTTTTCAAAAATTGTATGTTTATTAATTTTTCTTTTTGTTGTTTTTTTTTTTATTAAGTACCAACATGTAGGTACCAATGCAGAATCTAAAATGTTATATACACTGTCTCCTTTGTAGATATCTTGCATGTTGTTACAGAAGTTATTGTGGTATATGGCATTCATACCATAGTCTGTCAGGAAAGCAGAAACAACATGGAGGCAGGAGATGATAAAGAGATGTTAAATACACATTGGAGATAAAATAGTGGAAGAAAGGAAGTAACTATGAGCAAACTTACTATGTAACACAAAAAAGTTGCACAGTATACTATAAGTCTCACTTTATATTATAAACATTTTGAAACTACTTGATGAATTACCTATAAAAATGAAAAATGTCCCGAACAATTTTTGATTATTAAATATACATTTATTTTTCTGATTCTTTTTCAAAATTTAATAAAACTTCTAACAATATATTGTCTGGAATGTCCTCTTTTTCATTCTGTGATTCTATTGATTCGACACACTGAACTAATTCATGGTCCAGAGACTCATTTATAAAATCAAAGTTATCATTCTCAGCAATTTTTTCTTCAGGGTTGTTGTCCAAAACAATTTCAAAAGAAATATCCTGTTCTCCTTCCATTTTGTTGCTGTAAATTGCATAAAAAAATAAAAATATCAGTGGAGATAGGGCACTGTTGGGTTTAAGTTCAGACAGGTAGTTTTGATTTTTTAACAGTGAAGTTATCTTTGGGCAGTGTATGGTATCAGGCTGGAATTAGAAATATAAAAAAGTGTATCTGATAAAGCCTAAGTAAATTTATAATTATACAAGAGAAACCTAACTCAATCCATAACTATAACAGAGAAGCCTATCTCAATCTATAACTATTACAGAAGGATAGTATATAACTATCAGAATATTTTTTCTCAAATTAACTTAAAGTGCACAACATACTTCACTTTCCAAAATAACAACTTACCTTTGAGAAAGCAGTTAAAGTTCTCAGTGTAATTCTTTTTCAAATGTACTTCAGGAAGCAGTAGTCAAAATGGCTGTGTTTCCCTCTCTTTTTTTATATATATTCATGTACATAACCAATCAAATGTCAGGAAATAATAGTAGAAAATGAAAGTAACTTTTTAATTGGTTGTAAATTCTAACACTTCATATGTGTTTTTGTCATGTAATTTACCTCAGGATATTTAGTCAGGCCTACAGCCTAAATGTCTCAATGGAATTCCACCAAATTTGGGTAAATTGTAGGGACTGCTATGTAGTAAGGCCTATTCTATATTTGGTGAAAGTGTCTCCAGTGGTTTTTCTGTAAATTACTTTCCCACCTTTTTTTAGGGAGCGCTTACCGGTGCGCGCCCCGGTACGCGCGAGGGCAGCGTTACGGGAGTCCGACATTTTGTGTTTCGGTACAATTGAGACACAAGATGGAGGACAAACAACGTTGGGAATGGGTAGAAGGGGACACGGTAGACACTTCTTGACCCTCTAGGTTTTCTGAGGGGGGTTTAGGAGGCCCATTTATGTCCCCCCCCCCAAAAACATTTTTAAATTTTTCACGGGGGGATCGCCCGGTACGCGCACCGGGAAGCGTACCGGGGAGCGTACTTTGGTGAAAAATAGTGAAAAAAGTTAGAAAAAGAAAATCATTATGAGTGATCAGAGGTAGAGTAGCCCTGAAAAGAGCTTTTGGGTTCTGTGGCTGATTTAAGTGCCTACAAGTAGGTTCCAATGGACAGTCCTAAATTCAGGAGGAATATTCTATTCCCCTCATCTGAGAAGTGCACATCATCTCCTCTGTAGATGTCTTGCATGTTGTAACGCAAGTTATTGTTGTATATTGAACCCATTCCGTAGTCTCTCATGTAAGCAGAAACAGATTTATTCACATGTTTCTGTGCCTTCTCAAATTGTGGACACAATTGGTTGGACCAGTTCCATTTCTGTCTTTGGCATATATTGGAATATACCAAGGCAGTTTGTGGAAAAAGTGTCATCAATTGATCGAAGGTGTCCTTTAAAAGCATTTCCAGACCAACCCCAGTCATAGTTCCCAAGTCATTTCCACCACAGTGCACTATTAAGAGGTCAGGGTTTGGCAGATGCAAAAAGGTTTTCACCAATGGTATCAATTGGTGACATCTCAATCCTCCCTGGCCAATCCACTTGATTTCCACATTTGATAAATCAAGGTTGTGAAAAGTTGTGCTAGCTGCATACCTTTGAGCCAGGTGGATGTAGATATGTCCAATAATCCACACAGAATACATGATGAGAGAAGGTTCTGGTGCAGTCAGATAAAGTGTGGGAATGAAATGGCAGTTGGAACAGTAGGAGTTTACAAAAAAATAATTGTGGAGTTTCTCTGCTCTTGAATCACAAGCAATGATTGGTGGATTCAGATAGTTGAAAACTGAAAGTTAGGGTGCATGGTTGTGTTGTGTGAAAGAAGCAATTTGAATGGTTAAGAAAAAGTCACTAAAAGCAATAATGCCCTGGATAAGCTGGTGTATTGAGAGGTCAAACATCCTTGCTTACATAATTTGCAACATTGTAGAATACACTTTTGAACCTGAGAGTTCAGTTAGGAGGGAGTTGCTATGGTAACAGATAGAAAGGTCTGAGAGGGGGAAGGGTGTTGGTTTGAAAAAAGTGAGGGAAGAGTTTTGATTGGTTGAAATGAGGCATATGTGTGTAGAATTAGAGGTTTTCTCTGCCAGTCTTAGTTTCAGTGTATTGAGTGCACACCTTTTGCTCTGCTAAAGAAAAATTGGTGTGTGTGTCTGACACTGTTCTCAATCTCCCAAAACATTTGTAAAGGTAAGTAATGATTCATTTAATTTAGATAGAGAATTGTTTGCTCTATGGAGAAGATTTGGAAGCAGATAGTGAAGTTTCAGTAGTAAAATTGAATGCTTGTACATAGGACTTGTGCTGTGTTTGTAAAAAGTTATTTAAAAAACGATTTGGGGGTAAATGGATGGCTTATATTTTTGAGAAGAAATTAATAGTGTTTGCCTCATTAAATAAATATATTTGAACCTTTTAGAATGATGTCACTTGCATTACCTCAGATTTGGAAGCTGATTGAGATTCTTTCTTATTGGTTTGTGGCATGTTTTTTGAAAATGCTTGCTATGAACATTTGCAAGATAGGGCATTTGTATTTCATGAAACAGTGAGGTTTCAGTAGTGAAATTGAATGCTTGTACATAGGTCCTGTGTTGTGTTTCTTAAATGTGCTTCCAAAAACGATTTTTGGGGGCAAATCAATGGTATTTACATTTGGGTGTTATTTATGATTGCCGGTGCGTCACTTTTAACATGGGAAAAAAGTGACGCACCGGTGGTGGAAGGCCTTCATAAATAAGGTCCAGAGTTTCTTTGCTGTTGATTTGTGTCTTGCTTTTTAATAATGCTTGCTATGAACATTTGCAAGAAAGAGGATTTGTATTTTGTGAAACAGTGAGGTTTCAGTAGTGAAATTGAATGCTTGTACATAGGTCCTGTGCTATGTTTCTAAAATGTTATTCCAAAAACGATTTTGGTGGCAAATCAATGGTATTTACATTTGGGTCTTATATATGATTGCCTTGTGGCACCGGTGCGTCACCTTTAACATGGGAAGAAAGTGGCACACCAGTGGTGGAAGGCCTTCCTAAATAAGGCCCTGAGTTTCTTTGCTGTTGGTTTGTGTCTTGCTTTTTGATAATGCTTGCTATGAACATTTGCAAGATAGAGGATTTGTATTTTGTGAAACAGTGAGGTTTCAGTAGTGAAATGGAATGCTTGTACATAGGTCCTGTGCTATGTTTCTAAAATGTTATTCCAAAAACGATTTTGATGGCAAATCAATGGTATTTACATTTGGGTCTTATTTATGATTGCCTTGTGGCGCCGGTGCGTCACTTTTAACATGGGAAAAAAGTGACGCACCGGTGGTGGAAGGCCTTCATAAATAAGGCCCTGAGTTTCTTTGCTGTTGGTTTGTGTCTTGCTTTTTGATAATGCTTGCTATGAACATTTGCAAGATAGGGGATTTGTATTTTGTGAAACAGTGAGGTTTCAGTAGTGAAATTGAATGCTTGTACATAGGTCCTGTGCTGTGTTTCTTAAATGTTATTCCAAAAACGATGTTGATGGCAAATCAATGGTATTTACATTTGGGCCTTATTTATGATTGCCTTGTGGCGCCGGTGCGTCACTTTTAACATGGGAAAGAAGTGACGCACCGGTGGCGCAAGGTCTTCATAAATAAGGCCCTGAGTTTCTTTGCTGTTGGTTTCTGTCTTGCTTTTTGATAATGCTTGTTGTGAACATTTGCAAGATAGGGGATTTGTATTTTGTGAAACAGTGAGGTTTCAGTAGTGAAATTAAATGCTTGTACATAGGTCCTGCGCTGTGTTTCTAAAATGTTATTCAAAAAACGATTTTGGTGGCAAATCAATGGTATTTACATTTGGGCCTCATTTATGATTGCCTTGTTGCGCCGGTACGTCACTTTTAACATGGTAAAAAAGTGACGCACCGGTGGCGCAAGACCTTCATAAATAAGGCCCTGATTTTCTTTGCTGTTGGTTTGTGTCTTGCTTTTTGATAATGCTTGCTATGAACCTTTTCAAGATAGGGGATTTGTATTTTGTGAAACAGTGAGGTTTCAGTAGTGAAATTGAATGCTTGTACATAGGTCCTGTGCTGTGTTTCTTAAAAGTTATTCCAAAAATCGATTTTGGGGGCAAATCAATGGTATTTACATTTGGGTGTTATTTATGATTGCCTTGTGGCGCCGGTGCGTCACTTTTAACATGGGACAAAAGTGACGTACCGGTGGCGCAAGGCCTCCATAAATAAGGCCCTGAGTTTCTTTGCTGTTGGTTTGTGTCTTGCTTTTTGATAATGCTTGCTATGAACATTTGTAAGATAGGGGATTTGTATTTTGTGAAACAGTGAGGTTTCAGTAGTGAAATTGAATGCTTGTACATAAGTCCTGCGCTGTGTTTTTAAAATGTTATTCCCAAAACGATTTTGGTGGCAAATTAATGGTATTTACATTTGGGCCTTATTTATGATTGCCCTGTGGCGCTGGTTCGTCACTTGTAACATGGGAAAGAAGTGACGCACCGGTGGTGCAAGGCCTTCATAAATAAGGCCCTGAGTTTCTTTGCTGTTGGTTTGTGTCTTGCTTTTTGATAATGCTTGCTATGAACATTTGCAAACAGGGGATTTGTATTTTGTGAAACAGTGAAGTTTCAGTAGTGAAATTGAATGCTTGTACATAAGTCTTCTGCTGTGTTTCTAAAAAGATAATTTCTCTATGCAGCAAAATATTTTAACCAATCATTATGCAAAAATATGAGTAATCTGAGGGAACATAGATGACATGATTGTGAAATGTGTTAATATATTTCTTGAATCATGCAGATACTATCTAATCAACCTTTTTCTTTGTGTTATTCTAGTCTTGAGTTACTCTCTATTACACCTTTTGTCTGTTTTATACCGTTTCTCTTTCTGACTTTTTTTCTCTCTTCCTGTTACACCCTCTATCTGTCCTATTTCTTGTAACATCCTGTCTCTGATTTACTTCCTCTTACACCCTCTCTGAAACTTACACTCTGTCTCTAACTTTACAGGCTCTCTCTGTTTTAGTCTCTTTTACAACTTTTTCTCTTCTAACACCCTCTCTCTGTGTTAGTTCCTGTTACACCCTTTCTCTGTTTTATACCCTGGTACATCTTTTTTCTGATTTATTCCCTTTTTTTGATTTACTTCCTTTCCCTATTACATCCTTTTTCTGTCTTTCAACATATTATACACTCTCTTTGTCTTAGTCCTTTTGTATGTTTTACTCCCTCTACCTGTTTCTTTGTCTGAGTCTCTCTGTGTTTTTGTGTTACTCCCTCTAGCTGTTTTCTTTTTCTTACTCCTAGTTATATAGGTGCTGTGGTATAAACTTAGATATGTTGGAAATTAGTGTTTATATTGTTTGCTTATTGTGATTACTTTGTTGTTTGCTAATAGTGGTCTATAATGTGTTATTTTTTTCTTTACCACAGATTGAAATCAACATTTAAAAAGTAAGCAAAAATGCCGTCAAGGCAAAGGAGAAGAAAAAATGCCATACGGGAAAATTACAAAATTAGCAACGGAAGTAAAGGAATCCTCTACAACAAGTACTTCAAAAAACACCCAAAAAGGTCATGGTAAGACACCTAAGTCTTTTTTTCGCAACATATGTAAAACAAAAACAAATGTTATCGGTAATGTGAAGATCCAGAAGGAGAGAGCACATTTGAAAAGGAAGGAGAGGCCCTCAAAAAATGTCTCTATTGGAGCAGGAGAGAAGAATATGGATAGCAATAGAAGGTTAAATCAAATTAGGGACATTCATAGACAAATGTTTTGCAATAGGGTAGTTTTAAATTTGCTAAAAAATGAAAAGAAAGGTAAACAGAGAGCTGCTTTTTACAAGAAAAAGAAAAGTGTAGAGAAGATTGTTGATCAGGCTTTTGAAGTTAAGAAAAAATTATGTATTTTAGTAATCAATAGAATTAGGATACTTAATAAGGCAATTGATGTTTTCAAATCGAACAGTAGATGGAAAAGAATAATTAATCGGACTAATTTTTGTGAAGTTTTTTCTAGAGACTGGATGCATAGTTCAAGTTCTGAGCCATTTTTTAATGAGGAGAGTTAATTTCAGGAAAATGATTTGGTGCATGCAGTTGACACCAGTGGTCGAGCATATGAGGTGAAAGATGGTTGTGTGATGGAAAAAGAGAAACTTGTGTCTAGATATGCAGAAGAGGTGTTAGCTGATGAAGCTTTAGGGAGACGTACGAAGGGTCCAGTGTACACATGGAAGTGCAGTAGTATTTGTAGTGTGCGACAGGATTCAATCGATTTGCTTTGAATTTTCTTACGTACATATAGTAAGAAAAGTCTAAAACAAAAAATGAAGATCTTGCAAGAGTTAGATCCTTGCAGAGTGAGAGAAAACACAGGTTTGCATGGGCATTCACTGGCTTGTCTTTCTAGAAAAGTATGTCAGAGTGTTTTTCATCATTTTAGGATGTTAGCAGTGCATCATAATAAGGTGAGGAAATTAGTGAGAAGGTATTATTATGCAAAAAGTCCAGCACTTAAGCTTAAACAGTTAAACAGTACTCTTTTGCATGGATCTGACGTAGATGTGAAGACTATTTGTGAACAAATTGAGTTTCGTTATTTTGGGAACAAAGAGGACAGTGTAGAAATGGATATAGTAATGGATGGTAATGTGGAAGACAATGTACAGATTTCAAGTACAGAAAAGTTTGACGAGGAAATTGCCAAGTTTAAGGTGAAATCAAGTGAAAGGCCTAATTTAACTTGTGTGTGTTGTCGACTTAGTCATTATAAGTTTCAGACTAGGTTAGTTGATTTATATGCAAAATGTGAATTGGAAAATAATAGTGAATGGAAGGGTTTTGTAAGTTATTTGTTGGTGGAGAATTCTTTTGATTTGAGTTTTGATCAGCGTATTTGTAATTATTGTTTTAAAAAATTAAATGAAAATTGAATGCCTGCTAGAGCTGCTCATAATAATCTTCAGTTGATAGATATTCCTTCTGAATTGATGGATTTAAATACTTAGGAATCAATTTTGATTCAATGTGTCCATCCTTTTCAAGCTATTGTTCGCATGGAGCCTATGATAGGGAAATTACCTCCTACAGATTTACAAAGAGGATTAAAGGGAAGAGTTGTTTATTTGCCTCTAGATGTCAAGAAAAATATTGATACAATTGGTGTAGAAAGAGTAGAAGAGGATCCTCTGGTTATTCTAGTTAATGGGGTTCCGACAAAGAGAAAGAAAATCTGGCAAGATTTAGTGGATGTTAGGAAAGTCAAAAAGTCTCCGATTTCTAAGGAAAGAGTAAATAATTTGATGTCATCTCTACAACATACTGTGACAAGGAAATCACCCAAAAATACATATAATTTAAAAAGAAACGAAGAGTCCAAGTACATCAACGACTACAACCCTGTGATTTTGTCCATGTGGAATGCTAACGTGGATATTCAGTTCGTTGCTGACAACTCTATTGCTGTGGCTCGATATGTGACATCTTACATCACAAAAAAAGAAAAGACAGAACTGAAGGAAATGTGGGAGGACATTTCACATGAAAAGAGTCTAAGCAAGAAATTATACAGTTTCAGTCTGAAGATGTTGTCGCATTGAGAAATTGGAGCATACGAATGTTCTGATTGGTTATCATCAGCAAGTCTCTATGCCAAATCAAAAACAATCATTTGGGTGAGTCTAGGTCTTGCTGCAACATGAAACCGAGTTTTGAAATTTGTACAAGAAATTGAATATTTGGCGGAGAAAGAACCAAACAGTACAGACATTTTGAAGACAAACATGTTGGATACATACTATCCAAATAGAAGTACTCATCTTGAGAACACTTGTTTGTATGATGTTCTGCAAAACTACAGTTATAAGAGGAACATCACAGAAGATATCAATAATGGAAAATATGCTGTCATTGGGTATGAAGGATGTCTAGTGAAGCAGAGAAGAGGCCATTTGATTAATCATCGAAAATTGAGTTGCGAAGCTCCAGACAAAAGAGAATTTTACTATTTAGCTCTTTTGCAACTCTTTAAGCCATGGCATACAGAAGAGGAACTACTTGGAGATTTTCTCTGTTATGAAGACTCTTTTAATGCAACTAAGGATACCATAGCATGTCTTGTTTTTCCAAATTATCTGCAAATGTTGAACGAAGAAATAGAGCAAGAAACCACAATTGCTGATGAGATTGCTAGAGACAGTTCTCAAGACAGTCAGAGTTCTACTTCATTGAGTCAGGATCCACTAGGAGGACCAATTATCCAAAATGAAGCTGCAACTGCCATTGATGAGGTAGAAAGAGCTATGGAACAAGCTCAAGAGGATGTAGTTAACTTAAAAGACTTGGTAAAGCAACTAAACGTTGAGCAGAAAAAGATATATGACTAAGTCACAGAACAGATTGAACATGGATTCAGACATGAGAAAAAATTGTGCTCATGTACATCATTTAAGCCTGTTCGACTGTACGTAAGTAGAGAAGCGGGAACAGGAAAAAGTTTTCTGATTAAAGCCATTGCAACTTATTTGCAGAAAAGGACTGAATCACCGCTGTCTTGTGTTGTAACCGCTCCAACTGGACTGGCAGCACATAACATTAAAGGGATTACTCTACATCGTTTACTGATGCTGCCAGTTGAGCATGATAATAAATTGCATTACAACAAGCTATCTGGAGATGCGTGTTCTGAAGTTTCCAGAGTCTTGAAGAAAATGAAACGTCTTATCATTGATGAAGTAAGCATGGTCTCAAATCTAATGCTTGCTTTTGTGCATTTGAGAATGCAAGAAATTCTTAGAACACAGTATGATGTGTTATTTGGAGGAAAACACATTATTGTTTTTGGAGATCAACTGCAGTTGACTCCAGTAAAAGGACAACCAGTGTTTAAAATGCTTACGCATGAAGATACCAGGAAGTCCCTTGGAAGCATTGGAAACGTTAATATATGGTTAAATTTTAATTATGCTAAACTGCTTCAAAATATGCGACAGGCAAAGGATGAAGATTATAAAAATATTCTACAAGATGTAAGAATCTGAAAAGTAAGTGAGCTTGGGAAAGAAGCTTTACATGCTCGATTAATTTCAAATTTGTATCCAAATGAAAACATTCTTCCTGAGAATATTTTAAAAAAAATGACTGAGAAGAAATCTGGGATATGTTTGATGCCAACTCTGCAAGAATTTTCCATCTTCAACAACAAAATGTTAAAGTTAGAAAATGAAGAAATTGTGAAACTAGAAGCAATAGATAAAATAGAGCATATGGGTGCAACAATTCTTTTGTCAAAAAATTTGAAAACAAAATTGGATTCATTAGAGAAAAGTATTTCTAAAACAGCTGGTTTTGAAAAGACTCTGAATGTGTGTTTAAATTGTCGTATCATTTTGAGAAGGAATTTAAATGTTGAAAGAGGTCTGGTAAATGGAGCAATGGGTTATGTTGTTGATTTTGTGAATTATAGAAATAGAGATGGAATTGAATTTTTACAAATAAAATTTGATGGCATTGAGCAAGTACAACAAATCAGTTGTTGTTCTGCTAGATTTCTGCTTGTAAAAGACTTATATGTTCGCCGAAAACAGTTTCCTGTTTGTTTGGCATATGCGGTGACAATTCATAAATCTCAAGGTTTAAGTGTAGATAGTGCTTTGGTGAATATTGGAAGATCTGTGTTTAAAGAGGGTATGGCATATGTGGCATTATCACGAGTCAGAACTTTATCAGGATTGTACTTGATTGAGTGTGATGAGACAAAGATTTGTGCAGATCTAGATTGTGTTAAAGAATACAATAGGTTAAGAAGAGAGTATGCTCCACATTTGCCTCAATATCCTCTGTTTGAAAAAAAACGTGTGGTAGGCCGAAATAGAAGAAATGAGAATAATGGAAACCTGTGATTTTGTCCATGTGGAATGCTAACGTGGATATTCAGTTCGTTGCTGACAACTCTATTGCTGTGGCTCGATATGTGACATCTTACATCACAAAAAAAGAAAAGACAGAACTGAAGGAAATGTGGGAGGACATTTCACATGAAAAGAGTCTAAGCAAGAAATTATACAGTTTCAGTCTGAAGATGTTGTCGCATTGAGAAATTGGAGCATACGAATGTTCTGATTGGTTATCATCAGCAAGTCTCTATGCCAAATCAAAAACAATCATTTGGGTGAGTCTAGGTCTTGCTGCAACACGAAACTGAGTTTTGAAATCTGTACAAGAAATTGAATATTTGGCGGAGAAAGAACCAAACAGTACAGATATTTTGAAGACAAACATGTTGGATACATACTATCCAAATAGAAGTACTCATCTTGAGAACACTTGTTTGTATGATGTTCTGCAAAACTACAGTTATAAGAGGAACATCACAGAAGATATCAATAATGGAAAATATGCTGTCATTGGGTATGAAGGATGTCTAGTGAAGCAGAGAGGAGGCCATTTGATTAATCATCGAAAATTGAGTTGCGAAGCTCCAGACAAAAGAGAATTTTACTATTTAGCTCTTTTGCAACTCTTTAAGCCATGGCATACAGAAGAGGAACTACTTGGAGATTTTCTCTGTTATGAAGACTCTTTTAATGCAACTAAGGATACCATAGCATGTCTTGTTTTTCCAAATTATCTGCAAATGTTGAACGAAGAAATAGAGCAAGAAACCACAATTGCTGATGAGATTGCTAGAGACAGTTCTCAAGACAGTCAGAGTTCTACTTCATTGAGTCAGGATCCACTAGGAGGACCAATTATCCAAAATGAAGCTGCAACTGCCATTGATGAGGTAGAAAGAGCTATGGAACAAGCTCAAGAGGATGTAGTTAACTTAAAAGACTTGGTAAAGCAACTAAACGTTGAGCAGAAAAAGATATATGACTAAGTCACAGAACAGATTGAACATGGATTCAGACATGAGAAAAAAGTGTGCTCATGTACATCATTTAAGCCTGTTCGACTGTACGTAAGTAGAGAAGCGGGAACAGGAAAAAGTTTTCTGATTAAAGCCATTGCAACTTATTTGCAGAAAAGGACTGAATCACCGCTGTCTTGTGTTGTAACCGCTCCAACTGGACTGGCAGCACATAACATTAAAGGGATTACTCTACATCGTTTACTGATGCTGCCAGTTGAGCATGATAATAAATTGCATTACAACAAGCTATCTGGAGATGCGTGTTCTGAAGTTTCCAGAGTCTTGAAGAAAATGAAACGTCTTATCATTGATGAAGTAAGCATGGTCTCAAATCTAATGCTTGCTTTTGTGCATTTGAGAATGCAAGAAATTCTTAGAACACAGTATGATGTGTTATTTGGAGGAAAACACATTATTGTTTTTGGAGATCTACTGCAGTTGACTCCAGTAAAAGGACAACCAGTGTTTAAAATGCTTACGCATGAAGATACCAGGAAGTCCCTTGGAAGCATTGGAAACGTTAATATATGGTTAAATTTTAATTATGCTAAACTGCTTCAAAATATGCGACAGGCAAAGGATGAAGATTATAAAAATATTCTACAAGATGTAAGAATCTGAAAAGTAAGTGAGCTTGGGAAAGAAGCTTTACATGCTCGATTAATTTCAAATTTGTATCCAAATGAAAACATTCTTCCTGAGAATATTTAAAAAAAAATGACTGAGAAGAAATCTGGGATATGTTTGATGCCAACTCTGCAAGAATTTTCCATCTTCAACAACAAAATGTTAAAGTTAGAAAATGAAGAAATTGTGAAACTAGAAGCAATAGATAAAATAGAGCATATGGGTGCAACAATTCTTTTGTCAAAAAATTTGAAAACAAAATTGGATTCATTAGAGAAAAGTATTTCTAAAACAGCTGGTTTTGAAAAGACTCTGAATGTGTGTTTAAATTGTCGTATCATTTTGAGAAGGAATTTAAGTGTTGAAAGAGGTCTGGTAAATGGAGCAATGGGTTATGTTGTTGATTTTGTGAATTATAGAAATAGAGATGGAATTGAATTTTTACAAATAAAATTTGATGGCATTGAGCAAGTACAACAAATCAGTTGTTGTTCTGCTAGATTTCTGCTTGTAAAAGACTTATATGTTCGCCGAAAACAGTTTCCTGTTTGTTTGGCATATGCGGTGACAATTCATAAATCTCAAGGTTTAAGTGTAGATAGTGCTTTGGTGAATATTGGAAGATCTGTGTTTAAAGAGGGTATGGCATATGTGGCATTATCACGAGTCAGAACTTTATCAGGATTGTACTTGATTGAGTGTGATGAGACAAAGATTTGTGCAGATCTAGATTGTGTTAAAGAATACAATAGGTTAAGAAGAGAGTATGCTCCACATTTGCCTCAATATCCTCTGTTTGAAAAAAAACGTGTGGTAGGCCGAAATAGAAGAAATGAGAATAATGGAAAGGGGCGACCATTCGGTCCCCCCGAACGTATGGCGGAGTACCACGATCCCCCCGGGAAGCCATCTTGGGCGGGAGGCGTGTCTCGGCTCGTATGCCCGAAGCGGCGTAGCCGGGGCGCGCCTTTTCCGGCCCTGGAGTGTGCTGGCCTAGACACTGACGCGGCCGGCCACGCCCCAGGGGCAGGCAGGGGCGGGTTTACGCCCGCCCTGAAGACGGATAAAAGGAGCAACAAGCCAAGGAAGCATCCTCTTGTTCCTGTGCTCTGAAGCTGCACCACCTCGCTGCGCGTGAGCTCGAGACAGAACGAAGAGCCAATTTTGAGCGTTGTAATCTTTCTTGTTTGTTTTGCAGATACTCTGTCGGAGAATGCCCAAGAAGGCGGGAAAGCAAATGACTACCGACCAGATGCTGCGGGTTCTTATGAAAGAGGTGACCGACCTAAAGAGGCGAATGGCAGATAAAGACGAGGAAGGGGGGCCGAAACGTCCTTTGGCAGGAGCAGCTCCAGGAGGAAAAGGCAAGAGGCCCAGAAGGGGAGCAGCTGGGGGAGACATCCCGGTTCCCTGTACCCCACTCGAAGCACCAACTCCCGTGCCGGAGGAAGGGAATCCGATTCCCGTGGTGGTCACCCCCGTGTCCGGGGAGGATATGCCGCCCGAGCTGGCAGCACAATTAGCAGCGTGGTTGGGTAAAGGTAGCAAGGGCGCCACGGCTGACGACGCGCAGGTGTTGATGAAGCAACTGCGTGAAACAAGGGAAGCGACGAGGGCACCATCGCCGGCTGCGGCAGTAGAGAAACCACCTGGGACAGGTCCAGTCGCAGATACAGCTTCCGGTTCAGGTAAGCGGCCATTGCCGATTGCGAGGGATGAGTCGGCACCCTCTCGAAGGGAAAAGTTGGGTCAACATGTCCCTCTGGCTATCAAAGAGAAGATATGGGCAGAGGAGTATATAAACATCTTCTCGTTGCTTACCGATCATTATGAGATGGAGCATGTTAAGAGCCAGAAGGAGCTCATGCATCCGAGTGTTTGGCGCGCAAAGATGGCCGCCTTTAAGGTAAATGAAAACATTGGCAATTGGGGCAAAGCATGGGGGATTTTTACATCCATCATGGGTGAACGTAGGCCCGAATTGCTGTCCGAATTGCCGATTTATCAGTCACGGATCATGGGGTATTCTGTATCACACGAGGGCAATCAATGGTTCTGTTACGATAATATTTTCAGAAAAGCGAAAGAACATGATAAAAACTTAACTTGGGATTGTTATGATTCTGTGTCTTGGTCCAAAATGGAAGATACTGGTATGTTGAAGTTGCCATTGGTAGGGAGTAGCGTGGGTGAATCCTCCCGCCAATATGCTGGGACGCCCTTTCGATCAGGTACGAGTAACGACAACCACTCGAGGCCAATCGGCAACGCAGGAAAAAGGGGGATTTGTTGGAACTTTAACAGGGGTAAATGTACCAGGCCCCAGGGGTCATGCAAATTTAGGCACGAATGTGGTGGGTGTGGGCAATCATCCCATCCTGAGTCCATGTGCAGAGCCAAAACGGGTGATAACGGGGGTAGAGGAGGCGCCAAACAGGTCTGACATAGTCCGAGGGGCGCCTTTACCTACTCCGATTGATACCATGGCAATGATTCCCTGGCTCAGCGAATACCCGGATCACGCTTCCGCTGGGGTGTTGCGGAACGGGTTTTCATATGGTTTCCGCATCCCAGTGGGGAAGTTTCAGGGTATAGCGAAATGTAAAAACCAGATATCGGTCTTGCAGCATACGACCGTGGTACAGGAAAAGATCGGGAAAGAGGTTACTCGAGGTCGAGTCGCCGGTCCATTTAATGTGCCACCAGTTGCTAACTTTGTTTGTTCCCCTTTAGGGGTGGTCCCCAAGAAGGACCCGGGTGAGTTTCGGCTGATACATAATTTATCAGCCCCACGAGGTCTTTCCGTAAACGATGCGATAGACCCGGAAGTGTGTTCGGTGCGGTACGCATCCTTCGATGAGGCCGTAGCCATATTGAATCGCCTGGGGCCCGGTGCGCTGATGGAAAAATCTGATATCGAGTCAGCGTTCCGGTTGCTCCCGGTACATCCAGACGATCAGCGTCTCCTTGGTTTCATGTTTCAGTGTCACTATTACATGGATAGGTGTATGCCGATGGGGTGCTCTATATCTTGTGCCTATTTTGAAAAGTTCAGTTGTTTCCTGCAATGGGTCTTCACAAAGAAGACGGGGTTTCGACATGTTATGCATTATCTCGATGACTTTTTGTTTCTGGGGGCAGCCGGGGATCCGGAATGTGGACAGGCTTTGACTCAATTTTGTGTCTTGATGAATCAGTTTGGCGTGCCATTGGCACCAGGTAAGACTGTGGGTCCCTCGACTTGCCTCGAGTTTCTGGGGATCGAGCTCGACTCCGAAGAAGGTTGTTTTCGTTTACCAGGTGACAAAGTGTTAAGATTCAGGGCATCCCTGCAAATGTGTATAAATGAGTCTAAGGTTAAGCTACATCAATTACAACAATTGGTGGGACAGTTGAATTTTGCCCTAAGAGTAATACCGATGGCCCGCCCCTTTTCCCGCTCGATCGCTCAAGCCATGGCCGGCCTGAAGGAGGGTCATCATCGCACAAGGCTCTCGGCAGAGGTTCGCCAGGACATGCGCATTTGGTTGGCATTTCTGGCGGATTTCAATGGTCGAATTGTCTGGAACAAACCGGCGGTGTCCTCTGAGGAGCTGGGGCTGTGGACAGATTCGGCAGGGAGCATTGGTTTTGGTGCCATATTCGGCACTCAGTGGTCGGCACAAAAATGGCCGTCATTGTGGCATGATAGTGGACTGACAAGTAACATTGCTTTCCTGGAACTTTTCCCCATTCTGGTGGCCCTGAGAACTTGGCCCGAGGGGTTCAGAGATCACTCTGTGGTATTCTGGTCTGATAACATGACCGTGGTTGAGTGTATCAATAGCCAGGCAGCACGATGCAAATGGATTCTGAGATTGCTCAAGGAAATTGTATTACTGTGTATGCAATTGAATGTGCTATTTAAGGCAAGACATGTCCCGGGGGTGATGAACCAGGCGGCTGATGCGCTTTCTCATTTTCGTATGCAGGCCTTCTGGGGTTTTCTGCCCACAGCGGACCCGGTGGCGGCACCCTTTCCCGAAGCTCTCTGGTCTCTCGGTGCCCCGAACTTCGTAACCTCGTGGGAGAGAGTTTAGCACCCAGGACGAGGAAGGCATATGAAGGGGCGTTCCGTTCCTATTGGGCCTTTTTGGGGGCTGCTAGAGGGGACCTTTGGGCCCAGGAGGAGTGGGTAGTGAAATTTCTGCTGTCTTTACATCAGGCAGGCAAATCAGTGGCTACGGCCCAGAGGCATCGGGCTGCCATTTCCTTTGTTGCTAGGGCTCATGGGATCCAGGACCCGACAGCGTCTTTCGTTGTGCAAAAGGCGCTACGTGGGTGGCAACGCCTTGAGGGTCGCAGAGTAGATGAAAGGCGCCCGATAGGTTTGGATAGGTTGGCCCTGTTATTATCCGTACTCCCTGCAACGTGTTCATCCACGTATGAAACAGTGTTATTCCGAGCCGCTTTTACGCTGGCATTCCATGGGGCTATGCGGGTAAGCGAATTAGTGGCAAGGAACAAGCAGGATGTGATGGGGGGACTGTGCCGGGAGCACGTTCAGGTCAGAGGGGGGACAATGACTGTCTCGTTTGCCAGGTCCAAGACCGATCAGGGTGCGATGGATGATTGCATAATCATACAAAGGATTCCCGAGTCCTCCATGTGCCCGGTGAGTTGTGTAGAGGAATATTTAACACAAAGGGTGGCATCATGGGGGGGCACCTTGTTGAGACACGCTGACGCCACCCCACTGACGAGGTTTCAGTTTCAGCGGGTGCTTGCGATGTCGATTGCCGCTGCGGGCTTGAACCCGGGCGAGTTTGGGACCCATTCCTTTCGGATAGGGGCTGCTACAGAGGCTACAGCCAGGGGTCTGAATGTCGAACAAGTTAAACGTGTGGGGCGTTGGTCCTCCAATTGTTATAAAAGGTATGTGCGGTTGCACATGTTGTGAAGCTGTATGATGTACTCACGCTTCTTGTTTTTGTTTGGTTTCAGTTGCACAAGCCTGCGAGGCGGGGCGGACTATGCAGTCGACCCATCACCGGGCCAGCGGTCAGACATCACCGGCTGTGAAAAAGGAGGTGTGGGTCGTGGGCCACTCATACGTGAGGCGTGCCGCGGACATATTCAAAGCAGGTGACATGATTCACGTGGCTGGGGAATACGGGTACAGTGTGTCTTTCTACGGAAGGGGCGGACTCTGTATTGACCAGTTTCAATCATTTTTCGAGGGTTTACTAGGGCGGACAAGGTCACCGCCGTCTATAGTCATAGTACATCTTGGGGGCAATGATTTGGTCGCCACTGGTAGACGACTGCTTCTTGAGGCGATGCTTTCCACTGTAAGTTGGTTAGCAAGAAGAGTTCCAGGGTGCACAATTGCATGGTCCCATATGATCCCACGAAAAGTATGGCGGGGGGCTATTTCTGTTTCTGCTCTAAATCATTCAGTAAGGAAAGTTAATAACAAAGTGAGTAGATTGTTCCATTCCAATACACTGCATTCTATTTCGCATGGTTGTATTACTGGTGACAGTGTGTATTTGGGGGATGGTGTTCATTTGTCCCGGGTGGGGAACGAGTTACTCATAGGAGACTTGATAGCTTGGCTAAAGACTTTAAGACATGACCTTTAGGTAGGAGTGTTGTGGGGGGTCCGGATAGCCGGTCAACTATCCGGCCTGTGGCGGTAAGGTCATGATCGGTGAGCACTAATTGGAAGACCCCTATGAGTGGACGTCACCCATTACGGAGGGGAGCGCTCGAGGGAGGTGGCCATTGGCCCCTCAACGGGGAGGCCGTCCCTTCTAAGGATGGGCCGCCGAAAAGGAAAGGAAAGGCGGTCAAGGCCCCTTCCTGGGTAGGAGGGGCTACAGCCCCCTCCTGGAGAATTTACCGGGGCCAGGACATCTGCGACGGCAGATGTGGTAAGTTGTGTGGGGTTTGGGGGGGGGTCTACGCTACCTTCTAGATACCTCACACGAGTCCTCGGACGACCTTTAAGTGGCGTCGAGTTTATTGGGGCCCCCGTCAAGTCAAGGGAAATTGGTAGTTGCACTTGAGGTACACCTCTGTGCGGTCGCCCCTCACAAGTGAGGGGGATATTTCTGGTTTAGGGATCTTGACACCGGTTACGACCTTGCCGTTGGCCCTTAAACGTTAGGATGTACAATTTCAAAAATTTCAAGTTAAATGTTTTGTAGGATGTTAGTTCGGCTAGGAGAACCTTTGTATTAGAGAATATGTTAAGGTTAGCCAAACATCGCAATGTGGTAATGAAATTGTACATAATATGAAACTGTTATTTTAATGTTTTAATTTTGTTTCATATTTTAATAAATACGGCCGGGAGGGTCACTCCCTCCCGTCTTCCAAAAGTTCAGAACTGTTTCCGGTTTCCCATCCTTGGGGATTGTGTTGAGAGGGGGTGGCGGGTATCTCAGCCATATTGCAGTGAGGTAGTAGCAAAAAGACAAAAAGTAAATGAAACTGTAATTCAAAACAGAAAGAAAAAGGATTCTGATGAAAATGTTGTTGGATTTCAGTTTGAAAACAGTTCTGGTGTCAACTGCTATGCTAATGTATCAAAAATGTTGTGGCTTCTCAGTTATCAATTTCAGGAAGAACCATTACAACTGTAGCTATTATTTATCATGAAGGTCCTTCGACAACATCAGGACATTATACATGCTACATAAAATGTCAAAAAGGTTGGAGTTACTGCAATGATTCTCATTTGACTTATAAACAACGTTTGCCATATGACTTTAAAAATTCTTACCTAGTGTTTTTAAAACCAAAGTTTTAGTGAAGGTAATTGACGGGAGTAGTTAATAAAATTTAGTTAGTTAGTTAGTCTAATGTTTAAAATTATTTATCTCATATAGGTACTGTAAGTGGTTCTCATAGTAAGTGATATCAGTTTTATAGGAAATGTTGAACATGAGTGATCAAAAAAGGGAATATGAATATTTAAAGATTGTTAAAATGTTATATGAGCTTTTCTTTGAAAACTTCGGGTAAACAGTAATTTCAGAGTTTAATTAGAGAAATTGTAAAAAAAAATACTCATATATCTGACACTATTTGGCCGTAAGGAAAGTGTAAGTTATGATGTTCTTAGATCTTTTTTCATAGGAAGTCGATGAAATGGAAGTTATAGAGAACAGCAGACTTTTTTTCCACCAATAGGACCTTCACTATCTACTATTTGGCCTCAAGGAAAAGTAAGTGAATCAAAGATTAGTGTACATTTATGATTTGTAAGTTTTTATGTTTTTTTTTAAACACAATCTTTTAGATTGTGTTCTTTTTTCCCCGCTGTTATATGATGAAGAGTTTGAACTCACTAATTTAAGTGAAATTCAATATATTCTGAGAACAGCAAAAATAAACAATGTAACATATTGTATAAGTCATATGGCTGAGATACCCGCCACCCCCTCTCAACACAATCCCCAAGGATGGGACACCGGAAACGGTTCTGAACTTTTGGAAGACGGGAGGGAGTGACCCTCCCGGCCGTATTTATTAAAAATATGAAACAAAATTAAAACATTAAAATAACAGTTTCATATTAATGTACAATTTCATTTCCACATTGCGATGTTTGGCTAACCTTAACATATTCTCTAATACAAAGGTTCTCCTAGCCGAACTAACATCCTACAAAACATTTAACTTGAAATTGTACATCCTAACGTTTAAGGGCCAACGGCAAGGTCGTAACCGGTGTCAAGATCCCTAAACCAGACATATCCCCCTCACTTGTGAGGGGCGACCGCACAGAGGTGTACCTCAAGTGCATTTACCAATTCTCCTTGACTTGACGGGGGCCCCAATAAACTCGACGCCATTTAAAGGTCGTCCGAGGACTCGTGTGAGGTATCTAGAAGGTAGCGTAGACCCCCTCCCAAACCCCACACAACTTACCACATCTGCCGTCGCAGATGTCCTGGCCCCGGGAAATTCCCCAGGAGGGGGCTGTAGCCCCTCCTACCCAGGAAGGGGCCTTGACCGCCTTTCCTTTTCTTTCGGCGGCCCATCCTTAGAAGGGACCGCCTCCCCGTTGAGGGGCCAATGGCCACCTCCCTTGAGCGCTCCCATCCGTAATGGGTGACGCCCACCCATAGGGATCTTCCAATTACTGCTCACCGATCATGACCTTACCGCCCGACCAAAATAAATACGACAATTCTAACTAAATTACTAAATGACTAAATTACTAAAAGACAGTAACAATTACAACTTATTAAAAGGCGTGATTACTCATCAACACTAGTGCATCATTATTTTATTTGCAAAACAAACTACAATTTGACCATTCTTTATTGCATATTCAAAGTTATCACGACAATCATCACAACCTGCAAAAAATTAGCGTTACCACATCAAACTTTATTCAAAACCACTTGCTGTCCTCAGGGGCTGGTGGGTGGGTCAAAATTGGCTCTTCGTTCCGTCTCGAGCTCACGTGCAGCGAGGAGGTGCAGCTTTAGAGCACAGGAACAAGAGGATGCTTTCTTGGCTTGTTGCTCCTTTTATCCGTCTTCAGGGCGGGCGTAAACCCGCCCCTGCCTGCCCCAAAGGGCGTGGCCGGCCGCGTCAGTGTCTAGGCCAGCCCACTCCAGGGCGGGAAAAGAGCGCGCCCCGGCTACGCCGCTTCGGGCATACCAGCCGAGACGCGCCTCCCGCCCAAGATGGCTTCCCGGGGGGATCGTGGTACTCCGCCATACGTTCGGGGGGACCGAATGGTCGCCCCTTTCCTTATGGCTGAGATACCCGCCACCCCCTCTCAACACAATCCCCAAGGATGGGACACCGGAAACGGTTCTGAACTTTTGGAAGACGGGAGGGAGTGACCATCACCCCGGCCGTATTTATTAAAAATATGAAACAAAATTAAAACATTAAAATAACAGTTTCATATTAATGTACAATTTCATTTCCACATTGCGATGTTTGGCTAACCTTAACATATTCTCTAATACAAAGGTTCTCCTAGCCGAACTAACATCCTACAAAACATTTAACTTGAAATTGTACATCCTAACGTTTAAGGGCCAACGGCAAGGTCGTAACCGGTGTCAAGATCCCTAAACCAGACATATCCCCCTCACTTGTGAGGGGCGACCGCACAGAGGTGTACCTCAAGTGCATTTACCAATTTCCCTTGACTTGACGGGGGCCCCAATAAACTCGACGCCATTTAAAGGTCGTCCGAGGACTCGTGTGAGGTATCTAGAAGGTAGCGTAGACCCCCTCCCAAACCCCACACAACTTACCACATCTGCCGTCGCAGATGTCCTGGCCCCGGGAAATTCCCCAGGAGGGGGCTGTAGCCCCTCCTACCCAGAAAGGGGCCTTGACCGCCTTTCCTTTTCTTTCGGCGGCCCATCCTTAGAAGGGACCGCCTCCCCGTTGAGGGGCCAATGGCCACCTCCCTTGAGCGCTCCCATCCGTAATGGGTGACGCCCACCCATAGGGATCTTCCAATTACTGCTCACCGATCATGACCTTACCGCCACAGGCCGGATAGTTGACCGGCTATCCGGACCCCCCACAACACTCCTGCCTAAAGGTCATGTATTAAAGTTTTCAACCAAGCTATCAGGTCTCCTATGAGTAACTCGTTCCCCATCCGAGACAAACGAACACCATCCCCCAAATACATACTGTCCCCTTTAATACAACCATGCGAAATAGAATGCAGTGTACTTGAACGGAACAGTCTACTCACTTTATTATTAATTTTCCTTACTGAATGATTCAGAGCAGAGACCGAAAGAGCCCCCCGCCACACTTTCCGTGGGATCATATGGGACCATGCAATTGTGCACCCTGGAACTCTTCTCGGTAACCAACTTACCGTGGAAAGCATCGCCTCAAGAAGAAGTCGTCTACCAGTGGTCACCAAATCATTGCCCCCAAGATGTACTATGACTACAGACGGCGGTGACCTTGTCCGCCCTAACAAACCCTCGAAAAATGATCGAAACTGGTCAATACAGAGTCCGCCCTTTCCGTAGAAGGACATACTGTACCCGTATTCCCCAGCCACGTGAATCATGTCACCTGCTTTGAATACGTCCGCGGCACGCCTCACGTATGAGTGGCCCACGACCCACACCTCCTTTTTCGCAGCCGGTGATGTCTGACCGCTGGCCCGGTGTTGGGTTGACTGCACAGTCCGCCCCGCCTCGTAGGCTTGCGCAACTGAAACCAAACAAAAACAAGAAGCGTGAGTACATCATTACAGCTTCACAACATGTGCAACCGCACATACCTTTTATAACAATTCGAGGACCAACGCCCCACACGTTTTACTTGATCGACATTCAGACCCCTGGCTGTAGCCTCGGTAGCAGCCCCTATCCGAAAGGAATGGGTCCCAAACTCGCCGGGGTTCATGCCCGCGGCAGAAATCGACATCGCAAGCACCCGCTGAAACTGAAACCTCGTCAGTGGGGTGGCGTCAGCGTGTCTCAACAAGGTCCCCCCCCATGATGCCACCCTTTGCGCTAAATATTCCTCAACGCAACCCACCGGGCACATGGACGACCCGGGAATCCTTCGTATCATTATGCAGTCCCCCATCGAACCCTGATCGGTCTTGGACTTGATAAATGAGACAGTCATTGTCTTCCCCCTGACCTGAACGTGCTCTCGGCACAGTCCCCCCATGGTATCCTGCTTGTTCCTTGCTACTAGTTCGCTTACCCGCATAGCCCCATGGAATGCTAGCACAAAAGCGGCTCGGAATAACACTGCTTCATACTGGGATGAACACGTTGCAGGAAGTACCGATAACAACAAAGCCAACCTATCCAGACCTATCGGGCGCCTTTCATCTACTCTGCGACCCTCAAGGCGTTGCCACCCACGTAGCGCTTTTTGCACAACGAAAGACGCAGTCGGGTCCTGGATCCCATGGGCCCTTGCCATAAAGGAAATGGCGGCCCGATGCCTCTGGGCCGTAGCCATTGATTTGCCTGCCTGATGTAAGGACAGCAGAAAATCCACTACTAGTTCTTCCTGGCCCCAAAGCTCCCTCCTAGCAGCCCCCACAAAGGCCCAGTAGGATCGGAACGCCCCTTGGTATGCCTTCCTCGTCCTGGGTGCTAAACTCTCTCCCACGAGGTTCTGTAATTCGGGGCACCGAGAGACCAGAGAGCTTCGGGGAAGGGTGCTGCCACCGGGTCCGCTGTGGGCAGAAAACCCCAGAAGGCCTGCATACGAAAACGAGAAAGCGCATATTCATTACCCCGGGCACATGTCTTGCTTTGAATAGTACATTCAACTGCATACACAATAACACAATTTCTTTGAGCAATCTCAGAATCCATTTGCATCGTGCTGCCTGGCTGTTGATACACTCAGCCACGGTCATGTTATCAGACCAAAACACCACAGAGTGATCTCTGAACCCTTCGGGCCAAGTTTTCAGGGCCACAAGAATGGGAAATAGTTCCAAAAAGGCAATGTTACTTGTCAGTCCACACTCATGCCACCATAACGGCCATTTTTGAGCCGACCATCGTGTGCCGAATATGGCACCAAAACCAGTGCTCCCTGCCGAATCTGTCCACAGCCCCAGCTCCTCGGAGGACACCGCCGGTTTGTTCCAGACAATTCGACCATTGAAATCCGCCAGAAATGCCAACCAAATGCGCATGTCCTGACGAACCTCTGCCGATAACCGTGTGCGATGATGACCCTCCTTCAGGCCGACCATGGCTTGAGCGATCGAGCGGGAAAAAGGGCGGGCCATCGGCATGACTCTCAGGGCAAAATTCAGCTGTTTCGCCAGTTGTTGCAACTGATGCAGCCTGACCTTGGACTCGCTAATACAAGCTTCCAGGGCAGCCCTGAATCTTATCACCTTCTCTTTAGGTAATCTAAAACAACCTTCCACAGAGTCAAGTTCGATCCCCAGGAACTCGAGGCAAGTCGAGGGACCCACAGTCTTACCTGGTGCCAATGGCACACCGAAATGCTTCATTAAAGTACAAAATTCATTCAAAGCCTGTCCACATTCCGGACCCCCGGCCGCCCCCAGAAACAAAAAATCATCGAGATAATGCATGACATGCTGTAAACCCGTCTTCTTTGTGAAGACCCATTGCAGAAAACAACTGAACTGTTCAAAATATGCACAAGAAATAGAGCAACCCATTGGCATACATCTATCCATGTAATACTGACCCTGAAACATGAAACCAAGGAGACGCTGATCGTCTGGGTGTACCGGGAGCAACCGGAACGCTGACTCAATATCGGACTTTGCCATCAGCGCCCCGGGCCCTAGGCGATTCAACATGGCCACGGCCTCATCGAAAGATGCGTACCGCACCGAACACACATCCGGGTCTATTGCATCATTTACGGACAGACCACGTGGGGCTGATAAATTATGTATCAGTCGGAACTCACCCGGGTCCTTCTTAGGGACCACCCCCAAAGGAGAACAAACAAAGTTAGCACACGGTGGCTCATCAAATGGACCGGCGACTCGACCTCGAGTAACCTCTTTCCCAATCTTTTCCTGTACCACGGTCGTATGTTGCAAGACCGATATTTGATTTTTACATTTTCTTACACCCTGAAACTCCCCCACTGGGATGCGGAAACCATATGAAAACCCGTTCCTCAACACCCCAGCGGAAGCGTGGTCCGGGTATTCGCTGAGCCAAGGAATCATTGCCATGGTATCAACCGGAGTAGGTAAAGGCGCCCCTCGGACTATTTTAGACCTGTTTGGCGCCTCCTCTCCCCCCGTTATCACCCGTTTTGGCTCTGCACATGGACTCCGGATGGGATGGCTGCCCACACCCTCCACATTCGTGACGGAATTTACATGACACCTGGGGCCTCGTACATTTACCTCTGTTGAAGTTCCAACAAATCCCCCTTTTACCTGTGTTGCCGTTCGGCCTCGAGTTGTATTCGTTACCTGTACCTGATCGAAAGGGGGTCCCGGCATATTGGCGGGAGGATTCACCCCCGCTACTCCCTACTAATGGTACTTTTAACATACCAGTACTCTCCATTTTTGACCATGAAACAGAATCGTAACAATCCCAAGTTAAGTTTTTATCGTGCTCCTTTGCTTTTCTAAAAATATTATCGTAACAGAACCACTGATTGCCCCCATATGATACGGAATATTCCATGATCCGTGTCTGGTATATCGGCAATTCGGACAGCAACTCGGGTCTAAGGTTCGCCCATGATGGAGGTAAAAATTCCCCACGCCTTCCCCCAAGTGCCAATGTTTTCATCAACTTTAAAGGCGGCCATCTTTGCGCGCCAAACACTCGGATGCATGAGCTCCTTTTGCCTCTTAACATGCTCCATCTCATAATGATCGGTAAGCAACGAGAAGATGTTTATATACTCATTTGCCCATATCTTCTCCTTAATAACCAGAGGGACATGTTGACCCAACTTTTCCCTTCGTGAAGGTGCAGACTCATCCCTCGCAATCGGCAATGGCCGCTTACCTGAACCGGAAGCTGTATCTGCGGCTGGACCTGTTCCTGGTGGTTTTTCTACTGCCGCAGCCGGCGTGATAACTGGCGATGATGCCTTCGCCGCCTCCCTCGTTTCACGCAGTTGCTTCATCAACACCCGTGCGTCGTCAGCCGTGGCGCCCTCGCTTTCCTTCCCCAACCGCACTGCTAATTGTGCTGCCAGCTCGGGCGGCATATCCCCCCCGGACACGGGGGTGATCACCACGGGAATCGGATTCCCCTCTGCCGGCACCGGAGTTGGCTCTTCGAGTGGGGCACAGGGAACCGGGATGTCCCCCCCAGCTGCTCCCCTTCTGGGCCTCTTGCCTTTTCCTCCCGGAGCAGCTCCTGCCAAAGGTCGTTTCGGTCCCCCTTCCCCGTCTCTATCCGCCATCCGTTTCTTCAGATCGGTCACTTCTTTCATGAGTATACGCAGCATCTGGTCGGTAGTCATTCGCTTTCCGACTTTCTTAGGCATTCTCCGACAGAGTATCTGTAAGACAAAAAGAAAGATTACCACGCTCAAAATTGGCTCTTCGTTCCGTCTCGAGCTCACGTGCAGCGAGGAGGTGCAGCTTTAGAGCACAGGAACAAGAGGATGCTTTCTTGGCTTGTTGCTCCTTTTATCCGTCTTCAGGGCGGGCGTAAACACGCCCCTGCCTGCCCCAAAGGGCGTGGCCGGCCGCGTCAGTGTCTAGGCCAGCCCACTCCAGGGCGGGAAAAGAGCGCGCCCCGGCTACGCCGCTTCGGGCATACCAGCCGAGACGCGCCTCCCGCCCAAGATGGCTTCCCGGGGGGATCGTGGTACTCCGCCATACGTTCGGGGGGACCGAATGGTCGCCCCTTTCCATTCTATAGTTTGTATTGTGTAATTTATATTATATTCCCATTGTCTCACACTCATTTTCCTTTTTCCACCCTTATTTAGCTCTCTTTACTCACTTACACTGCCTTTCTTTCACTTTGTTTCATCGCTGTTCCTTTACTCCAATTCTTTCACAACTCCTCAATCCAATTTCAACAGTCTGCATTTCCTCTCTCCCTTGCACCACTTTTCAGATTTCTCACATTCTCTCAGTACCACTGCTTTAGTTCTCTTCCCCTCTTTTTCCTTCTTTTGCTCCTTTACTCTTTTTCCTTTCTTCACTTATTGTACTGCAGTTCACTCAGTCCTTCCCTTTGTCTTTCTGTGTACTTACTTTCTCACTCCTTTTTTCCTCTATCGTTCTATATTAACCTCATTCCTTTCATCCCTTCACTCTGTGACTCCCCTTCACTCACTCTCAGTCATCTTCCATTCCTCTTTCTTATTAATGGATCCTCATTTAGACTCCTTTCCTTTTCACTCATTTTGCCTTTTACTTTCTTTTCTTTCCTGATTTCGTTTTGGTATCTCACATTCTTTTAGTATCTTACTTATCTTCAGTAATTTGTTCTCCTTCTATTTCTTTTTCCCTCTTTTTTGTCTTTCTACATTACTTTATTTCTGTTTTTGTATCCTTCACTCTTGCTTTATTTCTTAGTACACTTTTTTTGATTTTTTACCTTACCTTCTATTTTAAAATATATATTTTACTATATTATAACTTGTTTTTTCTTTTGTCTTTCACAGATACAAAGTGTAGTTTAAACATGCAAGTACGTTTTTATTAATTATATGGTAAGTCTGACTACAAAATGTAGTTTGTCATCACCCTTTGCTTTAACCTCACTACTTTTCTCTCACCCTACCTCACACCTGTTTCCTTACTCTGCTTCCCTCACTTATTCTTATCCTCCATGTTTACTTCTCTTTTCCTTACTTTCCTACCACATTCAACTTCTTTCAGTGCCCCTGCTCATCCACACTCCCTCACTTGCCTTTTTTTCTGGTTCACTTAGTCCCTTTCTGACACTCCTTCCTTTACTCTCTCTGTTCTTTCTCTCTGTCACTCCCCATGTCTTATTCACTTTTATCCACCCTCTTTCACTCCTCTTTACTTACACTCACTGTTATTTTCTTTCCCTCCGTCACCACTATTCCTTTTCTCTGGTTCCGTCACTACCTGTCATTCCCCATCCTTTACTCTCCTTTCTTTTACTTTCATCACCCATTCACATTCCCCCAGAACCTCTGCTTTAGTCTTCTTCCTCTTTCTTCTCTTCTTTTGCTCCCTTATTTATTTTCCTTTTCTCAGTTACTTCCTCTTATACCTTTTCTCTGTTTTACTAGCTATTACACAGTCCCTCTGTGTTTCTCCCTCTAGCTCTCTTTCTCTTTACACCACTCTCTGTGTCCCCATTCCTCATGCTCACTCATTTATTATTTTTTTTCTTGAGTCTTGAGGTCATGAGTGATGTCACTGACCATGTCATGAGTGATGTAATATGTGATGTCATCAGCAGTGCATTACACGCGCAGGTTATAGTGAGTCCAACTAACTATAAAGTGGGAATTTCAATGGTTTTATGTCAGTAAAATTTCCAGGTAACTATAACTGGTTTGAAACCTATGTTTTTTTCAGTGAATTTAATAGCTTTTTTAAATGCTAATTCCTAACTATAACTGGTGTGAAACCTATGGTTTTTTCAGTGAATATATATATATATATATATATATATATATATATATATATATATATATATATATATTCACTGAAAAAACCATTGGTTATAGACCATATATAGTTAGGGATTAGCATTTACAAAACCTTAATTTACTCGCACAAAACCATTGAAATTCGCATATATAGTTAGTTGCAGGAACTATATATCGCGCACCCGCAATCCACTGCTGATGATGTCACATATTACATCACTCATGACATGGCCAGTGACATCACTGATGACATCATCCAGTGACTGTATGTTTCTGTAAAGTTAAAATATGTCTTACATATTCAAGAATGAGTGGATGTAGAAGTGTCTGGATGAAGGATTTAGTAGGTGCATGACTGACTGTATGAGAGAGTGATTAAATGTGTCTCACTGAGTGCATGGGTTAGTGACTAAACTGTCTTAATTTGTGCATCATTATAACTGTTGCTCTGTAAACTGCTGCATGTGTTGATCAGTAGATTTATGATTAACTATATGGGTTATTGATTGGTTGCCCAAGTATTTGTATGGGAGAGTGAGTGTGTGTGTGGGTGGCTGGGAGGTGTATGACTCTGTGCATAGATGTGTGAGCAGTTGATTCACTAGATGTATGGGTTCAGAAGTGCATGTGGAAACAGCTGTATGGGCGGTTGACTGTGTGCATGAGTGTATTGGTGAGTGAATGGATATCTCAGTGCTACATGTCAAAGTAAGTACATATGTAAAACACAGTACATGTGAGAGTTGACATATATAAATAACTGCATAAGAGCCAGTGAATGTGTGAGTGGCTGTATGGATCATTGTGAGTTTGTATCAGGGATTGTATAAGAGAGTAAATATGTGTTAGTATATGTTTGAATAAGTAAGGTGTGTATAACTGTAAAGTTGAGGAAATGGAGGTGTGATTGATTTTCTGCATGAGTGACTAGGTGTGTGAGTACCTCCATGGATGAATGACAGTCTGTGAGTTTACACTGATTGTATCTAAGGTTATATTAGAATCTGAAGAGGTTCATCGTATTATCACTTGAATGATATCATCATTGATGTGATGAGTAATGTCAAATGAGATGTCATCAGTGAATTTCAATGGTTTTTTATTAGCAAATATCAAAAGCTGTAAAATGTATTCTTATTCTAATTCACAAATATATTTGATATATTTTTGTATTATATTTTTTTAATTTAATTTATATTATAGTTTAAATAATTTTTTCTAGTTTCGCTGCCGGTCCGCGAACCGGTAAACGTTCCGTTAGTGCAAGTACCGCGTTAGAAAGCCACATCGTGACGCGTCGCGTAATCGCAACGTATCGCGTTACTCCGTAATGCGCCTTATGACGCGCCGCGTTAGCGCACCCGGAAGCGTTCTGGAACGCGAACCAAGGCGCGAAACGTAGAGCCCCGGAAACGATCTGAGGCGCGGCGCGGAGCGCGTAATGTAAGCATAACAGGTCATGTGACTAGTTCATAAAACTTTTCATTGGTTCATTTTACTTTTAGTTTCCTAATGATGGAACGCTTGATCATATGACGTAAAATAAACACTTTTCATTGGTTTAGAACATTTTTTTTTCCCAAATGATGAAAGTCCCACCTTCTTTCCTCACTCCGACTTTCATTTTTATGAGAGAAAGACCTGTTTTTGCTTGTTTAGTCATGGCATCTGTAGTAGCTGCAGCTGGTGGATCCCCACCACCACCATCACCACCAAGGAAGAGAGGACCAACTCCACAGGTCATCTTCCAACAAGAGGAGGAAGAAGAGGAAGACGAGGAACAGGAGCAAGGGACAAGGGTGTTTTTGAAAGAAATGCCAAGGACGTCCCATGTTAAAGAAAATTTTATTTGGCAATTTTTTTCTTTTCCTCCACATGAAGAAAAAGTAAATGCCAGGTACGTTACCTGCCTCATCTGCCACAATGTACTCTCCAGAGGGACCGAAAAAAAAAAAAGTTATGGTAATCATACCATGCATCGACACATGGAGAGGTGGCACCCGATTAATTATAGTGCTGCACAAATTCGAGATTTGGTGGATAACCCCTGACCTGCCAGTACATCCACCAATGAACTAGCAATAACAGAATCAGAGGCAAGGGAAACGGTCCCAAATCTTCAGAAGAGCATATGAATATCATCAATGTCCAAAACGTCCCAGAAAGTAATTTTTTTTTTTTTTATTGTTGCTCCTGTTGAGCCCTTTGTAGTGAATCATTTTTGTTTCCCCTTCCTCCAAAAAAACACAAAGAAAATATAAAACAACAAAAATAATTAAAAAAAAGTTCTTTTCAGAACTACCTTCAATTTTAAATAAAATTGCTAGAATGTTTAGCACTCTAGCATCCTCTATTTCTTTTGATTCGCTTCCCGGTTAGCGGTCCGGTACGCGAACCGGGAGCAAACTAAAAAAATATTTTTTTTAAAAAAGACGAGTAAATAAACAGAGAGTAATGTGAAAAGAAAGACAAATAGAGGGAGTAACACACAGTTACTGTTGAAAGAGGGACTGATAAAAGGAGTGAAAAGAGTAGTATAAATAAGTAATAGAAAAAGAAATGAAGGAAGTAGCAAAGGCAGGAAACTAAGGATTAAAGAAATGAAGCAGTGGAACTAATAAAAGTTAAATCTGATAGACATGTAACGTAAAGAGTACTAAACACTTACCTTATAATTGTCATTAACGTAGTCAATTATCATTGTTATACTTTTAATCTGTGTAAGAAAGAACAAAAAAATTTAAATTAATACAAGGTAGTAAAAAAAGAGTGAGCATGAGACAAAATGAATACATATTATACATATTATAAATCACAATTCAAAGTACAAAATTAATTATACATATTTAATGGTTTATTTTTGCTGTTATCAGAAAATATCAAATTTCACTGAAAACAGTGAGTTGAAGGTATTCATCATATAACAGCGGGGAAAAAAAAAACACAATCAAAATGATTGTGTTTAAAAAACCCAAATAATATAACTAAGCAGAAATCAGAACTCCTCAAAATTAACTTACTTTCTATGACGTCAAAGGATGTCCTATGAACAGCTTATACTCGGTTGTGCTGTTACTATATACTGCCCGCCACTTTCTGAAAGATAAACTCCATTGTTTTAAGAAAACTGAGACATACAAAGCAATTTAAAACAGCACACTAAATTACAGCAACCCCTAGAATCATTATAGTCCAATTACCTACCCTAAATTCTCACTTCAGTAATCAAGTCAAAAAGCAACATTGCTTCATACTCAATTGGTAATGTTTGCTGAAAGACTAGCCTTTTTTATATTTCAAATAAGCTGTGTAATATCCAGATGTTGTTCAAAGGACCATCATAATATATAATAGCTGCAGTTGCAAATGTTCTTCCTGAAATCGATGACTGTGTAGCCAAAACATTTTTAATTAGACTTAACAACTTTTTTTCATCCAGTTTATGTAGTTCAAATTGTAAAATGACATTTCACCCATAAGTTTCCATAAAAAATATGGACAGCATTGCAGACTTACATTTCCTCTACTCCTTATTTTGATCTGCTGCTTGACTTAGCTTATAAAAACAAACAGTTTTCACTCTGTACTACAATTATTCACAAGGCCATATAGAGTAGGAGCCTCTGGAAATTCCTCTAAACAAATCCCAAGATTCCTTTCCTAAAATTTTGGTTGTAAGAACACCAGGTAAGAATTTTGAAGGTGGAAAGGCAATCTTTTTTTGAAAGTTAAACCAGAATCATTGCAGAATGACCAGCCGTTTCCAGATTTTAAATAAGCTGTATAATGTCCTGAATTAGTTGAAGGACCGTCATGATATATAATTGCAGTAGTTATAAAAGTCCTTCCTGATATTGACAACTGCGAAGCCACAAAATTATTAATTAAAGTTGTCAATTTAGTTCCATCAGGCCTACATCGTTGGAACATTAAAATGACATACTGGCCATAACTTCGTAAAATTAACGTGGACAGCATTGCAGACTTACATTGGTTACACTCCATGTTTTGATCGGCTGCCTTTACTAGCTTATTGAAGGATACTGATTTACTGTCAGGCAAAGTTAAATATATAAATCTTTCTGAGTCTACACTAGTAGTACTTGATAGCCTACAGTTCTCGCAGTCATGCTGCCATAGATAAGAAAGGCCAAACAGATAATCTACATCTACACCCTCATCTTGCAATACATCAAGCATATACATTAAAAACTCCTGACAATCCTGCTGAATATTTTCAGAGAATTCTGTTTGACCTGAACATTCGTCTAACAGAAAACGAATTTCAGACACACTTTCTACTCTCGTTCTATCAGCACTACATTTCTCTAACACAGAATTCAACAAACAGCATAAACTTTGTTCTGAATTGATCACAATCTGTTCTTTTAAAGTCTCTAGTGAAAAGAGAACATTAACAACTACATTAGCATAGCAGTTGACACCAGAACTATTTTCAAATTGAAAACCAACAACATCTTCAACAGAATTCATTTTATTCCTGCTTACAATTTTTGGATCATCGACTTTTGGTCTTTTTGCTTCAACCTCCCTACTATTACTGATATTTCTTCGTTTCCGGCCTACCACACGTTTCTCAAACAAAGGATATTGAGGTAAATGTGGCGCATACTCTCTTCTTAACCTATTGTATTCCTTAACACAATCTAGATCCGCACAAATGCTTGTGACATCACAGTCAATCAAGTACAATCCCGATAAAGTTCTGACTCGTGACAATGCTACATAAGCCATACCCTCTTTGAACACAGAACTGCCAATATTCACTAAAGCAGTGTCTACACTTAAACCTTGCGATTTATGAATTGTCACCGCATATGCCAAGCAAACAGGAAACTGCTTACGGCGAACATATAAGTCTTTTACAAGCAAAAACCTTGCTGTGCAACGACCAATTAGCTGTACTTCCTCAATACCATCAAATTTAATTTTTAAAAATTCAATTCCATCTCTACTTCTGTATTTCTCAAAATCAACAACATTACCCATTGATTCATTTACCAGACCTCTTTCAACATGTAAATTCCTTCTCAAAATGATACGGCAATTTAAGCACACATTCAGAGTCTTTTCAAAACCCGCAGTTTTGGATATAGTCTTCTCTAATGAATCCAATTTAGATTTCAAATTCTCAGACAAAATTATTGTTGCTCCCATATGCTCTATTTTGTCAATAGCTTCCAGTTTCACAATCTCTTGTTTTTCTAAATTCAACATTTTGTTGTTGAAGATGGAACATTCTGCAAGAGTTGGCATCAAACATATTCCAGATTTCTTCACAGTAATTTTCTGAAAAATATCCTCTGGCAAAACATCTTCTTCTGGATATAAATTTGACAGTAATCGTGCATGTAAAGCTTCTTTACCACGCTCAGTCACTTTCCTGATTCTAACATCTTGTAGAATATTCTTGTAATCTTCGTCCTTCGCCTGACGCATATTTTCACGCAGCTCAGCATAACTGAAGTTTAACCATATGTTAACGTTGTCAATGCTCCCTAGGCATTTCTTGGTATCTTCATGTGTAAGCAATTTAAACACTGGTTATCCTTTCACTGGTGTCAGCTGCAGAAGATCACCAAAAACAATGATGTGTTTGCCACCGAATAACACATCATACTCTGTTTTAAGAACTTCCTGCATTCTCAAATGCACAAAGGCAAGCATGACATTGGAAACCATGCTTACTTCGTCAATGATAAGAAGTTTCATCTTCTTCAACACTCTAGATACTTCACAACAAGCATCCCCAGATAACTTGTGGTATTGTAATTTGTTATCATGCTCCACTGGCAGCATCAGTAACCGATGCAAAGTAATCCCTTTAATGTTATGAGCTGCCAGTCCAGTTGGAGCGGTCACAACACAAGACAGCGATGACTCAGTCCTTTTCTGCAGATAACATGAAATTGCTTTAAGAAGGAAACTTTTTCCAGTTCCTCCTTCTCCACTCACGTATAGTCGGACAGGCTTCAACGACGTACATGAGCACTCTTTCATCTCATGACTTAATCCATGCTCAATTTGGTTGGTAACTTCGTCATATATTTTCCTCTGCTCAACGTTGAGTTGTCTTTCCAAATCTTCTAAGTTAACCGCATCCTCCTGAGCATGTGCCATGGCTCTTTCCACTTCAATCATGGCAGTGGCAGCTTCATTTTCGATAACTGGTTCTCCTAGTGGATCCTGACTCAATGAAACTGAACTCTGACTGTCCTGAGAACTGTCTCTAGCAATCTCGGCTGCAATTGTTGCTTCCTGCTCGATTTCGGCATTCAACATTTCTAGATATTTTGGAAAAACAGGACATTCTATGGACTCCTTGGCTGCATTGAAAGAGTCTTCGTAACAGAGGAAATCCCCAAGCAGTTCCTCTTCTGCACGCCAAGGCTTGAAAAATTGCAAAAGAGCTAAATAGAAAAACTCTTTTCTTTCTGGAGATTTGCAATCCAATTTTCGATGGTTTATCAATTGACATTTTTTTTGCTTGACCAGACATCCCTCACTTCCAATTACAGCATACACTCCTTTATCAATATCTTCTTTGATGTTCCTCTTGAAAACGTAATTTTGAAGAACATCATACAGACAAACATTCTCCAGGTGACTGCTTCTATTTGGATAATATGTATCCAACATGTTGGTCTTCAAAATATCTGTACTGTTTGGCTCCTTCTCCGCCAAATACTCAATTTCCCGTACAGGTTTCAGAACTCGATTACACGTTGCAGCAAGACCTAGACTCGCCCAAATGATACTCCTAGATTTGGCATAGAGAATTGCAGAAGATAACCGGTCAGAACATTCGTAAGCTCCGATTTCTCGATGCGACAACATCTTCAGACTGAAACTGTACAACTTCTTACTGAGGCTCTTTTCATGGGAAATATCCTCCCACATATCCTTCAGTTATGTCTTTTCTTTTTTGGTGATGTAAGACGTCACATACCGAGCCACAGCCATACAGTTGTCAGCCACAAACTGTATATCCATGTTAGCATTCCACATGGACAAAGTCACTGGGTTGTAGTCGTTAATGTACTTGGACTCTTCGTTTCTTTTCAAATTGTATGTGTTTTTGGGTGATTTCCTCGTCACATTATGTCGCAGCGAAGACATCAAATTGTTAACTCTTCCTTTTGATATCACCGACCGTGGAAATGCAAATTGACATTTGGTGTAGTACTTGTCCTTGTTTCTGAATTTACGCCGACAGTACTTTCCACAACGATGGCTTTGAAGCCGTAAAACTTGTTCTCTTAGACTTTTGTCTTCGTTTGTCTTTGGAACAGCACATGTAGCATACTGTTCTATGAAACTAAGTCATCCCGATCTGTTCCAAATTTGGGTGCATCTTTGATCCATAGCGATTTACAAAAGGAGGTGGTGATGAACAGAGTGTCTGAATTGAGCAGACCACTCTTACCCAGTCCAAAGATCAGGGCTTGATCCATCACCGTTATTTATCTCACTGCCCCATCCCAGCTCAGAACCTGGCTATATGCAAATCAGTCTGTCCCTGGCCCAGTGCATCATGGGAACAGGGCAGACTAAACTACCAAGCCAATTCTTTACCAGAAAGGAGACAAGCTACCGGGGACCGGTTTCTGGCATTTCAGCCTCTTCGGCCCGGCTTGCTTGAATCCTGATGGAGCAGTGAGAAAGGGACTCATGTCTGAGTATACCCTGCCACACCTATAGTGGCCAAAATCGATTTACAAAAGGGGGTGGTGATGAACAGAGTGTCTGAATTGAGCAGACCACTCTTACCCAGTCCAAAGATCAGGGCTTGATCCATCACCGTTATTTATCTCACTGCCCCATCCCAGCTCAGAACCTGGCTATATGCAAATCAGTCTGTCCCTGGCCCAGTGCATCATGGGAACAGGGCAGACTAAACTACCAAGCCAATTCTTTACCAGAAAGGAGACAAGCTACCGGGGACCGGTTTCTGGCATTTCAGCCTCTTCGGCCCGGCTTGCTTGAATCCTGATGGAGCAGTGAGAAAGGGACTCATGTCTGAGTATACCCTGCCACACCTATAGTGGCCAAAATCGATTTACAAAAGGGGGTGGTGATGAACAGAGTGTCTGAATTGAGCAGACCACTCTTACCCAGTCCAAAGATCAGGGCTTGATCCATCACCGTTATTTATCTCACTGCCCCATCCCAGCTCAGAACCTGGCTATATGCAAATCAGTCTGTCCCTGGCCCAGTGCATCATGGGAACAGGGCAGACTAAACTACCAAGCCAATTCTTTACCAGAAAGGAGACAAGCTACCGGGGACCGGTTTCTGGCATTTCAGCCTCTTCGGCCCGGCTTGCTTGAATCCTGATGGAGCAGTGAGAAAGGGACTCATGTCTGAGTATACCCTGCCACACCTATAGTGGCCAAAATCGATTTACAAAAGGGGGTGGTGATGAACAGAGTGTCTGAATTGAGCAGACCACTCTTACCCAGTCCAAAGATCAGGGCTTGATCCATCACCGTTATTTATCCCACTGCCCCATCCCAGCTCAGAACCTGGCTATATGCAAATCAGTCTGTCCCTGGCCCAGTGCATCATGGGAACAGGGCAGACTAAACTACCAAGCCAATTCTTTACCAGAAAGGAGACAAGCTACCGGGGACCGGTTTCTGGCATTTCAGCCTCTTCGGCCCGGCTTGCTTGAATCCTGATGGAGCAGTGAGAAAGGGACTCATGTCTGAGTATACCCTGCCACACCTATAGTGGCCAAAATCGATTTACAAAAGGGGGTGGTGATGAACAGAGTGTCTGAATTGAGCAGACCACTCTTACCCAGTCCAAAGATCAGGGCTTGATCCATCACCGTTATTTATCTCACTGCCCCATCCCAGCTCAGAACCTGGCTATATGCAAATCAGTCTGTCCCTGGCCCAGTGCATCATGGGAACAGGGCAGACTAAACTACCAAGCCAATTCTTTACCAGAAAGGAGACAAGCTACCGGGGACCGGTTTCTGGCATTTCAGCCTCTTCCGCCCGGCTTGCTTGAATCCTGATGGAGCAGTGAGAAAGGGACTCATGTCTGAGTATACCCTGCCACACCTATAGTGGCCAAAATCGATTTACAAAAGGGGGTGGTGATGAACAGAGTGTCTGAATTGAGCAGACCACTCTTACCCAGTCCAAAGATCAGGGCTTGATCCATCACCGTTATTTATCTCACTGCCCCATCCCAGCTCAGAACCTGGCTATATGCAAATCAGTCTGTCCCTGGCCCAGTGCATCATGGGAACAGGGCAGACTAAACTACCAAGCCAATTCTTTACCAGAAAGGAGACAAGCTACCGGGGACCGGTTTCTGGCATTTCAGCCTCTTCGGCCCGGCTTGCTTGAATCCTGATGGAGCAGTGAGAAAGGGACTCATGTCTGAGTATACCCTGCCACACCTATAGTGGCCAAAATCGATTTACAAAAGGGGGTGGTGATGAACAGAGTGTCTGAATTGAGCAGACCACTCTTACCCAGTCCAAAGATCAGGGCTTGATCCATCACCGTTATTTATCTCACTGCCCCATCCCAGCTCAGAACCTGGCTATATGCAAATCAGTCTGTCCCTGGCCCAGTGCATCATGGGAACAGGGCAGACTAAACTACCAAGCCAATTCTTTACCAGAAAGGAGACAAGCTACCGGGGACCGGTTTCTGGCATTTCAGCCTCTTCGGCCCGGCTTGCTTGAATCCTGATGGAGCAGTGAGAAAGGGACTCATGTCTGAGTATACCCTGCCACACCTATAGTGGCCAAAATCGATTTACAAAAGGGGGTGGTGATGAACAGAGTGTCTGAATTGAGCAGACCACTCTTACCCAGTCCAAAGATCAGGGCTTGATCCATCACCGTTATTTATCTCACTGCCCCATCCCAGCTCAGAACCTGGCTATATGCAAATCAGTCTGTCCCTGGCCCAGTGCATCATGGGAACAGGGCAGACTAAACTACCAAGCCAATTCTTTACCAGAAAGGAGACAAGCTACCGGGGACCGGTTTCTGGCATTTCAGCCTCTTCGGCCCGGCTTGCTTGAATCCTGATGGAGCAGTGAGAAAGGGACTCATGTCTGAGTATACCCTGCCACACCTATAGTGGCCAAAATCGATTTACAAAAGGGGGTGGTGATGAACAGAGTGTCTGAATTGAGCAGACCACTCTTACCCAGTCCAAAGATCAGGGCTTGATCCATCACCGTTATTTATCTCACTGCCCCATCCCAGCTCAGAACCTGGCTATATGCAAATCAGTCTGTCCCTGGCCCAGTGCATCATGGGAACAGGGCAGACTAAACTACCAAGCCAATTCTTTACCAGAAAGGAGACAAGCTACCGGGGACCGGTTTCTGGCATTTCAGCCTCTTCGGCCCGGCTTGCTTGAATCCTGATGGAGCAGTGAGAAAGGGACTCATGTCTGAGTATACCCTGCCACACCTATAGTGGCCAAAATCGATTTACAAAAGGGGGTGGTGATGAACAGAGTGTCTGAATTGAGCAGACCACTCTTACCCAGTCCAAAGATCAGGGCTTGATCCATCACCGTTATTTATCTCACTGCCCCATCCCAGCTCAGAACCTGGCTATATGCAAATCAGTCTGTCCCTGGCCCAGTGCATCATGGGAACAGGGCAGACTAAACTACCAAGCCAATTCTTTACCAGAAAGGAGACAAGCTACCGGGGACCGGTTTCTGGCATTTCAGCCTCTTCGGCCCGGCTTGCTTGAATCCTGATGGAGCAGTGAGAAAGGGACTCATGTCTGAGTATACCCTGCCACACCTATAGTGGCCAAAATCGATTTACAAAAGGGGGTGGTGATGAACAGAGTGTCTGAATTGAGCAGACCACTCTTACCCAGTCCAAAGATCAGGGCTTGATCCATCACCGTTATTTATCTCACTGCCCCATCCCAGCTCAGAACCTGGCTATATGCAAATCAGTCTGTCCCTGGCCCAGTGCATCATGGGAACAGGGCAGACTAAACTACCAAGCCAATTCTTTACCAGAAAGGAGACAAGCTACCGGGGACCGGTTTCTGGCATTTCAGCCTCTTCGGCCCGGCTTGCTTGAATCCTGATGGAGCAGTGGGAAAGGGACTCATGTCTGAGTATACCCTGCCACACCTAAAGTGGCCAAAATCGATTTACAAAAGGGGGTGGTGATGAACAGAGTGTCTGAATTGAGCAGACCACTCTTACCCAGTCCAAAGATCAGGGCTTGATCCATCACCGTTATTTATCTCACTGCCCCATCCCAGCTCAGAACCTGGCTATATGCAAATCAGTCTGTCCCTGGCCCAGTGCATCATGGGAACAGGGCAGACTAAACTACCAAGCCAATTCTTTACCAGAAAGGAGACAAGCTACCGGGGACCGGTTTCTGGCATTTCAGCCTCTTCGGCCCGGCGGTGTTGGATCTAGCCCTGATCTCTTGACTGGGTGAGAGCTTTCTGCTTAATTCAGAGACTCTGTCCCTCACCACCCTCTTCTCAGATGTGAGACCCTTGCTCATTGCACCATCAGGATTCAAGCAAACCGGGCCGAAGACGGCTGTAATGCCAGAAACCGGTCCCCGGGAGCTTGTTTCCTTCCCAGTGTAAGAATTGGCTTTTGTAGTTTGGTTTGCCCTGTTCCCATCATGCACTGGGACAGGAACAGACTAATTTGCATACAGCCAGGTTCTGAAACTGGGATGGTGCAGTGAGCTAAAAAACGGTGTTGGATCTAGCCCTGATCTCTTGACTGGGTGAGAGCTTTCTGCTTAATTCAGAGACTCTGTCCCTCACCACCCCTTGTTGTAAATATTTTTGTCCACCCTAAGCGTGGAAGGGTATTCTCAGATGTGAGACCCTTGCTCATTGCACCATCAGGATTCAAGCAAACCGGGCCGAAGACGGCTGTAATGCCAGAAACTGGTCCCCGGGAGCTTGTTTCCTTCCCAGTGTAAGAATTGGCTTTTGTAGTTTGGTTTGCCCTGTTCCCATCATGCACTGGGACAGGAACAGACTAATTTGCATACAGCCAGGTTCTGAAACTGGGATGGTGCAGTGAGCTAAAAAACGGTGTTGGATCTAGCCCTGATCTCTTGACTGGGTGAGAGCTTTCTGCTTAATTCAGAGACTCTGTCCCTCACCACCCCTTGTTGTAAATATTTTTGTCCACCCTAAGCGTGGAAGGGTATTCTCAGATGTGAGACCCTTGCTCATTGCACCATCAGGATTCAAGCAAACCGGGCCGAAGACGGCTGTAATGCCAGAAACCGGTCCCCGGGAGCTTGTTTCCTTCCCAGTGTAAGAATTGGCTTTTGTAGTTTGGTTTGCCCTGTTCCCATCATGCACTGGGACAGGAACAGACTAATTTGCATACAGCCAGGTTCTGAAACTGGGATGGTGCAGTGAGCTAAAAAAAGGTGTTGGATCTAGCCCTGATCTCTTGACTGGGTGAGAGCTTTCTGCTTAATTCAGAGACTCTGTCCCTCACCACCCCTTGTTGTAAATATTTTTGTCCACCCTAAGCGTGGAAGGGTATTCTCAGATGTGAGACCCTTGCTCATTGCACCATCAGGATTCAAGCAAACCGGGCCGAAGACGGCTGTACTGCCAGAAACCGGTCCCCGGGAGCTTGTTTCCTTCCCAGTGTAAGAATTGGCTTTTGTAGTTTGGTTTGCCCTGTTCCCATCATGCACTGGGACAGGAACAGACTAATTTGCATACAGCCAGGTTCTGAAACTGGGATGGTGCAGTGAGCTAAAAAACGGTGTTGGATCTAGCCCTGATCTCTTGACTGGGTGAGAGCTTTCTGCTTAATTCAGAGACTCTGTCCCTCACCACCCCTTGTTGTAAATATCTTTGATCCATAGCAGCATATGTATATGAGGAGCACCTCTTGCTTGATACTCCTTTCTCCAGAAGAAATCCAACACCTCTCCAATAGGTGGATTTTTCTTGTTCGTGATGAAAGACATCATAGCTTCAAATCTTTGATTGAAGTACCTGCATACATTCACAGGATCCAAAGAGCACAGTTCTCCGGGTGTCTTGAATTCAATATTTTCAATGTTTTCATTTGCCTCTCGTAGAAATTCAAGTAACTCTTCCCAGCCATACTCAGCACAGCTGAGAGTGAGGAACCATGTGGGAGTTCCTAAGTTCCTCAGCATACATTTTAAGTCACCATGACGACGGTACCAATACTCATTAGTACCACGCTGACATGCCATCAGATTAATCAGGTGAGAATCCAAAATACTGTCTTGCACATTGACTTTATCCATAAAGTCCCTTGCCGAGATATTTCGCAGTTGTACACCACTTTTCAAGATGTGGTTCACTGCATAAGACAATCCAGAGAGATCACTTTCAAACAGTAGATGAAATAAATAGGGAATGCATTGACGAAACCTAGGATCTTCTGCATACAATCGTAAAGTCCGGTATTCTGAAGCAGGAATTTGAACAGGTCGCTCATCATATCGTCCTCCTCGACCTGTGGGAAATAACTGTGGGAAACATTGAGCTTCCAAACTTTCCTCCCAAACACTAATGGGACTCCCTTTGGCTTGTTTCATTTGAAACAACTCAATAGCATTCCCCATGACTTCCTTGGAATGCAAAGGATGAACACTATAATGTTCATATATTTCTTCCTTTTTAGAGGCTTCTACTTTCTCAATTTGTCCAGGACACAAATCGCTGTCCTCTTCTTCACTTACTTCCTCTTCTGCAACACATACATTCTTGTAGTACTCATATGGCTGAGATACCCGCCACCCCCTCTCGACGTAGTCCCCAAGGATGGGAAACAGAAACGGTTCTGAACTTTTGGAAGGCGGGAGGGAGTGACCCTCCCGGCCGTATTTATTAAAATATGAAACAAAATCAAAACATTAAAATAACAGTTTCATATTATGTACGATTTCATTTCCACATTACGATGTTTGGCTAACCTTAACATATTTCTAATACAAAGGTTCTCCTAGCCGAACTAACATCCTACAAAACATTTAACTTGAAATTGTACATCCTAACGTTAAGGGCCAACGGCAAGGTCGTAACCGGTGTCAGATCCCTAAACCAGAATTACCCCCCCCACTTGGGAGGGGCGACCGCACAGAGGCTGTACCTCAAATGCATCTACCAATTTCCCTTGACTTGACGGGGGCCCCAATGAACTCGACGCCATTTAAAGGTCGTCCGAGGACTCGTGTGAGGTGTCTAGAAGTTAGCGTAAACCCCCTCCCCACCCCACACAACTTACCACATCTGCCGTCGCAGGTGTCCTGGCCCCGGGAAAATCCCCAGGAGGGGCCCGTAGCCCCTCCTATCAAGGAAGGGGCCTTGACCGCCTTTCCTTTTTCTTTCGGCGGCCCATCCTTAGAAGGGACCGCCTCCCCGTTGAGGGGCCAATGGCCACCTCCCCCGGGCGCTCCCATCCGTAATGGGTGACGCCCCCTCATAGGGATCTTCCAATTACTGCTCACCGATCATGACCTTACCGCCCGACCAAAATAAATACGACAATTAACTAAATTACTAAATTAAAAAGACAACCATAACTACTTCACGTATGATTACTGATCAACACTAGTGCAAAACTTTATTCGAAAAACATACTCTAAATGAACATTCTCTTTATTGCATATACAAATAACACGTCAATAATCACAACCTGTAAGAAATAGAGTTACCACATCACAACTTTATTTTAAAAAACCACTTGCTGTCTTCAGGGGCTGGTGGGTGGGTCAAAATTGGCTCTTCGTTCCGTCTCGAGCTCACGTGCAGCGGGGAGGTGAAGCTTCAGAGCACAGGAACAAGAGGATGCTTTCTTGGCTTGTTGCTCCTTTTATCCGTCTTTGGGCGGGCATAAACCCGCCTCCGCCTGCCTCCGGGGGCGTGGCCGGCGGCGTCAGCGTCTAGGACAACCCACTCCAGGGCGGGAAAAGGCGCGCCCCGGCTACGCCGCTTCGGGCATACCAGCCGAGACTCACCTCCCGCCCAAGATGGCCTCCCGGGGGGATCGGGGTACTCCACCATAAGTTCGGGGGGACCGAGTGGTCGCCCCTTTCCATATGGCTGAGATACCCGCCACCCCCTCTCGACGTAGTCCCCAAGGATGGAAAACAGAAACGGTTCTGAACTTTTGGAAGGCGGGAGGGAGTGACCCTCCCGGCCGTATTTATTAAAATATGAAACAAAATCAAAACATTAAAATAACAGTTTCATATTATGTACAATTTCATTTCCACATTACGATGTTTGGCTAACCTTAACATATTTCTAATACAAAGGTTCTCCTAGCCGAACTAACATCCTACAAAACATTTAACTTGAAATTGTACATCCTAACGTTAAGGGCCAACGGCAAGGTCGTAACCGGTGTCAGATCCCTAAACCAGAATTACCCCCCCCACTTGGGAGGGGCGACCGCACAGAGGCTGTACCTCAAATGCATCTACCAATTTCCCTTGACTTGACGGGGGCCCCAATGAACTCGACGCCATTTAAAGGTCGTCCGAGGACTCGTGTGAGGTGTCTAGAAGGTAGCGTAAACCCCCTCCCCACCCCACACAACTTACCACATCTGCCGTCGCAGGTGTCCTGGCCCCGGGAAATTCCCCAGGAGGGGCCCGTAGCCCCTCCTATCAAGGAAGGGGCCTTGACCGCCTTTCCTTTTCTTTCGGCGGCCCATCCTTAGAAGGGACCGCCTCCCCGTTGAGGGGCCAATGGCCACCTCCCCCGGGCGCTCCCATCCGTAATGGGTGATGTCCCCCCATAGGGATCTTCCAATTACTGCTCACCGATCATGACCTTACCGCCACAGGCCGGATAGTTGACCGGCTATCCGGACCCCCCACAACAACTCCTGCCTAAAGGTCATGTTTTAAACTCTTTAGCCAAGCTATGAGGTCTCCTATGAGTAACTCATTCCCCACCCCGGACAAATGGACCCCATCTCCCAAATACATACTGTCCCCCTTGATACAACCATGCGGAATAGAATGCAGTGCCCTTGAACGAAACAATCTACCCAACTTGTTATTTACTTTCTTCACTGAGTGATTCAGAATAGAAACCGAAATCGCCCCCCGCCACACTTTTCGTGGAATCATATGGGACCATGCAATTGTGCACCCTGGAACTCTTCTCGCCAACCAACTTACCGTGGAAATATTGCCTCGAGAAGCAGTCGTCTACCAGTGGTCACCAAATCATTACCCCCAAGATGGACTATGATTATAGACGGCGGTGACCTTGTCCGCCCTAACAAACCCTCGAAAAAGGATTGAAACTGGTCAATACAGAGCCCGCCCCTTCCGTAGAAGGTCCCCCTGTACCCGTATTCCCCAGCCTTGTGAATCATGTCACCTGCTTTGAATACGTCCGCGGCACGACTCACGTATGAGTGGCCCACGACCCACACCACTTTTTCCGCAGCCGGTGATGTTTGACCGCTGGTTCCCAGGTGTCGGGTCGACTGCACAGTCCGCCCCGCCTCGTAAGCTTGCGAAACTGTAAACCAAACAAAAACAAGAAGCGTGAGTACATGATAGCCGCTTCACAACATGTGCAACCGCACATACCTTTTGTAACAATTCGAGGACCAACGCCCCAAACGTTTCACTTTTTCGACACTCAGACCCCTGGCTGTAGCCTCAGTAGCAGCCCCTATCCGAAAGGAATGGGTCCCAAACTCGCCGGGGTTCAAGCCCGCGGCCGAAAGCGCCATTGCAAGCACCCGCTGGAACTGAAACCTCGTCAGTGGGGTGGCATCAGCGTGCCTCAACAAGGTCCCCCCCCCATGATGACGCCCTCTGCGCTAAATATTCCTCTAAGCAAACAACAGGGCACATGGGAGATCCGGGAATCCGATGTATGACTACACAATCCCCTATCGCACCCTGATCGGCCTTGGACCTGACAAACGAGACAGTCATCGTCTCCCTTTTTACCTGAATGTGTTCTCGGCACAGTCCCCCCACCGTATCCCGCTTTTTCTTCGCCACCAGTTCGCTGACCCGCATTGCCCCATGGAATGCTAACGCAAAGGCGGCCCGGAATAACACTGTTTCATACTGGGATGAACATGTCGCAGGGAGTACGGATAATAACAGGGCCAACCTATCCAGACCTATCGGGTGCCTCTCATCTACTCTGCGACCCTCAAGGCGTTGCCACATACGTAGCGCTTTCTGCACCACAAAAGACGCTGTCGGGTCCTGGATCCCATGAGCCCTTGCCATAAAGGAAATGGCGGCCCGATGCCTCTGGGCCGTAGCTACTGATTTGCCTGCCTGATGTAAAGACAGCAAGAATTTTACGACAAGCTCTTCCTGGCCCCAAAGCTCCCCCCTAGCGGAACCCAAAAAGGACCAATAGGAACGGAACGCCCCTTCATATGCCTTCCTTGTCCTGGGTGCTAAACAGTGGCGGCTGGTGACATTTGAAAGTGGCAGGGCGTAAAATTTGCGTATGAGACTTACATCGCGAGCGTGCGAAGTGCGCAAGGGTGACCAACAGAAAGGGTGTTTGGAAGGCTGCTGAGAACCCCTTACCTTCAACCCGCCCATTTATATATTGCCATATAAGTGTTGGTGGAGATTCTGCCACAGAGCACAGGGTGCCAGCTATCTAGATCTACCGGATCCTAGGTATGTACGTCACGTGGCAGTTAGGGGTGGTCGATGCAGTCTGGCACGGTGAGGACAGGTATAAATGAACTTAAACACTGTGAGGGATGGGGTGACGTGCAGAGGATAGGGTGACTGTCTCAGACAAATAACGCGCTTCGCGCCCTGTGATGAAGTAGGGAGCACTTTTTATTACTTTTACTTTCAGCACTCCATGGTTGTGGAAGTGTTTTTTAGCTCGTTCTCTTGTGAGCTTTTTCTCCTTTCACATCACCTCCCTCACACTCTCTGTCTGTAATGCACATACATCTCCGTAATGCACATACATACATCTTTGCATATCCCCAGGGCCTAGACTATGGCTAAAACAACGTTCCACATTTAGCAAGCAAACTTCTAAAATGTGACACTGACTGCTCAATGTAATACTGGCATTCGGCGGAACAGAACTCCTAATCAATTGCGTATGGCTACATGCACTACTATTTACATATGCCTGAGACTCCCGGACCCCTCCCAGTGGCCCCTGCTGCTCACCTCATAACCGTAGACACAGAGTGATCGACACATCCTCTCTCCCGTAGATGGAATGAGAGAGGAAGTAGGGAGCACTTTTTATTACTTTTACTTTTAGTGTTTTCTGGCTCTGAGGGCAGAAAGCTAAATTGAGGCCAATGCGTACAAATGAATCCCCCTAAAAAAAGAGCCAAAGAATATTGAAACCAAGTAAACCTGCACAGTGAACAAATGGAAAGAAAACACCACATGGCAGTGTCATGTGAGGAGACAATCCCAATAAAAGCGCGGTCAGGAGGAGGCTTAGGCACCAAGATCATTCACTCTCATTCCCTCACGGCGGAGGTCAGAGGTCAGCCGAAATGGCAAAGAAATATAAAAAACTTACCTTGGCTTAATGGCTTGGCTTCCCGACTCGAGTCCCGTCCCGAGACTGCAGTGCAGACTCCGGCCTTCTGGATTTCGAATGCCCGTGCGCCGCCGCTGCGTCTGACGTGGTCTTGTGGGCTCTCGTCGTCACTGGAGGCTGCAGGCAGCCTCCCTCCCCTCCATGGCAGCCGGCGCTGATTCGTTCGGCCGGCTGCCCTTACTTCGTCATTTCTCCGAGTCTGCATCCTGCAGAACGAAGAGTGGGAGGAGGCTTGGGGGAGTGGCTTGCCCACTGTTGCTAATACTGTCTGTTTGGACAGCCTCTCAGGCTGTCCAAACAGTCCGTATTCACAACAGTGGGCAAGCCACTCCCCCAAGCCACTCCCCCCTGCCCTGAGGCTCTGTTAGTATTAGTAACCAACCAGGAAGTTCACTGATTTCTCGCCGTGCGAGAAGGGCAGGCAGAAACAAATGGTAGTTATAAATAAATAACTACCATTTGTTTCTGCCTTCTTCTCGCACGGCAAGAAATCAGGTGGGGCGGCGCCCAAACGCCCCCATGTAGAAACCGCTGCTGGTGCTAAACTCTCTCCCAAGAGGTTTTGTAGTTCGGGGCACCGAGAGACCAGAGAGCTTCAGGAAAGGGTGCCGCCACCGGGTCCGCTGTGAACAGAAAAACCCCAGAAGGCCTGCATACGGAAACGAGAAAGCGCATCAGCCGCTTGGTTCAGCACCCCTGGGACATGTCGCGCCCTAAAGAGCACATTCAACTGAATACACAACAATACAATTTCTTTAAGCAATCTCAGAATCCATTTACAACGTGCTGCCTGACTATTGATACACTCAACCACGGTCATGTTATCAGACCAGAACACCACAGAGTGATCTCGGAACTCCTCAGGCCATGTTTTCAGGGCCACCAAAATAGGGAAGAGTTCGAGGAAAGCAATGTTACTTGTCAGCCCGCACTCGTGCCACCATGACGGCCATTTCTGAGCCAACCATTGCGTACCGAATATGGCGCCAAAACCTATACTCCCCACCAAATCTGTCCACAGCCCCTGCTCCTCGGAGGACACCGCCGGCTTGTTCCAGACAATTCGACCATTGAAATCCGCCAGGAATGCCAACCAAATGCGCATGTCCTGGCGAATCTCTGCCGAGAGCCTCGTGCGGTGATGTCCCTCCTTAAGGCCGACCATGGCTTGTGCAATCGAGCGGGAAAAGGGGTGGGCCATTGGGATTACTCTAAGGGCAAAATTCAACTGGCCCACCGTTTGTTGCAATTGATGCAGGTTTACCTTAGTCTCTCGAATACATGTTTCAAGAGATGCCCTGAATTTCAACACCTTCTCTTTGGGCAACCGAAAACAACCTTCCTCTGAGTCGAGCTCGATCCCCAGAAACTCGAGTGAAGTCGAGGGACCCACAGTCTTACCTGGTGCCAATGGCACGCCAAAGTGATTCATTAAGGCACAAAACTCTCTTAAAGCCTGTCCACATTCTGGATCCCCGGCTGCCCCCAGGAACTGAAAGTCATCGAGATAATGCATCACATGCTGAAAACCCGTCTTTCTTGTGAATACCCATTGCAAAAAACAACTGAACTTTTCAAAATAAGCACAAGATATGGAGCAACCCATTGGCATACATTTATCCATGTAATAGCGACCCTGAAACATGAAACCAAGGAGACGCTGATCGTCTGGGTGTACCGGGAGCAACCGGAACGCTGACTCGATGTCTGATTTGGCCATCAGCGCTCCGGGCCCCAGGCGATTCAACATGGCGACGGCCTCATCGAAAGATGCGTACCGCACCGAACACACTTCCGGGTCTATCGCATCATTCACGGAAAGACCTCGTGGGGCTGACAAATTATGTATTAGCCTAAACTCACCCGGGTCCTTCTTGGGGACCACCCCTAAGGGGGAACAAACAAAGTTAGCAACCGGTGGTAAATCGAATGGACCGGCAACCCGCCGTCGAGTCACCTCTTTCCCAATCTTTACCTGTACCACCGCCGTATGCTGCAGGACCGACAGTTGGTTCTTACAACTAGTTTTACCCTGAAAATCCCCCACTGGAATACGGAAACCATACGAAAACCCGTCTCGCAACACCCCAGCGGAGACATGATCCGGGTATTCATTGAGCCAAGGAATCATTGCCATGGTATCAACCGGGGTAGGTAAAGGCGCCCCTCGGACTATTTCAGACCTGTTTGGCGCTTCCCCTACCACCGTTATCACCCGTTTTGGCTCTGCACATGGTCTCGGGATGAGAGGACTGTCCACACCCCCCACATTCGTGTCTAAACTTGCATGACCCCTGAGGCCGTGTACATTTTCCCCTGTTAAAATTCCAACAAATCCCCTTTTTACCTGCGTTGCCACTCGACTTCGAGTGATGCTCGTTACCTGCACCCGTCCGAAAGGGTGTCCCAGCGGTTTGGCGGGAAGACTCACCCCCGACACCCCCCGACAATGGTACCTTTAACATGCCTGAATTCTCCATTTTTTGCCAAGAAATGGAGTCATAACAATCCCAAGTTAGAGCTGGGTCGTGCTCCTTAGCCTTCCTAAAAATATTGTCATAACAAAACCACTGATTGCCCTCGTACGCTAGAGAATACTCCATAATACGTGTCTGATAAATAGGCAATTCCGTCAACAACTCAGGCCTTCGCTCACCCATAATGGAGGTGAAAATGCCAAACGCTCTGCCCCAAGTACCTATGTTCTCGTCGACCTTAAAGGCGGCCATTTTTGCGCGCCAAACACTCGGATGCATAAGCTCTTTTTGGGCCTTCACATGCTCGATCTCGTAATGGTCAGTAAGCAAAGAAAACTTGTTCACATACTTATCAGCCCAAATCTTTTCCTTAATTTCGAGTGGAACATGCTGGGCCACTTTCTCCCTTCGTGAGGGTACAGACCCCTCCCCCGCAATCGGCAGTAGCCGCTTACCTGAACTAGGTGCTGTACTTGCTGCTGAACTCGCGCCTGCTGCAATCTCAGCCACCGGAACCTGTGGGGGAACAGAAGATGGTGCCTTCGCAGCCTCTCTAGATTCCCGCAATTGTCTCATTACTGCCCTGGCGTCGTCAGCCGTGGTGCCCTCACTATCTTTTCCCAACCACGCTGCCAGTTGTGCAGCCAACTCGGGAGGCATATCTTCCCCGTTCACGGGGGTGACTACCACGGGGATCGGATGCCCCTCCTTCAGAACCGGGATTGGCTCCTCTATCGGTGTATCGGGAACCGGGGCCTCCCCCCCAGGTGCCCCCCTCTTGGACCTCTTGCCTCTCCCGCTAGGGACTACTCCCGGCAATGCTGGTCCGACGATTCGCTTCGGGCCTCCCTCCCCGTTCTTCACCGCCATCTGTTTCTTCAACTCAGCTACCTCCTTTACGAGCATGCGGAGCATCTGATCGGTACCGACCCGCTTTCCGACCTTCTTGCCCGGCATTCTCCAACGAAGATATCTGTAAAACAAGAACAAAATTACAACGCTCAAAATTGGCTCTTCGTTCCGTCTCGAGCTCAAGTGCAGCGGGGAGGTGCAGCTTCAGAGCACAGGAACAAGAGGATGCTTTCTTGGCTTGTTGCTCCTTTTATCCGTCTTCGGGCGGGCGTAAACCCGCCTCCGCCTGCCTCCGGGGGCGTGGCCGGCGGCGTCAGCGTCTAGGACAACCCACTCCAGGGCGGGAAAAGGCGCACTCCGGCTACGCCGCTTCGGGCATACCAGCCGAGACTCGCCTCCCGCCCAAGATGGCCTCCCGGGGGGATCGGGGTACTCCACCATACGTTCGGGGGGACCGAGTTGTCGCCCCTTTCCATTATTTTATATCAAATACAATGTTGCCTTTTTGACTTTCCTAACATCCACTAAATCTTGCCAGATTTTCTTACTCTTTGTCGGAACACCATTAACTATGATAACCAGAGGTTCCTCTTCCACTTTCTCTACTCCAATTGTATTAATGTTTTTCTTCAAATCCAAAGGCAAATAAACAACCCTTCCCTTTAATCCTCTCTGTAAATCTGATGGAGGCAACTTCCCTGTCTTTGGCTCCATTCGTACAATAGCCTGAAAGGGATGGACACTTTGAATCAAAATAGATTCATAAGTATTTAAATACTTCAATTCAGAAGGAATGTCAACTAATTCCAGATTATTATAAACCGCTCTAGCAGGCATCTGGTTTTGGTCTAATTTGTTATAGCAATAAGTACACATACGTTGCTCTGCTCCCAAATCAAAACAATTTTCTACCATCAAGTATGTGACAAAATCCTTTCATTCACTATTGTTTTCCATATCACTTTTTGCATATAAATCCACTAACTTAGTCTGATTCTTATAATAAGTCAGTCGACAACACACACAAGTGAAATTAGGCCTCTCACATGTTTTCACCATAAACGTGGAAATTTCCTTGTGAAACTTATGTGTACTGAAAATCTGTACACTGTCTTCCACATTACCTTCTTCTAGTGGATCAATATCAACATTGTTCTCTTTACCAGCAAAGTAACAGAACTCAATTTCTTGACAAATATTCTTCACATCTACTTCAGAACCATGCAAAAGAGCTCTGCTTAATTTTTTAAGCATAATTGCTGGACTCTTAGCATAATACAACATTCTAACTAATTTCCTCACTTTATTATGATGCACTGCTAGCATCCTGAAATGATGAAAAACACTCTGGCATACTCTCCTAGAAAGACAAGCCAGTGAATGACCATGCAGACCTGTCACTTGTCTCACTCTGCAAGGATCTAATTCTTGCAACAACTTTATTTTTTGTTTTAAACTTTTCTTATTAAATGTCAGTATAAAATCACAAAGCAAATTGATGGAATCCTGTCGCACACTGCAAATAGAACTACACTTCCAGGTGCACACTGGTCCCTTAGGACGTCTCCCTAAAACCTCATCACTTAACACCTCTTCTGCATCTGCAGACACAAGTATTTCTTTTTCAACCGGACGACCATCTTTTACCTCATATGCTCGACCACTGCTGTCAACTGCATGCACCAAATCATTGTCCTGAAAATAACTCTCCTCATTAAAAAATGCCTCACTATTTGAACTATGCATCCATTCTTCTAAGAAAACTTCACAAAAATTATTTCGATTAACTTCTCTCTTCCATCTACTATTTGATTTGAAAACATAGATTACCTTGCTTAGTTTCCTAATTCTATTAATTACCAAAATAAATAACTCTCGCTTAATTTCGAAAGCCTGATCAATAATTTTCTCTACATTTTCTTTTTCTTATAAAATGCCACTTTCTGTTGACCTTTCTTAAATTGTTTTAGCAAATTGACAATTACCCTGTTGCGGAACATTCGCCTACGAATGTCTCTGAATGTATTTTCCCTTCTACTGCCATGCACAGAGTTATCTCCTGCTCTAGCAGTAACTTTTTTGACGGGCCTTTCCTTTCCATTTAAATTGGCTCTCTTTTTCTGGACTAAAACTTGTTCTGTAGTTATACTTTTGTTTCTACAAATGTTTCTAAGGAATGATTTCGTTCTCTTACCCGGAGCTTCCTTCGTGCGTTGAGGTGATTTTAATGTAGAGGACTGCTGCAAGCATTTAGTAATCTGCTGTCTTTGACGTTTCGTAGCCTTTCGGATTCTATCCTTAGACGGCATTGTCTAATTTCTAAATAATCTGCAGTTGAATCTGTGGTAAAATATAATAAAAAATGTTATTAACCACTATTACCAAACAGTAAATCAATAACAGTAAGAATTAGATTCAGCAATGCTATAAAAAAGATTCAGTAAAATGTTTTTAATTTTACTGTGATAGTGATAGTATTACAGGGCTTTCATGCAAATGACTGCCCACCCTGCAACAAAAAGCCCACATGAAACTTTACGCACATTAAATTGTGTACTTACCTGCAATAATCCATATGCCAGTGTTTACATTCCTCCACCCTGCCCCTCCCCCTCCCCGCCTGCCTGCCCCACCGTAACTCCCTCCACGACCCGCGGCTGCTATCTTGCAACATGGTGCATCTTGTAAATCTCTCCTGCATTATAAAAGTGACGCAACAGCAGCACAACCATCATAAATCTGCCCCTAAGACTTTAAGGGCCAGATGTAGGTCGGTCGGTAATGGCCGAAAAACTGTATTTTCGTCCGTTAACGACCAGTTTACAAAATTTGGCATGTAGGGGGCAATATATTACCGAATCGGTAAAATTACCGAATCGGTAATTTTACCGATTCGGTAAAATAAAAGATCGTTAAATATACCGATTTGAAGCCACCCATATGTTGGTGGGACTCTTCAGAGTTCCAGGAGCCTTATGAATCGGTATTTTACCATCAAAACCAATTTGATGGTAAAATACAGATTCTGGTGTGCATGCAATTGATTTCAAAAAACGTTTTTAAACCTTTTATGTAAAACAATTATATACCTACATTCATGGGGAACTGACTTAAAATGCCCTAATACACATGAAAACGTTTTTTTAAGGTACTTGCACCTTTTTTTCAATATCTTTTAACATGGCTATGTAACTCAAACAATCAAAATCAAAATTTTTCAAGCACACATGGGGGCGTATTTACAAGGGCCTTGCACCACGGGGAAAGTGACTACAAATGACCAGACACGCATGGGGACATATTTACAAGGCCCTTGAACCAGGGGGAAGTGACTTGAAATGGCTAAGCACACATAGGAGAGTATTTACAATGCCCGTGCAACACTTATGCATCATTTTTTACATATACACTGTAGAGCAGCATGGGGCAATAACAACACAGATGCATCATGCATCTGTTCCGCAAAAGCGACGCATTGCAGGAGTCACATCACAAGTAAATACATTCTCATAATTTTTTAAAGCATGCCTTTTCCTTAAAAACGATTTTCTGATCATAATTTGAAAACACAGCACAGTTCCTATGTACATACACACCTTGTCAGTACTAATACTTTACATTATCTACAATTACAATTGGTAAAAGAATGCAAAATCGTCTTTGAAAGCATAATGCAAACACTTGACGCAAAACATAATTTTAAATACACAGCTGGCTTTCTTATTTACGCAAAAAAGCATACTAGTCTTTATCTAAAATATAGAAACCATAACTCACCTTTACAAATTCTTTTTGAATTTCAAAACAGTCTCAGAAACACACCAATTTTTCTTTAGCAGAATTATAGGTATGCACTCCAGAGGCTGGAACCAACAAAGGCACTGAAACGCTGATATTCATCACACATATCTCTCATGTCAGCCAATCAAAACACTTCCCTCACTATTTTCAAATCAACACCCTTCCCCCCTCTGCCCTTTCTGCCCTTTTTCCATAGCAACTACCGCCTGCCAGACCTCTCATGTTTACAAGTTCACACAACAATGTTTCAAATGAACTCTGAACTCTCAGTACACCTGCTAATCCACTGCAATGTTTCATAACAACATTTTTAAATAACCATTCAAATTACATCTTTCAAAGAACACATCCATGTACCCTAACTTTCTGTTTTCAGCAATGGAAATACACCAATCACTACTAATGAATCATTTGCACTCAAACTCCACAGTTTTTTTCATTACAAACTTCACTATTTCAACTGCCATTTCATTCCCACACTTCATCTGACTGCAGCAAAAACTCCTCTAGCCATGTTTTCAGTCTGGATTCTTGGACATAGCTACATCCACTGGGCTCACAGGTATGCTGATAACAGAAATTTACACAACCTCAATTTACAAAATGTGGAAATCAAATGGATTGGCCGAAGAGGATTGAAATGTCACCAATTGATACCATTGGTGAAAACCTTTTTACATTTGCCAAACCCTGACCTCATAATAGTGCACTCTGGAGGAAATGATTTGGGCACTTTGACTGGGGTAGGTCTGGAAATGCTCCTAAAAGACACCTTTGAGCAATTGATGACACTTTTTCCTCAAACTGCCTTGGTATATTCCAATATATGCCAAAGACAAAAATGGAGGTGGTCCAATCAATTTTGTCCACAAATTGAGAAATCGAGGAAGCATGTAAATAAGTCTGTTTCAGCTTACATAAGAGACCATGGAATGGGTGCTATCTACAACAATAACTTGCGTTACTATATGCAAGATATCTACAGAGGAGATGGAGTGCATTTCTCAGATGAGGGGAACAGAGTTTTCATACTAAATTTAAGAATGTGTATTGGTTCCTACTTATAAGTGCCTAGAACTTACACAGAACCCAAAAGTTCTTTTCAGAGCTACCTTAACTTTATTTACTCTTTTGAAATTTCGAACGTACCTTTTTTCACTAATTTTCACTTATGTACGCTTCCTGGTTCGCTACGCAGTTCGCGTACCGGCAGCTAACGGCGCGACATATATGAGCCTCCTCAGCCACCCTCAGAAAACGTAGGGAGTCAGGATACGTCTAAAGTACCCCCTTCTACCCATTCTGAACATTATTTACCCTCCATCTTGTATCTCAATTCTACCGAAACACAAAATGGAGGACTCCCGTAACGCTGCAGGTTCGCGTACCGGGACACGCACTGACAAGCACTCGCTCAAAAAAGGTGGGAAAGTAATTTACATAAAAACCACTGGAGACACTTTCACCAATTAAACATTAGCTCATACTAAATACCAATCCCTACCATTTTCACAAATTTCGTTGGAATTCCATTTAGCCATTTAGCATGTAGAACTCTCTAAAATCCCTGAGGTAAATTACTTCACAAAACATATCTCAAGTGTTGGAATTGACAACCAATTAAAATATTACTTTCAATTTCTACTATTATATCATGACATTTGATTGGCTATGTACCTGAATATATATAAACAAAGAGAGAGAAACACAGCCATTTTGACTACTACTTCTTGAAGTGCATATCCACTACATTTCAACTGATAACTTCAAGTTGTATTTAAAAGGTAAGATATTATTTTAAAAACTGAAGTATGTTCTGTACTGTAAGCTAATTAGGAAAACATTTTCTGATAGTTATATTCTATCACTATGTAATACTTATAGAATAAAATAGACTTCTCTGTTTTAGTTATGGATGGAGTTAGACTTGCCTTGTATAATTCAGAATTGACTAAGAGTTTATTTGATATTTTTTTTCATATTTCTACTTCCAGTTTGATACCATACACTGCCCAATGAAAAAATCACTGTTTAAAAAACCAAACTACCTGTCTGTACTTAAACCCAACAGTGCCCTATATGTACTGATATATTTTTTAAGAATTCATTTTTCAGCATACAAAATGGAAGGACAACAGAAAAATAACTTGGAAATTGAAGCAGGAACAAAAAAAGAGTCAGAAATTGACCATGGATTCAATGATGATTCACGGAACAATGAACTTCTGCAATGTGTGGAAGCAGTAGATTTCCTACTGGAAAATGAAAAAAAAAATGAATTTTTAGAATTTCTTTTAAATTTTGAAAAAGAATCAGAATAATAAATTTTTATTTCATAATTCAAAAATTGTTTGACACATTATTCATTTATTTTCATATGTATATTGTAAACTAGTAGCAAATTGATTATAATGTGAAGTCAGACTTTAAATATACTGTGCAACTTTTTTGTGTTTCATACTAAGTTTGCTCATAGTTACTTCCATTCTTCCACTATATTATCTCCAATGTGTATTTAACATCTCTTTATCATCTCCTACCTCCATATTGTTTCGGCTTTCCAGACAGACTATGGTATGAATTCCATATACCACAAAAACTTCAGAAACAACTAGCAAGATATCTACAAAGGAGACGGTGTTTATTGATTTTTAGACTCTGCATTGGTACCTACATGTTGCTACGAAAATAAAAAAAAACAAAAAAAAACCAACAAAACGAACAATCAATAAACATACAATATTTTAAAAGTAAATCATTCTTGTTTCCTTATAGTACGCTCCTCGGACCGCTTTCCGGTGCGCGTACCGGGCGCACCCCACGAAAAAAAATGATTTTTTTTTTTTTTTTTTTTTTGGCCCCGTGGGGCCCTTTTAAAGCCTCCACATCAAACATAAGGGGTCAGGGAGGATCTACTATGCCCCCTTATGGTCATTTGCCCCTTCGTTTTGGCCTCCTCTTGTCTCTCGATCCTACCGAGAGACAAGATGGCGGCCACTACGGACTGTTTAGAATGTTGACAGACACCGGAGAGTCAATCAGCTTCGCTTCGCAAAGCTCCGTTACGCGAAAAGTACGCGAACTGGTGCGCTACCCGGGACGCTGTCACAGATATATCTGTTTTTTAAAACGTTAATTTCTCAAAATCCACTGGAGCACATATATTGAGACCCAGCAAAGGCACATCGGGCTAACAGTCCCTACAATTTTGCCAAGTTTCGTGGAAATCCATTCAGCCGTTCGAGCTAAAAGTGAGGCCAAACGCCCTATGGAAAACTCAATGTTAAAAACGCATTTTGGGACCCCCCTTTTTTCTCGGCCCCCCCCTGACGAAACCCCCCCAAATTTTCAGAGGCTGCTCAGAAACACAATGTGCCATTTTTCTGAAAATTTCAGCCGATTCCGTCCACAAACGCCAAAGTTATTAGACATAGAATTTTCAAAAGTCCCATAGAGAAAAAATCCTAACTATATATACCTACTGGCGACTGCCAGTAGGTAGTTATAGTTAGGATTTTTTTCAATGCAAAATCTCAAAAATCTATTGTGAATAACTTTGGCGCTGGTTGATGAATGTGCCTGAAAATTTCCTCAAATTTGCCTCGCGAAGCTCCGGTCCTTCCTTGAAAGTTTGGGGGGGATTCGTCAAGCGGGAGTCGAGAGAAAAGGGGGTCCCAAAACGTGTTTTCCCCATGTTAATTTCCATAGGGCGGTCCGCCTCACTTTTAGCCCGAACGGCTGAATGGATTTCTACCAAACTTGGCAAAATTGTAGGGACTGGTAGCCCGATGTGCCTTTGCTATGTCTCAAGAAATGTGCTCCGGTGATTTTTGAGTAATTTAGGTTCAAAAAAATACATATATCTATGGCCGCGCTACGGTACGCACACCGGGGCGCGCTCCGGGCGCGCTCGCGAGGTGCGCACGGAAAGCAGATTGGCTCTCGGGTGTCTGTAAACATTCGAAACAGTCCGGAGCGGCCGCCATCTTGGGTCTCGGTAGGATCGAGACACAAAAGGTGGCAAAAACAAAGAGGGAAATGAACATAAGGGGGCAGAGTAGACCCTACCTGGCCCCCTAGGTTTGATGTGGGGGCTATAAAAGGGCCCCGCGAGGCAAAAAATATATTTTTTTTATTTGCGCTGGGGGAAGCGCCCGGTACGTGCACCGCGGAGCGTACCGGAGAGCGTTCCATGGGGAAAAAAGAATGATAGAGTTTAAAAAAATGTAGCCTTTTTTTATAATTTGGAGGTAGTTCTAAAAAGAACTGTTTTTTTCTTCTTTTTGTTGTTTTGTATTTTTTTATGTTTTTGGATTTTTTTTTACTTTTTTTGGCTTTTATGAACTATTTTGTATTTTTTTGAAACAAAAAACAGGGAATTGAAAATGGCTCAACTGAAAAAAAAAATTAGGAAAAAATTTGGGGTTTTTGGGGCAATTATGGTTGTCACCAGCAAGGAGGATGAGCTTTAGGCTCTGCTCACCATAGGAGATGGTCTTACCACAAAAAATACATGTGATCCTAAATTCTCCAAACGGTGGTTGTATGCAAGGGATTGTCTCCCTTGTCTCTGGTCCCGATGTAGTGGGTTGTTTTCGTTTGGAGGTGCTGGGTGTAGATTGGGGAGGGTTGCTGGCCAGTTCTCTCATCTCTGCGGCAGCATAGTTGTTCGGATGCTTGTGCTGCATGTGCCTAATCATGGTATTATTCCCAAATGAATATTTTTTATTTGATTTACCACTTGAAAGTTCCATGTAACAGATAAGGCAAGTTACCTTTGCCACATTCTCTTTCTTTTTTTCCCTCAGGGATGGAAAAAAAATCCCATACAATGTGTGGCTTGGGTTGGTATGGGGTATTGTGTTCTACCAGCCACCTCCTCCCCTCCCCCTCTTCCTCCTCCTCCTCTTCTTCTTGACCACCAATGTGATGTTGTGGTGGTCCTCTTGGTGGTGGTGGTGGTGGTGCAGATGCTAGAGCTGATGATGCTACTGTAGCCATTTCAAAGTATAAAATATACCTCAAAGATTTCAAAACAGGTCTTCCTCAGTCAAAGGACAAAGTCAGAGTAAGGAAAAAAGGTGAGAAGTGTTATTTTCAGGTCACAAGACCAGGGGTTTCATCATTATGAAACCAAAACTGTTCTGCAACAATTAAAAGTGTTATTTTCAGGTCACATGACCCGACGCGCCCCCGGGCGCGTCACTTTAGCGCATCGGATGCTTACGTTGCGCGATCGTATGCGCTCGAGTGCATCCGGGTGCGCTTATGCCGTGCGTATCACGTGGACGCGGCTACGCCGTACGTGACAATGATGTTTTCGGCAGCGGTATTGGCGCTAACGGGATGCTCCCCGGTGCGCGACCCGGGACGCTTCAAAAGACTACATTTTCTGGGGTGCTCACCGGGGCGCGCACCGGGAGCGCTCCAGGGCAAAAAAAAAATTAAAAATTAAAAAAAATATACATTAAAAAAATTTTTTTAAATACAAATATAATATAGGATTCATTCATTTTCAAAAATATTACATTTCATAGCTATAGACATTTCCTATTAACAAAACTTTGAAATTCACTGAAAAAAACATAGGTTTGGGGCCTTATTTATAGTTAGGAATTAGCATTTAAAAAACCTATGAAATTCACTGAAAAAACCATAGGTTTCACACCAGTTATAGTTAGGAATTAGCATTTAAAAAACCTATGAAATTCACTGAAAAAACCATAGGTTTCACACCAGTTATAGTTAGGAATTATCATTTAAAAAACCTAAGAAATTCACTGAAAAAAACATAGGTTTCACACCAGTTATAGTTAGGAATTAGCATTTAAAAAACCTAGTAAATTCACTGAAAAAACTATGGGTTTCACACCAGTTATAGTTAGCTGGAAATTTTACTGACATAAAACCATTGAAATTCCACGTTATAGTTAGTTGGACTCACTATAACTTGCGCGCCTGCAATGCACTGCTGATGACGTCACATATTACATCACTCATGACATGGTCAGTGACATCACTCATGACATCACTGATGACACCAGCCAGTGAATGTGTCTTTCTGAAAAATAAATATGTTTTATATATGTATTTGTAAAGGTTGATGGAAGAATAAATGGTAAAATATGTGTCTAAATGGATGTTTATGTTTATTATGTTTTTTATAAATAAATAATTTGGTTCACTGCCTTATTAGGTGTATTTTAGTGAATACGTAAATTAACAAGTAACTTTTAAATATTGAAATATATGTATCAGTGTTTGACTCTGTGTCTAAGTAGCTGCATGGGTTTGTATGTGTTTTGAAGACAGCATATGTACAGGACTGTATAGGTGGATGAGTGTGTATATGTGTGTGTTAGTGAGTGAATGACTGTCTCACTATTGTCTTTTTTAGTAAAGACATATGTTTTAATCTAGTATATGTGAGTATTGATGTATATAAGTGAGTATATGTGAGAGTGAGAGATTGTAAGAGTTCCTGTTTAAATAAGTATGTGTTTCTATAAGTGATTGTTTAAGAGAGTGAGTATGTGTAAGTTTCCTTAGAAGTAAAGTGGTAGTGTGTGTATAGCCGTATATGCAAATTAATGGATGTTCAATAGTTTATTTGCATGTGTGAGTATGTGTGTGACTAACTTTTGGATGACTGTCGGTGTGTAACAGGATCTATAGGTGTATCACTACCTATGATGAGTTAGTATATGTATGAGTGACTATATAGAACTGTTGTTGAATGAATGGATGTGTATATAGATGGCAGAATTACTGAATTGGTTGTTGTAACTGGTAGGGAAATCTCTATGTTTTTGAAAATGTTAGTTTCTATTTTTGAATATGTGTTTCAAGGGTTACATTACACTGAAAGGAGGTCTGTCACTCTGTCACAAGGATGGTGTCATCAATGATGTCATGAGTGATGTCACTGACCATGTCATGAGTGATGTAATATGTGACATCATCAGCAGTGCATTGCAGGCGCGCAAGTTATAGTGAGTCCAACTAACTATAACGCGGGAATTTCAATGGTTTTATGTGAGTAAATTTTCCAGGTAACTATAACTGGAGTGAAACCTATGGTTTTTTCAGTGAAATCAATAGGTATTTTAAATGCTAATTCCTAACTTTAACTGGTGTGAAACCTATGTTTTTTTCAGTGAATTTTATAGGTTTCTTAAATGCTAATTCCTTTCTATATCGAGTTTGTAACCTACGATTTTTTTTAATTTGCTGTTTTGTGTGAGTATTAATTAGTATTATTTTTTTATAATAATATATACATTTTTTTATAGTTTTTCTTGGGGTGCTCTGGGTCCGCGCACCGGTAAGATCTCCGGAGAGCGCACCCAGAGCGCTACTTGCGTTTGTGTAAAAAAACATGAATGAAAAGTAAATAATAACGCAAGACATTTAGTACCATACATATAAAAGCAGTTTTTTTGAATAAGGAAATGAAAATAATTTTGCATTTCCATGAAACTATCAAAACATCACTTTGGCGTGCCGCGTAAGCGCCACCGGAAGCGCCTACGTTTGCGCCGCGTATGCGCCCCCGGAAGCGCCTACGTTCGCGCCGCGTATACGACCCCGGAAGCGCTCCGGTGCACGCAGCGTCAGCGCGTCAAGTCATGTAACCTTAAAATACCACTTTTCATTGGTTGCTAACAGTTTTTTTTACAAAGAATGAAATCCCCACCCATTTCCTTCACTTCTTCTTTCACTTTTGTGACTGAAAGACCTGCCTTTTTTCTCTTCGATCTTGCTTGGTTAATCATGGCTGCCAGACCATCCAGCAGTGAAGATGAGCCTGAATTCATCGATGAAGAGCCTCCTCAGCCAAAGGTGAAAGAGCATTTCATCTGGAAATGTTTTTCCATACCAGATGACCAGAAAAAGGTGAATGCTCCAAAAGTGGAGTGCAGGATCTGCATACAGTCCTGTCACGGGGTGACCCCACCAAGAAATATTCATTTTGGGAACTCCACAATACTTCGCAATGCAGATACTGCGATCAACTACTTACCTTTGGGGAGCAAAGTGTCCTGCTCATGGTTCGAGCATTGGAGAACCATCGCTGCCATTCCCAGCCCTAATTTTTTTTGTTTTTTCGCTCCTGTTGAGCAGTTTCCATTCCCTGTTTTTGTTTCTGTTCTAAAAAAAGAAAAAAGAAGAAAAAAAAAGTTTTTTTCAGAACTACCTTCAATTCTCATCAAAGAGCTATATTCTTAAAAAAATGAAAAAGAGTAAGTGAAGTGGAGTGCATTGATAATAGAAAGGAAAATGAGTAAGAAAGAACAGAAAGGTATGAGAGAAGAAAGGAAGTGAAGTAGGGGGACTGAAAGAAGGTGAGTGTTGGGAAGGAAAGTAAGGAGAAGGAGAGTGAACATGGGTAATGTGGATATTCAAAGAACATGTTGAAAAGGAACTGGGGTGAGGAAGGGTAAGAAAAGATGCATTGCTGGAGTTGCATCATTTTTGTGACACACTCCAGCAATGCATCACTTTTGCGCTTACAGATACGTCTGAAATACTCACGTATCTGTAAGTACTTCCGACATAATACGTCATATATTTTATATGATGTATGACTAGAAGACTAAAGGCCTCATTTATGGGCAATGCGTCACTTTAACGCCACCGGTGCGTCACTTTTTGTGATGCACCAGTCCTGTAAAAAATGCACCTTATTCAGTCATATTTACAAAGTGACGCATCTAGGTAGATGCGTCACTTTGTAAGCCCCTGCGCCACATTATACCTACGTCAGGTGTAATGTATGCAAAAGGGACATATTGACGCAAGAAAGGGTCGTAGAGGTGACACAGTGAAATCTGTGAGATATCACTGCGTCACTTTTATGACGCTGTTGCGTCCAAATCTTACGCCTGTTCCACAGCAGGCGTGCAGGCCCTTTCACATGGGGCCTGGCCCCCTGTGAAAGGATGCATTGCTGGAGTTGCATCATTTTTTGTGACACACTCCAGCAATGCATCACTTTTGCGCTTACAGATACGTCTGAAATACTGACGTATCTGTAAGTACTTCCGACATAATACGTCATATATTTAATATGACGCATGACTAGAAGACTGAAGGCCTACGTCAGGTGTAATGTATGCAAAAGGGACGTATTGACGCAAGAAAGGGTCATAGAGGTGACACAGTGAATAAACTGGGTTTTCCCCCATGCTACGCTCCTCCGTCCGCTCCCCGGAGCACGTACCGGGTGCTCCCCCCGCGCAAACTGATTATTTATTTTTTTTGCCCCTCGGGACCCTATTATAGCCCCCACATCAAACCGAGGGGTTTAGGGGGGGTCTACCCTGCCCCCTTATGGTCATTTCCCGCTTTTTTTTTGCCACCTCTTGTGTCTCGATCCTACCGAGACACAAGATGGCGGCCCCTCCGGACTGTTTGGAATGATTACAGACACCCGTGAGCCAATCAGCTTTCCGTGCGCAAGTCGTGTGTCGCGCCCGGTGCGCGTACCGGGGCGCGCCTATAGATATATATATTTTTTTGAACCTAAATTAATCAAAATCCACTGGAGCATACATCTTGAGACATAGCAAAGGCACATTGGGCTACCAGTCCCTACAATTTTGCCAAGTTTGGTGGAAATCCATTTAGCCGTTCGGGCTAAAAGTGAGTTCGACCACCCTATGGAAATTAACATGGGAAAAACACGTTTTGGGACCCCCCTTTTATCTCGGCCCCCGCTTGACGAATCTCCCCCAGACTTTCAGGAAAGGACCGGAGCTTGGAGAGGCAAATTTGAGGAAATTTTCAGGCAGATTCGTCAACCGGCGCCTAAGTTATTCCAAATAGAATTTTGAGATTTTGCATTGAAAAAAATCCTAACTATAACTACCTACTGGCGACCGCCAGTAGGTAATATATATATATCAATCACAAAGACTCAATCTCAACGCAACCACCAGGCGGCGATAAAGCATCAGGTTAGATTTCTTTATTAAATATTGTTTCCCACTAACATATTTATTAAATATTGTTTCCCACTTACAAATATATATATATATATATATATATATATATATATATATATATATATATATATATATATATATATATATATATATATATATATATATATATATATATATATTACCTACTGTCGGTCGCCAGTTTGTAGTTATAATTATGAACTAGTTACCATAGGTAATAGGAAAATTGCTACATTCTATTCCAGATAACTTTTGCGCAGATTGACGAATCTTCCCTAAAGTTTCAAACTTATGGCCCGCTCTGGTCTGCTCCTATCTTGTAAGTTTCTGGGTGATTCGGCAAGCGGGGGTGAGAAAAAAGGGGGGGGTCCAAAAACGTTAAATCAAAATTAAAAAAATATCGATATCTAGAAGCGCGCAGGATCCGCGCACCCTCCCGATCACAATGCTAATTGGCTGTCAACACTCCAACCCAGGAAGTTTTGGCAGTCATCTTGTGCCTTGGTAGAACCGAGGCACAAGAATAGAGATAAACAAACACGCAACCATGAGAAGGGGGTAGGGTAAAAACACCCCGACCCCCTAGGCCTGCTCAGGGGTCCCACAAGGACCCCCAGGGCCCAAAAAATGACAAAATAAAAATAAAAAAAATTGCGGGATGCGCGCTGGGTCCGCGGAGAGTCTCAGAGGGCCAACTAGAACACCAGGTGCCTCCAGTATGCGCTAGGGAGCTGCGTTGCAGAGAGGAAACTACTTCCCTCAAAGACATTCAAAGACTCAATGATGTACTGAGAGACATCCAGGACTGGCTGACATGTAACCATCTTAAACTAAATCCTGACAATACGGAGATACTCCTCATCTCGAACAAAGAAGAGAACCCCCAAATTGCGGAATGGTTAAAAGCCATTTGTGCGCTCAACGGGGATCTCACTCTAGCAGACTTTGTCAAATCTCTAGGCTTCCCCCTAGACCCAAAACTGAACATGATGAGACATATCACGAATTCGGCCAAAAGTGCCTTCCTTAACCTCAGACTACTGAACAAAATAAAACCCTTCATTCCGTCCAGTGATCTCAAACAGGCCACACAAGCACTAGTACTTGGACTGGACTACTAGAACGCAGTCCTAAAATGCATTTGGCTCCCATCAAGACAACGCTGCATGCTTCCAGTAGGCGCCAGTGCGCTGCGTTGCAGAGAGGTGGTACAGGCCGTGCCCCTTTTGACACCTCTCTGCAACGCAGCTCTGTGTTGCTTACTGGAGGTACCTAGTGGGCTAGTTTGACCCTATTGACCCTCAAGATTCAAGGGGACTTAATCTGTCAACTTAAAGCGGGGCCTGAAGTGAATTGTGAAAATACGCTCTGTGGATTTCCCCTTCAATCCTGAGGGCCCCTAGAGGCCATCTAGCCCACCAGGGTGCTTCCAGTACCAGCCACTATGCTGTGTTGGAGAGAGGCGGTCCAGGCAGAGCCCTTTTTTCACCTCTCTGCAACGCAGCTCTGTGGCGCTTGCTGGAGATGCCTGGTGGGCTATTTGGACCCAAGGGACACTCAGGATTCAAGGGTACTTTATCCCCCAAATAAAAACGGCCAAAGGGCGTGTTTGCACAATTCTCCTCAGGCACCCCCCCCTTCCTTCATCAGTGTGCAAATGCACCCCATGGCGCATTTTAAGAGGTAATATTAATCCCCCTGCCCTATTCTTTCGGGTGGGTGGAATTTGCGTAATTGCGTTACGCAAATCTCTGTGAAACGGTAAAAAATCTCCACAAACACGCAGAAATTCCGCAAACACGCATTTTGAGAACGCGAACAAGCAAAAATTTCACGAAGTCGCCGAACGCTGAATTTTGGGCAATTTCGCTTTCTCGGCAGAACGCGAAATTACCCAAATTCTGCAAATTCCGTTCCGCCCAGGCCTTCTATTATGTACTAAGGTCGTACAGGAAGAGGTCATGGTAAACCAGGGGTACCCCAACGCATAGTGTTCCCTAGTGTATGTAGGTGTTTTCACTGTATTCTAACTGTCTTTTAGCATAGCACTTGCTCTAGGTCTGTTTAATCAGATTCAGTTACAAAGGCACAGTCCCAGTCACACGTGGTGGGGATACAAAGAAGTGGCTGTAGTCTCTAATGGTAAAATGGTAAAATATTCTGAGGTTAACACCAGTGTGTTCTTGAGAGATATTTAATGAGAAAAATCATATTGAATCAAAAAATCAGCCGACACGTGTTTCCTAACAACGCAAAGGCTTGTTTCTTTTCAGGGCTTTTAAACTGTTTGAATGGTCCGAGAATAAGGCCCTTTAGTGCCGGTGAGAAATCCAATCTGGCCTGGGGTGATGCAATGAGCTAAGAAGGGTGGTAAACCAGCCTGTAAGCTCACTGAAGTAGGGTGTGTGGGGAATTAGAATTTCTTAGAACAGCAACAGAAAGCGGGTGCGCCATGTCTAAGGATCACGTGGGTCCCACTTGGACGTGTTTCGAGTCGGGATAACCAGGTGTGTGGACTGGAGGAATGGAGCGTAGCGGGGTCTGAAAGGGCCTGAATTGGCCTTAGTAATGTGCCTACAAACCGTGTGTAGACGGGAGGGCGGGTGCACGGTCTGCTCATCTAGTGGAGTGGTCTGGAGATCTGGAGATCCTAGGTTGGATCCTGCTTACGGATACATGCAGAAATAGTGCTGTGCAACTCACAAAATCAATAGCAGCATACATTAATTATTCATGCCTGAATAATATTAAAGTGCCAGTGCTGATTAAAAGAATTTTAGGAATTCAATGAAACATTACAAAGCCATGTTTGAAAACTGAGAGCAAAAATGTAGACAGATACAATTTAGTTCACTGATACAGGAGAGACTCAGAAACAATACACTAAAGAAATATATTTTGATTTCATATTTCATATACCAAGAATGTGCTACAGGGAGACTGAAGGACTAAAGGATATTGTGCATGTCTTCACCTGTGTTCATGCCATTAGGCATTTTAGTATCGATGGGCGGAATGACACAACCTTTTTTCTCGGTACCCTTTCGGTCCGGCGAGGGGAATGGCACCTAACACAGAATAGGTCAAGTCTTTCTGTTTATTCTGATGGACCAACAAGTGCCTGGCAACTGGATAACTAAAGTCAGAGTTCACAATAGCCCTGACATGCTGCAGAATCTGTTTATGTACGGTAGTGTATATATATATGGCATATTCAGTTGGACAAGTGAAATATTCCATCATTTCTATTCTTTTGTCACTGAATGCAGTCACATAGTGTGTTGCGTTAGTTGCAAAAGTACAAACACGGCATGAGGGCACATGTACCTTTGGGTTTAATGCAAGAACAAAAAATGGAGGGAGAGGGAGGTTAAACCAGACCAGGTCGGCCTCCAGTCAGAGATTGGGTTTAATCTCAGGGCTAGATTTGACTAAATCTGGGACATCTTATAGCCTTGTTCAAGAAACCAACACAGTGCCTCCTGTTGACAAACCTGCGAATCAGTGTCTAAACTGTAAATTCGGTGAATACGCACAAATTCGCCATAAGGTATGCTTTTGATGAGATGACGGGGATGCAAACTGTCTGCATGTAAAATCGAATTACTAGCAGTTTGTTTGCGAATGAGCCTTGTGTGGATTTTGTCCTCACTGATATATACAAGAACATCTAAGAATTACACTCTCTTATTATCAATTGTGGCAGTATATTTAAGATTCTGCTCATTAGAATTGATAGCAGTCACACCTCTCCCATCAGCCAACATGAAGACATGAATAGTTGGGGGTGAAGCATGCAGCTATACCCACCCCTCTAAGCTGTTGGTATATGTCCTGATTGAATGAAAAATAGCTATTACATAGGCACAGTTCTATCATCTCACTTAGCAACAGTTGTGTTCTTTCATGCTGATATCTCTATTGTGCAAGAAGTACTTAGTTGCAGCTAGACCATAAGAATGGATAATGCTTATGTACATGGATTCAATATCCATAACTACAAGCACATATTTAGGTTGCCATGCCTCCTCATTACTCTTTCTCAAAAAGTTGGTAGTGTCCTTTACATAAGATGTAAGGGAGATGGCATGGGACTGTAAAAAATAGTCCACATATTTTGACACATTGCACAGTATTAAAAGAAGCATTGTCCCAGCCTGTCTTTTATTTCACTTGTCCTCCAGTGGGCCTCACAGTTGAGTAAGTATAATAATTGTATTCCAGGATGTGTAGTACAATACCTCTAGTGTAATCGAGGATGCCTCTTTAAATATTTGTTCCCCGCTCCTGCACACAATCATAAAAAGATTTCTTTTTACCCTCTGGTGGGCCTCTGAGCAAAGAATTCCTAAACATTATGCCGGTCTATTTTTCCAAATGGACGTGAAACAATTACATGTCCTTTGCCCCTCATTTCCAAGGGTGGTGCATCCTCACAACTGGAACGCCGTCAATTTATGGAAAACAATCTCTCCGTGGTACAAGGAGTACTCCAAAACAGACTCCAGTGTAGGCAGCCAGAATTTTTGATTAAGAGATTTAATCAACTCCGTAATGTGAAAGGCGTGTGAACAAATCTCAAAATCAAAGAATGCTGGCTGCCTACACAGGGGTCTGTTTCCGACTATATATATATATACTAGCAGCCCGTCCCGAAGTTGTCCGGGTATGAATTGCTGTCGGCCAGTAGTATATTGTTTTGTAGGATTTCGTTTTGATAGCATTTCTTATCTGTGACAGGCCTGTGAAACGCTCCGATTCACAGTGCACTGCTGATGCAGTTAAGAGTGCACGTTCAGTATTGTGTGAACTTTATTTTTCCTGGCAACATTATATAGCGCAAACTCGACAACATGGAATGAGCACAATTTACATTACAGAAGAACACATTCATTTGTGGTAGGCACGGGGAGACAAAGCGATTTGCCTGAAATCACAGGATGTTGAGCTGATGCCGAGATTCGAACGTAGCTCCCCAGCTCTAAAGTTCGCAATTTTAGAACTTGTGGCGGGAGTTGTGTCAAAAAGTGTAAGTAGGTGATGGTCATCAATGAGAGAGACCTGTGCATTTTTCAAATGGGTGGTGAAAAAATATGAGTATATTGCTGGAGATGTGGTCCACCGTGCCACCAATGTACTTACCGGGGAGGGCAAACACCCACAACTTTCTTTCCGCATACCATCACTCCGCATACTTTCATTACGAAAGTACCATGACTCCGTAATGCCATTATAACGCATGGCATTACATTTTATATGCTTTTACCATGCATACATTTACAATGACATTCGTTGTGAATGCATGAATGGTAAAAGCATGTTTTGGGTATAGGGGTATATGTTTTAGGGTACTGAGGTATATGTTTTGGGGTGTTTGGGTATTTTAAGGGTTCAGATATAGTTTTGGGTTATGGGGTACAGGGGTAGTTTTAGGATTTAGGGATAGGTATGGGTTTTGGGGTACAGAGGTATTTGTAGGGTTCAGGTCTGGGTTTGGGTTTTGGGGTATAGGGGTATTTTTAGGGTTCAGGGTTAGGTTTGGGTTTTGGGGTACAGGGGTATTTTAATGGTTCAGGGCTAGGTTTGGGTTTTGGGGAACAGGGGTCTTTTGAGGGTTCAGGGCTAAGTTTGAGTTTTGGGGTACAGGGGTATTTTTAGGGTTCAGGGGTAGGTTTGGGTTTTGGGGTACAGAGGTATTTTAAGGGTTCAGGGCTAGATTTGGGTTTTTGGGTACAGGGGTTTTTCAGGGTTATGGGGTAGGTTTGGGTTTTGGGGTACAGTGGTATTTTTAGGGTTCAGGGGTCAATCAATCAAGGAATCAATCAAGCATTTATATAGCGCACTACTCACCCAGAGGGTCTCAAGGTGCTTGGGTAGAGGGGTCCGCTACTGCTCGAACAGCCAGGTCTTGAGCTGCTTCCTGAAGGCGAGGTGGTCTTGGGTCAGGCGGAGGTGGGTCAGGAGGGAGTTCCAAGTCTTGGCGGCCAGGTAGGAGAAGGATCTTCCTCCCGTTGTGGTTCTTCAGATGCGGGGGACGGCGGCGAGGGCATTGCTGGTCGATCGAAGCTGGCGTGTGGGAGTGTAGAAGTTGAGGCGGCTGTTGAGGTATCCTGGACCTTGATTGTGTAGGGCTTTGTGTGCGTGGGTGAGGAGACGGAAGGTGATTCTCTTGTTGACTGGGAGCCAGTGCAGGTCTCTCAGGTGTCTGGAGATGTGGTTGTGTCCGGGGATGTTGAGGATGAGTCTTGCTGAGACGTTCTGGATCCGCTGGAGTCTCTTCTGGAGTTTGGCAGTGGTTCCGGCATAGAGGGAGTTGCCGTAGTCCAGTCGGCTGGTGACGAGGGCCTGGGTGACCGTCTTCCTGGTCTCGGTGGGGATCCACCGGAAGATCTTACGTAGCATGCGTAGGATGTTGAAGCACGACGAGGAGAAGGCGTTGACTTGCCTGGTCATGGAGAGGGAGGAGTCCAGGATGAAGCCCAGGTTGCGTGCGTGGTCTGCTGGTTTGGGTGCGCTGCCCAGGACAGGGGGCCACCAGGAGTCGTCCCAGGCAGAGGGCGAGGAGCCCAGGATGAGGACCTCCGTCTTGTCTGAGTTCAGCTTCAGGCAGCTGTTCATCATCCACTCGGCTACGTCTGTCATCCCTTCCTGTAGGTTGGCTCTGGCGGTGGCGGGGTCGTTGGTGAGGGAGAGGACCAGCTGGGTGTCGTTGGCGTACAAGATGATGTTGAGGTTGTGTTGGCGTGCGATTGCCGCAAGGGGGCTCATGTAGACATTGAAGAGGGTGGGGCTGGGCGAGGAGCCTTTAAAAACGCCGCAGATGACTTCTGTGGCTTCTGATCTGAACGGGGGAGGCGGACTCTCTGTGTCCTTCCGGCGAGGAAGGAGATGATCCATTGTAGAGCCTTCTCTTGGATTCCGACGTTGCTGAGGCGCTGCACTAGGGTGCGGTGGCAGGCAGTGTTGAATGCCACGGAGAGATTCAAGAGGATGAGGGCCGCTGTTTCCCCGTTGTCGAGCAGGGCTCGGATGTCATCAGTGGCTGCGATGAGGGCGGTCTCGGTGTTGTTGTTGGCCCGGAAGCCAGACTGCGTGTGGTCGAGGGATCCATTCGTCTCGAGGGAGGCGGCCAGCTGCTTGTTGATGGTCTTCTCGATGACTTTGGCTGGAAACGGGAGGAGCAAGATGGGACGGTAGTTTTTGAGTTCGGCGGTGTCCGCTGATGGTTTCTTCAGTAGAGCGCTGAGTTCGGTGTGCTTCCAGCTCTCTGGGAAGGTAGCGGTGTCGAAGGAGGTGTTGATGATGTGCCGCAGGTGGGGTGCGATGACAGCGTCGGCCTTGTTGAAGACGTGGTGCGGGCAAGGGTTGGTTGGAGATCCGGAGTGGATGGAGTTCATCGTGCGTCGGGTTTCTTCGGTGTTGATCGGGGTCCAGGTGCAGAGGGTGGTGGTGTTGGGTGCAGGTGCGGTCGTGGGGTGCGTTACCTGTGTGGTGAAGCTGTTGTGCATGTCTGCGATCTTGTTGTGGAAGTAGGAGGTGAGGGAGTTGCAGAGGTCTTGTGATGGGGTGATGTCGTTGGTTCCGGCTTTGGGGTTGGAGAGCTCTTTGACGATGTTGAAAAGTTCCTTGCTGTTGTGTGCGTTGTTGTCCAGTCGTTCCGTGAATGCGGTTTTCTTGGTGGTGTGGATCAGTTGGTGGTGTTTTCGAGTGGCGAGCTTGAGGGTGTTCATGTTGTCTGGTGTTGGGTCTCTGTGCCAGGCTCTCTCGAGGGCTCGGCAGTTCTTCTTGGAGCTCTTGAGTTCGTCGGTGAACCATGGTGCTTTCTTACTGCCGGGTCTGCTGGGCGGGGTCCTCAAAGGGGCGAGGTCGTCTGCGCAGTTGCTGATCCACTTCGTGAGGTTGTTGGCGGCCTGGCTGGGGTTCGCTGAGCTGGCGGCGGGGTCCTGGCTCAGGGATGCAGCGAGCTGGTCGGCTGTGATCTTGTTCCAGCTTCTGCGTGCAGCCTGTTGCTGGTGGTGGCGGATCGTGTTCTTTCTGAAGCTGAAGTGGATGCAGCTGTGGTCCGTCCAGTGGAGTCCGGTGGCGTGGCTGAAGGCGATGTCCTTGCTGGAGGAGAAGACTGGGTCAAGCGTGTGTCCGGCGTAGCGGGTGGGGGTGGTCACCAGCTGCTTGAGACCAAGGTTGGCGAGGTTGTCCAGCAGGGTGGTTCTGTTGCGGTCATTGTTGTTCTCCAGGTGGAAGTTGAGGTCCCCGAGGAGGATGTAGTCAGTGGAGGGGAGGGCGTGCGGGCTGATGAAGTCGGCGATGTCTTCGCTGAATTGTGTGCGTGGTCCCGGGGGTCTGTAGATGAGGGTGCCTCTGAGGGTGGTCTTGGGGTCGGTGTGGATCTGGAAGTGCATGTGTTCGGCGGCTGTGATGGTGTCGTTGGTGTTGGTCGAGATGCGGATGGTGTTCTTGTGAACGATGGCGATGCCTCCTCCGGTCTGATTGGCGCAGTCTTTCCGGATGATCTTGTATCCGTCCGGGATGGCGATGGCGATGTCGGGCGCTGAGGAGGTGTTCATCCAGGTTTCCGTGAGGAAGGCGACGTCAGGTACTGTTGTGTCGAGCAGGTTCCAGAGTGGCACGGTGTGTCTGTGGATAGAGCGGGTGTTGAGCAGGATGCACTTCAGGTGGCTACTGCTGGTGCTCGGCTTGGTGGGTGCGGGTGCAGTGCAGGTCCGGATGCAGGAGAACTTGCAGGAGTGACAGCTGAAGGGTCCGTGAGTGCGTCTCGGGGTGGCTCGGTAGCATCCGGGGATCCGGCCGGCATTGAGTGCGTTGAGTTCGGTAGCGTCGTAGGTCAGGCGGGTGGGCTGGCGTCTGCGGGGGCCAGGGGGTCTGACGCTGGGCGCGGTCCAGGCGCGGACAGACGCAGACGGGCTTACCTTTGGCGCACCTTCGGCGCTCAATCGGTGCTCCCGCTGCGTGCGTCCGCTGCGCGGTCACTCAGGGGGTGTCATAAGTAAGGAGCCGGGAGGGCGGGTCAGCTGGGTGGTGGGAGCGGGGCGGCCAATGGGCAGGAGGGGGGTGGAGTCGCCGGAAGTCTGCGGCAGGAAGGAGGTCCGAGGGCGGCTCAGTGGTGGCTGGGTCGTCCAGGGGGAGAGCGGCTGAAAGAAGGAACAGCACACAAGGCAGGGGTAAAGAAGCAGATGGGGGAAAAGGAGGCAACAGTGCACAGGAAAAGGAAAAACGAAGGCAGCAGATGGGGGGAAAAGGAGGCAACAGTACACAGGAAAAGGAAAAACAAAGGCAGCAGATGGGGGGAAAACGAGGCAGCAGTACACGGGAAAATGAAAAAATACAAAGACAGCACAATGCAAGGCAGGGGCCACAAACTAAGGCAGCAGAGCAGAGCACAGGTAGTCAGCGGGCAGGAGCAGCGGTGTGTGGGGGCGACCTCGCCTGGAGCAGGGGTAGGTTTGGGTTTTGGAGTACAGGGGTATTTTTAGGGTTCAGGGGTAAGTTTTGGTTTTGGGGTACATGGGTATTTTAAGGGTTCAGGGCTAGGTTTAGGTTTTGGAGTACAGGGGTATTTTAGGGTTCAGGGGTAGGTTTGGGTTTTGGGTTACAGTGGTATTTTTAGGGTTCAAGGCTAGGTTTGGGTTTTGGGATACAGGGGTATTTTTAGGGTTCAGGGGTAGGTTTGGTTTTTGAGGTACAGGGGTATTTATAGGGTTCAGGGCTAGGTTTGGGTTTTGGAGTACGGGGGTATTTCTTAGGATTTAGGGATAGGTTTGGGTTTTGGGTTACACGGTATATTTATAGGGTTAAGATGGGTTAGTGTTTAAGTGTTTTGTGGTATTTTAAGGAGTAAGGGTGGGTTATGATTATGGGGTGCAGGGGTATTTAAAGGGAGCAGGGTGGGATTAGTACACAATATTAGACATGGCATGAAGGGCGGAACGTACCTCACGACCCCAGCATTTGTACCACCCCCAGCACACGCCCACAGCACAACGTGGACACACCCACAAGGGACTACTTTACTGGCACGGTTCTTTTACCTTTTAAATGTATATGGTGGGCGTCTGCATAGCCTATGTCCTTCTGCTGCAACTGCCCTTTCCAAAGCTGTATTGGGTGTTGTGATTGGTGCTGTGGTTCCCGAGATTACCCACCTCAAAGGTTTGGGCTCTTTCTTTATTATATTAGTATATCTATATATATATATATAAGCTCTTTCTTTCATTGAAGAAATAAACAGAAATAACTTAAACCTTAGATTCACCTCACACATCAACAAACAGTCCATAGAATTTCTTGATGTCAAAGTGTACGTCAATGCCAATCGCTTGGAATCCACACTTTTCAGAAAATCCACGGCTGGGAATACCACCCTGCACACCTCCAGCCTACACCCCAGACACACCATCTCCAGCATCCCCTACGGGGAAATAATAAGACTAAAAAGAATCTGTAGTTTTTCTAGTGATTTTGAAAAATGTATTAAAGAATTAAGGGTCCGTTTGAAAAAACGTGGATATACAGACAAGATCTTTAATGATGCCTTGGCTAAGGCTAGATTAAAATCTAGAGAGTGTCTGTTGTCCAAGGAAACAGCCATTCAAGAGTACAGTGAGATGGCAGCTTCTACTGAAGCAATGACAAATGAATGCCCCAGATTCATTACAAGTTACAGCAATGAAGAAAATAAGATCAGAGTGATGGTTAAAAAGAATTGGCCCATACTATTGACCGATACTATTTTAAATCATGAATTACCAAGGCAACCATTGGTCACATTTTGGAGAGCAAAAAATATGGGAGCTGAGTTAGACACCAGTAGCCCTGAACTTAAACAACAAAATTCCTGGCTCCAACCTAATTCGGGGTTCAGAAAATGTTCCCACTGCAGGGCCTGCAATTTCGGAATTAACAAAACACACTACATTATTCCATTTGATTCTGTAGATATTCCAATTAAAGGTAATTATACCTGCAAGACAGAATTTGCCGTATATGTCCTGACGTGCACATGTAATTTAAATTACATAGGCAGTGCAAAATCGCCTATGCACGTCAGGATTCTCCAGCATTTAAGAGCCATATTACACAATGACCCGGCCTATCCAGTAGCAAGGATTTGAATTGCTTATCTTATTTTGTAGATTCCTCAGTCCCCCAACCCTGCAGAGGGGATAATAGGGAATTGTTGTTGAGACAGCTGGAAACTCGGTTTATCTTAGAATTCGACAGCAAATGGCCGAATGGCCTCAACAACACAGAGGACATTCATCATTTCCTGTAAAAGCCTCTATTATAAATGACAACCTATTTGTTGAGTCCAGTGTGGTTCAGCCTTATCATACCCTGTTAGTTCCTTGACAAAGTGGTAATTTGTAATTTGTATTGAGATACATTGCCCTTGCCATTAACTATCCCAGGTGGGCAGTCAGGTTCCCTGTTGTCCACCTAGAATTTCTGCTTCATGGATCTTTCGTATTTTACAATATACCTTTTTGTATATAAGTGTTGGATAGTCAGGTTCCCTGTTATCCACGCTAGAACCCAAAGAACAATTGTATTTATTTGTTTTTTATGCATAGTTTAATTATTTATATGCATCACCTCCACTTTTCCACTTGTATTTATTGTTTTACTTTTATCTCATAAACTGTAGTTTTATGAGGTTTCTATTCACGATCTTTTTTTATATACAATGAAATTATGAGTTTTTTTATAAATGTTTTAGATATGCCTTTTATTAATAAATTATGGCTGAAGCCAATTTTAATGGGGACAGTATTCTAGTGCATTTTTTAATACTCATATTCATATTTATATATCTGTTTTATCACTTTTTTAGACGTGAATGTTTGCACTGTTATTGAAAGCTTTTTTGCACACTGGGCAGTTTAGTTCAGGCACGTAACTTAATTAATTTCTCTTGCACTAAATCTTTGCACTTTACCGCCTATGAATTTCAAATTTTAATAGTTCGGAGAAGAACTAGTGACCTTTAGATTTGTACATAATTTGAAACAGATCTAAGTTAATCAGTTTATGGATTTACCCAGAACAGAATGTTTTTAAATTGCATTCATGCAGACTATAATATTTAAACATTTGCATCCAATATTTTGCTATACTTGGAGGGTTGTGAAAATAATGAGAAAAAAATCCTAATGTATGGTTTCAACTTCCGAGTTGTTTAACTACATAGTACTATTTTTTCTATGTCTATAGGTCACATGATTTGACTGTGGGCGGAATGTTTGTGGATTGTTTGGCATTATAAAAAAGTGATGTGTACTGCTGACTAACTGCATGTGAACAAGGGCAATCTTGCCCGAAACACGTCATGGCTGTTTGAATTATCATCTACAAACCGCAGTAAAAAGATACTGTCACCTTACTTGTGGTCTGTCTCTATTTTCACTTCGCCAGTCCGAGGAAATTGGAGGGAGTGACTGAGAGCTCTGCTTCATATATAAGAGATTCAGAGCAGCAGCTCTTTGGTCACAGGCTTCATGATATTCCACATCATTGGTGGAAAGGCACTCTCCTCTGCATTTTCTTTCTTTATTTCGCCCTCAGTGTGCCTCACAGGTGGGTTTAACTTAGTGTTGTATGCTGAGATCAGTAGTTCACTTTCATGAATTCCTTTCCATCTAGTAGGTTTCTGGGCTGTAGCATACTCTTTAGTTAATTTCAAAACCCTCCAGTGGGCCCCCAAAATGAAAATGTTTGATGTATTTTTCCTTGTCTGCTGGTTCTCTAAAGAAGACTCAAAGCAATTCCATGCCCTTATGGCCCATTGGCGAATATAGTTGTTTACATCTAATGTATGATGATACAATGCAAACATTTACAATGCATTCCTCTATAATGCAATTTTTACATCGCAACATCCTTTACAACACATGTTTTTACATTGCATGCCTTCACAATGGATTTTTAGGAACTACATTAACACACATTCCACTACAATGTATACCATTACACATACGCATATTACCTTTAGGGCAACAGTAGGGTAAGTGTTAGATAGTGTAGGGGTAAATTTCACTATTCACACTCCAGTGAGTGCAACAATAGGGTAAGTGTTGGATAGTGTAGGTGTACAAATTACTATTCCCACTCCCGTGAGTGCAACAGTAGGGTAAGTGTTGGATAGTGTAGGGGTAAAAATTACTATTCCCACGCCAGTTAGGTCAACAGTAGGGTAAGTGTTGGATAGGGGTGGGGAAAAAACTACTATTCCCCATTACGTAACTTATATTGCGTTGTAATGACATACATTGTAGTGAAATGCTTTGTAATGACATGCATAGTAGTGACATGCGATGTGATGGATGTGTTGTAATGGCATGAATTGTAAAGGTTGTTACGTTGTAATAACTGCATTGTAAAGGTAGTGCGATGTAATGACTGCATTGTAAAGGTTGTTTCTCTTTTCATCGCATGCGTTTACAACACATGCAACTACAACAGGGTTGTTACAACGACAGGCGTTGTTACATTGCAGTACCATTACAACACAAGTTGTTACAACAACTTGCTGTAAGGGGTGCACTGCACTTAGGAATAATATAATTTATCATTCCAACTCTAGTGTGTACAACAGTAGGGAAGGTGTTGGAAAAGTATATTATAATATTCCTTAGTTTAGAGAGCCTCCTATAGCAAGTCATTTTAATGGTTCTTCAATGAAACAAAGCAGGTGTTGTAACAATCACGTTGTAATTCCATGCGTTGTAACGCATGTGATGTGATGGCTGTTTTCCCCCATTGACCTCTAGGGGTGGTTCAGTCTTCCCATCTGGGCTGCCTTCATAAATCAATCACTAAAATATGCATATAAATGTAATGTACATGAATATATAACTTCCCCCTAAGATGCCACTGCTCGAATCTTTGACCTCATTGACAAAAAAAGAATTCTGAATGTTTTTCAGGAGCTGGGATTCCTCCTGCCGAGAGAAACTAAACAAAGGCATGGGTTCCACTCAACTCTTTTCCTTTCTTCTTACTGTGATCACAGGTTAGTGACTTGACATGTCAGAAATTTGCATAATTACACTATGGAGGTTCCCCAGAGGGATTAAAAACCAGGTAGTTAATCATGTTAGAAGGACAAGCGACAATAACAGTCCAACCCTATGCATCATGGACCATTGCATAGCCCACTCATTCTACCTATCTGCACTCTTTTGTAGCCACCATAAATTGCTTATGCTTATTGCTTATTGCTTATGGTTGTTTATGGTAAAATGATTTATTTAAAAAATGAAAAGAATTTAGTTGAATATAGAGAGCTGAGAAATTGTCAGTGATAAATACACTGGTTAAATTTACAAAAAAAGATTGGGCTTATTTATGAGAGTATTGTGTCATGTTTCCACCATGCAATGTTACATGTGTTACGCAAACCTTTCAGTCACATTTTTGGAACAACTCAAAGCCACTTTGCATGGCTTTTAAGTTGCTTCTAAATTCTGGGGTAATACACTGCAGCATAAATTGCTGTGTTAGGTTATTATGCTGCATGGGCTTTATATGGGTGTTTTCATGACACATTCTCATATTTACAAGAACTTGTAAACCTGGGATGTATCAAAATCTTACACCTTCCCAGCGGAGACATAACAAGGAAACATATCTCTATTTCTCCTAATTTCTACCTCTTTCTATGTGTGCTGAATTCTGCATCCCACATAGAAAGAGACATCTGTGTCCCAGGTTTATTTTTGCACAGGAAGGTGTCCCTTCCTTCATAAAAACAATCCCTCATTTAACACTGTCACCCTTGTACCGTAATGCAAGGGTGCCTGCAGTAGCGCAAGTCTGGTAAAAGGGTGCGAGGGAAAGTACAAGATTTCCCCATATTGCCTTAAATAGGGGGCATTCCTGCTGTTTCCCTGTCACGCACTGCAGTGCAGAAAGGTGAGTTGCTGTACTGCATCAAGAGCTCATAAATGAGCCCCTATATATTTAGAGATGTATTCCTTTGCTTGAATAAGTAGTACACCTGGAAAGTTGCCACAAACACATTTTTCCTGGTATATTAAAGTATAATTCATGCAACATATCCCCTAGGCTGGCATTTCTCCAGAGTATAATTGTACAGAGTGGATTTACACACTGGAGAAATCCAGACTGATGCACAAATGCATATTTTCCCGTTTAATTTTTTTCTCTTGACTAACCCCCTTCTCTCCACCTCTTTTGAGTTTGGAAATGATCTGGTCTCCTTCACACCCTTTCAGGATAGTAACTCTAGCCCTTTCCAGACAATCTAGAAACACCCTTTCGCAGCGCTCTGAACAACAACATGCTAACAGTCCCTTCAAGAAGGTGTTGATGAGTTCTTATGATATAGTCCACTCACAACAAAAGGGTGCATGGAATAGAACCCTTTACATCGCATACCTTAACAAAGTATACAATTACAACGAGGTTGTTACGAAGACTGCGTTGTTTCATCGCACTGCATTAGAATGCAAGTTGATACGTCAACATGCAGGGGGTGCGCTGGAGTTAGTCATAGTATAATTTACTATTTCAATTCCAGTGTGCACAACAGTAGGGAAGTTGTTAGAATAGTAAATGATACTATTCCGTATGTAACCGCACCCCCACAGCAAGTCGATGTAATGACTTGCGTTGTAATGTACTGCGATGTAAAAACGTGGTTGTTGTGATGACCATATTGTTATCACATGCATTGTAACACATGCAATGTAAAGGCTGTTTCCTGGGTGCATGATGCCGATGTGACACCCCTTTACATAAACTGGATACTGAGTTCACTGTTAGCATTTGCTGGAGCTGCTTTAATTCAGGTGACATCCCACTCTATTGTTGTCTAGCCTGGGTACATGTTTATGATCGATCTATACATTTGCAGGTCCTTCATTTGGACCTCTATTACTCTTTGCTACCCAATTCATCTACATTCTGATTTTTAAAGTCTGTAGACTGTTAAGAATTAAATTGTAAAGTGCTTTGGTAGCATTATGTTTACCCTTGCTCCATTATTGAGTTTCCATTCCTGGTCTTGCAAGGAGAGGGGGCTCCTATTTACTTTGAGACTGAGCCATTTGCAGAACAAGTCAACTTCCTCTAAAAATAGGGCCAAAAATGCACAATGACTTGAATTGGCTAAAAAACAAAAAAGGAAGTGTGAGTGGGTGCATTCTAGGGCTCTTGCACCCCACTGGAGGGACACAGACTGGTCCCCCCTCCAATTGATCTCACACCCTCCCAGAGGGTGCGCCCTTAAGTTTGAAGACCATTGTACTCTATGTTGATCCACAGGCATTTTGCTTTAATGTGCCTCTTTGCATGCTCTAAAATAGCCCATGTAAAGCACTTGGTTGTTTTCAACAATGTGGTTGGCGTTGTATAGACATTCAAAATAAAAAGATAAATGTTTCAAAGATTCCCAGTTTCCTATTATCCATTTTAGCAGACAGAGCAGGTACAAACATGGTTCACAATCTTGAATAACATGTAGACCATACTTCCTCAAACCTTTCCTTCTCCTGCTCCCTTCAGCCCCTCCAGTTTTGGGAATTCTTCTGCCCCACTGTCCACCTTTGATGTTCACTTAGGCTTGCAGTTGCCCTCTACACTAACCCAGAATGGGGATGTGCCTGCTAGAATGCCCACACAATAATATGAATGTTCTGTCATGTGTTCAGTGCATGGCACATTTTAGTTCTCCCTATGTTAAGCTAAGTGTGCATGACACAAGGTGCATTAACTTTGCACACGTTACTATATAAACACATTTGACTTTGTGCCACATTATATTTTCACACAGAACCTGCTGTTGTTTTTGTGCTCAGTTCTTTCCTGGGATTTAGTCTGAACACAGCTGACAAGGTCAAACAACAATGTCTCTTTTAATTGTGTTCTGGTTAGCACTAACATCTAGGCACACACAGAAATGCCGATGTTGCTTAGGGTTTTGTTGATTCACTATTTTACAGCACCGTGGGGACCTGTATTACATCATCGGGGTACCCGGGTCTGAAATCGATCAGTGGCTGTTTTGGATTTATTAATTTCTTGAAAAAGAAGTCCAGTAAAATCAAAACAACAAAGTGTTACCACACTAACACTATATATACATTAAATAAAAGAACGGAAAGACCAGGATTTTGTGTTATTTGAAAATTATTATTCAAATCAGACAGGGTACATACATGGATATTATTTAGATATTTAAGGTACTGGTAGTATCTTCCTTTAACATATCTAAACATTAAGTCCAAACTGCTCCAACATATAATCAGTGATTTCAACCCAATAATCAGAAGAAAATCAAAGGAAGGTAAAAACTCAAAATATGCAGAGATGGACTGAAGTAATCTTGACTCACTGATTATATGTTGGAGCAGTTTGGACTTAATGTTTAGATATGTTAAAGGAAGATACTACAAGTACCTTAAATATCTAAATAATATCCATGTATGTACCCTGTCTGATTTGAATAATAATTTTCAAATAACACAAAATCCTGGTCTTTCCATTCTTTTATTTAATGTATATATCGTGTTAGTGTGGTAACACTTTGTTGTTTTGATTTTACTGGACTTCTTTTTCAAGAAATTAATAAATCCAAAACAGCCACTGATCGATTTCAGACCCGGGTACCCCGATGATGTAATACAGGTCCCCACGGTGCTGTAAAATAGTGAATCAACAAAACCCATTGCTGGCCAATTCTCTTTGAATTAACCTTGCCCGAGCCCGCAAGGGTATATTGGGTTGCTCACCTATATATTCGATGTTGCTTAGGAGCATGTATGCTTTGTTGTGTAGCTATGCTCAGTAATGTAACACTCAGAGAGAGAGAGATTTTTTCTGAGAGAAGATCATAACTGCATCTGAGATGTAGAATATTCATCTGTGTATGCTAAGGTAAGAGGTTTGCTACTGATCCTAGAGATATTTACTGTATAATCAGTTTGCTTCTGTAGAAGGGGAGGGGGATTAGGCTAATCTGCCTTATAATGTGATAGGGCATTTCATAATATACAGTTAACTGACTATGCTGATGGTATTTTTGCTAGGGAGTAGGCCTGGGTGAAGCACTACGCTACGCTCGCGGAGTTCGCGAAGTTTGCGCAACTTCGCACTACGCGAGCTGCACGTAGCACAGTGCGAACATGCGTTGTGCAGCGTAGCGTAGTGCAGCGCTAATTTTTTGCTTGTTCGCGGTCCTGAACGTCATGTTCGCGACCGCGAGAAAGCAAAATTACATCCCGGCGAGATTCTCAACGCAGGGAGGTAAGGTTTCTCATTGTGAGTGTTTGTGCATGCTAGCGACCGCTCTCAATGAGAAACTACCAGTTCGCGTTGAGAAAGCTGCAGCTCAAGTAATAATTTATTTTATTTATTTATTTAATTTGTATGGCGCGTTATAACCACAGGGGTCTCTAAGCGCTGTCTGTCCAGATTTACGTGAAAGATGTTACATGATGAGATGTTACATTCACTTGAAACCAGCTGTGCACCTAAGAGCTACTCCATGCTTGTTTAAACAACACAGTTTTTAGTTTTTTTCTGAAGAGAAGTAAATTACTTTCCTTCCTGAGATCTGAATCCAATTTATTCCATAAAGCTGGGAGCATGTTGGAGAACGCACGGCCCCCCACCGTGGTCAGTTTGAAGCGAGATTGGGACAGAAAAGTGGCGTCCGACGAACGCAAAGTCCTACCCGGCGTGTAGGGGGATATTCGGGATTTCAGATATTTGGGTGCTTTGCCGTGCAGAGCCTTGTGAGCAATACACAATCCCTTGAATACAATTCGCTGACGTATTGGGAGCCAATGCAGCTCCTGCATCAGGGGAGAGGCATGGGCAGTCCTAGGTTTTTTGAATATGAGCCTAGCTGCATCATTCATAACTCCCTGAAGCTTGTCCAGCAACCGCTGAGGCAAGCCTAGGTATAGGGAGTTCCCGTAGTCCAGCCTAGCCAGAATTGTGGCTGAGACCACGTGTCTCAAAGTAGGGAATGAAAGCAATGCAGAGATCTTCCTTAGTTGTTTTAGGAGGCCTATATAGGTGCCCACTACAGTGGAAACCTGTTTTTCCATGGATAATTTGTTATCCACATATAGGCCTAAGCTTTTGACTGCGGCTGCCGGTTTTGGTGGTGTACCCAACTCCTTAGGCCAGAATTTATCGCTCCAGGGGTTGCCCGAGATGGAAATGGGCAACACTTCCGTCTTGTCCGGATTGACCTTCAGAGAGTTCTCAGACATCCAGTTAACTGTGGTTTTCAGTATGTCCTGTAGCCTAGTGGATGCTCCTGGACCATCATCCAGCCGGATGATAATCTGGGTGTCATCGGCATAGTTATACACTAGGCAATCCATCCTGTTCAGGAGAGCAATTAATGGCTGCAGGTAGATGTTAAAAAGTAGGGGTGACAGAGCAGAGCCCTGTGGGACCCCACAGGTGATCGGCGCGGGGGTGGAGAGTAAATCGCCCAGCTGCACTCGTTGTGTCCTACCCTGCAAGAATGATGCAAGCCATGCATGTGCTGTGCCCATGACACCAAAGGATCTCAACCGCGACAGAAGCTGTTTGTGACACACGGTGTCAAACGCCGCGGAGAGGTCCAATAGTATCAGGGCACTTGGTGTTTTTACATCAGCCCGGGTTCTTAGCTCATCCAGAATAGATAGCATAACTAGTTCCGTGCTATGATTAGCACGGAACCCTGCCTGATTGGTCTCCAGCAGGTTGTTACTCTCTAGATGGGCCGAGAGTAGAGCTAACACATGCTGCTCAATCACTTTGGCCAGAAAAGGCAACTGAGAGATGGGCCGGAAGTTTTTCAGACATTTTGTGTCTGCACCGGGTTTCTTCAATAAGGGGATCAGGCGAGCCTCTTTGAAGGCTATAGGGATCTGTCCTGTGCGAAGAGAAGTGTTCAATAAGTGCAGGACCTCTTCCTCTATTCCTGGCATTGCCACCTTGAATATGTCAGGAGGACAGGGGTCTACCAAGGAACCCGATTTAACTCGGCCTATGATGTTAAGTAATTCTAGTTTGGACATAGGGGCGAACTCAACTAATGATGGGATGTTTAACGGGGCGATAAGGTCCGGTAGGCGAGGGCAATCGAGGGGTACAGTTTCCTCAATTTCGTCTAAGATGTCAGATATCTTCTTTACGAAGAAATCCTGAAACCTCTGACAGTCCTCCTGAGTAAACTCGGGACTTTGCTCTTTGTTGACCCTGAGCTCTGCAAAAACCCGAAAGATTTCTTTTTGCGGGTTTTTTGCAGCCGCTATTCTCTCCTCGAAAAAAATAGCCTTCCTAGATTGTATGGCTAGTTTATACTGGGCTAAGGATGAGACATATTCTTGTTTGGAGATGGCGTCATATTTTTTACGCCATGCCCGTTCTTTCTTCCTCACCCCACGTTTCATCTCCCTTAGGGAATCATTGTACCAAGGTGCCCCAGCTCCTCTTGCCACCTTCTTCGTCCTGCGAAGAGGTGCTACCACATCAATGGCACTCCTCAGTTTGTACTGGAGGTGTCCACATAGAGCATTAACGTTGGCATCCTGCTCTTTTATTGGAGGGCGGTGTTCTAAGAGGTGGACCAATTTCTCTCCATCTAGATTTCTCCATTTGTGGGCCGTTTTCCAGCCCTCCCCAGGTTTGGATGGAGGGCCCTTCAGTATAAGTCTGCCCTTTATTAAAGAATGGTCGGACCAAGCACAGGGTAGAATTTCCGTGCTGCCCTGGACTGGCATATTGGTCCAGACTAAATCGAGTACATGACCTTTGTCATGTGTTGGTTCCTTGACCTGTTGAATAAGACCTAGTGAGGAGGCCGCCTCCTCGATCTGTAGCGCTTGTCCTTCCTTGGGGGATTTTTCCCAATGATAGTTGAAGTCCCCAACGATCACCAGTTTATCATATCTTGTGCATAGGTCCTGGACCAATTTTACAAAGAGCGTGGGGAAGTCTGGCGACGCCCAGGGAGGCCGATAAACCACCAAGAACACCACACAGACCGCTCCCCTCCTAAGCTTAACCCCCATGACCTCGGCTCCTCCAAGGGTTTCAGAGAGGAACCTATCCGCATGGAGGCATGACTGATATAAGAGGGCTACTCCTCCTCTCTTGGCCCCCGCCCTGTTGAAATGAATGGCTAGATAATTATCTGGAAGGGCCGCCACTAAATCTGGCGCTGAACAATCCTCCAGCCATGTTTCGGTGAGCGCGAGGACATCTAACTCCCCGTCTTCCAAAAGTGTGAAGACCTCCAACCTATGGCTCTGCAGAGAACGAGTATTCAGTAAGCCGTAGCTCAGGGTATGGGTGTTAGACGAGTGCTGCCGCCCTCTAATGCTCCTGGGTGAAATTAACAAGCCCTCACAAGCCAGCCGATGTATAGTAGCTGGCTCAAGATGAGGCTTGCCCAGGTTAATCTACTAATAATCTACTCGAGCAGCAGAAAACTACAGCTCGCACTGTGCAAGATGGTGTTTTCAATGATTGCACAGTGCCGGATGCTTGTCCGCACTCTGCAATCATTGAAAACGCATCTTGCACAGTGCGAACATGCTACTACGCAGCTCGCGTAGTGCTACGTGAAGTTCGCGTAGTGCGAAGTGCACTTCGCGTAGCTTCACGTAGAGCTACTACGCGAACTACGCCCACCCTTACTAGGGAGTTGTTTTCTAATTTTAGCACATATACTGGATTCTTGAGCACAATATTTTAACCCGTTCTATGCTCATGATGGAGCCGCTCCTTCATGAGCCTCGGTTGAGCTGTGCTCATGACGGAGCGGTTCCGAATTTCGCGCCTGCCCTGGACGTTCCATTGAGCGGGGCGGGCCATGACGGAATCGCTCTGTCATGAGCACAGCTCAACCGCGGCTCATGACGGAGCGGCTCCGTCACGAGCATGGGAGCGCCGCTCGCCCCCCCCGCCCCCTTAGCGCTGCGGCAGAATTCCCGCCGCAGCGAAGGGGTTAAATAAAAATTTCAAACTTCCTTCATAACTCTGTCATTTTTTATTGTGGACAAGTATAAGTGTGTGAGTGAAAGGGGGTGTCCTGTAATCACGATCCCTAGAAGGGTCCAGAGTGTTGTGTTCTGGGGTTTTAATTTCTTGTGTCTCTGCATATGAGTAGGAGGGCAAGTGAGACACCGTAGCTAGTCGGACTCAGGCTCATGGTATTTAGGTTTTATGCTGGCTCAGTCCCTATCTACTAATGTTCTATGGTCTCAGGCATAGTTATATTCCTGAGAAAACCCCCTGCAACAGTGTGCCACCAATGTTTGGTCAGGTACATATATCAGGGATCCTGAGTAGCGCTTGTGCTTGTCCACAAAAACTTTGCACAGTTTTGCGAGAAGTCTGTGGTTTAGGGGAATTATCCACGACAGTTTTTAGGGAATGCCTAGCTTTATTGGTTCTTCAAGCGTGAATATCAAAAGGTTGATAGCCCCTTTTGTGCTGCCTTTTTGAATACTCTGATTATTGGTTGTGGCCAACGCAACTGCGGCTTATTGACACCCAGCACTTACTCAATACTTACTTCAGCGTGAAATCCCTGAGGGGACTCCTGCAGTTTTTGTGATTGAGGAGGATGCAGAATACCACTTTGAAGTTTTTCATTTCTGAGTCACATCTCCCGCTGTTGACAATAATGATAATATACTTTATAATTATACTGCACCCATTGCACCAAATCTTTGTCCTTATGCACTTCTTGTAGTTCCTCTTACGATCTGGGAAAACCAGACTTTGTTTAATGGCTTACTTCTACATGTTCCTGGCATTGTTCATAATGCCCCTTAGGTATTTGCGGGGCCACTTGGCCTACTCGTGCAGGTTTTGTGCCCTACCCAAATTTAGCTTCAATAAATTTGGCAGAAACACGTGCATTGTATAACAAAATAGTAGCTATTTTATATCGAGGCTTAATATAATTTGTTTCCTGTGCCATCCTGACTGGTCCTGCTAAAGCTGGTGTACCTATTCAACCACAACAAGCTGTGCGACTTGTTATTTGTCTGGTCATTGTACATTAATTTATGGGCAAATGGCCACCAAAGCACGTGGACAATTCCTTTTAGATTGCCCAGAAAATTGATCAACTTGACTCTGTGTTTGCTTAATGATCTGAATCTCTCTTCAAACAACTGCAACACCTGGGGACATTGCATCCATTTCCCAGTAAGTCACTTGCTGCAACAATATCTTGTTTCCCCCTCCATACGGAATTGTGGATAGCTCACTGTGACCTTTCCTTCCAACTTTAAATGGCATATTTAACAAGCTAAGCAGACACAAGTATTATTGTTTCAACAAGAGGTGGCTCTCATGTCTGCCTACGAGACCTTCAATTCGCAGGTGGATAGAACTACTCTTGAAATACAGTCTTTGATAATTAGAAATCTCCCCTTGAATTTTCAAAGAATTCCACATCAAATTTGTAATGCCTCTGATACTGCGTGTGTAGCTCACTTTTTTTAAACATTTCCAGCTTGTTTGGTGGCTTCCCATTATTGTTGTTCCTTATTTGCAGCAATCTCATCCTGTTGCTGCTCTTTCCCAATGGATGTTACTTCTGCGGCCGCCCAGGACATGCTATCGCTCCAGTACGGCCACAAGCATATGCTTCAGCTCTTATGCCTTATTCCACTGCAGGCATTGGATGTTCGTTGGTGCTTTACCTTTCACTGTGCTTAATTCACATGCATACATCCTGTATTTCACTGCATCAGGCATCCCTTTCAATGGACAATGGAGATATGCCTGGGTCAACAGGCACCAGTTGCCCTGGATCTCGAACTTATCAGGACTGTTCCTTGGGTTTGTGAACTCTACAAAATCTGAACCTGGAGCACATAGCCAATGGGAGTTCCTGTGTATCAACACAACGAATACTAGATCAAAGCTTCATTGAAGTCGATGCAGTCTGCATCAGTTGGAGCTGAGGATCATGTCTGCTCTCTGGAGCTACTGAACAGGGTCGTAGACCTGTCCATTTACATGGTGTTGGACACCATTATGGAGTCCTTTGCTTCTACCATGGTTAATTAAAAACTGGATTCATCTGCCATGCATCTTTTGGATAGTTTCTATTTTCAAATTGTCTTTTTCCAACTCTGATGAACAATTCATTGATAACAACAGCTTTTAGTTTCCCTATCATAACATTTCTGGTATCCCTTCCATTGCTAACTTCCTAACCAAGGGGAGTTTGTCATGTGTTCCTTGCATGGCCATTGTACATTTCCCTTCTAGCCTAACTCTGTACGACACAGTCCATATTAGTTTTGCACACGTTACTATATAAACACGTTTGACTTTGTGCCATATTGTATTTTCACACAGAACCTGCTGTTGTTTTTGCATTCTGTTCTTTCCTGAGATTTACCTTGAATACAGCCGACAAGGTCAAACACCAATGTCCTTTGTTGTTGTGTTCTGGTCAGGCACTAACACCTAGACACAACGCAGGAATGCAGCTGTTCTGTAGAAGCATGTACGCCTTGTCAGATAGGTATGAACAATAATGTAACACTCAGAGAGAAAGTTATTTTTTCTGAGATAAGATCAAGAATACGATTGAGGCCCTCCACCACCCACATGAGGCCCTCCACCACCCGTAGACTACCATCTGCTCCTCATCCCTGGTGGCCAGTGGTAGGACGTAGGTAGGTTTATTTACCCTCTGCTTTATTGCTTTTATTGTGTTGCCTGTATTTTCATTGTTGTGTCTGTGTCTGCTGTTGTCTGTCTTCCCCCACTGCCTGCATGTGTTTTCCCTCGTTTTTTGTGCCTTTCTACCATCTTTTCCACACGTTTTCTCTCGTTTTTTATGCCTGTCTGCCATCTATTCCACTCGTTTTTGTACCCTTCTACCCTCTGTGCCACTCGTTTTTCCCTAGTTTTTTGTGCCTTTCTGCCCTCTGTTACACTTGTTTTTCCCTCGTTTTTTGTGTCTTTCTGTCCTCTGTTCCACTCGTTTTTCCCTCAATTTTTTTGCCTTTCTGCCCTCTGTTCCACTAATATTTCATTCATTTTTTTGTGCCTTTCTGCCCTCTGTACTCATCTGCACTCGTTTTTTTGTGCCCTTTTGCCTTCTGTGCCACTCGTTTTACCCTCAATTGTTGTGCCCCTTTTTCCCCCTGCTTGTCCCTCACCGCTCTCGCTGCTGCATCCCCTGCGGCCCCGTTCCCCTGACTGCCCACTGCCCATTTGCTGCCCCCGCCTCCCAGCTGGTCCTCCCTCCCACCTCCCCATATATACCAGCCCCTGCGCGGGAGCGCCGCTGGCGCACAAAAGGCGCACCCAAGGCGAGCCCGGCTATGCCCATCGCCGCCTGGACCGCGCACAGCACCCGAACCCCTGGCCCCTGCACCCGCCAAAACGACCGCCGCCACTATGAAGCCAGCACTCTGCATGCTCTCTTCTCCGGACGGAGCTACACCTGCTTCAAGGTCGCACTGAAACGTACACACGGCCCCTTCATGCCGGAACTGCAGCAACACCAGCCACAGACCGACAAACCAGGAAAGACCCCAACCACCTCCGATGCATACTACCGAACACCCGCTTTGCATGCAAGCATGCTGTCGAGCTCTGGAACCTGCACGACACAACATCCCCCGACGTCGCCTTCCTGACAGAGACCTGGTTTAATGACTCCTCCACACCTGACATCGCCATAGCCATCCCAGATGGCTACAAGATCACCCGCAGAGACCGCACCAACGGAATCGTCATCGTCCACAAGAACAGCATCAGGGTCTCGACTAGCACGGACGACGCGCTCAGCACCGCCCAACACATGCATTTCCAGATTCACACAGACCCTAATACCACCCTCAGAGGCACCCTCATCTACTAACCCCCAGGACCCCGCCGCCAGTTCAGCGACTCCATTGCGACTTGATCAGCACACACGCCCTGACCTCCACGGACTACATCCTCCTTGGAGACTTGAACTTTCACCTTGAGAACAGCAACAACAACAACTCCACAACCCTGATTGATAACCTTGCCAACCTTGGACAGAAGCAACTCATCACAACGCCCACCCACTCCTCCAGGCACACGCTCAACCAAGTCTTCTCCTCAGGCCCGTATGTCTCCATCAGCCACACCACCGAACTCCCCTGGACCGACCACCGCTGCATCCACTTCCCCTTCCAGAAACCCACCACACACCACGACACCCAACAGATACCCCGCTGCTGCTGGAGCAAAATCACCGAAGACCAACTACATGCAGACCTCTCTCTCAGCCCACCCACCAAACCCTCCAACACCGATGACGCTGCCCACAGCCTCAGACGCTGGATCATGGACTGCACCAACATCCTTGCTCCAATGAAGAAAGCCCCCACAGAGAGTGGCCAAGACGACCTCCTTCAAAGACACCCTCAACAATAATGCACACAATAGCAAGGAGCTCTTCAACTTCATGAAGGAACTCTCGAACCCCAGCTCCAACACCAACGACATCCCACCGTCGTAAGCCCTGTGTGACTCCCTCACCACCTTCTTCCACCGCAAGTTAGCAGATATCAACGACAGCTTCAACACCCAGACAGCCCCAACAGACAGCAACACAACATACCCTCCGTACACAATCGACCAAAGCCCCTGCTAGCCTGGGCCAGCGTGAGCATCGATGACAAAATCAAGACCATGCTCTCAATCCACTCCGGCTTTCCGTCTGACCCATTCCCGCACCACGTCTTCAACAGAGCAAGCAGCACCATCGCACCCCACCTGCGCAATGTCATAAATCTCTCCTTCGAGACCGCAACCTTCCTGGAGAACTGGAAACATGCAGAGATCAGCGCCCTACTCAAAAATTCAAAGGCATACCCAAGAGACCTCAAGAACCTCCGGACCATCTCTCTACTCCCCTTTCCGGCCAAGGTCATTGTGAAAACTGTCAACAGACAGCTAACCCGATACCTTGAAAAAAACAGAATCTTGGACCCTTCCCAGTCAGGGTTCCACAGCAACCGCAGCACTGAGACTGCCCTCATCGCGGCCACTGACGAAATCAGGACCCTGCAGGACAAAGGTGAAACCGCAGCACTCTTCCTCCTAGACCTCTCTGCTGCCTTCGACACCGTCTGCCACTGAACACTACGTGCACGCCTCTACACCGCAGGGATCTGAGACAAGGCTCTGGATTGGACCACCTCCTTCCTCTCCGGCAGAACCCAGAGTGTCTGCCTCCCCCATTCCGTTCCAAAGCCTCCAAGATCATCAGCGGCGTTCCCCTGGGATCCTCCCTCAACCCGACGCTGTTTAACATTTACATGGCCCGTTCGCACATGTAGCCTGACAGCACGACCTCAACATAATCTCCTACGCCGATGACACTCAGCTGATCCTCTTCCTCACCAAGGACCCCATCACAGCCAATACCAACCTCCACAAAGTAATGAAGGCATTTGCCGACTGGATGAAGACCAGCCATCTGATGCTGATCTCGGACAAGACGGAGGTCCTCATCCTCGGCTCCAACCCTTCAGTCTGGGATGACTCCTGGTGGCCGACCGCCCTGGGGGCAGCCCTGACTCCCACCGACCATGCACGCAACCTGGAAATCATCCTCAACTCAACGCTCTCAATGACCAAGCAAGTCAACGTCATCTCCTCCTCCGGCTTCAACACCCTCTGCATGCTCTGCAAGATCTACAGATGGATCCCGACAGATCCAAGAAAGACAGTTACCCAGGCCCTCGTCAGCAGCAGACTTGACTACGGAAATGCCCTCCATGTGGGAGCCCCGTCCAAGCTCATCAAACAACTACAACGTATCCAAAATGCCTCGGCATGACTGATCCTCGACATACCACGCCACGGCCACATCACCCCAACCTGAGAAACCTGCACTGGCTCCCCGTCAACAAGAGGATATCCTTCAAGCTCCTCACCCACGCACACAAGGCACTCTGCTAGACTGGCCCAGCCTACCTCAACATACAGCTCTCCTTCTACATCCCCAACTTGCCAGCTATGCTCCGCTGACCTCTCAGTCGCCACCGTCCCGCGCATCTGAAGAACAATCACGGGTGGGAGATCCTTCTCCCACCTCACCGCCAAGACATAGAACACCCTCCCACTGAGCCTACGACAAACCCAAGACCTGCTGACCTTCAGGAGGATACTCAAGACCTGGCTGGTCGATCAGTAGCGCCCCCCCAGCGCCGCGAGAACCTTGCGGGTATGTAGCACGCTTTACAAATGATTGATTGATTGATTGATTGATTGAAGGCTGTATCTGAGATGTAGAAAGCCCATCTGTGTATGTTAAGGTACGGAGACTGCTACTTATCCCAGAACTTTTTTCTGTATAATCATTTTGCTTCAGTAGAAGGTTGACAGGGGTTAAGCTAATCTGTTTTATAATATGACAGGGCTTTTCGTAATCTACATGTTACTGACTACGCTGATGGTATTTTTGCTAAGCAGTTGTTTTCTTATTGTGGAACATATACTGCATTCTAAAGCACACTAGTTTAAATAAACATTTAAATCTTCCTTCAAGCCTCTATCATTTCTTAGTGTGGACGAGTACAAGTGTGTGAGTGAAGGAAGGTGTCCTATCACTGCGATCCCTGAGAGGGTTGGGAGTGTTGTGTTCTGGGGTATCAATTTGCTTGTCTCTCTGGATATAAGTAGGAGGTTAAGTACGACACAATAGCTATTCAGACCAGGGCTCATGGTACTGAGGTGGTATGGTGACTCAATCCCTATCTACACATGTTCTATTGTCCCTAGCATAGTTCTGTTACTGAGCAGAATCCCTACAACAGTTCCCTTTGAGCAGCTTAATCAGTCATTTAACAAGTACACTGCCCAGTCTTGTTAACATCTTTATTGTCATGAACTAAAGCATTAGTAAATCTTTTCATGAGTTCCAAAACATATTTTATGAATTGCTGTCTTTAACCTGTCACTCGAGTACCTAACTCTCATCAAGAACAGCTTCAACCGCAGGTCCAAATCTAGGAACAGGACCGGATAGAATATTCTTTTTTCCATGAATAAAACATGTAGCTTTCATACAAATGTTATTGACTATTTGAGTTGTGTTTCACAGCCACTTGCATGATGATTGAATGGTATGCTTCATGAGAAAAAGTGATGCAAGATCCGAACTAAATTTAGGGGCATATTCACAAAGAATTGATGCAAAACAGAAGTAGTAAGCAATGTTGATGTGCTGTGTTGTGTGACCTCGAGACATTAGAATTGCAGCTGTTGGACGGGCCTCATCTTATGTGATTTCCCTAAAACGTTTAGCTTTATTTCCTCCTGGTATCTCCTTATTTTGTTTTTGTGGCATTAGGACTCTTGGCACTTTCACACTGTAATACCCCACTAGGAAGCGGTGCTTACCCGATTGGTCTATGTTCTGTGAGTACCATGTAAAACGTTATACCACATACCCAGGGCAAGTACTGTACTGGTTACTAGCGGGCCCCAGTACTGGTTGGGTCACTCGCAAGAATAGCCTCTAGAACATGTTCGGGCATGCCATTTCAGGTCTGCGGGTGTACAGTTGCGTTTAGGCTCAGGGAAGCATTCCTAACTCGTTAGATATCCCTAATTCGGCCTTCCACTACCACTAGAGTGCCTCTAGGAGAAGCTCTGAGGGAGGGAGCAAGTTGTAGGCTAAAGACAGAGAATTTGCACAAGGTAGTTCCATGCTTCCTAAGTAGGGAACCCCATGTGGGTTTGCCCTACGAAGGAGATCGGGTGTTGCTCATTCTCTTTTAGTGGTCTTAGGGCCCTGACTCTGTGGTTGCAGAGTGAAATGGTGCGGGACCTTCCTACACATGTTAAGAAGTGGTGCTGACATGGTGTTTTAAAATATGTGTCAGGTTTGCTGTTGTAGGCCTGTGTTTGCACACTTGCAGCTATGGTTTGTTTAAACAAGTGTCGAGCCTGCCTCTGCAGGCTAGTGTGTACGCCATTTATGCTTTGGTTTGTAAACCACTGGCAAACCTGAAGGGACCTTTCACTAACCCTAGAGCACCCCTCGGGTAAGTCTTAAGAGGTGAAGTGAGTGGTAGGTGAAAGGAAGGGCAGGTAGACATGTGTATTCTCTGCCCAGATAGTAATGAATAGCCATGTGTGTTGTCACTACCTATGAGGCCTGCTCTTCCCATAAATAAAAATAGAGAAGTAGATGAAATTAGCCCAGTCTGCAATAACGGTTTGCAATGGAGTAGCCTCATAATGATTCCTATCATTGGATTCACAATGACAAACACTTTTCAGTGGTAAAAGTGGATTTGACATTGATAGCTTAGAAATGCCACTTCTAGGAAGAGGGCATTTCTCTGCTCTAAAACTATTTGATTTTTGCTTGGCTCCAGTCCGAATTGGAGGCTGGCGGAGAACATCTGTGCATTCCCCTCAAACAGCATAAGCATCAGCCATGCAACTGGAACAACCGACTTCTGCCATTTAAAGGCCTGACTGGATAGATTGGAGGGAGATGTTTTGACACGTAGCCGTTAAGAGCCGTAGTATGGCCCTAATAATGATTAATATCTACATTCCATAATCTCACGGCATACAGGATTTAGGATTGAATTTAGGGGTGACAGCTGTGATTCAAACAAAAGGGCTTGTTGTCTTGCCCCCTGTTCTTCTGGGATCTCAGAGACATCAATTTCTCTTTGAGGAAACCACACCGTCTACTTCAGACACCTGGATAGTGCTGCCCTCCTAAGGGCCCACATCGTCTGTTGGATCCGAACTGGTAGCGTGGGGTGAGCATGGAAATAAGAATTGCGCCTAGAGCCTTGATTGCCTTATACAGAGTTCAGCAGTCTTGCCCGCTTCAAATCGTTTGGTCCTTGCATCATGGGGACATCAACACGCAATGGTGGTGGCATATTCACCAGTTGCGGAATCCAGCATGTCCTACTTCGTCAATCGTGCCACATCTTTCTCTTGGGACACACCAACTGCATTGTATGAGGTGCCCGATTCAAAGATTGCAACCCTCAGAGGTAAAGACGAACCCTGCTGAACCTGTGCTTGTGTTTACGGCTGGAATTGTCTGGTGCAACCCATATTAACACACACTAAGTGGTGGGCCTCATTTACTGGGAGGGATGGAATTGGAAACTCTTCATTGTGTGTGATCCGAATTGTCTGGTGCGACTCAGATCAACATGCACCAAATGTTGGGCCTCATTTCTAGTGAGATACTGAGAATATGACTCTTCAATGTGTGTGATCGGAACTGTCTGGTGCGACATGGATAGTATGTACTGGACATTTTGCCTCATTTCCATGGAGGTACTGAGTTTGCAATGCTTCATTGAATGTGACTGGAATTGTCACAGCACACGTGCTGCCTGCTTTACCTAGGTGCTACATAAACTGCCATGTGTTTGAAGGGGTGCTTCCTTCTTCTAAGGGGGTTCCCTGCTTTATCCCCCACGCTTGATTATTTCTTCTGTGCCCTCATTGCGGATCGACCAACAGCCCTATCGTCACCCAGCATCCTGTGTAATGCGAGTGGTTGATTAGGCTGAAGGAATGCTTTCGAGAGTGATTACAAGCAGGTCAGGAGACTGCATGACCCTAGCCCCTGTACTTTGCAGACCTGGGCTGGTCCCGGAAAGCATACTGTGGAATTGTTTGAGTGAATGATTATCACCTTCAGCCCACTTCTGCTCCACATCCTGTGGGTTATCTTCTGGGGTGGTGGCCAAGGCACCCCTTTGTCTCCTAATTAGACCTGCTACCTAGACCCACCTTTTCTGAGGAACCCTGACTAAGTGTGACTCCAGCCATGACTGGCCTGGTCTTCAAAGGGAGTGCTTTTTATTACCAACCCATGTGTGTAGGGTAGTGGGGGATAGCTAAAAGGGCAAGGGGGAGTTGTGCCACTGGGTCTGCACTGTGATATCATTTGCACATCATGACAGTGCTTTGTGCATGTGTGCAAGAGTGTCCCACATGGAAATGCCTGATATCTGTGGCACCGAGTATCAGTGACGAGTGAGTGTGTGGGAGTGGCTGCATGAGGATCACCTGCTATGCAATATATCTCCCAGCAGTGTAGCTTTACATGTTGATTTCTTGCCAAATTCAATATTATAATTGACATTGGTTTTTACCCATGCAGCCTTTGCCCACAGTACTGGTGAAAAAGTGTTGTAATTATCTGTGTGTATACACCCCTATAACTGTGTAGAATTGAATTGTAATGTTTGCCACGGTGGGCCAAGTCATGACAATATTTCACACTGCACAAGGGTGCTGGAGGGTAAAAAAGGATATTTCCCAACTGTCCATATACTGATGTCATTTTAACACGGCTGAGCCTAGTACTGTTAGTAATATTTTTGAATGTGATCTATGTCCAGAAATATATGATGTTCATGTTGTGTTAATTAGTATGTGGGTTGAAGGCAAACTTTATCTAAGTACAAGTGTGAAGTTTCTTTTTTGACACTACCCAAGTGTGAGCAGAGTTTATACAGTGAATGTAATCTCCCACCCCTGATGGGAGTGGCAGGATATTCCTGGCTAGAGCACCGCCTCAACCAACCAGACAGTGCAAGTTTAAACAGTGGCACATCTACAAAGATTTTGCACAGTTCTGCTTTCTCATTTCATTGGTGCAAATTAGGATGCCCACCACAAATGCAAGCACTCTTGTGTCATGGTCAATTGGTGCCTGCTTTGTAGGCAGAATCATTGTTTTGTAATGAGGAGTCCCTCTGCAAAAAAACAAAGCTTGGAGGCTATATCCTCATTTTATATGTGCTGCAGAATTCAGCACACATGCAAAAAGTAATAGAGGAGTACCATTTTAGCACAAACCCATGTTAACAAGTCTTGTTATATGGGTCTGCATCACACTATATAGGAATGCCCGAGCATCACCCATGTAACGTTACCTGATGTAAGGTAAGAAAGGGTGGTAATGCGATGATTTCCATTATGTTTTTTTACATGCAAATCTCATATGAGTGTCTTTGTACATCCCATAAAAGATGTTGTGCCAGGGCTGTATTAAAAAAATGAGGTTAAATCTGGGCCTTATTCTCAAAAAAGTTTGACTCAATGAACATTCTCAGCAAATCACTTGCACATTCAATTTTACTGAATTTATATTAACTGTTCGATTCATGAAAATCATTACAGTAAACACAAAAACCCTGTTGAAGGATCATAATTGAACTGGACATTTCTTCCCTCCTGCCCCCTGCACCCCCACCTCCATGTCCTGACTTTTGTGGTCAGCCCTATGCCCACACTGTGCAGTCCCCAGTGTTATTCAAAATTCATTTTGATCAAAAGCACATCATTACAGAATTTTAAAAATACTCAAACTTGATAATTCTGATTAAAAGGGTGGAACTCCTCAGTGCCATTCGAGGAGCAGCCCGTTTGGTTCAGCTGGATTTGGCGTGTCAGTTACAAGAGCAGGATTGCATTCTTGCGAATCTTTTAAGGCAATCCTGATCAGGTAAGTGAATTTCCCCAATCTTGCTAAACTCATTGACTTTGATTTGGAAAAGCATAAGGCTGAGGCTTCTCTGCAGGTCTTTGCTCCATTGGCAATACAGATCAGATGAAGGAGGCACCAAGTTTCATTGGTTAGTTAGGGACAGCAGCAGAGTAGATGCAGCCAGTCTTTCTTCAGGAAGAAGCCCAGCCTAAATTCTGTATTTTCCTTCTTGCATGCCCATGGTGGATTAAAATCAGCAATACATAACATTTTAAGTTGAATAAAAGTATTTTACTTCGTGCCTGCTGTGTCAAGGCCTTGCTTTGGTAGAGTTGGGCTTTTGCTGGCATCCATGATTTATTTAGTGTCTCTAAGTTATAACTTGAACGAAGGGCCTTAATTTCTTGAGCAAAGGATGTTTTATTAACTGCTTTTTTCCTGGCATTGAGTGGGATTTCCAAAAGCTGCAGACTTGCTGTGTCTATCTTCAGTATGTTAATAGCAGAGCCAAGGCTGGCATACAGACTGAGCCCGCCTCCTCAAAGGTGATCTCAATTCATATCTTAAGGAGTCTGCTGGAGCCCTCAAGATCCGTAGGTATAGCTTCATAAGGTCCCCCAAGCACGTCAGATCTGGTCTCCCGAGGCCAAGCTCCAATCTCAGCCTGGATTTTCTGGCTGTCCTCAGGATAAGGAGCACTGATTTGTATGCTTTGGCTTGGTCTAAATTTAAGAAGACATCCAATGACCCAGGGAAGGCAAAGTGGCCGTAACTGATAGCTGGAAGCAGTTTTGCTTTTAGAACAGTCATTATTGGTCCAGCCAAAGGACTTAGGAGATGTTGGCTCAGTTGTTTTAGCAAGTGCATAACATTGTTAGCCTTCCTTGGAGGTCTGATGTTTCAAATGAATGTTGGCCTTGACCTGTTCTGAGAGCTTGACCCCTAGATAGTTGTAGAATCCACTGTGTAAATTTGGAAATCACCCAGGAGCCACTGTGCTTTCCTATTAAGGTGGTATCTCCTGAAGATGATTATCTTGGTCTTCCCCTGGTTGCCTGTCAGAAAGTTATCCTTATTAAATCAATCAAGTGCATGTAGGGCTCTCTGTAGGCCCATGTTGGTGTGATCCAATATTGCTTATCATCAGCATATTGTAGTATCGGCAGCCTCACTCTTTCCAGCCAATGCGCTACTAGATTGGCGCTTTGCAGAGCAATGCCCAGGTCTGCGGTGTAGAGGATGGGCACCAACACACAACCCCGTTTGAGCTTGTTGTTTTGGCGATTGTGGGGGGGCACTGTATGGGAGCTTGTTTTAAACCGCATTCATGCATCTGGCTGCGATTGCTTCCCTGACTATGAAAAAGTTGATTCTCGAGATGTTCTGAAAGGTTGTGGATATCAGGATTTCAAACATGCTTCCTTTAGAGTGTGAGTTGTGCATAGCTTGGTATTTTTGAGGATTTTATAGAGGGGTTCTGCCCGGCCCTTGCACCGGGGAGGGGAGTTTGTTCTTTCTAGATCATTCAGGTTGAAGTCCCCCGCTAAGATTACATACTGGGATTCATATTTGTTCAGGAGATTGTCTAGCGTCTGTGTCAGCGCAACCATCAAGTCTTTCATCAAGGTGTGTGCTGGGTTGATGTAACAGTTTATTGGCAGGAGGCGAAGTGGATGAGCGTTTAGATTCAGGCCTCTAATCTATAAAGCTTGTAACCCATTGGTTGTAGGTTGGATTTCTGTAGCTAAAGGCTGTTGGCATGTTTTATGAGGACTGATAGTCCACCAGACGGCTGACTGACGAGGTTCCTTTTTGTTACTGGTAAATGGTGTTATTAGTACCCTGCAAATGGAGTGCTGGACAGGGCCCATGAAGCATAATATATCTACCTTTTCTAGAAACGGCTTTGTATTTTTTGTGGGGGGGGAATTTGCTGATCCCTGTGATGTTCCATGAGGTTATAGGTAATTGCTGCTGCAATGGGTTTACTCCCCTTACCTCTGCCTTGCCAGGCCTGCGGCCACAACAGATAGGATTCGTGTTGCTTGCTTCTTAATGTCCCTATTTTATCCGGAGCATGTTTGCATGTATGGCCCGATTATTCTTCAAACATGAGATCCTGATTCCTGGCTGGGCCTCTGAGCCCATCCAACTTCTGCTGTGGGCCCCTTGGTTGTTGGTCCCATGCAAGACGGACATGGAGCCCTTGATCCCACTAGGACCTGCATATATTTTGTTTGCGGTAAAAGCTGGACATTTTTGCCCCACTCAACGAGTTGATATACTTCGTCCAATACAGCTTGTTGAAGTTTGTTTTGCTTCAGACCAACAACTGTGGAAACACCACGGGTTTTCCCCTGAAGACTCATACATCTGACCCATTCCAAGTCTTCTGTTTGTATTTGATCCAGGGTGGCTAGGTGTTTAAAAAGGTGGAGGATGGTACTCTGATTTAGGATGTCATGCTGCCCCGTGATGTGATATCTCGGGGTAAGAACTGCCTCATGGACATTTGATCGGGAGTCTGTGGTTGGAGCCAAATCTTTTATTCTTAGTGCATGAACTTCGAGTTTAACATAGGGCTTGTACTTTTTGGATTTTTCAAGGTATTTCCTACTTGCTCTTGCTCTTATCCGCTTCTCGATATTTGGCTGAAATTGTGTTGGGCCATCAAGGTTCGGTAGTGTAACAGCTGTCGTTGCCTGGGCGGTTATGTCTACTGGTGCAGTACATGTTCTAACCGCTAATTCATGCCCTGGAGAAGGACTTGGTCTGGCAGGAGTCTTAGGGCCCTTCGCAGTCTTATGGTTTGGTAAGATTATCTGCCCTGTATGGTCTCCATGGTTCGGGTCAGACAAAGCATCCATCTTGTCCCCCTTTTTGGCTGTAAATATTGGATAGAACTGTCTATTTTTAACATTACTTTCTGGGGGTAAGCGATCTGTCTTCCATAGCGGTGGTTGTCTCCTTTTTGTTTTTTTCTCAGTTGTTTACTCAGATTTTTTTGCTCACCTTGATAGGGGAGTATCTGTCCTATCCATTATACTTGGGGCGAGTTCTTGAGTATTGGTTGTTGGAGCATCGCTTTCCCTGCTGTTGGCCCTGTGTATGCCTGAAGATGCATTAGGCCCATTTGCCGGGCTCCCCGGCCTTTGTACCTGAATGTGTTTGGTTTTGTCTGTTAACTTAGGGCCTGGAGGGACTGCCTCTTCCTTGCTCATAGCCAGGTGGTAAATGTTTGAGGTCGCCTGGCCGTCTGTTGAACTGGAAGTCAACATGACCCAACTTCCTCTGACTATCTCTACTATGTCCGCTAGGACCTCAGGAAGAGAAGCCCACTTGTCAAAGAGAATTCGGCAGGAACATGGGCCAGGGTTAGCAACAGGATTCTGAACTATTCTCTTTTCCAGATCTTCCACCGTGGTGCCTAAATTAATGAGGTAGGCTGCTATTGATTGCAGGAGGTGTATGTGGACCTCGATCTTTGATGATTGTCACAGTAATGCTTTGTTTATGGACATTTTTCGTAGATCTTCATCAACACTATCATTTGAGTACCATGGAGGCTATAAAACCCCATCAATTTTGGGGTTAGCTTCAGAGTTCTTTACATTTTTTGACCGAGTTTTTGGAAGAAGGAGGCAGTGAGGTCCCCTACTACTGGAGAATCTGGAATTGGGTCATATAAAGATGAGACAAAGCTTGTGGCTGATAAAAGAGGCTTAGTGTTCTTGATATTCTGGACATCTTGATCATGGCTTTTGTTCAAGTGAATTTGAGCCACTGTCACTAGAGCATGTTTCACATTTGACGATGCTGCCTCATATTTCCTGTCAATTGAGAGGTGAGGTGCCTTTCCTGTGGATGAGGATGCAATGTTGGCCATATGCGACCCAGTAATTAGAAGAGAGTCATCAATTTTCGGCTCACTGCAGCTTGCCAGACTTAAAAGTAGGGCTCTTTTGGGGTATGTGTGCAGCCGGTTGGCTTTCGGCTCGCACTTGTGATACTAGTGTCCTGTAAAATGCGTGTCTTAGAACCGGGACTAGTGCATCCTGGGATTTGTCCTTTTGCCAGCCCCAAACAGTGGCCTTGGTGGTGCTTGGGTCACCAATTGTTTTTTGTTTGGAGGGTTTTGTTAGGGCTAACCTGTAGGGTGAGAGCAAGCATCGGCCAAGACACCTCTGATGGGATATAAATACGATGAATACATGTTATTGGCCTAATATATACAATATAACCTTATAACCGCACATTTGCATAGCATTAGTCACACTGTATTATTGTAGTTAGGAATGATTCACTCTTGTGCTGCGTGAAACTATTGGTATGACCGGAGCCTTCTTGTTTTGTTTCCCTGTTTTCAATGCTGTTTCTTTGAAATCACGTGATTAGGCTTTCTGCACAAAACCACGATGGCAGACCTAGCTGTTTGTTCCACTTGTTAGTTTGTAGCTCAGGGAAACCCAAGGTCACACCTGCACTTCCTGTGGGATGCGCACATTCTAGCAGAGCCCGTTCCTGCACTCCCCAAGCTAAAGATAGAAAGGGAGGCACCTTACTGACCTGCCCCCAGAATAGCTTAGGCCCAGCTACTAGCAATCAATTTTGCCTTATATTGGTTTTCCTGCTGGCTCACTGACAAGTTGTATGTTTCCTAGTAAGGTGACATCGTGCTATGTGTGAAACATACATATGCTTTGCCCTGTTTGTATGTAGCCAGTCTCTTCTGTGCACCTCCGAGGGTCGTGTAGACTGAGGCTCCCCTGTCAGGGCTTGCATCTGCAGAATAAAGGATTGAAACTTCTCTATTGCCGACTGACTTATTATTTATAAATAAGGTATATGGGCTATTGGTGGATATAGTCCATTAGTATAATATTTTGTTTCCTTCAGTTGGCGACTCCGCCGGGACTCCGCGATAGGGTCATCCCCTCCTGTAAACAGGAGTAGAAGGGACAGGGGGGAGTTCTGGCCGAGTGGGTGGACGGAAAGAGAATCCTGATTTGAAACACCTGTTTGTGGTACGAAAACAAGAAATTCCACTCTCGAGCCCAGTATCCCTCCCAGCTGCTGAAGACCCCACGTTGGAGTCCTACGGGCTTAACCCGAGAGAGAAACAGACAGTGCCGGTCTGTCTAGGAGTCGGCAGTGGAAAACTTGCAATCGACCTGAGTGCACCAGGTGAGTGAATTCTTATTGTATTGGAAGAGAGACATTTGGAAGGAGTGTCTCCTTGGTAGCGGTTAACTGCATTCTAAAGGTGGCCGGGGAAGCCGGACCACAAGGGAATCTGAGGGTCTGATGTTGTGGCGAAGTGGCTGCGCGGGTAGATACCTCACGGACTTGTTTGGTGAAAACCTGAGACAACACCTGGTAGCGGTGTACTGAGTTACTCACTCAGCCAAATCCTCTTTGGGAAAGCCCTGGGAGCAACTGGGTAAGCTAGGGTTCTGGAGCTACGCGCCCAGACGCCCGGCCAAACCAGAACAGGACCATAGGATGGCTTGTAAGAGGGTTCGTGGTTCGCCTACCAGGTGATCTCAGAACAGTCTAGCGACTGTTCCTTTTGTTGTTGAATTTAGGTGGTCTGGAATTCTGTTAAATCGGTTCCCAAACAGGAGTCGACAGGCTCTGTTCATTCTGAAGACATGTCATCTGCATAGAACAAGTAATCAGTACTGAAGAAGTAATTGCCTTACAACGCTTCACAGCACTTTATTGCGAGAAAATAGAAGAATATGAGAGTGTGAGTGGTGAAGAGGACATGTCCGAATGTAAATGGTTTCTGGAGTATATGAGTAGAATTGTGTGAACATTACAATAATGTCTTTTTTTAGTAAAATATGTTTTGGGTGCTGCTGTCGGCGAAATAAACGGCTGGAAGAAAGACCCTCCCGAGGGCAGCCCCAGTTTTGATATGTATGTGAAACACGGTCTTACACCGATTTTGTTTAATACGATTTGGAATAAGTACACTAAAGATAATTCCAATTTGCAATGGCCTCTAATGGGGTAGTTTGATGAGAAAAAGATTAATTACATCCAAAACAAACTGTTTATGAAGAAGAGACGCCAGTCAAGTTTTGACTCCTTGAACCTATGGCTGAAGGAGGCAAAATGATTAGGGATAAGGGAAGAGAAATTGGATCCTTCACCTCCACCCTAGAGGGTTGTGCGTGCGACCAAGCAACGGCTCCTAGGTGGTCCTGCAGCTGCCCCAGTCGGCACACAAGTGGCCCCAGTGTAGCCTTCCTGCAGTCCCGCAGCAGCCCCGGCAATGGGCCTCTCCAGACAGGAGAGTGCAGAGAGACTTTTCCCCCCCGACGGCTCAGTGGTTACAGCCAAAAGGGTCCACTGAGACAAGTGATCAGGCAACACCTCCACGAATCATCACCATGAACTCCGTCCATGCTTATGACGCATCCCATTGAAAAACTGTTTGAATCCACCACAGACCATCTCTGACGTAAACAAAAGGGAAGTCATGCAAGACATGCAAGACATGTCATCACAAGTAAACTGTCGCTTTGCAGCGGACATCACCAAGCCAGCGGTCTTGTCCTGGACCCTTCAGGTTAAACTACGAGTGCCAACTGAGAAGGTCCTGCTGCAGGCAGAGTCATCATCCCACGCCTGGCGTTGGTTGGACTAACCTTTTGTTTGTTCATTAATAAAGTTGGAAAGGAATGTGGTGTCCTGCGAGACACGTTCTAGAGTCTCGCCAGGCACTGGTTTAAACACCACTCCCTCATGGGAGTGGGCACACACACCCCACACCCATCCACCAAAGGCGTCTTGAGTGACGTGACCCGGCTAATAAAAGGGCCAGAGCGCACGTGCTTGTGGCCAGTTACAGTACCTTACTCAGTGTGTCTGTGCAGTCATTAAGCTAGTATGTGGGCCTAGCGCCCAGAATACTACAGTCTGCTGCCACAATGGATCCCAATAGTCTGGACCTGGTCCTAATCCTGGTTGTTTTGCTGGTTCTTCGCCTACAGTCCCCCACCAGCTGTGTCTTTTCCAGAAGCCTGTCTAGTGAGTAAGGCACACCAGCTGAACCGCAGGCTGCACCTGGACGTAGCCGCGCAGTCCCCTTGTACGGCTCCTGCACTAGCATCAAACGAGGCTATCGCAGCAACTGCAGCGGACACAGCGAAGATAATTACAGATTCACGGCTCTGTTTTGACTTGAGGAGCATCTTGTGCTTAGAGCTACTCCCCCCGGACTCTGTCAGAGGCCCGGCCACAGCTTGGCGCTCCTTGGCGCTCCTCTCTGCTGCTGCTGCTCTCTTCTTCAGCTTCTGCTGCTCTCACCATGCAGGAGCACTTTTACTGCTAAATGCATGATTGTCTTCTGTTTAGATGAGTCCTCCACATGCAAGGATTTTACACAATTTGTAAGCAGATCAAAAAAACTAAGCAAGATGCCCAATATATTTTTTTTTAGCATATCCGGCACTTCAAACACAGATCATTTCTTTTGTTTATGATAGATTTTTGTTTGCATTCTTTTTTCAATTGGGTGTCTGTTTCCCCTGAGCCCCTTAACCGTGTTAGAGATAGTCCCCATCCCATCCTAACCACCATCCCAGATTAATCTGGTATACATTTCCAACTAATTCAAGTGTGGAAATGGACATGCAAAATGTATATAAGGTAGAGTTGTCCATGTCAACTACATTTAGGGTTTGAAATGTCTTTGCCAAATATATGTGAAAACCCTCACCTACTTTGGTACAAATCAATATTGTTGATCACCCACAAATGTCACCATTGGTAATGAATTTCACCATAGTTTCACCAGTTTAAAAATGAGTAAGTGGGTTTTCAAGTTCAGTTTTACATTTTGTAAAACAGGGACTTGAATTTGCATTTGAAAATGATGTATATCAAAGCCATTGATCAGGCCCTTAGTTCTTGTTATTGACCTGAAATGGTTCTCAGAGCCTTGTACTAATTGTCTTGGATTGAACACCCAAAGCCACTTTGCAAAGAATATACAGGGAAATTATACCAAATGACTCTTCCCTGGAACACAAAATTCTTCATATCACCTTTAGTACTCCTTCCGGGTTACTTGCTCTAGCCCCTCTGTCTTACATATCAATATATGCAGACATCCTCTACATTGAGTTTTTGAATGCACAAGCATCACTCTTTCACTCTTTCCTGGCCCTCCAGGCAGACTACAAGATGCTGATGACCTCAAAGCCCTGTGTAAAGATTGATGGAAATTTAAGCAAGTGCTTCGGACAAACTCATTTTACCACTGTGTTATGATAACACGTTTCTGTTGGTGGTAATGTATGACAAGAACATTTATGTATATGGGTCAATGCAATAATACTTTCTGTTGTTTTGGTGATGCTGTGTGTATGTTGCAATGTGATGTGTTGTACTGAGGCTGCTGAGTTTTGGAAAAGTGTTGGCTGTTTGTACTCAGTTATTTCTTTGTTAAGTTGTTGTGGGTATCATATATGTTATGTTCTCTTGTTTATTTTAGATAAGGATATAAATACTGTACTATTTCCAGCTTTGAGCACATGACTTTAAAAATCATCACCGTGTAAGTTAACAAAATACAGCCTTATTCATGAAGGCTAAAGCGGCTCGCAAAGGGCCGGATTCTGAGAATCCGGCCCTTTGCGAGTGCGATTTTTGCATTTGGGATTCAGCATCCCAAATGCAAAAATCGGTAATTGCAAAATCGCTAAATTGCGAGGAATTACATTTAAGGAATCTCTATTTGAGATTCCTTAAATGCAATTCATGAAGCATTTGAAAATTGCGAAAATGCAATTTTGGGCCGCTATTTACCGAGAGGTCAGACCTCTCGGTAAATAGCAAAAACTTGCTATGTTGCACACACACATGTCCTTTGGACATGTGTTTGCGCAACACCTGTTTCAATTTGCATTTAAGGGGTGCTACAGGGTGTCCTTTGGACACCCCTGGCACCCTTTAAATCGCTATCTTATTTGCGAGTAGCAAATTGCTAATCGCAAATAAGGAATACTCCCCATGCATTCCTATGGGCCTTTTGGCCCATAGGAATGCATGGGGAGTCATTCCTTATTTGCGATTAGCAATTAGCTAATCGCAAATAAGGAATCAGTGGGAATCGCAATTAATATTGCGATTCCTACATGATTACCGTTTTGCGAGTCTCAAATAGCGATTCCTTATGATTCGCTATTTGAGCCTCGCAAAACGGCCCGATCATGAATCAGGCTGATAGCCCTGTTCCAGCTACTCAAATTGTTATGAAAGTTTCAGGCCAAATCGAGAACATTGGTTATTTTATGTTATTCTAACTTATGTTATGTTATTCTACGTTATGTGATACACATTTGTAGAGCACACTATCACCTTAGAGGGTATCCTGGCACTGAGCTAGGTAAACGGAAATCTTAGACAGTGGGATACCTGCATTTTAGGGTTTTCTGCTCTTGTGGAATTCAAGGAGTGATGTGGGTGTAGGCTCAATCACAGTATCTGGTTTTCCATACAAATTAAATGTCTGTACGTAGGTTTCTGGCAAGTGGTGGTGACTGAAAAGTTTGTGAAAGTAAATGCGCGTGTTGAGGTATGAAGGGCAAGTGTTACATAGAGACATAAATGTGTGGATGAAGGGTTTGAATTGTGCTTGCTTGTGTATGAGATGCCTGTGGGGCTCATACGGGTCTAGTGTTGTGTGAGTGTGTCATGTGAGATTGAAAGGGATACTAGCTAGATTTATGAATAGTCTGCAGCCTTCAGGTGGGTTTTATGTTGTTCCCAGCATATGGGGGTATTGCCTTGTCCAACTTGCTCATGACAAGGGTGTACAAGACGGTCTTCTGGGTGCTGATTGTGACACATTTGACAATCATCCTCAGCATCTTGAGAAAGGAAGCTTGAGATGATGATCGCATTACTTAGGGTGATCAAATCAAGTTTGATGTTGATAATGATCCAGAGTTTCTGGGCATGGGTGATGAGTGTCATCCAGTCTTAATTCTGATGGCCACCAATTGGCATCTAATGGTTGAATGATCTTCCCAAAGATCACAGCTTCAGTCAGGTGGTCTTTATCCATTGGGTAATATCAGTCATGCAGACATTTAACTTGATCTGAGTACTGGGAGTCTAGTCCATGAGAGAGAGAATGATATGTGTATTGTTGCCACAGCAAAGGACATTGATGTCCTGAGAACAGATGGTGCTGGCGCAAAGGATCATGTATGCAGGAGAAATCCTTGCAGAACTCTGCAGATGAGGTTGCAGGCATCAGAGGTGTACAGTGTCATGCTGACTGACTGTGTTCTTCCAGTCAGGAATGAGCAGATCCATGGCAGTGCGTGTCCTTGGATTTCAATAATGTAGGTGTTAGATGAAGATGCGGATGAGGTGGGAAACTGTGTCAAACAGTGTAACTGATACCATCTCTTTAATCAGCATTCCCAAAGCTCACTTCATGTGGTACCACTCCCTCAGACAATGAGTACAACACTAGGCCTGAGTATGACTGGAAACCTGGAATCAAGAATGGAAAAAGACAAGACAAAGAAGCAAGTATTCCCAGTCGGTGACTTCTTTCTCTCAAATATCACAATTTTGGATTCAAGTGAGAATATGCCCCCAACATTTTTCTTGGATTGGAAGAGTGTGTAATGAGATGGTAGGAGACATTAAGAATTAGTATACAGAACGTTTGACAATCCTTGTTAAGGAGAGTACATTGCAAGTGTATTGAATGTATTTTTTTGTTAGTGGGTTTAAGCACAATTGTTTTATAAACAGTCTTTGGTTTAGAATTTGAGACTAAAGACACACCCCCATGTGCCAACATTTTTATATTTGAGAGTTTACATGTAGATGGGGGAGGCTGCACTTTAGTTTTACCACTTTCCCTCCAAGGGTCATACCCACAAATATGATTTATTCTGACACAATTCACAGTCTGCAATTACTTCATTTAACTTCCTGCTTTTTGGGAATCTATGTAGTGATAAGGTTAAGGGAATAAAACAAGTCTCCTGGCAACAAAAAAATGATGAAAACGTCTTTAAAAGAATCACAGTTTCCTGAACTTGATGTATCTAAAGTTTTGCTGGAGTTACTAACTGAACATGATACACTGCTAAAGTGTGGTGATGACAAAGCGGAGTGTTTGTGAGGTGAAGGATGGTTATAGTGCTCAAAGGATTTGCTGAAAGATCACAAGATGTTGGTGTTGTTAGAACCATAAGATTTCCTCTGATTAGGACCCTGTGTCTTGTCATGATTTACAGTACTGTTTTCATCAGGGCAAAGATCATGTGATGTCACTTCCAGTGATGCAATGGTTAAGTTTTTTAAAGACTTTGAATTGGAAAAACTCTACTTTGAGAACTTACAAATCTGGGGTGAAGGATTGGCATTGGAAAGCAAGTGCATGAATCTGAATGTTAACTTCTACCTCTTTTTTTTTTTTTAAACTCTACCACAAGAAATTAGCAAAAAAGACAAATGTGATAGTTAACACACTCAGGCTTATTTCATTGTGGAAAATGTTCTGCATTTTAAAGTTGCATATGGAATGAATACAGCTGCTGCAGAGACATTTGTGTCCCATGCAAATTATGCAGTATGAAATTAATAAGATACCTCTGGTGTTTAATGCCGCTGTTGGTGAAATCAGTGTTCAGACTGAACACCACTTTGACTCGTCAAAAAATTGAATAGACAATTGGAGTCTTCTGCAACAAACTCCATTTAGTATAAAGGTCACAGATTTGCATTTTATACAGATAGCTTGGGAGGTTACTGGCTCCGTAACAGATATACTGGTGTGATACAAGTTCCACCAATTATTGATTTTTTGGGACTGGCATCTAGGAGCTACATTTGAATAGCAAATCATAACGTTTGAGCCTTCCTGTTTTGTCTCAATGTTTTGTTATTCCGGTGTTCCTAAAATGAATTCCTTTGGAGAGTTATAAAGACTTAACAGTACATTTGTATCTGACATCCTTATAGGGCATCCATAACTTCCATTTACAGCTTTGAAATTCAAAATATGCCCCCATTTCATCTGACAGTCTTAAAGTGCATGCATAACTGTTCATACCAAGCTTAGAAAACTTAAGACGTGCCCCCAAATCACAGTGATTGTGTTTACTTCCTGGAATAAAGATGTTAAAGATATTAAAGCTCAATTGGCCCCCCAGCCAAGACTTATTGCCAGATGTATCAATTTTAGGAATATTTGCGCTGTCCTCATGAATCTCAATTAGGCAATCAGAATTCCTTATTTATGAAGCCCTTTCGAGTTTCATTAGTGATTCCTAGTGCTTTGCAAATAGACCTAGCTCATGCATATTAAAGAGGTAGATCGAAATTTGTGACCCATTAGGAATCACAACCATCATATGGATGGTGGCCTGCTAGTGTCAAAAGACAACCATATCTGTGATTGGTTTTTATTAAAGCAATCTTTGTTTTTTTTTAATGCAGACCATTTTTCTTAGAGGGAAATGGTTAAATTTAAAGAAGAAATAAATTAAACTGCCTGATATTAAAAAAATATATATAATTTTTAAATGCAGCCCATTGTTCATAGAGGGAAATGGGCTGCATTTAAAGAAGAAATAAATTAAACTGCCTGATCTCAAAAATATATTTTTTATCATTTTAAAGGAGTGCTCCGGGGACCCCTTCCTATTTGCAAATAGTTTACCAGCTCCTTTAAGGAGTTGATAAAACAGGAATATTTTGCAGCCCTAAAGATTAATACATCCCATTCAGATAAAGTATTTGGAGTGGAATCCTTAAACACGTCCCTCCCAAATACCGAATTGCACACATACATTGTGATTCGGTAATGTGTCATTGAATCGTAATTTGTGTTTTGTACATATGTAAATGCATGTATTCAAGCAGAAACAGCCTGATTGGCTGTTTCCAACTGCAAAAATGTTCTGTAGTTGTGGCCCTAAGACTCATATAAAAGTAGTGGATCTGACTTCTTAGTGGAGCCAATTATATAGGGCCACGCGGGAACTGAAATCGAGAGACCTTACCCATCTCTTGTAAGATAATGCCCTGAATGAAAAACACATAACGTACAGCTCTGCTGAAAGTTCCCTGATGAGGGTACCAGGACAAATTTGGCTTATTTCCCTGGAGTAACCGAATCTTGCTTTGCAGTAGTTGCCAGATGCAAGATTCAGGAGGATAGCCTGCATCAGTACCCCGGTCCCTGCTTGCAGGCCAGGTCACCACCCTGCTGCTGAATAGCTCCAGCATCTGACTGCCGCTCCTGCTCCTGTGGGCGTTCGCGCCCACTGTCTGCCACTGATCACCTCGGTGACCTGGGTCAGACCTGTGCTCTTGGTCTAGTTCCTGCTCTTGTCCTGTGCGCTGTTATCCCTTCTGTGCCTTTTTTTTAGCCCTTTCTCGCTCTGGTCGCAACCCCCCTGCTCTATGTTATCCCGCTCTTTTACACTGATACCCCCATGCTCTCTGTTATCCCACTCTTTTCTGCCGAAAACCCTGAGGCCATGCCCTCTCGCTGTCCCGCTCCCACCTCCCAGCTGCTCCTCCCTCCCGCCACCCCTTATATGGCGGCCACTGCTCGGACGCGCAGCTGGCGCGCGCAGCTGGCGCGCCAAAGGCAAGCCCGTCTGTGCCCGTCCACACCTGGACCACGCCCAGCGCTAGAACCCCTGGGCCTCGCGCTATCCACACCCCCAGACTGCAATAAGATGCCAACATCCTCCACGCTCTCAATACCGGCCGAGACCACCGCTGCTTCCAGCCCACCCCGAAACACACCCACGGAGCCTTCTCCTGCCACACCTGCAACTTAACCTGCGACAGAACCACCATACCTCCAAGGACCAGACCCAACCACCTCCGCTGCATACTCATCAACACCCGTTCCGCACGCAAACACGCCGTCGAGCTCTGGGACCTGCTCGACACTTTTGAACCAGAAGTTGCCTTCCTGACCGAGATCTGGTGGAACGACTCCTCGGCACCTGACATCACCATAGCCATCCCAGACGGCTACAAGATCTCCCACTGAGACCTCACCAAAGGGATGGGAGTAGGGATAGCCATCGTCCACAAATCAACCCTCCAGGTCCACACCCTCGCAGATGACCCCCTCAATTCCGTCAAACACCTTCACTTCCGAATCCACATTGACCCAAACACCACCCTCAGAGGAACACCCATCTATGGACCCTGAGCCCTCTTCAGCAACTCCATTGCAGACCTCGCCAGCACCCACGCACTCGCCTCCACGGACTACATTCTCCTCGGGGAACTGAACTTCCACCTCGAGAACAACAACAACGCCAACTCCACCGCCCTGATCGCCAACCTCGGCCTCCGACAACTTGTCACCGAACCCACCCATGCCACCGGCCACACGCTCGACCTCATCTTCTCCATAAGCACCCATGATACCTTCAACCATACCACCGAACTTCACTGGACTGACCACTGATGCATCCATTTCAACTTCAAGTAACCAACCACTCACCACTGCACTAAACAGCTGCCTCGCCGCAACTGGAGCAAAGTCATCGACGACCAGCTGATCACCACCCTCGCCCAGAACCCACCCAACGACCCCACTGACACAGACGCCGCCGCCCGAAATCTCAGACAGTGGATCGACGACTGTGCCAACATCCTCGGCCCGATCAAGAAACCCTCCATTAACCAACCCAGGAAGAAAGCCGCCTGGTTCACCGAAGAACTCCAGATCTGCAAACGAAGATGCCAGAAGATGGAAAAGAAATGGCTTCATGACCACGCACCTGACAGCCGCGCAGCCCACAAGGTCACCGTCTCAGACATTACCACCTCATCAGGATAGCCAAGAGATCGTCTTCCAAAGCCAGACTGGACAACAGCGCACAAAACAGCAAAGAAGTTTTCAACATAGTGAAGGAACTCTCCAACCCCAGAGGCAACACCAACAGCATCCCACCCTTGCAAGATCTGTGCAACTCACTGGCCACCTTCTTCCAGCGCAAGATCACCGACATCCACGACAGCTTTAACTCTTCATCCACCCCGAACACAACAAACCACACCCTGAACTTCACCTGCACTGACCAGCTGACCTCCGGGTCCCACGCTAATGACAAAGAGACACGCAAGGTCATGAAGTCCATCCACTCAGGATCCCCATCAGACCCCTGCCAACACCACGTTTTCAACAAAGCTGACACAACCATCGCACCCCAATTGAGGAAGATCATCAACATCTCCTTCGACACAGCAACATACCCGGAAAACTGGAAGCACGCCGAAATCAACGCCCTCCTCAAGAAACCCAAGGTAGACCCCAAAGACCTCAAAAACTTCTGGCCCATCTCCCTGCTCCCCTTCCCGGCGAAGGTCATCCGGAAAATCGCCAACATGCAGCTGACCCACCACCTCAAGGACAACAACATCCTAGACCAATCCCAGTCTGGATTCAGATGCAACCACAGCACCAAAACTGCCCTCATCGCCACCACAGACGACATCAGGCGCCAGCTAGACATCGGCAAAAGCTCAGCCCTCATCCTCCTGGACCTGTCAGCCGCCTTCAACACGGTCTGCCACTGCACACTAAGAACATGCCTCCAAGAAGCAGGCATCCAGAAGAAAGCCCTGGACTAGACCACGTCCTTCCTCTCCGGCAGAAGCCAGAGAGTCCGCCTCCTGCCCTTCCGATCCAAAGCCACCAACATCATCTGCGGTGTACCCCAGGGCTCATCCTCAGCCCGACCCTGTTCAATGTCTACATGGCCCCCCTCGCACAAGTGGCCCACCAGCATGACCTGAACATCATCTCCTACACGGATGGCACCCAGCTCATCCTCTCCCTCACCAAGGACCCACACACTGCCAAAACCAACCTCCATGAGAGAATGAAAGCCGTTACCGAGTGGATGAGGAGCAGCCGCCTGAAACTAAACTCGTACAAGACGGAGGTCCTCATCCTAGGTCCTACCCCCTCTGTGTGGGACAAGACCGGGTGGCCGACCACATTGGGAGCAGCTCCAACACCCTTGGACCATGCACGCAACCTAGGATTCATCCTCGACTCCTCTCTCTCTCCATGTCAAAGTAGGTCAATGCCATCTCCTCCTCCTGCTACAACACCCTCCACATGCTTCGCAGGATCTACAAGTGGATCCCGACCGAAACAAGAAGAACAGTGACCCAAGCCCTTGTCAGCAGTGGGCTGGACTACGGCAACGCACTCTACGCTGGAATCCTGGCCAAACACCTGCGACGACTACAACACATCCAGAACGCCTCAGCCCGACTGACCCTCAATGTCCCCCACCGCAGCCATATCATTTCCCATCTTAGAGACCTGCACTGGCCCCCCGTCAAAAAGAGGATCACCTTTGATCTCCTAAACCCAAACACACAAGGCACTCCACAACACCAGACCAGCCTACCTGAACGATAGACGCAACTTCTACCCCCCCACACGCCAGCTGCGCTCCTCCAGCCTCGCCCTTGCCGCTATTCCCCACATCCAGCGAAGGACCTCCGGCGGCAGATCCTTCTCCTTCCTCGCCGCCAAGACCTGGAAAACCCTCCCCACCCACCAACGGCAGACCCAAGAACTGCTCACCTTCAGAAGGCTCCTCAAGACCTGGCTCTTCGACCAGTATCAGCACCCCCCGCCCCTCCCCTCAGTGCCTTGAGACCCTCACTGGTAAGTACAGCGCTTACAAGTTCTCTGATTGATTGATTTATTGCATTTCCAGCACTGTTTTGAGGCCTGAAATGCCAATGCTCTGTTATTTGTAAAATATTGTCAAGCTGTAGAGCAGTATCTTTGTTTTCTGACATCCCTATCTAAAAATATTGTAAAACACGACTGTCTCCTCCTGAATACATCTCTAACCTTTGTTCTTCTCTTCTGCCCTTTAAGGTACAGTGTTTCAGGGTCACATTCTGGGTGCCATTCCTGTTACAGAAAAGAGTTATGAACAAGCTGTTCTGCCGCCCTTTGTGGATGGCTTAAATTCCTTGATGTCTGTTGCTGATACCTTGCTGACCAGCCCCGACCTACAGCAGGGCATTGAAAATGTTCGCCAACTTCTAGAGGCATCCGAGAAAAGTCTGTCAAAGGCAGAGGAATCATCCCTGGCACAAGTGAAAGCATTGAACGAAAATATGGAAGAGCGCTTAGACAAGATAAACAGCCTAAATGATGAACAAAAGGCGCTACTAGCTCGGGAAGAAGGACTTAAAGTGCAACTCTCTGGACAGAAAGGGCAGGAGTCCATTGTTAAACAACAACTAGAAGCAGCAAAGGAAGCCCTCAAGAATGCAGATAATGATCTAGAAAGTGCGATTCGAGCTTGGCACGCTGCAGAGGATCAAAAGAAAGTGGGCATGGGACTTATATTTATTCCGATAGTTGGACCAATAACAGGTATATTTTGCTCTTGTCCCATATTGAATATTGTAAAATCAACAGCACATGCAGTTTCATATCACATAGTCACAGATAACACTCAGTAAACACCTAGGGACAGTCAAGTCAAGTCAAAAAGTATGTTTATTTACATCATAATCTTTAACCAAATACATAACAATTAATTGAGTTAAAATATTTCCCAACAATCACTCATGCAGATTTATAGTTAAAATCTTATTCCATTGATTATAAAAAGATCTTCCCCAAGACATATGACATTTAACGCTGGGTGCTCATACAATTGATTCCTCCATTTGATTCGTATGATAAAATTACTAAAACCGGCTATCTCTAGACAAGGTTCAGTTTAAAAACTCTAAAATCTATTTCTGACTTATTATAAAACTCTGTACTACCTTTATAAATTTCCCAAGGGCAATTGCAATGTCAATACTTGGTAGTTCTGTGATCAGCTCAATTGCTTGTCCCCTAGTTCTTATATCATATTTTATAAATATTGGGCGCAGCCAAAGTTTACGCTGATCTAAGATATTTATACAATCCAGCAAAAAGTGCACGGTATCCCCTTTTGTACCCAGCCTGCATTTACAACGCTCATTAGGGTCCAACATTTTGGTTTTAAATTCTTTATTTGATAACCATGGGTTAATCCCAATGCGTAATCTTAGAATCTCTTGTCTAAGCCACGGGATTGGCAAGAAATCCAAATAGGGGAACCAGTTTTCCTTTGCCCATGCATTCATCATAAATTCAACCGATATTTTCTTACCAAGGTATTCCCTATCCATACTTCTATTAGCAGCTTGTCCATTCAATTTTAGCTCATTTTTTGAACTCTCTACTATTAGGGAATCACGGCATATATCCACTTTCATATTTTCGCAGACCTGTATCATTCTCTTCCTGCACATTTTTGCCCATTTTAAATTACTTTGTTGTATTTCTATTGTTCATTTTCGAGGCGTTTCCAGAAACTAATCGCTGCGACTTGTGACTGTACCCCCCATGCTGTTGTCCCCAGTTCTGTTCTTATAGCTTGCACCATTGCTGATGGGGGCAGGGATAAGAGGTTTTTCACGCATTTTCCTTCCTCTAGGTCCCAGACTCCCTTACCGCTCAAATAAAGGATTTCTGCTCCATAGAGTACTTGTGGTGGGATCATTGCATTGAAAGCTTTTAACAATGGACGATGTGACTTATTAATAAAAATGAAGGGAGGCCTCCTCTATACTTAAATAGGGGACAAGGAGTCTAGTCAGGAGGAACTAAGAAAACGTCCCCACAGAAAATAAACTCAAAATGAAAAAGAACCCAAGTGTAGTTCACTTTTTGCTACCACTGACAGATTTTGCTTAAATTATCTAGCATGTATACATAAGCAATTGTTGAAAACAGATGTAAATCATAGAGAGTGTGTTTTTTTAAAAAAATGCCATTTATTACAAATCAACATTAAAAACAAATATATGCGGTAAATATGCCCAAAACATACAATTGTAAATGCTTTAAAAACAATTGAAAATCACAATTTATTAAAACAATGTATAAAAATAAAATTAAAGTTTTGATCACGAATATCACAGTTGTTCTTGTAGTCGACGCAGCGTTTCGGTGAATCGGTGATAACACCTTCTTCAGGACAAACAATTCTGTGTGTTATTCAACACTCTCCTCACGTATTCAATTACGAGGAGTACTGGGTCAGCTTCAGTCAGACATCTGGTATTTAGTTAGGCAGATCGTCCTGGAGACAAGACGCCGAGAGACCGCGAGGGGAGCAAGGAGGCCGATCCATTAATTGAAGGTTGGATTGATTACTAACCATAACCACAAGCCAGGTGGTCGCCGCGGACGAAATTGAAAGCATCCAGTGGCAGGCATACACAAAATTATAGATCTCACCTCTTTGGTGTCCATATTCATAATTCGGTGGCCCCCCTCCGGTAACTCCATCCAGGCTGTTTTTCCTGACATACTAAGGGAATGAAAATGGTTTATTAATAAATACCAGATGTCTGACTGAAGCTGACCCAGTACTCCTCGTAATTGAATACGTGAGGAGAGTGTTGAATAACACACAGAATTGTTTGTCCTGAAGAAGGTGTTATCACCGATTCACCGAAACGCTGCGTCGACTACAAGAACAACTGTGATATTCGTGATCAAAACTTTAATTTTATTTTTATACATTGTTTTAATAAATTGTGATTTTCAATTGTTTTTAAAGCATTTACAATTGTATGTTTTGGGCATATTTACCGCATATATTTGTTTTTAATGTTGATTTGTAATAAATGGCATTTTTTTAAAAAAACACACTCTCTATGATTTACATCTGTTTTCAACAATTGCTTATGTATACATGCTAGATAATTTAAGCAAAATCTGTCAGTGGTAGCAAAAAGTGAACTACACTTGGGTTCTTTTTCATTTTGAGTTTATTTTCTGTGGGGACGTTTTCTTAGTTCCTCCCGATGTGACTTATTCCCATAGTCACGGTTGAACATTTTTAGACCAGCAATTGAAGATTGTGCCTTCGCTTTTTGGGCTTCTAGGTGTGTTTGCCAATTTAACCTTTTGTCAAACCATACACCTAGGTAACAGTATTCGTTAACAGATTCTAATTTAAGATCATCTAAAAACCAATTAAACGTAATCACTTTTTTCCCAAAGCACAAGATTTTTGTCTTGTCTAGGTTTACCGTAAAAAAATTCTTCATACAATATTCGTTAAAAGAGTTCAACTTCCTTTGAAGGCCAATTTCTGTTTGATCCACTATTATGAGATCATCCGCATATAACTGTCACAACACCTTTTTGCCATTCATTCTTGGGCTGGCGCTACCCTTCACTTCAAGACACTCCGGTAATTCTGATATAAATATGGAGAATAGCTGAGGGGCCAGTATGCAGCCTTGTCTCAAACCGTTTTCGATAGGTATTTTTGGCGTCAGTGACCCCTCAGTATCCCTAATTACTTGAGCCCAGTTGTCCCGGTGCAATTCTTTTAATATCGTCAACAGGTCTCTTGGGATATTTTTCTTAACTAATGTTTCCCAGAGACAGTCCCTCTCCACCGAGTCAAATGCGGCTCAGAAGTCCACAAAGCAGCAACAGAGTTTTCCATTCTGCTCCGTCGACTTCCTTGCCATTGCCCATAGAGAGAAGCAGTGGTCTATTCTAGAGTGTCCCTCTCTGAATCCTAACTGTTCGATAGGTATATTGAGTTCTCCTCAACCCAGTCATTTAGTCTATTTAAGACTAGTTTTGAGAATACCTTTTCCCCTATATCCAGGAGGTTTATCAGTCTATAGTTTTGAGGTTCCTCAGTTCCACCCTTTTTGTGGATAGGTATGATTATTGCACCCTTCCAGTTTAATGGCATTTTACCCACTGTTAAAATTACTTGGAAGAGATAAGAAAGGAATCTTGCTCACCATTTTGTTTGGGACTTTAGTATTATTGCTGTGAGATTATATGGCCCTGCAGCCCTGGTTAGATTCAGCTACTTGATTGTTTCTTCTACATGGTGTTCTGTAAAGTCTAATTTGAATTCTTCTGAGATTTTCTGCCAACCTGGGGGTACTCTAGCTCCTACGACTAATCTAGCTTCATACAGTTCCCTTATGTATTTATCCCAGGCTGCCTCACTTACAACGCAAATCATGTCTCTGGCTGGGGGGGACGATGCTGATTTTATCAATCTCCAAAATTGTCTCAAGTTCTTATCTTCAATTGATTCTAACAGCTTACTCCAGCATTTCTCTTTGTATTCCCTTTTTGCGTCGAGAACCATCTTTTTAAGCACAGCTTTCAGAATAATAATGTGTTTTTTTCTATCTTGATTGAATTCTTTCCTTTGCTTTCTAGCTTCTCCCCTTATCTTCCTTTTTTTACTTTGGCAGTCCATTGAAAACCATTTCAGGCGGCTGACTCGGTTTGTTATACCTTTTCTTTTATCCTTTTTTAATTCTATCCTAAGGCATTGGACTACTTGGGCTATTTTCTCCTCATACCATTCCAGATTTTCCCTCTCGTGATTTACTAATTCTATCTTTTGTTGGAATGATTTAAGTTTTCCAGGTACTCATCAGTTAATCTTGTTGTTGCCCGTTTTGGATATTCCATTTCTTGAGGGATGACCTTTTCTCTAGGTTCCATCCTTCCCCCTTTTACCCTCAGTGAGAGCTGATTATGGTCACTACCCTCACTGTGATGTACCTTAAATTCCTGCACTAAGGGGAAGTTCCAAGCTGGCATAAAGACATAGTCGATTGGGGAGTTTTGTAATCTTTTTTTAAAGGTCTTCTTTGCTGAGCAGTCCGTTTTAAATCTGCCATTTAAGCAAAAAAGGCCCTTTTCCCCTAGATAGTTGACCAAATCCCAATCCAGTTTCGAGGGAACACATGTTGGAAAACTGGCATAACTTATTCCATAGGTGTCCAATAATTCTGTGTACCAGCGATCTGCCTTCATTGGATGTAACTTATGGTTAAAATCCCCTAAAATTAACAATACGTCTGAGGTATACATTTCTAAAATATCGTCTATATCCTGTTTGAAGTTCCCCATCTCAATTACATATTCACCCACATTGTCATATATACATATATGACAATTATCTTTTCACATGTCTTATCCACGGTGTTAGAACCGGCTGTCTCTAGTTGGCAGAGGTTACACTTCTGACAAATAGGGACACTCCTTTTCTAGTCAGGGCAAGGGGATCACACCCTTCGATAACCCCTGCTCACCCCCTTGGTAGCTTGGCAGAGCAGAACAGGCTTATCTCAGAGGCTGTGTGTTAAGCAATTATGACCACATACAGTAATACAGTGAATACACTACAAATGGACACGACACCGTAGTATTATAAAAATAAGTATTTTTATATAAGGCTTAGTACAAGACCAAAATAACGGCAAAACTGTACACAATCGGAATAAATACGTTCGGGAAGGAAAAAGGATAGTTCAAAGGTAGTTTCTTCTTTAGCACAAGAGTCTTTTAGTATCAAGCAAATCTTCTTCTTGGAAACACAGTTCCTTAGCAACAGGGTAACTCACACGGGAGCTACACAACGCTGGGCAGAGATAATCCACAGGTTCGGCGTCGACCGCGAGGAGCGCTACGTCGGGCCTGGAGTCACACGGACCCCAACAACACAGTACCTTAGGAAAAGGACGCACACGATGATCAGCGGCGTCGAGCACTCCGGCGTCGCGTCTTCGGTGTCGATCAGGCCACAGCAGGCGTTGTCGATGATGCAGTTGCACAGAGTGAGCAGCGCTCACGGCGTCGAAGGGCACACGGTTGATGCGATCAGCAGCGGGGCAGACACGAGGTCCTCTGGAGTTAGAGCCGTACTCCTACTCACTGGCGTTGCTGCTGGCGTCGGTTGGGCCCAGCGTCCGATCGTCGTGGTTGCTGGTTCTTTCAGAGATGCTGGATTCACACTTCCAGCAGATAGCACTTTGTAGCAGGTGAAGTCCTTTAGCCCTGTGACTTCGGCAGGAGACTGGCACTCTTCCAGTCCTTGGAGATTTTCTTAGCAAGCGTGAGAGTACACACACAGTTCCTCTCTCCTGGTTCCTTGGCAAAAATAAAGAAGCGCTGCAGGATTCCCCCAACAACAGCACACTGGCAGAAGGGGTAAGCAGTCCTTTAGATCACCAGGCTTCTTGTCCTTGGTTACAGGGTTCCTTGTCAGAAGTGATCTGATTTCCTAGTTCAGGGGTCCTCCTCTTATACCCCTTTTCGTCTTTGATCCCTTTGTCTATGCCGGGGATTTCCCAACATCCTGGGTCTGTGGTGGGTGGAGCTAGGCAGTAGCACCTGGCCTATTCATTGAGCCGGGCCGGGTCCTCAGACGCCCCGCAGGAGGTGGAGCCAGCATTGACACTGGCAGGAGCAGAGCTATCGCCCTCCTGGCAGGAGGTGGGGCTAGGATCGTCCATGGCAGGTACAGAGCCATCAGTCGCTCGGCAGGAGGTGGAGCCAGCATTGTATCAGGCAAGGCAGGCTATCAACAACTACTCTCCCCCTACTCTCAACGTAATGTCCCACTCATCCCACACTGACTCATCCAGACCTCTTGGAGCCACCCAGCTCCTGTCACATACACGCAATACCAGCAGAGACCAGATATGGTTAGACAAGAAAATAGACACTTTCTAAAAGTGCTATTTTCGAACCCAGAGTCCAAAAACCATCCACACCAACGGATGCGTAATTAAACCTCGAGTTCAGGGATACCAAACTCGACATTGCACCATGCTCCCCGAGCCAGCTAGGATTATAGCGTTAATAATCCCGGCGGCCCATTCTATCCAACGGAGAGCAGGCTACCTCGCAATAGTGAAGCCCTAAGATGGCGGCACTTCACTATCAGGACATGCCAACTTGGTCAGGCTTGTCCTACCTTACACTTACAATGCACCCTGCCCACGGGCCTACCATAGGGGTGACTAACATGAAGCTAAGGGAAGGTTGGAGGGGCTGGCAGGTAGGTATACCTGCGCAGCCGACGTGACAGTGCAGGACTGCACGTGGGTCTCGCAATGACCGACCCGCAGACATTCGTTTACAAGGCCGCTCCTGTGGGTGGCACAACACGTGCTGCAAGCCCACGAGCGGCATTTGTATTTACAAGCCCTGGCACTCCGGGTGCACTAGACTAGGGACTGACAGTAAACCAAATAAGCCAAACATGGATACAATAGATACATCATTTTAACAGAGGGAGCACTTGCGCTATGGCACTGATCAGCAGTGACACGGCGCCCAAAGCATATACCAGCAAAACATCGTAACACAGTAGAGGCAAACAGAAAAAATGGAGGAGAGACTCAAGCCAATGATGTCAGGTCTAACACGTGTCCCCTCCAGCTGAAATGTGGGGAGAACTACCCTTAACCTAGGGAGTCCTCATCACTAAGGCGGAAAAATCTGGACACACCATCAGCATTGGCGTGATCTGTACCAGGGCGGTGTTCCACCGTAAAGTCCATCCCCTGTAGAGCAATGGACCACCTCAACAGTTTTGGATTCTCACCCCTCATTTGCATTAACCATCTGAGGGGCCTGTGGTCTGTCTGAACCCGGAAGTGAGTCCCAAACAGGTAGGGTCTTAGCTTCTTCAGCGCCCAGACCACAGCAAATGCTTCTCTATCTATCGCACTCCACCTCGTTTCCCTGGGAAGTAACCTCCTACTGATGAAGGCTACAGGCAAGTCTCGGCCCTCTTCATTCACCTGAGCTAGAACAGCCCCCACGCCATGCTCTGAAGCGTCCGTCTGAACAATGAATTCTTTCGAAAAGTCGGGTGCTTGGAGTATAGGTGCTGTGCACATTGCAGTTTTCAGGGTGTCAAAGGCCGTTTGACAGGCATCAGTCCAGATCACCTTTCGTGGCTGCTTCCTGGAAGTCAGCGAAGTCAAGGGGTGCACAATGTTACCGTAATCCTTGACAAACCTCCTGTAATAACCCGTGAGTCCTAAGAAGGCTCTCACCTGTGTTTGGGTTTTGGGCAGTGCCCAAGCCAGGATGGTATCAATCTTGGGTTGCAGGGGGGCCACCTTACCGCTCCCTACTTGGTGCCCCAAGTACACCACAGAACCCTGCCCAATCTGGCACTTACTGGCCTTGATTGTGAGGCCTGCTCCGCGCAGGGCCAACAACACTTCCTGGAGGTGGCGCAAGTGTTCCTCTCAGCTGGCGCTGAACACTGCGATGTCGTCCAGGTAGGCGGCGCTGAATTCCTCCAGTCCAGCCAAGACCTGGTTGACCAACCTCTGGAAGGTGGCGGGGGCATTCTTCATCCCAAAGGGCATCACCCGGATCTGGTGTGGAGAATGCTGACCTCTCTTTTGCCCCATCAGTCAAGGCGATCTGCCAGTACCCAGACGTTAAGTCAAACGTACTAAGGTACCGGGCAGCCCCCAACCGATCGATGAGCTCATCAGCTCTGGGGATGGGGTGCGCGTCAGTCTTCGTGACTGAATTGAGCCCTCGGTAGTCCACGCAGAACCGGAGTTCTGGTGAAGCACCAGGCGCTGCAGCCTTCGGGACCAAGACCACTGGGCTGGCCCAAGGACTGCTAGAGGACTCAATCACCCCCAATGCGAACATTTTGGAGACCTCCTCCTTAATGTACGCTCGGACCTTGTCAGTCACCCTGTAAGCCTTGTGCTTCACAGGAGGGCTGTCTCTGGTGTCAACGTCATGGACACACCAATGCGTGACACCCGGAACCAAGGAAAACAGATCCGGGAATTGTCCCAACAGGTGGCGACAATCCTGTTTCTGCTCAAGGGTCAGTGTGTCAGAGAGGACCACACCATCCACTGACCCGTCTTGCTCCTTAGCATACAGGAGGTCAGGAAGAGGCTCACTCTCCTCCATCATCCGTTCCATCATCTGTCGCTAAGAGCATGCCCACTTCGGACCTTTCTAACTGGGGCTTCAAACGGTTGACATGCAGGACCCGCAAGGGGTTCCTGGGAGTTTTCAAGTCCACCAAGTAGGTGACATCGCTCTTCTTCTCCACAACCTTAAACGGTCCCGTCCACCTGTCCTTGAGCGCACAAGGTTCCACAGGGGACATGACCCACACTTCCTGACCAGGCTGAAGCTCTACTATAGTGGCATTCCGGTCGTACCATCGCTTCATCTCCTCCTGGCTGGCCTCCAGATTTGCCTGAGCAAGTTCTCTGAAGCGCCGAGTCTGGTTCCGAAAGGCCAGCATGTAGCTGTATACATCCTGGGGAGGTTTCCTGGGAGATTGCTCCCAGCCTTCCTTGACCAGACTCAGAGGTCCTCTTACCGGGTGACCGTATAAGAGCTCAAAGGGACTGAACCCTAGAGCCTTCTGCGGCACCTCACGGTAAGCAAACAACAGGCATGGCAAGAGGACGTCCCATTTCCACCTCATTGGTTCTTCAAGACCCATAATCATGCCTTTCAGGGTCCGGTTGAATCTCTCAACCAGCCCGTTTCCTTGAGGGTGGTAAGGAGTGGTGAACTTTAGGTTACCCCACACTCCTTCCACAGAGACTTCATATAGTTCGAAATGAAGTTGGTGCCTCGGTCGGACACCACCTCTCTGGGGAACCCCATCCGGGAGAAAACACCCATCTGTGCCCGTCCCACCACGGGGGCCGTCACTGTCCTGAGAGGGATGGCTTCCGGGTACCTTGTGGCATGGTCCACCAAGACCAGGATGAACCTGTTGCCCAGGGCTGTCTTGGGGTCCAGGGGCCCAACAATGTCAATACCCACCCGGTCAAAGGGGGTGCTGACTACCGGAAAAGGTTGGAGGGGAGCCTTCTGCTTCCTTCTGCTTTTCCCACTTGCCTGGCAAGTGCGACAAGTCTTGCAATGGATGTCTACATCCCTACGCATCTGAGGCCAATAAAAATGGGTGACAAGCCTGTCATAGGTCTTGTCCTGCCCCAGATGTCTAGCTAACGGTACGTCATGAGCCAAACCCAGTAGGAAGGCTCTGAAGCGCTGGGGTACCACCAGCACACGGGCTGACCCAGGCTCAGCAGCCTTAGGCTCGCTATACAGGAGGTCGTTCTCCCAGTACACAAAATGTGACCCTGACTGATCACCTGAGGATTGGGCTGAGGCCTGCTGCCTCATGCCCACAAGAGAAGGGCACTCTTTCTGTTCCGCACAGAATTCCTCCCTGGAGGGACCACCATCCTGCTGCCAGTGGGTCAGCTCGGGCAGATCTCCCAGTTCGGCAATTTGTTCCCCGGTGGGCTCCAGGGCATCCCCCTCAGGGTCTACCTCCTTCTGGACCACGGGAACAACGGGGGCCGGTTTCCCGCGCCTCCTGCCTCTTCTCTTCACAGCTGGGTCCTGGGCCGTACTTTCAGGCTCCGGGACCCCATCAACACCCTTACTCGCTGTCATGGATCGAGTGGTTGCACACACCCACTCTGGCACACCCAACATTTTCAAGTGCGCCGCTCTCTCCACCTTAGCCCAAGGGGAGTCTTCCAAATCATTGCCCAGGAGACAGTCGACAGGCATGGCGGGCCTCACAGCAACTTGAAGAGTACCTGAAACTCCCCCCCATTCAAAGGAAACCTGAGCCACCTCACACTCTTTCTGGGAGTTATCGGCAGCTATCACGGGGTAGAATGCGTGGGGAACCACCTGCTCTCTGGACACCAAGTGACACTTGACAGCTGTCACACTCGCTCCGGTGTCTCTGAGAGCTTCCACTCTATGGCCATTAATGGTCACCCACTGCCTATATTTACTAGTGTTACTAGGCAGAGGGGGTGGAGGGACCATTTGCATGTCTCCTAGCGAGACCAGGGACATTTCTGCGGGACCCCTCCCACCGTGGACAACCATCTCCTCCCCTCCCAAGGCTACACTTGCCAACTGACGAGGGTGTGCACGCGGCGGTGCATTCGAATCCTTCTTGGGATACTGGGGGTCATAAAACCGGTGTCCCACCTGCCCACAACCGTAGCAGGTTAGGGGGCCCCTATGAACAGGTTTACCCGTCGGGGCCCCTGACTTCTTCTCAGGGGGAGGCTGGGAACCCTTCCCTTGGTTCCCTTGGGGATTACTTTGGGGCCCTTTCTGAGACTCCTTCTGTTTACCCTTGTCCCCCCCACTCTTCTGCTGGGGACCCTGCCCACCTTTGGCTGAGTCTCCCACTGGACCCTTGTGGACCCTGGTACTGACCCAGCGGTCCGCCTCCTCAGCAAGTTTTCTAGGGTTAGATATCTTGCTATCAATCAGGTGCTGGCGCAGCTCTGGAAAACAGTTATTAGACAAGTGCTCCCACGCAAACAAATCATAGAGAGATTCATAACTTTCCACTTTGCTGCCCTTTACCCAACCATCCATGGCTCTGCAAAAATAAGACACATATTCAACCCACGTCGTACCAGGCAACTTCTTACATTCTCTAAAAGCTTGTCTGTACTGCTCGGGGGTTAAACCATATCGCAACATTAAAGCATCTTTCATATGAGCATACGACATCCTATCCGCAACAGGCATGTCTAACAGGGTATCTCTTCCCTCATTCACAAAGCGACCCCACAACCCTGCTCCCCAATTCTTCTCAGGGACCTGGTGGGCCAACAATGCTAACTCATATGCTTTAAACCATTGACCAATATCTTCATTCTTATTGTAATCTTTGATCACATCTTTCGGGAAGTAAAACTTACTTTCTGCAGGTTCGGATGGAATGCTGCCACCAGAGGGATTCAACTCTAACTTTTTAGCTTGGATATCCAGTTCCCTCAACCTGGCTTCACGCTCCAAAGCTAACTTCTCTCGTTCAAACTCCAACTTTTTGATCTCTAAATCAGCTTCCCTTCTACCTCTTGCATTTTCTAACTCCAACTGCCCATTTATCTTTAGCCTTGCCATCTCCATGTTGTAAGCTCGCTCTTTCGCCCTTTCTTCTCTTTCTTCAGGGGAAAGACCTTTGGAGGAAACACTGCTTCCGGGAGAGGGCACAGGTCCATTCACTGGCACCTCCTCATCCCCTTCCTCTGTGGGTACCACCACCACATCAGAGGGATTTCTGGACTCCCACCAGTCCTGCAATGCTTTATAAAAATCATCTTTTCTCGAGAGGCCGGTGGTAGGAACTTCAAACTGGTTGCAAAAGTGTTTCAGCTCATCTTTCTTGTATTTCTTTAGCTTACTCCTCTCGAACTCCTCCACAACAACGATAGCAGGGGCAGTGACTCCGTTGTCACTCATGGTTAAACTGGCAGTGTTCAGAAAATCAAGTTTCAGGAAAGCGGAGAACAAAAATAGGATCCTTCCGAATCAGATTGTGACTGCGTTATGGTCTGCTTTCACTACGTAGCGCACACTAATCACTGTACATGGGTCATAAATGCAAGGTCCAAATCCTCACCGCTGCATCCAATGTTAGAACCGGCTGTCTCTAGTTGGCAGAGGTATACACTTCTGACAAATAGGGACACTCCTTTTCTAGTCAGGGCAAGGGGATCACACCCTTCGATAACCCCTGCTCACCCCCTTGGTAGCTTGGCAGAGCAGAACAGGCTTATCTCAGAGGCTGTGTGTTAAGCAATTATGACCACATACAGTAATACAGTGAATACACTACAAATGGACACAACACCGTAGTATTATAAAAATAAGTATTTTTATATAAGGCTTAGTACAAGACCAAAATAACGGCAAAACTGTACACAATCGGAATAAATACGTTCGGGAAGGAAAAAGGATAGTTCAAAGGTAGTTTCTTCTTTAGCACAAGAGTCTTTTAGTATCAAGCAAATCTTCTTCTTGGAAACACAGTTCCTTAGCAACAGGGTAACTCACACGGGAGCTACACAACGCTGGGCAGAGATAATCCACAGGTTCGGCGTCGACCGCGAGGAGCGCTACGTCGGGCCTGGAGTCACACGGACCCCAACAACACAGTACCTTAGGAAAAGGACGCACACAATGATCAGCGGCGTCGAGCACTCCGGCGTCGCGTCTTCGGTGTCGATCAGGCCACAGCAGGCGTTGTCGATGATGCAGTTGCACAGAGTGAGCAGCGCTCACGGCGTCGAAGGGCACACGGTTGATGCGATCAGCAGCGGGGCAGACACGAGGTCCTCTGGAGTTAGAGCCGTACTCCTACTCACTGGCGTTGCTGCTGGCGTCGGTTGGGCCCAGCGTCCGATCGTCGTGGTTGCTGGTTCTTTCAGAGATGCTGGATTCACACTTCCAGCAGATAGCACTTTGTAGCAGGTGAAGTCCTTTAGCCCTGTGACTTCGGCAGGAGACTGGCACTCTTCCAGTCCTTGGAGATTTTCTTAGCAAGCGTGAGAGTACACACACAGTTCCTCTCTCCTGGTTCCTTGGCAAAAATAAAGAAGCGCTGCAGGATTCCCCCAACAACAGCACACTGGCAGAAGGGGTAAGCAGTCCTTTAGATCAGCAGGCTTCTTGTCCTTGGTTACAGGGTTCCTTGTCAGAAGTGATCTGATTTCCTAGTTCAGGGGTCCCCCTCTTATACCCCTTTTCGTCTTTGATCCCTTTGTCTATGCCGGGGATTTCCCAACATCCTGGGTCTGTGGTGGGTGGAGCTAGGCAGTAGCACCTGGCCTATTCATTGAGCCGGGCCGGGTCCTCAGACGCCCCGCAGGAGGTGGAGCCAGCATTGACACTGGCAGGAGCAGAGCTATCGCCCTCCTGGCAGGAGGTGGGGCTAGGATCGTCCATGGCAGGTACAGAGCCATCAGTCGCTCGGCAGGAGGTGGAGCCAGCATTGTATCAGGCAAGGCAGGCTATCAACAACTACTCTCCCCCTAATCTCAACGTAATGTCCCACTCATCCCACACTGACTCATCCAGACCTCTTGGAGCCACCCAGCTCCTGTCACATACACGCAATACCAGCAGAGACCAGATATGGTTAGACAAGAAAATAGACACTTTCTAAAAGTGCTATTTTCGAACCCAGAGTCCAAAAACCATCCACACCAACGGATGCGTAATTAAACCCCGAGTTCAGGGATACCAAACTCGACATTGCACCATGCTCCCCGAGCCAGCTAGGATTATAGCGTTAATAATCCCGGCGGCCCATTCTATCCAACGGAGAGCAGGCTACCTCGCAATAGTGAAGCCCTAAGATGGCGGCACTTCACTATCAGGACATGCCAACTTGGTCAGGCTTGTCCTACCTTACACTTACAATGCACCCTGCCCACGGGCCTACCATAGGGGTGACTAACATGAAGCTAAGGGAAGGTTGGAGGGGCTGGCAGGTAGGTATACCTGCGCAGCCGACGTGACAGTGCAGGACTGCACGTGGGTCTCGCAATGACCGACCCGTAGACATTCGTTTACAAGGCCGCTCCTGTGGGTGGCACAACATGTGCTGCAAGCCCACGAGCGGCATTTGTATTTACAAGCCCTGGCACTCCGGGTGCACTAGACTAGGGACTGACAGTAAACCAAATAAGCCAAACATGGATACAATAGATACATCATTTTAACAGAGGGAGCACTTGCGCTATGGCACTGATCAGCAGTGACACGGCGCCCAAAGCATATACCAGCAAAACATCGTAACACAGTAGAGGCAAACAGAAAAAATGGAGGAGAGACTCAAGCCAATGATGTCAGGTCTAACACACGGTCAGATGATTTATCCTGCAGGCCAGTAGCGATTTACACTTCACTTTTAGCAATGCTACATTACTTAATATTCTCGTTGAGATAAGTGTCATAATTCCCCCCGAGGGGCGTCCAAATATTTGCCTTGTGGCCAGTCGATTTAACTGGTAGAAGCCCTCGAAGATAGGGGTTTCGCCGCATGCCCATGTCTGTTGTAGGCAAACAATTGCTACTTCATTTACTTGGTTCTTTATGTGTTCTTTTTTTAGATCTTTGCCTGACCCATTGATATTCCACGATAAGAGGCTTAGGGTATGCGGCACCCCTCTCTCCTATTCTATCTCGCTTAGACCTCAAGCTTCCCCAATTCCGTTCAAATCACTCTGAGAGGAATCTCCTAGATAACTGCCTTGACTCCAGTTACCCCACTAATCCTCTTTTACAGTGTTGTTTATCACTACCTTCAGACGGCTACCCACTTCTTCATTAACCTTATCTAGCCTCACCTGTCTCTTCCCCAACCCTGCATGGCACTTTAGGAAATTCCTTCCTGGTAATACATCGCCCCTTAGGTATTTTTCAGTGATCACCCTTACTCCCCCTTGGAGTATTTCACTGGCTGCTCTCGTAATCGCCCTCTTTACCAGGTCCGAGTATAATAATACTTTTGTTACTTCCCTACCTGTCGTGCTTTCTATGAAGCCCACTTGTCTCAGATTGTTTGTGCCAATCCCACTCAGGCTAATACATTTGGAGAAGATCGACAGAATTTGTGTTCTATTTGAGGGCTTTATTTTCCTTGATTTCTTGCCCCTTTGGCCTTCTACAGCTGGTTCTAAGTAGACCCATGTATTGTTCCCCCGCTCATTTCCTTTCTCGGGGGATGCTATGTTTAACTTTTCCCTCCCTGTTTGACCCACTTCTAGTTCATGTGATTGAGGTGTTACCTCCAGATTACAATGCCTCAGGGGGGTCTGCGTTTGGCTTTTAGTGATGGGATTATTCTCTGCTTTATAGGTTTGTTCTTTAGTACTCTGTCTTTTGGAACCTTGCAACTCTGACTCTTCTTTTGTGTGTTTTGTGTCTTTCTAATGGCTTCTATTGCCGAATATCCGGTAGGAACAAAGGGCCGGGCTGAAACATTTAGTGTACCCCCAGCTTCCTTTTTCTTCTTCTTTTCCTTTGTCGCTACCTGTGGGACAAGCTTTTTGCCTACCCTGCCTTTGGTGTGAGCTCTTACATGTTCACACCTTCTTACCAGCATTGGGCGCCTAGATATATACACATCATCTATAGGCTGTTCCAATTCACTTCCTATACTTTGATCAATAATTTGAGAAGCTCCTGCTGGTCTTATCAAGGTAGTAATTTGTCCTTTAATTACAGTCAGCTCGTATTCTATCTTTTTTAGAAATTGCTTTTGAGCATTCAATACCCCATTGTTCAGCAATGATACTTCGAGAATTCCCTGTAGAGTTTTCTGTAACATTAGTAATAAGTCCATCATTGAAGAAGTAGGTGCTGCTGAGAGGTCTGGGTCTTGTGGGCTGTTTCTCTCTGGATTTACTTGTCTTCCAGTCATCCAGGGTTCTGCCGATTTGAGTCGTTTCTACTCTCGTGGCTCTGTAGCACTTGGTCGGGGGATGCCCCCCAGATGAAGCTAGTCCCAAGGCTTTCCCTTCTCACTTGCTCTTCAATCCCCGGTGATTGGAGGGAAGACAGTTTTGGGGATGAAGAGAGTCGTGGTGCCATCAATTTTGAGCTTTGGCTGTGGAGTGATAAGTTTATTAACAGAGGGTCCTCTATCTTATCCTCTAGTTCTTTTTCTTGAGCTCCCCTCTTGCTTTGGTCCACTTGTGGCACGTCTTCTGTTTCTGTGTTTATTGTTCTCTTGGGGCGAGACTCCTCTTCAGAATCCACGTTTATTGCTGATGGATTTTGGACTTTGTAATGTTTGCCTACAAGGTCCTTTAAGGGAATAGAGGGCGCAGTGGTCTATTTTTTAGTAGATATTGAGCTGCACCCCTTTTTTGCTTGCAGGCCTTTTTAGATCCTTTTTTACATTTCCTTTTCTTACGTCTTCCCTCTGTAATATCTTCATGGAAATCTGACTTTCTTGGCTCTCTTCCCATGACCTGGATCCTGCCAGTACCTCGCTCATCTCCAGGCTATTATCTTGCGCTTCCTTCCGTGATTTCTGCCTTAGTTTAGGGCCCATATCCTTTTTTGGAATTATACAGGGGGAGTTCTTAATTTATCCCTACTGTGCTCCCTGGCTTCTTCTTACTTTCCAGTGAGAACAAATACTAAGCAGATAGTGCTAATATGCTCCGGCTTTAATCATGCACTCCTGCACACTCCTGCTCACTTAACTCTGTGGTGCACTGTCCACCAGCCTGCCTTACGAAGGATTGAATGGAGTTCTCCTTCCTCCTCTGATGGTCTTTTTCTGTCTTCTACCCCTAAACAGGGGTGTCCTAGTGTTCTTTGGGTGGGCTGGGCTAGCTGTTAGCCATTCCATTTAGACAATTATGCAGTTTCTGTCCCTCCAAAATTCGGCAGCTTCCTTCAGGCTTACCGCATCAGCCTCTGCCCCAGCTACCGGGGCACTCGGGCTCCAGCTCCACGTTGTCCCCCTGGTGTCATGTCAGGCTGTTGCGCCCCACCCCACTCAGTCACTGCGTCCCTAGGTCTCCCAAACTACGACCTGGGACGCTTGAGGGGCTTTTACAGGCAGCACGGTCTGGGCTCCGATGGAAGACACAGGGGATAAGGGTGAGAGGTGAGTCACTCGCCCACCGCTTCTCCGTGCCGCTCCTGATTTGCGGCTCGAACAGTCCGAGGTATATTTGCTCTCTGTGCGCCTTCGCAGGACGCACAGTCCGCGGCGTTTGTCTTTCACCTTTCCCATTCCCGGGTAGGTTAGTCCGTGATGTTTGGCGCTGCTGTGTAGTGTAGTTCCTATTTTCCCTATAGGCCCTGTTCATTGGAATAACATAAACAGCAGTGTAGACGTAGGACTGCAGTCTTCTAGGTCTCTACTGACTATGTTAGACTTAATTTAGGTTTGCGCCAGCTAGCACAGAGGTCACTGGAAACTTTCTTGACTGAATAGGAAGTTATCAGCTTCCTTGGCTCAGACAAGAAGGGATTCAGTTTCCGACAACCGTATTAACATGACAACTTTGCTCCTCAGAATAAGAGTCAATCTCTAGAGTCGTGTGAAACAATAGACAGCTATTTCACTCAGTCAGTTGTGCAGATTTACTTTCACCAGGATGCAGAGAATAGAGAGACGGACGTTTTTAATAAAAAGTATTATTTATTGAGCAGTCTTCCTTCTCATGCAAGAGAAATGAATTGCCACAATTGCAAGACTTGTTATTAAGAAAAGTGCGTTCAGTAAAAGAAGTATTACGAAATCACACTGTAAAAGCATTGATATGCTTTCTTAGCCATAAGATAGTTAAAATGAATAAAATATATACATTTACATATACATTAGCTAACAACCTCAACTGGTGCTTCTAACTACTCCTACCCCGGTGTACCTGACCTAAGCCTAATACAAGGGAGGGAGTAAGTGTCAGTTTAAGTTAAGTTGTTTTTGCCAAGAGTTTGTTTTCAAGAATTCTCTCTAAGGGTTTAGTCAGCACCGTACCTCTGGAATAGAATGCAGGAGGTCTGGTATTTCCTCTCAGGACCCGATATCCCAGTTACCCGCAAGGGTAGGCTGGAAACGCCAGAGCTGGATTTTCTCTGCAGGAGAAAAGACAGCGTCTTTCTCAGCGCGTCAAGGAGGAGGGGCAGCGTCCGTGGGCTTCTCGCATCTGCTGGGCTCTGCAAGGGGACAGCTGATCTGCTCAATTATTCACCACCACCGTGTGTTTGTTTAAAGCAACGTTGGTATATTTATACCGAAAGGTGCCGAGTTTGACGTACGTTTTTGGACATAAGACGTCAATAAAGATGTCACTAAGAACTGGTCATTCTTACAGTGCTCGCAGGAGTTCTATTACTAATCAAAACAAAGCAAGCGGGGCATTCACAGGTTGCTGGGGGTTTGAGATGTCGAAAGAACTCGGTGTGCTATCTAGGAATCTAAGGAAGTGGCTTCTGCTGTGTCATGGACTTGTCATGAGCTGCAGAGACGAGTTACTGAAATATGGCTCTGATCGTTATGCCATTACAGGGGATATGTATTGATTATAGCCGTATAGGGGCATGAGGTCACAATATTGATCGGGGTCCTAGATAAAACACAACAGTTGGTCCTCCGTGGACGGCGTTCGATTGACTGAGCTGCGTACGGCTGCGCACGGCTGCGCACATCACTCCTCTCTCTTCCAGCGATGATCCGATGATCCTGCTCGGCAAGGTTAGGCAAGGCGTGGCTCAACAGAGTCACAGATTTTCAAAATCTGTCCTAGGGACAGATTTTCAAAGATTTTTTGCGACGCCGCGCAGCAAAAATAGCTGCTGCTCTGTGCTGTTTTAGCGAGAGATGAACTGTGCCATATCTACAAAGAATTGGCATGGTGATGCTGGCTCCATGTGCTGGCACACTTTCTGCAGCACTGCATCAAGGCAGACAACCTTGCGACCTAGGACGGGGTAAATGAGTTGTGGGTAGGTTAGTTTTTGTGCTGCAATGATATGTTTCTGCCTAGAAACTATGCTTTAATGCAATTTCCTCTGTTTTTGGGTGCTGCAGAATGCACCACACATGTAGAGAGGAAGAATGGAGGAATCATAAAAATATTGATGCCAGCCTCAGGGAGCTGTAAATCCATGTACACCAGTCTGCGTTGATGTGAATCCATCAGTGGATGCAAAGGAATGCCCATGCGCTGTCCACTGAACACTCCTTTGATGCAAATTATTGCAAGGCAGTGTGCTGCACTGCATTGCATTACTTGTGGTCATTTGACAACACATCTCATCATTTGCATTGGTTTAGAAATACCACCCTGAATTTTGCGTCAGGTCTGTGTTTAAAAAGTAACACAAAATAATTTGCTAAATATTTGCTAATTTGTGCCCTTGTTTCTAACACACACTTACACATAGAGAGGCCGAATACACTGAAAGACATATTCACATAACCTCACCGTGCTCACACTAATACATACACATGAAAAGGCTCAGCTGCACACACATAACTCACAAACACATATTCACACACAAACACACATGTGCACACCTGCCCGTGCACACACACACACACAAAAACACATACAGTGTGGACAAATACAAACTCTCAAGGCATAACTACAGAAAGACACCAAGGTGACAGAAGGCAACACTAGCCTTTAAATGGCATTTACTCAGCCATGTAAACCCACCTTGAGTAGCTCTGCATGGCTTGGCCTAAATCGGTGTCTTCGATTACTCTGAATAGATGAGGCGTTCCATGGGTCCACCTATTAATATTGACACAATCCCACATTTACTAAGGTCAGTAAACCTTTGATGACATCAGAATGTTGCACCTTCCCAAGTGAGGTGTGGGAGGAGAAACATCTTTATTTCTGGTGATTTCCTCTTTTCAGTTCTGCTGCACACATATAGAGAGGGAAATACCTCTGAGGATTGTTTTGTGCAGGAAGGTTACCCCTTCTGCACAGAACCAGTCCTGCCTGCAATGCAGGAACCTTTCACTCTGATGCCCAGGGGTCAGCCATGGCTGTTAGCTGCACACAGTCTACTAGGTCAAGAAGAGAGCAGAAATGTGTTATATCTTTGTAAATATAGTTCATTCCTGCTGTATCCATTATACCCAAAGCAGTCCAGTCCTGCATCTGTGCTTGCTGCCCGCGATCGCAGGGGTGTTTAGTGAATGTCCCTCCAATGGACCTGAAAGTTATGTTTCGCTCACTAGGAATATCGAAAGCGACATGTATTTAAATGTTTCAGCCTGGCTATGACAAGTGCAGTCTAAAATCAAACGCACATGGCACATCTGCGGGGGGGGGGGCACCCTCAAAACAGCCTCACTCATGTCCTGCACTTTCATGTGCAGTGGGTATCAGATGAATCATAGATGCAGCATTGTTTTAAAAAATGTCAAGGAATTGATAGTTTTTTCATAGGATGACAAGCGTCGGGTGGAATGAGCAGAGCTTGATTCTGTTGAATTCTATTAAAATCCCACAAAATTCTGTGGAATTCCGATAGGGCAGAGTGAGCAATAAATACTATTTTCTTAACGCACGAAGCACCCTTATGCCCAAACACAGAAAGTGATGATGCATTTTGCACCAGTGCTTACTGCATACCCCTTTGCGACCTTACATACTCTACAATGATTACTGAGTATTTATGGGTGCTCAAGGGTATGCACTGCCGGCAGTGGTTTCTAAACACGGCAGAAAGTGGGAGAAATTCCTCTACATTAAAAAAACACTGCAGATTGAAGTTTAAAATATGTTTTTTAAACATAGAGGGACTGCTTCATCCCTCCTAGCCAGTTTAGAAATCACATAAAAAAGAAAAATCAGTTCTAGCGTGATGGATATACAATGTAAGAATAAGCTCACTTTTTATTTGTGGCTTCCAGCGAGGTAGCTCTCCTGCTGTGATTATTTTTATTAAAAAGATAGAATCTAACCCAAATGGGTTTATCTTTTTTTTCTGGTATAAACCCATTTGGTTTAGACCACAAAATTATGTTGCAGCTAATTAATATGAATTTGGTGCTGGTGCCTGTAGACAAGAGTAATGCAGAATTACCAAATTTCACTGGTAGAATAAAAAAATACACCCAAGCCCAATATTAATAGTTAGCATGTCATCCTAGTAGCAAAACATAAAATGCTTTGAAGAAGGTGCCTCGTAGCCAAATTAAAAGAAAATGCAATTAGATGCTTTATGCACTATTAATTAAATGTCCTGAAAAATCTCATAATTCATATTCATTCACACACTTCAGTGTTACAGTGTGCCAATAATCATGTAGTCTTTTTTCCATTTATTTTAGGTGGGATCATGATCGCTAAAGCAAATGCAGCGATTCGTGATGCAATAAATAGAGCTAACGAAGCTAAAAGGTTGAAACAGATACACAAGGCTGCTGTGGACAAGTTTGAATCTGAGCTTCAATCCGACAAGGAGGCAATCCGTTCCACCGAACAGACCATTTCGGCTAACACTCAACAAATTCAAATCCTACAGCGAGACCTAAACTCGGAAAGGGCGCTGTATAAAAAGTTAAACAAATTCCTCCTTCCATTGAGGAAATGCACCAGTTTCCTGGGCACCTTGGCTGGCAAGACCAGTGCAGCCAGCATCTCCATTGAGTTTAATGGTCTGCTGGGAGTCTTGGATGAAATCGTTGTGACTTTACGCCCATTGGTTGAGAGTAGTACAGAGTACTCACTCCTGGTCACTGCTAAATTACCAACCATCATACATAAGCTGGAAGAGGCTAACAGCAGGTTGAAGAAAGCTGCAGCACCCTAAATCAGTGTGTTCCTATAGCACTGCAGTTTGTGTGCAATTCCTGTAATCTGCTTCTTTTCTTGTATTTTGCTTTGCAATACCTTTGGGTGAAGCTCTCACACCTCCTAAGCTTCTCTCCTTAATTGGGATTGGGCTGATAGCTGACCAGGTCCTCTAGCCTGAAGAAGGCATACAACCAAGCACTGCATCAACCCCCGTCCAGGCCCTTCTTTTACTCTTTGTACAGAAAAATGCAATCCCAGTAAACTTTTTTCAGTGAATGAATGAAGAACATCCAACAGCACATTAACAACATTAACCTTCCTTCATTTCTTGCACCTGCACCTTCCCATATAATCCAGCAACAATAAGTCTTCAAATTCCTGTCTCTCTCCAATCTCAACATCATATTGAACTCCTTCAAAGCCACAAGATAAGGCTGCATTTTCAATATGCTGTCGTAGAGCTGCTCTGAAAGCCTTCTTGCTGCGGTATGGCAAAGAGAAAGGGCAGGAATGTGCTGTGTCTATCATATACGGCCCTTTCCTGTTCTATTTCACTGCACAAGCGATAAATGGACTGCCGTGTGCCAATGCAGACACCCCATGATGCAAGGGTGGCTTTGTTTTATGAATGATTCTTTTTGGGCAGGAAGGGACAGCATCAGTGGTTAATTTGTAAAATATTAAGGGCCAGGGCACTGACAAGGAGGTCACTGACTCTTGCACCACTCATCGCCCCTGTCATCGCTGCCCAAAAAACTACTAACCCTCTATCTTGCATGTAAATGCGACAGTTCAGATTATTCTAGGTCCCCAAAGCTAAAGGAACGGCTGTGGAGGTAGGTATTAGCATTTTCTTTTGATATTGTATTCCTAAACAATCCTTGTTCTGCTCATTTCTAAATTAGATGAGCAGTTCCACCATGTGGCAGACTGTTCTAAGTTTGGTGTTGACAATCAGGTGCCGGTGCTGAGGACCGGTATCCAATTAAGTACCGCTGCTGAGCACCGGAAAGCAGCACCTCAAATTAAGCACTGGACAACATCCTTCACAGCTACACTTTATGGAGTCAATGTCCTCCTTGTATGTGTTCTGCTGAATGTAAAACACATAGAAAGAGGAACAAACTAGGAGAAGTAGAAAAAAAAATTGTATTTCGCCTCCTCTACTCCTCCCCTTGAGAGGCGCAGACTTTTGATCCATTGCCATGTTTACAGTGTACATCTGGGCATATGTCAAATGCCATGGGTGTTACATGAGAACAGAAACTGTAATGCCCAAGGCACGCCTCCCCAACACAGTGTGAGGCAATGCAGCGTCTTATGCTGCTGTACATCACACCATATCTACAAGGCTTACAAAAGCCTTGCAGAGTGGCTTTACATGGCCTTGTAGATATGGCACTGCAACGTGTTCCTCCAAAGCGTCATTACAAGTGATGTTCCAGTGGTACAGGGGCCTTGTAAATGAGGTCCATAATGTCTTACCATTGTCCTTCTTCAAAGACCTTTGAGGAAACTCACTCTCACCCATACTCTTCATTGTCAATGCCTCCCTCACTCAAAGTATTTTCTCAGCAGCTCTCAGGCCAGGCCGGGTACTCCCATGCCTGGAGAATCCTACACTGGCCCTGATGACCACACCAACTATCAGCCCATCACTTATAAAACATTCATCTGGATTCATCCAAAAGCTCATTGGATCTGGCTGATATTGCAGCTGTTGCCGGACATTATGCGATCAATCATAAAACAGACTATAAGGAGGACCTACAGGTGGAGGCTTTGGCTCCCTCCTCATGTTGGGAGCCTGGAGTACTTATTTGGTTAGGCAACATATACTGAGCTTCTATTAAAAAAAACTGCTTGCCCTACCCACAGCTGTGATAATGTTTTATGTAGCCAGCTGACCTAGCTTAAACTTTCATGCGTAAATACATGACATTGTCTTGGAAACAAGATAATATACAGTGTTTGCTTTTCTCAGGCAGAAGCACAGATGAGAAGAGGATGGTTAATACCTTTACACTTCACACTGCAGATTTGTGTTTGAGACCCAGGGCTTCACTTATCTATATTGACTTTTTTTTCTAGCACAAAAGTTCAACTGTTACCTGACCTTATATGAATTAAACAAAAAAAGCTTTGGACGTCTTACTGAGAAAGGGGCATAATCTCCACCCGCATTATGGTTCTCATGACTCCTGGATATGAATGGGCCAAACATGTGTTCTTCTAAGACCACACTGCTTGTGTTCCACTTTTTGGCTTATGGAAAAGTGTACACTCAATGTAGCAGGACTGAGCAGTTTAAAGTGTCAACCTGTGATTCTGACTATAGGCCTGAACTGCCTATGATTCAATGTTATCATGTAGGCATTAGGCCTGACAAATTTATTGTGAAAAGCCTGTGTTTATGTCTATGGATATTTAAGGTTGGAATGTTATTAGTCTGTTTTAAAGCCTATAGATAGGTTAGAAGTAATATGGAATCTCGCTCATTTTCCATAGTGGGTTTTGTGTCGGTCACTCAGTGTAACAAACTGTAGATGTAGAAGGCTTGCTGTGTGAGAGTCCATATTAGCCCATAGTTGGACAGGCAGCTTTTTGCAAACCCTTCTAGTTTTATGACTGTGTGTCTGATGGTTGTCTTCTGGGAAGGCTTACTCTTAAAACTGTAAGCCTTAGATGGTTCGGATATATACCTGTTAGGTGCTATGGAAATGGTGTCTCCAATGACAGGTCTGGTGTCCTTATTATGAAGCATTATGACAAAGGTAGTCTGTCTAGCTTATTAACTGTAAAACTCATAGTTGCTTACTACATGGAGTTACAGGCTATAGACAGATTTTTAGTTACATGTTATCTCACAGATCAGCAGAGTGGGAAAGGGTTATTGCATTGGCCACCCACTTTATAAAATGTTGAGGGTTTTCCCTAAGTTACTCATTGATAGACCCCATCTAGATGGATTGCTTATTATTTTGCCTTTGTAGTTTTTTACATATTTGAAATGTTATATCTGTATGCATGGGCGTTGCAAGTTTAAGAAAACTTGAATAAGCAGGTCATGGTTGAGGTGTAAAGCAACAACAAAGGGAAAACGCCTTATAGGGATGAATTGTGATTATACTCTGCTGATATATTGTTAGATGGAAACTCACAGATTTAGTAGTAAAGAGTTTTTGTGCTGGTGATCCACCCAAACAAAGTCTGTGAGTTCAATAATCCTTGTTAGGTTCTCTTAGGACTGAGTGTCTTTTGTTTTGCCAACAGTGATTTTCTTTACATTCATACCTGCATAACCCTATTCCAGATAGTTGGCATGTGGACAGCGTACAGAAGATGTGAAAGGCATGAGTTGCTGTAGATGTGGCAAAAAGGCTATTTATATTCAGATTAGGAATGCCCAGATCACACTCAAGTATGCAGTAGATGCAATCCTAAATGACTTTTTGCTCCTATCTGTTAGGTAGGCAAGAGTACTTCCTTTAAGTGCAACAAAAATGTGAATAGTGTGACCTGGAGGATACGGGTGATGAAGATTTATTGTAGGCTTGAGTTGGCTTGGTGACAAGAAAAGGATAAAATTATTGGCTTGAATGTTTATAATTGAAAGGTAGTAGATCTGGTGTTTTATTGTGAACATCACATGTTAAAGTAAATAGGCATTTAGAGGTAGAACTCTATTTAAACGATTACCACAGTAGGCAAAGGTTTTGGTGCTGCTCACCCCCTCGACAAATGGTGGATATAGAAGATTTGTCCTTGTGAGGTCCTGTTAGGATATAAAATATTTCGCTTTGCCACCTGTTACTTTGTGACTGTTTGTTGTCTTGTGGAAAACGTGGGTCCTCAGTTGTTTATGGTGGGAAGCCAATTACAACATCTAGAGGCCTGACTGGTTCAATAGGAGGAACACATTTGAAATGACACAGATTAGATCTGTTTATTTTGAAAAGCATATGTTAAAGTCGATTCACATTCACAGAAGGTGTCTATTTCTCTACATTAAACCCTCTAGGTAGATACTTTGCTATCTGAAATGGATGAAGGGCCATGTGCCGGCTCCATTACTTATAATGAGGGGGACACCAGTGATGCTGGTAGAGCTGAATCGCCTGAGAATTTGCTGTATGCCATCTAAGCATGAAGAGGATTCTCCTGCGTGTGGCTGAAACCTGTGTGCATTATATGAGGCCACTTTTCCTTCAGCTGTCAGAACATTTCCACACTTTGAAATGATCAACTTGACAGGTGAAATGAGATGTGGCCCAGTAGCCTGAGCTGCCGACCTTTAGACCTTGGAAACCAATGGGCATATTATTAACAAACAAAGGGCAGCAAGGAAAGTGCCACTCTTTGCGGCATTAATGGGAGGGTGTTGAATATTTACTGATATATAGTGCTCTTCACCTCTCACCTACCACTGGCTCAATTGAGGCAACCTTGGGCCAAAGCAGACACCCTTGCACATGGTGGCAGAGTTCCTGCATTAGGGGCAGGATACTTTTTGTACAAAAAGAAATACCTTCCTGCACAAAACAGTTCAAAGAAGAAATTTCTTTTTCAATGTGTGATGCTAAATGCATAACGTAATGAAAGAGGAAATAACAAGGCAATATAAACAGAGTTCTCCTCATTGTGCCATGATTGTTGCATATCTAGGATTGTATCAAATGTAATCGTGGATACATGAGTAATACTCCTGCTTCACATGGATGCACAGGAACCCCCATGCTTCACCCATCAAATGACTCCCACTGTGAAATTTAAAGCAACGTGGCACAAGCCACAGTGCTGCATTACATTTCTTTACAAAGTCATGCATACCCCCCCCTGCTTGGATTTGTAAATCTTACTTAAGCCTTTACCTTGATGATGCAACGCTTCCTTTTTCTGGGCAACTCTTAAACAAGGAGCATCAGAGGGATATGTTTCCAGGCCGTCCTCCACTCACAAAGCTACTCAACAAAAAGGACTGGCTGCAACTGACACACAATAAATATATGCATTCTTAATTCACTGGGTATCAATAAATGCCTCCTGGGTGCGGCTATGCCTATATTATTTAGTCACACCTCCCATATGTGTACAATTATTTTGTCAAAACATTCAACCACAAACGCATCCCAATTATCCTAAAAATTGATGATGATACTGGCACATTTGTCATAAAAAAGCGAAAAACAAATGTGAGATGGGTCAGAAAGTGCCTCACATACGCAATGTCCACAGAGCTGCTGGTAGGTACTCACCAGTTTGCAACAAATTAATGTGACCTAACTCAAGAAAATGTGAAAATGTAAACCCTAAATGAGAAAGGTGTAACAAATAATGGTGCAAACTATCTACCATCTCAACCCCATAACGTGTAACATACAGTCAACTGCATTCCCCATTAAAATATGTTGTGAACACCTATCATATGTGTTTAATATTTACCTAGTGTTTACACCCAATTAAAAAGAGGGCATGTTTATACCATTTTAAGTTGAAAGTCCAACATGTTTCATTACCTTAGCAATCGGCGGTAATGTTTATCAGGGCAGGGGGACACATTTCCACCTTAATAATGCTAGATCCTGCAGTGGTTGATGAAAAGATAGAGGAGAGGTAATGTCAAAGATGAACTTTTGTAAAAAAAACATCTTGTGGGGACATTTGCCTTAATTAATGATCCACTACTTCCAAATTGAATGTGACTCCTGTGTTTCTCTTGTTATGTGATGTATGCCTCTTGATGATGATGCCATTGAGTTTCTTCGCACTCAATGTGATGAACACTTTTCTGCCTTATGATTGACTGTATACTAAATAATGTTTCTTTGATTTTCACTGTTCTGCTTGCGAATAAAAATAGCATATTTACCCATAGTGTGCCTTGACTCATACGTCATAATTCACATTGGTCAGATTCAATGAAGCTCCTGCTGAGCCTTTTATTCTTCTCATGTCGACTCAATGCAAAAGGAGCACCATACAAGCCATAGCTAAACAATGAAGATATTGTTTTGGTTATATGAAAATATATCATTATGTTTCTCTGCAACTCAAAAGCAGACCTTGAATTACACGTGGGAGCTCACTATGAAGATTGCATTCGCTTTTTACTGATGAAAATAAAATAAAAACTAAGAAAAACCTATTTCATTGTTTGCACAGAACTTCCATTTAACCTGACAAAATGTTTAATGCATCACCGATTGAAAATATATATTTAGAGAAGTGTCTAAAATAGGCCCTAAGGTGGAGTTAGGTCCACTTAATTGTGCAAAGAGAAGTATTCTGAGGGTTAAATGACTTTTTCCATAGAAAAACAAAAACAATTTTGAAGCAAAGAATCACATCCATAAATATTAATCATGCTTCACAAAAATGACAAAAGACAAGCTTCAAACTCCAACACCAATCACTGACATAGACATATTTGAAGAGGCAATCCTATGAAAGAAAGCAGAAAAAGATAATTAATACAATATCTTAAATTGCTGATTTAGAAGGAAAAAGTAGAAAGAATACAACATGTTTCAACACGTAATGTGATAAATTCATGTCACAGTTATAGATTCTTCTTATGGCCAATCTATATATTTCATGATGAAATAACAGACGGCATATAAATCACATGCCATAGGGTAATATCAGACTTTTACCATAATGCACAACCCTGATTATTGGATAGTAAAGCAAGGTGCAAGGTAGCCGAAAGAGCTTGGCGGGCACAATATGACACTGTTGCCAAGCTGACCTATAAAACGGTGGTCAAGGCTTATCACCGGGACATTCGCCTGGAAAAAAAAGCGTATCTTGCCAGGAGAATTGATGCTGCGTCCAACTCCTGCAAGGAGATATTCTCCATCGTGAGAGAATTCACCTCACCTTGGTCGAACACCTCGGACCAAAAACCATCTGGTACCTGGGCTGCGGATCTTGCTGACTTCTTTACGAGCAAGATCCAACGCATCCAGGAGTCATTCCTGGTACCAATGTCTGTGGGCCAAACTGAACGGGATATCACCACACTGCCACAGACCGGGCCAAGGGCGACGTTGAGTGTGTTTCCTCCGATCTCTGCTCCGGACTCCCTGGCTCTGATGGGCAATTTAAAATCGGGTTCTCCCCTTGACCCATGCCCGGCTAAATTTCTAGCGAAAGTCGCGGAGGTGATCAACCCGCTGGCTAATCCGCTTTTGAATCTTTCGTTGAGGCTAGGTGTGGTCCCGCAAGCCTGGAAGCAGGCGATGGTGATCCCCTTGCTTAAAAAATCTGGCCTGGACCCGAAGGCCCCAGTTAATTATAGGCCCATTTCTTTGCTGCCGGCCCTCACGAAGATTCTGGAAAAGCACGTTCAAGGCGTGCTCTCCAATTTCCTTGAATCTAATGAGATCTTGCACCCCACCCAATCGGGCTTTCGTCCCCATCTTAGCACTGAGACGGCGCTCCTGGAGGTTTCGGAAACCATTAAAGGGGTTCTGGACTCTGGGGGCAAAGTCATGCTGGTGATGCTAGACCTGTCGGCGGCTTTCGACACCGTTCCCCATGATGGTCTCCTCGCAAGACTTCGCGAGATAGGCATACGGGGGACGGTGTTCGACTGGTTTTCCTCCTTTCTTGCCGGCCGCCGGCAAACGATCTGGGCCCCGCCTGATTCCACCGTGATGCCGCCTCTGGGAGTCGGGGTCCCTCAGGGCTCTATTCTGAGCCCGACCCTCTTTAACATCATTATGACCCCGTTGGCGGCACTGGTGGAGTCGCATGGTGCCCAGATCGTATCCTATGCGGATGACACCCAGCTCCTCTTCTCCTGTATGAGAGGAGGCGACTTTGACGGGGAGAGTATTCGGGATTGCCTTGGGGCTGTTTTTCATTGGTTCCATCTAAACAGCCTCAAGTGCAATTCCGACAAGTCCGAAGTACTTTTCTTTGGGTGCGACACCGAGCCTGACTGGCAGACGTGGTGGCCACAGGACATGTTCCCTCCATCCAGCTCCTCTCAGGTGGCAAAGAATCTGGGGGTGAAGCTGGATAACAGGTTAACCTTGAAATCGCAGATCCTGGGGGTGTCTGGCATGTGCTTTGGCATCCTTAGGATGCTGCGGAGGTTTCTTCCTTTGTTATCCGTGGAACATAGGACGTTGACAGTTCAGGCTCTGATTGGGTCCAGGTTGGATTATTCCAACATTCTCTACCTGGGCCTTCCAGAGTACCTGCTGCAGCGCCTTCAAGTGGTGCAAAACGCCGCGGCCAGGGCTATCTTCGGCCTTAGTAGGTGCTCCAGTGCCTCGGCCTTGCTGGTAACGTTACATTGGTTGCCCATTCGCAAGAGGATCGCCTTTAAGGCTCTGACCTTGGTCTATAAAGCTCTTCACAAGGGGGGAGCTAAGTATCTCCAAAAGAGAATGGTCTTTTATCATCCGACCAGGTCTCTGAGGTCGGAATCCCTGCACCTTGCTGTCGTCCCTCGGGTAAAGAAAGCGCGCCTTGGTGGACGCTCTTTTGGATTGCTGGCATCTCAGCTATGGAACTCTCTGCCGCTGGCCCTGCGGGGTGCCACTAGCTTATTGGCTTTTAGGAAAGGCCTTAAGACGTGGCTTTTTATTCAGTAGCCGTTCTTTTTGGTATTTCTGGCTCACTACTCTTTTAGTCTTTCATTTGGTGTTATGTTATTATGTTGCAGTTTTCTTGCCTTCTCCAATAAAAGCGCCGGGACACTCTTTTTGAGTAGCCGTGCGCTATAAAAATGAACCAATAACATAACATAACCAATAACAGGTGTAAGGAGACTAGTTGAGGGACTAGGGTGATATACAGTGCTATAGAAAGGAGCTAGAATGAAAATGAGAGAAAGAAACCTGTAAAATATGAGTAGAGGTGAAGTATACATATAATAAATAATATCCGCTGTACATTAAAAGGGAGGGAGTGGGGAGAAATGATAGGCCTGGAGGGAGAGGAGACCCGAAGAGGAGGGACGAAAGGCCTGAAGGAAGAAGAGAACAACAAGGGAGGGATGAGAAATCGCATTGTTTTGACATTCAGGATTGAGAAGCACAACATCAGCCTCTAGAACTTGGGAGCATCCTTGACTCACGCAGATGCAACCCCCTGCGTCAGCTTCGGCAAATGTCACAGTTCAGACAACACATCATGACAAATAATGAAATAAATTTAACCCAGGTAGTTTGTCGTTAGATGGGGTGGCTGTATGCAACCCTCAAGTTTCTGTGTCAGGCTCAGCTCCCTGCAAGCACTGCTTCAAGCATATCTCTGAGAATGGCTGATAGCCGAAGGGGTGGAGGGGTGGAAGGAGTGCGTTGCCCCAGCAGTGCATGTGCTACTAAGGGACATGCCAACACCGCTGCCACCCTAGGGTGCGCCAACTCACATCTGCATTTCTCAGAGGAAGGCTGAACAATTTAGAGTGCATATGGAGGGAAAGGGGATCACACATGGAGGGCGAGGGGAGCAATGAGGGAGGGGCATGAAACCTTAAGGGACAGGGTGTTATATTACATGTAAGTACACTATATAGGCACAGGTAAGATGGCAACCTTTCACCTATATTCTTCCCTATATTACATACATAATAGTTCATAGGGACTGACCTTTTACCTAGATACGACACTGAATTTAGAATGTGGGTTTTTCCCTAGTTCGAATCTCATACATTATGCATGAGGCTTCTTGGAAGCACAGCAGGACTAACAGTAGAACGAATATCTCCTGTATAATGTCTCTGTATAAAGTTGAGACCCTTTAGGCTGACATAGTAACACAGCAAGGTAGGACCCATGGGGAGTCCTATGGGTATATATGAAACCTTCTATAAAAAACTGGACAACGACCCCACCGAGAGGTTAACCAACACTATCGCAATCATGACACATGAAGCAGAGGCCAATGGTTGGATCTCAAAGAAGGAGGCTGACTTCTTGACACCCAAAGGACCCAAGGTACCCTTTTTCTATTCATTGCCAAAAACTCACAAAAACAAGTCCCCCCCTCCGGGACGCCCGATAGTCTCAGGTATTGGATCATTACTAGAGCCACTATCCAAATTTGCCGATGAGTATTTAAAACCTTTAGTTCAGGGCACACCAACCTACTTGAAAGACACTAGAGATCTCCTGATCCAGATTGCGGATCGTGAATTCAATCCCAACACGATGCTACTGATGGGTCTTGATGTTGAGTCCCTTTACACCAGCCTACCCCAAGAAGACACCCTAAAGATGTTGGAAGACCTGCTTTTCATGAAAGAATGGACACACAAGACTCCACGGCATTTCATCCTTGAATGTTGCCAATTAGCTCTCAAAGAGAACTATTTTGAATATAACGGCCAACTCTTCCTACAGTGTCATGGTACCTCCATGGGCAGCGCCTTTGCGCCTTCGGTAGCTGGACTCTACGTGAGCCAGTTTGAACAAGAATTTGTCCTCAACAATACCAACCCCTACGTTTCCAGTATAATACACTGGAAGCGTTATATCGATGACATTCTACTAATCTGGGATATCGAACTAGATCTCACCACCTTCATGGAATGGCTTAATGGGAGAGATAGGTGACTAAAATTCACCTTCACCTCGAGTAACCAGCACATTGACTTCTTGGACCTTACGATTTTTTGTGAAAATGGGAAATTGGAGACCAAAACCTTCACCAAACCCACAGCCAAGAACAGCCTACTCTCGTATCAAAGCTACCACCCCCGACCCTTGCGGGATAATCTCCCTTACAGTCAGTTTTTAAGACACAAACGTAACTGCAGTAAAGAGAGTGACTACAGGAAACAGGCGCAGGAACTCAGCCGAAAGTTACAATCTAGAGATTATACCCCAGCAGTAATCTCTAAGTGTAAAAAACGGGCAAAGCACCAGCCCCGTGAATGCCTTTTACGAAACAACTGTAAAGAACCCATTAAGGATCTCGTCACATGCGTCACTACCTACTGCCCTGCGACCTATGACGTCTAAAAATTGATAAGGAAAAATTGGCAGATTGTTACGTCAGGCAAATTCAACTGGCCCAAACCAAGATTCGCCAACAGAAGAACCAAAAACATCAAAGATGTCCTTGTACATACTAGGCCAAAAAAGAAACCAGTGAAACCAACAATCAGAGATATCACTATGGCCCCAGTTACAGGCCACTACCCATGTGGCACCTGTGGAGTCTGCAAGTTCACCAAGACCACAAAGGTCCTACAACTGACAGACACCTTATTGTGGACCCAGAGACAACATACAAATTGTAACTCCACACATGTAATTTATTTAGTGACCTGCCCCTGCCAACGACAATACGTGGGCATGACCTGTCGCAAAATCAAACTCCGCATAGGAGAGCACAGAAGTAATGTGAGACTCAAGAAAAATACCACCAAACTGTGTACTCACTTCGTAGAAGCAGGACATTCATGTGACGACTTGAGATGGACGGTTCTTGAAATGCTACTAGACAAAAGCAACAAGGCTGAGCAGGTCCTATTTGAAAAAGAACAAAGGTGGGTGGACAGTCTCAGAACAGACATTGTGGGGATGAACGATAACATCCCGTGGCACCATTTCTACTGAGTCAAGTGTGTACTTACTATGAGTCCCAGCCTTAGTGATAACTAATTTTAACCACACTCATAATTTTGTGAAGAAATTGCCCTTAGTACATACACTACGTCCGTTGTGGACATTTTCCACACAACATCAAACATTTGATCCTGTATAACACCGAATGTGTACATTTTCTTGCACCGGGAGGCAACCATCTTATATGGAGCATCTTTGCCCGCAAGTAGTCCCTTCTTTATGTCTAAGCCCATTTTAAAAGAAGGAGTAAACTAGACACGCCCATAGCCAGGGGCAGAGTCAGCACAGGGGACACAGCGCTGAACCTCTTGGGTAAGAATGGCAGCAGGACCTGATCTCCACTATCTGGTAAGACTGTTAACCGTTCTACTAACACACCGGGCCCGTTTGTACCACTACAGCAAAGACCACAAACGACTCTCCGACCCCTGTTGAAGCTGCCATTGAGCTCAATACAGGTAATTATATCGCACCGTGTTGTAGTGCTTTGTACTTTGATCACTAGACTAAGGGTTTAAAATCCCGTCCACAATGAGTTCTACCAACACAGGACCTCCTACTTTAGTGGGTCTTATATAAATATAACATTGCACACGTTGCAATCCTAAATGTACTTCCTGTATTAGACCTTGTTTTTAATCCTTTCCTTTCTTGACACGGTATTAATGCCACTAGCATGGCGTACTCTCCTAATGAGGAAATTTGTGCTCCACATGTAATCTCAACATGTCTGCTTGCTCACCTCACGTCTGGAGCCACATATATAATGGATATTGTTGGCTTTTGTTTCCACAGCACAGGGAATCTAAGTATAAGTTGTCTATACTTATCATCAAAACTACGCAAGTGGTGTGAGTTAATAATTTTCTATCCTTTTTACGTTTGTGTTTGTCCTGACGAAAGCTCTGTAGACCCGGCTGGGCCAAGAGAGCTGAAACATGTTGACACATTTTTCAAGACATGAAGTAATCCAATAACACGATTACCATCATATCGCACTTTCTTTTAGCAATAGTGCTTACCCCTCTTTTTTTCTAATAAATAAATTCTTGGGTGAGACACTATTTTTATCCCACTTTTATACTTTTCCAGTATCTCTGGACACTTCTACCTATACCGGAGGTAGCCTCGGGTGAGGCAGGTATCCAGCATGTTAATCGACTACCCTATGAATACGCCATGACTCCTGAGGGGGCGGATAAAAGATACACCGCAACGATAAAACCAGGATGTCTATGAGGGTTTTCGAATACAAACCAAAGGTTTTGTAGATACCAGTGTCCATTCTATTTTTGATTATTACGTATATATACATCATGTCTTGTTTAGAAAGATAGAGGAAACCGAGACTTTACGGCTGACACACTGACCAGAGATTCTGAGGTTCCTGCATGCAGACACCCAAGCTAGCAGTGCTCTACCATCCTTCGCGGTGTGTCCAACTCGAGACCAAGACAGGGTCACACATTCTCTTATTTCAGGTAAATGGGGTTGACTGGATCACAGAGGGATTCCTGCAATAACACCTACACAGATGCTTGGTATATTTAGGTACATCTAGTTAGGGAGGCATCGTAGGAGTATGCACCCTGTATTATGTGTTTTATAAACTTATATGTATTCATGATTATCGCACAATGGAAGAGATATGCCATCCATTTACTAATCATATATCCCTGCTACTGTCTAATGGTTGTTGCAGCTCATCTATTCTACACTAGAATAACAACTGTTCAAGAAAATCTTATTGAAGCGCCCAGCCTGTTTATTCTGTGTATCTTTGAGACAAACTAAGTGAGCACGAGAGACTGAGGGAAATATGCTATATTGTTTCTACGATTCTGTGGGCTCAGGGTTGTCATGTTCTGAGGTTGCTGGAATCTATTCCCTCCATGGTAAAAGGAGATTATAGTTGCACTGTGAGCTAGCTTATACAGACAGGCTAACGTATCCAGTGGGGATGCACGGAATCAGTCCGCCACCAATCCCACAGTTTATGTTATCAAAACGTGCAGATCCTGTATAGGTTATATAGGAACTACACAACATGGGGCAGCCAACGTTGGTTGGGTACCTATTTAACAGTAAAATCTGAGTAGTTCAGTTGTGCTATTCTCAGAGACCCCCCCTCACAAAACACCGAAGACGTATGGAGTGGGTGGGCACAAACCCCACCTCAGTTGAGTAGGCAAAAAATCCTATTTATTGGCTGTTGGTTAATCAAGCTTGAATGACACAGTGTTCCTCATATTGTAAAACACCTTATCCTAGTTCTCTTGGAAAACTCTTCTTTACTTAAAAAAAATGACTGAGGAAATGATAACTTAAATCAAGAACACCACCTCTCAGCGGGAGAAGAAGATGAAGATGCAATACAAATTGCAGAAAAACTCAGGAATACAGTGACCCTGAAACTGCTAGAGCATGGTTTAAGACCAAGGGGTGGCATTGTAGCTTTTGTTATTGAGGCACACAAATCAAACAGAACAGTGGTATTTAATTTGTGAGTTACATTCCCAGGAGCAAATGCCACTCCTACACAGAAGGAGATGCACCAGTAGGATATTGTTCGTTTGAGGACATTAAAGTTCTGCTCACGTATCAGGAACACTTATACTGGTTTAAAGGAACCGTACCCCACATAAGCAGAAGAGTAAGAATCGTCCTGCTCGGAGGAGAAGGGGCAACATGGCTGATATTAGCGGCCTACACACCTCATCCTGTCATTGATACAATGCTAGTAGGACACTTACTCACACAACACAAAGATGTAATGAAAATCTATAGAAATTTGACGCAATTTGTCATGAGCACACTTACAGTCCAACCAGCAATCGTTGCAAAAAATGGAACTCAAGCTCAGGGTATAGCAACTGAAATCACACCACAAACATTACACGTGATGATGGGTAAAATGCCCACAAAACATGAACAAATGCCATTCTGAGTAGCTCAGATAATATTACAGCTAGAGGCAGTATTCCTGAATACTACCCGTATGAAAAACACACATTGCTAAAAATCTGCTTGACCATAGGGACAACACAACAAGTAGAAGATTTTACCTCTTGGGGTACAGTCTTTGCGCGAATATATATACCAATACTCATGGCATTCCTTCATTAACAGTGATACCTGATGAATTAAGATAAATACAGAATGAGTACAGTGCAGGGCCTGCCCTAAACTTAGGGATGAAGTTACTTTGTAACTATGCCCAGGTATCAGTCATAACATTAGCTAATATTAAAGGGGAAGCAGTTTCAGTGGCTATCTTCCAACGCCTAATGGAGTTCAGTCCTTTAGGACAGGATCACGAACTAGCAAAAATAATTGAAACTGTATATGCACAATTAGGCAGAGACAGTTTGGATGTGAATGTTTTAAAACCACAACTGATGGGCAGTCCTGAAAAGTACACTTTCATGCAGACACTTGCTTCACTGAAAAAGAAGTGGGACAACAAAAAACATCAAAATAGATCTCAATCCTTAGCTATATCTCCTCCACAGGAGCCCTCCTAAAAGAGGTATAACTTCGGGAATAGAGATAATATTAAGAAACCTGACTGGCATCAGAATACTGATACACGTTCCTCCCATTCCTTTCAGGGCTCATCGAAAAACTCAGAGAGGGAGGGACGGTTAGACAGACAAGAAGAGCATACGAATACCAGAGACAAGCAGCACACTCAAGTTTACACTTCAAAAAAGAAGCGACCCCAAAGCAAAAGCCACAGTACAAAAAGAAGAAGGTTGTAGGTCTAAAGATCAGACATGCCCAGAATTCTGAGGACTTGTCTACTGAACAGGGAATGGGCTATGACAATGCTAGACAATGCGGCGGAAGTAACAATAGCTCACCAGAACCTGATGGAATTTCTGGCGACAGTGGACATGAATGATTCTTTCACAGTGGAAACACCTGATACTAGGGTGAGTGTCCCACATAAGTTATTTGAAATAACACTCCAAATGGTGGGGGACAAATGTAAGACAGTTAGAGGTCTCTTTTGGGAGAACCTGATGTTTGGCTATGACATTTTGTTAGCTAAACGTGATTGGCCACCTGCATTCGTCATGGATTGCCCTAAAGGAGAAACCGTAATTCTACTGGCATTCTCAGATCATATTCCCAGGCACTTGCAACATACATATGCAAAGGAATTCAAAATTTGGATAAAGAGGCATTCTCCTATGTGAATGATATTTATCTGATGGACGATGACCTGGATAAACGCTTGAACAGAGTGAATACCATAATTTTGTGATTTGCATCTGAGGGCTACAAATTCCACTTTAAAAAATCAAAAAATGCCCACGTCAGTATCCTGCTTTTAGGATATGAGCTTTCAAGTGAAGGAAAAAGCCTGGCAGACATTTTTTTAGAAAAATGCGAGCTGCTCCAACCTCCAAAATCATTTAAAACATTTAAATCATTCTGGTATTCCTAAATTTTGGTAAAACATACATTTTAGATTACGCAGAAAGAGTAAAACTTTTCTACAACTTAATAAAACCTGTTTTTCAGTAAGACAATGGATGCAGGAACACACTGATATCCTTCGGTCCTTACATGCTGACTTGGTAGCTTCCAAACACTTACAGACATGCGTGAACATACACAACCTGGTGATCTGTATAGTTGTGGGTACACCTATCTAACATATAATGAATGTGAAATAGTACCAACTGCATACAAATCACATTTGTACACAAACTCTGTAATGCGCTTTGCTTCCACAGAAAAGATTTGAACAGCAGTACAGACTGCTGCAGTGAGAGAAAGAGCACTGGCTCTGGGGAAACGAATTATAGTAGTAACTCTGGTGCCAGCCTTAGAGGCTGCGACAAAGGTCAGCATTCCTAACGCTAAAGCCTTACATCTGAGATAGATATAATAAGCTAATTCTCTTACTGCAACAGATGTACAATATAGGCACGACCAAAATCTAAAGACACAAGCATTTCTGCAATATGAACTCTACAAAATAAAACAATGCCTCTAGATCAGTATGAATATATAATTTACACTGCAGGATCTGCTCAACCGGTCATAGGAAGAAAGCAACAATATATTACAGCATGTGCAATCATTTAAGGTCACATGCGGGATGGAAAGTTCCATCCAAGTTGCACGAAAACGCAATCTCCAGAAGAGTGCACGGCACAGCTGGCAGAGTTAAAAGTCTTGATATTGCCACTGGTAAGTACGAATCGAGAATTCCCCACCCTAATTGTGCGCAATTAATTTTACTCTGTACAGTCACATAATGAATATTTGCAGCACTGGGTTCAAAATGGGTTCAAAGATGCAAAAGGTGGCACCATTAAGCATAAAATGCTATGGGAACAGGTATTGAAGTTTAAATCGGAACTACCAAGGACTCATGTGATACATACATGAGCATGATGGAGCTCACGTTGAAGGGGATTCATTGGCTAACAAAGCCGCAAAAGGGGCTGTACGCACAGCTTCCGTAGCTGCAATCGCTCATTCTAAAACAAGAATAGACAGTGAGATTATGCTGGCTGTCATTGCTGCATGCAAAAACAGCAATGGACTACCAAAGATGTTTCCACCCAAATACTCCTAAAAGTTAGATGCCAATAACATTCCATTTGCTCAGATTCCTGGAGTGGGGGATAGAGTAATTCCAAACATGGATCATAGGGTAGGTTTAATCCTAGCAGCACACAAAGGGATAGGTTCTGCACATGCAGGAGTAGCGCCAACTGTTTATTTGTTGAAACAACGCTATTGGTGGCTAGGTTTAACCAAGCAGACTAAAAATTAAGATCTTGAAATGCGACGTCTGCCTGCAGATGAAAGGTTCCACCGTAACACGTCAAGAGCAGACACCATTGTCAATAACTGACAAACCACTAGTGTGTGTTTATTTGGACCACTGAGAACCCTCAAAAAGGGATGGGGTTACAGGTATATCATGGTTGCAGTGGATTCCTGCTCAAGATTCCTATGGCTTTGGCAACAGTGCTCGGTTGATACTCGAACTGTTATAAAAGATTTGCAACTCTTTATAGGGACATACGCAACTGGCACATTGCATTCTGACCAGGGCCCTGCGTTTGGCTCTTGGGCTTACAAGGAGGCTATGGGAGGATTGGGTGAGGCATTTCCGTACTCCTCACCGTACCACCCAAAGGTAAATTCTGTTGTGGAGAGAAAAAAATGAATTTAATTCAGTCTTTAACAGCTAGAGTATTAGGCACAGGTGAGAGCTGGGTAAAAAATCAGTATGGAGTGCAGTGAGTTTTGAACAATATGCCCAGACATTCTCTGAGGGGCTCACTCCATGTGAGGTCCTATTTGAGACAAGAATGTGGGTATATGATCTTGATTATTAACCCCTTCGCTGCTAGACCTTTTCCCCTCATATGCTAAGCCTTTTTTTGGCGATTTGGGAAAGTGTGAGCTTAGGCCCCTGTAACTTTTTGACCACATAAGGTACCCACGCCAAATTTGCGTACTTTTCTTCCAACATCATGTGGATTCTAAAGGTGCCCAGGGTTTGTGGATTTCCTTGAAGGGGTCCCAGAAATTAAGCTAAATAATGTGAAATTTTAGTTTTTTTCCGAAAAATGGGAAAAACGAGCTGCAAATGAAAGCCTCTGGATTTTTCCCTGCAAATGTTATCAAAAAAGGGTTTGTGGGGCTGAAATTTCCATTATCTCAGCTTTTAGGGAATGACAGTCTTTTGTCAGAGAAACAACATTTTTTACACAGTTTTGGCATTTTTCTGGGACATAGCCTATTTTTACTATTTTTAGAGCTTTGAACCTCCTTACAGTTAATGGTAGAAATGAGTTTGAAAGCAATAATGGATCCTGGAAAGCTAACCATTTCTGAAAAGTAGACAACATTCTGAATTCAGAAAAGGGTCATTCGTCTAAATCCAAGAAGGTTTCTTTATAGAAACTAATAGTTAAATATTGGAATAATTGAAAATTTGTTGAAAAAAACAGCCTTTTGTCTCAACATTTTCACCTATAACTTCTTGTAATTTTGACAGCTATTGGAAAGCAATATACCGTTACATCCAATTGACCTTCCTGGTTGTGGGGATATATAGGCCTTGTAGTTTCACCAAGAACCCGACGAAACCAGAGCCAAAAACTGAGATGCAACTTGCAATGGTATTTTATTATTTACTGGGTATTGAGCACTTATTCTTGGAAAATGTATACATGGAAAAATCGGTATGAAAGACACCTATGTATTTCTGAATTTGGTACAAATTATAAAGTTTAGAAACAGTATATATTTGCACATTTTCAAAATTGGGAATACTCATACTAGCATGAGAATTATTTTTTTACACAATGTCTTTCATTGGGAAGTGAGAAATGCATGAAAACTCAATAGGTATTAACAGTTGATTTACATCTGAATTACCCTAAGTCGCTGATAAAAACAGTACTTCACTTGTGTCGGTCCGCCTTGTGCCTGCGACAGGAAACGGCGCAAAATGCAACATGGTCACACCTCAATTTTGCAGTTAAAAATTGACCCTTTTATGGCCAAGTGCCTAGCTGTCGTTTTTGCACCCTAGCTCTGCCGGCACCAAGGAAAACCTAGCAAACCTATACATTTTTGAAAACTGCACACCCAGGGGAATTCAGGATGGGGTGACTCAACTGCCTCCCACCTGGTTCTGTTACGCAGAATCCCTTGCAAAGCTAAAAAATTGACAAACAAAATGCATTTTCCTCAAATTTCTGTGGTGGAAAGTTCTGGAATCTGGGTGGATCAACAAATTTCCACCCACCCAGCGTTTCCCCAGGTCTCCCGAAAAAAATGGTACCTTACTTGCCTGGGTCTGCCTAGTCCCTGCGACAGGAAACGTGGTTGCACCTCAATTTCGCAGTGAAAATGTGTCCTGTTTTGGCAAAGAGCCTACCTTTTGTTTTTGAACTCTAGCTCTGTGGCACCTAGGGAAACCTAGCAAACCTATACATTTTTAGAAACTAGACACTCAGAGGAATTCAGGATGGGGTGACTCGACTTCCTCCCACCAGGTTCTAATACCCAGAATCCCTTGCAAAGCTAAAAAATTGACAACAAAAAATGCATTTTCCTCACATTTCTGTGGTGGAAAGTTCTGGAATCTCGCTGGATCAATAAATTTCCACCCATCTAGCATTCCTCCACGTCTCCCGAAAAAAATGGTACCTCACTTGCCTGGGTCTGTCTAGTGCCTGCAACAGGAAACAGCGCAAAACGCAACGTCGTCGCACCTCAATTTCGCAGTGAAAATGTGCCCTTTTTTGGAAAAGAGCCTACCTTTTGTTTTTGAACCCTAGCTCTGCCGGCATCTAGGGAAACCTAGCAAACCTATACATTTTTGAAAACTACACACCCAGGGAACTTCAGAATGGGGTGACTCGACTGCCTACCACCAGGTTCTGTTACCCAGAATCCCTTGCAAATCTAAAAAATTGACAAAGAAATGCATTTGTCTCACATTTCTGTGGTGGAAAGTTCAGGAATCTGCGTGGATCAACATTTGTTTGTTTTTTTAAGTTCAACATCAATCTTTATTATCAGAAAGTTGCACACATGAACACAGCCAATGGCCTACAACCCTGGGGCCGGCCGCAATCGGGAGAAAGACAGGATTGTTCACTACACAGCCTTTCAGCCGGCAACCCGGGGGTCCGGCGGCAAATCTTGCTCCAGTGATATGGCTTCATGTCTTGCGAGATATACACAATTGTGCACGACGTGTGTGAGAACTTCATTTTTTGGTTTTGTTCAGGATCTCGCACATACAGGAGCATATCGTCAGCATATAACGAAATATGTAAAGGTCTCCCAGGGAAGTACAGGGCCGAGTGGTTATGTGTCTGTCTGATAATACAGGCAAGGGGTTCCAGGACCAGAGCAAAGATCAGCGGCGACAGTGGGCACCACTGTCTTGTTCCCCTGGCTATAGGGAAGGGCGCAGAAATGTACCCATTCACCCTCACTCTCGCCTGTGGGTTCGTGTACAAGAGTGTCACCCAGGTAATGAATCTCAACAGGAATCCCATTCTCTGCAGGATCGCTAGAATATAGGACCATTCAATGGAGTTGAATGCTTTGGCAGCGTCAAGCATCACCGCCACCGCTTTGGTCCGGGGAGTTAGGTAGTGGGACAGTGCAAATAATGTTCTAGTGTTATGGGAAGTGTCTCTCGGTAGGACCATATTCGTCATCAGGGGTTGCAGGCGGTCCGCCAACAATTTAGCCAGGATCTTTGAGTCTACATTCAAAAGGGATAGTGGACAATATGAGTCACAGTCGTCAGGTGTTTTACCCGGTTTTAAAAGGGTGATAATTACTGCCTCCCGCAGTGACGGGGGTAATGTCGCCTGGTCAAAGGCTGCACCGTACATTGCGACCATATGGTGGGCAAGCAGGTCCACACATTTCTTGTAGAATTCGCAGGTATATCCGTCAGGCCCAGGTGCCTTGCCGTTGGGGAGCGCAAGAATTATGGCGGTCACCTCTTCAACAGTTATGGTTTGTGCTAGATATTCTCTTTGACCACCTGATAGCCATGCGATGGTTATATCCTGCAGATAAAGCAGCGTTTCCTGAGTTGGTGCTGGTTGTTGTGAGGTGTAAAGGTCTGAGTATGCATGAACAAAGCTACGAAGTATGTCTGCAGCGTGTGTCTGCAATTGACCGTTTTTGTCACAAATCTGATTCATTGTCTGCGCCCCTCTCTCCCCACAAACCCTAGCTCTGCGTGCACCTAGGGAAACCTAGCAAACCTATACATTTTTGAAAACTAAACACCCAGGGAAATTCAGAATGGGGTGACTGGACTGCCTACCATCAGGTTCTGTTACCCAGAATCCCTTGACAAAAGAATGAATTTTCCTAACATTTCTGTGGTGGAAAGTTCTGAAATCTGCAGGGATCAACACATTTTTCACCCACCCAGCGTTCCCCCAGGTCTCCCGATAAAAATGGTACCTCACTTGCGTGGGTAGGCATAGTGGCTGCAAGAGGAAAAGGCCCAAATCGTATGGTGGAGACTTGAATATTACCTTTAGCAACACTACCTTGTTTTTGGGGGTGGGGCACCTGAGTTTTGGCCCGGGGCTCAACGGCCATCTTTAGAAACTACCAAACCCAAACAGTTTTGCAAACTAGACACCCGGGGGAGTCTAGGGAGGTGTGGCATGCATGGGTCCCCCAACGTTTTCCTACCCAGAATTCCTTGCAAACCTTAAAATTAGGTAAAAAAAAACACTTTTCCATATATATTTTCGTGGGATCTCCATGCCGACACAAATATCTTACCACCATGCGTTCCCCTTGTTCCCCCTATTAAAAGGAGAACTAAATGATACTTCACTTGTGTGGGTGGGCCAAAGCGGAACAGGCCAAAAATGTAGTTTTAAGAAATTGTAGTTTTTGGGGCTGTCAAATTAAGCACATATAATTCTACTGTTTTAGGGTCATCCCACACAAGTGAGGTATCATTTTACTCGGGAGAACAAGGGGAACGCTGGGTGGTAGGTAATTTGTGCCGGCACGGAAAAATGTATGGAAAATTGCTTTTTTTAACCTAATTTTAAGGTTTGCATGGAATTCTGGGTAAGAAAACATTGGGGGACCCACACATGCCATACCTCCCTGGACTCCCCGGGTGTCTAGTTTTCAGAACTGTTTGGGTTTGGTAGTTTCCAAAGATGGCCGCCGAGCCCTGGGCCAAAAACCCCGGGTGTCTGAAAACTAGACACCCGGGGGAGTCCAGGGAGGTATGGCATGCTTGAGTCCCCCAATGTCTTCCTACCCAGAATTCCTTACAAACCTTAAAATTAGGTAAACATTTTTTGATACATTAGCTATTTTTTCCTGTTTCTTTAACTTTTTCTTAGCCCTCCTTGAAAGGGGTTCCACCTTCCTTTTCTGGTTGGAGATGTTACCCTCCGTTTGCTTCCCTGGGGAAAAGGTACTAACGCTGGAGTTACAGCCGAATGGACTTTTGAAGGATTTGGTAAATCCCAAAGGATCTTGTGTCTCAGGTTTTATTGTCGGGTTCCCCATGTTGCCCCCACCTGCGGTTTCCTGATGGCTTCCTGGGTTTGAAGCTGGTGTGACAATGCACTTATTGCTTGGGCCCATCTTGCTTCCTATTTGTATTTTCAATGATTCTACCAAGCATTTAAGGATTTCTGGCAGTGTTGCCCATGTGTCCATGAGAGCAGCGCACAAGCAAGTGCCGATGCTTTTGTTCTGGATTTCACTAAACTTATTCTCCAAGAAGTCCACCTTATTGTTTAGCTCCGCTAGTCTTTGTACGATGGTAGCTAAGAGATCAATTTGTAACTCCAATTTGAGTGACCTGGCCATGTTTTGCGCTGTTTCACCGGAAGAGGGGGATGCTCCTAGATCGTGAATGACGCTGCTTGCGTAAAGCTTCTGGCTTTGGGAGCTTGGTGTAGGGGGGGGAGTTCGCAGGTTATCATTTGAGCTTCTGAGGAGATTTGGAGTCAGCTCCAATGTGCTTTGTATCTTGGATTCCAAGTTTAGAAAAAATGTAGGAGATCGGCAACCCGAATTTTGCAGCCGCTCTGACACACCTGGTTTTCTTGGACCAGAGCCTATAAGACTCTGTGGCGATGTCTGCACTGGGGAAAGAAGTTTATGTTGTTACTGGCAGTGCATTTGGGCGGTCACAACTTGCTCTGGGTTTCCGCAGATTAATGCAGTGCTGTCAACTACTGGGTCGCTTGTATGTCTGAGTTTCTTACCGGGGTGAATTTCTTGGCCCCGAACAATATTGAGAACGTTGTCTTTCAGTGCTCATGCTTCCTGTGTTTGCACTTTGTGCTTGTCTGGGTGGGAGCGTGTGATAGAGCTGACTCCCTGAACTGTATTCCAACCCGTCGCTAATCTTGGTGCTTGGTTGATCTACCATGTCTGAAGTGCTCTCTGGATTGGGCGGAAGTTTGTATAAATATTGAGTTTTGAGACCTCTCGGTGGTGACTTTAAAAATAACTTTTTGTTGTGTTCTGCAACCCTTGCACTCCTTAAAATTCTGGGTGATATTTTAGACTGGTGTAGTGGCTTTGCGTGGCCGTTTTCTTGTTGCGGAGTGTTTTTTCCTTCTCTTTTTTTTGTCATTATTCTGTGTGGATTGCCTGCTTATCAATGAGACTTGTGTGCTCCTTCTGGTTTCATCCGCAACGCAGCTCTCTGTGGGGGGAGGAGCTCTTTGCGGCTCCAGCCGGTGCACTTCCCTCTGTTCGGAGGAAAGGTGCACCTCACAACTGCCGCCTCCGCTCTGCCCCCTATGGAGAGGGAGAGATGCACTTGCTTGATCTTGAAAAATTGCTTGGACTCTTCTTACTTAGGACCCTTTGCCTGCCGCCTTGGCCAGCTGTGGCTGATGCCTCTGCTGCTGGACTCGGTCAAACGGTCTGCAGCCGGCCTGGGTGAGTGGCCACAAGAGCTCCTGCCCACCGCCGTGGAAACCAGCTGGGTGCCGCTCGTAACTGACTGCAGCGGCTGTCATTCCCCACTCCCAGTTCCTCGCCCCTCCACTTCTTGATCCTGTGAAGGGGCTGCAGTGTGGTTAATCCTGGGCTTTTTTAAAGATGCTCGACTCTCCACAAGTGTCACCTTCTGCTAGGGGGATCTATGCTGGCCAAAGGCAGGGGACTGGCCGGTGGGGGGTGTTTGTAGCCGAGTGAAACAGGCGCTTGCCGATGGCGGAGGGGATATCCACACCAGCTCTAGCGCCTGCCCACTCCCGGTTCGACTCCGTTCCTCTCTATGAGCGAGGGGCTCCCTTTCCGTCCAAACTCACAAGTCAACGGTGTATGCTTGCACAGGCTACCGAGCTGGTGGTTCCTTCGGCACCCTCTTGGCTCCAGCCTCCGAGCAAATGCTCCTCCTCCAGCAGCTCCCGCTCCGGGAAACAAGTTCGAGTGCGGGGGGAGGTGAGGGGAGGCAGGGAGCTGGGAGCAAAGAGGAGTGCCAAAGAGAGCCACAAGCGGGTCCCAGGAGCCAGGCCGGCGGCAGTCTCTCCATGCACCGCTACACCAGATCAGCCCAGCTCAACTCCCCTCACTCGGCAGCAAGTCCCTGAACGCCAAGCCGTAGCCTCAGCCTATCCCACCACCTAGCCCCCGGCTCTAACGGCAGACCACCATACAGTACACCCAGCACTCGACTGGGAACACTCTCCTCCCGAGTTCTCGGTGGGCTCCGGTGCCGGTACAGCAGCGGTATTCTCCGCCTCGACGCGCTAAAGCAGAGCCGCTAAATCTCAGGTCAGGTCAGCAAAGGGGAGTTTTCCCGTTTGTAAGCCAATATCCTGTGAAGGGATAGATGATCATATTATTTATCTTCTTCATTTTCCTTTTCTAGTAGTCATTGGCACTGTAGGTTGAAAGTTAAATTAATTAAGCAGTAGCCCTTGTAAAAGAGTATTCTCAGTGCCACCCGTAATAGAAAAGTAAGAGCTTCACAAACTGCATGTACTGGACTGGTACAGTAACGCAAGTCTGTGTCATCATGGTTTCGTCTGTTTTTCTCGGGTGCAATTTGACTGCGTTGGCATTATGCCAGCTTCCAGATGTTTACGTACCAATTTCGCTAAACAAGAGAGTAGAAGAAGAATAAGACTGCTGTACTGTCATAGTCAACTCTAATGTAGCGAGTCCATATAGTGCTCGTAAAACTGATTCCTGAAACTAACTAACTAATGTTAGAGCAGAGGCTGACAACGTGGGAGGTTACATAGATACAGGCCACAAATGTTATGAACTGTGCTTGCAAGTTGCTAGTTCTACTGTGACACAACTTTCTGCTGAATTATTTTGTGTTAATTTTGAAGAGCATTGGTTACAGTATGTCTTTCTTTCTTCATATAGATGTTCCTTCCAAACTGACACAGGCCCGGCAAAGGCAGATGGAGGCGATTGTTGCCGAATATTGGCGGCTGGTGGTCCAGGAGGAGGAGGACACGCAGTCCACCACAACATCCACTGCGACAGCTGCATTCTCCTCCGCTCTCCCTGGGTCAGCCAGTCAGTGCAAGCCTCCAGCAGTACAGAGCCGTGGTACCACCGCCACCCTCCACCGCCAAGCAGCCAAAAAATCAACTGCCCCCACAGCAGGTGCAGGGCCCGCATCCACCGCCTAACCCTCAGGGTGTCCAACCTTGAGCAGGAGATGAAGAGAATAAAGAGCCTGCTCAAGAAGAACCTACTTGGGGAGCAACGGGCCCACCTGGCCAAAGGACACCGCCGGTGGCAGTAGAGGAGGAGAGACGGTCCCTTGCCCCTTTTTTAAAGATTTTTTGGGGGGTGGGAATTGGGAGTTGGGTTTTTGGGGACTTTGGGGACTTTTTCACGGACATTCTTTGGGGTTAGGGAGCGGGGTGGGTCGGGTCTTACGGGATAGTTTATTTTTGGTATGGATTTAAATAATTATTTACTTTCAACTTAAACATTGCATACGCGTTTTTACTGTTTTGCGAGGCAGACGGGGGAAGGGGTTAACTGTTTGTTTGTTTTCCTGAAACTTAACTAGCTGCTTGATTCAAATTGTCTAAGTAATCACCCAAATGTTTACAAAAGTAAGTGCCACTCACAGAGTTAGTGAATTCAATTCTCCTACTACTTTAGTAGTACTACCGTCAGTCTCTCCTCTCTCCTCCTACTCCATTATTCTTCCTCCCCCCAAACGCTTATCTTACCTGTGATTCGTGTTTGAGAATAGGCCTAGGGCTAGGCGCAGGGCTGGCTGCATGGCAACTGGCGATGAAGGTTGGCAATCCTGGGCGGATGAAATGGTATCGTTGTGGTGGTAGTGGTGGTACACAGTGGCAGTAGCAGCATATGAAAAAAAAGAAAACGAAACCTTGAGTGGCCTGAGCGGATCATTACAACAGTACGATAGATTGCATAGTACAAAAGAACAGTGCCATAATTTAGCTAAAGTTTTCAAATTATACTAGGTGTGTGGAGTTTGGCTTTGGTTACTACAAGAAATAGTACTGAAGGTGAAGGGCACTGCAGCGTAATCATTCGCCGCGTGTAGGAGGAGGAGGTTTTCTGTTGCTTTGACCTTATCCTCCCCAGCAAGTGCGTGGAATTATTGTTGTAATTTACTCACACCTCAATGAAAACCACACAGCCCGGGGGAAGAGGGTTAGGGTTTAAAACTTGGATGGGAATGGGGTTTGTGGGGAAAGTTTTGTGGAGAGAGGAAAATAAACACAGCATGGACAAACAACAAATTGAAGATAAACAAATATTTAGATACAAAGCCATCCATAAATCTTTTAAGGGACATAAAGGAAGTGCATGCACTACTGCATGCATGAAGTTGTTTACAAAATGGACAGGTTACTGTAAAGTAAGTAGTACTTTCTACAATGTACTTACTATGAAGAAACAATGTGACAGTACAGGGTTGCAGTAATTACTCAATTTCACTTGCCTATCTGCTCTCAGAGAGAAGAACCACTTAGTACATTAAATGAGTTTAAAAAATAGCAAAGAAAAAAGTATACAATGGCTGGAGGGATGAATTGAAGCAGAGAGCAAACAAATGCACAGAGTCACACTCACAGAAGTTCACAGCAATACCATTACTTAAAAGATAAGTAGAAATGAAGATGGATACTGTAACTGTATGTTGTTGTAGTTGTCCTGTTAAATTTGGGAAATTGCATGCATCCAGCCATTCTTCTTTTTTGCGGTACTCCTCCATTCCATCTGACGCTCCGCCGATCAATGTTGGGGACCAGAAGACACCTTGTCCACCGCCAGCCTGGTGGATGCTGAATTGCGGGTCGCTAAGCCTGAGGTCATCCTTTTTGCCATGGCGGAGGCTAAAAGCCAGCCTTTAATTGTTGATGGAAAAACAGGAAGTGATATTAAAACACCACAGAGAAAAAAATATAAGGTACGCTGTGTAGTGCAAAAATAACACTTTCAGTTTCAGAGTCAACAGTATACAAAACATACAAGCATCATTTCGAAAGTACGTACTCCCAGTCTCCTTTTCAAGGATAAATTATTGTGGGCGAAATTTGCGGATCTTTCCCCTCAAGCTAGGTGTAAAGTGTAAACTGCGATTTTAGAACCCTAACCCCCGTTTTTCACCATGGATTTTATCCAAAACCCTTGCGCACCATGTTATACCTTCCCAGCAATACCCCCAGAGCCGTCAACCCACCCGCAAAAAAGTAGAACACCCCCAAACAGACAAAAAGCGAAAATGGAAAATGTGACACTTAGAACATTTCAGGCCTACTTCCAAAATCAATCCAAGCGCGCTCTGCAGCTCGGCCCTAACTCCCCTTTCCCACCATGCATTTTCTTCAAACCATTTCCAACCAAAATTAGGCATGCCCAGCAGTGCTCCAAGACCCCCAACCCCCCAAACACCAGTGAGTGAAAAAGTGACAAACTTTTTCACCATGGATTTTGTCCAAACCACTTGATTCCCATATTAGACATTCCCAGCTATGCCCCCAGACCCCTGCAGCCACCCGCAAAAAAGCAGAATATCCCCAAACAGGCAAAAATAAAAAATGCAAAAACAGGCACTTAGAAAAATTTAGGCCTAGTTCCCAGATCACTGCATGTGCGCTCTGCAGCTGGGCCCTAACTCCCCTTTTCCACCATGGTTTTTCTCTAAACTACTTGCAACCATAATTAGGCATGCCCAGCATTGCTCAAAGACCCCTCAACCCCCCAAACACCAGGAACCCCCAAACAGCCCCTTAAAACACAAAAGTGAGCGAAAAGTCTAAAAAGTGAAAAACGTTTTCACCATGGATTTTGTCCAAACCGCTTGATTCCGATATTAGACCTTCCCAGCTATGCCCCCAGACACCTGCAGCCACCCGTAAAAAAGCAGAACACCCCCAAACAGGCATAGTGCAAAAATGGGCCTACCTTCAATTCAGTCCAAATGCGCTCTGCAGCTAGCCCTGACTCCCCTTTTCCACCATGGATTTTCTGAAAAACAAAAGCAATAAAAAATAGACTGTGCCAGCAGTGCTCCCGAACCCTAAAACCCACCCCCAATAACCTAGAAGCCCCCCAAACAGCCCCCCAAAAACAGGCAAGTGAGCAAAAACTGAAAAACTTTTTCACCATGGATTTTGTCCAAACCACTTGATTCCGATATTAGACCTTTCAGTCTAGTCTAGTCTAGTCTGGATACTTGTATTGTGCAACATATCACATCCCAAGGGAGTCTCATGGCGCATGCGGACGATCCTGAGGTGGGAAAATGAGCCTGAAGCCACCGGCAAAAAAGCAGAACACCCCCAAACAGGAAAAAAGCAAAAATGAAAAAACGAGCACTTAGAAAAATGTAGGCCTAGTTCCCAGATCACTCCATGCGCGCTCTGCAGCTAGGCCCTAACTCCCCTTTTCCACCATGGATTTTCTCCAAACCACTTGCAACCAAAATTAGGCATGCCCAGCATTGCTCCAAGACACCCCAACCCCCCCCAAACCCCAGGAACCCCCCAAACAGCCCCCCAAAAACACAAAAGTGAGCAAAATGTCTGAAAAGTGAAAAACCTTTTCACCATGGATTTTGTCCAAACCACTTTATTCCGATATTAGACCTTCCCAGCTACGCCTCCATACCACTGCAGCCACCCGCAAAAAAGCAGAACACCCCCAAACAGGCAAAAAGCAAAAATGAGCCTACCTTCAATTCAGTCCAAATGCGTTCTGCAGCTAAGCCCTAACTCCCCTTTTCCACCATGGATTTTCTGAAAAACAAGTGCAATCAAAATTAGACTGTGCCAGCAGTGCTCCCAGACCCCAAAACCCACCCCCAAAAACCTAGAAGCCCCCAAACAGCCCCCCAAAAACAGGCAAGTGAGCAAAAACAGAAAAACTTTTTCACCATGGATTTTGTCCAAACCACTTGATTCCGATATTAGACTTTCCCAGCTATGACCCCAGACCCATGAACCCAAACGGCAAAAAAGCAGAACACCCCCAAACAGGCAAAAAGCAAAAATGCTAAAACAGGCACTTCGAAAAATGTAGGCCTAGTTCCCAGATCACTCCATGCGCGCTCTGCAGCTAGGCCATAACTCCCCTTTTCCACCATGGATTTTCTCCAAACCACTTGCAACCAAAATTATTCATGCCCAGCATTGCTTCAAGACCCCCATCAACCCCCCCAAATACCAGGAACCCCCCCAAACAGCCCCCCGAAAACACAAAAGTGAGCGAAAAGTCTGAAAAGTGAAAAACTTTTTCACCATGGATTTTGTCCAAACCACTTGATTCCGATAATAGACGTTCCCAGCTATGCCTCCAGATCCCTGCAGCCACCCGCAAAAAAGCAGAACACCCCCAAACAGGTAAAAAGCAAAAATGCGAAAACACATACTTAGAACATTTTCAGCCAACCAGTCAACATCAATCCAAACGCGCTCTGCAGCTAGGCCCTAACTCCCCTTTCCCACCATGGATTTTCTTCAAATCACTTGCAATCAAAATTATGCTATCCCAGCAGTGCTCCCAGACCCCTAGACCCCCCCCCCCCACAAATCTAGAACACCCCCAAACATCCCACCTAAAACACGCAATACTGCTAGGCCTCAGTTTAAATTGTGCCAAAACGCTGTCTGCAACTAGGCCCAAACCCCCCTTTTCCACAATGGATTTTCTTCAAACCACTCGCAATCAAAATTAGACTATCCCAGCAGTGCTCCCAGCCCCCCCTGACCCACCCCCACTAATCTATAACACCCCCAAACAGCCCCCCAAAAACATGCAATACTGGTGTATTCAAAACATGGCAAATTGCGCTGTTCACAAAACATTACTGTTTTCAGCACTTCCACTACTTTGAATCTCTTGAAATTTACCTGGACACTTGTTCCAGCAATTCCCAAGAATCTCAGCAAGGCAGAACAAAATTGAACCACTGTGCTCTTTGAAGAAGAAGAAGAAGAAGAAGAAGGTCTACGACTAGTTCTCACTTAGTTTTCACCCAAACACACGTGCCCGCAAAACACCCAAAAAGGCCAAAATTCTGCCAATTCTGGACCAAGGAACACCAAACCCCCCTAAAACCTTGCCAACGTCATTATGAACGAGCCTGCATCGGTCCCTGAGCCCTAAACTCAGCAGGAACCCTACCAACTTAACCCCTTAAGTGCTGCCATCGGCCAACGGTCGTGTCAAGCACTACTTTGCCAGTGTTGTGCACGACCATTGGCCAACGGGCCAGCATTTGTTCTTCGAACGTTCAGCACTGGGCCCTGAACGTTCGTCGCTCCTATAAGGTTAAACCCAAAACCCTAGTAAATCGCACTGAACCCTAAACCCTAGATATGCTTTGTCTGTCTGTGTCAAAGAGCCTAGGTATGCTACATCAGGAGGATGCTTCACTCAGTGGTGCCTGCCTTGATGTCTGCATGGCCCTGCCACAAGCATGGGCCAAAAATCTGTTCCGCTCAAGAATTTGCGATTTTTCGGCAATTTCGCGAGATTTGCGAAATACCGAAAAACAGCACATTTTGCAAACATAACGGATGTTTGACCCAAGCTTGAGGCAGTGCCATGCAGACAGTCAAGGCAGGCACCACTGAGTGAAGCAACCTGATGTAGCATGCCTAGGCTCTTTGTCAGACAGACAAAGCACATCTAATTGTATGCAGCAAGCCACAGAGCCCCAATTTTACATGAACTGCTGTCTGGAATGGACTCAGCCTGGCATAACAACAACAGTACACTGCCTCGCCCTCGACCACTACATACGACGAATAGACAGACATGTAGTTCTGCTGTAGTAGTTGTTGTAGACTGGTTTACCTGTTTGCCACTCACGAATTGGCCATAGTTTTTACGTAAACTGACACTGGTGATCCATCCATCCCAGTGAGCGACTGTAAAGAAAAAATATATATATTATTTAATCAATCATCATGGTATATTGGCAAGTGAGTCCGCTCCAAGGACATTTTGCATATTGTGAAATGCAACATAGTGGCCCCTGAATTTGAAGTACAATTTGAATTAAACAAGGTTAAAAAAACAGAGTAGTTGACATGAGTTACAATTACTGTGTAAAAGATTAAATAATAACTAAGACAAGACATATGATTCATCATTTCATGCTAAAAAACAAACTGCAATTGGTTTCATCAGAGCTAGACAGCCATTGCTGTCCACTGCATGCCATCTTCTCAATTATTCATTACCTGTTCTACTTTTTGTCCATATCTTCTTCGGAAAGCGAGGGCCCACAGGGCAGCCTCTCCTGTCAATATCAGAAGTAACTCTGTCAGCAATCAGCAAGCATGTAGTCAGTCAGCAATTTCAGTCCCACTTGAGGGGACTCTTCGTAATCTATTCATCTGCCTTGAGGGAAATGGATAGGGGTAGTCTGGAGGAGGAGTATAGAGGAGCATGATTGAGTTGTGAACTTGTGAACCTCAGCAATGCAGACTGCGGCACCTTCAAATCAATAAGGAATATAAGATGAAGACAGTGCTGCTGATGAACTTGTTGTGATTAGGTGATTAGAGTTTTGTTGTGGTAAAAGTTGCAAAACAAAGAAAGACACACAGGAATAAAAGTGAATAAGGACGAAAAAAAGGAAGTCATTTTCAGGCCTCGGTGTCAGGGAAGTAGAGGCCATCCTAAAAACTCCATGAATTGAGACGGGAGTAGGTCAGCTAACAGAGAAGAACTTCCGTCACCTAAGTCGGTGTCGTCTTCTTCCTGCGTGCATTCACATACTTTGTAATCTGGTGGTATGAAGTGCTGATTCATCTTGATCAGTGTTAACCTCTCCACATTTTTGTGCGAGAGGCGGGTCCTTTTTGAAGTTACAATGGCACCAGCTGCACTGAAAACACATTCAGAAGACACATTTGCAAGTGGGCAAGACAAATAATGTATAGCCAGGTTGGTGATCAGTGGCTATGGAGGCATTTTCATGTACCAATATAGCAATGGGTTCTTATTAACAAAGACCTCTGTTGGGGCATCAAGATAGGCCTGCACCATCGACTCAAGGTTCTCCACGGTTGCTCCACTTTGCGTACCATCTGAGGCCTTTGCAGCACTGGAACAAGCAAACCCTTGATGAGTTAGCCAATCCGCTTCCGACAATATTATGGCTGGGCCTGGTGCAAGTGAGGATGATGATACGTTTGCTGCTGATGTCATTAACGGCTGTGAGTGAAAGTGACTCCCTTCGTCCACAGATTCAGAAGTGGAACTTGACGCCGGATGGCCTGCTGATTTAGTTGGACTTCTGCCGGCTCCTTAAATTTTCTGCCGATCTTTTTCGAACCGAGTGGCTGACAGAGCTAGCCAATGTATGTACTTTGAAACATCTGCTTCATTAAAAGGAATGAATGCTTTGCTGGCCACTGCCTTTTTGTATGGTGGATCCAGAAAGTGGCACAAATGCAATGTTGTTCTGTATGTATGTTTTAAAGACTTTCATTGTCAACTAGGCGGCTTAATAACCTCTCCGCCAACTGATATGCGTCTTGCTTTTCACCATCATCTCTGAACGTTGAAGACACCGCCTTCAGTTTGTGCTCTAGCATGACCAACAATGGGATAGCTTTGCCCAAAGAACAGTCCTCCCTGCTGACTTCACGCTCGAAGACCTCAAAAGGACGAAGCATGTCTGTCAGGCTTTTAACTAGCTTCCATTCCTCCAACTCTAGCCTCATGTCTTTCATAGTAGAACCACGTTGTAAGACATACTCATTGATTACCATGCACTGCTCAGACAGACGCTCAAGCATGTAAAAGGTTGAGTTGCAACGTGTTGCCAAATCCTGGATGAGTCCTTTTAGTGGCAGTCTACGTTCATGTTGAATGCCCCTCAGCTGCTTCCGGGCCTTAAAAGAATGGCTGAAATGTGTGCAGATTCTTCTCTAGGTGGTCAGTAACTTGCTGACTGTGTTTTCATTTTTCAAGAAATCTTGCACCGCGATGTTAATACTGTGCGCCAAACACGGCACTCTGAAATAGTCACCTTGGTGCATGGCCTTTACTATATTACTGCCATTATCTGTGGAAACATAACCAACTATGCGATCTCTTGGATGCAGCCATTCAGAGACCTTCCTATCAAACTCCTCTAAAAGGTTGGGTGCAGTATGAGTTTTCTCCATGGCAAACATGGCTAATGTTGCAGGTTTCCGAGTAGCTTGAAAAAGTGTGTCCGGGTCAACACCTGCACTTGACTTGTCTCTAACCCCTGCAAAAGAGCAAAAGAGACCCAGTGTGCAGTGATGTACATCAATCAATCAATCAATCATAACAATTGTATAGCGCACTACTCACCCGGAAGGGTCTCAAGTCGCTTGGGGGAGGGGGTCCGCTACTGCTCGAACAGCCAGGTCTTGAGTTATCTCCTGAAGGCGAGGTGGTCCTGGGTCAGCCGAAGGTGGATGGGGAGGGAGTTCCCTTGTAATCAAGGGCTTGGCAACTGGTCCACATGTATGTTGTCAAGTGGATAGTGTGAATAGCACTCTTCTGCAAAGCTGCCCCAATCACCTCCAGCACATCTTGATATAGTGCTTGAACCGCAACTCTTGCAAAATAGGACGAGCTAGGAACCTTCCATTTAGGGCAGACTGTTGTCACAAATTCTAGAAACCCCACCCCTTCCACGAAATATAAAGGGAGAATGTCCAGCGCTAGCATTTTAGCCAGCTTTGCGTTATACAGACGTACCGTTGGGTGGTTGCGTTCAAATGGCGCCTCCGACCAAAGCATGCTTCTAATGGTGGGCTGGTCCATTTTACTTGATGATAATGATGATGATGCAGACTTCAAACCAGTTAGGCTCATTGATGGACTTTTTTGCATTGGTGTCTGTCCCAGACTCTTAGTTGCCTCATACATGTTGCATGTGTGGGCGCTACCACTGCAGTGCTGCTGCCAGGGGTACTGGGTGTACCAGAAAAAATGTTGCTCGCATCTTGACTTCCCCCTTGCACAATCAGCCCCTCATCAGCATCTGATGCAATGTGAATGGATACACTTGGATCAGTTCTACTTTGGACTTCCTCAATCTTTCGTAGGTGCGTATACCACTAGATAGGGTGGTGTTTTTTGAGATGACCTCTCTGGCCTCCGGTACCATAGTTGGTACCAAGCTTATCCCGACTAACCAACACTTTACAAATCGAACAAACAACCATATTTTCCGCCTTTTCGCTAACAGTAAAGAAGTCCCAAACTGGGGACTGGAAATGTCTGCTGGTTGTGGAGTTGCTACTTTGACTTTCAATGCCAGATGAAGTGGAGGATGGGCGTGGCTAAATTTGTTTCTGTTGTTCACTTTCAGGACCTCTACTTGAGGTCAAGCTAGATGGAGGTCCCTGACGGCCCTTCTGACTAAAAAAGATGGAAGCTGTAGGTCGTGTTGGTGTTGTAGTTAACTGGGTCCGTGGTGGTACCAGTGCCATGCCTCCCACATCCCGCTCAGCAGCCATTCGGGATAGGGTGAAAATGTCTGTCTGTTGCATGCCTGCTGGGGCTGGAGTGACGACTGTGATGACTGGCTTGTCGTCAGACTGTTCATCAGCAGCAGAAGACACCACTTCTTGTTCGTCGTCATCACACATAAGTCGAAGCCTTGCGGGAACCTTCCTTTTAGGCTTAGTTACCTTTGTCGGCTCATGGCTTGCCTCACTCTCAGACTGCATTTGTGGGTTCCAATCAGGATCAAGGTCATCAGAATGAAGCGGGCTTGAAGAAGAACTTGTAGTAGTAGAAGCCCTCCTTGACCTTTTTCTTGCTGGGGATCTGGAAGAAAATGGATCATCCTCAGGAGGAGTGGCTTCCTCGGATTATAACGCTTGAATATCAATTTCCTGATGTGCCCCTACTTCTGGAGGAACAAGCATTGTAGGCAGTTGTGCTGCTCCATGAATCTTTAGTTGCACCTCTCAATGCACCTCTCCATGCGCCTCACCTTGCGCCTCTCCATGCACCTCTCCATGCGCCTCTCCTTGAGCCTCTCCTTGCGCCTCTCCTTGCGCCTCTATTTGCCCATGTACTTGCGCTTGTACTAGTTGCACCTGTGGTTGTCGTTGCGGCTGTGGTTGTTTAACACCCAGCATTGATTGGATGGTACTTTCTTGTGATGAGCCAACATCACTGGTCGATGGTGATTGAACAACCAAAGTGGCTGCCCAGCAGCACTCATGGTCTTGGACCTAACTTGGCGCGGTGGCACTAAGCCCAATGAAGTGGAGCTGCTGCTTTCAGCTTTGTTACCGGCAGACACTGCTGCTGCTGCAAGCGTAGTTTATTTTTTCCCAAAAAAGGTGTCGGTGGGCACACCAGTCTCCTTGGTAGGAGGTGCCACTTGCTTTTTCTGCTCCTTCTTACTGGCAGTGGCACTGGCAACTTTTTTCGCTCAGGCGCTACGGCCATCTTTCTTTGGGGCCATCTTCTTCAGATGTCAGAACAGCAGGCCGCAGTTGCACGGGTTGCAGAGTTGTCTTGTCTGTGGCCACACGTGACGTCATGTGACGTTGTGCTGCACACACTGCTGTGGGACTTCTTCCTGGCACTGGTGGTTCTCTTGTGCACCTAAAAAAAAATGGAAGCCAGAGGAACATAAGATAAACAACCCAAAAAGTCGAAAAACACACAAATGTCACTACAATCCAATGCCATCCATGCCCTCAATGATGTTTAAATTTAAGACACCCCTCAAAAAGAATAGGTCTATGCACCACTGAGTACACCTGGGCATAATGGTTGAAAGCAAGGCAAACTGGGTGCAGGCCCCAACAACACCCCAAAAAGTCAAAAAACACAAACAAATTACCACAATCCAATGCCATCCATGCCCTCAATGATGTTTAAATTCAAGACACCCCACAGAAAGACAAGGTCCATGCACCACTGCGTACCCCTGGCCATAATGGTTGAAAGCAAGGCAAACTGGGTGCAGGCCTGAGCACACTGCCTGGCTTCAAAATGGCCCCTTGGCCACCACCACATGGCCAGGCCCTGCCTGTACCAGGCCTCAAAATGGCCCTCACACACATGGCTAGGCTCCAACAACACCCCAAAAAGTCAAAAATCACAAACAAATCACCACAATCCAATGCCATCCATGCCCTCAATAATGTTTAAATTCAAGACACCCCACAGAAAGACTAGGCCCATGCACCACTGAGTACCCCTGGGCATAATGGATGAAAGCTAGGCAAACTTGGTGCAGGCCTGAGCACACTGCCTGGCTTCAAAATGTCCCCTTGACCCCCACCACATGGCCAGGCCCTGCCTGTACCAGGCCTCAAAATGGCCCCCACCCACATGGCCAGGCCCCAACAACACCCCAAAAAGTCGACAAACACACACAAATTACCACAATCCAATGCCATCCACGCCCTCAATGATGTTTAAATTGAAGACACCCCACAGAACCAATAGTTCCATGCACCACTGAGTACCCCTGGGCTTAATGGTTGAAAGCAAGGCAAACAGGGTGCAGGCCTGAGCACACTGCCTGGCTTCAAAATGTCCCCTTGACCCCCACCACATGGCCAGGCCCTGCCTGTACCATTCCTCAAAATGGCCCCCACCCACATGGCCAGGCCCCAACAACACCCCAAAAAGTCGAAAAACACACAAAAATCACTACAATCCAATGCCATCCATGCCCTCAAGGATGTTTAAATTCAAGACACCCCACAAAAAGACTAGGTCCATGCACCACTGAGAACCCCTGGGCATAGTAGCTGAAAGCAAGGCAAACTGGGTGCAGGTCTGAGCACACTGCCTGGCTTCACAATGGCCTCTGGACCCCCACCAGATGGCCAGACCCAGCCTGGACCAGGCCTCAAAATGGCCCCCGCCCACATGGCCAGGCCCCAACAACACCCCAAAAAGTCGAAAAACACACAAAAATCACCACAATCCAATGCCATCCATGCCCTCAAGGATGTTTAAATTCAAGACACGATACATGGGTAGTGGGGAGATGCACACCTTGTTTCTTCTTTAATTGTACTTCACTACTTGTACTGTGCATTTTAAACTTTGTTGGCATGCTCGCTCTCCGTGCACTACAAACAAGAGAAAAACGCAAAGGAGACACATTTAGGTCTCCATATAGCTGCAGAACCTATTATTAATGAATTTAATGAATTAAATTCGTAATCTATTCTTTTTTTGTTTTTCTTCACTTTTAACATAAAGTATTCAGTATTTCTTCACTCTATTGTATTTTAATCCATTATATCCATTTGCTTTGGTCCTTGGCATTCCAAAAAAACACACAGGAGAATCCATGTTTCCTTATGCCATGTTTTTAATGCGAATCACCCAATGCATTTCGGGAAAATTCCCTTCTTCAGGAGTTTCTAGAGTGCAAACAGAATAAAACCTAATCAATTTGAGGGCAAACATGTTTTATAAAAACAATCATTTTAAATACCATGTAAATTCCTGAAGAAATAACGTTTACCTTGTGTTCCTATTATTTTGTCAATGCACAAACTATAAGTGTCATTAATTATATGTAGGATGCTCTTCCAGAACTTGATTTTAAATTCAAGACACCCCACAGAAAGACTAGGTCCATGCACCACTCACTACACCTGGGCATAATGGTTGAAATCAAGGCAAACTGGGTGCAGGCCTGAGCACACTGCCCGGCTTCAAAATGGACCCTTTACCCCCAGCAGCATGGCCAGGCCCTGCCTGGACCAGGCCTCAAAATGGCCCCCACCCACATGGCCAGGCCCCAACAACACCCCAAAAAGTAAAAAAACACACAACAATCACCTCAATCCAATCCCATCCATGCCCTCAATGATTTTTAAATTCAAGACACCCCAAAGAAAGAGTAGGTCCATGCACCACTGAGTACCCCTGGGCATAATAGTTGAAAGCAAGGCAAACTGAGCACACTGCCTGGCTTTAAAATGGCCCCTTGACCCCCACCACATGGCCAGGCCCTGCCTGTACCAGGCCTCAAAATGGCCCCCACCCACATGGTCAGGCCTCAGCAACACCCCAAAAAGTCGAAAAACACACAAAAAGCACCACAATCCAATGCCATCCATGCCCTCAATGATGTTTAAATTCAAGACACCCCACAGAAAGACTAGATCCATGCACCACTCACTACACCTGGTCCTACTGGCTAGTGAGGTTTCACAGGCACCCCAAAATTTAAAAAAAACTCAACATATAACAATGAGCTAAAATTCCATGACATAAATGAGAATTGCGTTAAAAAAAATCACAGAAACAGTTGTATCATGCACCCACGACTAACCCTGGACCTACTGGATACTGTGGCTACCCACAATATATATTTTTTTAAAGTTGTGAAAAAAGTTTTAAAACTGTAGTTGCCTCAACTGCAATGCCCCAAACAAACAACAACAACTTACTTGTAAAATCTCAAGTCCAATAGTGATCCAAACTCCAAAGTGCAAAAAGTCCTCAAATACAAATATCCAGCAGCAGCCACAAAAAGTAATCCTTCCAGCTCCAGATCCAAATCAAAAGTGACCAGGACGTGGACAAAGCACTGGGAGGAGCCTGCTGGACAGGAACAGGAAGTTGGAGACTCTGGGGCGCTTCCTTCCTCCTACCCCCCCCAAAAATGGACACCAAAAAGTGCAGCCAAATGTCAATCTGAAGAGTTATTCTGATCAAAGTCATCATTTTCACAAGGTTTATGCTTTCTGCTGTGAATTTCTTGTGCAGAATTGCAATTTTTGCAATTTCGGGAACGCAAGCTGTTCAAATCTCCCGGCGGAAGTAAGCAGCGCGCCGCATCTACTTGTTCGGCATTGTTTACTCCCGCAATGGGTGATCGCGGGCCCTTATGATGTTCTCGCGTTGTCAAACTCTCGTTGTGCAAGAAAAAACAACTAGGCGGACTCAGAATCACGGTAAGTGAACACCGCACGCACGATATTGTATTTTTCAAGCCCGATAAAGCAAAATAATTCGCAGCTTGCAAATTTGAGGATTTGTGGGCATATTTGCGCGATTCACGGATCGCGAAATTGCCAAAAATCTGCAAATTCGCCAGCAAAACTGATTTTACGCCCACGCTTAGCCAAGACTCGGGTCTCCTCAGGCAGTGATTGCGTCCAATGCGAGATTCCAATCCTTCATCACAACCAGTCCTTCGGGCACTCGAGTCGCCGATGAGCCCTGCGTTGGAAGCACCAATTTGTAGTGGTGAGCCTCAGCAAGGCCTACTAGTGCAAGAAATTCACCCTTCTCTGCACAGAGTCCTCAGACCAATAGGAAGAATTTGGCACAGAAACTGGAATAGAAAAGACAGAGTTTATTAAACCTCATGAGGTGGAACACAGCACCCTTCGGTAATGCATGAAGTAGCACACTGACTGGAAGGAGCTTGGTCCTTTTATACCCACACAGGGGCTCAAATGAAGGCAGTACAAGTACAGAATGCTGGTTTCAAATACATATAAGGTCATACAGAGAGTGTGCTGGCAACATGTGGGAGGGGCTGACAGTTAGCTGATTCTGGTGGACACATCCTGACAGTTACAAGTTAGGGCTGTAAGCTCAACTGAGCATGTGCAAAGCAGGAGAGGCTAAATATATCTCATCTCTAGGCAGATTTCAAGAGCAGTTAACAGGAAGGTAGTACAGAGCACATGGTGAGCACATGGTAAAGAAAATGGCTGCCAGAAATACAAAATGGATTCCACACAACGGACAAGATAGTCTCTAAATACAAGATGTCTTCTGCTAATGCTTAACCTAATCTCTGTTAAATTACAACAGCCTGACTCCTTTATAAAAGAAAATCTTTAAAATGGAACGGGACCACGTGGCTCCCTTCCAGAGGCCATATTTGGCCGTGGGGACCCCATACCCCAGGATATGGCCATTGTTTTTATTTTATTTTAATTATTTAGAGGGGGCTGAGTGGCCCCTTGCCTCAGGTCCTTTCTAGCCCTTTTGGGACCGTGGGGGGTCTTCAATTCCCCCATGGTCCCGCCGGCTCCCCACCTCCTGCAGGAGCCAGCATTGCTTTTCCACACGGGGAGCTGCTAAGATGCAGGTCCCTGTGTGGAAAAGCAATCTGCTTTGGTTTTTGGAAGAGAGAGCAGGTTTCCCTGCTCTCTCTTCCAAAAACAAAAGCAGAGTTTGCTATGACAGGAGCTGCACGGCTCCCGCTCTGCCATAGCGAACAGCAGTGTCTGGGGTGGGTACCCCGGGACACTGCAGGAGCAGGCCCTGGGGGGTTGGCGGTCCTCCTCCCATTATTGACAAAGCCCGAGAGGTGGGTGTCCCCGGGGCTCCGAAGTCCGTAACGGACCCCCAAATTAGAATATCAGTGGCCCGGGGAGGTGGAGGTCCCCGGGCTGTGTTGGGGGCTCAAGATCCCACATAGGAGTATTTTCTTTTCTAAAAGCCCCAGGGGGTGGCAGTCCATGGGGCAGCAGGGGGCCATGTTCCTCTGCTAATTAGTTAATGAAAGCCCCAGCGGGTGTTGGTCCCTGGGGTTTGGGGGGGCCTTAGAGGCCCCTCCACAGATTAAAAAAGAAGCCCTGGGGGTGGCAGTCCCATAGGCTGCGGGGGGCCGTGTGACCTCTGCAAATATTTTTGAAAAGCTCGGGTGGTGGTCTTTGAGGCAGTGTGGGGGGATTGGGGCCCCGCACACATTTTTTACTGTCACTGGAACTGGCCCTCCAGGGGGCTTAAATTAAACAAAGCGCGCTTTGTTTTTTTTATTTTCGTGTCCGGAACCGCAGATTGTCCATGCATCTCACGATTTATTTATTTTTAAAAATGCTTTTTTCTGGTCCTGGGGGTCCTTGTGGGACCCCCGGAGCAGGCCTAGGGGGTCAGGGTATTTCTACCCTGTCCCCTTGTCTTGTTTTGCGCTTTTTGTTTGCTCTTTTCTTGAGCCTCTGGTTCTACCGAGGCACCAGATGGCTGCCAACACTTCCTGGTTTGAAGTGTTGACAGCCAAATAGAATGTAGCTTGTGATCGGCAGGGTGAGGTGATCCCCGCGCCTCTCTAAATTGATATTTTTTTTGTGTTTTTATCAGCAACTACTGCACGGATTTACATGATTTTAAAAAAATTGTTCTTTTTACGGCAAGGACTACATTTATGCCAAATTTGATGTTTCCGTTCAGCAGTTCGAGCTGTAGCCGTGTCTTAAGTTTCCTAAGGGAAATGCAATTTTCACCACTTTTTCTTGAATTTTTCAGGAACTACTTAAAGGATTTACACCATTTAACAAAAAGAGTTCTTTCTGAAACAAGGCCTACCTTGTTGCTACATTTGGTATAATTTCATTCAGCAGTTTGGGCTGTAGCCGTGTCTAAAGTTTCCTATGGGAATTAACATGGAGAAAACATGTTTGGGGACCCCCCTTTTTTCTCGGCACCCGCTTAAAAAATAACCACAACATTTTTACCATTAGAGGTGACCGGAGCATGCCATAAGTTCTGAAAATTTTGCGAAGATTCGTCAACCGGTGCCAAAGTTATTAGGAGAAGAATGTTATGGTTTTCCTATGGATAATAAGTCCTAAATATAACTACCTAGGAATCCTACCAAGGAATAGATCTGGACTTTAAACTAACAATTCCAAAAGAAACCCACTTAGGGAATATTTTCATGCTCCAGAAAGAACTACTTTTCCCAGAATGCACTAAGAAAAATGCACAGAGCATACACCTCCTAAAGGTAATTAGAAACACCTGCACCTATGAACAGAAATAAAAGAGAGCCCTTGTACGGAATTGTACATCTAGAAGCCTATGATTAAGCTGCATCTTAGCATCAAAATGTGTCAGGCATCAATATGTTAATGAGGGACATGAAGGAGAGTCAGAAGTACAGTCCTGATGAAAGATTTGCGGTAGAATGCTCTCCCAAAGCGCTGGGACATTTGGTGGAAAGTTAAGATCAGGGCAGTCTTGTCCTGGGGAGGTGCACCATCTGGACAGTGCAGAGAGGCTGCACCACAGAACTGTTCTGAGGCAGTGCAGCACTGAAATCTAGAGTAAACAAGACTCTTCTAAATGCCCCGAATCCTACCAAGGAATAGATATGGACTTTAAACTAACAAATCCAAAAGAACCACACTTAGGGAATATTATCATGCTCCAGAAGGAACTACTTTTCCCAGAATGCACTCCTAAAAATGCACTAAGCATACACCGACTAAAGGTAATTGGAAACACCTGCACATTTGAACAGAAATAAAAGAGTGCCCTTCTACGGAGTTGTACATCCAGATGCCCATGATTAAGATGCATCTTAGCATCGAAGCGCGTCAGGCTGCAATATGTTAATAAGGGACACGAAGGAGAGTCAGAAGTAAAGTCCAAAGGGTCCCACAAGGTCCCCCAGGGCCAATAAAAAATTATTTTTTCTTAAAACGGCTTAATTTGTGCTGGGTGTGTGAATCCATTTACAAAAGGGGGGGGGGTGGTGATGAACAGAGTGTCTGAATTGAGCAGACCACTCTTACCCAGTCCAAAGATCAGGGCTTGATCCATCACCGTTATTTATCTCACTGCCCCATCCCAGCTCAGAACCTGGCTATATGCAAATCAGTCTGTCCCTGGCCCAGTGGATCATGGGAACAGGGCAGACTAAACTACCAAGCCAATTCTTTACCAGAAAGGACTCAAGCTACCGGGGACCGGTTTCTGGCATTTCAGCCTCTTCGGCCCGGCTTGCTTGAATCCTGATGGAGCAGTGAGAAAGGGACTCATGTCTGAGTATACCCTGCCACACCTATAGTGGCCAAAATCGATTTACAAAAGGGGGTGGTGATGAACAGAGTGTCTGAATTGAGCAGACCACTCTTACCCAGTCCAAAGATCAGGGCTTGATCCATCACCGTTATTTATCTCACTGCCCCATCCCAGCTCAGAACCTGGCTATATGCAAATCAGTCTGTCCCTGGCCCAGTGGATCATGGGAACAGGGCAGACTAAACTACCAAGCCAATTCTTTACCAGAAAGGACTCAAGCTACCGGGGACCGGTTTCTGGCATTTCAGCCTCTTCGGCCCGGCTTGCTTGAATCCTGATGGAGCAGTGAGAAAGGGACTCATGTCTGAGTATACCCTGCCACACCTATAGTGGCCAAAATCGATTTACAAAAGGGGGTGGTGATGAACAGAGTGTCTGAATTGAGCAGACCACTCTTACCCAGTCCAAAGATCAGGGCTTGATCCATCACCGTTATTTATCTCACTGCCCCATCCCAGCTCAGAACCTGGCTATATGCAAATCAGTCTGTCCCTGGCCCAGTGGATCATGGGAACAGGGCAGACTAAACTACCAAGCCAATTCTTTACCAGAAAGGACTCAAGCTACCGGGGACCGGTTTCTGGCATTTCAGCCTCTTCGGCCCGGCTTGCTTGAATCCTGATGGAGCAGTGAGAAAGGGACTCATGTCTGAGTATACCCTGCCACACCTATAGTGGCCAAAATCGATTTACAAAAGGGGGTGGTGATGAACAGAGTGTCTGAATTGAGCAGACCACTCTTACCCAGTCCAAAGATCAGGGCTTGATCCATCACCGTTATTTATCTCACTGCCCCATCCCAGCTCAGAACCTGGCTATATGCAAATCAGTCTGTCCCTGGCCCAGTGGATCATGGGAACAGGGCAGACTAAACTACCAAGCCAATTCTTTACCAGAAAGGACTCAAGCTACCGGGGACCGGTTTCTGGCATTTCAGCCTCTTCGGCCCGGCTTGCTTGAATCCTGATGGAGCAGTGAGAAAGGGACTCATGTCTGAGTATACCCTGCCACACCTATAGTGGCCAAAATCGATTTACAAAAGGGGGTGGTGATGAACAGAGTGTCTGAATTGAGCAGACCACTCTTACCCAGTCCAAAGATCAGGGCTTGATCCATCACCGTTATTTATCTCACTGCCCCATCCCAGCTCAGAACCTGGCTATATGCAAATCAGTCTGTCCCTGGCCCAGTGGATCATGGGAACAGGGCAGACTAAACTACCAAGCCAATTCTTTACCAGAAAGGACTCAAGCTACCGGGGACCGGTTTCTGGCATTTCAGCCTCTTCGGCCCGGCTTGCTTGAATCCTGATGGAGCAGTGAGAAAGGGACTCATGTCTGAGTATACCCTGCCACACCTATAGTGGCCAAAATCGATTTACAAAAGGGGGTGGTGATGAACAGAGTGTCTGAATTGAGCAGACCACTCTTACCCAGTCCAAAGATCAGGGCTTGATCCATCACCGTTATTTATCTCACTGCCCCATCCCAGCTCAGAACCTGGCTATATGCAAATCAGTCTGTCCCTGGCCCAGTGGATCATGGGAACAGGGCAGACTAAACTACCAAGCCAATTCTTTACCAGAAAGGACTCAAGCTACCGGGGACCGGTTTCTGGCATTTCAGCCTCTTCGGCCCGGCTTGCTTGAATCCTGATGGAGCAGTGAGAAAGGGACTCATGTCTGAGTATACCCTGCCACACCTATAGTGGCCAAAATCGATTTACAAAAGGGGGTGGTGATGAACAGAGTGTCTGAATTGAGCAGACCACTCTTACCCAGTCCAAAGATCAGGGCTTGATCCATCACCGTTATTTATCTCACTGCCCCATCCCAGCTCAGAACCTGGCTATATGCAAATCAGTCTGTCCCTGGCCCAGTGGATCATGGGAACAGGGCAGACTAAACTACCAAGCCAATTCTTTACCAGAAAGGACTCAAGCTACCGGGGACCGGTTTCTGGCATTTCAGCCTCTTCGGCCCGGCTTGCTTGAATCCTGATGGAGCAGTGTGTGTGAATCCAGCTTAAACCCCCGCACCAAAAAATGAAGCGCTTCATTATCTATAAACCTCTAGGCGGTCCAGGTCCCAGGGGCAATGCGCAAATAAAAAGTTGGGGCCTGGGGGAGCTCCTGCAGCCCCAGGGGACTGCCAACTTCCTGGGGCTTAGATGAGTATATGCAGGCGGCATGAAGCCCCCCAGCCCCAGGGACTGCCACCTCCCCAGGGCTCTGTTTAACACTGAAGGGGGTGACTCCTTTCTCCCCCCACACTGCCCGTGGATCTCTATCTCCACTAGTCATTGTAAATTTCAGGTGGGGGCCTTCTGGGCCCCCTAGCCCTGGGGACTGCCAAGTCCCTGGGGCAATTATCCCCCCAAGCCCCGGGGATCATCACCTCCCTTGGGCTACAAGATTGAGATGTGGGGGCACATGACCCCCGTAGCCCTGGGAACCGCCAACTCCCTGGGGTGACTTCAAAATCAAAGTGTGGGGGGACTCAAGCCTTCCAAATTGTCCTAGGGACCACCACATCCCCAGGGCACAAATCATGCAAATATGAGTGTCTATTGCGGACCCCCGGGCCCCGGGGACCACCACCTCCCCAGGGCTTTTCATATATTGGGAGGGGGCTACCTGGCCCCCCTCTTGGAGCCCTCCTTGGCCCTGGAGACCACCACACCTCAGGGCCGGCTCCTGCAATGTGCAGGGGGGCCCACCCCTGGGACATTGCTGTTTGCTATGGCAGGGTGGAGAGCTCCTGCCCCGCCATATCCCGCCCTACCATATCAAACTTTGCTTTGCTTTGTTGAAGTGAGAGAATTAAACCTGGTCTTGCTTCAATGCGGAGTCCCTGGGGCCGACATCGGCCTCGAGAGTGGGGCCTGTAGTTACAGCTGGAGGACTAAAGCTAAGAATACACTGGATTATTTATGGAGTGAGGATCACAGAGATCAGCATGTTGAAAATGGGATGAGACTACTAAAGTCTTGCCTGGATGAAGATTGCTGCCACATATGATGTGGTGACAAAAAGCAGTGTACGGTTCACTCTGAAGCGTACATGTTGAAATGCATATGCAAGCTAAAGAGGAGCTTGTAAGGAGAAACGGGCATCTGGCACAAACAGAGCCTGCTGAAAATTGAACAGTACCTTGTTGAAAGCAGTAGAACGGCCCAATGGAGCAGCATTGATACCTCTTGGCAACAAGACGAAGATCCAACAGCAGTGTTTCAAACGATTCCAAAGAGGAGTAGATTGCCAATCGTCACACACGTGGAGGTCCGGTTGACTGGAAGCTGGTCACCAGTGTAAGGACACGTAGACAGAGGTAAGTGAAAGTTATTTATTTATGAATTCAACAGGACAATATCAGCTCCTCTCTGCACCTCATCCCAGCCATCTGTGCCCGAACGTGGCTCTGCTCAGTTCTTTCTATTCTCCTGAGGTCTGCAGATTCCAAACATCACAAGAATAGGAGAGCCCAACAAAAACCTTCTGAATGTCTAACTATCCTGCATACCCAGGTGCATATTTGACTGGGGAAAGGGGAGGGCTGTTTTCTCCTTTGGGAGTCAGCCCTGATGCATATAAGAGGCAGTGTAGCATTTGAAGTTCACTGTGGTAAGGTGCCACTTCAGTAGCCTGAGGAAGTAGGTGGGACCTATTTTTTGCCCAGGCCTTTGTTCCTGACTCACGGGAGTGATCACATTGCCTGTAAGGGGGTCAGAATCATGTCTTGACATCTGCAAGTGAGAACTTGCCAGCCAGAGAACAGAGAAGCTGGGGCAGCAAGATGATCAACTTCTAAGTTAGCCATGTCAGGGGTGTGAAGGCACATCCCTGGGGACCAACTACCCCTCCCAGTTGACTAGTTTATCTTCTACTTCATTGCTAGTTGTTGGGTTGTTGTTGTGCTTTCCACAAATACCAATGCACTCTATTACTTCAAACATTTGTAAGACAGTAAACTAAAAGAGGTCAATGAGTGGATTGTACAGGGGAATGCAAAGTTCATGCCAGTTTTTAGAACATGAGTAGGACTGATCTTGGAATTGATATGTTATTAGAGAAGTATGTAAATGGTATTATAGATGCTTAATGAACATTCATCATCCGTTTTATTGTAAACTGATAGACTACGTGGGAAAGTGTCTACTAGTTCTTAAGCCACATATGTACATATTTAATAATCTTTTTCATCAAAGCAAGATTTCTCTTTATACTCCTGTGAAAAGATTTGTTGCAGAACATTAATTTAAATTGGGACTTAGGTGCTCAATAGGATGGCGGTCTTTGGCACATCTGTGGTGCTAGCGGTGGCGGAAAATGTCTATTTCCTCACTCCTGGCTCGATCCTTGTGTTCGCCATATTAAAATGGGCAAAGATAGCACATTTCCCGACCGTCACGGGGTGTCCAGATCCGCCAGAATTTTCGGTCTACAGCAATGTTGAAGGGAGCCAATAGAGAAAGAGTCATGTTTCGGTCTCACAAACTGTTATTCTTTGAGACCATCATCAGTACATGTGTTGCACCATGAGGGCAGACGATACACATTTTTGTACTCAAGTAATTTTGTAAATATGTTTCTGATTATGTATATGTTGTTTTATGCTAGATTCATGGTGCAACGCATGTCCTGATGATGGTCTCGAGGAGTAACAGTTTGTGAGACTGAAACGTCGATGCCATGACACTTTTTTATTATATGCCATTACTAATCAATGTGTTTGAACTGTATGTATACTGAGAAGTAATATATATATCGCCAAATCATCAACGGTGCCCATATACTTGTGTGTAAAAAGTGTCAGAAACTACTGCATATGTTAAAAACAAGGAAGCAGTAGACATTTAGTTGCCATACATGATTCAATAGATGGATTTATGCCTATGCTACGCTATAAAATATTTCTTTATGTACCTAGATTAACTCTACGAAATAAATATTTGTTTTGATAAACCTTTCTTGAGTCTGATGGAATTGTGTTCACTGATGTGACGAATTTAAAATACTAAGAAATGTTAAATGACTTCTCAAGGTTCATTTGTGTTGTGTTTTTGAATATACCCAGTTCCTTAGGGAATATTGGGTTGCCCCATTGTTGTGTTGAACATTAACTTCAGCACAGGTACTATTTCTTCTTTTTTTTCCAAAGTGCCTGTGTTGACAGATTTGACATGTACCCCAACTTATTGTGCTCTATTTATTTCATGATTGGTGTATAAATTGCTATTTTACACCAGGGCCTTCCCAGATCTATATTAGCGGGGCAGATCTCAGGTTTGTCATTGTTTTTACTGTGACTACTCACTTTATGATTGTCTTGCTGAAAGTTACTAGAAATCTTTTGCACGCTTTGTGAAACTGAACTATCAGAGTCCACTACCTGGTCCCTGATCTGGATTGCTACTCTGTGTGGTATCACTTTGCTGACCTCTAATGTACCAAACTTATCCTTGCTTTTAACTCTAAGGACAGTCCTCTGATACCGGTGAGTCATATTTGCGCTCTATAAAACATTTTAAATAAATAAATGCAAGAGGAGGAAGACATCACACTACGCTTAGGCCATCAAATCAGACATGGGTGGCACAGTGATTGACATTAAACTAAAAGTAACATGTGCAATATCTCTGGGATACAGCAATGCCAGCTATGCATTGGCCCAGGAATGATAGGAAGCCATACAGTGACCAGCCCCACATCTGTGTCAACTTACTTGTCATGTGTATGCCACCAGTACAACAGACAGGGCTGATTGTCAAACTCCTTGACTGTCGAACCTAAGTAAGATCTTCACACATACCCATCATCTACACATCTCACACTTGCACCACTCAATACCTGTGAGAAATACAGATAAAGGTGCAACTGTACATGTCTGTAGCCACTGACACATCATTACTTGAGCACCCTATGAGCTAGCCACACAGCGCACAAAAGTCTGACAAGTGCACTGGGCTGCCCAGTTCACACAATGGATTTTTCTGTTTTGGAAGTTCTCATTTCTGACAAGATGAAAAAATGCCAAGCTGCTGTTATGTGACAAGGGCCACAGGTTTAAACACAAGCGAAATAACATGTCTTACAAAAGCAGTACAGCTGCACTCAACACTGAGGCCACTTAGAAGCCATTGCATCACACTAGAGACATCACAGTGCTCCGCACTGGCTCAGTGTTCGGATTCATGCGGTCACTCACACCAATCATGCGGTCACTCACATCCAAAGTCACACTTTGCACAATATTCACCCCCAACTTGCTACTGATGGGCCCTCAAGCGTCAATCCAGCTCTGGTTGTGTCACTGCCAAGAAGAATGGAAGAATGATAATCCACTTACCACTCATTCTAATATTCAAAGAATGAGTTCTACAAAGCCAGATTCTCTGAATAAGATCTGCTGCTGTAAAGAAGCTCTGTAAGTGAGAAATCTGTTTCCTAAGCACAGCAAAGTGGCACCTCAGGCAGATAGACTGGAGTGATTTGTCCCAGTTGTTTAGATGTCTGGAAGCCCAAAACATCTATAAGTACCAGCTTTTCCAGGTAGTAGGAAAAGTCCAGTTAGAGTGTGTTCACTCTGTCACTTTTGCATGTTAATTTATTTTCATAAAAGAGGGACAAAGTAATGTAATGGCTAACACAGCATTTCATGTGGCCAGCCAATCATGATTGACTAGTTTTCTGTAAATAATCCAATCAACTCTTATCTGGGCACCAATTGTCCAGATATTACTACCCTACCTTTATCTGATTGTTAACTTCTTCATGGAGTCCTCTATGAGCACCTATTTAAAAGCTAATTTCTAAAAAATAACTGAAAGGATTTGACCCAAATAATTAAACTCATGCTTTTCCAGTAACGTTCTAACTTTTTTTGATAAACATGGTGTAATTAATGTTGATCTTTTTCTTTCTAAACCCGGGAGCAAACTTTCCTGTGAGAATTAACATGAGAAATCTATTCACTATTACTTTTGTGAATCAGGCCCAAGGTCTCCACTCAAGCCTATTATGTCATTTGTAATATCATTGATTAACAAGCATCTTAACTATAGCCATCAAAGGCAATTTAGTTCAGGTAAAACAAAACAATACTCTGAAGAGATGCAACTACATTTGGCACCATATAACATCATGCTATCCCACTTGACAACACACTGCCCCAGTTCATTCTACAGCAGGAAAAGATTAGTACATGCTTCCTCAGAATTGTCTTGCACTAACTTCTGTGCAGGTCAGTGATGTCCTCTGGAGAAGAAGGAACACAAGCACCAAACATAGAAGTATAGTTAGCTGACTTGCAAAAAAAACTAAACCTTCATCATTCATGTTCGTGTTCTACTGTCTCAGTCATAGTTTTTTTTTCCGTTGCAAAACATAAAAAAGTAAATATGAACATAAGTAATGGATTTATTAATATCCAACTGCGATGTTTTAAAACTAAATAAAAATATATGTTTCTTGATTGGTATGTCAGTGAGTGAGAATACAGGTTTTTTCATTGGGTGCTGGACTGCCCAATCTGAACCCGTGCAAGACTCTACACCTCACCCAATATGGGCATTCGACCAGTGGTGTGCACTGGCTATGCGAGCATACATTGGCAGTTGGAGGGCTAAGAAGGGCTTCTTTGCCCTCTTCTGTGAACAAGTGATGACCCTAGTACCACATAGACTTTTGTCATTCACCACAGGAGTAGAGCACAAAGCCTGTCCAACTCTAAATCAGGGCTCATTGTTGTACGGATTCTGCTCCAACACAGAACTGTGCACAGAGACCTAGGACCTCAGTGAATTGTGGTGGATCAAAAAACTCACCTCAGAACCTAGAAACCCTAACCGACTAGCATCAGTGTCACATTAGCTCTTCGTCCTATAGCGAAGGAACAAATGATTAGACAACCCCGAACATGCGACTTAGATGCTCTCAGATGGAGTACTTTGCTATCATAAGCTGACACATGATTAGACATAATATGATCAGCATTGTTACAATTCCATAAAACACAAAAGGAGAAATCATATTACAATTATTGTAAAAGCAGGTCTTATAGTGCCTAGTGTAACACCCTACCTAGGTAGGAACAATGTTTTATAAAATATAGAAGCTCTCTTATTCTTGTGTGGGGGACCCAATACCTCAAAGGTCAGCAAGAGTGAATCACATCTGGGTCTGCAAAAGCTCCCTGTCTCTCTGGAAACAGAATTCTTCCAAGTGTCTGAAATTATGCCCACAGTGCAATATTAAAGGCGCCAGATCCTCCGTTGGCTTGCAACTGCATGTATGTTATGACTAAAACGTGAGTCAATCTGCCTGAACAACAGCTACCTTGTTATGATAACCTTGGAGGCTTTCACTGACTGTGCAGACTAGGGTCGCGATGTAAGTCTAGGGATGCCGAAAAGAAGCCTTTCTCATGTGAAGAAATTCACGCAGCCTAATTTACAACAACAGCTATATGCAGTACTCTGTGCAAAAAGCAGCAAAAGGTAAAATGGCATTTAAACTTCCAAAAAGCCTCTTCAAAAATAGCAATGTGCGCAACAAGGCACAGTCCTTACTACACCATAACTCTTGATTTCGATGCAACTTTGTGTTCTGCTATAGTATGCTGGTGTGATGGCCAAGAACTGTTTGCCCTTCTGTCACTGGTTGTACAAGCCAGGAAGCAATCTCTAGCTTTATGTAAGTTCTCAGGGTGCAGAGGTGCCAGTAAATGTTATCCTATGGACCGCAGATCACTTGTAGTAATCCTAAAAGGCAAGGGCTACTAGAGGGACATATAGGCTTACACTTATATGTTCACACTTTCAATATACTGCATCCTGCCTCCTGGGGTTAGGAGGCATATCTTAGAGGTGACTGACATATATAAAATGCAGGAAATGCATTGACCTTGCTAGTCATGGTGAGGGTGAAGTTGAGTTGGAGCAGTGTGCACTGTTCCTGCAGTCATCTGTTCCCTTGGGTCTCCCGGAGTGGCACAAATAGTGCGGCGGGCTCTGGTAACCCCTTTAACACCCATGCCCTGGATCATGTTTGAGTTTTAAAGTACCTTGCCAATTGGGGGTACCAATTACCTTTGAAATGCATTGCAAGAATTGATAACAAAATGACTGTTCACCACTGAAAATAGTGCAGCTGAGCTGATATAATAGGGGTGCAATGCAGATCGAAAGGGCAAGCAGTTCTGATGGGTTCCCCCTGGTATTTACATCACGACTGGGGTTACCTCTACAATTTCACTATAGGCATTAAGGTACGCAAAGCTGCCGATTTTATGACATATGCCCCTTCTATAATATTGCAATTGTAATTGCTCTGATGCACTTTGCTGTTAGTCGCACATTACTCTGGGAAACCACCAAGAGTTTCAGTCCGGTAGTTGACTAGCTTATCTTCTACTTCATTGCTAGTTGTTGGGTTATTCTTGTGCTCTCCACAAATAACAATGCATACATTTACATCAACTATTTGTAACACAGTGTACTAAAAGAGGTCAATGAGAGGATTGTACAGGAGTACAGAATACAAAAGTAAATTGTAATTGTACCATAGTGTACTCCTATGGACATTAAAACCCGACATCAATTGTTAATATTTATGTCATCAAATTGTTATTTTTAATTGAGTCCAGATTTTGTGGGACGTATGAATAAAGTTATGAATGGAATAGTATGAATTGGTCATTCTATTGCTCAAATGATTATCAATAAAATATTTGTTATACTTCCTTAATAAAAATAGTAATTGTTTGTTCTTTCTTTAAATATGTTTTTCAGTTTATTATCTAAACCGTAATGTGTTTGCATTATAATTTTTGCCTTCAGTATTTACATTGAATTGTATGCAATGTGCATGCCAGTTCTTAGAACATGAGTAGGACTGATCTTGGAATTGATATGTTATTAGAGAAGAATGTAAATGGTATCTAAGCATGGGCAAATTTTGCGAATCTGGCGTTCGTGAATTTGCGTATTTGCGAACTCGCAATCCGCAAAATCCACGGATTTTTTTGTTTTTATTGTGTTTGCAAGGGTTTCTGCCAGTTTGCGAGGGTTTTGTACCAGTTCGCAATTGCGAACTTAATTGTCGGAACGCAACGGTCGCGACTATGTTGTTTCTACATCTGGTTCATCATCACAGGTTCACAGCACCCTCTGTTTCAACACTGCCACCCTCTGTTTCACCCATGCCACCCTCTGGTACATCAATGCCACCCTCTGGTTCATCATCATCACTGTAGATTATGAGGGGAAAAAGCAAGCACATCTGCCCTGCTTCAACTGACATAAATTAATTTGGGGTTAATTTATTAATGTGTCACTGTTTTAAAATTCCAGTCTGGCACCTGCTTCCTTATCTGTAATTTGCTTTCTGTTGCAGTGCAAATTTTTTTTCCAGGACCTTTGTGGCCTACTTGTAGCTATTCTATGATCCTGCTGTGAGGGTCAGAGCAGGGTCATACAATTGTTGCAACTAGCAACTGAAATCTGGAGGGGCCACAGTCAGGAAGCACTACAGGGAATGGTTACTAATGATGAGTTTGAACTTTTGCACCTGCTGAGTGAATTCAGTTTTGCAAAACTCGTTTTTCTGCAATTTTGTGGGATTCGCGGGCCGCAAACGTACGCGAGATCGAATTCGGAAGCCGCAAATTTGTGCGAATATTCGATTTGTTTTTTGCGGTGTGTTAGTTCGCAAGGTTTTGTGCGTTTTAGCGAGCCGCTTGTAGTGCAACGGTGCAAAGTTACCCTCACGGTCGTTCACGGGCGCGGCCATCTTGTTTGCATGACGTATTTCCGTTTCCGGGCGCGATGTGTAATCTCGCAAAGTGCGCAAATTGTGCGGCTCGCTAGTACAATTTCGCGTGTGATCGCAAGGAAAATCTCGCGCGAACTTACCCACGCGGTCGTGAACAGGCGAGGCCATCTTGTTTCTCATTCATTGCTATGGTTCTGGGCATGCTTTCTGTATCCTCTCTGAATCTCTGCCATCCTTTGCTTGGTTGAAGTTTTTTTGATCTATTTTACTTATTATCTATCCCTCTATTTATATACCAAAGCCAACTGCCACAGCCGAGCAGCAAAGACAGCAGCTGCCCCCCACAGGAGTTACAAGGCACGCCAGCACCGCTTATGCCTCAGAGTGTCCTACCTGGAGCAGGAGGTCCTAACATATAGGACCTTGGTGGAGGGCCTCCGCTCCGACCATGCCACCCTCCGCAAGGTGTATGATGCCCTGGCCGCTAAAGTTAACAGCATCCTGCCGTAGTGTCCCTTGCCCCTTTTTTAGAGAGTTTTGGGGGGTGGGAATTGGGAGTTGGGTTGTTTTTGGGACTTTTGAAGGACAATCGTTGGGGTTAGGGAGGGTCTTGCGGGAGATTATTTTGTTAGGGCTACACAAATATACTTTTTGAAACTTTATCTGAGCATACCTGTTTTTTACTGCTTTTGAGTCTGGTGGGTGGGGGTTTAACAGTAAGTTTGTTTTCCTGAAACTTAAGTCTGTGTCATTTTCTTCCTTTAAGTGTAAATGGCTAAATGTTTTCAACACTAAGTGCCTCTAACAGAGTAAGTGAATTCAAGAGTCCTAGGACTTTAGTAGTATTACTGTCAATCTCTCGTCTCTCCTAATACTCCATTATACTACCACCCACCAAACGCTTATTTTACCTGTAATTTGTTTTTGAAAGTAGGGCTAGGCCCAGGGCTGGCTCCATGGGAAATGGCGATTAAGGTTGGCAATCCTGGGCGGATGAAATGTCCTCATTGCGGTGGTACTAGTGGTGTGACACAGTGGCAGTTGCATGCCTATGGAAAAAAAGAAAATTAAACCTGGTTTTCCTTACTGGAGCATTACAATGGTACGATAGCGAATATAGCAGGTGACAGTACACTAGAACAGTGCCACAATGTAGTCTAACAAATGGTATTGGAAGTATAACTAGTACTTGCTTTGAATTTCTTTGACATTGGCTACTACTACAAGAAATAGTACTGAAGCTGAGTAAGTCTAGAATATATCCTCGGATTCCTTCACCAGCCTGTTGCTATGACCTTACCCTCCCCAGCAAGTGTGTGAAATTATTGAAGTCATTTAGTCACACATCAATCAAAACCACACAGCCCGGGGGAAGAGGGTTAGGGTTTGGAAAATGGATGGGAATGGGGGTTTCTTTTTGGGTAGGTTTTGTTGAGAGAAGAAAAAAAAGCACAGCATGGACAAACAATAATTGAAGATAAAGAAATCTTTGGGTACAAAGCTAACCATAAATCTTTTAAGTGACATAAAGGAAGTGCATGCACTACTGCATGCATTGTTACTGAAAAGTAAGTAGTACTTTCGACAACCGTGAATGACAGAATGCGACAGTACAGGGCTACAGCGTTTTCACTTGCCTATCTCTGCACTCAGAGAAACACTTCTTACATTAAATTAGGTTTAAAAAATAGCCGAAGTAAAACCTATAGAATGGCTGTAGGGATCAATTTAGAAGCAGTGAGAGATCCAAGAAATGCAGTCACACTCATAGAAGAAAACAATGGATACTGTATCTGTATGTTGTTGTAGTTGTCCTGTTGAATTTGGTAAGTAAGTTGCACGCATCAAACCATTCCTCTTATTAGCGGCACTCCTCCATTCCAGCTGACGCTTCGTCCATCAATGTTGGTGACCAGAAGACACCCTGTCCACTGCCTGCATGGCGGATGCTGAATTGCGGCTCGCTAACGTGAAGCCTGACTTCATCTTTTTTTTCCCATTGCACAGACTGAAACCCGGCCTGTAATTATTGATGGAAAAACAGGAAGTGATATTAGAACACCACTGATAAATAAATATAAGGTATGTACGCTGTGTAGTGCAAACAGTCACACTTTGAGTTTCCTAATAGACAGTACAATATTTTTGAAAGTGCGTACTCTGTCTGAGTCTCCTTTTGAAGGATAAATAAGTATGGGCAAATTAATTTAGCGGATCTTTCCCCTCAAGCTAGGTGTACTGTAAACTGTGTTTTAGAACAAAATTAGACCTTCCCAGCAGTGCTCCCACCCAGATCCTTACTAAAGCCAGTCTCAAAAATGTAGAAGACCCCCAATCAGATCTCAAAAAACAAGGCCTAGTAGAAAACTGGTGACAAAACGTACTTTGAAAGTAAAAGTAGGCCCAAATACCCCCTTACCCACCGTGGATTGTATTCAAACCACTTGCAAGCAAGCAAAAGTATCCATACCCAGCATCGTGAGGTTCCGTGACAATTGTAAGTGGTGTTTTTGACTCGCACGAGTATGGTCGAGTCTGGTATCTATGAACCGCAAATGACGAGTTTAGTAAGTGTGCGCAGTTTCGCTGTGCTAACTTAAACCGTTCGTTTGTTATGTGGGTTTTTCATCTATACCCACGGGTTCCATCTTAGATATGGCATCCATTTTGTCTCTTGCCCTCAAGTAGCCAGCAAACGGACGTTGTCCGCTTCGCGACCCTGGGACTCCCAAGATATTTGCGGAAGACACATGTTCTTTGTGAGTGTCTTTATGACGAGGGGGTTGCTACTGTAAGGCAGATGGCGCCGCTCGAGGCTCATCTTGCCGCACGGACTTATTGTCTCAGCCGTGCATCTCATTAGGCACGTCCCTTTGATGCCTGTATCTCGTGTTTCTCGATACCTCCCCTTTTACACCCTTTCCGATCTCCCCACTGTCTCCGTCTTCCTCTACACCTGTCCTTGTTCCTATTTCGATCTGTTTTACTGCTGATTGGAATTTTGCTAATGATGGGAAGATGGTTTTTACAGTTGGGAACCGCCAAATGTTTCCGCACTTATGTTCCGGACCTCATGTGTTTCAAAGTGACCAAAGCGACCCCTCTGGGGGATAATGGTGGGAACCGGGTTGTAAACTTTTGTGTTCAATGTTATCCTATGGGCAAAAACTGTATAAAAGGAGCGATCCACAGAACCAATTTGAAGCAGTCTCCCCAAGTTACACGCTGTGTACTTGCCGTGATCTCTGTGTTCCCTGCAGCAAATAAACCTTGAATCTTTGACGTCGAAGGAAGTGTCCCGTGTCTCTGTGATTTGTACGCCGGAGCAGGTTACCCACGAAGGTTTCAGGTGTTGTGCCCTGGCACCGCTGGGTCTTAAAGAACCCAGTCCTTCAGTTGGCGCCCAACGTGGGGCTGCATCAGTGGTACCGGTCCAAGCCCGACGATCGTGAGGAACTTCGTGTGAAATCTCCGAGGGAAGGTGCACTCCGCTTCATCGATCCTGTTGTCGAAATAAGTGGCCCGAAGACTTTTCCCGCGAAGATTCCCGCCTCCGGACGGCTGCGACGGACTGCTGCCCTGACTGTAGACCTGTTTTGGCGCCTGGCGTAGACCTTGGTATAGCGAGACGATTGACGGGCCTTCCTGGTGACGCCATCGATTTTTGAGTTAAGTATTTGTGGGTCGCTCCCATAGTTCTTGGTTGTTGACACTTTAGCAAGTGTTTTTGTTGTTAGCGCTGTGTGAGTGTTTTTGTCGGTGACACTTTGCTAGCGTACTTTGTTGTGTTGTTTGACGACTGCAGCCGCCAAAAACCGAGGGTTTTGTTCTTTGCTGGGACTTGGTAAATCCCGTAACCCTTGAAGTTTGTGAAACTCGGCTAGTGTGCAAGATGCCTGGTCGCAGTACTTTGTTTAGTTGTTTCAGACCTTGTGGTACGGATTCCCGACTGGAGGACTCGTGTCCGATACCTCCGGTTGGAACTCCCACGTATGAGCTCTATAGTAAGCATGGGCTAGGCCCAGTTACCTTTAACGATTACTGGATTAAATATACGAAAAAGGACGGCGACCTTCGTTGGCCACCTCATGGTAGCTTCGAAGCTCCGATCTTAGATAATCTAGAGATTAAATTGTTCGAAAGAAAGTCAAGGCCGGCCATGTTTGATGCCTTTCGGTTGTGGCGCAAAGAAGCCCGACAGAAAGAAATCAGACAGACTAAACGTAATCAGCGAGATAATGTTGCTACCATAGTGAAGAAAGCAGAGCAATTTCAGCGAGATAAGGAGGTTAAGGATAAGGAAGTGTTTGACCGATTACAGCGTATGACTGTAGATAAATGTTACCCCGCTTTGCCTACGGAGTCGGAAAAGAAGGAAGAGTCAGTTGAGGATCCCTTAATGTCTTATCTTATGAAGTCGCCACCTCCGTACGTACAGGGTACCGCAGCTCCTGTGGTCCCTGCCGTACCTATTCTTCCGCCTATTCCTCCTCCGCCTGTTCCTCAACCTGCACCCGTTTTTCCGACTGTTCCTGCTCCTTTGTCTGTTGCTATCCCTACTGCTCCTCCGCTTCCACATACTCCTGTTCCCGCTACTGCTTTTACTACTGCTCCTGTTTTGTTAACCCCTGCAGTTGCTACTGTTTCTACTCCTTCTCTTGTTAGTCCTGTATCGTATGCTTCTCCCTCTACTCGTAGTCGCAATTCTCCTCTTGCGGCTAGTTTCTTTCATTCGCTCGGACCTGTTCATGGGTCCGCTGGTTCCGATGGTCCTCAGAGACGTAGTCAGCTTCCTGGAAACAGAGAACGCGTTGCGCTATATAATATGGCGATGGGTTGGATGGTAAATCCTCAGAGAAGTCCACCCCGTGTTGTCCTCGAAACATTTTGTCAATTCAATATACCAACCCAGAGATATGTGTTTAACGAAATGTGTAAGTTCCTTTATGATCAAATAGCGGCTGATGCGCCTGACGAGGTGCTCACCGCTTTGTCTGATCTCCAGCTTCAGTTCGCAAATGGACTGATAGTGGATACTAACGTTCGACGTGCTGTTGAACGATTGTTATCTCTTCGTCCTGCTCCCATCCCTCACGCATTGTTCGTTGAGGATATTGAAAAACAGCCAGACGAGTCTGGCCAATACCCTATGCGGAAAGTTCCACCAGTGTGGATGCCAGGTGATGCTACTGCTATTCCTATTATTCCGCCACATTTCCAGAGAGTATGGATACATCTCCCATGGAAAAGATCGGAAGTGTTGCAGGTGAAGCAATCTTTGCCTGACCCTCGCAAAAATCCTGCAGGGTATTACAAAGAATTATCGCAGCTCGTAGATGCTACGATAATGAATCTTGCCGATATCGACATGTTGTTTGGCAATGTCGTACCACAACCGGTATGGGCTAAGATTCGTCAGGAAAATCACGCAAATGAACTAGGTGGTGATTGGGCGGCCATTGTAGCGGCAGATGGGTTGCAAGTTGGTGGCGCTAAGCCTGAACAATTGATTGCTGCTCTCCCTCAAAGAATAATAACATTAATGAAAACTCTTATGCCAGCTATGAGGGTAAACTGGGACAAATTGTCAGCCTGTAAGCAGAAGAAAGAAGAGAGTGTTTCCGACTTCTTTACGAGGTTCGAGGAAGCATTCATCGACCATAGTGGTCAGGATATGGGCACGGAGGGTGGTCAAAGGTTGTTCGTGGATAAATTTGTTTCAAACTTACTGCCCGATTTGAGTAATAAATTGAGAAATTCGGAAAGTGCATGGGCCGTTTCTACTTCGGCTCAGATATTGGCTACGGCACAATACTATGAGAATAGAGAGAAAGAAGAGAACGACCGTGCTGATAAAAAGACGAAAGAGCTAAAAACTAAAGTGTTGTCGCAACAAGCGTATCCTCCGCGGTCAAATCAGAATAATTCACAACAGAATAGGTCACAGCCACAATCGAACAGATCCCAAACCCGTAATGACTCCTCCTCCCAAAGATCCTCGTTAGGGTACAATCAATGTGCTTATTGTAGACAGGAGGGACACATTAAATTCAATTGCCCTGTTTTAAACGAACGTAATAGTGGTAACTCATCTAGAGGAGGTCGTGGTGGTTTGCAGCAAACATCACGTGGTAGAGGTCGTGGTGCTCAGAACGATCGCTCAGACAACTCGTCTAATTCTAATAATTGTTTCGATCAACGTGGATCATCGCAAGGACGATCTGCGCAGTACAATGTAGACGATTATTACGTCGATCAGGGAACTGACGACAGTAATTACTAGGACAGCCATAGACAAGGAGAGGGAGTGGTATCAGTTCCGGTTGATCAGAGAGGGCCTTACGTCACAGTTGCTACATCGGGCGTCGTTGAGCCTTTTCTGTTGAACACTGGTGCAGCGAAAAGTTCTATCATGTATTCGAAACTCCCTGGCGCACCTTTGTCTGGCTTAACAAATGTTTCCGTTGGATTCTCTGGCGCCCCCGTTAGCAATCCAGTTTCGTGCCCTTTGCCCCTTAAAATTGGGCCACGTGAGCTAGAAGCCCCGTTGATTTTGACTACGGGTTGTGGTGAAAATCTTTTGGGCCTGGATTTGCTTAAACGTTTGTACGCAACTTTGTATTGTTCTCCTGCGGGTGTAAAGCTTACGTTAGGAGAGAGGGTTGTCTCTCCCATGTACTTGTCCCTCGATAAGCTCCCACCGGAATTGAGTTCTCTTCCTGCATCTTTGTGGGCAACAGGTCCAAATGACGTGGGCCTGCTTGATATCTCCCCTTATGTTGTTCAGTTGAAATCTAATGTGCGATTGCCACGTATTCCCCAATATCGTATCTCCCTTGATGGTGAACGAGCACTGTTGGCGATCATCTATGATTTTATCGAGAAAGATGTTATCGAAGAGACTCGAGGAAACGTGTGCAACAGCCCTGTGCTGCCCATTCTTAAACGTACTGATCCTTCAAAACCGCCTGTTTATCGTTTTGTTATCGATTTACGGGAGGTAAATAAAATTGTGGTTCCTCAATTTCCTGTTGTGCCTGACATCACGGCGCTACTGACTCTGATTCCAGCTTCTGCATCATGGTTTTCGGTGATTGACTTGAAAAATGCGTTTTTCAGCATCCCAATTGCCAAAGAGAGCAGGGACCTTTTCGGTTTCTCTCTCGGTGGACGTAGCTTCCGGTTCAAACGCGCTCCTCAGGGCTACTGTGAAAGTCCATCTATTTACAGTCAAGCCTTGAAGGGTCAACTGGATGCATTTAGGTTGCCGGTTGGTGCGGCCTTGATCCAATACGTCGATGACTTATTGGTGGCTGCTGATACTCAGGACATTTGCAAGATTGCTACGGTGTCGTTGCTGCAACATCTCTGTGAGTTAAATCACAAGGTGTCACCTTCTAAACTCCAATATTGTTGTCAAGAAGTAACCTATCTAGGTCACTTATTGTCAAAGGAGGGAAGGAGATTGACCCCAGAGAGAATTGCAGCGATTGCGCGAATGGCTGTGCCAAAAACCCAAAGAGATGTGCGTGCCTTTCTAGGTATCACGTCGTACTGCAGGCAATGGATTCCAAATTTTTCATTGCTAGCGAAACCATTGGTGGCTCTTACGTGCAAGGATGTTTCAACTCCTTTACCATGGACGGAAGAATGTCAGAAAAGTTTTTCTGAACTGCGTGATTCATTGTGTTCGGCTCCTGTGTTAGGTACCCCTGATTACAGTAAGCCGTTTACGTTATATGTTCACGAGAGGGAAGGTTGTGCTTTGAGTGTCTTAACGCAACTTTTTGGTGGTAAGCAACGTCCATGTGCATATTTTTCCTCGACCTTGGACCCAGTAGCTAGAGCATTGCCGAGTTGTTTACGAGCAACAGCGGCAGCTGCGGTCTCCATCCGACAATCAGCAGGATTGGTCATGGATAATATGCTTACGGTGATGGTTCCGCATGCAGTCGATACTCTTTTGAATCGAACGAAAACTCAGCACTTGACGAGTGCGAGGTTGTCTGGGTACGAATTGACGCTCTTGGCAAGCCACATTCAGATAAAACGTTGTAACGTTCTGAACCCGGCAACTTTGTTACCAATTAGCACAGAGTCAGATGAAGTAGCAGAACATGACTGCTACTTGAGGACTGAAGAGGAAACGAAAGGTCGAGTGGACCTTAAAAACACCCCATTGGAAGATCCGGATGGTACTTTGTATGTGGATGGGTCATGTTTTAAGTTGCCGAATGGCGATGTGACTACTGCTTATGCTGTTGTAACATTGAATACTGTTGTTGAGACTGCAAGGTTGAATCAGAATTCTGCCCAAGCTGCGGAGCTGATTGCTCTTACTAGAGCATGTGTGTTAGCAAAAGGGAAACGTGTGAATGTGTTTACTGATAGTCAATATGCGTTTGGTGTTGCTCACAGCTTTGGACGATTGTGGAGAGAGAGAGGTTTCTTGACGTCGCACGGTACGAAGATACAGCATGGCCAGCTTGTGAATGATCTTTTGGACGCATTAACTTTGCCTACGCAAGTTGCGATTGTTAAATGTAGCGCGCATCGTAAGGTGACGGATGATGTTGGTCGTGGTAACGCGTTTGCGGATGAGATTGCTAAGGAGACTGCCCGGAACCTTAGCACTCGAATGTATGTGACGAGTTCGGTTAGGTGGCCTACAGAATCGAGTATGCGTGAAGACACTATCGAGAGTGTGAAAGCAATTCAGAATGAGGCCACCGAGACTGAAAAGACGAAGTGGAAAGAAAGTACGGGAAAGTTGGATGCGAATGGTTGTTGGATTGATTTGTCGGATCAGAAAAGATGGATGTTGCCGGATGCGTATGTGCTGGCCGTTGTGACAATGGCGCATGGGTTAGCACATATCAGCGCGAAAGGTATTTGTAAGTTGCTGGCTGCTGTGTGGAAGAATGATGGCATTACGAAATGTGCTGAACGTTTGGTGAAGAATTGTATGGTGTGTATAATGTACAATCCTGGCAAAGGAACCCCAACTCCTCCTGGCAGTTTTGCTCCCCCTTCGTATCCCTTTGAGGTGATTCAATTGGACTTCATCCATATGGAGCGATGCAATAACCTGAAATACGTTTTAGTTGTGGTTTGCGCATTCTCCCGATGGATCGAGGCCTATCCCCTCAAAGATAATACTGCTTTGTCTACTGCGAAAATCCTACTGAAGGAATATTTTCCTCGGTATGGAATGCCTAGAGTCGTGTGGTCGGATAACGGAAGTGAGTTTGTTGGAAGTGTGATGAGGAGTGTGTGTAAGGGCCTTGGAATTAATCAGAAATTCCACAGCGCCAATCATCCCCAGTCAGCTGGATTGGTTGAAGGGTACAATGGCACCCTCAAACTAAAGTTAGCGAAGATTCAGGCTACGACTGGTCTTTCGTGGCCTGACGCTTTACCTTTAGCATTACTGTCAACTAGGGCGACTGTACACTCCCGAGAAGGGCTTAGTCCCTACGAAATAGTGTTCGGCCGTCCTGCGAATGTGTGGGGGGTTCCTAGGCCAGGAATGTTTTTTGATGTTGAGTACCCAATGCTGATTGATTATCTGCATGACTTGACTGCTAAACTGAGGTTAATTCACCAACAGGTTTACGACGCATTGCCGACGCAGACAGAGGGTCCAGGCCACCAGCTCCAGCCCGGAGACTGGGTGGTGACAAGGAATTTTTCACGCAAAAATAACCTGGACCCGAGGTTCACCGGACCCTATCAAGTGCTCCTGGCCACGAGGACTGCCGTTCGTCTCAAGGGACGTAAGAATTGGGTGCATGCTACGCACACCAAGAGAGTCCCTATCCCTTTGCCGGCAGACCCGTGGGTAAGGAGAGGCATTGCGTCATCTGAAACAGAAACATTGCCGGCGTTTGTGCCTTTTAGCGACGCACAGCTTGTTGAAGAACCCTCAGCGCAGCAGAAAGACATTGTTGAACAGTCGGCATCAAAAGACTCAAGACCAGAACACTCAACTGATCAGCAGGACGCTGTCTCTTCAACGGATCCTTTGTTTGACGAGCAGACACGTCCTGGGAAAACTCGATACTTTTTGCGATCTCGCACTAAGGACAAATAAAAAGATCTTGCCTTGCCGTATTGACAACTGCATTATCCCGTTTTCCGTGATCAGTTTTGAACTTTCGTATTACTGTAATTATTTTTGTACATATATTTTGAGTTTCACTCCTTGTATCTTTTTGCCTTTACAGCTGAGAGACTTTGTTTTTGCATTTGTACATATTGTGCATTGAAGGCCGTAGGGCCGCGCGCGTACTTCCTTCTGGACGGTAGGTCTTGACGCTAGGTTAAAGGCCGTCGGTTCCTGGGAACTCCTAGGGATTGACTATTGCTGCACAGAACGAAGTGCGTCAAGAAACGTTGCGGACGGTCGTAGGGAATGGCATTCTCGAAGCTGAATGATTTGGAGGGAGCTCAAGTCCACAGATTCAAGCTGCAGCAACTCAGTCGTACCAAATGTTTCATATTCCAACTGTTTGTATTGTTTTTGACTGCTTCTGCATTATTGGCGGGTGGGGTGTATTACACGATGTCTTACTTCTTACCTGCTACTCCTACTCCTACTCCTTACCCTAATCTTACCTCTACTGCTTCTCCCCATTCCTTTCACATGTTACCGGAACACGAGCAGGCTAGACGTGTAGAATTCCGCAACAATTCCTTTATTCAGCTCCTCCATCAGCATCAGTTAGTGGTTAACACTACCAATTGTTGGGTGTGTGAGTTGATGCCACATACTACGGATAAGGGAATTCCATATCTGGTGTTACCGTATAGTTCCCAAGGGTCAGCTCGAGCATTTCAAACAATGTTTCGAAGCGCACTGGGTTTCCACCCCATTCGAGAGCCACGTTCCCCCTACTCTGGTCCTACCTCGTATCAAAAACCTTTGTCGATAGCAATAGAGGATTTGAATAGTGATATCTATGATCCTTCGCTTATTCCCGAAGAAGAGGTACAAGCCTATAGAGTCCTAAGTAGAGGTGAATATAGTGTGTTCACCAGTGAAAAGCAGCTTAAAAGCTCGCCTCCGATATGGGTCGTACCCCACACTGGTAATTTTTGTCTTATGGGTCGTGGCCGAAGATCGCAAGCCCGACTTGGAGCAAGTGCTTGCACTGAGAATTACATTCTGCCGATGTTCTCGTCCCCTGTGTTTCTGGCTGCCAAGGGTACATACTTTATCTGCTATGATCGTGCATACACATGGTTGCCCGCTGACTTCATGGGCTCATGTTTCATTGCAAATCTGTTGCCTCCGACGTTTACTGTAGATGCCGATTATCATAAGACTAGAGTTGTACGAGGCGTAATTAGCGAAGAGGATACTGCCGGTCAAGAGGCAGGAGACTTTTTCAAGGGTTTCCTCCCGTTTTGGGGACCTATGGTCAATAGTAGGAACCTGAGACAGTTGACTCGGGTGGTAGAATCGACAGCTAATATTACTGCCAGTGCCCTTGGTAATATCACCACAGAACTTCAGGCGGAGAGACTTATGACGTTACAAAACCGTATGGTTTTAGATGTCATCTTAGCAGATCGAGGTGGGGTATGTAAGGTGATCCATTCGAGCTGCTGCATTTTCATTCCAGATAATGCTCCTACTGTCTATCAAGCCATCTCGAGGTTGCATAAGATCTCCGAATCCATACACGTGGATGTAGGGGATTGGACGCTACTTGGATGGTTTTCGGGCCTGATGTCGACTTGGGGTTGGAAGATTCTGATGATCATCGGAGTCGTTGTAGTGTTCCTGTTCACGTGTTGCCTTTGTGTGCAGTGTGGTCCTGCCTTTTGTGGCCTTTGTGCTACAACGTGTATGAGACAACCACCTGTTACCAAGGGGACTCAGTTGGACAGAGCTATGCTACAGCAACATCTCGATGGTTTGATGAATATCGAATATGATTCCGACTAGTGCTTGCCTACATGAGGGCAAAAGGAGCGTCTGAGGTTCCGTGACAATTGTAAGTGGTGTTTTCGACTCGCACGAGTATGGTCGAGTCTGGTATCTATGAACCGCAAATGACGAGTTTAGTAAGTGTGCGCAGTTTCGCTGTGCTAACTTAAACCGTTCGTTTGTTATGTGGGTTTTTCATCTATACCCACGGGTTCCATCTTAGATATGGCATCCATTTTGTCTCTTGCCCTCAAGTAGCCAGCGAATGGACGTTGTCCGCTTCGCGACCCTGGGACTCCCAAGATATTTGCGGAAGACACATGTTCTTTGTGAGTGTCTTTATGACGAGGGGGTTGCTACTGTAAGGCAGATGGCGCCGCTCGAGGCTCATCTTGCCGCACGGACTTATTGTCTCAGCCGTGCATCTCATTAGGCACGTCCCTTTGATGCCTGTATCTCGTGTTTCTCGATACCTCCCCTTTTACACCCTTTCCGATCTCCCCACTGTCTCCGTCTTCCTCTACACCTGTCCTTGTTCCTATTTCGATCTGTTTTACTGCTGATTGGAATTTTGCTAATGATGGGAAGATGGTTTTTACAGTTGGGAACCGCCAAATGTTTCCGCACTTATGTTCCGGACCTCATGTGTTTCAAAGTGACCAAAGCGACCCCTCTGGGGGATAATGGTGGGAACCGGGTTGTAAACTTTTGTGTTCAATGTTATCCTATGGGCAAAAACTGTATAAAAGGAGCGATCCACAGAACCAATTTGAAGCAGTCTCCCCAAGTTACACGCTGTGTACTTGCCGTGATCTCTGTGTTCCCTGCAGCAAATAAACCTTGAATCTTTGACGTCGAAGGAAGTGTCCCGTGTCTCTGTGATTTTTTACGCCGGAGCAGGTTACCCACGAAGGTTTCAGGTGTTGTGCCCTGGCACCGCTGGGTCTTAAAGAACCCAGTCCTTCAATCGCTCCAAGACTAGCAAACCCCGCACAAACAGCCCCCCACCCAAACACATGCAATCCAAATACTGCTAACCCTAACGAGCCCTAAGTTAAGAATAGTGGCAAACGCTTTCTTTAACTATGCCAAATCCCCCCTTTCCCACCATGGATTTTCTTCAAATCACTTGCAACTAAAAGTACACATTCCCACAAGTGCTCTAAGACCCCAGAACTCAGTTGCAAAAATCTAGAACACCCCGAAACACATGCAATCCTGCTACGCGGGCTAACCCTAACGAACCCTATGTTACAAAAAGTGCCAAAAGGCTTTTCCTTATGGATTTTGTCCAAACCACTTCTTTCCGTATTAGAACTTCCCAGCAATGCCCCGAGACCCGCCAACCCACCCGCAAAAAAGCACAACACCCCCAAACAGCCAAAAAGGAAAATCTCATACTTGCAATATTTATCGGCCTTGGGTCCAAACGCGCTGTGCAGCTAGGTCATAACTCCTGTTTTCCACCACGGATTTCCTAAAAAGCAGATGCAATCAAAATTAAACTGTCCCAGCAGTGCTCCCAGACCCCAAAAATCACCCACAAACACAAGTCAGCAAAAACGCAAAAACATTTTCGCCTCCGATTTGGTCCAAACCACTTTTATCCGGTATTAGAGCTTCTGAGCAATGGCCCCAAGACCCGCCAACTCACCCGCAAAGAAGTAGAACACCCCCACAAGTGCAGAGTCTTTCTTCATTGGGCGTAATCCAGCCCTCTGCTTTGAGGAAAATAGGAGTCTGGAGGAGGAGGATAGAGGAGCATGTTCTTGTGAACTTGTGAACCTGAGGAATGCAGACTGCGGCACCTTCAAATCAATAAGCAAACAAGTGAAGACAGTTCTGCTGATGGGCTTGTTTTTGTGATTAGGTGATAAAAGTTTTAATTATATCAACTGTGCAAAACAAAGAAAGACAGACACACAGGAATAAAAGTGAAAAAGGACGAAAAAGAAAGTTATTGATTCATTGGCTCATTTTCAGGGCTCAGTGTCAGGGAATAAGAATAAGAGTTCGTCCTCATACTCTGCAAATTCAGGCAGGAGTAGGTCAGTGTCACCTAACATAGAAGAAATTCCCTCATCTACGTTGCTGTCCTCCTCGTCTTCATCCGGCGTGTGTTCTCGTACTTTGTAATCTGGTGGTATGAGGTGCTGATTCATCTTGATCATTGTTAACCTCTCCACATTTTTGGGAGAGAGGCGGCTCCGTTTGGAAGTTACAATGCCACCAGCAGCACTGAAAACACGTTCAGAAGACACGCTTGCGAGTGGGCAAGACAAGTAGTTTATAGCCAGGTTGGAGAGCCGTGCCCACAATTCTTTTTTCCCATGCCAATACGCTAATGGGTGAGCATTAACATAGACCTCTGTTGAGTCATTCAGATAGTCCTGCACCATCGACTCAAGGTTCTCCAAGGTTCCTCCACTTTGCTTACTTTTTGCTGGGACCTTTTGAGAACCAAACCCAAGGAAAGTTAGCCCCTCTTCTCCACCCAATGTTACTGTTGTGTCTGGTGCAGATGATCCGGTTGCCGGTGTCTTTAACGGCTGAGAGGTCACTTGTGCCACAGCCACAGGTGCAGAAGTGGATTCTTTTGACTGGGGATGGCCTGCTGATGCTGATGTACTGCCTTTTCCTTCAATTTGCTGCCGTTCTCTTTCAAACCTTATGGCTGACAAGGCTATCCAATGTTTGTACTTTGTAACATCTTCATCATCAAAAAGAAAGAATGCTCAGCCTGCCAGCGCCTTTTTGTAGCGTGGATCCAGAATAGTAGCACAAATGTAATGCTGTTCTGAGTGAATCATTTTAAGACGTTCATTGCCAAGTAGGCGCTCTAATAATTTCTCTGCCAAAACAAAAGCGTTTTTCTTTCATTCATCTTTTTGAAACATAGAAGACACTGCCTTCAGTTGGTGCTCCAGCATGCGCACAAATAGGATAGCTTTTCCCAAATTACAGTCCTCCCTGCTGACTGCACGTGTGAAGACCTCAAAAGGACGAACCATGTCTGTCAGGCTTTTAACTAGCTTCCATTGCGCCGCATCTAGCCTCAGGTCCTTCTGAGCTGTACCCAGTGTTAAGAAATAGTGATTGAGTACCGTATACTGCTCATACAGACGCTCAAGCATGTAGAAGGTTGAGTTCCAACGTGTTGGCACCTCCTGGATGAGTGCTTTCACTGGCATTCGACGTTCATGTAGCAGGCTCCTCAGATGCTTCCAGGCCTTAAAAGAATGGCTGGAATGGTTGCACATTCTTCGGCAGGTGGCCACTAACTCGCACGCTGGACTGTCTTCACTCAAGAATTTTTTAACAACCAGGTTTATACAGTGCGCCAAACACGGCACTCTGAAATAGTGACCCAGCTCCATGGCCTTAACTACATTGGCGCCATTATCCGTGGAAACATAACCAATCTGGCATTTTTTTGGGGACAGCCAGTGAAAGACATTTGTGTTAAACTCATTCAAAATGTTTTCTGCTGTATGACGTTTCTCCAAGCCAAACATGGCTAGTGTTGCATGTTTCCGAGCAGCTTTAAAAACTTGTTCCGGGTCAACACCTGCGTTTAGCTTTGCTTTAACCCCTGAAAAAGAGACCCAGTGTGCAGTGATGCACATGTAATCAGCACCGGCGCCACTGGTCCACATGTCTGTTGTCAGATGTATAGTGTGAACAGCACTCTTCTGCAAAGCTCCAATCACCTCCAGCACATCTTTATGTTGTGCTGGAACCGCAACTCTGGCAAAATAGAACCGGCTAGGAACCTTCCATTTAGGGCAGAGTGCTGCAACTAATTCTAGAAAACCAACCCCTTCTACAAAAGAAAAAGGGAGTAGGTCCAGAGCTAGCATTTTAGCCAGCTTAGTGTTATACAGACGCGTGAGTGGGTGGTTGCGATCATATGGCGCCTCTGAAAACAACATGGTTCTAATGTTGCCCTGGACCATGCATTTACGGGATGATGATGATGATGACTTCTTCGACCCAGTTACGCTCGCTGATTAACTTTTTCGCATTGGTGTCTCACTCTCTCCCACACTCTTAGTGTGGCTCACATGGGGTGTGCTGCTGAAAGGGGTACTGGGTGTAAGTGAAGTGTTTGACACGTCTTCTTCCTCCTCGTCATAATCAGATGAAACATCAATGTTTTCTTGACTTGCAATTCGGGCTTCCTTGATCTCCTTTAGGTGCGCAAACCATTGGACAGCCTGCTGTCTCTTAAGATGACCTCTCTGGCCTCCGGTATCATAGTTGGTACCTAACTTACCACGACTAACTGCAAGCTTACAAATGCTACAACTGGCAAAGTTTTCCTTTTTTGGGCAAACACTAAAGAAGTCCCAAACTGCCGACTTGAAATGTCTGTGGGGGCCGGAGGAGGCGGCGATCATGCTTCTAATGCCAGATGCAGTGGAGGATGTGGATTGCCGAACTTTACTACATTGTGCACTTTCACCACCACTATTTGAGGTCGAGGTGGATGGAGGTCCCTTCTGGCGAAAAAGAAATATGGAAGCGGTAGGTGTTGGTGTACTAGTTAACTCCAATGATTGTGGTATTTCCATTGCCTCCTCGTCGACAACATCATCACGCTCAGCAGCTTCTCGGGCTAGGGTCAAAATGTCTGTTTGCTGCATGCCCGCTGGGGCTGCAGTGACCTTTATGATGAGTGGTTCGTCGTCGTGAGAGTCTTCATCAGCAGCAGTATCCGCCACTTCTTGTTGAGCCTCATCACACTCCATAACTATGAGACTTTGGACGAGCTTCCTTTTACGCTTAACTACCTTTGTCAGATCATGGTGTGCCTCACTCTCAGACGGCAGTGGTGCTGGTTCCCAATTTTGATCCGTATTATCAGAAGGAGGTGTGCTTGAAGAAGATGTAGACACCACCCTTGATCTCTTCCTTGCTAGGGATGTGAAAGACAATGAATGATCATCAGGAGGAGTGGCTTCCTCAAATGATCCCTCGGCTTTATTGTCGATTTCCTGATGTGCCCCTACTTCGGGAGGAACAACTATTGTGGGCACTTGTGACCCTCCATGCACCTCTGCTTGTGCATCTCCTTGCGCTGCCTCTCCTTCCACTTGTACTTGGGCTTGTACTTGCACATGTGGTTGTTGTTGCAGCTGTGGTTGTTCAACACTCGTCAGATGAGTTACAACAACCTGTGTTGATTGAGGGACATTGCTGCTACTTTCTTGCGATGAGCCAACATCACTGGTCAATGGTGATTGAACAACTAGACTAAGTTCCTCTGCAGCACTCAAGGGCTTGGACCTAAGTTGGTGTGGTGGTGGTGGTGGCACTGAGCCCAATGGAGCGGAGCTGCTGCTCCCAGCTTGGTACCCAGCAGATCCCGCTGCTGCTGCAGGCCTACTTTTTTTTTTACTCCCAAAAAATGTGTTGGGCGGCACACCAGTCTCCTTGGTAACTTGCTTCTTCTGCTCCTTACTGGCAACTTTCTTGCTAGAGGAGCTACGGGGAACTTTTTTTGGGGCCATCTTCTTCAGAGGTCAGAACAGCAGGCCACAGTTGCACGAGTTGCAGAGTTGTCTGTGGCCAGACGTGACGTCGCGTGACGTTATGCTACACACACACACCGCTGCAGGACTTCTTCCTGGCACTGGTGGTTCTCTTGAGTCTTGTGCACCTAAAAGCAATGGAAGACAGAGGAACATCAGTTCAGTTATACACCCCAAAAACTCGAAAACCACATACAAATCAGCACAATCCCATGGCATCCATGCCCTCCATGATGTTTAAATTCAAGACACCCCACAGAAAGACTAGGCCCATGCACCACTAACTACCCCTGGTCATAAGGCCAAAACAACAGCCCAAAAAAATGAAAAACATAGAAAAATCAGCACAATCCCATGCCATCCATGTCCTCCATGATGTTTAAATTCAAGACACCCCAGAGAAAGACTAGGCCCATGCACCACTCACTACCCCTGGGCATAATGGTTGAAACCTAGGCAAAATGGTTGCAGACCTAAGAACACTGCCTGCATTCAAAATGGCCCCCTGCCTCCCAGCACATGGACTGCCTGTACCAGCACTGAAAATGGCCCCCACCCACATGGCCTGTCTCCATGAACACCTCAAAAAATCGAAAAACACAGAAAAATCAGCACAATCCCATGCCATCCATGCCCTCCATAATGTGTTTAAATTCAAGACACCCCACAGAAAGACTAGGCCCATGCACCACTCACTACCCATGGTCAAAAGGCCACAACAACAGCCCAAAAAAACGAAAAACACAGAAAAATCAGCACAATCCCATGCCATCCATGCCCTCCATGATGTTTAAATTCAAGACACCCCACAGAAAGACTAGGCCCATGCACCACTCACTACCCCTGGGCATAATGGTTGAAACCTAAGCAAAATGGTTGCAGACCTAAGAACACTGCCTGCATTCAAAATGGCCCCATGCCTCCCAGCACATGGCCAGGGCCTGCCTGTACCAGCACTCAAAATGACCCCCACCCACATGGCCTGTTCCCATGAACACCCCAAAAAATAAAAAAAACACAGAGAAATCAGCACAATCCCATGCCATCCATACCCTCCAAGATGTTTAAATTCAAGACACCCCACAGAAAGACTAGGCCCATGCACCACTCACTACCCCTGGTCAAAAGGCCACAACAACAGCCCAAAAAAACGAAAAACACAGAAAAATCAGCACAATCCCATTCCATCCATGCCCTCCATGATGTATAAATTCAAGACACCCCACAGAAAGACTAGGCCCATGCACCACTCACTACCCCTGGGCATAATGGTTGAAACCTAGGCAAAATGGTTGCAGACCTAATAACACTGCCTGCATTCAAAATGGCCCCCTGCCTCCCAGCACATGGCCAGGACCTGCCTGTACCAGCACTTAAAATGGCCCCCACCCACATGGCCTGTCCCCATGAACACCCCAAAAAATCGAAAAACACAGAATAATCAGCACCATCCCATGCCATCAATGCCCTCCATGATGTTTAAATCCAAGACACCCCACACAAAGACTAGGCCCATGCACCACTCACTACCCTTGGTCAAAAGGCCTCAACAACAGCCCAAAAAAACGAAAAACACAGAAAAATCAGCACAATCCCATGCCATCCATGCCCTCCATGATGTTTAAATTCAAGAAACCCCACAGAAAGACTAGGCCCATGCACCACTCACTACCCCTGGGCATAATGGTTGAAAACTAGGCAAAATGGTTGCAGACCTAATAACACTGCCTGCATTCAAAATGGCCCCCTGCCTCCCAGCACATGGCCTGCCTGTACCAGCACTCAAAATGGCCCCCACCCACATGGCCTGTCCCCATGAACACCCCAAAAAATCGAAAAACACACTAAAATCAGCACAATCCCATGCCATCCATGCCTTCCATGATGTTTAAATTCAAGACACCCCACAGAAAGACTAGGCCCTTGCACCACTCACTACCCCTGGTCAAAAGGCCACAACAACAGCCCAAAAAAACGAAAAACACAGAAAAATCAGCACAATCCCATCCCATCCATGCCCTCCATGATGTTTAAATTCAAGACACCCCACAGAAAGACTAGGCCCATGCACCAATCACTACCCCTGGGCATAATGGTTGAAACCTAGGCAAAATAGTTGCAGAGTTAAGAACACTGCCTGCATTCAAAATGGCCCCCTGCCTCCCAGCACATGGCCTGCCTGTACCAGCACTCAAAATGGCCCCCACATACATGGCCTTTCCCCATGAACACCCCAAAAAATCGAAAAACACAGAAAAATCAGCACAATCCCATGCCATCCATGCCATCCATGCCCTCCATGATGTTTAAATTCAAGACACCCCACAGAAAAACTAGGCCCATGCACCACTCACTACCCCTGTTCCAAAGGCCACAACAACAGCCCAAAAAAACGAAAAACACAGAAAAATCAGCACAATCAGCACAATCCCATGCGATCCATGCCCTCCATGATGTTTAAATTCAAGACACGAAATGTGAGTTGGTTTGAGCACTGCTAATTTCAATATGTAGGTTACACTTGGTTTACTGTGCTCCACGGTCCACTCCCCACTTAGGAGTAGGTGGTAATCAATAGAAATAAAGCAAGTCTTTGATCGGCTTGTCTCCCTGGGCACAAGTATAGGCTGGATCTCCAGCATAAATTAGTGAGACAACTGTTCAATTCTTCATTTGAATAGTTCCAATTTAATTATATACTATGGTTCACAACGAAATCCATAATGTTGATTCCCATCAATCAAAATCTCTGAATTTTCTTCAATATAGCATTCCTTTCATTATTGGCATTTAATGGCCTCCCAATGCATTTCGGCGCGGGCAGCGCCTTTATCAAGGGATCTGTGGGTCAAAATGCAAGTCATTAGTACTACTTCACTATCGCCAACCACATAGTGCTACAACTAGCTACTGACATAACGTAATTATAACTAAAATGAAATAAACTAAACAAACTCTAGTCAACTCATAACATACTGGTAATGCTCCTAACTATACATGACTATTCTATTGTGATGGTAAACTTACAACATGTCCCAATGTTGATTGAATAAAGAATAGTTCTATTGCCCCTGCTGCCTTGTTGATAATCATCTTGCTCGTATACATAAGGCTCAGTCATAGGCGATAATGCGTTAAAACTATACATAGACTGTAGTCTGGGTGTGTTTGAAATTTCGTTCGAATGGGAACCGCCAGTGGCTTAAAGAGGTGGGAATGGGAACCGCTCGTAGCTTAAAGGGGTGGGGTATGATATTGTGTCTAACTTATCCGCCAAAACATTACTATCTATCGTACTTGAATTAAATATGTGAAGTCACTTGAATCTATGTCAGAATGTTACAATGCTATAGTTTACGCTCACGCCGCTTACCAATAAATGTGGGTTTACTACGTCCCGCTCTGTCTGCTGTGCCGCCAAACTCCGTTTGCAATTTACGGAGTGGCGGAAAGGAGACTAGGGAAATGGGTGTGTGGAGTCTATGACTACGCCTGGGCGTTAGGGTTGCTGGAACTTGTATTTTTGAAGCCACAGTAAAACAAGTATGAACAAAATATAGCTAACCAGATGCTCCATGACAAGAAACCTGTAATGTTAAAGGTTAGATTCAATCACAGAAAACAAAGAAATTCCACTCTTTCATTAAGACCCCCCGGTCTTAAAGTCTTCAAACGATAAATCCAGTAGTTTTCTCTCTTTAAGAGCTGCATTTTGTTGTTGGTGCCTTCATGTTTCTCCACGATTTCTAAAATGCGTGCCTTTAGTTGTGTTATCTCATGTTTGGCTTCCGTAAAATGCGTGGCCACTGTTGATTTGAGCATTTTCGTTCTAATGTTGCTTTTATGCTCATTGAGCCTGATTTTCAGTTTGCGCTCTGTGTGTCCCACGTAGTATAGTTTGTACGGACAACTCAGTAGATATATGACATTCATAGTGTCACACGTTCCATTTACTTTGAGGGTGATAGTTTCTTTAAATTCAGGAGGTGATAACAAGTTACTTTTACTGATGTTTATACAGTTATGGCAGTTCATGCATGGTTGGGTACCTCTAAATTTGGTAATGACGCTAGTTTTAGGTTTAGGTTTCAATAGTTGTCCCACATTCATGGACCTTGTATGCGCAAATAGGGGTTCTTTTTCAAAAGCTCCTTTAAAGTCTAGCTCCACGCGTAGTATTGACCAGTGTTTCCTGATAATGTTTTTAAACTGTGGGCTAGAGGTAGAGAATTTACTAACACATGTAATGCGTTGTTCCTCACTTGCGATAGTAAAGTACTACTAATGACTTGCATTTTGACCCACAGATCCCTTGATAAAGGCGCTGCCCGCGCCGAAATGCATTGGGAGGCCATTAAATGCCAATGATGAAAGGAATGCTATATTGAAGAAAATTCAGAGATTTTGATTGATGTGAATCAACATTATGGATTTTGTTGTAAACCATAGTATATAATTAAATTGGAACTATTCAAATGAAGAATTGAACAGTTGTCTCACTAATTTATGCTGGAGATCCAGCCTATACTTGTGCCCAGGGAGACAAGCCGATCAAAGACTTGCTTTATTTCTATAAATTCAAGACACCCCACAAAAAGACTAGGCCCATGCACCACTCACTACCCCTGGTCAAAAGGCCACAACAACAGCCCAAAAATTCGAAAAACGCAGAAAAAACAGCACAATCCCATACCATCCATGCCCTCCATGATGTTTAAATTCAAGACACCCCACAGAAAGAGTAGGTCCATGCACCACTCACTACCCCTGGTCAAAAGGCCACAACAACAGCCCAAAAAATCGAAAAACACAGAAAAATCAGCATAATCCCATGCCATCCATGCCCTCCATGATGTTTAAATTCAAGACACCCCACAGAAAGACTAGGCCCATGCACCACGCACTACCCCTGGTCAAAAGGCCACAACAACAGCCCAAAAATCGAAAATTCCAAAATTGTAGTTGCAGCAACTGTAATGCCCCAAACAATTTCTAATCCAAAAGTGATTCAAAGAAAGTCAAAAAGGCCTCAAATCCAAATATCCAGCAGCATCCACAAAAAGTATCCTTCCAGATCAAGAATCCGAATGAAAGTGACCAGCACATGAAGAAAGCACTGGGAGGAGCCTGCTGGACAGGAACAGGAAGTTGGAGACTGTGGGACACTTCCTTCCTCCCACCCCCCCCCCCCCCCAAAAATGGACTCCTTGCAAAAAAAAGTGCAGGCAAATGTCAACCTGAGGAGTTATTCTGATAAAAATCATCATTTTCAGAAGGTTTATGCTGCTTGCTGGTGGATTTCTTGTGCAGAATTTCAAATTTTGTAATTTCGCGCGTGCAAGATGGATGCTGCTCGCCGCATCTACGTGTTCGCAATTGCGAACTCTCGCGATGCGTGCTGTGCAAGGTGGCAAGCCGCGATTACGTAATCACGGTCGCCAAACTCCCGCGGGATCCCGCAGCAAGATCAAAAATGGCGCAGCACTCGCAAAATAACGAGAAAAACAACTCGGCAAACGCTGAATGACGGTAAGTGAACGCCCCATGCCGCAAAATTGTATGACCAAGAATAGAAAATCCGCTGTGTGCGAATTTGCGGATTTTTGGTAAATTCGCGAGCGTTCGCGGATTGCGAATTTACCGAAAATCCGCAAAATCCGCAAGCGGAACGGATTTTCCACCCATGCTAAATGGTATTAGAGATGCTGAATGAACATTCATTATGAGTGTTGTTGTAAACTGATAGACTCCTAGGAAAAGAGTGTAAAAGCTCTTAATCCACATATTTCCCTAATATTCTTTTTTCATTCAAACCAAGTTCTCTCTTCATACCTGTGTGAAAAGATTTGTTGCAGAATGGTAAATAAAACTGGGACAGAGTTTAGGTTTAAAAGAATGACAGTGAAATAATCAAATTCGAGCCATGTCTGTCATTGCTGTGTAGAGCATCTCAACTAATACAAACGTTGCACACCAGAGGACAGTAGATTCATACGATCAGTTACCTCTCACACATAACATTTCAAGTTAAGTTCACATGAAAATATTTGTCCCCTGGCAGACTCTAAGCGTCCTTTAAGCAATAACACAGTGCCATTGTGACAGAATGTAAACTGATGACTACTCAGGCCAAACAGACGCTGAGGTAGTGCCTGAAGGTAAGCTCCATATGACGTTAATTCTAATTCAAATGATGTTCTCATGCCTTGTGGTGCAAGAATAAACTTAAAAACAACCTGTGCCTACTATGACATGTCCTTCACAATGGCGAGAGACACCAGTTCACCCCCAAAAGAACCTCCCATACCTGCTCCAATTTAGATAATAATTAAAGACACTTCTCTATAAAGACTACTGTAACATAAAGCATCAACAGTGGATGTATGCTCCTAGAACACATCTTCCTTCCTTCTCACTCATGGCCTGTATGCTTGCATTGAAACCTATACAATGCTATGCTCCATTTTTACTATGCTTGCTGCTCATTCACACAAAAAGATTTCTCTCAGGAAGCTCCAGGCACCTTACTGTTGGAGTGAATGGGCTGCTTTCACACCCAAGTGGACGCATAGGAAGACAGAATAGGCGCTCTCCTTTGAAGTGACACACTACTCAGTAAGCATACTGCTTGAAGTTTGTTTGTGCATAGAAGTGGGAATTGATTGCTGCAGTGTGGCTTCAGACAATGATTATGGTGATCTAGCCTTGGAATGCATTTATGGATAAATGAATTACACCATAGAAAAGGCAGGAATATGTATTGATTATGTTAAAAGGAGCCATACTCTTGCTTTGAGGGATCCTAAGTTGAAGAAGGAAAGACTTCTGAGATTGAAGGATGATGACTAGACAGTCAACAGTAGTAGTAGAGTGGGCAAGGGCTGACAACAGATTGGGCTTAGAAGAGCATTTGAATTTGAATCACATGGGGTTCAAGGCAGCCCAGACTCTGTACATGATAATATGAATGAGTTGGGTTATGTGACAGAAAAGGTCCTTCTTTCTTTTTTATTTATGTGTGGCAAGAAGGTTGGTCTTGACAGAAAGTATTTGGAGTAGGACAGTAAGGGCTGATCGGTACAAATGAAAATATGTCCATATATTGTGGGGTCAGCCACATTTTTTGCTGATTTTTAATACTCTTTTTTAGACTTTTCACACTAAGGGAATGCTGTTCATGCTTAGTGTATGTGCTCTGAGCCATAAACACATAATGACATTGTCTGATCCCTGATTGCTGGATTATAGTTTTTTTATAAGGCTGTGCTATATTGTGAGAAAATACACACATGGCATGAAAAGTTAGATGTCAACTGTAGATTGCAAAAAGAACAATTGATGGACAGAATGCAGAACAATTTCGTACATTCACCCCTGTACACAGATTCGGGCCTAAATCCATTGTATTTTTGCTCACCATGCCATACTAGTTTGGACGCATCCATTTGTGAATCAGTCTTTACCCTGCACCCAATGGGAACAGTCCAGCACGAACTGCCAGGCCAGGTCCTCCCTAGACTGGAAACAGGCATCATAGGAAGGTTTTCAGCCCTAATCAGCCAGGATAACTTGACTGCAGTGGCATGGAGAGCACAAGACACATGTCTGGGAATATTCATTCCACTCGGGGTGACAAATGTAAAAAGAACAATTGATGGACAGAATGCAGAACAATGTCTTACATTCACCCCAGTTCAGAGATCTGGGCCTACATCTATCATTTTTTTGACTACCATGCCATTCCAGTTTGGACCCAGCCATATGCAAATGAGTCTTGACCCTGCGCCCAATGGGAACAGTCCAGCCCGAACTGCCAGTCCAGGTCCTCCCTGGACTTGAAACAAGCATCCTAGGACCAGTTTCGGGATTTCAGCTCTCATCAGCCAAGAGAGATTGACTCCAGTGGCATGGAGTGCACGGAACCCATGTGTGGGCATACCCGTCCCACTCGGGGTGACCATTGCAAAAAGAACAATTGATGTACAGAATGCAGAACAATGTCATGCATTCACCCCAGTACAGAGATCTTGGCCTAAATCCATCATTTTTTTGCTCACCATGCCATTCCAGTTTTGACCATGCCATATGCAAATCAGTCTTGACCCTGCACCCAATGGGAACAGTCCAGGCCGGGTCCTCTCTGGACTGGACACCAGCATCCTAGGACTAGATTTGGACTACCAGTCCTCATCCACCAGGACAGTTTGGCATGGAGAGCACGGGACCCATGTCTGGGCATACCCGTCCCACTCTGGGTCACAAATGCAAAATAAACAATTGATGGACAAAATCCATAACAATATCGTACATTCAGCTCAGTACAGAGATCTGGGCCTAAATCCATCGTTTTGTTGCTCACCATGCCATTCCAGTTTGGACCCAGCCATAGGCAAATCAGGATTGACCCTGCGCCCAATGGGAACAGTCCAGCCCGAACTGCCAGGCCAGGTCCTCCCTAGACTGGAAACAAGCATCCTAGGACCGGTTTTAGCTTTCAGCCCTCATTAGCCAGGAAAGCTTGACTCCAATGGTTTGGCGAGCACAGGACCCACGTCTGGTTATACTCTACCCACTCAGGTTGACAAATGCAAAAAGAACAATTGATGGACAGAATGCAGAACAATGTCAAACATTCACCCCTATACTGAGAACTGAGCCTAAACCCATCGTTTTTTTGCTCACCATGCCATTCCAGTTTGAACCAGCCATATGCAATCAGTCGTGACCCTGCGCCCAAAGGGAACAGTTCAGCCAGAACTGCCAGGCCACAGACCTAGACTGGAAACAAACATCCCAGGACCAGTTTCTGGCTTTCAGCCCTCATCAACCAGGAACGCTTAACTCCAGTGGTTTTGAGAGCACAGCACATGACCCACATCTTGGCATAACCGTCCTACTCGGGATGACAAATGCAAAAAGAACAATTGATGGACAGAATGCAGGACAATGTCGTACATTCACCCCAGTTCAGAGACCTGGGCCTAAATGCATTGTTTTTTTGCTCACCATTCCGCCATCCCGGTTTGGACCCAGCCATATGCAAATCAGACTTGACTCTGTGCCCAATGGGAAGAGTCCAGCCCGAACTGCCAGGCTTTCAGCCCTCCTCAGCCAGGAAAGCTTGACTCCAGCCTGAAACCAGTCTTAGGATGCTTGCTTCCAGTCCAGGGAGGACCTAGCCTGGCAGTTCAGTGGGAAGGGTATGCCCAGACGTGGGTCCTGTGCTCACTACACCACTAGATTTAAGCTAGCCTGGCTGATGAAGGGTGATGCCCTGAAACCGGTCCCAGGATGCTTGTTTCCAGTCCAGGGAGGACCTGGCTTGGCAGTTTGGGATGGACTGTTCCCACAAGGAACAGGGTTAAGACTGATTTGCATATGGCTGGGTACATGTTGGGGTGGCGCGGTAAGCAAAAGAGTGATGGATTAAAATCAGATCCTTGAGACTGGGGTGAATGTTTGCATTGTCCGGCATTCTGTCCATCAATAATTTCTTTTGCAGCTGTTGATTGCAGCATGTATTGTGCCTTCCAATGGTGTGACAAAGGAAACATTTAATCAGACTTACCCTTGTAGCTTGGCATTAGTGGTGTACATCCTACAATGTGACCTGTTAAAATAACCCTTTTTCATATGTTAAATTCTCACTCTAATTATCAATAAGTCAACCCTATAGAAGCCTTGTAGCTCACATGGTAGGTTGCAGGGTATTTAAAACTGGTAAATGTAAAAAAGTATTGTCATCATGTCCCTACACTGATAGGGCCCTTACAGCTGTATTTAAGATACAGGCCTATTTGTCCAATGTAGAAAACTAAACTACAGATTAAAATACTAGTAATGCCATCGCATCACATAGAAAAATAAATACATCACTATTTTTAACGGATATTATTTTCCAATTCAATTGTGAATTCAGATTTTCAACAAATATGAAGGACAAGTAACTATTTAAAAGTTATAGAAACCTCGTTCAGTGACCACAATCCCCTCAATGTGACGCTAAAACTAGGCTGCAACAAGGTTTATGAAAAAATAAATGGGGCAAGAGACATTACACCTACAGGCGATGGCCTGCGCCTTAAATGGAGGGGAGTTGATAGTGGGGCTGTACTAGAAAGTGTAATCAGGGTACACCCTAACTTAATTACTTCTTGCCTAACTATGGATGGGAACTGCCCTGGATAACTGTGTTCAGCAATAAAAGCTTCTTTGTCAGTCCCATTACCAAAAGAGCGGAAAGAACCTAGGTGGTTTGACTCTGCCTGTTCACTAACATATAGGGAACTGCGCAGGGCATTAACCACTAAACCAAGGCGTCCAGCAGAGGTCCAGGCAGCCAGAACATTTTATAAATTAAAGATAGCCTAAAGGAAGGCCGCACTACTAACAGAACAATGGGAGTCGCTGGTTCGGAGCGCTAATCTGAAAAACAGCGGACTCTTTTGGTCAGCTGTCAAAAAAACGTGTGAAATGGGCAAACAACTAAACCCAATTAGCTGCAATATAACCAGCAACTCTTGGGAGGCCCATTTCTCTAAAATATATGCTGCTCCATCTGAAGACACACCTGGCTCTCCTCGTGGCCAGCTTCACGGCCTAAAAATAGATCTCCATGAGGTGGTGACAGCCATCAAAGAGAGCCTTAGAAACAAGGAGCCAGGTTCTGATGGCTTACCCATAGATGTAATTAAGTACAGTCCAGACCTATGGGCACCAATCCTCCTTAATGTTTTTAACAGCCTCCCACAGTCCCTATGCCCAATACCTGGGCCACTAGCATCATAGTCCCAATTTTTAAGAAAGGGGAGAGATCGGACCCAGTGAACTATCGCCCGATTTCTCTTCTGGACAACACCTTGAAAATTCTGGGACAAATAATTTACAACGGGATGGTAGAGTGGACCAAAGATACGGGTCTATTGGACCCGTGCCAGATGGGATTCAGAATCAGGGTGGGGACTGTCGAGCAATGCTTGAATCTGAAACTGATCATCGATAAGTATAGCATTGCCCGATCGTCCCCTATCTACCTTGCATTCATGGATCTTTTATCCCCTTTTGACCTAGTGAATAGATCCAAACTATGGGCAATTCTTCTGAATTATGGACTGGACGAGGCTCTTGTTAATTTCCTGGCATACCTCCACACTGACCTCAAAGCAGAAGTCAGGATCGGGGCGGGCGGAGAAGTATCTGGACCCATCAAAATAGGCAGAGGGGTAAGACAGGGGTGCGTTTTAGCACCCCTCCTGTTCATTATCTACATTAACGGCCTGGCCAAAGCCCTAAAACAAGTGACTAGTGATGTACCAACTATCCAGGGGCTCCCATTGCCAGTTTTATTATACGCTGACGATGCGGTCCTGATGGGACGAACACCCAATGCCCTTCGTCTACTTGTTAAAGGCTTTGTCCATCACATGGAGGGCTTTGACCTGCGCGTCAATTTAAAACAATATTTTATTATGCCATGTGGCCCGGGAAATGCAAACTCAATACTATACATATAGGGACAGATAAATTAGAATCTGTAACTTCATTCCCATGTCTTGGTTTGGTTTTCACTGCGAACGGCTCATGGAGTGGGCATAAGGCCCACGCCATGAGCAAGTTCTCGAAAGCCAACAACTCTATCCCGAGTTTGTCCCGACCTAAGAAAATAGGCGCCACTAGAGCTATCTTAAAAAAAATTAAGTTACAGTGCCTACCAGTAGCCACATACCGGGCTGAGGTTTGGGGATTGGGAAAAATCCCCGGCATCCAGCGAGAAGAAGGTCGATTCTGTAGGAAAATCCTGGGTGCCCCAATCTCCTCCTCTGAATTGATTTGCCATGAGGAACTTAACCTCCCCTACGTATGTGACTTCATTAAATCTAGACCAGCTCTCTTCTGGCTAAGGATCTGGAGAAATGATTCAGTAACCCTAACCCAAAATATTATAAAAGACTGTCTTAAATGTGATCACGGCATGTCAATACCCTGGCTCACGGATGTTTTAAAAACACTGAGCGATGTGAACAGGGAAGATCTTTTCTCCGATGCGAGCAAGATTGAACTTAAAGACAAAATCGAGGTCAGACAAGCACTGTATGCACTTTATAGTTCAGACCGAATGGAAAGAGAAATACTCAAATCAACTGTTGTAACTTATCAGAAAAATGATCTAAGCTGGAGTAACCTTGCACAATACCTCACCTTACCTATGACGAACTGGGAGAGATCACTGCTGTTCCGGCTAAGGGCGGGCTCTATAAAATTCTTGCTGGGATCTCCCCTGGGTTATCAGCACACAAAAGATTATAATCCATGCCCATGTGATGGTATTAGTAAACAGAATGATTTGCACTTTCTATTCTTCTGTAAAGGTTATTTAAAATATATTAACTGGTTTTTAACTCCGTATTTTAGGAAACACAGACCCCTTTCGTTAGGGGAATCTTATTCAATGTTATTGTCCCTGGATACAGATGAATTAATTTTCCGCACTAGCACTTTTATGAGACACATAACATGTGTACGCAAAACAATGGAAAACCCTTGAAAATTGTCTTATGAGAAATGCATCAGTTTTTAACAGTTTATGAATTTTATATACTTGTATTTGTTGTGTAAATGTATGTTTTCATTGTGGTACTTTTATGAATTTTATGAAATTCGAATAAAGGTTTTTTGAACTTGAACTTGAAATACATCACTATTTTTAACAGATATTAATTTCCAATTCAATTGTGAATTCAGATTTTCAACAAATATGAAGGACAAGTAACTATTTAAAAGTTACATTTTCTCTATCTAAAGTTCCAGAAGACTAACTTGCATTTGCTTTCTAGCTTTTCCCTGTCTGTACATGGCATAAATAAGGTGTTAATGACCTTGTTTGTTTTTTGCATCAACACGCCTTTTGCCAACCTCCTCAATTTTTTTTGCTGGGCAACCTGAATCTACCACCACCACCACTCATTCATCCCCTCAACAGCTTGGAGGTGGGAACAAACCCTCTTAACAGAACAAATGGAGACATAATGGAATCAGAATTGACAGTTGTGCGGACCATTCCCACTAGTTTTCTCAGCTCTGCTTTGCAATTCAAGTTACCTGATTTTGACAATTGTACTTTTTGTTTATTGACCCTGTTGAATCGTTCAACTAGGCCATTACTTCTAGGGCGATAGTGGGATGTTTTGACATGCTTAGTACCTAAAGTCTGTAAATGGTCCTCAAATTGTAAGGAAACAAATTTGGGGCCATTGTCGGTAAGTCATTCATCAGGTACACCTTCCCTGGAAAATCATGACTCATAACAGAGGTGGAATCAGACGTTTTCACCCATTTGACTTCTGGTCAGCGACTGTGAAAATCCATGAGGACTGTACCATATTCAGATACACTGCCAGACATAATCATGGAACCAATAATGTCTAAGGCTAATTTGACCCATGGTTTGTCAGGTACATTAATGGGCTCCACAGGACAAGGAGTGGTAACTTGCAATTTGTCGCTAACAGCACACTTCATACAATTCCTTACAAAATGCTCCACCTGCTTGTCCAAAGCTGGCCACCTGAAATTTTCCTTACAGTCTTCTTCATGACACACATACCGATGTTACCCTCGTGGGCAAAGGTAAGTACTTTGTTTCTCATGATATCCAGTACCACTAATAGGCATGATCTATACAACACGCCATTAACTACTGATAGCTCGTCAAAGACATGCTTGTACTTGCTGACACAACTCAGTTCATGAATCTCATGTGATCACCCCTTGCTTAACGTTCTTGGTACCTTCTTAAACTGTAAATCACTCTCAGAGGCTTCTCTTCACTCCTGTTCAGATAAGGCAACTTCAGAATGACCCAACACACTACCAGAATTACAAGTTCTAAATCATCAAATTCACTTTCCTTTACAATGGCATTATTGTTGTTAGAGCTAACACAAGACAAACAGCCAGTCAAGATGTTCCTCTTGCCAGCCAGGCACATACTCAACTCTGAAATTGTGTTCCATGAGTCTATACTGCCATCTTGCGATTCTGGGAGTCGCTTTACTACCGCCCCTTGTGGGGAGTACATCTACCAAGGGTTTATGGTCAACATGTACAACCAATTTAGAGCCATGCTGGTAATGTTTGAAGTGAGTAATGCCCCACCAACAAGCAAGTACTTCAAGTTCAGTCACAAAATACAAGGCTTGGGCTCCATGTAAACTATTAGCAGTAAAAGCATGCACCTCATCCTTGCCATCTGTATGTTACATGAGTGCAGAACCCAGACTTTCTTTTTTACCATTATCAGTCATGATTATAGTTTGATCTGTTGTACTGAATGATTTAAGGGGAGTAGCATGAGCCACTTCTTGTTTGATTGCATCAAGTTCCTTAGTGCATTCATCATCCCAACAGAACCGAACATTCTTCTTGAGTAAAGATCTGATTTGGAAGGTTTTGGATGCATGTTTGGGTATAAATCCGGCATGGAATTCAATGAGACCCATAAATTATGTCAATCGGTCTTTGCCGGTAGGAATACTGAAATCTTCAATACCCTTTACCAGAATTTTTCAGTCTACACCCCTTCAGATGATAACCTGTATCCCAGGTAGTCTATGGTGGTTAAATTCAGTCTATATTTGTCTAAACCCAGAGTTAGACCTTTTTGCTTTAATGAGGATAACACACAAATTAATCTTTTGTTACGTTGGATTTGATTCTCCCCGCATATCAAAACATCATCTTGAAAGGCCACAACCGGGGCATTCCCTTAAACATGCTCTTCACTACCCTATGATAACCACAGAAGCAGAGGCAAGATCAAAGGGCATGTGCTTAAATTGAAACAGACCCTCCATAGTGAAAACTGCAGTAAGATGTTGTGATTCCTCATGCAACTAAATTTGAAGATGTGAAGATGACATGTCTAGTAAACTGAAATATTTTGCACCTTTGAGAGTGGAAGTCATTTGGGTTTTGTTGCTTTTGCCTCTTATGTTTTTGCAAATAATTTTTCTGGTCTAGATGCTTTGGGCACTTGACCGCTGCTATTCAGGGCCAAAGTGCAAGTGCTTCCTATTGTAAATTTCTGTAAGGGATTAGTAACTCCATGATTGGCGTATTTGATTTCATTAACAGTCCCTAGTACAGTGCATCATGAGTGCCCAGGGCCTGTAAATCAAATGCTGCTGGTGGGCCTGCAGTACTGGTTGAGCCACCCATTGAAGCAGCTTGTGAATTGTGGCTCAGACCTGCCATTGCAGAGCTTATGTGCAGTCTGGGACTGCCATGCTGACTTGCAAGTGCACCCACTTGCCAGTCCCTAAACATTCCCTTTTCTACATGTTAGTCACCCCTAAGTTAGGCCCAAAGGCAGAGTGCATTGTATGTGAAAGGTAGGACATGCCCCGATGAGTGTGGCATGTCCTGATAGTGAATTACAGCCTATTTCATCTTTCACTGTTGCAAGGCTATCTGTTCCCATAGGCCAGAATGGGCAGTTTGATTATAACATCTTGTAATCCTAACTGACCCAGGGAACAAGATCGGAAAATAAAGTTTAGTATGCCTGAACTCAGAATGTGAAAATACATCTTTTAGTGTGGGTGGTTTTTACATTCTGTGTTTGAAAATACCACTTTTAGAAAATAGGTATTTTTGTGCCTAAACATCCAATATATCTCTGCTAGGTGTGTGTATTACTTGTCTGGTTTGTGAGTGACAGGGGGCTGGAGAGGGCTTTGGCTCCAGCAGTCTGATGGGTAAAGCTGGGCTGAATAGGACCTGCATTGAATATAGTGTAGAAGGGAGGATATATACTTTCACTTGCCAGAGCCCACATAGAGTAGATAGTAGGGGGATGAGATTTCCTTTCAGCTACCTGGGCCCGGTCTGCTTTCAACAATGCTGTCTCCACCTTCTGCCAGGAAGCTGTACCAGGGAGGACAAAACTGTTTTTGGCTGGGCACAGAAACTCTCTGCCTTCAGAGAACAAAGGATTTTGCAGTATAAATATTGGGGCCCAGACCCTGGCACTTTAGATCACTTCTGGGAATCAAGAACATATTTGCCAAGGAGAGAAACCAAGTATGCTGGAGGAGGAGGCAGCCCCTGTGCTGTTTGCTGTTTGGCTGTTTGGGGTTGGCCTGCAGTGGATACTCATTGCCAAGGAAAGTTGAAAAGGAACAGAGCAAGACCACTGACTAATTGTCAGTAAAATTGCTCTTCTTCTCTCGCAGCTCCACCATAAAGTGAGGCTTTCCCCTAAGCCCCTGCACTTTCGAGAGTTGTTGTTTGAGGCCCTCTTCCACCTGCCGGTTTTGCCTGCAACTAATCCCGGGTGGTCCAGTGGACATCTCTCTCCTTTCTCTCGCTTTCCTATTTCTCTCAGTTTTTACTAGTTTTTTCCTCTTATCAGTCTCCCCCTTTCACTCGCCTTCTGTGTCTTTCCTCCGTTTCACTTGTTTTTCCCTCATTTCAATCTTCCTCTTTTCACTCCCCTTATGTGTCTTTCCTCCATTTTCACTTGCTTTACCCTCATTTCAATCTCTCCCTTTTCACTCTCCTTCTATATCTTTCCACTACTTTTCTTGCACTTTTTCTGCCCTACTCCACTCTTTCCTCTTTTCTTGGCCATTTTCTACTGATTTTTCCCTTGCTGCTGCTGCCCCCATGGCCATTCCCCCCTGCACGACGGGCCCATTCCAGTTCCCCTCCCCGCTCCTGCCTCCCAGCTGTCTAGCCCTACCCGACCCCTACTTAATGGCAGCAGCTGTGCGGCCACACCGCTGGTGTGATATAGGCATGCCAAAGGCAAGCCCATCTGCTCCATTCGGCGACCTGAGCACGACCAGCACCAGCTACCCTAGACCGCCAACATTATGACCCAGCGGCAGTCCCCATACTCAACCCAGGCCGCAACAACAACTTCAAGCTAGCGTTCACTGGCCGACACCCACAGACTCTTCAGCTGTCACCGCTGCCGGCACACCTACAGCACTGCCATGAACATGGACCCAGCAGAAACCCACCCATAAGAATAAAACCAAACTGAAGAACCTGCAAAGCATATTCGTCAACGTCTGATCCCTCCATAAACACACCACCGAAATCTGGGACCTCCTCAACAGCACCACCCCAGACATAGCGTTCTTCACTGAAACCTGGACGAACACCACCTCAGGGCCGAACATAGCCATCGCCATTCCCCTAGGATACAAAATCTGCAGAATGGACTGCCCCACCCACCCAGGAGGAGGAATCACCATCTTCCACAAATCCACCCTCTGCCTGAGCAAACTCCCTGACAAGCCCATAGACCTGATGGAACACCTTAATTTCAAAATAGTGGCCAGCCCTATCACCACCCTCCGAGGGAACCCTCATCTTCTAATCCCCTGGCCCCTGCGGACCTTTAGCCTACTTCATCACAGATATCATCTGCCCGCATGCCATCACATCCACCAACTACTTTCTGCTGGGAGACCTCAACTTCCACCTCTACGACCAACTGGACCCCAACACCACATCCCTCCTGGACAACCTCTAAAACATTTGACTCTGCGGGATCTTAACTAAACCCCTGCACTCAGCAGGACATATCCTCGCCCCCCTATCACAACAGGAAAATCCATCACCTTCAGCCACACCACCGAACTCCCATGGACTGACCATCAATGCGCCCACTTTGCCTTTAGAACACCCAGCATACACAGACATCAGCACCTGCTCCCACGAAGAAACTGGACCAGAATCACCAATGACCAGCTCACCTCCTCACTCAGCAACTCCACCATCGCAGAAAATGATGACCCCAATACTGTAGCCTGATCCCTGCACAGATGGATCTCCGACAAAGCCTACAGCATAGTCCCCCTCAATAAAAACAACAAAACCTTATCCAAGAAAGCCAGATGGTTTATCACCAAACCTCGAGATTCCAGACACACTTGCCGCCGCCTGGAGGAACACCAAATCCACAGGAGCCCACAACAACTTCAGAGCAGCCACTAACGCCCACCACAACCTTATCAGGAAAACGAGGAAAAATGTGCTTGAAGACATAATATCCACACACACGCACACCAGTAAAGAACTCTTCAACATCATCAAGGCGTTTGCCCAACCCACCAGCGAGTCAACAACAAAATCAAGAGCATCTCTGACAACTTCGACAAAGCCAACCAACACACTGAACCCTCACCAACCAACCCCAACACCCTGAAGACAGCAATTGACAACTGGAAAGCCCTCAGCACCGAAGACACACTAAAGACAATGAAGGCAATCTCCTCCGGGTCCCCCACAGACCTCTGCCCCCACCATATCATCAACAGAGCCACAGACACCATCTAACCCATGCTCTGCCACACCATCAACTGCTCCCGGGTGACCGCCTTGTTCCCAGATGACTGGAAACTCGCTGAGGTCAACCCCCTCCTGAAGAGACCCTCAGCGGACCCCACCGACCTCAAAAACTACAGACCCATCTCCCTGCTCCCGTTCCCATTGAAAGTCATCGAGAAAGCCATCAACAGCCAACTTTCCACATTAATCGAAGAGCACAACATCCTCGACTCGACATAGCCGTCCCGGAAGGCTACAACATTACCCGTAGGGACCGCACCAACAGAGCAGGAGGAAGAATTGCCATTGTCCACAGGAACACTCTCAGAGTCTTGACCAACACCGACGACACCCTCAGCAACGCCGAACACCTGTACCTCCAGATCCACACCGATCCCAACACTACCCTCAGAGGAACCCTTATCTACAGACCCCCCGGACTCTGACCACAGTTCAGCGACTCCATCACCGACTTTGTCAGCACACATGCCCTCGCCTCGACTGACTACATACTCCTTGGGGACCTGCACTTTTACCTCAAGAACAACAACAACACCAACTCCACCGCCCTGATCAAAACCTAGCCAACTTCGGACACAGACAACTCATCACAACACCCACCAACTTCACCGGTGACATGCTTGACCCCATCTTCTCCGTAATCCCCCACGTCATCATCAACTACACCACCGAACCCCACTGGACTGACCATCGCTGCATCCACTTCACCTTCAAGAAACCCACCACGCACCACCGCACCCAACAGATGCCTCTACGCTGCTGGAGCAAAGTCGCCAAAGACCAGCTAACCACCACCCTCACCCAGAACCTACTGCCGACCCCACCGACCCCGACACCGCCGCCCGCAACCTCAGGCATTGAATCAACGACTGCACCAACAACCTTGCCCCGATCAAGACACCCATCCAACAGTCACACCAACAAGAAAGCCACCTGGTTCATTGTAGAAACAAACCTGCCAAAAGCTGGAGAAGATCTGGTTTCGGGAACGTACACTGGACAGCCACGCAGCCCACTAGAACGCCACCCGAAGACACCATCACCTCATCAGATCCGCCAAAAGTGCCTCCTTCAAAGACTGCCTAGACAACAACACGCACAACAGCAAAGAGCTCTTCAACATCGTGAATGAACTCTCCAACACCAACGATGTCCCACCCTCGCAAGACCTGTGCAACTCGCTGGCCACCTTCTTCCACCGCAAGATCGCAGACATCCACAACAGCTTTAATGCCACAACCGCCATAAAAAATCCACTGAGACCTCCGACCCCACGACCACCATCCGTACCAACCGCCTGCTCTCCTGGACAAACATCAACGACAACGACACCATCAAGATCATGAACACCATCTACTCCGGATCTTCATCAGACCCTTGCCCACACCACATCTTCAACAAAGCCAGCACAGCCATCACACCCCATCTCCAGAAAGTCATCAACACCTCCTTCGAGACAGCAACCTTCCCGGAGAGCTGGAAGCATGGCAAGATCAACTCCTAACTCAAGAAATCCACAGCGGACCCCAAGGAACTTCTGGCCCATCTTCCTGCTCCCGTTCCCGGCAAAGGTCATCGAGAAGACCATCAACGAACAACTGACCCGCTACCTCGAGGAGAACAACACCCTGGACCATTCCCAGTCCGGGTTCCGCAGCACCCACAGCACCGAGACTGCCCTCATCGCCGCCACCGATGACATCAAGTCCCTGCTTGACAACGGAGAAACGGAAGCCCTCATCCTCCTGGACCTGTCAGCCGCCTTCGAAACAGTCTGCCACCATGCACTACGTACACGCCTCCACAATGCCGGGATCCAAGAGAAGGCCCTGGACTGGACCACCTCCTTCCTCTCTGGCGGAACACAGAGCGCCTGCCTTCCCCCTTCCGCTCTGAAGCCACTGAGATCATCTGCGGCATCCCCCAGGGCTCATCCCTCAGCCAACTCTGTTTAACATCTACATTTTACGCAGGAGCCTTGGCCAAACTCCTGAGACGGCTCCAACGCATCCAGAATGCCTCTGCACGCCTGATCCTTGACATCCCTGACCGCAGCCACATCACACCCACCTGAGAGACCTGCACTGGCTCCTGGTCAACAAGAGGATAACCTTCAAGATCCTCACTCACGCACAAGGCACTCCTCAACACCAGACCATCGTACCTAAACAGACGACTCAGCTTCTACACCCCCACCCGCCAGCTCCGGTCCACCGACCTCGCCCTCACCACAGTCCCCCGCTTCCGAAGGGCGACCTCCGGTGGCAGATCGTTCTCCCAACTCGCTGCCAAGACCTGGAACACCCTCCCCATATGGCAGACCCAAGACCTGCTGACCTTCAGAAAACTTATCAAGACCTGGCTTTTCGAGCAGTAGCAGCATTCCCCACCCCCTCCCTCGCAGCTCCACCACTAAGTGAGACCTTCCCCTGAGCCCCTGCACTCTTGAGTATTGGTGTTCGAGGCCCTCCTCCACCCGCAGATTTCACCTGTGCCTCATCCCAGGTGGTCCAGTGGACCTCCGTCTCCATTCTCTTGCTCCGCTTTTTCTCTCCTTTTTTACTCGTTTTTTCCCCCACTTCTGTCCCTTTCACTCTCCTTCTGGGTCATAACATCCATTTTCTGTCATGTTCCCCTCATTTCAAGCTTCCCCTTCACTCTCCTGTGTCTTTCCTCTGTATTTCTCTTGTTTTTTACCCTCATCTCAATCTCCCCTTTTCACTCTACTGTGTCCTCTGTTTCTTAACCTTCAGCTGTCACCACTGCCGGCACACCAGCAGCACTGCCAAGAGCACTGACCCAGCGCAATCCGCCGGCAAAAACAGAACCAAACTGAAGACCCTGCAATGCATCCCCCTCAATGTCCGATCCCTCCATAAACACGCCACCGAAATCTGGGACCTCCTCGACAACACTACCCCGGACGTAGCATTCTTTACCGAACCCTGGACCAACACCGCCTCGGGACCGGACATCACCATCGCCATTCTCCAAGGATACAAGATCTCCGGGAAGGACTGCTCCACCCGCCCTAGAGGAGGAATCGCCATTGTCCACAAATCCATCCTACGCCTGAGCACACTCCCCAACGAGCCTACAGACCTCATGGAACAACTTCACTTCAAGATACTGGCCATTCCTACCTCCACCCTACTTGGAACCCTCATCTACCGACCCTCTGGACCCCGCATACTTTTTGCCACCTGCATCACGGAGATCATCTCCCCACATGCCATCACGTCCATCAACTTAACCCTACTGGAAGACCTCAACTTCCACCTCGACAACCAACTGGACCCCAGCACCACAGCCTTCCTGGACAACCTCCACAACATTGGACTCTGCCAGATCTTGACGGAACCCATGCACTCAGCAGGACACGCCCTCGACCCCCTCTTCATAACAGGAAACTCCATCGCCTTCAACCAAACCACCGAACTCCCATGGACTGACCATCGAAGCGTCCACTTCACCTTCAGAACTCCCACCATTCACAGACACCAGCACCTGCTCCCACGAAGACACTGGACCAGAATCACTGACCACCAGCTAACCTCATCACTCAGCAACTCCACCCCAACCATTGCAGAAAACGATGACGCCAACACCACAGCCCAAATCCTGCAAAGATGGATCTCCAACAGTGCCAACACCATAGCCCCCTCAATAAAAACAACAACACCCATAACAAGAAAGCTAGATGGTTTACCACCGAACTTCGAGAGTCCAGACACACTTGCTGCTGCCTCAAAAAGGCCAGGAGGAACACCAAATCCACATAAGCCCAGAACAACTTCAGCGCCGCCTCCAATGCCCACCACCAACTCATCAGAAAAACGAGGAAAAAAGTGATTGAAGACAGAATCTCCACTCATGCACACAACAGCAAAGAACTCTTCCACATTACAAGGAGTTTGCCCAACCCACCAGCGAATCCTCCGACATCCCTTCCTCACAAGACCTCTGCGACAAACTCAGCACCTTTTTCCACCACAAAATAAAAAGCAACTACACCAACTTTGACAAAGACAACCAACACACTGAACCCTCAACAACCACCCCGACACCCTGAAGCCAGCGTTTGACAATGGGACAGTCCTCATCACCAAAGACAGACTGAAGATGATGAAGTCAATCCACTCCGGGGCCCCCATGGACCTCTGCCCCCAACACATTTTCAACAGAGCCGGCGACAACATCACACCCATGCTCTGCTACTTCAACAACCACTCACTGGCAACCGCCTCATTCCCTGACGACTGGAAACACGCTGAAATCAACCCCCTACTGAAGAAACCCTTGCGGACTCCACCGACCTCAAAAACTACAGACCCATCTCCCTGCTCCCGTTCCCAGCGAAAGTCATCGAGAAAGCCATCAACAGCCAACTCACCACATTCATCGAGCACAACTTCCTTGACTCCTCCCAACCCGGCTTTAGGAAACACCACAGAATGGAAACCACCCTCCTTGCCGCAAAAGACAACATCTGTACCTTACTGGACAAAGGAGAAACAGCAGCCCTCATCTTCCTCGACCTCTCAGCGGCGTTCGACACAGTCTCTCGACTCACCCTAATATGTAGACTCCACGACTCAGGGATCCAAGACAAGGCCCTCGACTGGATCCGTTCCTTCCTCTCCTACTGACCGCATTGGGTCAGACTCCCCCCTTTCCTCTCGGACCCTACACCTACCACCTGCGGAGTACCCCAGGGGTCTTCCCTCCTCCCTCAGCCCTACTCTCTTCAATGTCTACAATGCTCCGCTCGCCCCGATCGTCAGAACCTACAGACTCAAATTGTGTCATACGCAGACAACACCCAACGCATCCTCTCCCTATCCAACGAACCTAACACCGCCAGACACAACTTTCGAGAAGGCATGGAAGCTGTCACCAAATGGATAAAAAACAGCTGCCTACAACTAAACACAAACAAAACAGAAGTGGGCTCAAACCCAGATGCCTGGAATGAGACCTGGTGCCCTCGGAAGCTCGCTCACCCCAATGACCACGCACGCAACCTGGGAATCATCCTGGACTCAGAGCTCAAAATGGACCGCCAGATTGACTCCGTCTCATCCTACTGCTTCCACACCCTCTGCCTCCTATGTAAGACCTTCAAATGGATCCCCTTTGAACACAGAAAGACTGTCACTCACCCCCTGGTCACCAGCAGGCTCAACTACGGCAACGCCTTCTACACCGGAATAAACAAAAACCTCACCCGCTAGCTACAGACCATCCAAAACTCCACAAGACTGGTCCTCAATCTGCCAAGCCACTGCCACATCACCCAGCACCTGCGCACACTCCACTGGTTCCCCATCGAAGCTAGAGTCACCTTCAGATGCTAACCCACGCTCACAAGGCCCTCCACGACACCGGACCAGCATACCTGAACAGCCGACTCAAATTCCACGCACCCCAAAGGACCCTACGATCAACCCAGCTCTCCTACACCGTGGTCGCCCGTACCATAAAGACCAGATCGGGAGGACGCTCCTTCTCCATATGAGTGGCCAGTGCATAGAACGACCTTCCGCTCCACGTCAGACAGACAACATTGCTCTCCATCTTCACAAGAAACCTCAAAGCCTGGCTGTTCGACAGACCCCCTTCTTGATGGACTGGAACCTGCGGCACCCCCCACAGCCCCAGCCCCATGATACCCTTACAGAAGAGTAGTCATGCTTAACAAACACCTGCTTTGTGTGCGAATCACTGAGATTAGCACAATGAGCCTAAATGAATGAATTGTGTGAATCACCGAGATCAGCACAGTGAAGGATGATTCATTGGTAGCACAAAGACTGCTTGAAGATGAGACATAGACACTGTAATAAATTATGGTGTGCAGATCACCAAGATCAGCACACAGAATATCTGTGAAGAAGATTGTTGCTAAAATGGTCACTGTAATTACAGGCTGAAGGATTGAAGATAAAAGGAGACACTGGATTGTTTATGGTGTGCGGATCATAGAGATCCGCACGTTAAAAATGGGATGCGAGAGAAAAACGCTTGACTGGATTAAAGATTTCCACCAAGTATGAAGTTGTGATGTAATGCAGTGTGTGGTTCACCGTTAAGGGGGCATGTCGAAATGCGTATGCAGTCAAAAAAAGAGCTTTCAATGAGAAACAGGTAACTAGCACAAAAAAGCAGAACGGATCTGCACAATTACCTCTTGGCTACAAGCCAAAGATCCAACGGCAGCGCTCCAAACGATTCCAAAGAGGAGTAGATCGCCGATCGTCGCATGCGTGAAGGTCCTGTGGCGGGGCAGCTCAATTGCCAGTGTAAGGACACATAGACAGAGGTAAGTAAAAATACGTTTTTTACAAAGTCAACAGGACAATATCAGCACATCTCCGCATCTCTTCCCAGCCTTCTCTGCCCGAACCTGGCTCTACTGGGACCTACTTCTTTGCCCAGGTCTTTGTTCCTGCCTCACAGGAGTGATCACACTCAGGGGGTCAGAATCCTGTCTTGGTGGCAACAAGTAGGACTTGCCAGTCAGAGAACAGAGAAGCTGGGGCCGCAAGGTGAGCAACATCTAAGGTAGCCATGTCAGGGGCGAGAAGGCATGTTGTTTGATACCAAACTCAACATGTTGAAGTTGTACCATAATGGAGTTAGTTAGTTCAGGTGTTCATCAGGTACAATCCCATGTTATCTATTGGACCACTTACAGTGGACTTTAATGATAAAGTCCATTATAGGGACATAAAAGCATGCACTTACATGTATATATTAGGTAATGAAATGATGATATATATACAAATATGTATTAATTCTATAGGTATTCATTGTGCAGGTAATGATCTTATCATATATAATGATAGGTATTTATAGATGTTTTATTTTAAAGGTATTTATCACACAGGTAATAATTTGTTCATCTATAAGGAAAGGTATGCTTATATTTCTGAATATCTGTTTCAAATATTGGGGTATTTTTATTACGATTGATCTCTAAATACCTTGAATACTTGTGTCACTGAAAAACCCTAAAACTTGGAATAGTTAAATTTATTAAAAATGCACTTTTGGACACGCAACAGTCAACATTTTACTCCTTCTCCTAGACTCATCAAATGACAACAGAAGTTAGTTGCCACAAAACTTAAACTACAGTTAAGATTATTCAATAAATATTAAGGAACATTATTGATTCTTTTTTACCTTATCATCCTTTCTAGACGATGTAAGTTTGTAAGCAATCAACTTCTTATTGAATTCTGTCTAAACTGTCCTCTGTCACCCAGCAATGATCGACCACAAAAGCACACAGATTCCCTTACCTTATAAAATGCAGTGTCTTCCCAAGTTCAAAACTTCCCCAATCTGCAAATATGGACCTCTTTCTAAGCTATTTTGTTTGCTAATTGGGGATCTCTTTTACTATGAAGCCTCAGCCTATTTTGTGGCCCAGTCCGGCCTTGCATCTATATTGGAAAGTAGCTATGTTGAGAAGTCAATCTGATCACCACTCATTCATTACATCCAGAAAGGAGAATGAGTTGACCATTCTGTCAATGAATCAAAGACTGACAATAAGTTTCACATGTACGCATTAAATCAAAAATAAAAATAAGCTGAACTCACATTCAATAAATGAAAGAATGAGATAGTTGACCTATCAGTCAATGAATCAAAGAATGAGACTCACTTGGCCACTTAATCATCTAATCAAAAAATGAGAATCAGTTAACCTCCCATTTAGTGAATCAAAGAATGTGAATCACCTGACCCATCAAACAAGAATTGACCGACCACTCAAGCAAGGAATGAGAATCAACAAACCATTCAATTCGAATGAAATAAAGAAAACGACATCTCAGTCACTGATTCAATGAAGGAAGACTGGATGACCCTTGGATCAACTCATCAATGAGTGAGACTCAGCATACGACTTTGTCAATCAAATTAAGTAATGAGATTAGCTAATCACACAGTGAACACATTTGAGAATAGGAATTAGCTGTCCACACACATAATGAAAACCAGACAATCACTCAACCAATTAATAAAAGAATGAAAATCCGCTGACCACTCATTCTATTATTCAAATAATGAGTTTTACAAAGCCAGATCCTCTGCATAAGATCAGCTGCTGCCTTGAATTCCTGTAAGTGAAAACATCTGTTTCCATAGCACAGCAAAGTGGTGCCAAGGGCAGGGAGACTGGAGTGGGTTGTCTCTGTTGTTTCCAGGTCATGCTTTTTCAGTAAAGTTCTAACTTTTTTTGATAAACATGGTGAAACTCATTTTAGTCTTTTTTTCTAAATCAGAGAGCAAACTTTCCTGCGAGAATTAACACAAGAAATCTATTCCCTATTACTTTTGTGAATCAGGGCCACGCTCTCCATTAAAGCCTATTGTGTCATTCATAATATAATTGATTAACAAGCATCTCAACTATAGCCATCAAAGGCAATTTAGTACAGGTAAAAAGAAACAATACTATGAAGAGATGGGATCTACATCTGTCACCACACCACAGCATGCTATCCCACTTGGCAACACACTGCCACAGGGCATTCTACAGCAGGAAAAGATAAGAGTGGCACATGCTTCCTCGCAATTGGCTTGCACTAACATCTGTGCAGGTCAGTGATCTCCTCTGGAGAAGAAGGAACACAAGCACAAAACATAGAAGTACAGTTATATTAGCTGACTTGCAAAAAAAAACCCTTCATCATTCATGTTCATATTCTACTGTCTCAGTCATAGTTTTATTTTCAGTTGCTATACATAAAAAAGTGAATAGAAATATATGTAATGGTTTTATTTAGAAGAAACTGCCATGGTTTAAAACTAAATAACAATGCATGTTGCTTGATTGGTATGTCAGTGGGTGAGAATAAAGGTTTGTGCATTGGGTGGTGGACTGCACAGTCTGACCCTGTCCCATGTCTTTCACCTCACTCACTTTGGGCGTCTGAGCTGTGGTGTGAACAGGGTATTCCAGTACACATTGGCAGTTGGAGGGCAAAGCAGGGCTCCTTGACAGATATTATTGTCCCCCTCCATGAACAAGCGACTGACCCTAGTACCACATAGACTTTTGTCATTCACCGTGGGAGTGGAGCACAAAGCCTGTTTAACTCTAAATCAGGACCCATAACTCTTGATATCGATGACACTTTGTGTTCTGCTGTAGTATGCTGCTGTGATGGCCAAGAACTGTTTGCCATTCTGTCACTGGGTGTGCAAGCCAGGAAGCAGCCTCTAGCTTTCTGTGAGTTCTCAGGGTGCACAGGTGCCAGTAAATGTTATCCTGCTGACTACGGATCACTTATAGTAATTCTTAATGGCAAGGGCTACTATAGTGACCTATAGGCTTGCACTTACATGTTCACACTTTTAATGTACTGCATACCGCCTCCTGGGATTAAGAGGCATATCTCACAGGTGACTGACATATACAAAATGCAGGAAATTTATCGACCTAGCTACTCATGGTGAGGGCAGAGTTGAGTTGAGCAATAGGCGCTGTGCCTGCCGTATGCATATGGCTGAGATACCCGCCACCCCCTCTCAACACAATCCCCAAGGATGGGAATACGGAAACATTTCTGAACTTTTGGAAGGCGGGAGGGAGTTACCCTCCCGGCCGTATTTATTAAAATATGAAACAAAATTAAAACATTAAAATAACAGTTTCATATCATGTACAATTTCATTTCCACATTACGATGTTTTGGCTGACCTTAACACATTTCTAATACAAAGGTTCTCCTAGCCGATACTAACATCCTACAAATACATTTTCACATTGAAATTGTACATCCTAACGTTAAGGGCCAACGGCAAGGTCGTAACCGGTGTCAGATCCCTAAACCAGAACTCCCCCCTCACTTGTGAGGGGCTCCTCATGTGCACATACCAATTTCCCTTTTCTTGATGGGGGCCCCAATTAACTCGACGCCATTTTTATGGTCGTCCGAGGACTCGTGTGAGGTGTCTAGAAGGTAGCGTAGACCCCCCTCCCCACCCCACACAACTTACCACATCTGCCGTCGCAGATGTCCTGGCCCCGGGAAATTCCCAGGAGGGGCCCGTAGCCCCTCCTATCCAAGGAGGGGCCTTGACCGCCTTCCCTTTCCTTTCGGCGTCCCATCCTTAGAAGGGACCGCCTCCCCGTTGAGGGGCCAATGGCCACCTCCCCCCGGGCGCTCCCATCCGTAATGGGTGACGCGCCCCCCTAGGGATCTTCCAATTACTGCTCACCGATCATGACCTTACCGCCCGACCAAATAATAAATACGACACACTAAACTAGAGAGAATAACTACTAAAGAGGAAAAGGACAAAAGATGCTCAAAGTATGAACTGTCGCAACATCACTGATCAACTCTGGTGCAAATACTTTTATTCGATAAAGCATACTGTAAAGAATTATCCACTTTATTGCATAATGAATCACATCTTTATTCAGAGCAACCTGTAAGAAAATTGAGTTACCACGTCAAAACTTTATTTCAAAACCACTTGCTGTCCTCAGGGGCTGGTGGGTGGGTCAAAATTGGCTCTTCGTTCCGTCTCGATCTCACGTGCAGCGGGGAGGTGCAGCTTCAGAGCACGGGAACAAGAGGATGCTACCTTGGCTTGTCGCTCCTTTTATCCTTCTTCGGGCGGGCGTAAACCCGCCTCCGCCCGCCTCCGGGGGCGTGGCTGGCGGCTTCAGTGTCTAGGACAACCCACTCTTGGGCGGGAAAAAACGCGCCCCGGCTACGCCGCTTTGGGCATACCAGCCGAGACTCGCCTCCCGCCCAAGATGGCTTCCCGGGGGGATCGGGGTACTCCACCATACGTTCGGGGGGACCGAGTGGTCGCCCCTTTCCATATGGCTGAGATACCCGCCACCCCCTCTCAACACAATCCCCAAGGATGGGAATACGGAAACATTTCTGAACTTTTGGAAGGCGGGAGGGAGTTACCCTCCCGGCCGTATTTATTAAAATATGAAACAAAATTAAAACATTAAAATAACAGTTTCATATCATGTACAATTTCGTTTCCACATTACGATGTTTTGGCTGACCTTAACACATTTCTAATACAAAGGTTCTCCTAGCCGATACTAACATCCTACAAATACATTTTCACATTGAAATTGTACATCCTAACGTTAAGGGCCAACGGCAAGGTCGTAACCGGTGTCAGATCCCTAAACCAGAACTCCCCCCTCACTTGTGAGGGGCTCCTCATGTGCACATACCAATTTCCCTTTTCTTGACGGGGGCCCCAATTAACTCGACGCCATTTTTATGGTCGTCCGAGGACTCGTGTGACGTGTCTAGAAGGTAGCGTAGACCCCCCTCCCCACCCCACACAACTTACCACATCTGCCGTCGCAGATGTCCTGGCCCCGGGAAATTCCCAGGAGGGGCCCGTAGCCCCTCCTATCCAGGGAGGGGCCTCGACCGCCTTCCCTTTCCTTTCGGCGTCCCATCCTTAGAAGGGACCGCCTCCCCGTTGAGGGGCCAATGGCCACCTCCCCCCGGGCGCTCCCATCCATAATGGGTGACGCCCCCCCCTAGGGATCTTCCAATTACTGCTCACCGATCATGACCTAACCGCCACAGGCCGGATAGTTGACCGGCTATCCGGACCCCCCACAAAACTCCTACCTAAAGGTCATGCTGTAAACTCTTTAACCAGGCTACGAGGTCTCCTATGAGTAAAGAATTCCCCACCCGGGACAAATGGACCCCATCCTCTAGATACATACTGTCCCCCCTGATACAACCATGAGGAATCGAATGCAATGTACTTGTACGGAACAGTCTAGCCAACTTGTTATTTACCTTCTTCACCGAATGATTTATAGCAGACACAGAATTCGCCCCCGCCACACCTTTCGTGGAATCATATGGGACCATGCGATCGTGCACCCTGGAACCCTTCTCGCCAACCAACTTACTGTGGATAGTATTGCCTCGAGAAGTAGTCGTCTACCAGTGGTCACCAAATCATTGCCCCCAAGATGCACTATGATTATAGATGGCGGTGACCTTGTCCGCCCTAACAAACCCTCGAAAAAAGGTTGAAACTGGTCAATACAGAGCCCGCCCCTTCCGTAGAAGGTCACCCTGTACTCGTATTCCCCAGCCATGTGAATCATGTCACCTGCTTTGAATACGTCCGCGACACGCCTCACGTATGAGTGGCCCACGACCCACACCACTTTTTCCTCAGCCGGTGATCTTTGACCGCTGGTTCCCAGGTGTCGGGTCGACTGCACAGTCCGCCCCGCCTCGTAAGCTTGCGAAACTGTAAACCAAACAAAAACAAGAAGCGTGAGTACATGATTACAGCTTCACAACATGTGCAACCGCACATACCTTTTGTAACAATTCGAGGACCAACGCCCCAATTGTTTCACTTTTTCCACACTCAGACCCCTGGCTGTAGCCTCTGTAGCAGCCCCTATCCGGAAGGAATGGGTCCCAAACTCGCCCGGGTTCAAGCCCGCGGCCGAAATTGCCATTGCAAGCACCCGCTGGAACTGAAACCTCGTCAGTGGGGTGGCATCAGTGTCTCAACAAGGTCCCAAATATTCCTCAACGCATACGACGGGGCACATGGGAGATCCGGGAATCCGATGGACTACTACGCTGTCCCCGATCGCACCCTGATCGGTCTTGGACCTGGCAAACGAGACAATCATTGTCTCCCCCTTAACTTGAATGTGCTCTCGGCACAGTCCCCCCCCCGTATCCTGCTTGTTCTTTGCCACCAGTTCGCTTACCCGCATAGCCCCATGGAATGCTAATGCAAAAGCGGCCCGGAATAACACTGTTTCAGACTGGGATGAACATGTCGCAGGGAGTACGGAAAATAACAGGGCCAACCTCTCCAGACCTATCGGGTGCCTTTCATCTACTCTGCAACCCTCAAGGCGTTGCCACCCACGCAGCGCTTTCTGTACTACGAAAGATGCTGTAGGGTCCTGGATACCATGAGCCCGTGCCATGAAGGAAATGGCGGCCCGATGCCTCTGGGCCGTGGTTACCGATTTGCCTGCCTGATGTAATGACAGCAAAAACTTTACGACAAACTCTTCCTGGCCCCAAAGCTCCCCCCTAGCAGAACCCAAAAAGGACCAATAGGAACGGAACGCCCCTTCATATGCCTTCCTTGTCGTGGGTGCTAAACTCTCTCCCACGAGGTTTTGTAGTTCGGGGCACCGAGAGACCAGAGAGCTTCGGGAAATGGTGCCACCACCGGGTCCACTGTGGGCAGAAAACCCCAGAAGGCCTGCATACGGAAACGAGAAAGCGCATCAGCAGCCTGATTCAGCACTCCTGGCACATGTCTCGCCCTAAAGAGCACGTTCAATTGCATACATAGTAAAACAATTTCCTTGAGCAATCTCAGAATCCATTTGCATCGTGCTGCCTGACTATTGATACACTCAACCACGGTCATGTTATCAGACCAGAACACCACAGAGTGATCCCGAAACCCCTCAGGCCATGTTTTCAAGGCCACCAGAATAGGGAACAGTTCGAGAAAAGCAATGTTACTTGTCAGCCCACACTCGTGCCACCATGACGGCCACGTTTGAGCCCACCAATGATTACCGAATATGGCGCCAAAGCCTATACTCCCCGCCGAATCTGTCCACAGTCCCCGGAGGACACCGCCGGCTTGTTCCAGACAACCCGACCATTGAAATCCGCCAGGAATGCCAACCAAATGCGCATGTCCTGGCGAATCTCTGCCGAGAGCCTCGTGCGGTGGTGCCCCTCTTTAAGACCGACCATGGCTTGTGCAATCGAGCGGGAAAAAGGGCGGGCCATTGGCATTACTCTAAGGGCAAAATTCAACTGACCCACAGTCTGCTGCAATTGATGCAAGTTCACCTTGGTCTCCCGAATACATGTTTCAAGGGAGGCCCCGAATTTCCTCACCTTTTCTTTGGGCAACCGGAAGCAACCTTCTTCATCGAAAGATGCGTACCGCACCAAACACACCTCCGGGTCTATCGCATCATTCACCGAAAGACCTCTCGGGGCTGACAAGTTATGTATCAATCTAAACTCACCCGGGTCCTTCTTGGGGACCACTCCCAAGGGTGAACAAACAAAATTAGCAACCGGTGGCATGTCGAATGGTCCGGCAACCCGACCCCGGGTCACCTCTTTCCCAATCTTCGCTTGTACCACCGCCGTATTCTGCAGGACCGACAGTTGGTTCCTACAATGTGCTTTACCCTGAAAATTCCCCACTGGGATGCGGAAACCATACGAAAAACCGTCTCGCAACACCCCAGCGGAGACATGATCCGGGTATTCATTGAGCCAAGGAATCATTGCCATGGTATCAACCGGGGTAGGTAAAGGCGCCCCTCGGACTATTTCAGACCTGTTTAGCGCTTCCCCTACTTCCGTTATCACCCGTTTTGGCTCTGCACATGGTCTCGGGATGCGAGGACTGTCCACACCCCCCACAGTTGTGCCTAAACTTGCATGACCCCTGGGGCCTTGTACACTTTCCCCTGTTAAAATTCCAGCAGATCCCTTTTTTGCCTGTATTGCCATTCGACCTTGAGTGATGCTCGTTACTTGAACCCGCCCGAAAGGGCGCCCCAGATGAATGGCGGGAAAACTCGCCCCCATTTCCCCCCAACAATGGTGCCTTTAACATGCCTGATTTCTCCATTTTTTGCCAGGAAATGGAGTCGTAACAATCCCACGTCAGAGATGTGTCGAACTCCTTGGCCTTATGAAAAACATTATCATAACAAAACCACTGATTGCCCTCATATGTCTGAGAAAACTCCATAATACGTGTCTGGTACACGGGTAACTCGGCCAACAGTTCAGGCCTCCGTTCCCCCATAATTGAAGTGAATATGCCAAATGCTCTGCCCCAATTACCTATGGTCTCATCGACTCTAAAAGCGGCCATCTTGGCGCGCCAAACACTCGGGTGCATAAACTCTTTTTGAACCTTCACGTGCTCAATCTCGTAATGATCAGTTAGCAAAGAAAACATGTTTACATATTTCTCAGCCCATATCCTCTCCTTGATTTCAATCCGAATATGCTGAGCCACTTTCTCCCTTCTAGAGGGTACGGACCCCTCCCCCGCAATCGGCAGTAGCTGCTTACCTGAACTAGAAGCTGTAACCGTAGTCGCTGCCGAACTCATGGCTGCCACGGGTTGACCCACTGGAGCCTGCGGGGGAACAAAAGGACATGGTGCCTTTGCAGCCTCTCTTGATTGCCGCAACTGCCTCATTACTGCCCTGGCGTCATCTGCCGTGGCCCCCTCACTCTCTTTCCCCAACCACGCTGCCAGCTGTGCAGCCAACTCGGGAGGCATATCCTCCCCGTTCACAGGGGTGACTACTACGGGAATTTGTTGCCCCTCCTTCGGGAACGGGATCGGCGCCTCAGTCGGTGTATCAGGGAGCGCCGGCGGCGCCTCGGGAACCGGGGTCTCTCCCCCAGCTGCTCCCTTCTTGGCCCTTGTACCTCTCCCGTTAGGGACTACTCCCGGCAATGCTGGTCCGACGACTCGCTTAGGGCCCCCTACACCGTTCATTGCCGCCATCTGTTTCTTCATCTCGGCCATGTCTTTCACGAGCATGCGGAGCATCTGATCGGTACCGACCCGCTTTCCGACCTTCTTGCCCGGCATTCTCCAACGCCGAGAAACCCCGTCAGCTGGCAAGAATTATTGTGGCGGCTTATAAAATGGTTGGCCGCACTTCTAAGGGTTTAAAAGCTTTTTCTGAAAAAGAGAAGAAGCAGCCCCAGGGACAGTCTTCGGAAACGGGTGGACAACTCAAGTCCAAAAAACAAAATTGGCCTAAAAAGCAGAATCAGGGTAAGCGACAACAACAGCAGACACAGGTTTCTGGTCCTACGCCTTCGCAGCCTGCGCAGTCAGATCGAGTTTATGATTTGCGCGATCGCGCGACAATTAAATCGCCTGAGAGATTTCAGGCTTCTGACCAACGCTCTCCTCGTTCCTTTCAGGACTCATCGGCTCCGTCAACCGGTGGTGGAGGGGGCGGCAGGGGCAGGGGTGGCCAGCAAGGACGTGGCCAGCCCCGCACGCGAAGTGAAGGGAATCAGCGGGACGACTCTACGCCAAAGAGACCGCAGTTTGCCAAGAAGAAAGTCGCAGCCTTAACGGCGCATCGATATGCCCCAGATAGTGAGAACGCGGCTTCGGAATCTGACGTGGGCTCTGACCTTGCTGGACAGCGCGGCGGAGATTACCATAGTGAGAGAGGCCCTAAGTCCACTGTTGAAGGTGACAGCGACTGACACTTATGTTGTAATCGAAACAGCTGATACACATGTTGCTCCCCCTGAAAGACTTTTTGAAATTGTCCTGTTAATTGAAGGTGACATGCAGCGAACAGTAAAAGGGGTATTTTGGGAAAATCTTTCGTCTACGTATGACATTTTGCTTTCGGAGGCTGACTGGCCCCCACCTTTTGTTCTCGCAGCTCCGCGAGGGGAGGAGGTGATCCTCCCCAGTTTCGCGCACACTGTATCGAGAGTGGAAGCGCTGCATTTTGCAGAAGAGTGGGCTCTGGCGCTTGCGCCGGCTGTGTACCGAAATCAGTGTGGCTGGGATAAATTGTCCCCTAGCCATGAGATTCCTTTACGGTCACAGCCGCAGCCTCAACCTCAGTATCCCATACGGCGTGAAGCTAAAGCTTCTGTCGCGGCTATCCTTGAACAATTGGAATATCAAGGTGTAATTGAAACGTGTGTGTCACCAATGAATAACCCCCTTTTTACTGTGAACAAGCCGGACGGCTCATATCGTCTGGTTTTGGATTACCGGCATTTGAACTCGCATTGCCGTAACTGTGCAGTACAGAATACTCACGGCTCTGCCCTAGTGAATAGTTTTGAGCGTAAACGGTTTAAAACCACGCTTGACATTTCCAATGGTTTTTATGCACACCGATTAGATGGTCTTAGTTCCCAATGGACCAGTTTTACGTGCGGCGGCGTACAAAAAATGTTTGAACGACTCCCAATGGGATATAAGAATAGTCCTGGAGTGTTTTCCGCCCGCATAGTCTCTCTATTGGAGAGCTTCGATCCAGTTGCTTGTTCTTATGTGGATGACATTTATCTCACAGACGACGAACTTTGGGAGCATCTGTGTCGAGTAAACAGCATAATTTGTAACTTTGCAGACTTGGGTTACAAGTTTAACTTTGCAAAATCACACATTGCGGAGTACACAGTGTTGTTTCTAGGTTATGAACTTAACCATGAAGGAAAGGGATTGGCTCCTCACTTCCTGGAGAAGTGCGCGCAGTTGCGCTCTCCGACAACGCTGAAAAAATTACAGTCTTTACTGGGTTTTTTAAATTTCGGGAGGACATACATTCCGGAATATGCCCAGCGTATCAAGCCTTTATATGCCTTGGTACAACCATCTTTTTCCAAATCATGCTGGCTGCCTGAGCATTCAGCCATTCTGCAGTCTTTGCAGGCTGATTTGCTCACTTCTGACTACTTACAGACCCGTGATAACCAGACCAACCTGGTGATAAGAATTATCCCTGGGACGGTGGGTTTCACGTACCTGACTTTTAATGAGGGGGATACTGTACCTATTGCTTACAAGTCACACTTGTACACTTCGGCTGAACTGCGTTTTTCCACTGTGGAGAAAGTTTTAACGGCTGTGCAGATGGCAATTCTTAAGGAACGTGCCCTGTCGCAGGGAAAGCGCATGTTGGTGGTTACCCCCTGTCCTGCCTTGGAGGCGGTCACGAAAGCCAGTGTTCCGAATTCTAAAGCTTTGCACCCTCGGTGGATTCAGTGGGCTACATCCTTGACATCTCAGGATGTCACGTTTATTTTTGATGCCGCTTTACGGTTGCAGGAGTATTTACAGTATGAATTTGTTCATCCTGCTCCTTTAGCAATGCGGCCGTTGGAGGATTTCCATTGTATCATTTACACGGATGGTTCGGCGCAGGTTGCGCATGGCTCTAAACATGCCTACGTTTCCGCTTGCGCCATTGTAGTCGGTGCCATGGTGAACGATGAGTTCAAGTCCAGTGTTGTGCACACGCAAACACTAGGGGACTGCACCGCACAATTAGCTGAGCTTCGTGCTCTTATGCTCGCATTGGAGTACGCTGATCCTTGTGTGACGACTTTAATCGTAAGTGATTCTTACTACTGTGTCCAGTCTTACAATGAGAACTTGTTCTTTTGGATTCAGAATGATTTTCGTGATTCCAAGGGTAGCACAATAAAACATAAAATGATCTGGGTCCGAGTGGCGGAACTTAAAGAGAAACTGCCGCTCGTGTTTGTGATTCATACTCTTGGCCACCAGCGCGTGGGGGTCCACGCTGTTGGCAACTCGCTTGCTGATGAAGCAGCGAAGTCAGCGGTATCAAAATACTTAGTTGCAGCAGTCACGAGGTCCAAAAGCAAAATAGATGATGACATCTTGGCGGCTGTTGCTGCCACGGAGAAGGGAGGTAAATATCCTGCGGGGTTCCCTTCGAAGTACACATACCACTTAAGTCCCGATAAGGTTCCTTATGTGAAAATTCCTGAAGTTGGAGAGCGTCTAGTTCCCAACTCGGATCGCAGAGCTTCTCTGATTACAGCGGCTCATGAAGGTGTGGCGTCTGCGCATGCGGGCGTCTCAGCCACTGTATCTCAGCTACAACAGAGGTTCTGGTTGCGGGGACTGTACAAACAGACGCGGGATTATGTCCCTATGTGTGACATTTGTCAGCAGATCAAGCCTTCTACTGCTGCGCGTCCGCCTCAGACACAGTTGTACATCTCTAATAAACCACTTGGTTGTGTTTATTTGGATCACTGCGGTCCTTTTTCTTCTGATACTGCGTATAAATACATCTTAGTAGCAGTTGACTCATGCACACGCTTTGTATGGGTATGGCCGCATCGAAGCGCTGATTCGCGAACTTGCGTGTCTTTGTGGGAATCTTTGCTTGTGGTGCTTTCCATTCGGACCAGGGTCCGGCTTTCGCCTCTAAGGCGTATAAGGATGCTATGGTTTCGTTGGGAGTACAGGTGAAGTTTTCAAGTCCCTACAGGCCTGAGGGCAATTCTGTAGTAGAAAGAATGAACCGCGACTTAAAGCAATCTTTGACAGCCCGTGTTATAGGCACTAGTAGAAACTGGCTGACCCACCTCTATGGCGTGCAGCGTGCGCTTAATAATCTCCCTAGAAGGTCTCTGGGTGGGCGGACCCCATACGAAATGCTCTTTGGTATCAAGATGTACGTCCCTGACCTCGATGGTGCAGACTGCCAGGACCAGGCCGCGGCCTTTGACGTAGATGAACATTGCAATGTTTTACAGGATCTACAAAAGACCAGAGGCAGTCTTGCAAAGGAACACTTGCCCTCCACGTCGGATGATGCGTTGCAGATCCCGGTAGTTGGCTGGCTACCCCAAGTTGGAGAACTGGTTCGAGAGAAGATCGATAACAAGAAAGAGTTTGGTCCCTCATATCGTGCACCAGTTCGGGTTCTTGGAGTGAAGGGCACAAGAACAGTCATTTTACCACCACTTCCAGGTCGTAAAGAAAACAGATTTATTTCTATTGACAATGTCAAGACACACAGGGTGGCCGATTCTTCATAGCATGACACCGGCTGTATCCTGTCCTTCCATGGTGAGGCACTCTGTGCTGGCTATTACATCTGGTGCAGATCAGGAGGTGTCCCTCGAGATGCCTGCCATATCCAGTCCTTTATTAAATACTATTCCTGTTACTAACATTGATGAGGTGACCTATGCAGATCCTGCTGCTTTATCTATGTCCGATTTACAAGCTCGTTTGGCTAACCAATCCAGATTCTCTTTTGACTCTGATTCGGAACTTTCAAAGAAACCATCGACTATTGCAAAATATGCCACGTTGTTTAAAAAACATTTTTTAATTCCACCTTGGACATACATTTGGCTGATACTATTTTCATTTTATCTTTTTATGTCAATTGGTTTTGTGTTTTATTTTTTCCGCCTGATCGATGGCCATTATGTGAAAGAAAGAACAGGAATTCGGTACCTTAATGGAACATTGGCCCCTCTTTCCTCCTCACATTCAGCACAAAGACTAAAGAGAGACTTACATTCAGTAGAAATTACTGCTTGGCCTGTCCTTGATGGGATTGTGTGGGATGCGGTTAGGTTTCAGATACATGGCCCCACAGAAGTTATTAATGTTCCTAATGTGCTTAGAGTAAACATGGGAGATGTAATTCAGCAAAATATTCGTTCTGATGATTGGGATCTTCAGGCAGTAGAATCTTTATTCTCTGATTTGAAATATTATGCGGCCTTTGATGCTGAGGATTTGTACTTGGATTCTGTTAATTATGGTGATTTGTTTTGTTATCAACATTATGGGAATCATTTCTTACACAAAACAAGTTCCGGGAGGGTTCCGGTGAACTACACACAGTGGGAACATTGTCCTGCGCCTTTGCAAGGGAGCTCGAGTACATTTCTGGGAAAATACTCATATTTTACAGATTTTAATCAATCAAATCCTGAGTCGTTTTATTTTAAAGTAAAACAGAAGTTCATGTCCAAAGTCAGACTTACCGATACAAAATTGCTGTATTCAAAGTCCTTTCTAGACAGGTTAGCTGTAGATGGCTATGAGTTATGGAAGGAAGCTATTGACCTTAAATCGGTTTGGGGTACCAAAGATTGGCAGGTACAAGGCACTGAGGCTTTGCATCGTGCATGTCTCATCCCGAATCACATATTGTTTTTAAATTTTACTATTTCCCAGACAACATGTTTTGGATTGGCTACATCTAAAAAATTAAACGAACCGACCATCCCTGATTTGGAAGAATATTCAGGTTGGAATAATTTCACCACATTGTCCATCAGTGAGATGCGAGACCTATTGCACAATTCCTCCTTTAATATTTCCAGTTTTGATCCGGAGGGGTGGCTTTTATGGCAAAAAAGCTCTGATTCTTGCCAACGTCATTTTTTGGGTTTGGCTGAAGGTTTTAAACACATCAGGCCAGATCCCCGTTTTTATACAGATCACACGGTTACTACTTATTCAGTAGGCAAATTGTGTCAGAACTGGTTACAACATTCCACTTTGGCTGCAGTAAAACTGCATCTGTCACGTTTGAATGAAAATATAGAGCTGAATGATTTTATAAAAGGCCCGGTTCGGGGTAGATCTAAACGCTTTCTTTATGCTGTATACAATGAAATTTGGAAATTTTCACAAGTTGAGGCAGCTAAACGCCTGAGGGCTATTGATCAAGCAAATTTGGAAAAAGTGCTTGCAGTGGTCGATAACAGTATTAACATGCTTTCTTCCAGGATTTACACATTGGATAATATTGTTTCTTCTGTTGTTGATATTGTACATGATGAAGTGTCCACGTTATACCATGGTCAAAATCAATTGCGTTCTGTAATGCAGTTTGCCTGGACCCTACAGACACTTAAGGCTGGTCGAGTTCCCTGGACCTCATTGAACGTTTCATCCCTTTTCGCCCCTTTTAATCTGACTGAAAAACAGCGCATGCTTTCAATGCGTGATGCTTCATTTTCTATGTTACATATTGAGAAGCTAGAATCCTTGCCTTTCTCTGTTGCTGAAACCACTACTGCCACGTGGCTTATTCATGGATTAATTACATTACCATTTCCCTTATATAAATTTACTAACTGTATGCGGTATATTGCTATAGGACGATATGAACCACTAGGCAATGCATTCCTACATGAGGCATGGTCATTACCATACACATACAGATGTCTGAAGGATGGAAAAGAAGTGAATCGTAATGGTGAGGAATGCACACAGTCACCTGACCATTCATTAATATGCAGACACATTCAGTTACACGGTTCTTGTAATCAGGACCGCCCAAATTTAGCATGTGTTTTAAAAGGCACGCCAGTTCCAGCAGTGGTTCCCACATTTACATTATTGGCTAATGGTAGTTATTTGCTTTTAAACAACGAGTTATGTTGTGGGTTATTAATTGGTGTGGCTTATGTGGTAACTGTATCAGAGCGTGTGGTGTGTTGCAAGAATGTTCTATACCCACCCACGCATGGTTCTTCAGATGTCTCCATCTGGCCACGGATTCCAACCTTGGAAGCAAAATTCAATGGTTTAAGCAGAATAAGGGCCCTTTTGTCTCAAAAACAAGTGACCCTGAGTTCGGCCCGGGAAACTTATGTCCTTCACATAGCTAACACCCGCACAGAGGTGCAGGCGCTTTTAAATACTGATTTGCCGTTTCATTTCTGTGAGCTGGTGCACCAGATTTTTAATGCTTCTTCAACGACTGGGCTTGCACATTTTTTTAAATTAGTAAGCAGTGGCCTCGTGACTACGTTTGAAAAAGTTTTTGGTATCATTCCCACGTTTTTCCACACTATTTTTTCGAGTTTGTTTGGTGGACTACCTGTGTTGCTGGCTGTAGCCGCAGGCATTCTGTTGGTGTTTTTCTTCATAAAACATGGATGCCCATCCTGCGCAAGACGCCGTTCGACGCCTCCTGACACTGTGCCGTAATCGGATGCTCAATTACTATGGAACATTGCCGCTTGCAGCATTAAGCACGGCCTATAGATTGTCATTTCGGTTCACCGACTTCACGTGTGTCCAACCTGTGTTTCACTGCCTGAGCTGCGAGTTCGATTGGGCCATTGATTTGTGCCTATGCTTGAGGACTGCTCCTGACGTCGATTTTGATCAGCTAATGCGTCCCGTGGTGGCTCACGAGCTGATCTGTTCTGGCGAAAGAGTTATGGCCTTGGCAGCGATAAATGGAGTTCTGGGCCAATGGGCGATCTCTGCAGCGGCGGATGCCTTTCTGACACACAGCGATCTGGTGAACCCACCGAGTTGTCCTCTGACGTTACAGGAGGATCCGATGCTGGAGGAGCACGTATGTTCTTTCCCATTGCTGAATTGGATTGCTGAACTATTTTCGGATGATGGCAGTGATTTCATACTGGAGGCTGTTGCAACTTTCTTTGCATATACTTTCCAATCATGACATGCCTGTGAGGAGTGCTTTGTTGTGAAATATGACTTTCCCCTCGCTGAATTGGAGGGATGGACTGTGTTCAGCTGATGGAGAGTTCAATCACGTGATGTCGCTGAGGATAACGTCAATGTGGCACATGACTTTGGATATCGGATAAGTGCCTTGTTTTTTCTCTTACAGACATTTGAATTGATGCGGCCTGGTCCTACATTTCATATTTTTGAGACCTGGCGGATAACTTTTGGTTCGAAGGTTTTGTTTTTATTTTTAGACTTGAGGCCACTGTAGGCATTCATACATATTCATTCATACACATTTTTAGCTTATTTTAGCTCAAGATTATTGAACTTTGCTTTCAATTTTTGTATCTGATTTAGTATTGCCTTTTCCCTTATGTTTGACGGTGCTCGGACCAATGGGGGGGTGTCATATGGATACTTCGTTACATATATTGCGTTAAGTTAGCATGAGTGCATTACATGTTTAAACAGCCTTTTTTCCTTCGGCTTCAGTTTTGCACACGACACATACTTGTTGTTGTCGCTTTCACCCTAGAAGCGGTGAGGTGGTTTATTTGAGAATAATATGTTATTTCTATGCTATCAGCTTTGCTTGGTACAACTGTCTGCACACTGAGAGCTGCACACTCTAAGATTAACCTAACACAAGGTTGCTGGGAGGCTTGATCCTCGCACCACATTAGACATAACACAAATAATGTTGATGCCAACATTTTGGGCTCTACGCGGGTTTAAGATAGAGTTACACGGAATGAACGTAGACACTTGGTGCTGCGCATGAAGAGAGCTGGTAGCTGTTGATGTGATCTGCTCCTACTGACATTGAGAGGTATGGGGCCGCCCTGCTAAAGCCCGAATGAGACCTTCTTAGATATAAAATAATATGCTAGATAGGGTGCGCGAAATATAGGTGATATAGATTTCTATAGATTTTGCATTATAACATGCTAGCACCTTTTGCTTACTATGGATTAGTGACTATGCTGCTGACTCTGATTTTTATAATCTGCATTTTGGTATTATACAAGATACTGCGTTTGAGAACTTTGCATTGAATAATAAATATTTCAAACTTGCACTTGTGTTCTTTGACTCTCAGTTTTGGTTTGAAATGATTATATAACGAAAGAGTGTTCATGTGTTCCACGATTCCTGAGGTATTCTAAAGATCATGTTCTGGTTTGTCTAAGACATGGATCATTCCATAATGATCCATGAGACACTGTAGCTAGCTAGGTAAGGGGATTTCTGACACTGAGATGAGTTTTGGATCATCCTAACTCACTGAGGTTCTAGATCTCTATGCACAGTTCTGTGGGAGAACGGAAACCCTGCTACACCTCCACCTATCTTCTCTGTGTTAGATGAGATTTCCTGCCACAGACACCACGGTGTTTGTCCTTGGCCTTCGATGTTATCACACTTGGTCACACACATACCTAAAAACTAATTTGAAGCACGTAAGCCACAGCCATTACAACGCATGTCCGTCACCACAAAGCCATTATCATGCTTATGCCTTTATCATGGGTGGTAAATGTATACTAGTTGTAAAAGCATGCGTGGTAAAGCGATATGCGTGGTAATGGCTTTGTGGTGATGATCATGTGTGCTTATGACCGCGTTGTAATGGCTGTTTTCCCTCAATGGACACTGCAGCAACTGGGTCTGGGCATCGTGGACTCCAGGGCACTTGGCGGAGGGCCACGCAGCCCCTCTCATACAATATAGAAATCTTTGGGGGGGGTGATTGTTTCCGTGGTTTGAAGGGCGTTTATGAGGCCCACACACTTAATTTTGTAGGGGGGTAGGTTTGCATGGGAAAATGTTGCAAGAGGTTTGTAAATGTGGTACACATTGCTTTGTTTTACTTTGATTTCTTTTCTATGTTGTAGTCCATCCAGAGAAAATATAACTTATTGTACAGTCAGTACTTTTCAACCCTACTCTTGAACATCTTACTATAGTACTTCAAATTATAAATATTATTTTTATTGTGGACCGTCACCCCCCTCCCCCCAAAAAAAGATGGATGTAGTTTTTTTAATTAACTTTTATTAAAACAATAATAACTGTAAACGTAACTTAATAATAACAATATAATAAATAAGTACAAAAATAACTTTAATAAAACATTATAAACACATTGTGATGTGGACTCCAAATGAAGTACAATAGGTAATCTGCAAAACAAAAAAGAAAATTAGAGTTTAAATTATGTAGATGTGAGTAAATGAGGTGAAACATAACAAGTCATGGGAACACTATGATTTTACGTGTGCAGTGTGTCTGGTACATTTAACTTCTGTTATAGTCCCGCGTTCAAGTAGTGTCTATATGGAAGTGCCTACTGCGTTACTGACACAAAAGTGGTACAACGGGATTGTAAATACGCCGCTTTATTTTGAATGCATTTAATTGTAGGAATTGTTTATCTAAGCCGCTGTGCTTACCTTGTATAAACATTGCAGCTATCAGAGTTCACAACTTCAATTGCACTCTGTTTGTATACGTCAAAGTATATTCAATAATTTGCGGACAATTCCATTGCTAATGCTCGATATGCCGTGATTGCTCCTGAAGGATGTTTGGTGAAGCAAACAAAAGGACATTTGTTTAATAGCCGAAAACTGAATTGCGAAACTCCTCCCAAAAGTGAATTTTAATGTGAGTTCTTAATATTGCGTACCTAGACTGTTGCACCCCATTGACTCGCAGAGTCTGGAGTTGAGAGTGTTTTTTGAAAAGTGAGACGCAGATTTACAAGCTCCTTGAGCCATTTTTCCCATGTTAAAAGTGACACAAAAGTGGCACAATAAGCTTGTAGATCTTTTCCTCAGACTGTTGTAACCTATCTATTGTCACTGCTCTGTGGTAATTATACATTTCTACAAAGTAAGCTGCTGCACACTACCGACTCTCTCCTTTCACAGATAATTTGTTGTTGTTTCGGAAACAAGTTTCTAGTGCCATAGACATGATTAAAAGAGGGTGATCTACGTCTTGAAACAGGCTTCACTGTAGCCAAGAGAGTTCACCACTTAAACTAAGGTAAGGTTTTATATGGCACTGTGGAGACAGCAGCGTCCATAACTGTAAAAAAGAAAAAAAAAAAACGATGTGAAAGAGAGTAAGACAAAGATGTGAAAGACAGTAAGAAAGAGAGAGATAAAAGGACATTAAAATGTGGAAGAGACTCAGACGATGGGTTGGGGGCTGATGCCCCATTAGCCTATTGGGAATTACGCGCCTGCTGCATACTACATAATCTCTCCTTTGACAGATAACTTGTCGTTGTTTCGGAAACAAGCTTTACGTTCAACCATATACGATCAATTAGAATAGAGGCCTGGGAAGGTCACATGAGGGAGTAATAAATATTAAAAGTCACGGGAGGATTAGAAGGGAGCAAACATGAAGAAGTGTTGTATTTCTATCTAGGACCCTAAATCGATAGTCCCGATTTATGCCCTTATGTGGTTATAACAAACTATATCCTTATAAAAGCATAAGAATCATATCCATATTTAGTAATAGCCCATGCGGTTCAAATACGGCAAGGCTACTCCCCTAGAATCCTAGAAAGCACAACGCGTTCTTTAAACAAACCAAGCCTCCAGCAGCCCGGGAAATCCCCCCTGCTTTTGTTTTGATTTGAACAAGAACTCCTGGAGTCCAGAAAGAACTGTTAGTTCTTAGTGACATCTTATGTCCAACCTTACGTCAAACCAGGCACCTTTCAGGTATAAATATACCAACAGTTGCCTTAAGCAAACACACGGTGGTTTGGAGCAGAGCGGCTATCTACTTGCCCGAGAGCCCAGCTGATGCGAAAGCCCACGGAAGCCGCCCCTCCCATTTGACGCAGTGAGAGAGACTCTGTCTTCTTCTCCAGCTGAGAAAATCCAGCTCCGGTGTTTCCAGCCACCCTTGCGGGTTGCTGGGAGATCGAGTCCTCAAGAAAGAGATACCAGACCTCCTGCATTCTATTATCAAGGTACGGAGCTGACTAAACCCTTAAGAGAATTCTTGATTCAGATTCTTGGCAAAACCAACTTAACCAACTTAACTTAAACTGCTACTTACTTACTCCTTCCCAAGTATTAGGCTTAGGTCAGGTACATCGGGGTAGGCGTAGTTAGAAGCACCAGTTGAGTACGTTAGTCAATGTTTTTATGTATGTATATATTTTATCTATTTTAAAGTATCTTATGGCTAAGAAACCATATCAATGCTTTTACAGTATTATTTCATAATACTACTTTTACTGTACGCACTTTACTTCATTATAAGTATTGCAATTGTGGCAATTCATTTCTCTTGCATGAGAAAGAAGACTGTTAAATAAATACCACATTTTATTGAAAACTCCTGTCTCTCTATTTCTCTTCACTCTGGTGAAACTAAGTATGCACGGTTGACTGAGTGAAATAGCTGCCTATTGTTTTCACAGCACTCTAGAGATACATTCTTTATTTTGAGGGAGCAAAGTTGTCATGTTTATATGGTTGTCAGAAGCTAATCCCTTCTTGTCTAAATCCGGAGAGTTAACTATTTCCTGAACATTCGAGAAAGTTTCTAGTGACCTCTGAGCTAGCTGGCAAAACTAATTAAGTCTAATATAGTTAGAAGAGACCTAGTCGACCTCAGTCCTACGTCTACACTGTTGTTTATATTATTCCAATGCGCAGAGCCTATTGGGCATATTGAAACTACACTACAGAAGCACAAAGCATGTTGCGCACTAAAATAAAGTAAAATAGAGCTGGGAGGGGCACGTGACGCAGTAAAAAAATAATACTATTATGAACGCACAATTTATATCAATACAGGCTAAATCATGTCACACACTTCAAAAATACGACACAGAAATTCTTGCACGCACAATTTATTTAAAAAAGGCCTAGGAGGGCCCTGTGACGCAGTTGGAAATATTCCGATCACCAATATACAATCAATAAGAATAGAGGCCTGGGAAGGTCACGTGAGGCAGCAATGAATATTAAAAGTTACGGGAGGATTAGAAGGGAGCAAATACGATGAAGCACAAAGCATGTTTTGCACAAAAATAAAGCAAAACAGAGCTGAGAGTGCAACGTAACGCGGTAAAAAAAAATACTATCGTGTAGGTATAATTTACAGAGGAGGCTGATGTTGTGAAGGCTTCCCTTACCTTTGCTTCTGTCGTCTCTTGTCTTGTCTTCAAAGGCTGGGGCTTTGGGTGGGCCTGGGGTGGGCTGGGTGCGGGTGCCGATGCCACTGCGCCTATGGCGCGGTGGCATCGGCACCATATATTTATATATTTATATATATATATTTATATATTTATGTATTACATATATACCATATATTTATGTATTTAATGTACATACTAAGGGTAGACATTATCTGGGATAATTATGAAAATAGTTTTTTTACACAAATCGCGGTGGAACGTCATGCATACTCGCATCGTAAGAGTACCGTAAGCCCACCGTAAGCGTACGCAAAGCTGTGTGACTTTAAAAGAAGAGATTTGATTGGTTCATAACACTTCCTATTCCAATTGTTGAAAGTTCCATCCCATTTTAATCATTCTACTTTCACTTTCTAAGAAGAAGCATCTCTTCTGAGAATCCTGTCAAATAGAAGGAAGATCACCATAATAACAGCAATGGACTCATCTTCCAGCTATTCTTCAGAGGAAGATTTAATTCCTGAAGAACCTCCAAAGAAGAAGAAAGAAGCTCTAATTTGGAAGTTTTTTACTTTTCCTGAAGGGCAAAAAAAAGGTTAATGCTCCAAAAGTAACCTGTAAAATTTGCCAAAAAATTCTTTCAAGGGGTGATCCATCTAAAAATTACTCCTATGGCACAGCAAATATGGTGCGACACGTGAAGAACTTGCACTCCAAAAACTTTGCTCGAGCTACAACACGGAGGTTGCAGGACAACCCACCAGCTACTGCACCAAACACATCAACTGCTGCAGCAGTATTGTCAGCAAGCAGTCCCCACCCACAAATTGATGCTGATTTTGGTGAAGTTAAAAATCTATGCATTTATTTCGATAAACTTTTGTGTTATGGGGAACAGTCTATCGACCTGATAAAATGCAGGAAGCAGGAGCATCGCTGTCCTCAACATTAGTTTTTTTTTTCTTTCATTCTTTTGTTCCTGTTGGACACTTTTTGGGTTCCAGTTCAATTTTATTGGTTTTAAAAAAAAAATTGTTGAAAAACCCAATAAAAATTGAAAACTAAAAACACAAAAACAACTGTTCTTTTTAGAACTACCTTCACTGGTCAAAGAAAGAACGATATTTCTATGTTAGACTATAAAAGTTTCTCAGAATGAATGTGTAGTTCATAAATGAAAGAATGAATACATTAATAGAGTATGGTGAATGTGAACGTGCAGAACTATAAGGAACTACTACAGCATAAATCTATAAGCAGTTTACATATAGTATACTGTAGTACCTCTGAAGCACTTGAATGTAACATATGCACATAAATATTTTACAAGTCTATGCTTCAATTTGCACTGCTGGTGAAACTGCCTGGATGAATTTCTATTTGTTACAGGTGTATTTACAACCCCCTTGTGCCTCTTTTACCACAGCCGATGCATCACTTTTGTGATGCACTGGTGGTGCAAAAGATGTGCCACGGTGTGTAGTATTTACAATGGGACACATCTAGAATGTGCATCACATTACAAGGCCCTGCACCAGAAGGAGGTGATATCACAGTACACAATAACTGGCATATCTCTGGGGATGTACCACTTATTGTACATCTGCTGATTAGTGTTTTGATGTAGTGAATCGATTTTTTAGAACAGTGTATAGATAAGCACATAGTGCGGTATGGTCATTACAATACTAAAACAGAAGTGTGATAGTATTTACTGGAAGTGTAAGGATACAGATTGGGGAATTGAAGATATAAATGACAAGTTTCCCGGTGCATAGAACATTACATGCATAGTCTATAGGGGTTTTCTCAGGAACTACTGACCAGATTTACACCATTTAACAAAAAGCACAATCTGCAAACTGAACCCTCCCTCTCTGCCAAATTTGGTGTAATTCCGTTACCGTACGCGCACGGTACGATTACACAGAAAACCATTGAAAAAGGAATTATATAGAATTCAATTTTAATATATTGGAGAAAAAAAATCAAAAAAATATTTAGCAATTTCGTTTTGTTATTATTTTACAATAAGAATAAGAAATATAATTTAAAAAATAAAATAAATATAAATATTTATATTAAAAATGGAAGAAATTAGTATAAAAAGAAAGAAATATAATAATTAATACATTTAAAAATTTTCATTTACAAAACCTTTGAAATTCACTGAAAAAACCAAAGGTTTCACACACGGTATAGTTAGGAATTAGCATTTTAAAAACCTTCCAAATTCCCTGAAAAAAACCTAGGTTTCACACACGTTATAGTTAGGAATTAGCATTTAAAAAACCTTGTAAATTCTTTGAAAAAACGATAGGTTTCACACATGTTATAGTTATATATATAGACACATTAACCTATAAGTCACTCCTATGGCAGGCTTTGACAATCTTGGAGGCAGAGTGCTTGGTTTTGTGTGAGAGGGTGCCCTAGAATGAGCTGAGCCCCTCTGCAGCTTTCAGAACCATCTCCTTATAGCTGTTCTATGATATAGCCAAACCTAATACCCTATTAGTGAATTATAATCCTTGTGGTTAATGCTAACTTTGGTTTGTCTCTATCAAAACATGTCATGTAAGGTGTCAAACACTTTGGAATTCTACCCCCTGCCAGTTCTGGTGGCGGGGGTAGCATTCCACCCTTCTAGAGGGAGAAGACATGTAGTTACTGGTAAACCCGGTTAAAGTTAAACAGAGCCTTAGCATCACAAAATGGATGCTGCTGCCACAGACACGGGTATGCCCTCCTGTTGCTGGATGAAACTCTGGCAGGGGAGGCCTGGACAATAGGTTTCCTGTAGAGGGAGGTGCTGCCACATCCCCGGACAGACGTTAGTCTACTGGGGCAGAGTGGGTTGCATTCAGTGAATGATTTTCAGACACTGCCTAGGGCACACTATGTGCTCCATGCATTTCCCAGTTTAAACCGGTTCCTGGGGCACTCAGCCCCAGCTCTGAAATGAAACTGGACAAAGGGGAAGTATTGTAACCACCCCTTTCCCAGGTCCTCCCATAGGTGGGACCTTAGAGTTAGTTCAACCCTAAACTTGCTGTAAGAGTAGGATCCAAGTCCCTAGGACTTTAGATTACTCTGGATGAAACTCTATATCCTGGACCTTCGACATTCCATATTGACTGGAAGACGGAAGAATCTCCCTTGTGGTCAAGGAGAGACCATCCTGTTTAAACAGGCACCAAGAAGCATCTTTGCTAGTCTGCATTTTCGAGGCTCCTGCCGGATCCCAAAGAATCTGTGACACAGGACATGGACTTCCAGACATCTCTGAAGCTGACCCGAGATCCCAGCAAAGCTGAGACCCGTAGCTGACACGAGAGATGTGGGACCGGAACTCCTGGAAATTCTGCATTTTTACAACTGCACCTACTTCCTGAAGTCTACCGAAGTTTTGCATTGGAGTAGTTGAAGCCCCTGCCAGGAGCACCTTTTGCCCTGAAGCTCAGAGGCCTACACTCCACGAGTGTCCAGTGGTTCCGCGTTGTGCATTTCCCCTCGTGGCCCCTTCGCGGTTCCTAGTCTGTTGGCTAGCGAGCTCCCATCTTTGATTTCTTGAGGTTTCCTGATTGCTCCTAATGTGCTCTCAATCCTCTCCATAGGAGGAGTCCCTCAGACCTTGCTGATTTGCACCAAAGCCAATCTTGTCATAATACTTGGATTGCTGTTGCCAAGGCTTGTTGGATCCAATCCAGATTTACACTGCAGCACTCGAGATCTTTTGTGGGACAGCTCAAATCCAGCTCCTGGTCATTGTCAATGCCTCCTGGACCTCATGGCTGAAGAGTCAAGCTTCACCTCTTTAACCTGAAAACACCCGACATTGGCTGGCATCTTCCCATCGCCATCCTGGTCACTGGCAAGTGACCCAGGCTCTGTCCCTTCTGCTTTCAGGTTCTTCAGATCTTCGATCCACCCTTGGATCCATCCGCATTTTTTTCCTCTGGTCTCCTGCAGCACTTCTTCGCAGCTCTCCATGGAATCGACGACGAAACCCAACACCAAAAGACACCTATGCACCCGTCTTCCCTGGGTGAGGTAAGACAAGTACTCCGGTGCTCGCATGGGTCTTGACTCTCGAAGTGTGTAAGTCTAAAAGGTTTCCATTGTAGTAAACCTAGAAGTGTCCTTAATCTTTGAAATTGTAACTTGTTTGTTCTCCATAGAAAGTCAATAGTGACCCGCAGCTGTGTTTAGACACTGCACGCGTCCCACGTGGGCCTCCTACATCCTAACCTTTGGTGGTTCTAGGTAGCCCCAGCGATTCTATAGGCTAGGCCTGCTTTCTATTCTCCATATGGTTCTTATACCACTATTTTAGTATATGGTTTGTGAGGCCCCTAGGGCATTACGTATACTGCACAACTTATTGTATGGTAATTAAGTTCCTTGTATTGTACTTTTACCTCTGACCTCATAAAGAGTCCAGAGGTGTTGTGTTTAGAATACATACATATATATATATATTTGATATATACCTTGTGTGGTGTGCTTTCATTTGGTTATTCAAGAGATTATAATTGGTAAAAACAACTTGCTTAACTCGCCTCTAAGTCTTAGCCTGAAGGCTGCTCTCAATTTTCAATTTATTTATTTATTTTGTTTTGGAACTCCTACGGACGTCCACAAAAACACACTGACAGATTAAAATTAAAATTAAAAAAAAGACATTGCATACAGTACAAAATTCCTTCATTATACATTACTATAACATGATATCAAACGTAATGTGAAATGTGCAAATAGTGCTATAATACATAAATCAATCACATAACCGGCCAATAAAATTTCTTATGTACACACTAAATGATGCAATGAATACATGGAACAATAAAATAGCCAACCAGTTGATATTAAATTCAAACCAGAGTACTACTGTTATACAAGATTCTAATAAATAGGAAAAAATGTTCTAAAAAATTGGTATATCTTAAAACAAACCATTTCATTCGGGGGTGACAAAATCAGAGAGTGTGCGTTCTGAGAAGAGTGAATATTAAATTTGATATATACTGGTTTTAAAAACACTCGCCTGGCACTTTACAGTTTTGAGCATACAAATAAGACATGATTAAGATCTTGAATTTGCAACCGGCATAGTTCACAAATTCTCTTCTCTCTAGGTATTTTATCTCAGATACCAGTGACGTCTCTTAAGGGCAGCAGGTTAAATCTCAGTAGGAGGATCAGCCTTCTAATCCCATGAGGGATATTCCAAGTTAAATAAGGCTGTGGTTTATTCTCCAATGTACTCCCACTGACCGCCACGTTACTGGGTGTGGATTTACTTAAAGCAGTGTCTCTGGCTAAACTGATCGGAGATCAATCTAAATTTCTTTAAGAACTGTTTCAGACCAGATTTAGACATTGGAGAAGCAGGAGTTAAACTAAGACCAAAACTGTCAGTTGCACATAAAAAGGACTTAAAAAACATGGATTGAGGTTTTAGATTTCAAAATATTTCTATTCTCAGGGCAGCCCTAAGAGTACCCTCTTCCCTTCTACCCCATCTAAGAACTGCTGCCAGCGCTAGAATAAAGGACGAGATTAATCCAAATTCGAGGCGCAAAACATGTGGAGAATTTAAGTTACAGATTTTGCGCATAATTCATCCTTCTGCTTTATCAACCATATGCCAATGATTCATGTCCACCACCTCGGCAGCATATATTAATGAGGCTGCTCTCCACAGCTACCACTAGGATAACTTTCTATAAAGTCGACTTTACAACCTACCATCAATAAGGGTCGTTTGGACTGGGGCAAGGTATCCACTAGAATAGTGGACATCATATACCAGGCCAACTTCTCACAGTGAGCACAAACTTAAACATGGCTGATCAACAAAACACAACGCAGTCATTGCAGTGACAGTACTAACAACTGACTGCGACAACAAGTAGGTATACCTCAGGATTGCAAGGTCACACCAACACACTGCACTGTGTTCAACCTACAACTTCTACATGTGCTGAGGTTCCGTGACGATTTGAACCCGTGTTTTCAACATTGTCGTAAACTCATAATCTTGGTACCGTTGAACCGCAAATGATCCATTTAGTATATCCTGGTGTTTTCGCTACGCATCGAGCAAGAGCACTCCTGTTATAAACACATTTCCGATACACGGATGGCATCCATTTTAGATCATGGCATCCATCTTGTTTTCTTGCCCTCACATAGTCAATGAACACGCAGTGACCTCTGATCATTTGATTTCAATTAAGGACACGTAGGCTTTAGCCGACGATTCACCTCTCTTGTGACACGTGCACTTTAGGACAGAAACGCTGTGGCCGCATGACTCAGCAGAAGCTCCTCCTCTGCCCGAGGCCAGTCCTGCTATTCTGGTTCTCGTGTTCGTTGGCCTGATCATGATTAGGTGGTCGAAGCCGGTAGCCTTGCCCATTTACGACCCACAAACATCTCTTATCCTGTTTTTCTATCTTCAGCACCTGGCTCTGCTCCTTTCCTTCTGGGCCTTTATTAGGGGGAGGTAACGAAATTTACGATGAGGCGGTCCGGCTCTTGAATGAAGAGATGACATGAAATTATGATGGAACAGTGGGAACAGTGGGAACCGCTTGATTGTAATGTTTTGACATCAGATATTGTTGACGATTCTTGTGCACCGCCAAATATTTATTGTTTCGGACATCATGTTTTAGAAGCACACTAGAATGTTGAGAATGTTGCCCCAAGCTAGAAAATCTGTATTTAAGGAGCAACCACTAAATACAATTTGAACAGTCTCCTAGACTCTGCCCGTGTGTAGATTCTGTGATTTCTGTGTCCCTGCAGTAATAAACCTTTGGTCTTTGACGCCACCATCGAGAAGCCTGTGTTTCTGTTTATTTGTGCACCAAGACAGGTAGAACTCAGGGGTCTTCGGGTGTTGTCCCTGACACCTCTGGACGGTACCGAAAAGTCCAGAACTCCAATTGGCGACGTCATTTGGTTCCGGTCCAAAAGCCTGAAGAGTTCGCGAAGCTTCGTGTGAAGATTCCGGAGGGAGGCGCCCCACTTCATCGATCCCGGCATATCGCAAAAGTGGCCTGACGTTCTCTTCCACGAGGGTTCCCGTTCGGACGGCTGCAGTGGTCCGTTGCCTTGACCGTCGCCCTGTCTTGGACCCGAGGTGCAGACCTTAGTACAGCGAGACGTGACGGGTTTCTCCTTGGTGACGTCTTCAGTGCCTCAGTTAAGTATTTAGTGGTTGCGAGTTGTTTGGTTACTTCGTAAAGGGTTCAGATAATCCTTTTTAGTTCCTTGGTTTGGTTTGGTTTTGTAAGATTATCACTGGTTGTTCTGGTTACGATAATCTTTTGGTTTAGTCTGGGTATCGATACATTTTGTTCACTTTGGTAGGCCTAAGTTCGAGTGCGCACTGTTATTTGTGTTTGTTCTGTGTTCTGGTTTCTAAAATGGTAAGTCGGAAAAGTTCTGTGTTTTCATGTTTTGGTTGCAACAGCGATTCCCGGTTGGAGGACTCGTGTTCGGTTCCTCCGATTGGAACTCCTCTTTATGATCTTTATTGCAAATCAGGTGTGGGCCCTATCTCTTATAACGAGGTATGGATCCGCTATACAGAGAAAGATGGTGTCCTTAGTTGGCCACTACATGGTAGTTTCGAACCTGAAATTCTCGATAATCTAGAAAGAAGATTGTTTAAAAAGAAAGCCCGGCCGGCAATGTTTGGTTCTTTCCGTTGTTGGCGAAAAGAATCAAAACAAAGAGAGATTAAAAAGTTGAAGAAAGAACAGAAAGAACAGGAGTTGACTCTAGAACAGTCTGCCAAGCAGCTGCAACTTAATGAATCTGAGAAAGCGATAGAGGAAGCCGATAGAGAGCGTAATTTAGCGATAGACAAATGCTACCCTGCTTTGCCATCTAGTACAACTAAGATATTGGAGGATTCAGAAAACGATCCTCTGTTGTCTTATTTGTTGAGGTCTCCTCCACCGTATGCACAGGGTGCTACAGCTCCACCTCTGCCGAATGTTGTGTTACCGGTTGCTGGACAGCCTGGTATACCTGCTCCTGCTCCCTTGAATCAAGCTCCTGTCGTCCCTGTGGTTATCAATGTTCCTCCGGCACCTCCTCTTCCAGGGTTGCCAGCTCCTGCTCCTTTGCCTATACCTGTACCATTAATACCTGTTACCTCGCAAGCTACTTTGCCTCTTACACCTACTGGTTCTGTTTCTTCTGTCCCGACTACTACTTTACTTCAAACTTCCTCTAGCTACATGACTCCGCTTTCTGTTCGTCGGAGAATCACCCATTCTGTCACTAATATTCTCTCTCCTTTCTACAAAACTTTGATTAAGAGTCCTGCCTCTGAATCTGTTCAGAGACGTAGTCAGCTTCCTAGTATCGAAGAACGAGGAATATTAGATTCCACTGCTCTTAGATGGGTTTCGAAAGTGGGAAGATATAGTGTACGAGATGTATTAGATACATTTATGCAATGGAACGAACCGACACAACGCTATGTGTTTGATGTCATGTGTTCTCTGTTGCGTGAGGAATGGGATGAGAATGATTCTGAACAAGTTCCAGACGAATTAATTCATACTCAGCAAAAATTTGCCGCAGGAATGATAGTTGGTCAGGAGATAAAAGAAGCAATGGAACTAATTTTAGATTTTAGGGTTGATCCTTCTCTCCGTTCAACAAGGGGTGGTAGTGCAAATAAAAATCGTCAATACCCCATGAGAGAGGTTCCGCCGATATGGCGCGATGCTGTGCAAGCTGATGCAGCGAATGGTATTGCAGCCGCTCCAGCGCAATTCCAGAGAGTGTGGATACACATTCCGTGGAAGCGAGCTGAAGTGTTAGCAGTGAAACAGGCCTTGCCAGATCCGCGTAAGAATCCTGCTGGGTATTATAAGGAATTGGCTCAGACGGTTGAAGCTTGTGTGATGAATCTAGCGGACATTGATATGCTATCTGGAAACCAATTTGGGCTAAAATTCGTAGAGAAAATCATCCAGTTGCCCTGGGTGGTGACTGGGCAGCTAATATTGCGGCAGATGGACAACAAATTGGGGGTTCTAAACCTGAACCTTTAATTGCTAATTTGCCCGGTAGAATAATTGACCTAATGAAAACTCTGATGCCGGCATTGCGTGTTAACTGGGACAAGTTGTCCGCATGCAGGCAGAAGAAATATGAAAGTGTCTCTGACTTTTTCACCAGATTCGAAGAGACTTTCGTAGATCACAGTGGTCAGGATATGAGCACGGAAGGAGGTCAGAGATTATTTGTTGATAAGTTTGTGCACAATCTGTCGCCAGAACTTAGTAATAAATTAAAGAATTCTGAAAGTGCGTGGGCTGTCTTTACGACTGCGCAGATACTTGCAACTGCCCAGTACTATGAAAATAGGGATAAAGAAGAGAAGGAAAAATCAGATAAAAAGACGAAAGATTTAAAAACTTAGGTCCTTTTGCAACAAGCTTATCCGCCTCGCACGAATCAAACGAATACGCAGCAAGGGTCATATCAGAGGAATGACTATGGTTCACAGAGACCACAATACCAATGGAATCAATGTGCTTATTGCAAAAAGGAAGGTCATTACAAGAATGAGTGTCCGGTACTGGCACAGAATAATGCTGCAGCAGCTCAGAGAGGTCGTGGTGGTTCTATGCAAAATTCTAGAGGTCGAGGACGAGGTGCTATGCCTCCGCAAACGAATGATCGCCCTTCTAATTATTTTGATCAACGAAATAGTCAGTCTACACAGCCAGCTAGATCTCAACAGTATCATGTTGAGGATTATTGTGAAGTTGGTGAGGAATTTCAGCAAAATGAATACTAGGACAGCCATGGACAAAGAGAGGGAGTAGTGTCAGTTCCAGTAGACCAGAGTGGGCCTTATGTCGCAGTAGCCACATCAGGTGTAGTCAAACCGTTTCTGTTGGATACTGGTGCAGCAAAAAGTTCTATCATACATGCAAAACTCCCTGGCGCACCTTTGTCCGGCTTAACAAATGTTTCTGTAGGTTTTTCAGGCGCCCCTGTTCACAACCCTGTTTCTGGTCCTTTGTCTATTTCTGTTGGGCCCCGTCAATTGAAAGCACCCTTGATTTTGACGACTGGTTGTAATGAAAATCTGCTTGGTTTAGACTTGTAAAAAAAACGCCTATATGCGACATTGTACTGTTCTCCTTCAGGAGTACAGCTTACATTAGGTAAGAGAATCATCTCCCCGATGTATTTGTCAATGGATGCGCTCCCACTGGAGCTGCGTTCTCTCCCTGATACTCTTTGGGCGACTGGTCCTAACGATGTAGGCCTTTTGGAAATCCCGCCATATGTAGTGACTTTGAAAGCAAATGTTAAATTTCCACGAATTCCACAATACAAAATTTCTAGTGAAGGTGAGCGTGCACTCCTATTGATAGTGCAAGATTTGATCAAAAAGGATGTAATAGAGGAAACTAGAGGAAATGTCTGTATTAGTCCTGTACTGCCTATTCTGAAACGAACTGACCCAACAAAACCTCCAGTCTATAGATTTGTAATTGATCTTAGAGAGGTTAATAAAATAGTGATTCCACAGTTTCCTGTAGTTCCGGACATTACTGCATTGTTAACTTTGATCCCTGCTACAGCCACTTGGTTCTCTGTGATCGACTTGAAAAATGCCTTTTTCAGCATTCCAATAGCCGAGGAAAGCAGAGACATTTTCGGCTTCTCTCTAGGAGGACGAAGCTTCAGGTTTAAACGTGCTCCACAAGGCTATTGTGAAAGCCCATCCATTTACAGTCAGGAATTAAAAAGTCAGTTAGATTCCTTTGTCCTTCCTCCTGGTTCTGCCTTAGTGCAATACATCGATGATCTTCTAGTGGCTGCCGATGACAAGGAAACTTGCAAAGCAGCTACAATTTCTTCATTGCATCATTTGTCTGATTTGAACCACAAGGTATCACCTTCGAAATTGCAATATTGTTGCCAAGAAGTGACCTACCTAGGTCACCTCTTGTCAAAGGAGGGAAGAAGGTTGACCCCAGAGAGAATAAAAGCAATTACGCAGATGAATGTTCCTAGTACACAGAGAGAAGTGCGTGCGTTTTTGGGTATTACTTCATACTGTAGGCAATGGATCCCAAATTTTTCTCTTTTGGCAAAACCGTTGGTGGCTTTGACTGGGAAAGGTGTTCCAAATCCAGTGCCATGGTCTGACGAATGTCAGCAGAGCTTTTCTGAGTTACTATGTTCAGCCCCTGTGTTGGGTACACCTGACTACAGTAAGCCGTTTACACTCTATGTCCACGAGAGAGAAGGTTGCGCGTTGAGTGTTCTGGCACAGCAATTTGGTGATAAACAACGCCCTTGTGCGTATTTTTCATCAACATTAGATCCGGTAGCCAGAGCGTTGCCAAGCTGCTTGAGAGCTACAGCGGCAGCCGCAGCGTCCATTCGACAATCTGCTGGTTTGGTTATGAACAACATGCTAGTGGTCATGGTTCCACATGCGGTGGATACACTCATGAATCGAACAAAGACGCAGCATCTTACCAGTGCTAGATTATCAGGCTATGAGCTAACACTGTTAGCGAGTCATATTCAGATCAAAAGATGCAATGTATTGAATCCAGCAACATTGTTGCCGACTAGTCAGGAGTCGGGTGATTCCGAACCACATGACTGTTGTTTTAGAACAGAGGAAGAGACAAAAGGACGAATTGATTTAAAAGACACTCCGTTGTCAGATCCAGATGGCACGTTGTATGTTGATGGGTCGTGTTTTAAATTGGAAAATGGTGATGTGCAGCTGCCTATGCAGTAACAACTTTGAGTACGATTGTGGAGACTGCAAGAGTGAGTCAGAATTCTGCCCAAGCTGCGGAATTGATTGCGTTGACTAGAGCGTGTGTTTTAGCTAAGGGAAAGAGAGTGAATGTGTTCACAGATAGTCGGTACGCATTTGGCGTAGCCCATAGTTTTGGACGATTGTGGAAGGAAAGAGGTTTTATTACGTCCCATGGGACTAAGATACAGCATGGTCAGCTAGTCAATGACTTGTTGTAATCTCTAACCTTACCAATGGAAGTTGTGATTGTGAAGTGCAGTGCTCATCGAGCAATCACGGATGATGTTGGTCGAGGAAATGCCTTTGCTGATGAAACAGCAAAACAGACAGCTAGAAACCGATGAGTAGAATGTATGTTGCAACATCTGCAAGATGGGTTACTGATTTGGGTATGTGTGACGATACAATGGAGAGTGTGAGAGCGATTCAAGAAGAAGCGACTGAGGAGGAAAAACTTGCATGGAAAGAAACGGGTAAATTGGACTCGAATGGATGTTGGATTGATTTGACGGAACAGCAGCGTTGGATGTTGCCTGATGCGTATGTGCTTGCGGTAGTAACGATGGCGCATGGAGCAGCGCACATCAGTTCTAAAGGGATTTGTAAGATGTTGGCTCCAGTCTGGAAGAATGATGGGATTAGTAAGTGTGCAGAAAGAGTGGTGAGAAACTGCATGATATGCCTGATGCATAATCCTGGCAAGGGAACCCCAACACCTGCTTGCCATTTCGCTCCACCTTCCTGTCCCTTTGAAGTGATTCAGTTAGACTTCATTCACATGGACCGATGTAATAATCTCAAGTACGTACTAGTAGTAGTCTGTGCTTTTTCAAGATGGATTGAAGCTTATCCACTTAAAGACAATACTGCTTTGTCGACTGCCAAAATTCTCCTCAAGGAATATTTCCCTAGGTACGGCATGCCACGGATTGTATGGTCAGATAATGGAAGTGAGTTCGTAGGGAAAGGTATGCAGAGTGTGTGTGCAGGTTTAGGAATAAGACAAAAATTCCACAGTGCAAATCATCCCCAGTCAGCAGGTTTAGTTGAAGGGTACAATGGCACCCTCAAACTGAAACTGGCTAAGATACAAGCCTCCACGGGCTTGGCCTGGCCAGACGCCTTACCTTTGGCCCTGTTATCCACAAGAGCGACTGTGCATTCCTGAATAGGGCTTAGTCCTTATGAGATAGTGTTCGGTCGACCTGCTAATATTTGGGGAGTACCAAGACCTAGGGAGTTTAAGCAGCTGGAATAGCCAATGTTAATCGATTATCTTTTTGACTTGACTGCTAAATTGAGTCTCATTCATCAACAGGTTTTCGATGCATTGCCAAAGCCTCCGGAAAGTCCAGGCCATCAGCTGAAACCTGGAGACTTCACCGTGGTGAAAAATTTTGGACGAACCAGAAATCTTCAACCAAAATTCGTTGGACCATACCAGGTGCTTTTGCCAACGAGGACTGCTGTACGAGTGGCCGGTAGAAAAAATTGGATCCACGCGACGCACACCAAGCGTGTGCCCTTACCACTCCCGTATGATAACTGGGTGAGGAAAGGAATTGGTGCCTCCGAAGCTGAACCGATTCCTAGATACACTCCTTTCAGCGATGCAGAACTAATCACTGATTCACCGAACTCTGACTCCCCATCTGAAACTGCTCCTTTGAACACTGAACATTTGCCCTCTGCATGAAACGAACACTTGTCATCTGCGAACCTGAACATTGTTACTCCTGCTGAACACAATCTATTTCCGGATCAAACTACTCTGGGAAAATTGAGATATAACTTACGTTCTCAATCAAAAGACTAATAAAGCAGGAAACTGCCTTCTTTCATTTTGCTCTGATACATTGCCTCCAGCCAGGAAGTTTGCTGAACATTTTTCATTTAACTGTTTGTTTTTTTGTGCTTAATACCTTGCCGTCTGGGTAGCCGTAGGGTCGTGGCTTTGTGCCTAGTTGAATCTGCGGGGGCCAGACACAAGGTCGGTCTTTCTGTCAGTTCTGGGAACTCCCAGGGCTGGTAGAGGCATTTTCAACTACGTACATACCATCAGTGGTCGCGAGCGGTTTGTAGAAGATGGAGCTTCCTGAGCTGCACCGAGAGAATGTAATTTATGTTCGCAGAAATAGACTATACAAGATTCTTCACAACAAATGCTTTATGATACAATGCGCAATTATGTTTCTAATTGTTTTAATAATGTTGGTGGGTGGAATCGTCTTTGGTATCAATTTGATTTTTGCACCGATTACAACTACAGTACCTCCCCTTGATCCTGTTTCTTCTACTATTGCTTCTTACCATTCTTTCCATTCGTTTCCTGAACACGAACAAGCTTGACGCTCTGAATTCATAAACAACACTTTTGTGCAACTCTTGCATCAACACCAACTGGTAGTTAACACAACAGACTGCTGGGTATGTGGTCTGATACCACACACTATGGATAAAGGCATTCCCTACCTGGTCTTGCCTTTTAGCTATAATGGATTATTTCAGGCCCTTCAGACTATTTTTGTCTATGCCCTTGAGACCTATCCTCTGCGTCCACCACATTCCACTAAGTATAACTCTGCCAATAAAGCTTTAGTCAAGGGAATCATTGACATGATTAAAGACGTCAATAACAGCCCATCTTATCCTAGAGATGAATTACGAGTATACCTTAGTTGGAATTCTACGGAGTATCGCATTAGTTTGGGTGAATGCAAGCGTAAGAGCTCCACTCCAATTTGGGTCGTACCTCACCGAGGTCAAGTCTGTTTGCAAGGAAATGGGAGAAATCCAAGAGCTCAGCTAGGGAAGAGTGAGTGCGTTGAGACTTATGTGTATCCGTCTAACTCTTCCCCTGCCTTTCTTACTGCTAGGGGTACCTACTTCATTTGTCAGGATAGGGCGTATACATGGTTACCTGCTGACTTTTCAGGTTCATGCTATATTGCTCGATTATTGCCTCCGACATACACTGCCTCTTCAGATTATCACAGGACCAGAGTAGCAAGAGGTGTTTTCAGCAAGGAAGATACCGCTGGTCAGGAAGCCGGAGACTTCTTCAAAGGCTTCCTTCCGTTCTGGGGGCCTATGGCCAATAGTAGAAATATACGTCAGCTAACACGGGTAGTTGAATCTACTATTACAGAAACTGCTGGTGCCCTTAGTAATTTAACAGCTGAGCTCCAGGCGGATCGTCTCATGACGTTGCAGAATCGTATGGTTCTTGACGTAATACTTGCAGATCGAGGTGGGGTATGCAGAATGATCCAATCGAGCTGCTGTGTTTTTATCCCCAATAATGCTCCGACAGTGTATGAAGCGATCTCTAAGCTTCACAAGATTTCCGATTCTATCCATGTAGACAAGGGAAACTGGTCCTTAATGGAATGGCTCTGGACTCTACTCTCAGCGTGGGGATGGAAGGTTCTGATGGTCGTTGGTATTATCTTAGTATTCCTATTCTCGTGCTGCCTTTTTATCCAATATGGTCCCGCTTTGTGTAGCCTCTGTGCTGCAACCTGTCTCAGAAAACCGCCTGTATTTGGAGACAAGGCACGAGAAAGGATGATGATGCAACAACATGTCACTGACCTAATGAACATCGAGATAGACTCTGATATGGATTGAGTAATTGCCTATATAAGGGCAAAAGGAGGGTCTGAGGTTCCGTGACGATTTGAACCCGTGTTTTCAACATTGTCGTAAACTCATAATCTTGGTACCGTTGAACCGCAAATGATCCATTTAGTATATCCTGGTGTTTTCGCTACGCTACGAGCAAGAGCACTCCTGTTATAAACACATTTCCGATACACGGATGGCATCCATTTTAGATCATGGCATCCATCTTGTTTTCTTGCCCTCACATAGTCAATGAACACGCAGTGACCTCTGATCATTTGATTTCAATTAAGGACACGTAGGCTTTAGCCGACGATTCACCTCTCTTGTGACACGTGCACTTTAGGACAGAAACGCTGTGGCCGCATGACTCGGCAGAAGCTGCCTCCTCTGCCCGAGGCCAGTCCTGCTATACTGGTTCTCGTGTTCGTTGGCCTGATCATGATTAGGTGGCCGAAGCCGGTAGCCTTGCCCATTTACGACCCACAAACATCTCTTATCCTGTTTTTCTATCTTCAGCACCTGGCTCTGCTCCTTTCCTTCTGTGCCTTTATTAGGGGGAGGTAACGAAATTTACGATGAGGTGGTCCGGCTCTTGAATGAAGAGATGACATGAAATTATGATGGAACAGCGGGAACCGCTTGATTGTAATGTTTTGACATCAGATATTGTTGACGATTCTTGTGCAACGCCAAATATTTATTGTTTCGGACATCATGTTTTAGAAGCACACTAGAATGTTGAGAATGTTGCCCCAAGCTAGAAAATCTGTATTTAAGGAGCAACCACTAAATACAATTCGAACAGTCTCCTAGATTCTGCCCGTGTGTAGATTCTGTGATTTCTGTGTCCCTGCAGTAATAAACCTTTGGTCTTTGACGCCACCATCGAGAAGCCCGTGTTTCTGTTTATTTGTGCACCAAGACAGGTAGAACTCAGGGGTCTTCGGGTGTTGTCCCTGACACCTCTGGACGGTACCGAAAAGTCCAGAACTCCAGTGCCAACAATCTGAAGCACATGTCTGATAATGTAAACAAACAGGCACTCATTACCTGGATCATACATGTGTGTAGGTGTCATGTGCAGGGGCACATACACATCAACACTTCTGACAATGACAGGCCAATCACACTGTATGACTACTCAAGTGCACACATTCAAATGTACCCATGTGACTATGAAGACAGACCTACACAAGATGACTATACATATAGTAGTGTGGCTCACTGGTTAGAGGCGGCAGACCCGAGAGCAGAGGACGGCCCGGGACCAGGGTTCGATTCCCGACGCGGCAGGTTTCTGGACCAGGGTCAGCGGACTCGATAATTCTCTCGCCTCGGTGCCCACTCTGATCAGCGATCACACTCGGCAACTCTGGGCATTAGCTTGCCTCATCTTCACTAACGGCCCCACCAGACTGCCGGGGATGCCTGGTCTCACCCTGGAGATACCCATTAAGGGACCATCTCTCAGGGAAGCCAGGAAGGGTTTCGCAGCGGTCGAAGCGCGGAGATACTCCTCCGGGAGTCTATCCTAGCGCTATATAAACCCACAATTAATTAATTAATTAATATACACTACTTTCACATAGCAAGAAAGATCCCACAGATATGACAGACCCTGGCCACCCCAAAAGTTATCCTGTGGATAGAATTCACTTCTGTTGTTGTACTGCATCCTAATATGACATGTCCGCAATTTTTCAAACCTGACAATAGAATGATTAGGATAAGAGTAGATGATCACAAACAATCATCGCTGCACCCTCAAGCCTCAGAGTCAAGAAGCACAAAAGTGCCTGTAACCTCTGGCAAACTCTGACAAAGTAAATCAAGTAATTGCCATGTAAATGTGGCATACAGAGCATGTGTCACATGAATACACATCTATACATTAAACTTTTTATTTAGCAAGAGCAGACAACATGAGTAACAGTCTTTACTACATAATCACCGGATAGGCCTCAACAGTGCTAAACATAAACGCCATTGGCCAGTACAAATTTCTAATCTGCACATGTGTGCATGAGAACTTGCAAAGGAAATAGGAATAAAAAGTTCTGAACATCAAAGCCTTTGACCAGTCCCAATTTGTAGTGCGCACAGGTGTGCATGAGAACTAGCACAGAAAATGGGCATCAAAAGTTCTAAACATCAAGGCCATTGGCCAGTACAAATTTATAGTCTGCACATGTGTGCTTGAGAACCCGCAACAGAAATGGGTAACACAGTCTACTGCCGTGGGAATTACCACAGATCAGGGGCTTTGTATGGGCAGTCCAGGCACCGCTGTGGGAGAAATGGTGTGGGGAAGGGGACTTGGCTTCAACTTTGGCTTTAAGTTGAACTGGGATGTGGCTGATTGTCGGGCCGTTGGAAGACTGGACCTGGGAGGGAGAGAAGTGGCTGCAGTAGAGGAATCCATGGATGTAGGAGCCTGAGGGCTGCTTGGACAGGGAGGAGTGGTAGCACATGGAGGTGGTGACATGCTGTGTGGAGGCTCAGTGGCTGAGGGGGAATGTTGAGGGATGGGTCTCAACTATTTGGGGATATGATTTCCCACAAGTGTCTTGGCCAGAGTGGGAAGTGAGGTAGACACAACAGCCTTACCCTTCCCCAAAGGCGTAGCAGGTGCTGGTGCCTCTACAAGTTGGGATTTCGTGGACCTGTGGTACGCTGGGTGTGACCTTGCTTTTTCCCTGCATCCCCTGCTTCTGAGCTAAAGACCCTACTTTGATCTCCCATCCCTGCTTCACAGGGGCATGGGTGGGAGTTGAAATTTTGGGTTAATCTGCCTTCTGAATGTTTTTTGACTTTGTTGTGGTAGGCACCAGGTTTACAGCAGACAGGGAAAGTGTTTGTGTGTCTTTGGGATCAGGTGTGGGGATGGGAGTACCCTTGGATGGTGATGATTTTGACACAGGTAATGTGGATGCATGCTTATTTGCCATATGTCCCTGAGTGTCACGTGATGGGCATTTTGTTTTGCGCTCATGTGTGCCCGTTTTGTGATATGGTGATGGTGTCTGTGTTCTGGTATGCCTTGAATGCTGCTGTTGTGTGCTGCGTGTGGATGACTGGGTGCCTGAGGGCTCTGGTGTATGTGTACTCTCATCAGGTGGTGCCACTGAAGGGTGTTTTTTAAAAGGGCAGGTGCTAGACAGGGAGCTTGGCACTGCCATCGCTGAGGAGGACAAAGAATGGACAGTTCAGTGTATACCACCCACGTCAAATAAATGCCCTCCATTTGCGACAACCTTTGCCAACTTCTTGTCATGATCCTGGAAGGCATTCAGGAGAGCATTCTGACCCACCCAAAGCGGGTGTAAAATGTCTCTCACCTACAGTACTAAGGGCAGCACGGGAGGCAGGGGCAGGGACAGTGGTGCCTGGGGGAAGGTGACTCTACCCTTCCCAGGGCTGCATCCACGGACAGCACTTGTCACATCTGGGAGGGTGGGCACTGCCTGTGCCCAACAACACTGAGGAGTCACCACTGGAGTATGAAAATGTGGAAGTTGGTGTTTCCGGGCGGAATTCATCAAGCGCACTCCTGTCACCCCTGAGGCACTGGCTCTCTCTGTGTCACTGAACTCCTGTGTAGCAGTCATGTCAGTAGCTTCCACACTGGTGTCAGTCCCCCATCCTTCCATCCCCTCGGTAGATGCTGCAAGAGACAGAGACATAGGTTCAGTATAGTGCCATACTCACAAACATCATATGCCAGCAAAGCACCAAACTTTAAAATGACACTCCCATGTTGAACTCATCCATGTACATTTAGCATATGCTACATTTATGCAATCATCAGATGATGCATTAAAGGATGCATAGTTGATAGTAATGCTCCATGTGGCGTTGACACAGCCAAATAGCTGGGAATTTGCCTCCCTGTAAACACACATACTATTGTCCGTAAGCATACCTATGTGCCTGCAGGTGAGATAGCTATACATCAAACCATGTTGTCCCTGTCACATATGGAGTGTCTTTAAGGGAAGACCACAGATACAAACTACAATATTTCATTTTGCAAGGGCTACAAGCCCCAGATATCCACCATGTTAGGCTTTGAAGCACAACCACAGTTGAACATTGATGTCAGCTGTGTAGATGTTATAATTTATCTGTTGTGAACTGCACACATCTATGAATGCACACTAACATGATGCTCACTGCTGTTCACTGCCAATTAATGTCAATGACACTCATAGTGCACCACATGTCACATGGGCACATTTTATATGTCAAGGAATTGCCTAGAAGCCCCATTGCACTTTGTAGTCACAAACACAAAGCACTTAAGCATTCTCATCCTCGGACCCTGCACCTCTGCCTGGGACAACACCTGGTGGCCCTCCATCCTCGGGAATCCTCCCACCCTTACAGAGCATGCAAGTAAGCTTGGCATTATCCTCTACTCCTCCCTCTCCATAAAATGCCATTTGCAACTGCCTGTGCATCCTCCATAAGACCTTCAAATGGATCCCCCCCGACCGCAGAAGGACCGTCACCCATGCGCTCATAACCAGCAAACTGGACTATGTCAACACCATGTACGCTGGAATCTACAGAACTCTTCTAAACATGCTCCAAACCATTCAGAACGCTTCAGCCAGACTCATCCTCTGGACACCTCATCATGAACACATGACCCAACACCTAAGAGAAGAGGGTTACCTTCAAACTCCTCAGCCACGCCTACAGAGCCCTCCACAACATCAGACCCAAATACCTTAATGAGAGAGTATTCTTCCAAGTACCCAAGAGGAACCACCGCTCCGCTGACCTTGCCCTGACAGAGGTCCTCCGCATCTGCAGAAACAGAACAGCCGGGAGAACCTTCTCCCATATTACAGTGAAGACCTGGAACGAGCTTCCTGTGAACATCAGACACTCCACAACCCTGCACAGGTTCAAGAAGAACCTCAAGATTTGGCTCTTTGACTGATCTGGAGCTGCACCCCCCCTAGCACCTTGAGACCCTCACAGGTGAGTATCACACTTTATAAACCCCTGATTGATTGAAGCATGAGAATGTGAAGTGAATGCAAGGCTTTGATAGGTTGTGACATGTCACATACCAACATGCCCACAAGTCCCTGCTAAGCCATCATTGATCCAAGGCAGGATTGTATCTGCTGTTGATGATGAAGTTGGTGGACTTCATAAGCACAGCTAATGTGTGACAATAGCTAGGTTATGGAGAAAAAAGGGAGGTACCCTACTGTATCAGATAGGGACAGGGTAAGTATAGGTTACAAATCAAGGAGTCCCAAATTCAAAAACTGAGATCTCTAAGCACATTTAATTATAGATTCAATAAGCAGGAGAGGGGGACAAGGTTATGTCAGCAAACATCACAAAATTAAAACAATAACAAAAGATAAAAAAATATAATTTGTGTCTATTTATTACCATTCACATATTATAAGACCAATATATTTCACAGATTAAAAACAATTTGTACAATTTATACAATAAAACATTTTATACAATCGATTATTTTAAAAAAAGATCAATTTCAAGAAAACAGAGGTCGACGCAGCGTTTCGGTGATTCAGATGATATTCACCTTCATCAGGACAGTTTTCTTTAGCTAGTTGAGGGTTTTAATTCCTTCTAGCATCGTAATCGCTGTTTTTAGATTGACACAGAGAGATGGGTTTTAGGTTTCCCCTTTAGTGTAGACTCACACTTGATAGGTGTTCGTACGGGATGGACGTTCGTTGGAGCCACCGATTTATCAGCAATAAAATTCAACTTTCAAAAGCCTGTCAAGAAGCCTAATGTAGGTCAACTTTGCAGTCGCGTCTGGATGTCGACTGGGCTTAAAAACCACGTGGTCCGTTCTCTTTATATTTTTTGAACTGGAGTATAGTGGCAATAGTGTTGTGCAGGTTAAAATACTTGACAGACATTCGTAAATGAAAACGGCCTCCCTGTATCAAACGTGGTCCTCTCCTGCTTATTGAATCTATAAATAAATGTGCTTAGAGATATCAGTTTTTGAATTTGAGACTCCTTGTTTTGTAACCTGACAATAGCTAGGGCCTGCCTTATGACAGCCATATGTTGTGCTGGCTGATGACATTGAGGACACAGCAATGTGCCAATAAGTCACTCACTGATTAAAAGCATTAACCACAACTTCACTCTGCACTGATGCACAAGAACACCCCTCTAGAATGCACACATACTGAGGACTGACTCTCCATAGTGCCTAAACCATTTCGAAATAGCCAGGTTCTGCTACATTGCATTTGAAACACATAGTCTAACCATCCCAGTCATGTTGCTATGTGCACAAATAGCTAAGGTAAATTAGCCAATGCATCACTGCAATCATCACCATCTACCCTTTCAGCACCTTTGTGCACTTTCTGTCACTATGGCAGGTAAGTACAACATGATATGCCATGCTGCTGATATTGGGCTACTATACTTCATAATGGTGCTATCCTCTATATGATTGTGACAAAAGGGATCCATGGCATAGGTGTGACACTTACCAACTCACTGCTCCCTGAGTCCACATCTGAGCATGTCTGTAGCCACTGACACATTATCACATGAGAACGCTATTGAGCTAGCCACACAGTGCACACAAGTCTGAAAAGTGTACTGGGCAGTCCACTTCACACAATGGATTTCCCTGTTTTGGAAGGTCTAATTTCAGACAACATTTACAAAATGTGAGATGAAAAAATGCCAAGCTGATGTTAAGTGGCAAGAGTCATGGGTATAAACCCATTAGAAACAACACGTCGTACAAATGCAGAACAGCTGCACTCAACACTGAAGCCAATTAGAAGTCATTGCATCACACTGGAGACATCACGGAGCTCTGCACTGACTCAAGGCTGGGATTCATGCAGTCACGCACACCCAAAGTCACACTTTTTTTTCAGTTGTTTGGTTGTCTGGAAGCCCAAAACATGTATAAGTACCAGCCTTTCCAGGTAGTAGGAAAAGTCCAGTTAGAGTGTTCTCACCTTTTCACTTATGCATTTTAATTTGTTTTCAAAAAAGAGGGACAAAGTAATTTAGTGGCTAACACAGCATTTCATGTGGTCAGACAATCACAATTGACTAGTTTTCTTTAAATTAACCAATCAACTCTTATCTGGGCACCAATTGTCCAGATATTACTACCTTTATCTGATGGTTAACTTCTTCATGGAGTCCTCTATGAGCACCTATTTAAATGCTAATTTCTCATGCTTTTCCAGTAAAGTTCTAACTTTTTTGATAAACATGGTGCATGTCACTTTACTCTTTTATTTCTAAATACGAGAGCATACTGCCCTGTAAGGATTAACATGACAAATCTATTCCCTATTACTTTTATCAGGCCCAAGGTCTCCACTCAAGCCTATTGGGTCATTCAAAATATCATTGATAAACAAGCATTATAACTATAGCCATCAAAGGCAATTTAGTTCAGGTAAAAAGAACCAATACTCTGAAGAGATGCAAATACATTTGGCACCATATAACACCATGCTATCCCACTTGGCAACGCACTGCCATAGAACATTCTACTTGCAAAAAAACAGTTGATGGACAGAATGTAGAACAATGTCATACATTCACCCCAGTACAAGGATCTGGGCCTAAACCCATCGTTTTTTTGCACTCCACACCACCCTGGATTAGACACTGGCTATATGCAAATCAGCTCTGACCCTGTGCCTCATGGGAACAGTCCAGTCCGAACTACCAAGTCATGTCTTTCCCAGACCGGAATCAAGCATCCAAGGACCGGTTTCTGGCTATCAACCTTCATCAGCCTGGATAGCTTGACTCCAGTGGTGTGGAGAGCCTGGGACTCACGTCTGAGTATACCTAGCACACTCGGGGTGAAAATTGCAAAAAACACAGTTGATGGACAGAATGTAGAACAATGTCATACATTCACCCCAGTACAAGGATCTGGGCCTAAACCCATCTTTTTTTGCACTCCACACCACCCTGGGTTAGACACTGGCTATATGCAAATCAGCTCTGACCCTGTGCCTCATGGGAACAGTCCAGTCCGAACTACCAAGCCTTGTCTTTCCCAATCCAGAATCAAGCATCCAAGGGCCAGTTTCTGGCTATCAGCCTTCATCAGCCTGGATAGCTTGACTCCAGTGGTGTGGAGAGCCTGGGACTCACGCCTGAGTATACCCAGCACACTCGGAGTGAAAATTGCAAAAAACACAGTTGATGGACAGAATGTAGAACAATGTCATACATTCACCCCAGTACAAGGATCTGGGCCTAGACCCATCGTTTTTTTGCACTCCACACCACCCTGGGTTAGACACTGGCTATATGCAAATCAGCTCTGACCCTGTGCCTCATGGGAACAGTCCAGTCCGAACTACCAAGCCATGTCTTTCCCAGGCCGGAATCAAGCATACAAGGACCGGTTTCTGGCTATCAGCTTTCATCAGCCTGGATAGCTTGACTCCAGTGGTGTGGAGAGCCTGGGACTCACGTCTGAGTATACCCAGCACACTCGGGGTGAAAATTGCAAAAAACACAGTTGATGGACAGAATGTAGAACAATGTCATACATTCACAACAGTACAAGGATCTGGGCCTAAACCCATCATTTTTTTGCACTCCACACCACCCTGGGTTAGACACTGGCTATATGCAAATCAGCTCTGACCCTGTGCCTCATGGGAACAGTCCAGTCCGAACTACCAAGCTATGTCTTTACCGGACCGGAATCAAGCATCCAAGGACCGGTTTCTGGCTATCAGCCTGGATAGCTTGATTCCAGTGGTGTGGAGAGCCTGGGACTCACGTCTGAGAATACCCAGCACACTCGGGGCGAAAATTGCAAAAAACACAGTTGATGAACAGAATGTAGAACAATGTCATACATTCACCCCAGTACAAGGATCTGGGCCTAAACCCATCGTTTTTTTGCACTCCACACCACCCTGGGTTAGACACTGGCTATATGCAAATCAGCTCTGACCCTGTGCCTCATGGGAACAGTCCAGTCCGAACCACCAAGCCATGTCTTTCCCAGACCGGAATCAAGCATCCAAGGACCGGTTTCTGGCTATCAGCCTTCATCAGCCTGGATAGCTTGACTCCAGTGGTGTGGAGAGCCTGGGACTCACGTCTGAGTATACCCAGCACACTCGGGGTGAAAATTGCAAAAAACACAGTTGATGGACAGAATGTAGAACAATGTCATACATTCACCCCAGTACAAGGATCTGGGCCTAAACAAATCATTTTTTTGCACTCCACACCACCCTGGGTTAGACACTGGCTATATGCAAATCAGCTCTGACCCTGTGCCTCATGGGAACAGTCCAGTCCGAACTACCAAGCCATGTCTTTCCCAGACCGGAATCAAGCATCCAAGGACCGGTTTCTGGCTATCAGCCTTCATCAGCCTGGATAGCTTGACTCCAGTGGTGTGGAGAGCCTGGGACTCACGTCTGAGTATACCCAGCACACTCGGGGTGAAAATTGCAAAAAACACAGTTGATGGACAGAATGTAGAACAATGTCATACATTCACCCCAGTACAAGGATCTGGGCCTAAACCCATCATTTTTTTGCACTCCACACCACCCTGGGTTAGACACTGGTTATATGCAAATCAGCTCTGACCCTGTGCCTCATGGGAACAGTCCAGTCCGAACCACCAAGCCATGTCTTTCCCAGACCGGAATCAAGCATCCAAGGACCGGTTTCTGGCTATCAGCCTTCATCAGCCTGGATAGCTTGACTCCAGTGGTGTGGAGAGCCTGGGACTCACGTCTGAGTATACCCAGCACACTCGGGGTGAAAATTGCAAAAAACACAGTTGATGGACAGAATGTAGAACAATGTCATACATTCACCCCAGTACAAGGATCTGGGCCTAGACCCATCGTTTTTTTGCACTCCACACCACCCTGGGTTAAACACTGGCTATATGCAAATCAGCTCTGACCCTGTGCCTCATGGGAACAGTCCAGTCCGAACTACCAAGCCATGTCTTTCCCAGACCGGAATCAAGCATCCAAGGACCGATATCTGGCTATCAGCCTTCATCAGCCTGGATAGCTTGACTCCAGTGGTGTGGAGAGCCTGGGACTCACGTCTGAGTATACCCAGCACACTCGGGGTGAAAATTGCAAAAAACACAGTTGATGGACAGAATGTAGAACAATGTCATACATTCACCCCAGTACAAGGATCTGGGCCTAAACCCATCATTTTTTTGCACTCCACACCACCCTGGGTTAGACACTGGTTATATGCAAATCAGCTCTGACCCTGTGCCTCATGGGAACAGTCCAGTCCGAACTACCAAGCCATGTCTTTCCCAGACCGGAATCAAGCATCCAAGGACCGGTTTCTGGCTATCAGCCTTCATCAGCCTGGATAGCTTGACTCCAGTGGTGTGGAGAGCCTGGGACTCACGTCTGAGTATACCCAGCACACTCGGGGTGAAAATTGCAAAAAACACAGTTGATGGACAGAATGTAGAGCAATGTCATACATTCACCCCAGTACAAGGATCTGGGCCTAGACCCATCGTTTTTTTGCACTCCACACCACCCTGGGTTAAACACTGGCTATATGCAAATCAGCTCTGACCCTGTGCCTCATGGGAACAGTCCAGTCCGAACTACCAAGCCATGTCTTTCCCAGACCGGAATCAAGCATCCAAGGACCGATATCTGGCTATCAGCCTTCATCAGCCTGGATAGCTTGACTCCAGTGGTGTGGAGAGCCTGGGACTCACGTCTGAGTATACCCAGCACACTCTGGGTGAAAATTGCAAAAAACACAGTTGATGGACAGAATGTAAAACAATGTCATACATTCACCCCAGTACAAGAGTCTGGGCCTAAACCCATCATTTTTTTGCACTCCACACCACCCTGGGTTTGACACTGGCTATATGCAAATCAGCTCTGACCCTGTGCCTCATGGGAACAGTCCAGTCCGAACTACCAAGCCATGTCTTTCCCAGACCGGAATCAAGCATCCAAGGACCGGTTTATGGCTACTAGCCTTCATCAGCCTGGATAGCTTGACTCCAGTGATGTGGAGAGCCTGGGACTCACGTCTGAGTATACCCAGCACACTTGGGGTGAAAGTTGCAAAAAACACAGTTGATGGACAGAATGTAGAACAATGTCATACATTTACCCCAGTACAAGGATCTGGGCCTAAACCCATCGTTTTTTTGCACTCCACACCATCCTGGGCTAGACACTGGCTATATGCAAATCAGCTCTGACCCTGTGCCTCATGGGAACAGTCCAGTCCGAACTACCAAGCCTTGTCTTTCCCAATCCGGAATCAAGCATCCAAGGGCCAGTTTCTGGCTATCAGCCTTCATCAGCCTGGATAGCTTGACTCCAGTGGTGTGGAGAGCCTGGGACTCACGCCTGAGTATACCCAGCACACTCGGAGTGAAAATTGCAAAAAACACAGTTGATGGACAGAATGTAGAACAATGTCATACATTCACCCCAGTACAAGGATCTGGGCCTAGACCCATCGTTTTTTTGCACTCCACACCACCCTGGGTTAGACACTGGCTATATGCAAATCAGCTCTGACCCTGTGCCTCATGGGAACAGTCCAGTCCGAACTACCAAGCCATGTCTTTCCCAGGCCGGAATCAAGCATACAAGGACCGGTTTCTGGCTATCAGCTTTCATCAGCCTGGATAGCTTGACTCCAGTGGTGTGGAGAGCCTGGGACTCACGTCTGAGTATACCCAGCACACTCGGGGTGAAAATTGCAAAAAACACGGTTGATGGACAGAATGTAGAACAATGTCATACATTCACAACAGTACAAGGATCTGGGCCTAAACCCATCATTTTTTTGCACTCCACACCACCCTGGGTTAGACACTGGCTATATGCAAATCAGCTCTGACCCTGTGCCTCATGGGAACAGTCCAGTCCGAACTACCAAGCCATGTCTTTACCGGACCGGAATCAAGCATCCAAGGACCGGTTTCTGGCTATCAGCCTGGATAGCTTGATTCCAGTGGAGTGGAGAGCCTGGGACTCACGTCTGAGAATACCCAGCACACTCGGGGCGAAAATTGCAAAAAACACAGTTGATGAACAGAATGTAGAACAATGTCATACATTCACCCCAGTACAAGGATCTGGGCCTAAACCCCTCATTTTTTTGCACTCCACACCACCCTGGGTTAGACAATGGCTATATGCAAATCAGCTCTGACCCTGTGCCTCATGGGAACAGTCCAGTCCGAACTACCAAGCCATGTCTTTCCCAGACCGGAATCAAGCATCCAAGGACCGGTTTCTGGCTATCAGCCTTCATCAGCCTGGATAGCTTGACTCCAGTGGTGTGGAGAGCCTGGGACTCACGTCTGAGTATACCCAGCACACTCGGGGTGAAAATTGCAAAAAACACAGTTGATGGACAGAATGTAGAACAATGTCATACATTCACCCCAGTACAAGGATCTGGGCCTAAACCCATCATTTTTTTGCACTCCACACCACCCTGGGTTAGACACTGGCTATATGCAAATCAGCTCTGACCCTGTGCCTCATGGGAACAGTCCAGTCCGAACTACCAAGCCATGTCTTTCCCAGACCGGAATCAAGCATCCAAGGACCGGTTTCTGGCTATCAGCCTTCATCAGCCTGGATAGCTTGACTCCAGTGGTGTGGAGAGCCTGGGACTCACGTCTGAGTATACCCAGCACACTCGGGGTGAAAATTGCAAAAAACACAGTTGATGGACAGAATGTAGAACAATGTCATACATTCACCCCAGTACAAGGATCTGGGCCTAGACCCATCGTTTTTTTGCACTCCACACCACCCTGGGTTAGACACTGGCTGTATGCAAATCAACTCTGACCCTGTGCCTCATGGGAACAGTCCAGTCCGAACTACCAAGCCATGTCTTTCCCAGGCCGGAATCAAGCATCCAAGGACCGGTTTCTGGCTATCAGCTTTCATCAGCCTGGATAGCTTGACTCCAGTGGTGTGGAGAGCCTGGGACTCACGTCTGAGTATACCCAGCACACTCGGGGTGAAAATTGCAAAAAAACAAGTTGATCGACAGAATGTAGAACAATGTCATACATTCATCCCAGTACAAGGATCTGGGCCTAAACCCATCATTTTTTTGCACTCCACACCACCCTGGGTTAGACACTGGCTATATGCAAATCAGCTCTGACCCTGTGCCTCATGGGAACAGTCCAGTCCGAACTACCAAGCCATGTCTTTCCCAGACCGGAATCAAGCATCCAAGGACCGGTTTCTGGCTATCAGCCTTCATCAGCCTGGATAGCTTGATTCCAGTGGTGTCGAGAGCCTGGGACTCACGTCTGAGAATACCCAGCACATTCGGGGTGAAAATTGCAAAAAACACAGTTGATGAACAGAATGTAGAACAATGTCATACATTCACCCCAGTACAAGGATCTGGGCCTAAACCCATCGTTTTTTTGCACTCCACACCACCCTGGGTTAAACACTGGCTATATGCAAATCAGCTCTGACCCTGTGCCTCATGGGAACAGTCCAGTCCGAACTACCAAGCCATGTCTTTCCCAGACCGGAATCAAGCATCCAAGGACCGATATCTGGCTATCAGCCTTCATCAGCCTGGATAGCTTGACTCCAGTGGTGTGGAGAGCCTGGGACTCACGTCTGAGTATACCCAGCACACTCTGGGTGAAAATTGCAAAAAACACAGTTGATGGACAGAATGTAAAACAATGTCATACATTCACCCCAGTACAAGAGTCTGGGCCTAAACCCATCATTTTTTTGCACTCCACACCACCCTGGGTTTGACACTGGCTATATGCAAATCAGCTCTGACCCTGTGCCTCATGGGAACAGTCCAGTCCGAACTACCAAGCTATGTCTTTCCCAGACCGGAATCAAGCATCCAAGGACCGGTTTATGGCTACTAGCCTTCATTAGCCTGGATAGCTTGACTCCAGTGGTGTGGAGAGCCTGGGACTCACGTCTGAGTATACCCAGCACACTTGGGGTGAAAGTTGCAAAAAACACAGTTGATGGACAGAATGTAGAACAATGTCATACATTTACCCCAGTACAAGGATCTGGGCCTAAACCCATCGTTTTTTTGCACTCCATACCATCCTGGGCTAGACACTGGCTATATGCAAATCAGCTCTGACCCTGTGCCTCATGGGAGCAGTCCAGTCCGAACTACCAAGCCTTGTATTTCCCAATCCGGAATCAAGCATCCAAGGACCAGTTTCTGGCTATCGGCCTTCATCAGCCTGGATAGCTTGACTCCAGTGGTGTGGAGAGCCTGGTACTCACGCCTGAGTATACCCAGCACACTCGGGGTGAAAATTGCAAAAAACACAGTTGATGGACAGAATGTAGAACAATGTCATACATTCACCCCAGTACAAGGATCTGGGCCTAGACCCATCGTTTTTTTGCACTCCACACCACCCTGGGTTAGACACTGGCTATATGCAAATCAGCTCTGACCCTGTGCCTCATGGGAACAGTCCAGTCCGAACTACCAAGCCATGTCTTTCCCAGGCCGGAATCAAGCATACAAGGACCGGTTTCTGGCTATCAGCTTTCATCAGCCTGGATAGCTTGACTCCAGTGGTGTGGAGAGCCTGGGACCCACGTCTGAGTATACCCAGCACACTCGGGGTGAAAATTGCAAAAAACACAGTTGATGGACAGAATGTAGAACAATGTCATACATTCACAACAGTACAAGGATCTGGGCCTAAACCCATCATTTTTTTGCACTCCACACCACCCTGGGTTAGACACTGGCTATATGCAAATCAGCTCTGACCCTGTGCCTCATGGGAACAGTCCAGTCTGAACTACCAAGCCATGTCTTTCCCAGACCGGAATCAAGCATCCAAGGACCGGTTTCTGGCTACCAGCCTTCATCAGCCTGGATAGCTTGATTCCAGTGGTGTGGAGAGCCTGGGACTCACGTCTGAGAATACCCAGCACACTCGGGGTGAAAATTGCAAAAAACACAGTTGATGAACAGAATGTAAAACAATGTCATACATTCACCCCAGTACAAGGATCTGGGCCTAAACCCATCGTTTTTTTGCACTCCACACCACCCTGGGTTAGACACTGGCTATATGCAAATCAGCTCTGACCCTGTGCCTCATGGGAACAGTCCCGTCCGAACTATCAAGCCATGTCTTTCCCAGACCGGAATAAAGCATCCAAGGACCGGTTTCTGGCTATCAGCCTTCATCAGCCTGGATAGCTTGACTCCAGTGGTGTGGAGAGCCTGGGACTCACGTCTGAGTATACCCAGCACACTCGGGGTGAAAATTGCAAAAAACACAGTTGATGGACAGAATGTAGAACAATATCATACATTCACCCCAGTACAAGGATCTGGGCTTAGACCCATCGTTTTTTTGCACTCCACACCACCCTGGGTTAGACACTGGCTATATGCAAATCAGCTCTGACCCTGTGCCTCATGGGAACAGTCCAGTCCGAACTACCAAGCCATGTCTTTCCCAGACCGGAATCAAGCATCCAAGGACCGGTTTCTGGCTATCAGCCTTCATCAGCCTGGATAGCTTGACTCCAGTGGTGTGGAGAGCCTGGGACTCACGTCTGAGTATACCCAGCACACTCGGGGTGAAAATTGCAAAAAACACAGTTGATGGACAGAATGTAGAACAATGTCATACATTCACCCCAGTACAAGGATCTGGGCCTAAACCCATCGTTTTTTTGCACTCCACACCATCCTGGGCTAGACACTGGCTATATGCAAATCAGCTCTGACCCTGTGCCTCATGGGAACAGTCCAGTCCGAACTACCAAGCCATGTCTTTCCCAGACCGGAATCAAGCATCCAAGGACCGGTTTCTGGCTATCAGCCTTCATCAGCCTGGATAGCTTGACTCCAGTGGTGTGGAGAGCCTGGGACTCACGCCTGAGTATACCCAGCACACTCGGAGTGAAAATTGCAAAAAACACAGTTGATGGACAGAATGTAGAACAATGTCATACATTCACCCCAGTACAAGGATCTGGGCCTAGACCCATCGTTTTTTTGCACTCCACACCACCCTGGGTTAGACACTGGCTATATGCAAATCAGCTCTGACCCTGTGCCTCATGGGAACAGTCCAGTCCGAACTACCAAGCCATGTCTTTCCCAGGCCGGAATCAAGCATACAAGGACCGGTTTCTGGCTATCAGCTTTCATCAGCCTGGATAGCTTGACTCCAGTGGTGTGGAGAGCCTGGGACTCACGTCTGAGTATACCCAGCACACTCGGGGTGAAAATTGCAAAAAACACGGTTGATGGACAGAATGTAGAACAATGTCATACATTCACAACAGTACAAGGATCTGGGCCTAAACCCATCATTTTTTTGCACTCCACACCACCCTGGGTTAGACACTGGCTATATGCAAATCAGCTCTGACCCTGTGCCTCATGGGAACAGTCCAGTCCGAACTACCAAGCCATGTCTTTACCGGACCGGAATCAAGCATCCAAGGACCGGTTTCTGGCTATCAGCCTGGATAGCTTGATTCCAGTGGAGTGGAGAGCCTGGGACTCACGTCTGAGAATACCCAGCACACTCGGGGCGAAAATTGCAAAAAACACAGTTGATGAACAGAATGTAGAACAATGTCATACATTCACCCCAGTACAAGGATCTGGGCCTAAACCCCTCATTTTTTTGCACTCCACACCACCCTGGGTTAGACAATGGCTATATGCAAATCAGCTCTGACCCTGTGCCTCATGGGAACAGTCCAGTCCGAACTACCAAGCCATGTCTTTCCCAGACCGGAATCAAGCATCCAAGGACCGGTTTCTGGCTATCAGCCTTCATCAGCCTGGATAGCTTGACTCCAGTGGTGTGGAGAGCCTGGGACTCACGTCTGAGTATACCCAGCACACTCGGGGTGAAAATTGCAAAAAACACAGTTGATGGACAGAATGTAGAACAATGTCATACATTCACCCCAGTACAAGGATCTGGGCCTAAACCCATCATTTTTTTGCACTCCACACCACCCTGGGTTAGACACTGGCTATATGCAAATCAGCTCTGACCCTGTGCCTCATGGGAACAGTCCAGTCCGAACTACCAAACCATGTCTTTCCCAGACCGGAATCAAGCATCCAAGGACCGGTTTCTGGCTATCAGCCTTCATCAGCCTGGATAGCTTGACTCCAGTGGTGTGGAGAGCCTGGGACTCACGTCTGAGTATACCCAGCACACTCGGGGTGAAAATTGCAAAAAACACAGTTGATGGACAGAATGTAGAACAATGTCATACATTCACCCCAGTACAAGGATCTGGGCCTAGACCCATCGTTTTTTTGCACTCCACACCACCCTGGGTTAGACACTGGCTGTATGCAAATCAACTCTGACCCTGTGCCTCATGGGAACAGTCCAGTCCGAACTACCAAGCCATGTCTTTCCCAGGCCGGAATCAAGCATCCAAGGACCGGTTTCTGGCTATCAGCTTTCATCAGCCTGGATAGCTTGACTCCAGTGGTGTGGAGAGCCTGGGACTCACGTCTGAGTATACCCAGCACACTCGGGGTGAAAATTGCAAAAAAACAAGTTGATCGACAGAATGTAGAACAATGTCATACATTCATCCCAGTACAAGGATCTGGGCCTAAACCCATCATTTTTTTGCACTCCACACCACCCTGGGTTAGACACTGGCTATATGCAAATCAGCTCTGACCCTGTGCCTCATGGGAACAGTCCAGTCCGAACTACCAAGCCATGTCTTTCCCAGACCGGAATCAAGCATCCAAGGACCGGTTTCTGGCTATCAGCCTTCATCAGCCTGGATAGCTTGATTCCAGTGGTGTCGAGAGCCTGGGACTCACGTCTGAGAATACCCAGCACATTCGGGGTGAAAATTGCAAAAAACACAGTTGATGAACAGAATGTAGAACAATGTCATACATTCACCCCAGTACAAGGATCTGGGCCTAAACCCATCATTTTTTTGCACTCCACACCACCCTGGGTTTGACACTGGCTATATGCAAATCAGCTCTGACCCTGTGCCTCATGGGAACAGTCCAGTCCGAACTACCAAGCTATGTCTTTCCCAGACCGGAATCAAGCATCCAAGGACCGGTTTATGGCTACTAGCCTTCATTAGCCTGGATAGCTTGACTCCAGTGGTGTGGAGAGCCTGGGACTCACGTCTGAGTATACCCAGCACACTTGGGGTGAAAGTTGCAAAAAACACAGTTGATGGACAGAATGTAGAACAATGTCATACATTTACCCCAGTACAAGGATCTGGGCCTAAACCCATCGTTTTTTTGCACTCCATACCATCCTGGGCTAGACACTGGCTATATGCAAATCAGCTCTGACCCTGTGCCTCATGGGAGCAGTCCAGTCCGAACTACCAAGCCTTGTATTTCCCAATCCGGAATCAAGCATCCAAGGACCAGTTTCTGGCTATCGGCCTTCATCAGCCTGGATAGCTTGACTCCAGTGGTGTGGAGAGCCTGGTACTCACGCCTGAGTATACCCAGCACACTCGGGGTGAAAATTGCAAAAAACACAGTTGATGGACAGAATGTAGAACAATGTCATACATTCACCCCAGTACAAGGATCTGGGCCTAGACCCATCGTTTTTTTGCACTCCACACCACCCTGGGTTAGACACTGGCTATATGCAAATCAGCTCTGACCCTGTGCCTCATGGGAACAGTCCAGTCCGAACTACCAAGCCATGTCTTTCCCAGGCCGGAATCAAGCATACAAGGACCGGTTTCTGGCTATCAGCTTTCATCAGCCTGGATAGCTTGACTCCAGTGGTGTGGAGAGCCTGGGACCCACGTCTGAGTATACCCAGCACACTCGGGGTGAAAATTGCAAAAAACACAGTTGATGGACAGAATGTAGAACAATGTCATACATTCACAACAGTACAAGGATCTGGGCCTAAACCCATCATTTTTTTGCACTCCACACCACCCTGGGTTAGACACTGGCTATATGCAAATCAGCTCTGACCCTGTGCCTCATGGGAACAGTCCAGTCTGAACTACCAAGCCATGTCTTTCCCAGACCGGAATCAAGCATCCAAGGACCGGTTTCTGGCTACCAGCCTTCATCAGCCTGGATAGCTTGATTCCAGTGGTGTGGAGAGCCTGGGACTCACGTCTGAGAATACCCAGCACACTCGGGGTGAAAATTGCAAAAAACACAGTTGATGAACAGAATGTAAAACAATGTCATACATTCACCCCAGTACAAGGATCTGGGCCTAAACCCATCGTTTTTTTGCACTCCACACCACCCTGGGTTAGACACTGGCTATATGCAAATCAGCTCTGACCCTGTGCCTCATGGGAACAGTCCCGTCCGAACTATCAAGCCATGTCTTTCCCAGACCGGAATAAAGCATCCAAGGACCGGTTTCTGGCTATCAGCCTTCATCAGCCTGGATAGCTTGACTCCAGTGGTGTGGAGAGCCTGGGACTCACGTCTGAGTATACCCAGCACACTCGGGGTGAAAATTGCAAAAAACACAGTTGATGGACAGAATGTAGAACAATATCATACATTCACCCCAGTACAAGGATCTGGGCTTAGACCCATCGTTTTTTTGCACTCCACACCACCCTGGGTTAGACACTGGCTATATGCAAATCAGCTCTGACCCTGTGCCTCATGGGAACAGTCCAGTCCGAACTACCAAGCCATGTCTTTCCCAGACCGGAATCAAGCATCCAAGGACCGGTTTCTGGCTATCAGCCTTCATCAGCCTGGATAGCTTGACTCCAGTGGTGTGGAGAGCCTGGGACTCACGTCTGAGTATACCCAGCACACTCGGGGTGAAAATTGCAAAAAACACAGTTGATGGACAGAATGTAGAACAATGTCATACATTCACCCCAGTACAAGGATCTGGGCCTAAACCCATCGTTTTTTTGCACTCCACACCATCCTGGGCTAGACACTGGCTATATGCAAATCAGCTCTGACCCTGTGCCTCATGGGAACAGTCCAGTCCGAACTACCAAGCCATGTCTTTCCCAGACCGGAATCAAGCATCCAAGGACCGGTTTCTGGCTATCAGCCTTCATCAGCCTGGATAGCTTGACTCCAGTGGTGTGGAGAGCCTGGGACTCACGTCTGAGTATACCCAGCACACTCGGGGTGAAAATTGCAAAATACACAGTTGATGGACAGAATGTAAAACAATGTCATACATTCACCCCAGTACAAGAGTCCGGGCCTAAACCCATCATTTTTTTGCACTCCACACCACCCTGGGTTTGACACTGGCTATATGCAAATCAGCTCTGACCCTGTGCCTCATGGGAACAGTCCAGTCCGAACTACCAAGCTATGTCTTTCCCAGACCGGAATCAAGCATCCAAGGACCGGTTTATGGCTACTAGCCTTCATCAGCCTGGATAGCTTGACTCCAGTGGTGTGGAGAGCCTGGGACTCACGTCTGAGTATACCCAGCACACTTGGGGTGAAAGTTGCAAAAAACACAGTTGATGGACAGAATGTAGAACAATGTCATACATTTACCCCAGTACAAGGATCTGGGCCTAAACCCATCGTTTTTTTGCACTCCACACCATCCTGGGCTAGACACTGGCTATATGCAAATCAGCTCTGACCCTGTGCCTCATGGGAGCAGTCCAGTCCGAACTACCAAGCCTTGTATTTCCCAATCCGGAATCAAGCATCCAAGGACCAGTTTCTGGCTATCGGCCTTCATCAGCCTGGATAGCTTGACTCCAGTGGTGTGGAGAGCCTGGTACTCACGCCTGAGTATACCCAGCACACTCGGGGTGAAAATTGCAAAAAACACAGTTGATGGACAGAATGTAGAACAATGTCATACATTCACCCCAGTACAAGGATCTGGGCCTAGACCCATCGTTTTTTTGCACTCCACACCACCCTGGGTTAGACACTGGCTATATGCAAATCAGCTCTGACCCTGTGCCTCATGGGAACAGTCCAGTTCGAACTACCAAGCCATGTCTTTCCAAGGCCGGAATCAAGCATACAAGGACCGGTTTCTGGCTATCAGCTTTCATCAGCCTGGATAGCTTGACTCCAGTGGTGTGGAGAGCCTGGGACCCACGTCTGAGTATACCCAGCACACTCGGGGTGAAAATTGCAAAAAACACAGTTGATGGACAGAATGTAGAACAATGTCATACATTCACAACAGTACAAGGATCTGGGCCTAAACCCATCATTTTTTTGCACTCCACACCACCCTGGGTTAGACACTGGCTATATGCAAATCAGCTCTGACCCTGTGCCTCATGGGAACAGTCCAGTCTGAACTACCAAGCCATGTCTTTCCCGGACCGGAATCAAGCATCCAAGGACCGGTTTCTGGCTACCAGCCTTCATCAGCCTGGATAGCTTGATTCCAGTGGTGTGGAGAGCCTGGGACTCACGTCTGAGAATACCCAGCACACTCGGGGTGAAAATTGCAAAAAACACAGTTGATGAACAGAATGTAAAACAATGTCATACATTCACCCCAGTACAAGGATCTGGGCCTAAACCCATCGTTTTTTTGCACTCCACACCACCCTGGGTTAGACACTGGCTATATGCAAATCAGCTCTGACCCTGTGCCTCATGGGAACAGTCCCGTCCGAACTATCAAGCCATGTCTTTCCCAGACCGGAATAAAGCATCCAAGGACCGGTTTCTGGCTATCAGCCTTCATCAGCCTGGATAGCTTGACTCCAGTGGTGTGGAGAGCCTGGGACTCACGTCTGAGTATACCCAGCACACTCGGGGTGAAAATTGCAAAAAACACAGTTGATGGACAGAATGTAGAACAATATCATACATTCACCCCAGTACAAGGATCTGGGCTTAGACCCATCGTTTTTTTGCACTCCACACCACCCTGGGTTAGACACTGGCTATATGCAAATCAGCTCTGACCCTGTGCCTCATGGGAACAGTCCAGTCCGAACTACCAAGCCATGTCTTTCCCAGACCGGAATCAAGCATCCAAGGACCGGTTTCTGGCTATCAGCCTTCATCAGCCTGGATAGCTTGACTCCAGTGGTGTGGAGAGCCTGGGACTCACGTCTGAGTATACCCAGCACACTCGGGGTGAAAATTGCAAAAAACACAGTTGATGGACAGAATGTAGAACAATGTCATACATTCACCCCAGTACAAGGATCTGGGCCTAAACCCATCGTTTTTTTGCACTCCACACCATCCTGGGCTAGACACTGGCTATATGCAAATCAGCTCTGACCCTGTGCCTCATGGGAACAGTCCAGTCCGAACTACCAAGCCATGTCTTTCCCAGACCGGAATCAAGCATCCAAGGACCGGTTTCTGGCTATCAGCCTTCATCAGCCTGGATAGCTTGACTCCAGTGGTGTGGAGAGCCTGGGACTCACGTCTGAGTATACCCAGCACACTCGGGGTGAAAATTGCAAAATACACAGTTGATGGACAGAATGTAGAACAATGTCATACATTCACCCCAGTACAAGGATATGGGCCTAGACCCATCGTTTTTTTGCACTCCACACCACCCTGGGTTAGACACTGGCTATATGCAAATCAGCTCTGACCCTGTGCCTCATGGGAACAGTCCAGTCCGAACTACCAAGCCATGTATTCCCAGGCCGGAATCAAGCATCGAAGGACCTGTTTCTGGCTATCAGCTTTCATCAGCCTGGATAGCTTGACTTCAGTGGTGTGGAGAGCCTGGTACTCACGTCTGAGTATACCCAGCACACTCGGGGTGAAAATTGCAAAAAACACAGTTGATGGACAGAATGTAGAACAATGTTATACATTCACCCCAGTACAAGGATCTGGGCCTAAACCCATCGTTTTTTTGCACTCCACACCACCCTGGGTTAGACACTGGCTAGATGCAAATCAGCTCTGACCCTGTGCCTCATGGGAACAGTCCAGTCCGAACTACCAAGCCATGTCTTTCCCAGACCGGAATCAAGCATCCAAGGACCGGTTTCTGGCTATCAGCCTTCATCAGCTTGGATAGCTTGACTCCAGTGGTCTGGAGAGCCTGGGACTCACGTCTGAGTATACCCAGCACACTCGGGGTGAAAATTGCAAAATACACAGTTGATGGACAGAATGTAGAACAATGTCATACATTCACCCCAGTACAAGGATCTGGGCCTAGACCCATCGTTTTTTTGCACTCCACACCACCCTGGGTTAGACACTGGCTATATGCAAATCAGCTCTGACCCTGTGCCTCATGGGAACAGTCCAGTCCAAACTACCAAGCCATGTATTCCCAGGCCGGAATCAAGCATCGAAGGACCTGTTTCTGGCTATCAGCTTTCATCAGCCTGGATAGCTTGACTTCAGTGGTGTGGAGAGCCTGGTACTCACGTCTGAGTATACCCAGCACACTCGGGGTGAAAATTGCAAAAAACACAGTTGATGGACAGAATGTAGAACAATATCATACATTCACCCCAGTACAAGGATCTGGGCCTAAACCCATCGTTTTTTTGCACTCCACACCACCCTGGGTTAGACACTGGCTATATGCAAATCAGCTCTGACCCTGTGCCTCATGGAACAGTCCAGTCCGAACTACCAAGCCATGTCTTTCCCAGACCGGAATTAAGCATCCAAGGACCGGTTTCTGGCTATCAGCCTTCATCAGCCTGGATATCTTGACTCTAGTGGTGTGGAGAGCCTGGGACTCACGTCTGATTATACCCAGCACACTCGGGGTGAAAATTGCAAAAAACACAGTTGATGGACAGAATGTAAAACAATGTCATACATTCACCCCAGTACAAGGATCTGGGCCTAAACCCATCGTTTTTTTGCACTCCACACCACCCTGGGTTAGACACTGGCTATATGCAAATCAGCTCTGACCCTGTGCCTCATGGAACAGTCCAGTCCGAACTACCAAGCCATGTCTTTCCCAGACCGGAATTAAGCATCCAAGGACCGGTTTCTGGCTATCAGCCTTCATCAGCCTGGATATCTTGACTCTAGTGGTGTGGAGAGCCTGGGACTCCTGTCTGATTATACCCAGCACACTCGGGGTGAAAATTGCAAAAAACACAGTTGATGAACAGAATGTAGAACAATGTCATACATTCACCCCAGTACAAGGATCTGGGCCTAAACCCAGCATTTTTTTGCACTCCACACCACCCTGGGTTAGACACTGGCTATATGCAAATCAGCTCTGACCCTGTGCCTCATGGAACAGTCCAGTCCGAACTACCAAGCCATGTCTTTCCCAGACCGGAATTAAGCATCCAAGGACCGGTTTCTGGCTATCAGCCTTCATCAGCCTGGATATCTTGACTCTAGTGGTGTGGAGAGCCTGGGACTCACGTCTAATTATACCCAGCACACTCGGGGTGAAAATTGCAAAAAACACAGTTGATGGACAGAATGTAGAACAATGTCATACATTCACCCCAGTACAAGGATCTGGGCCTAAACCCATCATTTTGTTGCACTCCACACCACCCTAGGTTAGACACTGGCTATATGCAAATCAGCTCTGACCCTGTGCCTCATGGGAACAGTCCAGTCCGAACTACCAAGCCATGTCTTTCCCAGACCGGAATCAAGCATCCAAGGACCGGTTTCTGGCTGTCAGTCTTCATCAGCCTGGATAGCTTGACTCCAGTGGTGTGGAGAGCCTGGGACTCACGTCTGAGTATACCAAGCACACTCGGGGTGAAAATTGCAAAAAACACAGTTGATGGACAGAATGTAGAACAATGTCATACATTCACCCCAGTACAAGGATCTGGGCCTAAACCCATCGTTTTTTTGCACTCCACACCATCCTGGGTTAGACACTGGCTATATGCAAATCAGCTCTGACCCTGTGCCTCATGGGAACAGTCCAGTCCGAACTACCAAGCCATGTCTTTCCCAGACCGGAATCATGCATCCAAGGACCGGTTTCTGGCTATCAGCCTTCATCAGCCTGGATAGCTTGATTCCAGTGGTGTTGAGAGCCTGGGACTCACGTCTGAGAATACCCAGCACATTCGGGGTGAAAATTGCAAAAAACACAGTTGATGAACAGAATGTAGAACAATGTCATACATTCACCCCAGTACAAGAATCTGGGCCTAAACCCATCGTTTTTTTGCACTCCACACCATCCTGGGCTAGACACTGGCTATATGCAAATCAGCTCTGACCCTGTGCCTCATGGGAGCAGTCCAGTCCTAACTACCAAGCCTTGTATTTCCCAATCCGGAATCAAGCATCCAAGGACCAGTTTCTGGCTATCGGCCTTCATCAGCCTGGATAGCTTGACTCCAGTGGTGTGGAGAGCCTAGGACTCACGCCTGAGTATACCCAGCACACTCGGGGTGAAAATTGCAAAAAACACAGTTGATGGACAGAATGTAGAACAATGTCATACATTCACCCCAGTACAAGGATCTGGGCCTAGACCCATCGTTTTTTTGCACTCCACACCACCCTGGGTTAGACACTGGCTACATGCAAATCAGCTCTGACCCCGTGCCTCATGGGAACAGTCCAGTCCGAACTACCAAGCCATGTCTTTCCCAGGCCGGAATCAAGCATACAAGGACCGGTTTCTGGCTATCAGCTTTCATCAGCCTGGATAGCTTGACTCCAGTGGTGTGGAGAGCCTGGGACCCACGTCTGAGTATACCCAGCACACTCGGGGTGAAAATTGCAAAAAACACAGTTGATGGACAGAATGTAGAACAATGTCATACATTCACAACAGTACAAGGATCTGGGCCTAAACCCATCATTTTTTTGCACTCCACACCACCCTGGGTTAGACACTGGCTATATGCAAATCAGCGCTGACCCTGTGCCTCATGGGAACAGTCCAGTCCGAACTACCAAGCCATGTCTTTCCCAGACCGGAATCAAGCATCCAAGGACCGGTTTCTGGCTATCAGCCTTCATCAGCCTGGATAGCTTGATTCCAGTGGTGTAGAGAGCCTGGGACTCACGTCTGAGAATACCCAGCACACTCGGGGTGAAAATTGCAAAAAACACAGTTGATGAACAGAATGTAGAACAATGTCATACATTCACCCCAGTACAAGGATCTGGGCCTAAACCCATCGTTATTTTGCACTCCACACCACCCTGGGTTAGACACTGGCTATATGCAAATCAGCTCTGACCCTGTGCCTCATGAGAACAGTCCAGTCCGAACTACCAAGCCATGTCTTTCCCAGACCGGAATCAAGCATCCAAGGACCGGTTTCTGGCTATCAGCCTTCATCAGCCTGGATAGCTTGACTCCAGTGGTGTGGAGAGCCTGGGACTCACGTCTGAGTATACCCAGCACACTCGGGGTGAAAATTGCAAAAAACACAGTTGATGGACAGAATGTAGAACAATGTCATACATTCACCCCAGTACAAGAGTCTGGGCCTAAACCCATCATTTTTTTGCACTCCACACCACCCTGGGTTAGACACTGGCTATATGCAAATCAGCTCTGACCCTGTGCCTCATGGGAACAGTCCAGTCTGAACTACCAAGCCATGTCTTTCCCAGACCGGAATCAAGCATCCAAGGACCGGTTTATGGCTATCAGCCTTCATCCGCCTGGATAGCTTGACTCCAGTGGTGTGGAGAGCCTGGGACTCAGGTCTGAATATACCCAGCACACTCGGGGTGAAAGTTGCAAAAAACACAGTTGATGGACAGAATGTAGAACAATGTCATACATTCACCCCAGTACAAGGATCTGGGCCTAAACCCATCGTTTTTTTGCACTCCACACCATCCTGGGCTAGACACTGGCTATATGCAAATCAGCTCTGACCCTGTGCCTCATGGGAACAGTCCAGTCCGAACTACCAAGCCATGTCTTTCCCAGACCGGAATCAAGCATCCAAGGACCGGTTTCTGGCTATCAGCCTTCATCAGCCTGGATAGCTTGACTCCAGTGGTGTGGAGAGCCTGGGACTCACGTCTGAGTATACCCAGCACACTTGGGGTGAAAATTGCAAAATACACAGTTGATGGACAGAATGTAGAACAATGTCATACATTCACCCCAGTACAAGGATCTGGGCCTAGACCCATCGTTTTTTTGCACTCCACACCACCCTGGGTTAGACACTGGCTATATGCAAATCAGCTCTGACCCTGTGCCTCATGGAACAGTCCAGTCCGAACTACCAAGCCATGTCTTTCCCAGACCGGAATTAAGCATCCAAGGACCGGTTTCTGGCTATCATCCTTCATCAGCCTGGATATCTTGACTCTAGTGGTGTGGAGAGCCTGGGACTCACGTCTGATTATACCCAGCACACTCGGGGTGAAAATTGCAAAAAACACAGTTGATGGACAGAATGTAGAACAATGTCATACATTCACCCCAGTACAAGGATCTGGGCCTAAACCCATCGTTTTTTTGCACTCCACACCACCCTGGGTTAGACACTGGCTATATGCAAATCAGCTCTGACCCTGTGCCTCATGGAACAGTCCAGTCCGAACTACCAAGCCATGTCTTTCCCAGACCGGAATTAAGCATCCAAGGACCGGTTTCTGGCTATCAGCCTTCATCATCCTGGATATCTTGACTCTAGTGGTGTGGAGAGCCTGGGACTCACGTCTGATTATACCCAGCACACTCGGGGTGAAAATTGCAAAAAACACAGTTGATGAACAGAATGTAGAACAATGTCATACATTCACCCCAGTACAAGGATCTGGGCCTAAACCCATCATTTTTTTGCACTCCACACCACCCTGGGTTAGACACTGGCTATATGCAAATCAGCTCTGACCCTGTGCCTCATGGAACAGTCCAGTCCGAACTACCAAGCCATGTCTTTCCCAGACCGGAATTAAGCATCCAAGGACCGGTTTCTGGCTATCAGCCTTCATCAGCCTGGATATCTTGACTCTAGTGGTGTGGAGAGCCTGGGACTCACGTCTGATTATACCCAGCACACTCGGGGTGAAAATTGCAAAAAACACAGTTGATGGACAGAATGTAGAACAATGTCATACATTCACCCCAGTACAAGGATCTGGGCCTAAACCCATCATTTTTTTGCACTCCACACCACCCTGGGTTAGACACTGGCTATATGCAAATCAGCTCTGACCCTGTGCCTCATGGGAACAGTCCAGTCCGAACTACCAAGCCATGTCTTTCCCAGACCGGAATCAAGCATCCAAGGACCGGTTTCTGGCTATCAGTCTTCATCAGCCTGGATAGCTTGACTCCAGTGGTGTGGAGAGCCTGGGACTCACGTCTGAGTATACCAAGCACACTCGGGGTGAAAATTGCAAAAAACACAGTTGATGGACAGAATGTAGAACAATGTCATACATTCACCCCAGTACAAGGATCTGGACCTAAACCCATCGTTTTTTAGCACTCCACACCATCCTGGGTTAGACACTGGCTATATGCAAATCAGCTCTGACCCTGTGCCTCATGGGAACAGTCCAGTCCGAACTACTAAGCCATGTCTTTCCCAGACCGGAATCAAGCATCCAAGGACCGGTTTCTGGCTATCAGCCTTCATCAGCCTGGATAGCTTGACTCCAGTGGTGTGGAGAGCCTGGGACTCACGTCTGAGTATACCCAGCACACTCTGGGTGAAAATTGCAAAAAACACAGTTGATGGACAGAATGTAGAACAATGTCATACATTCACCCCAGTACAAGAGTCTGGGCCTAAACCCATCATTTTTTTGCACTCCACACCACCCTGGGTTAGACACTGGCTATATGCAAATCAGCTCTGACCCTGTGCCTCATGGGAACAGTCCAGTCTGAACTACCAAGCCATGTCTTTCCCAGACCGGAATCAAGCATCCAAGGACCGGTTTATGGCTATCAGCCTTCATCCGCCTGGATAGCTTGACTCCAGTGGTGTGGAGAGCCTGGGACTCAGGTCTGAATATACCCAGCACACTCGGGGTGAAAGTTGCAAAAAACACAGTTGATGGACAGAATGTAGAACAATGTCATACATTCACCCCAGTACAAGGATCTGGGCCTAAACCCATCGTTTTTTTGCACTCCACACCATCCTGGGCTAGACACTGGCTATATGCAAATCAGCTCTGACCCTGTGCCTCATGGGAACAGTCCAGTCCGAACTACCAAGCCATGTCTTTCCCAGACCGGAATCAAGCATCCAAGGACCGGTTTCTGGCTATCAGCCTTCATCAGCCTGGATAGCTTGACTCCAGTGGTGTGGAGAGCCTGGGACTCACGTCTGAGTATACCCAGCACACTTGGGGTGAAAATTGCAAAATACACAGTTGATGGACAGAATGTAGAACAATGTCATACATTCACCCCAGTACAAGGATCTGGGCCTAGACCCATCGTTTTTTTGCACTCCACACCACCCTGGGTTAGACACTGGCTATATGCAAATCAGCTCTGACCCTGTGCCTCATGGAACAGTCCAGTCCGAACTACCAAGCCATGTCTTTCCCAGACCGGAATTAAGCATCCAAGGACCGGTTTCTGGCTATCATCCTTCATCAGCCTGGATATCTTGACTCTAGTGGTGTGGAGAGCCTGGGACTCACGTCTGATTATACCCAGCACACTCGGGGTGAAAATTGCAAAAAACACAGTTGATGGACAGAATGTAGAACAATGTCATACATTCACCCCAGTACAAGGATCTGGGCCTAAACCCATCGTTTTTTTGCACTCCACACCACCCTGGGTTAGACACTGGCTATATGCAAATCAGCTCTGACCCTGTGCCTCATGGAACAGTCCAGTCCGAACTACCAAGCCATGTCTTTCCCAGACCGGAATTAAGCATCCAAGGACCGGTTTCTGGCTATCAGCCTTCATCATCCTGGATATCTTGACTCTAGTGGTGTGGAGAGCCTGGGACTCACGTCTGATTATACCCAGCACACTCGGGGTGAAAATTGCAAAAAACACAGTTGATGAACAGAATGTAGAACAATGTCATACATTCACCCCAGTACAAGGATCTGGGCCTAAACCCATCATTTTTTTGCACTCCACACCACCCTGGGTTAGACACTGGCTATATGCAAATCAGCTCTGACCCTGTGCCTCATGGAACAGTCCAGTCCGAACTACCAAGCCATGTCTTTCGCAGACCGGAATTAAGCATCCAAGGACCGGTTTCTGGCTATCAGCCTTCATCAGCCTGGATATCTTGACTCTAGTGGTGTGGAGAGCCTGGGACTCACGTCTGATTATACCCAGCACACTCGGGGTGAAAATTGCAAAAAACACAGTTGATGGACAGAATGTAGAACAATGTCATACATTCACCCCAGTACAAGGATCTGGGCCTAAACCCATCATTTTTTTGCACTCCACACCACCCTGGGTTAGACACTGGCTATATGCAAATCAGCTCTGACCCTGTGCCTCATGGGAACAGTCCAGTCCGAACTACCAAGCCATGTCTTTCCCAGACCGGAATCAAGCATCCAAGGACCGGTTTCTGGCTATCAGTCTTCATCAGCCTGGATAGCTTGACTCCAGTGGTGTGGAGAGCCTGGGACTCACGTCTGAGTATACCAAGCACACTCGGGGTGAAAATTGCAAAAAACACAGTTGATGGACAGAATGTAGAACAATGTCATACATTCACCCCAGTACAAGGATCTGGACCTAAACCCATCGTTTTTTAGCACTCCACACCATCCTGGGTTAGACACTGGCTATATGCAAATCAGCTCTGACCCTGTGCCTCATGGGAACAGTCCAGTCCGAACTACTAAGCCATGTCTTTCCCAGACCAGAATCAAGCATCCAAGGACCGGTTTCTGGCAAACATGCCTTCATCAGCCTGTATAGCTTGACTCCAGTGGTGTGGAGAGCCTGGGACTCACGTCTGAGTATTCCCAGCACACTCGGGATGAAAATTGCAAAAAACACAGTTGATGGACAGAATGTAGAACAATGTCATACATTCACCCCAGTACAAGGATCTGGGCCTAAACCCATCGTTTTTTTGCACTCCACACCATCCTGGGTTAGACACTGGCTATATGCAAATCAGCTCTGACCCTGTGCCTCATGGGAACAGTCCAGTTCGAACTACCAAGCCATGTCTTTCCCAGACCGGAATCAAGCATCCAAGGACCGGTTTCTGTCTATCAGCCTTCATCAGCCTGGATAGCTTGATTCCAGTGGTGTCGAGAGCCTGGGACTCACGTCTGAGAATACCCAGCACACTCGGGGTGAAAATTGCAAAAAACACAGTTGATGAACAGAATGTAGAACAATGTCATACATTCACCCCAGTACAAGGATCTGGGCCTAAACCCATCGTTTTTTTGCACTCCCCACCACCCTGGGTTAGACACTGGCTATAAGCAAATCAGCTCTGACCCTGTGCCTCATGGGAACAGTCCAGTCCGAACTACCAAGCCATGTCTTTCCCAGACCGGAATTAAGCATCCAAGGACCGTTTTCTGGCTATCAGCCTTCATCAGCCTGGATATCTTGACTCTAGTGGTGTGGAGAGCCTGGGACTCACGTCTGATTATACCCAGCACACTCGGGGTGAAAATTGCAAAAAACACAGTTGATGGACAGAATGTAGAACAATGTCATACATTCACCCCAGTACAAGGATCTTGGCCTAAACCCATCATTTTTTTTGCACTCCACACCACCCTGGGTTAGACACTGGCTATATGCAAATCAGCTCTGACCCTGTGCCTCATGGGAACAGTCCAGTCCGAACTACCAAGCCATATCTTTCCCAGGCCGGAATCAAGCATCCAAGGACCGGTTTCTGGCTATCAGCTTTCATCAGCCTGGATAGCTTGACTTCAGTGGTGTGGAGAGCCTGGGACTCACGTCTGAGTATACCCAGAACACTCGGGGTGAAAATTGCAAAAAACACAGTTGATGGACAGAATGTAGAACAATGTCATACATTCACCCCAGTACAAGGATCTGGGCCTAAACCCATCGTTTTTTTGCACTCCACACCACCCTGGGTTAGACACTGGCTATATGCGGAGAAGTGTGGCTCACTGGTTAGAGCAGGCAGACCCTGAAGCAGAGGTCAGACCCGGGACCAGGGTTCGATTCCCGACGCGGCAGGGTGTTGAGCTCAAATGTCCTCGGACTCGATAATTCTCGCTTCGGTGCCTGACCTAATCATGGGTTCACACTATGCAACTCTGGGCATTAAGCTTGCTTAATCTCCACAACGGCCCCCGCGGCGGGATGCCTGGCTTTCACCTTGGGGATGCCCTGTAGGGGCTATCTCACAGGGAAAAACCAGGACAGGTTCCCAAGGCAAGCGCGGAGATACCCCTACAGGGGTCGATTCTGGCGCTATATAAGAAATGCAATAACAACAATAACAATAATATGCAAATCAGCTCTGACCCAGTGCCTCATGGGAACAGTCCAGTTGGAACTACCAAGCCATGTCTTTCCCAGACCGGAATCAAGCATCCAAGGACCGGTTTCTGGCTATCAGCCTTCATCAGCCTGGATAGCTTGATTCCAGTGGTGTCGAGAGCCTGGGACTCACGTCTGAGAATACCCAGCACACTCGGGGTGAAAATTGCAAAAAACACAGTTGATGAACAGAATGTAGAACAATGTCATACATTCACCCTAGTACAAGGATCTGGGCCCAAACCCATCGTTTTTTTGCACTCCACACCACCCTGGGTTAGACACTGGCTATATGCAAATCAGCTCTGACCCTGTGCCTCATGGAACAGTCCAGTCCGAACTACCAAGCCATGTCTTTCCCAGATCGGAATTAAGCATCCAAGGACCGGTTTCTGGCTATCAGCCTTCATCAGCCTGGATATCTTGACTCTAGTGGTGTGGAGAGCCTGGGACTCACGTCTGATTATACCCAGCACACTCGGGGTGAAAATTGCAAAAAACACAGTTGATGAACAGAATGTAGAACAATGTCATACATTCACCCCAGTACAATGATCTGGGCCTAAACCCATCATTTTTTTGCACTCCACACCACCCTGGGTTAGACACTGGCTATGTGCAAATCAGCTCTGACCCTGTGCCTCATGGAACAGTCCAGTCCGAACTACCAAGCCATGTCTTTCCCAGACCGGAATTAAGCATCCAAGGACCGGTTTCTGGCTATCAGCCTTCATCAGCCTGGATATCTTGACTCTAGTGGTGTGGAGAGCCTGGGACTCACGTCTGATTATACCCAGCACACTCGGGGTGAAAATTGCAAAAAACACAGTTGATGGACAGAATGTAGAACAATGTCATACATTCACCCCAGTACAAGGATCTGGGCCTAAACCCATCATTTTTTGCACTCCACACCACCCTGGGTTAGACACTGGCTATATGCAAATCAGCTCTGACCCTGTGCCTCATGGGAACAGTCCAGTCCGAACTACCAAGCCATGTCTTTCCCAGACCGGAATCAAGCATCCAAGAACCGGTTTCTGGCTATCAGTCTTCATTAGCCTGGATAGCTTGACTCCAGTGGTGTGGAGAGCCTGGGACTCACGTCTGATTATACCCAGCACACTCGGGGTGAAAATTGCAAAAAACACAGTTGATGGACAGAATGTAGAACAATGTCATACATTCACCCCAGTACAAGGATCTGGGCCTAAACCCATCGTTTTTTTGCACTCCACACCACCCTGGGTTAGACACTGGCTATATGCAAATCAGCTCTGACCCTGTGCCTCATGGAACAGTCCAGTCCGAACTACCAAGCCATGTCTTTCCCAGACCGGAATTAAGCATCCAAGGACCGGTTTCTGGCTATCAGCCTTCATCATCCTGGATATCTTGACTCTAGTGGTGTGGAGAGCCTGGGACTCACGTCTGATTATACCCAGCACACTCGGGGTGAAAATTGCAAAAAACACAGTTGATGAACAGAATGTAGAACAATGTCATACATTCACCCCAGTACAAGGATCTGGGCCTAAACCCATCATTTTTTTGCACTCCACACCACCCTGGGTTAGACACTGGCTATATGCAAATCAGCTCTGACCCTGTGCCTCATGGAACAGTCCAGTCCGAACTACCAAGCCATGTCTTTCCCAGACCGGAATTAAGCATCCAAGGACCGGTTTCTGGCTATCAGCCTTCATCAGCCTGGATATCTTGACTCTAGTGGTGTGGAGAGCCTGGGACTCACGTCTGATTATACCCAGCACACTCGGGGTGAAAATTGCAAAAAACAAAGTTGATGGACAGAATGTAGAACAATGTCATACATTCACCCCAGTACAAGGATCTGGGCCTAAACCCATCATTTTTTTGCACTCCACACCACCCTGGGTTAGACACTGGCTATATGCAAATCAGCTCTGACCCTGTGCCTCATGGGAACAGTCCAGTCCGAACTACCAAGCCATGTCTTTCCCAGACCGGAATCAAGCATCCAAGGACCGGTTTCTGGCTATCAGTCTTCATCAGCCTGGATAGCTTGACTCCAGTGGTGTGGAGAGCCTGGGACTCACGTCTGAGTATACCAAGCACACTCGGGGTGAAAATTGCAAAAAACACAGTTGATGGACAGAATGTAGAACAATGTCATACATTCACCCCAGTACAAGGATCTGGACCTAAACCCATCGTTTTTTAGCACTCCACACCATCCTGGTTTAGACACTGGCTATATGCAAATCAGCTCTGACCCTGTGCCTCATGGGAACAGTCCAGTCCGAACTACTAAGCCATGTCTTTCCCAGACCAGAATCAAGCATCCAAGGACCGGTTTCTGGCAAACATGCCTTCATCAGCCTGTATAGCTTGACTCCAGTAGTGTGGAGAGCCTGGGACTCACGTCTGAGTATTCCCAGCACACTCGGGATGAAAATTGCAAAAAACACAGTTGATGGACAGAATGTAGAACAATGTCATACATTCACCCCAGTACAAGGATCTGGGCCTAAACCCATCGTTTTTTTGCACTCCACACCATCCTGGGTTAGACACTGGCTATATGCAAATCAGCTCTGACCCTGTGCCTCATGGGAACAGTCCAGTTCGAACTACCAAGCCATGTCTTTCCCAGACCGGAATCAAGCATCCAAGGACCGGTTTCTGTCTATCAGCCTTCATCAGCCTGGATAGCTTGATTCCAGTGGTGTCGAGAGCCTGGGACTCACGTCTGAGAATACCCAGCACACTCGGGGTGAAAATTGCAAAAAACACAGTTGATGAACAGAATGTAGAACAATGTCATACATTCACCCCAGTACAAGGATCTGGGCCTAAACCCATCGTTTTTTTGCACTCCCCACCACCCTGGGTTAGACACTGGCTATAAGCAAATCAGCTCTGACCCTGTGCCTCATGGGAACAGTCCAGTCCGAACTACCAAGCCATGTCTTTCCCAGACCGGAATTAAGCATCCAAGGACCGTTTTCTGGCTATCAGCCTTCATCAGCCTGGATATCTTGACTCTAGTGGTGTGGAGAGCCTGGGACTCACGTCTGATTATACCCAGCACACTCGGGGTGAAAATTGCAAAAAACACAGTTGATGGACAGAATGTAGAACAATGTCATACATTCACCCCAGTACAAGGATCTTGGCCTAAACCCATCATTTTTTTTGCACTCCACACCACCCTGGGTTAGACACTGGCTATATGCAAATCAGCTCTGACCCTGTGCCTCATGGGAACAGTCCAGTCCGAACTACCAAGCCATGTCTTTCCCAGGCCGGAATCAAGCATCCAAGGACCGGTTTCTGGCTATCAGCTTTCATCAGCCTGGATAGCTTGACTTCAGTGGTGTGGAGAGCCTGGGACTCACGTCTGAGTATACCCAGCACACTCGGGGTGAAAATTGCAAAAAACACAGTTGATGGACAGAATGTAGAACAATGTCATACATTCACCCCAGTACAAGGATCTGGGCCTAAACCCATCGTTTTTTTGCACTCCACACCACCCTGGGTTAGACACTGGCTATATGCGGAGAAGTGTGGCTCACTGGTTAGAGCAGGCAGACCCTGAAGCAGAGGTCAGACCCGGGACCAGGGTTCGATTCCCGATGCGGCAGGGTGTTGAGCTCAAATGTCCTCGGACTCGATAATTCTCGCTTCGGTGCCTGACCTAATCATGGGTTCACACTATGCAACTCTGGGCATTAAGCTTGCTTAATCTCCACAACGGCCCCCGCGGCGGGATGCCTGGCTTTCACCTTGGGGATGCCCTGTAGGGGCTATCTCACAGGGAAAAACCAGGACAGGTTCCCAAGGCAAGCGCGGAGATAACCCTACAGGGGTCGATTCTGGCGCTATATAAGAAATGCAATAACAACAATAACAATAATATGCAAATCAGCTCTGACCTAGTGCCTCATGGGAACAGTCCAGTTGGAACTACCAAGCCATGTCTTTCCCAGACCGGAATCAAGCATCCAAGGACCGGTTTCTGGCTATCAGCCTTCATCAGCCTGGATAGCTTGATTCCAGTGGTGTCGAGAGCCTGGGACTCACGTCTGAGAATACCCAGCACACTCGGGGTGAAAATTGCAAAAAACACAGTTGATGAACATAATGTAGAACAATGTCATACATTCACCCTAGTACAAGGATCTGGGCCCAAACCCATCGTTTTTTTGCACTCCACACCACCCTGGGTTAGACACTGGCTATATGCAAATCAGCTCTGACCCTGTGCCTCATGGAACAGTCCAGTCCGAACTACCAAGCCATGTCTTTCCCAGACCGGAATTAAGCATCCAAGGACCGGTTTCTGGCTATCAGCCTTCATCAGCCTGGATATCTTTACTCTAGTGGTGTGGAGAGCCTGGGACTCACGTCTGATTATACCCAGCACACTCGGGGTGAAAATTGCAAAAAACACAGTTGATGGACAGAATGTAGAACAATGTCATACATTCACCCCAGTACAAGGATCTGGGCCTAAACCCATCATTTTTTGCACTCCACACCACCCTGGGTTAGACACTGGCTATATGCAAATCAGCTCTGACCCTGTGCCTCATGGGAACAGTCCAGTCCGAACTACCAAGCCATGTCTTTCCCAGACCGGAATCAAGCATCCAAGAACCGGTTTCTGGCTATCAGTCTTCATTAGCCTGGATAGCTTGACTCCAGTGGTGTGGAGAGCCTGGGACTCACGTCTGAGTATACCAAGCACACTCGGGGTGAAAATTGCAAAAAACACAGTTGATGGACAGAATGTAGAACAATGTCATACATTCACCCCAGTTCAAGGATCTGGGCCTAAACCCATCGTTTTTTTGCACTCCACACCATCCTGGGTTAGACACTGGCTATATGCAAATCAGCTCTGACCCTGTGCCTCATGGGAACAGTCCAGTTCGAACTACCAAGCCATGTCTTTCCCAGACCGGAATCAAGCATCCAAGGAAGGGTTTCTGTCTATCAGCCTTCATCAGCCTGGATAGCTTGATTCCAGTGGTGTCGAGAGCCTGGGACTCACGTCTGAGAATACCCAGCACACTCGGGGTGAAAAATGCAAAAAACACAGTTGATGAACAGAATGTAGAACAATGTCATACATTCACCCCAGTACAAGGATCTGGGCCTAAACCCATAGTTTTTTTCCACTCCACACCACCCTGGGTTAGACACTGGCTATAAGCAAATCAGCTCTGACCCTGTGCCTCATGGGAACAGTCCAGTCCGAACTACCAAGCCATGTCTTTCCCAGACCGGAATTAAGCATCCAAGGATCGGTTTCTGGCTATCAGCCTTCATCAGCCTGGATATCTTGACTCTAGTGGTGTGGAGAGCCTGGGACTCACGTCTGATTATACCGAGCACACTCGGGTGAAAATTGCAAAAAACACAGTTGATGGACAGAATGTAGAACAATGTCATACATTCACCCCAGTACAAGGATCTGGGCATAAACCCATCATTTTTTTGCACTCCACACCACCCTGGGTTAGACACTGGCTATATGCAAATCAGCTCTGACCCTGTGCCTCATGGGAACAGTCCAGTCCGAACTACCAAGCCATGTCTTTCCCAGACCGGAATCAAGCATTCAAGGACCGGTTTCTGGCTATCAGCCTTCATCAGCCTGGATAGCTTGACTCCAGTGGTGTGGAGAGCCTGGGACTCACGTCTGAGTATACCCAGCACACTCGGGGTGAAAATTTCAAAAAACACAGTTGATGAACAGAATGTAGAACAATGTCATACATTCACCCCAGTACAAGGATCTGGGCCTAAACCCATCGTTTTTTTGCACTCCACACCATCCTGGGTTAGACACTGGCTATATGCAAATCAGCTCTGACCCTGTGCCTCATGGGAACAGTCCAGTCCGAACTACTAAGCCATGTCTTTCCCAGACCGGAATCAAGCATCCAAGGACCGGTTTCTGGCAAACATGCCTTCATCAGCCTGTATAGCTTGACTCCAGTGGTGTGGAGAGCCTGGGACTCACGTCTGAGTATTCCCAGCACACTCGGGGTGAAAATTGCAAAAAACACAGTTGATGGACAGAATGTAGAACAATGTCATACATTCACCCCAGTACAAGGATCTGGGCCTAAACCCATCATTTTTTGCACTCCACACCATCCTGGGTTAGACACTGGCTATATGCAAATCAGCTCTGACCCTGTGCCTCATGGGAACAGTCCAGTCCGAACTACCAAGCCATGTCTTTCCCAGACTGGAATCAAGCATCCAAGGACCGGTTTCTGGCAAACATGCCTTCATCAGCCTGTATAGCTTGACTCCAGTGGTGTGGAGAGCCTGGGACTCACGTCTGAGTATACCCAGCACACTCGGGGGGAAAATTGCAAAAAACACAGTTGATGGAGAGAATGTAGAACAATGTCATACATTCACCACAGTACAATGGTCTGGGCGTAAACCCATAGTTTTTTTGCACTCCACAGAACATTATACAGCAGGAAAAGATAAGAGAGGCACATGCTTCCTCACAATTGGCTTGCACTAACTTCTGTGCAGGTCAGTGAGGTCCTCTGGAGAAGAAGGAACACAAGCACAAAACATAGGAGTACAGTTAGCTGACTTGCAAAAAAAAAATAAACCTTCATCATTCATTTTCGTATTCTACTGTTTCAGTCATAGTTTTATTTTCAGTTGCAAAACATAAAAAAGTAAATATGAACATAAGTAATGGATTTATTTAGAACAAACTTCCATGTTTTAAAACTAAATAAAAATGTCTGTTGCTTGATTGGTATGTCAAGGAGTGAGAAGAAAGGTTTTTGCATTGGGTGGTGAACTGCACAGTCTGACCCCGTGCCAGACTCTACACCTCCCCACTATGGGCATCCGACCAGTGGTGTGCACAGGCCATGCCAGTACACATTGGCAGTTGGAGGGCAAATCAGGGCTACTTTGCCATCTTCCGTGAACAAGTGGCTAACCCTAGTACCACATAGACTATTGTCATTCACTGCAGGAGTAGAGCACAAGACCAGACAAACTCTAAATCAGGACCCATAACTCTTAATTTCGATGCAACTTTGTGTTCTGCCGTAGCATGCTGCTGTGATGGCAAAGAACTGTTTCCCCTTTTGTCACTGGTTGTGCAAGCCAGGAAGCGTTTTCTTGCTTTCTGTAAGTTCTCAGGGTGCACAGGTGCCAGTTAATGTTATCCTATGGACCGCTGGAAACATATAGTTAAGTAATATTTATTGCATATGGTTAATTAAAACCTTTACAAAATTGAAAACAGAATAGTATACGAACTAGCCTTGTTTAAAATGCATTTGCGCTCTTTAAAAAACAAGTTCCCTTTTTTTTTTTTTAAAACAGTGTTACGTCATCTGCGGCCTAAGCCTCTCCTGACATGTCAGTCCTTCGGGCTAAGTCTGCACCATTTGCTCAGTTTTCTGGATTAGGATACTCGCCTTCTGTAAGAATTTGGAGGCCCTACAGGCTGTTTGCAACTGGAAACTGTTCAGTGCTAACATAACGGCAGGCCTGCATGTTCTGATTTGATGGAAACGGAATATCAGTAACAGATAGTAACGTCTCAGACTAGCCAATGATGGACAAACGCACAGGATGTGAATCAGTGTTTCTTCAGAACGGCCACATAGTCTGCATAGCGAATTTGGCCATGTTTGCTTCCATGCTGGGGTCTGATCCTTTGTGATGTAAGTGCCCAGACGTATGCGTAGAAGCATTTGTTGTGTGGAGGGGGTTATATAATTGACTAGGTATGGTTGTGGGGCACTTCTCTCATACGTGGCTAGAACCGTCCAGCCATGTTTTTTCTTTGCGAGGGCAGCTTTGTCGACAGTACTGGATTTTTGTTTTGCTATACTATTGACTGTTTTTTTGAAGGCAGTGAAGGGGAGTTTTGTATTCCATGCCTCTCGCATATTGAGTTGTGTTAGTGCGTCTTCCAAGGATGTTCTCCATACGTTTTTTGCATTTGTTCTGTTATTAATTTCGCGCCAGCAATGGCCCATCAGCATGTCCTCATTTGCTGCCCTTAATTTCCAGCACATTTTTAGTATCCCGGCTTGCCTAACTTGATGCTGGTTTGAAAGTCCAAATTCCAGGCGTATTTGCGCTTGTGATACAAACCTTGGTATGTAAAAGATGTATTTGAACAGATTTGACTGTTGTAAATTCAAGAGGTTTGCATCTTTGCCTCTGAATAGCTCCTTTAATGGCAAGGGCTATTATAGGGACATATAGGCTTTCACTTATATGTTCACACTTTTAATATAGTGCATCCTGGCTCCTGGGCTTAGGAGGCATATGTTAGAGGTGACTGACATATACAAAATGCAGGAAATGCATTGACCTTGGTAGTCATGGTGAGGGCGAAGTTAAGTTGGAGCAGTGTGCACTATTACTGCAGTCATCTGTTCACTTTGGTCTCCCAGTGAGGTACAAATAGTGCTGCAGGCTCTCGTAACCCCTTTAAAACCCATGCCCTGGGAGCCCTTTGCACCACATTATCTGGATCATGTTAGAGGTTTAAAGTACCTTGCCAATTGGGAGTACCAATTTTCTTTGTAATGTATTGCAAGTATGGATAACAAAATGACTGTTCATCACTGAAAATAGTGCAGCAGAGCTGATATAATAGGGGTGCAATGCAGGAAAAGTGCAAGCAGTTTTGATGGATTCACCCTGGTATTTACATCACCGCTGGGGTTGCCTCTACGATTTCACTAAGGAATTGAAGCATGCAAAGCTGCCCATTTTATGACATAGGCCCCTTCTATAATATTGCAATTGTAATTGCTCTGATGCACGTTGCTGTTAGTAGCACATTACTCCTGGAAAAAAACATTAGTGTCAATCACTTTGTATACTTACACTTTGGACAGTGGACCTATGGAGCAACAGAAAGGCACCAATCCTATGTTTTCACAAACCGAAATATTTTTTAAGTTTTGCGTGCTAATACCAAAATGCCCTCTGTCCAAGAGCACCACCCTGAACATAGGGTAAATAACAACTCTCCTTGAATTCGGAATAGCACCAATGAAAAAATAACTCAATTGATGTCCTTATTGATACGCTGAGTCTTGGTGTATATTTCAATGCTTATTTAATGTTCCTTTGGAAAAATTCAATGATAGCCAGCCAACGCGTTTCGTTCTGAAACAAAACTTCTTCAGGGCAAAGTTATGTCAAGCGCGGTCAAATCCAAAAGAGTCCTTTATATCAAGCAATCTAGAGCACACTCCATGCTAAGAGTGTTATACCAATGCCAGGATTTATCCATCATGTAGTAGTTATATTTTCAAAAAAACTTCCTATGAATATTACATATTTTTGTATTATGGCACGAATTTGACTTGGATCCCAGTGTTGTGTTCTCAAGAAACCCAAAAACATATATTTTTCTTGTATATATTTCGAGGAAGGGGTAAATATTCCAATTCCCAAAGGAGGTTATTTCCAAGGTAGTAACCCGGTCTGTAGGCAGAGTCGACTGACACCGCGACGTTCCACAAATTCAAAGAAACCCGCCGCCACTGCTAGTTTGAGTTAAATAGTTTCTGCAAAGAATCTATCCAAGAATTCTCTAAGGGTCTAATCAGCTCTGTACCTTGTTTATAGAATGTAGGAGGTCTTGTATTTCTCTCTCAGGACTCGATCTCCCAGTAACCCGCAAGGGTAGTCGGGAAACAACAGAGCTGAATTTCTCGGCAAGAGAAAAGACAGCATCTCTCTCAGCGCGTCAGCTGAAGGGTCAGCTTCCTTCGGCACTTGCTACAGCAGGGCGTCGGGCAAGTAGTTAGTCGATCTGCTCCAAACCACTGTGTGTTTTGCTAGGGCAGATGCTGGTATATTTATACCTGGAAGGTGCCGAGTTTGACGTAAGGTTGGACATAATACGTCACTAAGAACTCACAGTTCTTTTAGGACTCCTGGAGTTCTAGGACAAATCAATACAGAAGCAAGGGAAAGTCCCGGACTGCTGGAGGTTTGGTCTCCCCAATAACTCATTGTGATTTCTAGGAATCTGTGGAAGTAGCCATGCCGTATTTGGACTACATTGGCTGTATCTAAATATGGTGATGATTCTGATGCCTGTATAAGGATATGTTGAGTTATACCTATATAAGGGCATGAATTGGGAAAATAACACTAGAGCCCTAGATTCGTCTACAACAATACCAACAAAAGTGCAAGCAGTTGTGAGGGTTTACCCAGGTATTTACATCATGACTAGGGTTGCCTTTACAATTTCACTAAGGCATTGAGGTATGCAAAGCTGTCCATTTTTATTATATAGGCCCCTTCTACAATATTGCAATTGTAATTGCTCTGATGCACTTTGTTGTTAGTAGCACATTACTCCGGGAAACCAACATTATTGTCAATCGGGTAGGTGACTAATTTATCTTCTATTTCATTGCTAGTTGTTGGGTTATTCTTGTGCTCTCCACAAAGACCAATGAGCGACACACTCCTTAGTAAGTATACTGCTTGAAGTTTGTTTGTACATAGAATTGAGAACTGATTGCTGCAGTGTGGTTTCAGACAATCATTATGGTGATCTAGCCATAGAATTCATTTATGGATAAATGAATTACACCATAGAAAAGGCTGGAACATGTTTTGATTATGTTAAAAGGAGTCATACTCTTGCTTTGAGGGATCCTAAGTTGAAGAAGGAAAAGCTTCTGAGATTAATTGATGGTGACTAGACAGTCAACAGTAGTAGTACAGAAGGCAAGGGGTGACAACAGATTGGGCTTAGAAGGGAATTTAAATTTGAATCACATGGGGTTCAAGGCAGCACACACTTTGTACATGATAATATGAATGAGTTGGGTGTAGGGACAGAAAAGGTCCAGTTTTCTTGTTTTTTATGTGTGGCAAGAAGGTTGGTCTTGACAGAATATATTTGGAGTAGGACAGCGCTGATCGGTGCACCAGAAAATATTACTATATATTGTGGGGTCAGCCACATTTTTTGCTGATATTTACTGCTCTTTTTTAGACTTTGCATAATAAGGGAATGCTGTTCCTGCTTAGTGTATGTGCTCTGAGCCATAAAAACATATTGACATTGTCAGATCCTTGATTGCTGTTTTTAATTTTTCTATAAGGATATGCTATATTGTGAGAAAATGCACACATGGCATGAAAGTTAGATGTCAACTGTAGTTGCAAAAAGAACAATCGATAGACAGAATGCAGAACAAAGTTCAAAGATCTGGGCCTACATCCATTGTTTTTTTGCTTACCATGCCATTCCAGTTTGGACCCAGCCATATGCAAATGAGTCTTGACCCTGCGCCCAATGGGAACAGTCCAGCCTGAACTGCCAGACCAGGTCCTCCCTGGACTTGAAACAAGAATCCTTTCAGCGCTCATCATCCAGGAGAGATTGACTCCAGTGGCATGGAGGGCACAGGACCCATGTGTGGGCATACCCGTCCCACTTGGGGTGACCATTGCAAATAGAACAATTGATGGACAGAATACAGAACAATGTCATGCATTCACCCCAGCACAGAGATCTAGGACTAAATAGATTGTTGTTTTGCTCACCATGCCATTCCAATTTTGATCAAGCCATATGCAAATCAGTCTTGACCCTGCACCCAATGGGAACAGACCAGCCAGAACTGCCAGGCCAGGTTCTCCCTGGACTGGAAACGAGAATCCCAGGACAGGTTTTGGGATTTCAGCCCTCATCAGCCAGGAAAGCTTGACTCCAGTGGCATGGAGAGCACAGGTCCCATGTGTGGGCATACCTGTCCCACTCGGGGTGAGAACAAGTGAGGGACGGATGCAGAACAATGTCATACATTCACCCCAGGACAGACATCTGGGCCTAAATCCATTGGTTTTTTGCTCACTGTTGGACTCGGCCCTTTTTGCAGGGTCATCCCAGAACTTTTTGCCTTCCTCCTGTATTTTTTCTGACCTGTTTTTGTTGGTTTTATGAGTCTGGGCACTTTACCACTGCTGAACAGTGTTAAAGTGCATATGCTCTCCCTATTGTAAATTGATGTATGGGTTAGTGACTCCATGATTTGGCTGATTTAATTTACTTGTCAGACCCTAGTACAGTGCACTGAGAATGCCCGGGGCTTGTAAATCCAAATGCTGCTAGTGGGCTTGCAGCACTGGTTGTGCCACCCACAGAAGCAGCCTGTAAAAGTGTGTCTCAGGTCTGCCATTGCAGAGCCTGTGTGTAGTCTGATACTGCCATGCTGACTGGGCAAGTGCACCCACTTGCCAGTCCCTAAAACCTTCCCTTTTCTTCATGTCAGACACCCCCATGGTAGGCCCAAGGGCAGGGTGCATTGCAGGTGTACAGTAGGACATACCCTGGTGTGTGTGGCATGTCCTAATAGTGGTTGGCTCCACCCCCTGTGGTGCATCAGATGTCTCTGCCCTGTACTGTGAAAGGGGAGAAGGAGTCATGTCAACAGAGTGCTCCAGGGCTGCGCCTTTCCTCCACAATGCTGGCTCCAGCTCCTGTGAAGCTTCTGATATTTCTGCCCTGCACTGTGAAAGGAATGAAGAAGTCATGTCAACAGAGTGCTCCAGAACCGGTTTAGACTGGGCAAAGGCCCCTCTTCCTCAGAGGACAAAGGATTTTGGTGTATAAGTATTGGGACCCTGATCCCAAGAATTTAGATCACTATTGGACACCAAGAAGAAACCTTTGCTGAGGAGAGGAACCTGAAGAAACTGAGGAGAGACTATCCCTAAACTGTAGTGCTGCTTGGGTGATTGGCCTGCAGTGGTTGCCTGACTGCCAAAGAAAGGAGAAAGGACTTTGTGTGCACTTTATTTCAACTTGTGAAGGGTCTCCAAGGGCTTGAGATAAGAGCTTGCCTCCTACTGAAGTCTCAAGGACAACAGACTTCAACCCCTAGCTCCCCACAGATCTTTGGAAGTGCCTGCTGCTGTTGGGTCTTCTGAGGGACTGCCTGTCACAAGGAGCTGGAAGTGCGACTCAAGATGGAGAGGCGTGTTGCCATTGCAGCCGCTGCCGTCGCATCGTGGATGTCGCCGCTGTAGCTGAGGCATTGCACCGCATCTCAAGAAATGTCCCGCAACCCCGAAGAAGCGTGTCACCGTCACAGCCGCCACTGTTGCATCGTAGATGTCACTGCTGTAGCTGAGGCATTGCACCGCATCAAGAAAAGCGCCTCACAATGAGGAAGAAGCGTGTCTCCGTCGTAGCCGCTGCCATCGCATCACTGAGTAAGGATGTACCCGCTTTAGCTGTCGCATTGCACCGCATCACAAGAAGCACCTTGCATCCACGGAGAATGGAAAGGGGCGACCAATCGGTCCCCCCGAACGTATGGTGGAGTACCCCGATCCCCCCGGGAAGCCATCTTGGGCGGGAGGCGAGTCTCGGCTGGTATGCCCGAAGCGGCGTAGCCGGGGCGCGCTTTTTCCCGCCCTAGAGTGGGTTGTCCTAGACACCGAAGCCGCCAGCCACGCCCCCGGAGGCGGGCGGAGGCGGGTTTACGCCCGCCCGAAGAAGGATATAAGGAGCGACAAGCCAAGGTAGCATCCTCTTGTTCCTGTGCTCTGAAGCTGCACCTCCCCGCTGCACGTGAGCTCGAGACGGAACGAAGAGCCAATTTTGAGCGTTGTAATTTTGTCTTTGTTCTTTCAGACATCATCGTTGGAGAATGCCGGGCGAGAAGGCCGGAAAGCGGGTCGGTACTGATCAGATGCTCCGCATGCTCGTAAAAGACATGGCCGTGATGAAGAAGCAGATGGCGGCAATGAACGGTGTAGGGGGCCCTAAGCGAGTCGTCGGACCAGCATTGCCGGGAGTAGTCCCCAACGGGAGAGGCAAGAGGTCCAAGAGGGGGACAACTGGGGGAGAGGCCCCGGTTCCCGAGGCCCCGCCGGCGTTTCCCAATACACCGATCGAGGAACCGATCCCGGTTCCAAAGGAGGGGCAACAAATTCCTGTCATAGTCACTCCTGTGAACGGGGAGGATATGCCTCCCGAGTTGGCTGCACAGCTGGCAGCGTGGTTGGGGAAAGATAGTGAGGGCACCACGGCAGAGGACGCCAGGGAATTAATGAGGCAGTTGCGGCAATCAAGAGAGGCTGCAAAGGCACCATGTTCTTCTGTTCCCCCACAGGCTCCAGTGGGTGAAACCGCAGCGGGCGCGAGTTCGGCAGCGACTACGGCTACAGCTTCTAATTTAGGTAAGCGGCCACTGCCGATTGCGGGGGAGGGGTCTGTACCCTCACGAAGGGAGAAAGTAGCCCAGCATATTCCGATTAAAGTCAAGGAAAAGATTTGGGCTGATAAGTATGTAAACATGTTTTCTTTGCTAACTGATCATTACGAGATCAAGCATGTGAAGGGTCAAAAAGAGTTTCTGCATCCGAGTGTTTGGCGCGCCAAGATGGCCGCCTTTAAGGTCGATGAGAACATAGGTAACTGGGGCAGAGCGTTTGGCATATTCCCTTCAATTATGGGGGAACGAAGGCCTGAACTGTTGGCCGAGCTGCCCGTGTACCAGACACGTATTATGGAGTACTCTCAGTCATATGAGGGCAATCAGTGGTTTTGTTATGATAATGTCTTTCGGAAGGCTAAGGAGTACGCCACATCTCTGACGTGGGATTGTTACGACTCCATTTCCTGGCAAAAGATGGAGAAATCAGGCATGTTAAAGGTACCATTGTCGGGGGGGAACGGGGGTGAGTTTTCCCGCCATTCATCTGGGGTGCCCTTTCGGGCGGGTGCAAGTAACGAGCAACACTCAAGGTCGAGTGGCAACACAGGTAAAAAAGGGATCTGCTGGAATTTTAACAGGGGGAAATGTACAAGGCCCCAGGGGTCATGCAAGTTTAGACACAACTGTGGGGGGTGTGGGCAGTCCTCTCATCCTGAGTCCATGTGCAGAGCCAAAACGGGTGATAACGGTGGTAGGGGAAGCGCCAAACAGGTCTGAAATAGTCCGAGGGGCGCCTTTACCTACCCCGGTTGATACCATGGCAATGATTCCTTGGCTCAATGAATACCCGGATCACGTCTCCGCTGGGGTGTTGCGAGACGGGTTTTCATATGGTTTCCGCATCCCAGTGGGGAGTTTTCAGGGTAAGGCACATTGTAGGAACCAACTGTCGGTCCTGCAGAATACCGCGGTGGTACAGGCAAAAATTGGGAAAGAGGTGGCCCGGGGTCGGGTTGCCGGACCTTTCGACATGCCACCAGTTGCTAACTTTGTTTGTTCCCCCTTGGGAGTGGTCCCCAAGAAGGACCCGGGTGAGTTTAGATTAATACATAACTTGTCAGCCCCGAGAGGTCTTTCAGTGAATGATGCGATAGACCCGGAGGTGTGTTCGGTGCGGTACGCATCTTTTGATGAGGCCGTCGCCATGTTGAATCGCCTGGGACCCGGAGCGCTGATGGCCAAATCAGACATCGAGTCAGCGTTCCGGTTGCTCCCGGTACACCCAGACGATCAGCGTCTCCTGGGTTTTATGTTTCAGGGTCGCTATTACATGGATAAATGTATGCCGATGGGATGCTCCATATCTTGTGCTTATTTTGAGAAATTCAGTTGTTTCCTGCAATGGGTTTTCACAAGAATGACGGGGTTTCAGCATGTTATGCATTATCTTGACGATTTTCTGTTCCTGGGGGCAGCCGGGGATCCGGAATGTGCACAGGCCTTAAAAGAATTTTGTAGTCTGATGAATCATTTCGGTGTGCCATTGGCGCCAGGTAAGACTGTGGGGCCATCTACTTCGCTCGAGTTTCTTGGAATAGAGCTCGATTCCGAAGAGGGTTGCTTCCGGTTGCCCAAAGAAAAGGTAATGAAATTCAGGGCCTCGCTTGAAACATGTATTCGGGAGACCAAGGTGAACTTGCATCAATTGTAGCAAACTGTGGGTCAGTTGAATTTTGCCCTTAGAGTTATGCCAATGGCCCGCCCTTTTTCCCGCTCGATTGCACAAGCCATGGTCGGTCTTAAAGAGGGACACCACCGCACGAGGCTCTCGGCAGAGATTCGCCAGGACATGCGCATTTGGTTGACATTCCCGGCGGATTTCAATGGTCGGATTGTCTGGAACAAGCCGGCGGTGTCCTCCGAGGAGTTGGGGCTGTGGACGGATTTGGCGGGGAGTATAGGCTTTGGCGCCATATTCGGTAATCACTGGTCGGCTCAAAAGTGGCCGTCATGGTGGCACGAGTGCGGGCTGACGAGTAACATTGCTTTTCTTGAACTGTTCCCCATTCTGGTGGCCCTAAAAACATGGCCTGAGGGGTTCCGGGATCACTCTGTGGTGTTCTGGTCTGATAACATGACCGTGGTCGAGTGTATCAATAGTCAGGCAGCACGATGCAAATGGATTCTGTGATTGCTCAAGGAAATTGTGTTACTATGTATGCAATTGAACGTGCTCTTTAGGGCAAGGCATGTGCCCGGAGTACTTAATCAGGCCGCTGATGCGCTTTCTCGTTTCCGTATGCAGGCCTTCTGGGGTTTTCTGCCCACAGTGGACCCGGTGGCGGCACCATTTCCCGAAGCTCTCTGGTCTCTCGGTGCCCCGAACTACAAAACCTCGTGGGAGAGAGTTTAGCACCCAGGACAAGGAAGGCATATGAAGGGGCGTTCCGTTCCTATTTGTCCTTTTTGGGTTCGGCTAGGGGGGAGCTTTGGGGCCAGGAAGAGTCTGTCGTAAATTTTTTGCTGTCTTTACATCAGGCAGGCAAATCGGTAGCCACGGCCCAGAGGCATCGGGCCGCCATTTCCTTCATGGCGCGGGCTCATGGGATCCAGGACCCTACTGCATCTTTCGTAGTACAGAAAGCGCTGCGTGGGTGGCAACGCCTTGAGGGTCGCAAAGTAGATGAAAGGCACCCGATAGGTCTGGAGAGGTTGGCTCTGTTATTTTCCGTTCTCCCTGTGACTTGTTCATCCAAGTCTGAAACAGTGTTATTCCTGGCCGCTTTTGCATTAGCATTCCATGGGGCTATGCGGGTAAGCGAACTGGTGGCGAGGAACAAGCAGGATACGGGGGGGGGACTGTGCCGAGAGCACGTTCTAGTTAAGGGGGATACGATGATTGTTTCGTTTCCCAGGTCCAAGACCGATCAGGGTGCGATCGGGGACAGTGTAGTAGTCCTTCGGATGCCCGGATCTCCCATGTGCCCCATCGTATGCGTTGAGGAATATTTGGCGCAGAGGGCGGCATCATGGGGGGGGACTTTGTTGAGACACACTGATGCCACCCCACTGACGAGGTTTCAGTTCCAGCGGGTGCTTGAAATGTCAATTTCGGCCGCGGGCTTGAACCCGGGCGATTTTGGGACCCATTCCTTCCGGATAGGGGCTGCTACAGAGGCTACAGCCAGGGGTCTGAGTGTGGACAAAGTGAAACAACTGGGGCGTTGGTCCTCGAATTGTTACAAAAGGTATGTGCGGTTGCACATGTTGTGAAGCTGTAATCATGTACTCACGCTTCTTGTTTTTGTTTGGTTTACAGTTTCGCAAGCTTACGAGGCGGGGCGGACTGTGCAGTCGACCCGACACCTGGGAACTAGCGGTCAAAGATCACCGGCTGAGGAAAAAGTGGTGTGGGTCGTGGGCCACTCATACGTGAGGCGTGCCGCGGACGTATTCAAAGCAGGTGACATGATTCACATGGCTGGGGAATACGGGTACAGGGTGACCTTCTACGGAAGGGGCGGGCTCTGTATTGACCAGTTTCAACCTTTTCTCAAGGGTTTGTTAGCGCGGACAAGGTCACCGCCGTCTATAATCATAGTGCATCTTGGGGGCAATGATTTGGTGACCACTGGTAGACGACTACTTCTCGAGGCAATACTATCCACAGTAAGTTGGTTGGCGAGAAGGGTTCCAGGGTGCACGATTGCATGGTCCCATATGATTCCACGAAAGGTGTGGCGGGGGGCTAATTCAGTGTCTGCTATAAATCATTCTGTGAAGAAGGTAAATAACAAGCTTGGTAGACTGTTCCGTACAAGTACATTGCATTCGATTCCTCATGGGTGTATCAGGGGGGACCATATGTATCTAGAAGATGGGGTCCATTTGTCCCGGGTGGGGAATTCGTTACTCATAGGAGACCTCGTAGCTTGGTTAAAGAGTTTACAGCATGACCTTTAGGTAGGAGTTTTGTGGGGGGTCCGGATAGCCGGTCAACTATCCGGCCTGTGGCGGTAAGGTCATGATCGGTGAGCAGTAATTGGAAGATCCCTATGGGGGGGGCGTCACCCATTACGGATGGGAGCGCCCGGGGGGGCGGTGGCCATTGGCCCTCAACGGGGAGGCGGTCCCTTCTAAGGATGGGACGCCGAAAGGAAAGGGAAGGCGGTCAAGGCCCCTCCCTGGATAGGAGGGGCTACGGGCCCCTCCTGGGAGTTTCCCGGGGCCAGGACATCTGCGACGGCAGATGTGGTAAGTTGTGTGGGGTGGGGAGGGGGGTCTACGCTACCTTCTAGACACCTCACACGAGTCCTCGGACGACCATAAAATGGCGTCGAGTTAATTGGGGCCCCCGTCAAGACAAGGGAAATTGGTATGTGCACAGGAGGTACAGTCCGCTGTGCGGCCGCCCCTCAGAACTGAGGGGGTAGTTCTGGTTTAGGGATCTGACACCGGTTACGACCTTGCCGTTGGCCCTTAACGTTAGGATGTACAATTTCAATTTAAGAATGTATTTGTAGGATGTTAGTATCGGCTAGGAGAACCTTTGTATTAGAAATATGTTACGGTCAGCCAAAACATCGTAATGTGGAAATGAAATTGTACATGATATGAAACTGTTATTTTAATGTTTTAACTTTTGTTTCATATTTTACTAAATACGGCCGGGAGGGTAACTCCCTCCCGCCTTCCAAAAGTTCAGAAAACGTTTCCGTATTCCCATTCTTGGGGATTTGTGTTGAGAGGGGGTGGCGGGTATCTCAGCCATAGTGTAAAGCCATCAGAGCTGCTGTCGTTGCATCACTGAACAAGGGGGTCGCCACTGCATTTGTCGCATTGAGCAGAAGTGTCTAGTATAATCGGAAAAGAGTATCGCCACCAAAGCCGCTGTCATAGCATCACTGCACAAGGATGTCGCCGCTGCAGCTGACGTATTGAGTCGAGACTTCTCGCAACATCAGGGAAGCGTGCTGCATCAGGAAGAACTTGACGTCTTTATTTCTTTGCACCCGATCTTTGCCGTATTTTCATCTTTGCATGTTGCCCTGTGCGTTGCATCTTAACCCTTTCGCTGCTGATGACGATCTCAGCTCGTCATCACCCACGGGTGTCGTGTGCTGATGACGAGCTGAGCTCGTCATGGAAACAGCAAAATGGCAATTTCCAGCACACAGCAAAAATCGTGGCAGCAACCATGTGGTTAAGGTACATTGTCTCAAAGTGTTGCATTTTTAGAACTAAAGAGTACTACGCTAAACCTACCAACTTAAGTACAGTATTGTGGATTTTTTTGGTTGGGGTCTTGTGATAAGTCAATATAAAGAATACTTATTTTGAACATTACAACTTGTGTGGTGTCCATCTGTAGTGTTGTCACTTGATTACTGTATGTGTTCACAAATGCTTTACACACTGCCTCTGAGATAAGCTTGTCTGCTCGTGCCAAGCTACCAAGGAGGTGAGCAGGGGTTATTTTAGTGGTGTACCCCCTTACCGTGACTAAAGGCAAGAGTCCCTGTTTGTCACAAGTACCTACCTGTGCCAACTAGAAACCCCCAAATCTAACACTCTCCATGCCATTCCAGTTTGAACCCAGCCAAATGCAAATCAGTATTGACCCTGCTCCCAATGGGAACAGTCCAACCCAAACTGCATCCTGGACTGGAAACAAGCATCCTAGGACCAATTTCTGACTTTCGGCCCTTATCATCCAAGGTAGCTTGACTACGGTGGCATGAAGAGCACAGGACTTACGTCCGGGCAAACCCATCCCACTCGGGTGACGAATGCAAAAAGAACAATTGATGGACAGAATACGAAACAGTGACGTACATTCACCCCAGTACAGAGATCTGGGCCTAAATCCATTGTTTCTTTGCTCACCATTCCATTCAAGTTTGGACCCAGCCATATGCAAATCAGTCTTGACCCTGCGCCCAATAGGAACAGTCCAGGCCGAAGTACCATGCCAGGTACTCCCTGGACTGGAAACAAGCATCCTAGGACCAGTTTTGGGCTCTCAGCCCTCATCAGCCAGGAAAGCTTGACTCCAGTGGCATAGAGAGCACAGGACCCACGTCTGGGCATACCTGTCCTACTCAGTGTAACAAATGCAAAAAGAACAATTGATAGACGGAATGCAGAACAATGTCATACATGCACCCCAGTGCAGAGATCTGAGCTTAAAGGCATTGTTTTTTTGCTCACCATGCCATTCCAGTTTTGACCCGGCCATATGCAAATTAGTCTGGACCCTGCACCCAATGGGAACTGTCCAGCCAGAACTGCCAGGCCAGGTCCTCTCTGGACTGGAAACAAGCATCCTAGGACCAGTTTTGGGCTTTCAGCCCTCATCAGCCAGGATAGTTTGCCTCCAGTGGCATGGAAAGCACAGGACCCACCGCTGTGCATACCCGTCCCACTCGGGGTGACAAATGCAAAAAGAACAATTGATGGACAGAATGCAAAACAATGTCATACACTCACCCCAGTACAGCGATCTAGGCCTAAATCCATTGTTTGTTTGCTCACCATTCCATTCTAGTTTGGACCCAGCCACATGCAAATCAGTTCTGACCCTGCGCCCAATGGGAAGAGTCCAGCCTGAAGTGCCAGGCCAGGTACTTCCTGGAAACAAGCATTCTAAGACCTGTTTCAGGCTTTCAGCCCTCATCAGCCAGGATAGTTTGACTCCAGTGGCATGGAGTGCATTGGACCCATGTGTAGGCATACATGTCCCACTCGGGGTGACCATTGCAAAAAGAACAATTGATGGACAGAATGCAGAACAATGTTGTGCATTCACCCCAGTACAGATATCTAGGCCTAAATCCATCATTTTTTTGCTCACCATGCCATTCCAGTTTTGACCCAGCCACATACAAATCATTCTTGAAAATGCATCCAATGAGAACAGTCCAGCCGGAACTGTCAGGCCAGGTCCTCTTTGGACTGGAAACCAGCCTCCTAGGATGAGTTTCAGGCTTTCATCCCTCATCAGCCTGGATAGTTTGACTCCAGTGGCATGGAGAGCACAGGACCCACCTCTGGGCATACCCGTCCTACTCGGGGTGACAAATGCAAAAAGAACAGTTGATGGACAGAATGCAGAACAAAGTCATACATTCACCCCAGTACAGACATCTGGGCCTAAATCCATCATTTATTTTGCTCACCATGCCAATCCAGTTTGGACCCAGCCATATGCAAATTAGTCTTAACCATGCCCCTAATGGGAACAGTCCAGCCCAAACTACCAATCAGGTCCTCCCTGGACTGGCAACAAGCATCCTAGGACCAGTTTCAGGCTTACAACCCTCCTCAGCCAGGGGAGCTTGACTCCAGTGGCATGGAGAGCGCGGGACTCACGTCTGAGCATACCCGTCTCGTGGTGACAAATGCAAAAAGAACAATTGATGGACAGAACGCAGAACAGTTTCATAAATTCACCTCAGTACAGCAATCTGGGCCATAATCGTCCATCATCCTATTTGGTTTTGCTTTGTTCGCCCTAAGTTGGCAGGGTATGCCCAGACGTGGGTCCCTTGCACACTTTGCCACTGGATTCAAGCTAACCTGGCTGATGATGGCTGATTAGCCAGAAACCGGCCAGCCGGATGCTTGTTTCTGGTCCAGGGAAGACATGGCTTAGCAGTTCGGGCTGGACTGTTCCCATGAGGAACAGGGTCAGACTGATTTGCATATGGCCATGTCTGAACTGGAGTGGTGGAGTGAGCTAAAGAATGATGATGGATTAAACCCAGATCAGTTGACTAGGGGTGAGTGCTTGCAATGTTCAACACTCTGTCTATCATCCCCTTTGGCTTTCCTTTGTTCACCCTAAGTTGGCAGGATATGTCCAGACGTGGGTCCCTTACTCTCTTTGCCACTGGATTAAAGCCAGGCTTGCTGATGTTGGCTGATTAGCCAGAAACCGGGTTGAGTGATTGCAATGTTCAACACTCCATCCATCATCCCCTTTGGTTATGCTACATGACGGTTCTGGCACTGACCTTTTACCTAGTTAGGTGCCAAATAAATGTTGGGCGGATTTCTCCCAAAAACTGCTCTCATTTATATGCATGAGGATTCTTAGAAGCATCTACCACCCCCCTGGACCTCGCAGTCCTTTCCTCGCTAGTTTACCCATGCTTTTAGAACCACTGGCAGGTGAAAGCCAGTACACCATTCTGGGTGATTTTAACTTCCACCTTGAGCTGCTGGATAATCCCAATACCACAGCCCTGCTATCTGAATTAGATGCAATAGGACTCCCACAACTGGTCACCGGATCCTCGCATACTGCGGGCCATCTTCTGGATGGTCTTTTTTCTAGCGAGAAATCTCTAGTGATAAAGGATCTCCTTCCCTTCACCTGGACGGACCATTCTGCTATCCTTTTTGATTTTTCACTACAACCTACTCCCCCCGAGTTAACACTCCCCCACCCTTGAATCAATTTAGAGCTTGGAAAAGTATCGACATTCCTGATTCTCAGTCCTCACTTTTAACCTCCCTGCCACCCACTGCGACTGACCCTGAACTAGGTGCCAATAACTGTACTAATTGGATACGAAGCACTGTCAACCTGACAGTCCCACTAAAGAAACAAACCTCCAATAGAACCATTAAGTCCTCACCCTGGTTCAATGACACTCTTAGACAGGAAAGACAACAATGTAGGCGCCAAGAACGCAAATGGAGACATGACTACGACCCAGAGCAAAAAGCCCTCTATAAAATCATGTTGCTTAATTACAAGCAATTAATCATCAAGGAGAAAAGTAACTTCTATAGCAATCAAATCAATCTTGCACAAGACTCGACCAAACAACTTTTCCAGGTAGTGACGCGTCTCTCTGGACAAGCAGCAACCACCCCTATCACATACACCCAAGAATTATGTAACTCTTTGGCAAATCATTTCCAAAAAAAAGTCACTGACATTTTCTCCCAATTTAAAGCTCATGCTAGTGGCACTGGACATTCTCACTCCCTTTCTAATGCCCATATTCCATCGGCCCGGAACTGTACTAGCCCCCCTCGAACAAGCCCTTCTGGTTCCTTCCAGGAATTTACTCAGATCTCCTCAGAGCTGGTATCTCATCTCTTATGTACCACGAAATCCGGATCTCCGTAAGACCCATGCCCCCCTCCATTCTCAAAAACTTCCCTGAAATTATAGGCCATAAACTTACTGAAATTTTTAATGCCATGTTCTTGTCCACTACTTTTCCCTCCATCTGGAAAAAAGCCATCGTCAAACCACTTATCAAGAAAAGCTCACTTGATCCGACGATAGTCGCTAATTATCGTCCAATTGCTTGCCTCCCGCTCCCCGCCAAAATTGTGGAAAAATTATGAACACGCAAATCTCAGACTTTATAGATCAAAACAACTGTCTGGATGAAACACAATTTGGCTTCCGGAGGGGACACGGGACGGAAACTGCGCTCATTAAAGCCACAGAGGAAATTAGGAAGTCTCTCGATAATGGAGGATCAGCAGTGCTCATTTTACTGGACCTATCTGCAGCCTTTGACACGGTCGATCACTCCACCTTGATCGACCGTGTCAAAGCGGCAGGCATCACAAGTGCGGCGAAAGACCTTATTGCCTCATTCCTTACCAATCGAGTTCAATCAGTTGCCTTCGGCAATTTCAACTCACCTCCTTTCACTCTTCCTTGTGGTGTTCCCCAGGGATCCTCGCTAAGTCCCACACTACTTAACATTTATGTTTCAGACTTAGCGAGGATCATAAAAATCCATCACCTGGCGGTTACATCCTACACCGACGACACCCAGATTGTCTTAGCCATAAACAAAAATGGAGATGAAGTGGCCTCCAACTTTAATCTGGGAATGCTGGCAATAAGTAATTGGATGGCCAGAAATTGTTTGAAACTGAACTCCGATAAAACGGAGGTGATGTTGTTTGGCAATCTCTCCCCTGCCTGGTCTCCCACATGGTGGCCTGATGCCCTAGGACCATCCCCTCCCCCAGTGACCAAGGCAAGAAATCTCGGAGTTATACTGGACACCAAACTCACCTTTATGCACCACGTCAATGCGGTAGTATCCTCCTCATTCTATACCTTGAGAATGATAAAAAAACGTCTACCCTATCTTCCCATGAATATGGCAAAAACTCTGATCAGCGCACTTGTCATGGCCCGCATTGACTACTGCAATGGTCTGCTAGTCAATGCTCAAGAAGGTCTTTTAAAGAAATTACAACTGGTACAGAATGCTGCGGCCAGATTGATTACCGGATTCCCCAAGTATGCCTCCATATCTGGCACACTTCGAGAGCTTCATTGGCGGCCTGTAAAGAAGAGAACTAAGTTTAAAGCTCTTTGCATTGCTTACAAGGCAATTCACGCTCAAGGTCCAGCGTTTCTGAAAGATTCATTTTGGCCGTACAAACCTGCTAGATCCCTTCGATCCTCAACTGCTGGTCTCATGCAGGTCCCCAGGACTAAGAAAGTCTCCTGGGGAGACAGATCCTTCATAGTTACCACCACTAAACTATGGAACAGTCTTCCACCTCACATCAAAACCTCTACATCCCTTCTTTCTTTCCGCAGACAGATAAAATCCTGGCTGTTCACGCAATAACTCCTCATGGACTAGTTCATTCACTCAGCGCCGAGACACCCACGGGTATTTGAGCGCTTAACAAATCGCCTAAATAAATAAAATAAATAAATAAATATCACAACAGGATTACCATCTTCTGCATAATAACTCTGTATAAGGGTCACCACTATAGTCATCCTTGGCCGATATGTTCACAGTACAATGACACAGCTATAAAAAGACCCTGAGGGTAGGGTTTGGGTTTATAAACATCTACTCTTTACTGGGTAAGAGAAATGAGAAAAAGCTTCCATGCTTCCATGCTGACACGGGACGCTGGGGTCCCTGCATGTAGACACTCCAGCACACAGTGGTCTGACATCCCTCACAGGGTGTCCAACATGAGACCAAGAAAGGGTCCTTTACTGTCTCATTTCAGGTAATGGGTTGTTTCTTTCCTAGGGGGATTCTTGGCTATACACCCACATGCATGCTAGGTATACTTAGGTGCATCTAGTTAGGATAAGCATCACAGAAGTACACATCATTACTGCCATGTATCTATATGCCTGCATATATTCACTGTTTTAGCATCATGGTAGAATTCTACCTTTCATTTACTCTATTGGTGGTTATAATCATATATGTTTGTTTCTGCCTAATGGTTGTTGCAGCACACGTATTTTACACTAGAATTGCACTGGTTCAATAAATGCCTAATCAAAAGTCTCCAATGTTTATTCTGTATATCTCTCTGAGAACTAATGAGTTACTGACTGAAAAGCACTGTAATGTGTCCACGATACGTAAAGGGTCAGGGTTGTCCTGGTCATTAGTTGCCAGAAAAGATCTGCTCCTTGGTATTTTTGTGGGGCTTATAGTGGCAATGTGAGCTAACAGGTCTACCAACTAACATACCTTTCAGGGGGGCAGGAATCAATCTGGACACCAATCCCTCAGTTTCTGATGTCTAAATGCACAGATCATATATATATTTGCTGTAACTATACAACAATTTCCATGATAAAGAAATAACATTCATCCTCCATACTTCCTGACATGATGTTAATATGCAGAAGCAAGAATATGGAAGAATAGCATTCTCCTTGGTGGCAAAACTATCTACCTTTGAGAAATCACATTCCCTCACTCTCTGCTGTCATACAGTCTGGAAGATGTTTTTCAATGAGGGAATAACCTGTTGAGGTGGTCTTTAATCCTGTTGTCCCCTTGATGAATGTTATATCCACAGGAGCATCAATGCGGAGGTGAAGACTGGGAAGAGGAAGACAAACAAAGAGGTAATAAAGGTGCTCCAGGTGCACTGCTATTTTATTTCAGTAAATTATATTGTTCTATTTATAAATTAACAGGTTATAAAATAAGTCACAATATAGTACATTTTAGATTCAGGAAATACACAGATTATCATTCCTTACATCCCACAAAACAGGTTAATAAAGAGTAATACATTAGACGGTTCCAAAGGAGGTGAGAAGAAGAGGAATACAGATGCAAGAAGGAAATGGAAGTAGTTAGAGTATACAAGTTAGGAAAAAAATATTAATTTCCACCCGCTTTCTAATTACATACAAATTTCCATAACTTTTAACATGACAATGGACTTTTCCTGATGCAGTCTGAACCATATAAGTTGTTCAGTCTTCATTTAGTAGATACACCACCAACAATAGCAGGATCCACCGGTGACCCCCATAATCTCTGTAGCGGTTGTTTCTACCAAACACAAATCCAACCATGGACTGCATGGTCATTCACATCCACTATCTCTATCAAGTATTTGGGTGTTGGCCTAATGGCTAGGGCCAGTTGACCTAGAATCTGGGTAACTGGGTTTGAGTCTCGGCAATGACGCTGAACATCCTGTGATTCTGGGCAAATCACTTAATCCCCTGTGCATAACAAAATGAATGTGTCCGCATGAAATGGAACTGGTGCTATGTAAAGCGCTCTGATAGTCAATTCAGGTCAAGTTTGCGCTGTATAAAACTCTGTAAAAAAATGATAATAATAAAAATAAAAATATATCTCATTATAACCTTTTGCCCAAACGAACAGCCTACTTTCTAGGTTTGTTGTGCAGTGAGGTGGATGACTAAGGTAGGAGAAGTTTTGAGTTGACAGACCATGGTGTTGGTATAAAAAGTTCTTTAGGGGATCAACATACCATATTCCCATAGCGTCTCAAACTTTGTAAATTTGGCATTGAATCCTCTTTGCAATTTGTAAAATGTCAACCTGAAATGTTCTGTTACCCATTCCTGCTGTGTGGGCATATTAGGGGAAGGCCAGTGTCTGGCATGAACATTTTTGTAACATATAGGGGTCGATTCCGATTTCGACCGGAAAAAGTTCAACCCTACACAGAGCCATCATTTTTTCCGACCGAACCGTACACATACTTACAAATAGCTGAGTTTGATGCGATCACGAAAGGAATTGGCCAGAAATTATATTATACGTCCGAGTCAGCAGGAAAGGAGCCTGACGCGATAGACTTGTATGCAAACGACTCCATGTCGCCAGGCATCAACACAACACGACTGACTCGGACGCGAAAGATGCCACATAATCCAGCATTAACAGAACCCAATAGACATGTACGTGAATGAATCTACACAGCCATGCACATACACGATGCGATAGACTCCGTCTCGTCCCCGTTGAACCTGTTCTGGTGAGATTCAGAGCTAAAATGCGCCTAGTCTGAATGCTGAGAGGAGCTGGATGTGGAGCACTGTACGACGCATGGAAAATACGCATCGTACTTGAGTGTCCGGAAACTGCTTGTGAAAACCATCTGAACAACTCGAACTCGGTATTTCCTGAGCCTGTTCGCCACTGACATAGAGCACGAATCGGAGTGGATGATTCGGCCGGAAATTTGCCTGTAATACGCATCGTACTTGCTCGTTTGCAAAAAAAAAAGCTCCGGATACGAGTTGGTCGTAAGGTAAGCCTACAAATAGCATTGGGAAGGGATTTTTAGTGACATGAGAATCGACCCCTAAGGGTGCTGCAAATCTATCAAGAGGTGGCATCTACCACAGCACTAGTATTGTGTGGGAAGTTAGTTTTCCTGAGCCCTTAAATAGCAAAAATTGGTGCTGTGTAGTATACACCACATTCAGCCCTAGTAAAGTATCTAATTGAGGACATGCATAATAGAAATGTTCTAAATGTTTTTTAGACAAAATATCGAGTTGAAAACGTCAACCTACACAAATATTGGGTTGTAAATATTGTGACAGAGAAATATCGACAGCAAGAATATCGTTGTCAAGAATACCGATTTTAAGGTAAGAAATAATGTTTTAACCAATATAAAAGTCATTGATATCATTTTAAAAAATAAAGTTGTTAAAATGTCGATTTTTTAATTAGTGTTATGTATTTTAGTATATATTTTAAATGTCTGTGGTGTAGTGATCAACTTTATTTTAATTACATTTTTGGTTCTGCAGCAGGTTGTGAGTTATAGGGGAATAGGGTGGTAAGTGATTTAATTATAATACATTCATTATTTTTTTTAATTGTTTAATATTTATGTAATTGAAATTTTATAGTGTTAATAAAGGGAAGTAATGTATTATTCGTTGTTTTAATAATTGGTTGTTGATTAACAATAAATCATTGATTGGAAACTAATTATTGTAGTTTTGTAATTATTTTAGGTGTTGGTTGCGGGGTTTATAGAGGTTAAGGGGGGAAGTAATTTATTTTGTATCCATTATTAGTTATTATTCTTAATGAATTATTTGAAAATTAAATATGGAAATTATGTAACTAATTTTAGGTGTGGGTTGTGGGGTTTAAAAGGTTAACGGGTGGGAAGTAATTTATGTTTAGTTAATTAATAATTATTTGTTCATTATATCATTATCTAATTGATAATTAATTAACATAATTCTTTTTTGTGTGGGTTTTGTTTTTATTGGGGTAAACGGTGGGGAGTAAATTAATGTTGCCTAAGTTATAATTAGTTGTTAAATGCTATTAGTTTTGTTAATTGAAAATACATTTTAATTGTGTAATTCAGTTATTTACTGTTTAACTTTAGCTGTGGGTTGTGGGGAGGAAGGTTAATTGAATTGTATGTGTTTTAATTAATAATATTTCTTTAATTCATAATTGATTATCTTAATTTTGGAAGTACAGTTTTTTTTATTTACTTGTTTTGTGTTATAGAATATGAAATAAAAAATAAATGTATCTAATATTTAATGTTTTAGTTTCTGAATCATTTTTATTGTGGGCATTATAGGGGTAAAGGGTGGGAAGTTAAGTCATTTGTATGGGTTTTAATTCGTTTTTTTAAATTAATATTATTTCTTTAAATGATAATTACATTAAATATGGAAGTGCAGTTTTTTATTTGATGTGGGTTGTGAATTGTGTGGTGTTGTAAGGTATGACATAACAAAAATTAATTGATTAAATAATTAGTGTTTTTATTTCTAAAGAATTTCTAATTAAAAACATGCATTTGTTTGAAAATCATGTTTTTATTTTATCAAATATTTTATGTATAGGTATTTGTCATATTTATTTAATATTATACTATTTTGTCATTCATTTTAGTTTTTAATATAAAATATATTTGTATTTAAAATTTTTACATAACCATATATATATATATATATATATATATATATATAATTTTTTATTTTTTTAATTTTTGTTGTGAGATTTTGATAGTTTCTTTTCAATTAGACCTGACTGGAGTGGGAATGCCAATTGTTATCCCTCTACTATCCAACACCTTCCCTACTGTTGCCCTCACTGGAAAATGGCAATTTCTACCACTCCGCTATCCAACTCTTGCCCTACTATTGCACTCAGTCCAGTTCAGTTCAGTTTATTCGGAAAGTTCACTGCCGGCATCAGTACTGCATCAGTACTGCAGTCAAAGGCTGCCACTTTGGCAACCACTGCCACAATGGGACCAGTGTTCCATATGGAGGTGTCTGTCATGCAAGGGTCTTGTCGGTATCCCACCGCCACGATCCAAATTGGGCGGTTGGACTCATACACATAATTAGCCCCAAAGTCCAGAGGGAGGAAGATCTAAGTTAAAAAAGATACCTAGGCATATAATACAGTTTTGTCTAACATCAATATAACTGTTTTCAGAAAAAAACAAGTGAGCTGCTTTCTAACATATTATTTTAGCATCACTCAAGGTTGGGCCATGCATACGTCCTGTATATTTCCCCACAACATGTTTAAAGTTGTGATTAAGGTGTAGTCCATTGATTAACAAGTATAACCTCTAAACATGGACAATCAGATGCCCATTCAAAACAAAATTCAAGAGCATAAAATGTAATTTTCTTGCTGTCTGGCTAAATTAACCTGGAAATGATTCATGTGTTATAATAATACAGTTTTTCTGGTTGTTTCTGGAGGCCCTGTGAGTTAGTGATAGATTGAAGAAATATTTGGTCTATACTAAATGAGTAATCCTTTCTGTAGATAATGATCAGGCATATACAGTAAGAATAATAAAGACCTCCTACACATCATGTACACTAAACACAGTACTAGCATTCCACATGCACAACACACAGCGCTCCTACACAACACATGGTATCAACACATAACCACCGTGATTGTATGAGCCAAGAACAGGTCATGTTCAAATGCTCAATTATACTCCACGCCATAGGTGTAGAAAACCTCTACTTACCCCAAGAAATAGTCCTAGAGCAAGCCAAATGTATCATGCATCTGTATCTCTGATAAAGATACAACCCAGATGGAGAAGAGCTGTTTGAGTTGTTACAACATCCGCTACAGAAAAAAACAACTCTGTTGCATCAGGTTTGAAAAATAACTGATGATTATTTTGGTTGGGCTCAGTTCAAAGACATTCTGGGAGAATTCCTTTTGTTCACCACAGAAACTCAAGTCAATGCAGGAGGGTCATACTGTTATTTACCGTTCAAACACAACTAATGCCCATTGGTTACAAATTACCAGTGGGAGCTGTTAAAAGAATTCATGAAACTGTGCTCAGCCTTAATGCTATCAGGATAGAACTGGGAGTCGTAGGCCTCATGGTGATGCAAAATGGGTATGTGTTGGACTTGATGACCATGACGGAGGGAGGGGTGTGTGCCAAGATTGGTGCTTCCTGTTTCAATTTTATCCCTGAAAAACAACATGGATAAGGGAACAATGACTCTTGCAATCCGGCACTGCATCATCTACAAACTGACATGAAGGAAAAGTGGTGTGCCTTTGAGCAGGACTGGTTTCATAGTCTCTTCGCCTGGTGCCCCCATGTGTGACCAGGCAGTGCACATCGCTGTATTCTGTTTTCATGGTTGTACTGTGTGGTTTCATACAGGCGGGAGTTTCCTGCAGTAAAAATGCAGTCCACAAACTAGGCAGTATGCAAATAGCTAAGGAAGGAATAGCAGGCACCACAGAAACATAAACCATTTCAGATGATGTGACTGTCATGAAGTATGAAGAAAATGATGTAGCTGAAAATTGACACACATGAAAACTAGAGTTGGGAGTGTTGAGATCCTGTGTTGATACTCTCCCGGCCACAGCATTTAATTAAAATATTTTGTTTCTGTTTTGCCTTATGCCTCTTGTCTTTTAATTTGTGTAAGATAAAATCATATGCAAGCAGGACCAGTCAAAATTTTAGATATAGTCTTAAGTGAGGAAGATCTAGGTTGAAAAGACACCTGAGACATATTATGCTTTTATATTTAACATCAATATATGTTTTATATTTAACATAAATATAATTGTTTTCAGACACAAGCAAGTGAGCTGCACACTACTATATTATATTTGTACCAGTCAAGTTTGGAGCCTGCACGTATCCCCTATATATCCCAATACAATGCTTGATGTTGTTCTTAAGGTCTGTGCATCTAGTCGTCCATTTAAATGCATGAGTAATCCTAGACAATGTATTATCAAGTATATATCCTAAACATGGAGAATCAGCTGTCCATTCAAAACAAGATTCAAGAGTATAAAATGCCATTATGTTGGTGTTTGCCTAAACTAAACTGAGGATGATTGCCAGGTTATAATTTTACAGTATTTTAAGTTGTCTCTGGAGTCCCTTGGAGAAAGTGATAGAATGATTAAAATGTTGCTGTATACTATATGAATTATATTTTCTGTGCCAAATGATCAGCTCTATATAGTGAAAATAATAAAGATGTCAAACTTTAGTGCTTTTTGCCAAAATAGCTAATGCTGGTATTGTATGTGTCGTGGACTAGTTTGCTTTAAAACCTATCAGAGAATTTTTATTCAGATACCCAGTGTATATGTAAAAACCCACTTCTACTTGATCAAATTCCCCAAATTTCAAGGTAAGACTTCATTGTTTTACTTAAAAAAATGTGGATTCCGGTTCCCCCACTGATTGCTGTCCTCCTAATATTTTATGTGAAGCCTTCCTCATCTGTCTGGAACCTCCCCTTTCACTCCTTGACAATTCCCTTAAACTTCCCATTGTTCCGAACACCTTTAAAAGCGCTGAAATTGTCCCGATCTCGAAGAAGCCAAACTCTGACCCCCTGGTTCTCAGTAATTACTGCCCCATTTCTTTGCTTCCTTATTTAGGAACATTTTTAGAAGTTCATGTGCAAATAGAATCACTGACAGAATATCGACCTACAAAATATCGACCTACTGAAATATTGACACAGGAATGTCGAAGGCAAGAATATCAACATCCTATTTACAACATGGTTAGCACAAAAATATCGAAACCAAAGTATTGATGTTAAAAATATCATATTTAAAAATATCGTATTTTTTCAGTAAAAAAAGTTTTTGTAAAATAAAGTATTTAATAAGGTTTAAAAATAATAAATAATACATATATAATAATAAAACATTACTTAAACATATATATAAAATATATAATATACACTTACTTAATAATAAGTTGTAATCGTTATTTTATTAACTTATAAATATGAAAAAAATATTATAAATTACAAATACATCTACACATAAAATAATAACATAAATAAAAAGTAAATAATTATGTTAAATACATTTAAAACATTTAATACAATTAATATACATTATCTAAAATAATACAAAAAATATTAAGTAGCTAAATAAATATAACTACTATTTGAAGTCCAAAAAAAACTACAGTAATGAAAACATTGGATAGCGTAGGACCTAAATTTACTATTCCCACTCCAGAAAATGCAACAGTAGGGAAAGTGTTGGATAGCGTAGGGGTAAAAATTACTATTCCCACTCCAGAGAGTGCAACAGTAGGAAAAGCGTTGGATAGCGTAAGGGTAAAAATTACTTTTCCCACTCCAGAGAGTGCAATAGTAGGGAAAGCGTTGGATAGCGTAGGGGTAAAATGTACTATTCCAACTCCAGAGAGTGAAACAGTAGGGAAAACGTTGGATAGCGTAGGGGTAAAAATTACTATTCCCACTCCAGAGAGTGCAAGAGTAGAAAAAGAGTGGGATAGCGTAGGGGTAAAAATTACTATTCCAACTCCAGAGAGCGCAACAGTAGGGAAAGCGCTGGATAGCAGGGTGGTAAAAATTACTATTCCAACTGCAGTGAGAGCAACAGTAGGGAAAGAGTTAGATAGCGTAGGGGTAAAAATTACTGTTCCCTCTCCAGAGAGTGCAACAGTAGGGAAAGAGCTGGATAGCGCAGGAGTAAAAATTACTATTCCCACTACAGAGAGTACAACAGTAGGGAAAGCGTTGGATAGCGTAGGGGTAAAACTTACTATTCCTACTCCAGAGATTGTAACAGTAGGGAAAGTGTTGGATAGCAAAGAAGTTAAATATAACATACTTATTAATAATTGTTGTATTTAAAATAATTATTAATTACATTTAAAATATAATTACAATTGAATAATTTATTAACAATAAGTTAACAATAAATACCAATAAATATTAATTAATAAATATTAGTTACCAAATAATAAATATTGAACAATAACATATTATTAAAAAATGATTAACAATTAAAAAATATTAAACAATAAAAAGATTTGTATATCAAAAAAGACTTTTTATGAAACATTAATTACCAATTAACCAATTACCAATTAACTTCCAATTAATAAAAAATAATACCTAAATAAAAATATGAATTGCCAATTAAAAAAAGCAATTGCAAATTAAAAAATGTATTACCAATTAAAAAAATGCATTACCAATTACAGACATTAATTACCAATTACACATTTTTATTACCAATTAAAATAAATAATTGCCAGTTAATAATTAATTAAAAATAAAATAATTATCAATACCAATAAATTAAAATAAATCATTTCTTAATTACAATTAAATTACTTCCCACCCAATTCCCCTATAACCCCCCAACCCGCTACAGATCTTAAATGCAAAAGTTAATTAAAATTAATTTATAATTCCTAAAAATGTATAATCAATTTAGTATAATTAAATTACTTACCACATTATTCCCCTATAAACCTACAACCCGCTGTGGTACTAAAACATAAAATTGACTTAAAAATAACATTAATAATATATAAAAATAGTACACACATCATTTAAAACAGGTAAAATACATAACACATACATATTAAATACATAATAAAGTTACATAACAATAATACAAATATTGATATTAGTAACATCGAGATTAGTAACATCGATATATTTGATATCGATATTACTAACATCGATATTACTTACATCGATATAAAAAAAATCATATTACTTATCTTAGCGTCTTCATTGAACCCTACCACTTCCTTGTTCTCATCAAGCAGGATTTAGACCTGCACACTCAACAGTCAGTTATCATTTCAGTCATTGATGGGTTCAGAAGGGGGGCTGACAAGGGCCTCATCCAGGCCCTGGTACTCCTGGATTTGTCAGCTTCTTTAGACATAGTTGAACATGGTGTCCTGAACGACCGTGTTAGCAATGCCGGGATCCAGGGTCTGGCATTGAAGTGGATCTCCTCCTTTCTTAGTACCCAATTTCAAGCAGTTTGCCTTGCCAATTTCTCTTCTAAAAAAATTAAGTTGACCTGTGGGGTGCCCCAGGGGTTTACCCTTTCGCCCCTTCTTTTTAACTTGTACCTATTACCTTTGATCTGGCCTCTGCACGAAAGAATGGTCGAAACCTTTAACTATGCGGACGATCTACAGCTGGTGTTTGATATTAATTCTTCCATTTCTTCGATTTCTAATTTCCAGTCGATCTTGAGTTTTATCATTGATTGGTTGAATGACAATCAATTGAAACTAAATCCTGATAAAACTGAACTCATTCTTACAGGAGGACCAGTAAACCTGTGGAATCCTAATTTTGGGCACCATTGCTGGGTCCCCCTTCACTTCCAGCAGGCTCTGTTAAGAGCTTGGGGATTGTTCCATGAAAGCTCAGATTGGCTAAGTGGCCTCTGCTTGCTTTTTCCATATGCGAAGAATCCAGAATGTCAGTAGATTCCTGACCACTGAGGTCACTGTAGCTTTGGTAATCTCTCGTATTTATTACTCCAATTCTTTATACTTTGGCATCCCAGCATATCAATTACATTGCTTGCAGTTGGGGCAAACTAAGCTGCCAGGGTATTTTTCTGTTAGCCTAGACGTCATCATGTTATTCCTATGGTGAAGAGTTTACATTGGCTTCCTGTAACTAAGAGCTCTGCCTTCAAGCTGGGATGTACCATCTTTAAAGCCCTTACCGGAAATAGCCCAGCATTCATTTCCTCAAGGATCCAGCACTATATCCCTTCTTGGGATTTGCGTTCTTCCAATGACCACTCCCTCATTTAAAAGCAAAAATCATGTGGGGCTCAGATTTGTGGTCCTCACCCTGCAATTCTGGAACTCACTTCCTGCAGAATTGAGGTCTGTAATCCCTTATGCACAGTTTAGTAAACAGCTTAAGACCTGGCTGTTTTCCCAGGCATGTGAGTAAGCTAACTATCCAGTCGATGCAGCATCCCCTCTACTTTCAGCGCCATGAAACCGCTTGGTGTACGTGTGCTTAAAAACAATTCTCTTAACAGAACATAACATATGTCTCTATAAAAGCAAGTTTACAATAACTTGCATTTAGGGACAAGAAGAGTAATCAAAAAATAAAGTTTAGGCTTAGACGCTGTCTCATATGTATAAACAGGGTTTAAAAGTCCATTTATCGTTAATGTAGGAGAGTAGGGTCTGCTATCCTATGGTCACCCCAAATTTTTGCTTTTTGCTTCACTGGTTTATGACTTAATGTGGCTGTGGGCCTGCTAATCAGACCCACATCCTGCTGTTCTCTCTCTAAATTAATGCCAATGCACTCTAGGGGCATTATGAATTGGAACGGGTTCACCTTATAGGCCCCTGTAACAGTGTACCCCAGGTACCCAGGGCATAGGTGTATCCAAGGCCTACCAGGGGCTGCAGCATGTATTGTGCCACCCCTGGCCTGGCCTCCATATTTGACACAACTGGCTGATCAATCAGCTGGGGTAAGTTGGTGTAATCACCTCTTACTTAGATATAGTATACCTATATCTAGGTGTGAGCACCAACCCAGACGGGATTTTGTGTATTGGGTAGGACAGGGCTGAATAGAAAGAGACATGCCTGGGGCACACAAGGTGTCCCTGTGCATAAGCCAGTCCAAATTGGTGCTGGGGCTTTCCATCCCCAGTCCTAGCGCGGAGCTGGACAAAGGAAAGTGGGTGTAACCACCCCCCTTCCTGGTCCCACCCAGAGGAGGGACCTAGCAGGTGATCCGGCCCCCAGATTTGGAATAAGAGTAAGAGCTGTGTCCCAAGACTTCAGATCTTCCTGAACTCGACTTGAAACTAAGAAGAAAACTGGACTTTGACATTCTGCTGCACAGAAGACTGAAGAGCATCTCCCTTGTGGCCAAGGAGTGACCACCCTGTGAATACAGGCACCATCCAGCAACTCGACGTCTGTTTTGCCACTGCCTCCTGCCAGAGGCTGAGCCCAGAGCCTGACAAGACCCAGACTCCCAGACATCTCAGAGCCTGATCCACAGTCCCTCAACAGAAGAGACACGTGGAGGCACCGAGAGACGTGGAACCGGCCATCTCGAAAGACCCCTGAGAAGCTGACTGCGCAGCACCCGAGGCACCCTCGATGCTGTGCTTTGGGGTTTGAGAAGCCCCACCACCGAGCAGCATTTGCACCAAAGATCAGCCCCCCAGCATCTCCACTATCTGCGTGGGGCCTTTTTGCACTTTGCCACTCGACGCGCCATCCCGGCCACTTGCCACGTGGCTAGTGGCCATCTTGGTGACGAAACCTACAAACAACACCGCTGGTCTGGTTGCTCCAGAATGGCCCTCGCTCCCCTGAAAAGGAGCAACCGCTCTGGCCTTGCTGGTCTGAGTGACAAGCTTTCTTCACTTCCTGCGTGGCTTGCATTAGCCGAAACCTGTTTGCTCCAATCAAGTTGCCAACACCGCCATCAGCTAGAGCCTTCGTGGGACAGCTCGTGACTGACTCCTGGACGTCCTCGACCACTTCGTGTCCACGTGGCTGTGGAGACAAGCTACATCTCTTCGCCTGTTTGCACCCAACATCGCCTGGTTCAATCCTGGTTCCACGGTAGTCACTGGCTAGTGAGTTTGAACATTGTCCCCTCTGCTTTCAGGTCTTAACCTCTTCAGATCCACCCTTGGATCCACCGGAGCCCTCCTCGACGACCCGCCTGCAGCATCTTCATCTTCAGGCACCATCGACCTGCGTGAGGAAACCCGACACTACTTTGCACCTGTGCACCCGCTTCCTGTGGGTGGGGTAACTCAGCAACGCTGGTGTTCCTACACTGGTACACACCTCTAGTGTCTACGTCTAAAGTTTTGTCCTTCTAGGTCAGTCGGAAGGTTCCTTAAACAGTAACTTTATAACTTTTACGTACCATCGATATTGCATTGGTGCATGGGTGTGCTTTCAGCGCTGCACCCGAGTCCCGCGGCCCTTTCCCGACTTCTTCACCATTAGTCCCGAACAGCTCCAGCGATTCCCCAGGCCCTAGGCCTACTTCCTTTCTGATTGGTGGTTCTTATACCACTATTTTAGTATATGGTTTAGGTGGCCCCTAGGGCTCATCCATATTGTGCAACTTTTGTATATTTAAACTGCGTTTTGTTTTAATGCATTTGCTTCTGTGCTCATAAAGAGTATAGGGGATATTTGTAGTCAATAATATATATATATATATATATATATATATATATATATATATATATATATATATATATATATATATTCAATATATATCTGTGTGGTGTCCTTTCATTTGGTATTTAAGGGGATTGTGTATGGTAAAACAGCTTGTTTCACATGCCTTTACAGAGTTTAGCCTAAGACTGCTTTGTCCATGCTACTAGGATAGCTGTGTAGTGTAGTTCCTAGTTTCCCACTAGGCCCTGCGCATTGGAATAACATAAACAGTAGTATCGACGTAGAAGTGCGGATCTTCCAGGCCTCAACTGACTATGCTAAACTTAATTGGGTGTGTTACCAACTAGCTCAGAGGTCACTGGAAACTTTCTTCTCTGCATAGGAAGTGATCAGCTTCCCTGGCACAGACAAGAAGGGATTCAGCTTTCCAACAACCGTGCAACATGACAACTTTGCTCCACAGATCAAGAGTCAATCTCTAGGGTCGTGTGAAACAATAGACATGTATTTCACTCAGTCAGATTAGTGCAGTTTACTTTCACGATATGTAGAGAATAGAGAGACGGGCGTTTGTCAATAAAGGGTTAAAATTTATTGAACAGTCTTTCTTCTCGTACAAGAGAAATGTATTGCCACAATTGCAAGACTTGTTATTATAAAAAGTACGTACAGTAAGATAAGTATTGAGAAATAATACTGTAAAAGCATTGATATGGTTTCTTAGCCATACAATGGTTTAAAAGTAATAAAACATATATACAGTCATATATACATTAGGCTAAAATACTCAACTGGTGCTTCTAACTAAGCCTACCCCGGTGTGCCTGACCTAAGCCTAACACGTGGAAGGGGAGTAAGTAAGTAGCTTTAAGTTAAGTTGGTTTTGCCAAGGTTTGCTTCAAGAATTCTCATCGAAGGTTTTAGTCAACACCATACCTCTGAATAGAATGATGGAGGTCTGGTATCTCCTTCAGAAGGAACTCGGTATCCCAGTCACCCGCGAGGACAGACTAGAAACGCTGGAGCTGGATTTCTCTGTTCAGCGCGTCGAGGAGGAGGAGGGGGGACAGCGTCCGCGGGCAGCTTGGCATCTGCTGGGCTCTTCGCAGAGGGACGGCTGTTCAGCTCCTAAGCTCACCACACCATCGTTTGCGCTTTAGCAGCGATAATGGTATCAGTAGCTTCACCACCAAAGGGACAGCAGCAGCATCAGCGTACTGCATACAGCATACAACAGCAATGGGACACCAGCTATTGCTTAAGGCAACGTTGGTAGTATTTATTCCTGACAGGTTCCTGGTTTGACGCAAGTTTGCTGGACATAAGACGTCAATTAAAGATGTCACTAGGAAGTGATAGCTATCAGTTGCTCATTAGAGTTCCATTACTAATCAAAACACAGCAAGCGGGGATTTCCAGGTTTGCTGAGTTTTTATCTTGTTGAAGAACTCGGAGTGTTAATCTAGGAATATCAGATAGTGACTTCTGCTCTGTCATTGCACTAATTGGTTGCAAAGGAAGTGGCAGAGAACTATTCTGGAATGTGGCTCTGTTCGTGTGAGGCCAGAGATGACTTTCTGAATATCGCACTTGAACGGTTATGCCAATATAGGGAATAAATGGATTTATAGCCGAATAGGGGCATAAGGTCACAGTATCGATCAGGAACCTAGATAAACACGCAACAGCTGGTCTATAAGGTTGACTTACAACCAATCATCATAAGGGTTGCTTGGCATGGTACAAGGTGATCACTAGAACTAGTGAGCATCATATACCAGTCCAACTTCTCACTGTTAAGCCCACATTTTTAAGCAGGTTTTAAAAGTGACCCTATCCATAGGGGGACTGTGCCATACAAAATACTTTTGTGTTCAACAGCCTCGGTCAGTCACCGATGCCGAAGCAGCAAGGTGCTGCATTTGTGCACACCTGGGGTCTGGTTTTTGCCTTTCTTCACTTGCAGGGAGATGAGATAGCCAGAATGGGAGTGCACACTTATTATCAGACCAACTTTTGAAAGGTCATTGATTCACAATAAGGTCTGCATTACAAACAATATTGCACCTGTAGTGCCTCATTTATACTTTATTATTTTGCATAAAATGTGCAGTGATTATGAAGAAAAGATATGGATGAAGAGCACACGTTTCCTCATATTCACACTCTGTCCACTGACCTTGTGAACTTTAAAATGTGGATTTTTTTTATAAACAATAGGGATAATATGAAGTGAAATCTCAGATGCTGTGAACACAGTTTAATCGCCCATTATTCCCTTGCCCCTGAAGTATGGAAGATTTAATGTCTTGTACGTTCACCAAATTCGACGTTTATAAACTGCTAAATTTAAAGATTAATCACAGGGTTGCAAAGCAAAATAAAGTCATACCTATGGGGAAGTTTGACAAGGTAAGAAAACAGAGTTATGTCTTCTCTTTCCACAAGCTCTTCACTAGGGTTGGTTCGGAACTCAGAGAGTTTCATTCCACGGACCTCCGGGAAGGTAAAGAAAAACTCTATTCTATTGAATTCCGCCAATGGCTGGAAAATATGCGGCTTGCATCACAAATTAGTGCCAGTTGCACGACTAGCAATGAAAACCAGCACGAATGACACCATGTGTTGTGCAGAGTAGCAGCCATTCGAATTTCGCTGCCGCTGCAGTAGAAATCTACTCAAGTGGCAGCAAATCTACTCAAATATTAATAATACGTTTATAAAGCACATGGCTACACTCACTAGTGTGTCCCTGCGCTGCGGCTAATAAAGACTTGTTTGTCGCAGTATTGTGACCATCTTAGAGAGGAACCTATGGGTGGAGCAACATGTTTTCAGTCTTCTGTGAAAGAGCGATTCATATGGTTCCATCCAGAGGTTGAGGGGGAGGGAATTCCAGTTCTTAGCCGCCAGATATCGGAATGATCGGCCACCCATTCTTGCTCTTTAAATAGTCGTAATTTTCACCTGACCCATCCCCCGGGATCTCAGATGAAAGGTTGGGTTTAAGGGTATAGTAGGTTGTGCAGAAAGGTTGGCCCTTTTCCGTGCAGAATTCGGTGAGTGACACACAGGGCCTTAAAGAGGATGTTCTCCTTATATACGGAGTCAGTGAAGGGCTGTGAGGGCATTCTTAGAGGATGCTCTCCTGGGCAGCATCAGCACCAGGTGGGACACCTCGTTCTGGATGCATTGAAGTCTCTACAGACACATGCTACTTGCTCCCAGGGACAGAGCATTTCCGTAGTCTAGGTGTGAAGTCACTAACACATGGACCAGGGTTTTTCTGGCTGCCACAGGAAGTACATCTAAGGTCTTCTGAAGCCCTTTCATTACTCAAAAACACTTCCCGGCCACCAATCAGGTGTGATTCTCAAACGAGAGCTTGATATCCAGCCACATCCCTAAGTTTTTAACCTGATCGCTGGGGGATGAAGTAGGGCCCAGGGTTGGTGGCCACCAAGAAGAGGACCATATCGAGGGAGCTTTGCCCACCACTAGTACCTCTATTTTATGTCCAATACGTTTTAAACAGTTTCTCGTCATCCAGGATGCCAATTCCTGTAGACAAGTAGAGAAATCTGTGGCTGCCTCTTCATGGCATGTGAATGTACTCAAGTGGCAGCCCTCTAACCACGACCGCTTGTAAACATCGGCGACCACCCATGTTAGAAAGTTGCTCTAGGTGATGCCAAATCTTGCTAACTAGCTAGCATATTTTGGAGCATCACAGGAGAAAAATTCCTCCACGTGGTGAGTGGCAGAATTCGGGAAAAATCCACGTTAAGGAGTAATGCAGAGTGGCCAAAATCTTGCCAATTCAAATCTTGGAATACAATATTTCAACCCCCTTACTCTTCATGCAGACCGCAAAATGTACACAAACACATGGCACCAAAAAACTGCATGAAGGATACAGTGCACCCTACATATAGTGCACACCCCTTATGTACTCATGTGGAATCAGAAAAACCCCATGAGTGAATAGTGTGTGAAAAGACATTGGAGGGCTGGGTATGAACAAGTGTTCATATGAATGTTAGCCAGCCATTCTTTGCTGTTTACTACATAGACTATATAACCTTTCAAGACTGTGATGGTCCCTGATGGATGCACATCACCTAATTATTGCTAGGAGACAATGACCTCATTAACATATTAATACAAGACTGAGAAAACTGTAGCCCGATTTCCATCTTTGACTGCACCATAATGATAACCGTATTACTAGTTCATTAGAGGCCTTGTCTTCCTTTCCCAGCATTGACATCACAACTGTAACTATTCGTCCTGTTTGTGATATACACTTTCAATTCACACTCCTGGATTGCTTTCAGGAGTGCGTGAGTGTGCATTGTATGCATGACTTATGCCACAAGCCCCACACAAACAGCATTCTCACAGTGATTTTCAAACACAGAGTGGCATATTCTCAAGGACTCATCGCCAATTTAGCTGCACTTTTCCGCAACAAAAGTGGCGATAGATTTATCGCCCGAATCACAAGCCTGCACTAACAGCCAACATCATCAGTTTAACTGAGATAGCTGCCACTGAAAACATCTCCAAGGCTGACAGTGACAACTAACGCAAATCATATGTAGAGTAGATCTTCCCATGCAAAAACCCACAATAACACTACTTCTTGTTATTCTAAACAACCAGCCAGATTGGCAACACAGTCCAAAAACAGGCGATAATGCATGTTAGCAGCAGGGACCTAAAACCTGCTTTTTCTGGTCTTAAGTAGGAGGACAACCTGCAGTTGAAAGAGAGCCCAGCCCAGAGCCACATCTGAAGACCAACAGATGCCATGGAGCTAATAATCATGCTGCTTGGAGACCCAGGAGGGCAACAAGTCTAAGCATGGGCGGAAAATCCGTTTCGCTCGCGGATTTTGCGGATTTTCGGTAAATTTGCAATCCGCGAGATTTGCAAATCTCCCGCAAAATCCGCAAATCCGCGAGCAGCGGATTTTGCTCGCACTGCTCGCACTGTTCGCGTGATTTCGCGGCTTCCCAGTACAACTTCGCGCCCCGCGAATAAGTGCCAAATTGCAGAAATACGATCTTAGCAAAACTGAAACTACTTACCAGGTTCAAAAGTTCAGGCTCATCATTAGTAGCCATTTCCTGTAGTGCTTCCTGAGGGGCCCCTCCAGAGTTCAGTTGCCAGTTGCAACTATTATGTGACCCTGCTCTGAACCTCAGAATAGTTACACATATGCCACAAAGGTCCTGAATTACAGCTAAGGGAGACAAACAGGAGCCAGGCTGGAGGTTCAAATCCATTAATCAGCCCCTAATTCATTATTGTGAGTTGGGGCAGGGCAGGTGTTGTAACTAATTTTGCAACAATGAAAGCACTTAGCAAGTTCAAAAGATCACTAATCAGGAAGCACTAAGGAAGCAGGTGCCAGCTAAAAAAATATTCTGTGACACATTAATCAGCCCCAAATTAATTCAGGTCACTTGAGGCAGGGAAGGTGTGCTTGCGTTGCCACAATAATGTACACTGACTGGACAACCAGAGGGTGCTGTGATGAAACAGAGGGTGGCATGGGTGGGCCAGAGGGTGGCATGAGTAGTCAGAGAGTGGCAGTGGTGACAGAGAGTGGCAGTGATGAAGAAGAGTGTCCCAAACAGGCTGGACACGTAGAAACAACAAGTTCGCGAAACTTGCGACCCGACAGGTAAGTTCGCAATTTGCGACATTGTACAAAACCCTCACGAACTGGCAGAAACCCGCGCAAACACACAAAAAAAAAATCCGCAAATTCGTGAGAATTCGCGGATTTTGCGGATTGCGAGTTCGCAAATCCGCAAAATTCGCCAACGCGAGATTCGCAAAATTCGCCCAACCCACCGCCACCACCCCCAGGACCACTCCCACCCCCAGTACCATCCCCCTGGACTACCACAGAGGCATCTCAGACTAAGACAGTGGACCTTTCTGAAAATGCTCCTGCCACAGAGACTTAACGTCAGAGAATGTCTTCGCCCACTACAGGCTCAAAAGGACAACCATCCTCCGTGTCCTGATCCACATTGCCCACAGGCTTACAGTATCAACACAGCGGGCAGCCAACATCCCTCCGCAGAAAAAGCTGCTGGCTGTGCTGCACTTGTTGCTCTCTGGTACCTTCCCACCAACAACAGTCAGAATCGGTGGAGTCTCACAGACAGCCCTATTAAATTTGCTTACACCTGTCTTGGATGCCATCATCAGCTTGACACCCCAGCACCTTCACTTCCCTCACACTGCGCAGGAACAGCTAGAGACCAAGCAAAGCTTCTGCGCCTTAGCTGGCTAACCACACGTGTTGGGGCAATTGACTGCACACTGCCCCTACCAACACTGCACACAATTACTGCAACAAAAAGCACACTCATTCCATCAATGTGCAGGCAATAGTGGACCACCTCGGGCTGTTCACCAATGTCATCACTAACTTCCCAGGCAGTGTGCATGATTCCAATATCTCCCAACAGTGCATCATTAACCAGCGTTTTCAGGATGGCACCTATGGAAATGGACTGCTTGTTGGTAAGCCCCAACAGAACACACCACACACCTCAACTCCGCAATCATACAACTCACAACTGTGGGAATGCACATGTAACAAAATTCACATACAACATGCCAAACAGCATGCCCACCTACCAGACACGGAAACACAAGTAACTGTGGTAACAGTGGCCAGCCTTGTAGACAAACCATCAACAAAGGCATAGCCCCTCTGCCACACAATTGCAGAATGTGGGGAGAGGTGGGAACCAAGAATGTGCTAAGGAGGCAAGTGACCGATGAATAGGAATGTACACAGTGCCAAGTGTGGCGGTGATATGCTGGACAGTCTTGAGTATGTAGAGCACAAACATGTCCACATGGACATATACTGCTGGGGTTTGTAGTGTTGTGGACAGTTGACGCAACCATGTTACCTCACGCAGTGGAGAATACCTTGGACATGTAGCTATGTTACCACCCCTGTAAGCTTAAGCGTAGTGGTCTGGGCCAGTGTAACCCAGTCCAGCGTTGGAGTATGAATAAATAGCCTGGGGCTGTAGGCGTGGTTCACTTCCTGGATGGCCACCAAAGTAACTACTGCATGTGTTTCTGTGTCCGCCATATCCTCACCACAGGCCTACACACACGTGGCTGACCACCTTCAATGGCCAACAATACAGTGTTGTTTGCAGGCTTGCAGACATGCGCAGACAGGCACGACAATGGTGTGCTGTAGAAGTGCAAGTGATGCAACCACACAGCACACACAAGTAAATAGGCTCAGGGGAGGGAGCAGCAGCTGTGAGGCTACGTAATACACATTGATACAGCACATTTGCCGGGAGCAAACATGGCAAACATGAATCCCAAAGTCGCACAAATCGCACGCCACAAAACTTGTAAGTCTGCCAACACAGCATGCAGAACCACCAATTTACACTAATCTCACTTACCTCTCACAGGTGATCAAGGATATGCACTCTGCCCATGGATGATGACACCCCTCCGAGCCCCTAACACCCCGGCCCAGAGGCAGAACAATGTGGCCAACAAACGCACCAAGGGCATTGTTGAGCGCACATTTGGCATGGTAAAGTCACGTTTAAGGTGCCTGGACATCACAGGCGGACGACTCCTTTACAGCTCAGAAATAGTGTGCAAGGTGATCATTGCATGTTGTGTATTGCACAGCATATGTGTACGCACCAATGACCCATGGATCCAAGTGCCAGATTCACCGGACAATGATGAGGAAGATGAGGCAGATGGACCATACCCCAAGAATAGCCTGAAGGAACACAATCATTAAGAATTTCTTTGCATGAGCACGTCACATTGTGACTGTCCTTAGCAATTATGGAACAGTATGAAAAGACAACATGAACAGAATGTGCAAATAAATTCATTGCAACACACATTCTCTGTGTGAATGTCAGTCCTCTGCATTAGCACATCACTCTGACAAGTGTAAGTGCAACATTAACTACTAACAATCTCACAAATAGAAAATAGATAGTTAGGGATGTCAACGCTGTACAGAGAGGCTGTTTTGGGGGTCACATATTTGAAATGCCATTTCAGGGTGTTCCATTTAGTACATAATCCCACTCATCAGCATATCACATGTGTATAAAACATGACATGAAGGCTGTCATTGGTGTTCCAAAAAAGACAACAGGTTGTCATTTGGGGTCAAATATGGAATTTTGGGTGTCATTTGGGGTCAAATATGACCCTCCCTGATGTAGAGATGCACACTGTGACTCAAGTTCCACAACATGAGTAACATGGACGTAAGGGGATGACGTCAGGGGTTGTTTGTACAAGTGGATGTTTCAGAGTGTGACCTGCTCCTTTACAAATGTAGTCCACACTCCTCAGCCACCTCAATGTCGTGGCATGCATCATGTCATGATAATTGGACTGCAGCCATGCTAATCGTCATGCAGTGTCACTTTCATTGTCAGTTTGGCTCATGGACCCGTATCTTTGCTGGGTTCAGCACATGTGCATGAGTTTGTTATGAGATTAGTGATGTAAGGGGAAAGTCCCCTTTAGGCACATTGTTGACGGGGGCCTACTTGCCGTGTCTATGTGTGCTGCAGTATACAAAGGAGATCAAGGACATGATCCAGAGTCATTGTGGGTGTCCATGTGTGCCATTGTGCCCATCTCCCCCAGTCCCTCCAGTCCCTGGTCGTTCCTCACCCTGTTGCTGTTGGGTCAGGTCATGTTCAGCAGTGTCCGGGCTGTCAACTCATGCCACTGTCTCCCCACTGATGACTGTGGACACCATTTCCTCCATCTAATCCAGCTCCTGCTGTGGTGCTGGACTCCCACCTCCAGTCTGCATTGCTGTTTTCAAGTTGTTATCGAGTTTCAGCTTGGTTTTGTGCTTCACATCATTCCAGCGCTTCTTGGCTCTTCATTCCGACTGCATTCACCTTAGCCAAGATGGACTGCCATATTGCATTTTTAGTTGCCAATGACGCAGTGATAAACAGTTGTTGGTTGTGTTCTATCACCTCTGTAATCAGGATATTGTTTTCCTGCGGACTGAATTGTGGGTTCTTCTTCTTCTTCTCTTTGCCCTTCTCCTTCCCCGAGATTCCTGGCTGGTCCTACGTGGGGGGGGGAGGATTCTGGTTGGCCTCTGTAATTGCTTAATGTCTCCAACTTTCTCCATGGTGCTTCTCAGTTGTTGGGTTTTGTGAGGTTTTTTTGCAGCTTTTATGGTGATTTTTTCACCTCATGTGGGTATAGCAAGCCTGGCACTGCTTATTGCTGATATTTTTATTGCTGTGGGGCCCATCGCCAATATTTTCACGGTCCGGTTTCCTATTTTTAATGACATCTCAGTAATTTTAACTCAGAAATTTGACGCTTTAGCTGGAAACTATCGCCTGTTGCCGACGTGTTGAGAATACGTCGTTAACATGGCGTTAGTTTTCCGAGATTGACGGCATTATATAAAATTGCATTACCCAAAGGTTGCTGATAATTATCGCCTGTTCTTGAGAATATCCCCCTTACACTTCACACACACAGCACTGCTGTGTAACTTCTGAAATAAACATTGACAAACCAATAGATTTTTTTACAGCTACCTGATTCCTCACTGCCTCCATTCCTGAAGGTTTGCTGATTGTGATAGTTGGGCACCATCGCGATTTGTGAAATTGAAATCTTTTTAATGTTGAATAGGTGGGAAGCGCCGTCACTGTTGTTGATAGATTTGTTTATCCTTTAATGTTCAGAACTGATGCTGCAGGTTATAAAATAGGATAAGTGTGATCATATTTTACTTGCATTGTTTTTCTCTTTTCTTACTCTCTTAATTTAGTTTTGCTGTTAAAATTCGAATTGCTTACTTTTTGTTGGTGAATTCTCTGAGATAGTGAAATGCTGATTTATCTTACTGTCCTGCTCTGTTCTGGTTATTTATTCCTTAAGGTTCCCAATGACTTCTGCCTGGGAATTATTCTGGGGTACAGACATTGATGATACAATATGATGGATTTCTATCCTCACTGGAATGGTTTTAGCATCTTTCAGAGGAAAGTCTGATCCTTCTGATTAATTCTGAGAGAAGCCTCCATCTTGCTGAGCTGGGCACATCCTTAATAGGAATATCCTGAAGCAGAGGTGAAGTGTGGCCTGGGTTTAGCTCGGTTTTTTCGCCTTATGAGGGTGTCTTCTCATCATTTTCTCTTACTGCCATAGATAATTTCACTCTCTCTTTTCCAATTATTATTTCATTGTTGGGGTTTTCAAATAGGTCTCTAAGTCCAGTCCTGATAGAATCATGATCCCAAGGGATCGGATAATGTTGAGTTGTCTCTTGAAACCTTTTTATAGTTTGTACAAAGTTGGGTTTGGTACTTCTGATACTTGGTTTAGTGCCTGAGGTTACTAGTGGGCACAGCTATGGACAAGGCTGATTAATTTTGCCTTATTCTCGACCTACAGTCCACATGATTCCAGTATCTGTAGAACAGCAAGAAGTATTGCTTGCAATATTCATTATTATTTTTGCACCAGATTTTGCAGTGTGGCGATTCTATCAGCCTTATTCATGAAGGCTAAATCGGCTCGCAAAGGGCCGGATTCTGAGAATCCGGCCCTTTGCGAGTGCGATTTTTGCTTTTGGGATTCAGCATCCCAAAAGCAAAAATCGCTAATTGCGATGTCGCAAATGTGCGAGGAAATGACATTTAAGGAATCTCTATTTGAGATTCCTTAAATGCTATTCAACATCCTATTTCAATTTGCGATTTCGCTATTTCTAGGCGCAATTTACCGCGAGGTCAGACCTCGCGGTAAATTGCGAAAACTCAGAAAAATGCATTTAAATGCATTTTTCTGAGTTGCATGTTACACACACACATGTCCTTTGGACATGTGTGTGTGCAACACCTGTGTCACAGATCATTTGAGGGGTGCTACAGGGTGTCCTGTGGACACCCCTGGCACCCTTCAAATCGCAATCTTATTTGCGATTAGCTAATTGCTAATCGCAAATAAGGAATACTCCCCATTCATTCCTATGGGGCTTTTGGCCCATAGGAATGAATGGCGAGTTATTCCTTATTTGCTATTAGCAATTTGCTAATCGCAAATAAGGAATCAGTAGGAATCGCATTTTATTATGCGATTCCTACATGATTACCGTTTTGCGAGTCCTTAATAGCGAATCGCTATGATTCGCTATTAGGGGCTCGCAAAACGGCCCCTTCATGAATAAGGCTGTATGTGATCAAAAGTCTCTGCGTCCTCTAGAGTGCGAAATTGTATCTAGACTAGTCTCCTTGTTTTGGAAATACAAAGTCCTTCTTTTTGGTACAGCGTGAGGTCAGGATTATTCGCTAAGTTTTAGGTTGAAATTGTAGGTTAGAGTATGTCTGTAAAGCTATCCCTAAATCCTTTAAAAGACTGCACTCAGCTTCACATCAAGTTGTGTGACTTTGCACCACTGTAAAATCTTGATATATCTGTGCCTGAAAGAGGGGGTGTGAGGACAGTTAAGGGTGCAGGTGGTGTGCATGTGTGAATGAAGATAAACTACATGGTTAGTGAGTTAATGTGCAACTGTGGGAAGAGACGTGTCTTGCATTTATCACTCCTTGCTGTGTTTCAGTGATAAACTGCTGAGTGTTTCATCCTTGCCTTGAATGAATGCATCATATTTCTCTGTTTCACCTGTTCGTTTGCAGCTTCCCCATTCCCTTGTTGATTTATTCCCCGTGCTTAAGCATTTATTTGGCGTTTGACTTGGCAAGAAATGTTTGGCTATGTGTCATATGTGAAACTGTGTACATTGGTGGTTGTTGGAATATCTAAATGACTTTTTGCTGAGTGTTGTGGAATGTTCTCAGAAGCCATTTCCTCTGCCTTCAAGTTGCATCAGCATGCTGGGGGCGCGGCAGGTGAAGACTTTTTGTAGGCATGGGAGATAGTTGCAGGGGAGTGGTCGTTCTGTAGTAGGACATCCCTCTTATGGTTACATTGCAGGCTCTTTAAAAGAAGCGTGTCTGTGCACAGAGTCATGCACTGTGCAGAGGGATCCTTCGAGCATAGACTGAAGAACCTGTGCCTGGTGTGACCTCTTCAGACACCAGGTAAGGGACAAGCAACGTGCATGAGTCCAAACCAGCGCCCCTGCTGCAGGTTCTAACCCAGACCAGTACCTGAGGCAATGGACTGGCCATGACCAAGTTAACAAAGCAAAAAGGGGACAGACCGGTCTTTTATCTTGTCAGTTATTTACTGCCCATTCTATTGTTCATGATAAACATTTAATTTAAAAATAGAGAAAGTGTTTTAGTTGTGCTCATCTTAGTGGAGCCCGGTAGCAAATCTATAACAACTACACTTAATTTTGTAAAGCTATTACAACTTTCGTAAAGCTATTAAAACTCTTCTTTTCCCTATGCTATTGGCCTTTCAGTATTTTCCTATCCTCTGCTACATTTAGGGCCGGGATGCCCCTTTGCTGTGGCAGCTGTGCGCTCTACAAAACCAATAACATAACATAACATACAAATAGGACTTTGATCAAATCAAATCAAATCAAAAACAGCTTTATTCGACTTTGATTGTAAAAATCATAAAAGCACAAATAGAAGATCAATTAAAAAGAAATTTTTCATCATTATCAGATAAAATGCATTAGTTCATTGAGATCCTGTGTCTATTATATTTTTTTAAAACAATCATCCTGATTCATCAAGCCGAAATCGGCTCGCAAAGGGCCAGATTCTGAGAATCTGGCCCTTTGCGAGCGCTATTTTTGCATTTGGGATTCATCATCCCAAATGCAAATATCGGTAATAGCGATTTCGCTATTTTGCGAGGAATTGCATTTAAGGAATCTCTATTTGAGATTCCTTAAATGCAATTCATCATCCTTTTAAAAATTGCGAATTCGCAATTTCGGCCCGCTATGTACCGCAAGGTCAAACCTCGTGGTAAATAGCGAAAACTTTTGCTTTTAAAAGCATTTTTCTAAGTTGCATGTTGCACACACACATGTCCTTTGGACATGAGTGTGCGCAACACCTGTTTCAATTTGCATTTAAGAGGTGCTACAGGGTGTCCTTTGGACACCCCTGGCACCCTTTAAATCGCTATCTTATTTGCAATTAGCTAATTGCTAATCGCAAATAAGGAATACTCCCCATTCATTCCTATGGGCCTTTTGGCCCATAGGAATGAATGGGGAGTTATTCCTTATTTGTGATTAGCAATTTGCTAATCGCAAATAAGGAATGTGTAGGAATCGCAATTCTTTTTGCAATTCCTACATGAATCCCGTTTTGCGAGTCTGTAATAGCGATTCCTTATGAATCGCTATTATAGACTCGCAAAACGGGTCTTTGATGAATCAGGCTGAATGACACTAAGTACATGATCAGTTCATCTTCCAACATTTGTAGTCTCAGAAAAGCCAATCTGCATTGTCTCAAACCCCACTTTCTCAGCATAGGTATTAAAAATCTCTTCCTCTGCAAGGTATAGAATTTACAAAACAATATACAATGTAACGTGGATTGTACAGAAACATCGTCACAAGGACACAAAATCAGATTTTTAGACCAGGAATTTACCTCAGGAAACGTAACCAGTCTAAAAAAGCCCCCGCCCCCTAAATCGTGTAAGTAACATACGAGAGTAACAACTTTGTGTCTGGATCAAGTATGGCTGAATTCCCTGTCCGTGGAGAATCACTTGATTTTCCATGACTGAGGTCTTGCTTTTCTCTGCCAGCCAGCGTTTGTTCTCTAAGAAGTGAAGACACATTTCTTTCAACTTCTTCCTTGAGACAGTCGCTAAACAACTCGGGGAATCAAAATATTCTGGGTGTCCGATATCATTTTGAAATTTCTTTACGTACATAATCCAGTGGATTCTTGCAACCCCATGAAGGTTGAGACAGTCCATGATTATGTTTCTGTTAAGACCTGTCTCATCAGTAGACCATACTTTGTGCCATAATAAAATGAGATTAACTTTAATAAGGTCTGAGATGTAATACAGACCTAGTTCTTTATGGCATACATAAGTAGAGGTAGACCCTGGAGCGGCTAGTAAGTAACAGAGTAATGCGTTCTCACAGAGCTGTATGTTGTGAGTTTCCGTTATCCCCCATATTCCTGCGCCATATGTTACTGTGGACACAAATTTAGATTTATATATGTCCACTAGCACTGGCACGGGTCGACCCCCTAACTTATTATCAAAATTTTGCACAGCTCCAATGGCACGCGAGAAAGCCAATTTTCTTGCCTGGGCCGCCGAAGACCAGGTCCCCTTTTTATCAAAATGAATACCCAAATACGAAAATGTATTGGTTGTGTCTATTTTTGTATTCGAGAGAAAGATTTTACATGTAGGGGTTCTCTTTGTGGTGCAGCACATGGTAAATGTCTTGCTAATATTTGTTTTTAGGCCCCTGGCATTCATATACTCGGAAAAGTTAGTGAGCGATCTTTGAAGGCCAACTTGGGTCCGTGCCATAATTACTGCATCATCTGCATTTAATAAAATGGGGACTGGTGTATTCCTAACTTGGGGATAATCCTGCTTGTCTTGAGTAAGATGGTAAGCCACACTGTTTATGTATAAGTTAAATAAAAATGGTGCGAGTATGCAACCCTGTCTGACTCCTTTTTTTATGGGCAATTTATTGGTGCACTCGTCGTGGTTCCCAAACCGTACTCTAGCCCCAGATTTGGGTCTATACCTAATTGTAGTAATATCGTCCATAATTTATCTTGATTCAAACAGTCAAAGGCCATACTCAGGTCGACAAATGTTAAAAATAATTTTTTAGTTTTTTAGCCACTACATATAATCAACGCCAGGTTCAGGCCTTGCTCTGTGGTACCGAATCCTGACCTAAAACCGTATTGGAACTTTGAGAGTATACCTTTGTCTTCCGCTCAGAGTTGTAACTTATTAAGTATTACCCTCCCAGCAACCTTCATTAATGAATCCAATAGAGAAATTGGGAGAGAACATTTTGGTTCGTTACAATCGCCTTTCTTAATAATTGGGACAGCGATGGCCTCTTGCCATGTAAGAAAAAACCCATGTTTATTACATCTGTTTAAAACATTAGTTAAAAGTGGGGCCCATAACTCGGTGTTGGATTTATATATATCTACCGGGACCCCGTCCGGTCCTGGGGCTTTCCCAGCAGCACTATCAATAATGGCAATTTGGACTTCTAGCAATGAAAATTCAATTTTAGCAAAGTAAAGGGAAAAGGGGTTTAAGCACAATTGCACCTATCCTATATATTGCCCAGTTTTTTTGTATGGTGCCACGGATCGGAGATTCTTTTCCCTAGATCTCCCAAAACAAGAAACTTGTTCTAGCAAACAATTTTTCAACAAATGATCCAGCACACATGTCAAAGTATTAGAAATCTATACAATAATGGTAATTGCACATAGATCAGAAAAGCTAAAGAACTTCAGTAGCAGAGTCTTCTGATTTTTTTTTGAAGTATAATCTTTATTTATTTCTTCAATCCTGTAGCCAACGCGTTTCGTCCTCCACGGACTTCTTCAGGGCGATTGGGGTGAACTCTTCTTAATGCCGATTAAATAGCTGTAATTCTAACAGGAAAAGTAACTGGAAAGTGTATTTACAATTATTCGTTTATTTGGTGAAAAAACATTGAAATTCCATCGGTTAAGAAGAAGAAGAATTACCATTATTGTATAGATTTCTAATACTTTGACATGTGTGCTGGATCATTTGTTGAAAAACTCAATGTTTATTGTAAATAATCCATGAGCCACAATTTCCTCTCCTCCAGTTTGATCTGTACTCGCCTTCTCAGTTAGATCGTCTGCCTGATAAAGCTCAGTGAAGTAGTTTACCCATTTATCCTCAGTAATTGCCACTTCCATTGTATTGGTTTTATTATCTACAACAAAAAGGGGCATTTAGCGCCTTCCAGAACCCTATGTTATCTTTATTAAGGCAGGCTTGATGTAAAGCCTGCCAAGCCTCCTGCTTTAATTGTCTCTTACGATGTTTGACTGCATATTGATATGCAGTTCAGGTGTGTCTTACTTCAGCCACGTTTCTTGGTTCGCTTTTAAGCGCCATCATCAAATCTGCGTGGGCCTTACTTCAATCTGAGTCAAACCATCCCTGCGTCTTGGCTTTGCCCTCTTTCAGAGGTCCTGTGAGAAGATTGCGTATTTCCTCTGAAATTCTGAGGAAAGCCTCTGTAACTGGGATGTAGTCACCATTCTCAGTGAGACATATTTCAAATTCTTGCTGTTTGTTTTTAATGAGGGTTTCAAAGAAGGCCACAGGCTCTACTTTGTTCCACTTTATTGCATATCCATTCTTCTTTGCTAGGCTTAATTTATAGCTGTATACATTTTCTATTAAATCTGTTACCTTTCTTTTACTCGCCGCAAAAGTGAGGGTTAGGCTATTTAGATAATGATCACTCATTGCCAGCTCACATGTTTTGTAGGTGAGAACATGGCAAGAATGACGGTTTGATATTAGTGCAAAATCTATGACCGATTTGCATCCCCACCCAATAAATGTAGGCTCAAAAGGAACCGGGGGAGATCATAGGTCATTTACGAAGCCCAGGTCCAACTGGAAAATCAGATCATTAAAATAGTTGCCCAGAGTTGTGTGAGAAAAGTGTGCACTAGAATCATCTCTGCCTGTACCCAGACCACTGATACCCAAATGGCTATGTGGCCATAAAAAGCAATTTAAATTGCCCACCCATAAATCACATCTATCATCGGGATGTATCTCTTCAGTATTTTTCAGAGTTTGGGATATATCTTCTAAAACCTTATTTGTTTCCACTTTTGGGATATTATCATTAAAATGTATCAAAACAATGTTTTGATTACCTCCATCAGTCATCTGCAAAATCTGATAGTTATCAGAATCAATATTTGATTTTATTATTGTCTCATTCATAAGATTTGAAACATAGATACAAAGCCCTCGTTTATTTCTTCCCTTCGTCATCTGTATTGTTGGAGTAAGGTAGGTATGGTAGCCACTGATATGAATGGCCTCCCGTGCCCAACACTCCTGCAAGCAAATAACTGAAAAGTCTTGCATAAAAACTAGACAACCCGGATCCCTTATCCTAATTGACAACCCAGCAATGTTCCAAGACATCAATTTAAAACTATTATCCTGCTCTATATTCTTTGTCTTTAAGCTGTCGATTTTTTGTGAGGGAAAAACTCCTGCAAGAACTACATCTTCGTTTTGACAAGCTAAAGGATACAGGCTATAGTCTATAACGAGTTGGTTGTTTACCGTAAATTCTTCCCTTGCTGTTATTTTTGGAGTTAAATGTGGATTCAAGGAAGTGTCACACTTATTCTGTGTTTGGTGGTTATTTTCTATAACAGCATCAGGCTGATTCACTTTGTCCGTATTGCCGTCAGGCTCTGGGCAGAGTGGATTTTATACCCAGCCGTGGCTACATTAAAAAATCTCCTTTCACAGTATTGTCTCTAAAACTTCTTTTACCCTCACCATTTGCCCGGAGTTCTTGGGGGTAGCAATTGTTGGGGTGAGTCAGTCGACCATGTTAAGTGTACTATATCTGTTACTGGTAGGGAAACCCTGTTCCAAACCGTAGCCCACACACTCAGGTCTATTTCTATGATAAATTACACTACAGCTCTCTTCCATAGTTCGGCCCTTTGAAGCATAGTTTGTTCTATATAATTGAGGACTATAGAAGTAGGTGAGATCAAATGGCTGGATTCTTGTTTTCAACAAAAGAGGCCACCCACCACAAATATGTTGTCCGGCTTGCATATCCTTAACATTTACAATGATACAATCCCCCAATATATTTTTTCTACTGTTACCCACCCAGTTGACTCTGCGTACAAATAGGATCTTACTATGGATATAATGAGGTAGGGGTCTATTGGCATTAAGCCAATGTATAGTTTTATTTTTCAATTCTGCAAACGATTCCCGATTACCTTTTTCTTGTTCAGGGACCCCTGTCAGAACTACAACATAAGGGACAGATTCCGGTGGCAAATCTATATTTGGTAACAAGGGCCCTTGGTCATCATTTACACTAATTTCATTCTACCCTTCCCTTTAGCAATACCCCCATCTACCGTATGATTTGTTACACTATTTTTCTTAGGTATGTCCATTTTTCCCTGTACGCTTATGGACTTTGATCATTTACAAGCCTAAGCTAACTCAAACTATTCAGAAGTGACAATGAAAATAATGAATTACTACCTGGCTCACTGGTTAGAGCAGGCAGACCCTGAAGCAGAGGTCAGACCCAGGACCAGGGTTCAATTCCCGACGCGGCAGGGTCTTGAGCTCAAATGTCCACGGACTCGATAATTCTCGCTTCGGTGCCTGACCTAATCATGGGTTCACAACTCTGGGCATTAAGCTTGCTTAATTTCCACAACGGCCCCCCGTGGCGGGATGCCTGGCTTTCACCTTGGGGGTGCCCTGTAGGGGCTATCTCACAGGGAAAAGCCAGGACGGGTTCCCAAGGCAAGCGCTTAGAGACCCCTGGGTGATAAGCGCTATATAAATCCAACATACAATACAATACAATACCTGTGCTCTTTTCTCCCATATGCACGGATTTAGAGGAGTGGAAATATGCACTTGAACGCACTTGAATGCACCACCAAGAACACTATTTTTTCATGTTTCTACTAAACAGGAAGATTTCCCCTACTCTACCTGTTCTGGGGGTATTTTCATATGTGCATTTATGTTGAGAAACAGAAGTTGGACTAACTATGGATTGTGAGAGAGTGAATGTTAGGGTCTGGGTCTGAACACGTAAATATCTGTGCATGTTAGTAGAATTTGTATAGCAGGGACCTAGCGAGGCATCAACACAGAGATGTTCATGCTGATATGCAAAGATAGAAAGAGTGATTAATAGAGTGTACTGTTACTGCATCATGATGTAGTCTTCTTGTATGGAGATGGCTATCTGTGGGGTTGGGTGCAGGGTTTGGCTGTACCCTCCCAATGAATTGCGTTTGACCTCACACATCACATCAGTCATTGCATGTGCTAAGAAATCATTGACAGCATTACTTATTAACCCACTACCCCCCAACTAGCATCCAACAAAGGGGTGTCAGGAGAGAGGACACACCCTCCTGTCACACCCTCCTGTGCCCAACCATCATCCAAGAGAGACTAGTCCTTTCCCACCCACTATTATGCATACTCATGATACTGTGGAGGAGGGCTAATATAGAGATTAGATTGTTATGCACATCTGACATTCTGGGGAAAGCTGTCAGCAAAGAGGCCACTTCCCCACACATTCCAATCTGCACACCCGTTATAAAATCCAGAGGTTTCATCAAAGAGGCCAGTCCCTCTACATGCCCTGATATGCACACCTCTTGTCTGAGAGAGAGGTCTGAAAGGAAAGGAATGTTTAATTTAGAATTGAAAGGATTTGATTGACCTAGAGAGGGTCACGCTTAAAACAGTGTTGCAGGAAATCCATTTGTAAATTATTCTGTACACACTGTATGTCGAAACTTGCTGTAATTGATTATTAATTTGCAAGCGACAGTTGGCTCCAAAATTCTTTTTGCCTGTAAAAAACTTTCCTCTTGATTCACTTACTTTTCTTACCCTATGGTCTTTCCAATTCTTGGGATAGGTACAGGATTGTGCCCTATCTAAATGTTTGTATGTGACCCTCTCTAGGTCAATCAAATCCTTTTAATTCTAAATTAAACATTCCTCGCCCGGCTGGGCCTGGAAACTGGACTATAGTACTGATTGTGGTCTATAAGTTTATTTGTTTGTTTATTGAATTCCCTGAGGACCCTTGTTCTCTTTAATAGCAGATTACCCATGGTCCAAAGGTATCTTTTGGGTTCCCTTGTTTACATAAAAAATATGAAAGGAAAGGCCAGCTCCTCTTAACTGACTACTATGCACAGCTGTCATCTGAGACAGAGGTCTCAAGAAGAAGCCAGTCACTCCCCATGTACTAATATGATTATATTCATAATCTGGAAGAGTGCCAGTCCTATGGACACCCGTCATCTGAGGGGGATATCTGAAAGAAGGGGCCAATCCAACCTCACATTCGTAATGCTAAAGAGAGGTCTGAGGAGAGAGGGTAATCCCTTCTCACAGCCTACAATACACTTCTTTCCTGCAGAGGCAGGTCTCAGAGTAGGGGTCAGTCCCTGCACACACCATACTGTGCACTTCCGTCATCCAAGAGAGAGGTGTCAGCATGTGGAGGGTTGGCTGCCGTGCATTTGAGCATTTGAAACAGGGGAGGCAGTTATGCATAACAATTATAACCTGGGCTGCTATGGGAATTTTACTAGGGCCTATAATCCAGCCCATTATCGCTGCTTTATCAGCAGTTTCCTGCAGATAAAAGCGGCGATAATGCATCGCCTTTTGTTGATAATATGCCCCTTCATTTCTATCATAGTATGTAAAACTTTCCTTTTTTTGTGTAGCAGTTGTACTCTCTACGCATGAGCAGACTCGTTTCGAAACCCACGTTTTTTTCTTTTTCTTCAAGTTCAACAAGCAAACGTTTCTTTATTTCAGGTAGTAAATTTGTTGCTTTCTTTTCCCGGGTCGTGTATGTCATCCGCTGCTGTACTTTTGTAATATATTAATAATCATATTTTTTCTATATTAATTTGAAATGAAATGAAATGAAATTTGATTTGTAGAGCGCATGGCTGCCCGAAAGCGTCCCAGCGCTTGCTTAGGGAACCCGTCCTGGTATTCCCCTGCGAGATAACCCATTACTGGGCTTCCCCAAGGTGAAAGCCAGGCATCCCACTGCGAGGGGCCGTTGTAGAGATTAAGCAAGCTATTGCCCAGAGTTACAGAGTGGGACTCCATGATTGGAATAGGCACCGATGCGAGAATTGTCAGGTCCGGGGAAATTTGAGCCCAAGACCCGCCGAGGCGGGGAATTGAACCCTGGTCCGGGCCAGACCTTTGCATCAGGGTCTGCCGCTCCAACCACTTGAGCCACACTTCTCCACATAGGTAGTGTTGAGGCGCAAAACGTTGATTACGTACTCCATCCACAGCCATTTTAGTAGTTTTTCACCGTTATTTTTATTATATCTTTTACCTAGAACTCAGTAGTTCTCTCTCTCCCCGTACACATCGCTGGGAACGCCACCTTTCTAGGGCAGTAATATGTAAAAGGACCTTCCAGCTCCGGGTACCTGCATTGTCTAGGGTTTTTCATTAATGTTGGGAGGGTGGGTTTGATAATACGTCCATGTTAATTCCCGTAGAAGCCTATGTTCTGGTGTTAACATGGGCTTCTATGGGAAATAACAAGGCCATATTATCAAGCTCAATATCAACGTTTTATCAGCAGTTTCCTTCCAATAAAACGGCGATAACTTTAACACCGGTCCTTGATAATATGCACCTAAGTTTACTGGTCAAAAAAAAGAGCAATGGGCCATATTATCAACAAAAGGCGATACATTATCGGAGCTTTTATTGGCAGTACACTGCCGATAAAGCGGCGATAATGGACTTGATAATATGCCCTTGTGAATAACCATAGCAGCCCAGGTTAACATCAGAACCTGGGCTGCTATGGTAATTTACAAGGGCCTTTTATCAAGCCCATTATCGCCACTTTATCGGCAGTTTCCAACCGATAAAAGCGGCGATAATGTATCCCCTTATGTTGTTGATAATATGCCCCTTCATTCCGTGCCCTGCATCGCATTTTGCGAAATAGGGCGTGCTACAAAATTCGGCGCATATTATCAAGGACCGGTGTTAAAATTATTGCCGTTTTATCGTATTCGTAGCGAATGCTGAGAATGATTAGCAGTAGAAACTATGGTGCGATCACTCTCTCACTGTCAAATCAGAGCACAGGGCGCGCTATGAGAATAATTAGAAGTGGTCACTTATTGGAGATCCGATTCAGCTGTGTGGCTTATTGTGCGATGTTAGCAGGCATCGCTTACATGTTTACAGTAACTGAGCGTGTGGTTTGCTATAAAAAAGTTGTGTTCACTCCTCTGTATGGGAAGCTGGATGTTTCCATCTGGCCGTCCTTGAAACCAAATGAGCCGTATAAGAGCGCTATTGTCTCAAAAAGAGGTCGCTCTTACATCTGCTAGAGAAACATTTGTCCTTCATGTTGCAAACACCCGCACAGAAGTGTATGCCCCGGAATTTTAGGGAGTTCATTTAGACTATCTTTAACGCGTCCTCAAGTAGGGGGTAAGCTTACTTTTTTAAATTTATAAGCATTGGCCTTGTGACTTCTGTAGAAACTATATTTGGTGTCTTGTCGTGTTTTTCCATTCAATTCTTTTCCTCTGTTTTTTTCAGTAAATTTGCAAGGTTTTTTAAATGCTAATTCCTAACTATAACATGTGTGAAACCTATGTTTTTTCAGTGAATTTCTAAGGTTTTTTAAATGCTAATTCCTAACTATAACGTCTGTGAAACCTATGGTTTTTTCAGTGAATATATATATATATATATATATATATATATATATATATATATATATATATATATATATATATATATATATATATATATTACCTACTGGCGGTCGCCAGTAGGTATATATAGTTAGGATTTTTTCTCTATGGGATTTTTGAAAATTCTATGTCTAATAACTTTGGCGTTTGTGGACGGAATTGGCTGACATTTTCAGGAAAATGGAACATTTTGTTTCTGAGCAGCCCCTGACAATTTGGGGGGGTTTCATCAAGGGGGGGCCGAGAAAAGAGGGGGGTCCCAAAACGCGTTTTTCCCATGTTAATTTCCATAGGGCGGTTGGCCTCACTTTAAGTTCGATCCGCTGAATGGATTTGCACGAAACTTGGCAAAATTGTAGGGACTGTTAGCCCGATGTGCCTTTGCTAGGTCTCAATATATGTGCTCCAGTGGATTTTGAGTAATTTAGGTTCAAAAAAAGATATATATCTGGGCGGAGCCTAACCACACATCTGATCTGATTGGCTGTCAGCACTTCATCCAAGAAGTGTTGGCAGCCATCTTGGGACCAATATACATGATAGCACCTCATTAAAAAGCATTGTAGTTAATAGAGGGTTTTAGGACTTTAGTTACATTATAAATCATTTGTTGATGGTACCATACTCGTTTTAGGAATTGTGGTGGGTTCTAAGGTGATTTTACCATGTGAAAAAACCTTCTGCTGTGATATCATGAATATTCTTTGAAAGAAAACTAATATCTCATGATTTTCCCACAGTGGTTTGGAAGGGGATCTATAAGCTAAACTGAAAGCATATTTTCTGTAAATTCACATTATCTTTCTCAGTCATGTGAAAATGAAGTCTGACATTCTCAGTAAAACATGTACATCCAACAAGGACAGAGACTGTCAGTTGATTCCTTTGTGTTCTACTGCAGCCTCCTAGAGTGTTCTAAAGAACAACTAGAGCGCTAACAGTCCTACTTATTACAAAGGTATGGCACACCTGAAGCCATCTTGATTGGAATAAAGTGGTAACTCTTAAAACATTTAATTTAAAAAGAAACAACATGAGGGGGTATATTTTGCCATAGAAAGTATGATTAGTGCTGCAGAATGAAAAATTAGGGCACATTTTGAGTGACTTCTCAAATCCTTTTCTATTTCATTAAAACATTCTGACATGCAGTCTCCCAAAATGGCCACCAGAGACAAAAGAGCCCAAATGTAGCCCAAATATCACCCAGATGTAGCCCAAGTATAGCCCAATGACAGAATGTCCCAGAGTGTTCTAAAGAACAACTAGAGCGCTAACAGTCCTACTTATTACAAAGGTATGGCACACCTGAAGCCATCTTGATTGGAATAAAGTGGTAACTCTTAAAACATTTAATTTAAAAAGGAACAAAATGAGGGGGTATATTTTGCCATATGAATTATGATTAGTGCTGCAGAAAGAAAAATTAGGGCACATTTTGAGTGACTTCTCAAACCCTCTTCAATTTCATTAAAAAATTCTGACATACAGTCTCCCAAGATGGCCACCAGAGACAAAAGAGCCTAAATGCCATAGAAAGTATGATTAGTGCTTCAGAAAGAAAAATTAGGGATCATTTTGAGTGACTTCTCAAATCCTCTTCTATTTCATTAAAAAAATTCTGACATGCAGACTGAAACATGCACTTTGAATACCAGCAGCAGACGTCCCTGGTGAGCAGTAGCTTTACTACAGTGATCTAATGTGCAACTAGAGTGCTAACATTCAGAATTTATGGCAAATGTGTGACACATCTGAATGCCTTCTTGATGGAACCAAAGTAAACAAGCATTGAAAATGCAATAGATCTCGCCCTCGTTTAAGTTAAAGCCATTCTGTTTGTAATGAGGTGGCTTTTTAGCTTTGCTTTTATTAGTGTTTTTTCAACTTTCATGTAAATAACATGCATCTGTATGCATATAAGTATATGTATGCATGCATTTATGTTTGTATTTATATAGATATACAGATGATATATGTTTATATATGTATGTATATATATATATTCACTGAAAAAACCATAGGCTATAGACCATATATAGTTAGGAATTAGCATTTACAAAACCTTGAAAATTCACTGAAAAAACCATAGGTTATAGACCATATATAGTTAGGAATTAGCATTTACAAAACCTTGAAAATTCACTGAAAAAACCATAGGTTATAGACCATATATAGTTAGGAATTCGCATTTACAAAACCTTATTTTACTCACACAAAACCATTGAAATTCCATATATAGTTAGTTGCACTAACTATATATCGCGCACCCGCAATCCACTGCTGATGATGTCACATATTACATCATTCATGACATGGTCAGTGACATCACTGATGACATCACTGATGACATCTCAAATGACATCACTGATGACATCTCAAATGACATCACTGATGACATCACTGATGACATCTCATTTGACATTACTGATCACATCACTGATGATATCATTCATGTGATAATACGATGAACCTCTTCAGACTCTAATATAACCTTAGATACAATCAGTGTAAACAGACACTCACAAACTGTCACTCATCCATGGAGTTACTCACACACCTAGTCAGTCATGCAAAGAATCAATCACACCTTCATTTCCTCAACTATACAGTTATACAAACTTTACTTATTCGAACATATACTAACACATATTTACTCTCTTATACAATCCCTGATACAAGTTCACAATGATCCATACAGCCACTCACACATTCACTGGCTCTTATGCACAGTTATTTATGTATGTCAACTCTCACATGTACTGTGTTTTACATATGTACTTACTTTGACATGTAGCACTGAGATATCCATTCACTCACCAATACACTCATGCACACAGTCAACCGCCCATACAGCTGTTTCCACATGCACTTTTGAAACCATACATCTAGTGAATCAACTGCTCACACATCTATGCACAGAGTCATACACCTCCCAGCCACCCACACACACACTCAGTCTCCCATACAAATACTTGGGCAACCAATCAATAACCCATATAGTTACTCATATAGCTACTTATCAACACATGCAACAGTTTACAGAACAACAGACATAATGATGCACAAATTAAGACAGTTTAGTCACTAACCCATGCACTCAGTGAGACACATTTAATCACTCACTCATACAGTCAGTCATGCACCTACTAAATCCTTCATCCAGACACTTATACATCCACTCATTCTTCAATATGTAAGACATATTTTAACTTTACAGAAACATACAGTCACTGGATGTTGTCATCAGTGATGTCATCAGTGATGTCATTTGAGATGTCATCAGTGATGTCATCAGTGATGTCACTGACCATGTCATGAATGATATAATATGTGACATCATCAGCAGTGGATTGCGGGTGCGCGATATATAGTTAGTGCAACTAACTATATATGGAATTTCAATGGTTTTGTGTGAGTAAAATAAGGTTTTGTAAATGCGAATTCCTAACTATATATGGTCTATAACCTATGGTTTTTTCAGTGAATATATGAAATTTGTTGAGCTTAATTGTTAATATATGAGATGATGATTTAATCAATGCCTTGCCCACTGGGGCTCTATTCAAGAAGTAATGTATGAATTAGTAATGGCTAAATTAAGTTAAAGGGCAATGCGATAATTATTTGTGTTTACTCTGCTGAAAAAACGGAAGTATTTTTACTATGTTTATTAAGTGGAACCCTGCACCTTTAAATGTGTGTACTGCACTTTATTGAACCACCTTTGACAAAGCAGTGAGGTAACTGCGAAACGCGTCGGGTCTACCCGAAGCCAAAAATAAAGAGACCGTTTATTACTTGTGGCCATGGCTCCAGTGGATTCATTCATTTATCCTTAATCTGGATTACGTTTGTATTTGTGGGAGTGGCATTCCCAGCCGTGTTGCCCGCCGTGAACTGTGGCTTGTCTTCCTGCCAAAACTACGTTGGATTTGAAACTGACTACAAGCCCGCCCCCGTGTGCTGCTACTTTGGAGAAACGATAACAAGGTGAAATACCATGGACATCAGCCTCTGCGAGTGGGTGAAGACGAACCGGAGGGATCGTCGAGATCGCGGTTGTGGAGCAGGAATGTGCTGGTAGTAACCCGAGCCTCCAAGCAAGCACTGTGTCAACAACTTGTAACGGGGAAACGGAAAATATAGGTGGCGTGTAAATTAAAATTTAACGCGCTGTCAAGAAAAGCGGCAAAACAAACAGTAGCGTATTTAGTGCTAACGCTAACATAATGGCTTCGGAGAGAAGCAGTAAGCGGAGGGAGGCAGCAACAAAGCTGTTTACACGACCTATGGATACAGACAATATTGGTGCAACTACAAGCAATGTGACGGGTGCCATTGATGAGAAACGCAAACTTTGGGATGTGCTGTGGAAGGCACTAAAGAGAGAGCAAGCTAAGGGTTGGGAAGTAATAGCCCTTCAACAGTATGTGGATGTCAGACGTGTACCACGTGGGCTACGGATATACACGATTCCGACTTTTCAGAACCCAGACCCTGATTTAATTGCGGAATGGATGCAAAATAATGAGCAGTGTTCTACCAACATGCTGAAAATGCTTATAAAATATGCAGAGAAAGAATGCATTAAACTAAATGAAGAGATTGATGAAGTAACCGATAAACTAAAGAACTTATATACCGCAGAGGAATTTGATGCAGAAATGAGCAAAATCGCTAAAAAACTTTCGAAGATTGAAGAAGAGATTAAATTAAAAAAACTGTCAAAATTTGAACGAGATGAGGCTGATTACAAAAATGGACAGATCCTAACATTCAGCAAAAAATTCGATGTTCTGAGAAAAAACACGCAACAGCCAAGCAAACAAGTGTCATCATCTCCTCCTAATGCCGAAGACATGCCTGCACTAGAAGGGAGCAGTAATTCAGTGGCAGGAAACGCTTTAGGAGACTCAGCCTCCAATGTGACATCCGCACCAGAGGGAGTAAAAGAAAGATTTTTAAAAGAAGTCACGCTAATGACAAAAGGCAGAGCACAGAATCTCCAAGTCAACAGCGAAAGCCCTGTAAGAGGACGTGGTCGAGGCGGCAGAGGAGGAAGAGGGAAAAATTATGCTACAAACAGCACAGGAGGAACCCCAGTGGGAATGGTGACCAGGGGAAGAGAGGCGCAAAAGAAATGATGAGTCAAACTGTGGTAAATCTCTCTAATTATTTATTGACTGATGATGAACTGAGTGTGCTTGCGAAAGGACTGTCGTTTTGCCCATCCTCGAAATTTAATTATACAGAGACTAGAATTGACTTGTTCAACTTTACGAGAAAACTGAAGTTAAAAAAATGGTTTGCTATTCATAAAAACAAGCAACCAAATCAATCCCACCAAATTCCCATTAATTTGAATGTATCAGATTTGGAAACACTTCATGTAATACATGAATTGGGGAATGTTGAAAATTTCATTGATGACCCCTTTTTGAACCTCATAAATACAGACATTGACATTGGGCTGAGTGGGGGAACCAATTTTAAACCAAAATCCACGTTTATTCCCCAAATCAGTAATGATGCGATTAATTGTTTTGAGAGAGGTGTAATTGATGAGTTTAAAAAAATTGAGAAAAATGGTTGTAAGAACAGGCAAAATTTGTCGAAAAATCAAAGACAAGCAATCAAAACACTACAAGATCGCAGAGATATAGTGATTAAAAAGGCGGACAAGGGTGGTAACGTGGTTGTCTGGCCTTTACAAATGTATTTGGATGAAGGCCTGAAACAACTGTCAGACTGTACTAAGTATGAGGTGGTGACTAGGATTGAATATGACAAATGTATTGATGAAGTGTCCCAAAAACTGGTGAACTGGAGGGATATGGGTATCTTGGAGCAGAATGAGTATTTGTTTCTACAATGTAAAGATGCGAAAATTCCAATCCTATATCTCCTGCCCAAAATCCATAAACATGCCACTATACCACCAGGGAGACCTATAGTATCTTCCAGGGGTAGTGCACTGGAGAATGTGTCAAAATACGTGGATTACTTTCTCCAACCATTTGTACAGGGACTCCCAGCATATGTTAAGGATTCTGGAGACTTCCTGAAAATGATCAATGGTATTAAGTGGAAAGAGAGTTATCTTCTCATGAGTTTAGACGTGTGCAGTCTCTACACCAGCATCCCGCAGGCAGCTGGTGTAGATGCCTGTAAATACTTTCTAAGAGAACGGTCAATTTCTTTTTTTCTGCACACAGACATGATATTGGAAATGATCACATTATGTCTGAAGAACAACTTCTTCTTTTTCAATAAAGTTTTGTACAAACAAACCCAGGGGACGGCAATGGGAACCTGCTTTGCCCCCAGCTTTGCAGGTCTTTACCTCGGCTGGTGGGAGGAGCAGGTTGCCCGGAAAATCGACCAGTATCAAGATCATGTCGTCCTCTGGGTAAGGTACATCGACGATGTATTCTGCATCTGGGATGGTGATCAACAACAGGCAGAAGCATTTGTAAATATACTAAACCAGAATGAATGTAACCTACAGTTCACATGTGAAATGAGTAAAGAAAAAATTGAATTCCTTGATTTGGAACTGAATATTGTTGGTGATGTGATCTGCAGTAAACTTTATCGGAAAAAGACAGCCGGTAATAGTTTATTACTAGCTCAGAGCTGTCATCCAAGAAACCTCATTAACAGTATTCCCTATGGGGAACTGCTGCGTGCAAAACGCAACTGCAGCCTGTCTGAGGATTTTGAATTGGAACAGCAAGTGATGGTTTCGAGGTTTAAAGAGAGGGGATACAGCTGCTCGACTATCCAGACAGCAGTCGACAAGGTTGGCCTAGTGAAGAGAGAGGACTTACTTAACCCCAAAGAGAAAGAGACAGCTGTAAACAAACAGACAAGATTCATTACCACGTACCATAACCAGGCATGGGAGGTACGTAGGAGTCTAAAAAAGTTCTGGGAGGTTCTGAGAACTGATGAAGATCTGAAAGAAGACTTGTCAGTGGAGCCATCGATAACTTTTAGACGTAACAAATCTCTGAAGGATATACTCATGACAAGTGAGATCAAAGAGACTAAAAAGAAAAATCCAGTCCAAGGTTTCTTTACCTGTTCAAAATGCAAAGCCTGCCACTACAGCAATAACTGTAAAGCAGTGAAACTGAATAAAGATGTAGCAACATTTCAAATAATAAAACACCTATCCTGTGACACAGAATTTGCCATATATGCCTTAAGATGCCCATGTGATCTGTATTATATAGGCAGTACGATCAAAAAAGCTAAATTGCGCATCTTAGAACATCTGCGGGCAATTAGCAAGAATGATAAACAGTACCCAGTTGCTCGCCACTTTTCTGTAAACCACAACCAAAACCCAAGTCTGCTTAAATTCTGTGTGCTTGACACAATACCCCTGAGAGAGAGAGGGGGGAACCGCACACTAGAATTAAGAAAATTGGAATCAAAGCTAATTATAAAATATAACACCGAGATTCCTTATGGTTTAAATATGGACAATGAAATTTCTATACACCTAAGGTGAATCATGTCCTGTACCCTATTCTCCGCTTACTGTATATCTTTGTTTAATTTTAAGTCTTTAGTTATATTTGTTGGACACTAAGGGTTCTCACTAGTTTTTAAAGCCAGCTTTTCCGTTTGTTTTCTCTGCAGATAGAAGATGTAACTTCCAAAGATGCTTTGCCCAGAAGAGGGGAATATTGCTCACTTGAGCTACATCACAATGAAATTTGTTGAGCTTAATTGTTAATATATGAGATGATGATTTAATCAATGCCTTGCCCACTGGGGCTCTATTCAAGAAGTAATGTATGAATTAGTAATGGCTAAATTAAGTTAAAGGGCAATGCGATAATTATTTGTGTTTACTCTGCTGAAAAAACGGAAGTATTTTTACTATGTTTATTAAGTGGAACCCTGCACCTTTAAATGTGTGTACTGCACTTTATTGAACCACCTTTGACAAAGCAGTGAGGTAACTGCGAAACGCGTCGGGTCTACCCGAAGCCAAAAATAAAGAGACCGTTTATTACTTGTGGCCATGGCTCCAGTGGATTCATTCATTTATCCTTAATCTGGATTACGTTTGTATTTGTGGGAGTGGCATTCCCAGCCGTGTTGCCCGCCGTGAACTGTGGCTTGTCTTCCTGCCAAAACTACGTTGGATATATATATATATATATATATATATATATATATATATATATATATATATATATATATATATATATATATATATATATATATATATATATATATATATATATATATATATGTGTGTATATGTTTGCATACGTATAATTTCCCACTAAGAATCTACTGCTTGAATCTTTAACTTAAGTTACAAAAATATGTTCTGACTGTTTTTCAGGAGCTGGGATTCCGCCACCTGAGTGAAACAAAGCAAAGGCATGGGTTCCACACATCTCTGTTCCTTTCTTCTTACTGTCATCACAGGTTAGTGACTTCACATGTGAGATGTCACACAAATGTGCACAGGTAACTATAAATGCTCACCAGAGGGATTAAAAACCAGGTAACTAACCATGCTCGATGGACACGCGAAATGAACAGTCCAACCCTATAAATCATAGACCATTGCAAAGCCCACTCATTCTACCTATCTGTATTCTTGTGTAGCCACTTTAAACTGCAATCACACATTTGTTTATGGTAAAATGATTTATTTAATAAATGAAAAAGACTTTGGTTGAATATAGGGATCTGAGAAATAGTCAGTGGAAAATAAACTGGTTAGTTTTACAAAAAACCTATGGGGCTTATTTATGAGAGGGTTGTGTAATATTTGCACCATGCAACATGGGACATGTGTGACGTAAAACTCTGAGTCAGATTTACAGAACCACTCAAGCCACTTTACATGGCTCTGAGTGGCTTCACAAATTCGGAGTAATGCACCACAGTGCAAATTGCTTGTTGTGTTACTTTGCCCTAGGAAGGAATTCTATGGTCTTTGACTGGACGTTCTCATGCAACTCCCATGTATGTTGATACATCCCCATATTTACAAGAACTGGTAAACCTGGGGATGCACCAAAGTCTTACACCTCCCCAGTGGAGGCATAACAAGGAGAAACATCTCTAATTCCCCTAATTTCTACCTCTTTCTGTGTGCTGAATTCTGCAGCACACTTGAAAAAAGGAATCTGCCTCCCAGGATTGCTTTTGGACAGGAAGGTATCCTTTCCAGCATGAAAATAATCCTGTATACAACAGTGTCACCCGTATACCATGGTGTGAGTGTGCCTGCAGTAGAGCTAATCTGGCAAAAGGGTGCAATGGGAAAAAGAGGTATGCACATTATGGCCTTAAATACGGCACGTTCGTGCCATTTTCCTGTCATACAGTGCAGTGATGCTCGGTGATATGCTGCACTGTGTCAAGTGCTCATAAATGAGCCCCTATATTCAGAGATATCTTCTTTTGCTTTAACAAGTGTTAAACCTGAAACCTTGTTCTGGTATATTACTTTGTAATTTATATAACATATTCCCTGGGATGGCATTTCCCTTGAGTATAATTGTACAAAGTGTTGATTTACATAATCTAGCCTGATGCACAAAAACATATATATATTTTTTTCTCTTGACTATTATCCTCCCCTCCCTCTCTTTCGAGTATGGTGGTGATCTGGTCTAATATCTAATCTGGGAGGATAGTAACTCTAGCCCTTTTCAGACAATCCAGCACACTGAACAACAACATGGTAACAGTGCCTTTAACCTCATAAGTGCTGCGCCCAGTCCAACGGCCGACGGCACCACTACCTCCGTAGTGCTGCCGTCGGCCGTTGGACATTCCAACTGCACCTGCGCAATGGAACGTTCAGCACTGGAGCTGGACGTTCCATAGCTGCTAAGGTGTTAAGAAGACAATGAAAGCGCTCTTATAATATAGTCCACTCAGCACAAAAGTGGGCATGAGACCGATGTGACACCCCCTTTACATAAACTGTATTCTGGGTCTTCTGTCAGCGTCCACTGGAGCTGCTCTAATACAGGTGACGTCCCACTCTTTTGCCATCTTGACTGGGTACATGTTAATGTGAATCTATACATTTGCAGGTCCTTCATTTGCACCTCTCTTACTGTTTGTTATCCATTTCATCTACATTCTTATTTTTCTAAGTCTGCAGACTGTTGAGAGGTGAATTGCAAAGTGCTTTCTAAGCACCATGTTTGGCCTTCATGCTAATCCTTGCTCCCTTATCAAGTTTCCATTGCTGTACCTGCAAGGGGAGGGGGCTCTTCTTCTCCTCGTGACCAACCCTTTCACAGCACAAGCCAACTTCCTCTAAAAATAGGGCTCAAAATTAACAATAATGGGAACAGGCTATAAAACACTGCAGGACTCTGTGAGTGAGTGCCTTCTGGGCTCTTGCATGCCACTGGGGCAAATAGACTAGGGCCCGCTTCAGATGCTTTAGGCGCCCTTTCGTTTGAAGACCACTGTACTGTACGTTGATCTTCAGGCATTTTGCTTCAACGTACTTCTTTACATGCTCTATCATAGATTATTTCAAGTGCTTGGTTGTTTTCAATGGTGTGGTGGGCATTATATCGAACATCAAAATAAAAAGATAAATGTTTCAAAGACTCCCAGTTTCCTACTACCCATGCATCAACATCTTAACAGGCACAGCCGATACAAACACTGTCCACAATCATGACACAGGTATAACAGGCAGAGCACACTTCCTCAACCCATTCCTGCTCTTGCTTCCTTGAGCCCACCAGTTTTGGAAATTCTCCTGCCCCATTTTCCACCTTGAAAGTTCACTTAGTCTTGTATTTGACCTCTATCAATACCCAGAATGGGGGTGTGCCTGCTAGAAGTCTTTGAATGCCTGGAAACCCATGATCATATGTGTGCTCTGTCGTGTTTAGTGCGTGGCCCATTTTAGCGTTCCCTTTTAGCCTAACTATGCAGGACACAAGCCTTATTCGTTTTGCACACATTCTTATATGTACACGTTTGACTTTGTGCCATATTTTATTTTCACACAGAACCACCGGCTGTTGAATTTGCTTTCTGTTCTTTCCTGGGATTCAGTCTGAACACAGCCGACAAAGGTCAAACACCAATGTCCTTTATTGGCATGTTGTGGACAGGCACTAACACCTAGGCACAACACAGATATGCAACTGTTTCTAGGAACGTGTAGGCCTTGCCATATGGGTATGCACAGTAATGTAAAAGCCACATGGAGAGTGATTTGTTCTGAGATAGGATCAAGGTTGTATCTGAGATGTAGAAAGTTCATCTGTGTATGCTAAGGTACAGGGACTGCTACTAATCCCAGAGATCTTGGCTGATTAATCAGTTTGCTTCTGTAGAAGTGGTGGAGTTAGGCTAATCTGTCTTATAATATGACAGGGCTTTTTATAATATATGGGTCACTGACTATGTTGATGGCATTATTCATAGGCAGTTGTTTTCTTATAGTGGCACATATACTGCCTTCTAAAGCACAATAGTTTAAATAAACATTTCAGTCTTCCGTCATTTTTTATTGAGTATGAATACGAGTGTCCAAGTGAAAGGGGGTGTCCTGTCACTGCGATCCCCGCGAATGTCGGGAGTGTGGTGTTCTGCAGTGTCTATCCACTTTTCCCTCTGGATTTGAGTAGGAGGGCAAGTAAAACAGCATAGCTAGTTGGACTCGTGGTCATGGTACTGAGGTGCTATGGTGACTCAGTCCCTATCTACTAAAGTTCTATGGTTGTAAGCATAGCTCTGTTCCTTTGGGCAGCCTAATTAGTCCTTTAACAAGTACACTGCCCAGTCAGGTGAACATTCTTATTTTCATGACTCAAAGCATTAGTAACTCCATTCATGAGTTCTGAAGCATTTTTTATGAAATGCTATCATTAATGTGCCACTTCGGTACCTAACTCTTGTCAAGAACAGCTGCAACCAAAGGTCGAACTCTAGGATCAGGAGTGGGAGGAACATACTTTTTTCCATGGGTAGAGCATGTATCTTTCATACAAATGATGTGGAATATTTGGGTTATGCCTTGTATTCACTTGCATTATGATTGAATGGGATGCTTCATGTGAAAAAGCCATGCAAGATCGGAATTGTTGTCAAACATCGCAGTAAACAATGTTGCTGCGCTGCATTGCGTTAAGTTGAGAGATTCGAATTGCGGCTGCTAGACATGCCTCATTTTAGGTGATTTCCCTAAAAGTTTTACTGTCTTGTCTCCTGTTTTTTGCAGATTCTCTCCTTTTGGCCTCAGGACTTTGGCACTTTCCCACTGTAATGCAGTGGGAAAGTACACACGCCCGTCTTACACCCACTTGGAAGGTGTGCTTACCTGATTGGTTTAGCTTCTGTAAAAAGGTATAGCACACCCCCTGAGCAGGTTCTGCGCAGGCTGCTAGCAGGTCCCAGCACTGATTGTGCCACCCACAAGAATAGGCTTTCAAGCATGCTACATGCTAGCAAGTGCAGATCCGTGGGTGCACAGTTGCATTTAGGCTCAGGGGGGCCTTTCTAACTCATTAGCCGTTAGAGAGTGGGCCTCCTACTACCACTGGAGCACCTCTAGTGGAAGCTCTGAGGGGTGCAGCAAGTGGTAGGCTCAAGACAGAGCAGGTACACATGTGTGTTCAATGCCTCCTAAGTAGGGAAATCACATGTAGGTTTCCCCTACCTAGGAGGTCATGTGTTCCCATGGGGCACTGTCAGGGTTTTGCTGATGCTCCTTTAGTGTCCTTAGGGGTCTGGGCTCTTGTCCTCTGTAGTTGCAGTGTGAAAGGGTGTGCGCCTTTCCCTCACATGTTAGGAAATTGTGTTGACATGGTGTTTTTAAAGATGTGTCAGGCCTGTGTGTGTGTGTGTGAGTGTACTTGTATCTATGGTGTATTTAAACATGTGTCAAGCTTGCCATTGCAGGCCTGTGTGTGCACCATAGGATGTATGCTCTTTTTACAAGCCACTGCCCAAACCTGAAAGGACCTTTCACTATCACTAGAACACCCCTGAGGTAAGTCTTAAGGGTTAAAGTGAGTGCTATGGGAAAGGAAGGACAGGTAATCATTTGTGATATATGCCCAGATAGTGAAGAACACTCATGTTTGTTGTCCCTCTAACTATACGGTTTGCTCTTCCCATAAATTACCATTGAGGAATAGGTGAAATTTCCTCAGTCTGCAATAAAGATTTTCAATCGAGTAGCCTCATAATGTTTCCTATAATTGGATTTACAATGACAAACCCTCTTGTATGATAAAGGTGGATTTGTCGTTGATAGTTTAGAAATGCCCCTTCAAGGAAGAGGGGTGAGGCTCCTAAATCATCCCACGATGCATGTTTCAAGGAAAGGGAGGGCCTGGCCTGGCAGTTCGTGCTGGGGTGTTCCCATGGGGAACTGGGTCAAGACTTATTTGCATATGGCTGGGTTTAAAGTGAAAAGCCGTGGGGGCAAACAATTATGGATTTAGGCTCAGATCTCGGTACTGGGGTATGTGTTTTACATTTTTATTTTCTTTCTTTATTTTTAAAGTTTTGTATAGTACGAACATGACCCTAGCGGGTATCAGAACACTTTACATTTCATTAGATGGATACATGAGAAAGTTGAAGAGGTAATATACATACATTTGGTTGACGAGGTAAGCTGGAGTGGATAATAGAACATAGTGTGCTATCAATAAAATATGGATATTTAAGAGGTTGGTCGCAATAGGCGACCCATTAGGAATCAGCCATCACAGGGATGGTGGCTGCTAGGTTCAACAGACCACTTATCTGTGATTACTTTTAATACAGATTTTTTTTAAATGCAGCCCCTTTTTCCTAAATGGAAACAGGATTTGTTTAAAACAGAAGAGTAGGCAGTGCCTAGTCTTAAAAAGTATATGTTTTCTTTTTCAAAGGTAAGGGGTCCTATAGGCACCCCTTCCCATTTGCAAATAGTGTACCACCTCCTTTAATGAGTTAGTAAAATATGAGTGTTTTGTGACCGTAAACATTCCTACATCCCGTTCAGATTCATTTTTTGGAAGGGAAGCCTTAAACATACACCTTTCCAATACCAAATGAAAAAACACATATTTCGATTCAGTAATGTGTTTTTGAATCACAATTTGTGTTTTTTTACATATATACAAGCTTTGGTTCCTTCAAAATTTGCCTGAAATGCTATTTCCAACTGCAAAAATGATTCGTACATGTGGCCCTAAAACTCAAACAAAATAGTGGTACTGGCCTCTTAGTTGAGCCATTTATGTGGGGCCCAGTTGGAACTGAAATCAAGAGGCTTTCCACACAGCCTGCAGGTACCTGCTCTGAATGCAAAGCACACACCGTGACCCCCTGCTGAAAGTGCCCTGATGTCGGCACCAGGACAAATTTGGCACATTTCACTGGCGTTAACCAAATCTTTTCTTGCAATAGCTGCCAGGTCCAATATCCCGATGGATCCGCCATAATTCCAGCACTATGAAGCCTGAAATGTCTTTGTTTTGTTAGTTGTAAACTATTCCCAAGCTGTACTGTAGTATTCTTGTATTCTGACATCCTCCCTATCTAACAATATTCAAAAACATGACTGCCTCCTCCTGGATACATCTCTAACCTTTGTTCTTCTCTTCTCCCCTTTAAGGTACAGTGTTTCCAGGTCACATTCTCGCTTACATAACTCTTGTTACAGACAAGAGCTATGAACAGGCTGTTCTGCCATACTTTGAGGATGGCCTAAAACCCTTGATGGATGTGGCTGAAACTTTGCTGACCAGCACCGACCTAGAGGAGGGCATTGAAAATGTTCGCCATCCCCTAGAGTGGTCTCACAATAGTATGTCAAAGGCAGAACAGTCATCCCTGGCACAAGTGAGAGCATTGAGCGCAGATGTGGAAGAGCGCTTAGAAGTGATAAACCGTCTGAATGATGATCAAAAGGCGCTACTAGCTCGAGAACAAGATCTTATAGTGAAACTCTCTGGACAGCAAGGGCAGGAGTCCATTGCCACACAGCAACTACAGGCAGCAAAGGATGCTCTCAAGAATGCAGATAATGCTCTAGACAGAGCGGTTCGAGCTTGGCACTCTGCAGAGACTCGAAGGGAAGTGGGCTATGGCCTGATTGCAGTTCCTTTTGTTGGATCAATAGCAGGTATATATTGCTTCTGGCTCGCATTGAATGTCATAAAAGGAATAATACACACACATACATATCATATAGTCACAGACAATTGTCTGATTCCTTCCCTGTTTTCTCCTTGTCTTTGGGACCTTGTCGCAGCGCGGGGACGCACAGATTTGTGCAACCAGGCGCTTTATAATTTTAAATTGATTGATTGATTGATAACACTCAGATAAACACCCAGGGCCAGAATGTCAAGGATTTTTTGCAACACTGCGTAGCATAAAAAGTTGCTGCGCGGTCTTTGGGGAGAGCTGAACTGTGCCATATCTGCAAAGAATTGGCGCCGTAATGCAGGCTCCATGTGCTGTCACTCTCTCTGCAGCACTGCATCCAGACAGGCACCCTTGCACCCTAGGATAAGGGTAAGTGAGTTATGGGGGAGTTCGTTTTTTGTGAAGTAAGGATTTCCTTCCTGCCCAGAAACTATGCTTTAGTGTAATTTCCTTGGTTTGTGTGTGCTGCAAAATGCAGCGCACATGCAGGGAGGTGGAATGGAGGAAACACATATAATTCTCTCGTTATGCCAGTCTCGTGGAGGTGTAAATCCATTTAAACACGTCTGTGTTGATATGAATCCATTGGTGGATGCACAGGAATGTCCATGCACCTTACATTGAACACTCCTTTCATGCAAATTAATGCAACAACTCGTCCTTTGCATTGATTTCGAACTGCCATCCTGGAAGGTGCATGGAGTCTGTGTTTAAAAAAGTAACATAAACTTAACGCAAAATGTGCGCACATCTGGGCCCTGGGCCCTTATTTATGAGGCCTTGCGTCAGTTTTGCGCCGCCGGTGCGTCACTTTTTGTGACGCACCAGCGGCGGACAAAATGCGCCTTGTTGCGCCATATTTAAAAAGTGACGCATCTAGGTAGATGCGCCACTTTTTACACCCCTGCGCCACATTATACATGCGTCAGGTATAATGTATGCAGAGGGGGCATTCCCCCGCAAAAAGCCTCGTAATAGTGATGCAGTGAAATCTATGAGATTTCACTGCGTCACTTTTAGGATGCTGTTGCGTCAAAATCTTGCGCCTGCCTCACAGCAGGCGTAAGACTGACGCAGGCCCTTTCACATGGGGCTTTCCCCATGTGAAAGGACGCATTGCTGGAGTTGCGTCACTTTTGTGACACACTCCAGCAATGCGTCACTTTTGCGCTTACAGATGCGTCAGAAATACTGACGTATCTGTAACTCCTTGCGACATGATGCGTCATACTGTAAATATGACGCATCAATCATGTCGCAAGGAGTGCGCAGTGAAAAGTGACGCATCGCTGCTTTCACGCAGCAATGCGTCATTTCTCATAAATGAGGCCCCTGGTTTTTAACACACACTTTCACATAGATAGGCACACCACACAGAAAGACATATTCACATAAACTCACCAAGCTCACTCTAATGCAGGTTTGTTTTGTGCAAGGTTACCCGTTCTGCACAGAAGCCGTCCGGCCTGTAATGCACTATGAGTCATGGCTTCCCACCATGGCTGTAAGCTACGCACAGTGTACTAGCTCAAGAAGAGAGCAGACATGTTGTATATCTTTGTAAATATAGACCATTTCTTCTATATCCATTTAACACATAGCAGTACAGTACAGCATCTTTGCCTGCTGCCCAGCATTGCATAGAAGTTTAGTAACCTCCAATGTTTCAACGAAAATAATCAAGGCAGGTGAGCTATCACTCTAGAAGCCACAAATAAAAAGTGAGCTTAATCTTACATTGTATATTTCCCTCCAGCTAGAGCATTGTTTTGTTTTTTACATGATTAATGGTGCAGACCATGCACTTGAGGGTTATAAGGCACCCCCTCCCCTTCTTTGTGCTGTTTGGTAATCACAGCGGTGCATTCTGTCTTATTCACTGCACTGCAGTCAGTGGTTTCTAAACAGGACTGGAAGAAGGAACAGTGCCTCTATTTTTAAAAAACATAACATTAAACGTAGAGAGACTGCTCCCTTTTCGAGCCCTGTTTAGAAACCAACCACTGCTGGGTAATTCCACCAGCAGAGCAGCAGAATTTATCAGTAATTAGGCATAACAAGAGTTACGCAGAGTTACCAAATTCCACCGGCAGAAATAAAAAATCCGCCCAGGCCCAATATTAACAGTTAGCATGTCATCTTTGAAGCAAACCATTGAATCTTTGAAAGAAGGGGCCTCGTACCCAAATGTGCAATAGCATGCTTTATACATAATTGCATGGCCTGAATAATCTCATAATTTATCATTTATATTTATTCACACACTGCCAATAAACATGTCATCTTTTTTCCCATTTCTGTTAGGTGCTATCATGATCCATAAAGCAAATGCAGCCATTCAAAATGCCGCAAACGAAGCTAGAGAAGCTCAACGTATGAAGGAGATATACAAGGCTGCTGTGGAAAAGTATGAATCTGAGCTTCAATCCTACAGGGAGGAAATCCGCCACACCGAAAAGACCATTGCAGCCAACACCGTACAAATTAAAGCCCTCCAACGGGACTTAAACTCAGAAAGGGTGTCCTATCAAAAGTTGAAAAACTTCCTCATCCCATTGAGGAGATGCACCAGTTTGCTGAGCATCTTGGCTGGAAAGACCAGTGCAGCCAGCATGTTCGCTGAGTTCAGTGGGACACTTGATGATCTGCTGGAAGTCTTGGATGAAATAGTAGTGACTTTAAGTGAATTGGTTGAAAATAGTGCAGATTACTCATTCCTGGTCTTTTCTAGATTACCAACCATCATACATAAGCTAGAAGATGCCAACAGTAGGTTGAAGGAAGCTGCAGCATCCTAAAGCAGTGCCTTCCTATAATAGTGCAGTGTGTGGCAATCCCTGTAATCTGCTACTTTTTGTGAATTTTGCTCTGCAATGCCTTTGGGTGAAGCTCTCATATCACCTAAGTGTCCCTACTTAATTGTGAATGTTCTGCTAGCTTAACAGGTCCTCTAGCCTAAATATGGCAAATCATCAAGCACCACATCAATCCCATGCATGTCCCTCCCCCCTTTTGCTCATTAAATAGCAACGTGCAATCCCATTTAACTCTTCTTCAGTCAATGAATATAGAACACACATCAGCACATTGACAATATCAATCCACCTTCATTTCTTGCACCTACACCAGTTTAAAACCAGCCATATGCAAGCAGGGCAAACCGCCAGGGGAGTGTTCATCATACCACCCCATATCACTGTTGAACGTGGAGGTAAAACTCCTAGCGACGATCTTGGCATTGCGACTGAGAAAGGTGATAATAGACCTGGTCCACCTGGATCAGACGGGCTTCCTGCCAGACAGGGCAACTAGGCACAACTTGAGGAGGACTCATAACTGGTTGATGGAGGTGTGTGCTCATAAAGAGCCCCATGTAATTCTCTCCCTAGACGCTGAAAAGGCATTTAACGCGGTGCACTGGCCATTTTTAGTTGGAGTGTTGCTAAAGTTTGGATTCGGCTGAAGTTTCGGAAATGGATTAACCTTCTTTATACGGATCCGCAAGCGAGGGTTAAGGTTAATGGAGTGCTATCTGGGGACTTCCCTATAAGGAGCCGGACCCATCAGGGATGCCCCCTGTCACCGTTATTGATCGCCCTCACCATAGAAGTGGTGGCACGCGAAATACGGCAAGATAGACAGATAACGGGCTTTAAAATTGACCAAGATGATTGTTACGTAGATAAAATTTCGCTATATGCGGATGAAATCCTGTTATATATCAAACGCCGGAGGTCTCAAAACCACGCTTGTTCACTTTGTTGGGCAAATATGGGTCACGCTCAGGCTATACTATAAATTGGCACAAGTCGGTCCTGTACAGCCCTGGGGGTGAAAGTCTGAAACCTGAAGGGTTTACATACTTAGGGATCTATATGACGAATGACCGTTCTATCTCGTATATGAAAAATATTAAACGAGTTCTAACAAATTTTGTGAAGGACGCGCTCAGATGGAAGACCCTCCCCCTCACAATACTAGGACGGGTGGTAATGTATACCATGATCACCCTGCGGCGGTTCCTGTATGCATTGCAAAATGAGTATTTCCTCCTTCCTCAATAGGTTTTTAAAGAGATAAACGAAGGGCTTAGAGCATTGCTTTGATTGGGAAAACAGCCTAGGAGAGCCCTGGAGATACTACAGAGGAACCAATATAATGAGGAGATCAACCTACCCAATATTGAGGCATACTATTAGGCAGAGCACCTATCTAAATGCTCCTGCAGATCACCCCACATATAGACTGGAAAGGGGGAAATTGGAACGTCGTACATGTCTGCATCAAATATATGGGGGTAGGGGGAAAGTCGCGCTACTATTCGCGACATGGGTGACTGTAGAGTTGTGGGACAGGGTGACAAGAAGGATTGGCTGGCAGCACAAACCATTAAGACAAACCCCAATATGGCACTGTACGTGGCTACGGGAACTACATAAGTTGAGAAGGTTCAAAAGGTGGGACGACATAGGTATTTCAGTACTGGGTGATCTCCAGAAGCAGGGCGCTTTGAAGTCCTTCAAGGTGTTGAGGGCGGAATACGGTTTGCACCACACTCAGTTTTTGAAGTATGCACAAGTACGCCACGTTTGGCAGGCAGAAGAGGTGCTTTCGGACCCCTTACCGTAGTATGCTCCGCTAGAGGGTTGCCTGCTGCAGGACCAGGTTCCGGCTGATTTAGTTTCCTTGACTTATAAAACCCTGCGTAAAAATATGCCGGACGGACTGGTGAAACTGAAAAGTGCGTGGGAATCGAATCTGGTGGAGATGGATACACTTGACTGGGAGACTGCCCTGATGCACCCTAGGGAAGTGGCAATAAAATCCTGACTCTGACTCATCAAATTAAAAAATTTTCATAGAGTTTACTACAATAGATATCACCTGCATTGGATGAGGTGAGCCAGTGATCCTAATTGTCTATGATGTGTACATGCCGAGGGAAACTTTTATCATACCATCTGGGAATGTGGGGTCGTCCAGAGCTACTGGGCCAAGATATTGAGGGAGCTGGGTGAAATACTTGAAACGACCCTACCATTGGAGCCTAAATTGGTCTTATTGGGGATAACGAGCGAAGTGGACTTGCCTCGACCTCATTTAATTTTTCTAACACTGGCATTAGTGGTGGCCAAGAGGGATGTGGCTTGGGCATGGGGAGCCCCTAACCCCCCGAGACTTGACGACTGGAGGAGGGGTATGGATATTTATATGGCAGCCAAAAGGATTGCCTATAAAGCTAGAGGTTGCCCGAAGAAGTTTAACAGAGTATGGGGGAAATGGCGATGTTATTATAGCCTGGATGGGGGACTTTGATGGGGTGAGGACTGTCCTACTTGCAGCCCTGCCTTTCTGGGGAGGGACTTGGATGCAGCTACATGTTCTGGAAGTAGATGGCATGTTATTAGATACAGATGAAGTGACATGTTTTGTGCAATGCCGGAGGTGGAGGGTGGTGGGTGGGGGAAGGGCAGGGTATGATGGACAATCTTATGTGACATGCTTGCTATGTTTCTATGGTTTGAAAATGCAAATAAATAAAAAAAAAAAAAACAGCCATATGCAAATCAGTTTTTACCCTGTTCCCTATGGGAACAGCCCAGCATGGACTGCCAGGCCAGGTTCTCCCTGGACTGGAAACAAGCATCCTGGTACCGGTTTTAGTGTTTCACCCCTCATTAGCCAGGATAGCTTGACTCCAGTGGCATGGAGAACACAGGACCAACATCTGGGCATACCCGCCCCACTCAGGATGACAAATGCAAAAAGAACAATTGAGGGACTGTTCCCATGGGTGACAGGGTCAAGACTGATTTGCATATGGCTGGGTCTAAACTGGAATGTTATGGGGAACAAAAAAACAAAGGATTTAGGCCTAGGTCACTGTACTGGAGTGAATGTATGACATTGTTCAGCATTCTGTCCATCAATTGTTCTTTGTGCATTTGTCACCCCGAGCGGTACCTGATATGCCCAGACATGAGTACTGTGCTCTCCATACCACTGGAGTCAATCTAGCCTGGCTGAGGTTTGAAACACCAAAACTTGACTTAAGATGTTTGTTTCAAGGCCAGGGAGGATCTCGCTTGGCAGTTTGGGATGGGTAACATGGTCAAGACTGATGTGCACATGGCTGGGTCTAAACTAAATTTGTCTTGGGGAGCAAAACAACTATGGATTTAGGCACTGATCGCTGTACTGGGGTGAATGTATGACAACTGTGAGGGAAAAAAAATGCAATGATTCCAACCCTAAAGACATTCAATAACTTTGATAAGGAAGAGGGAAGACTTCTAATTCTGACCCTAGTAGTCTGAAAGAATTCAGACTTTTCCACACACTAAGTTGTATTTTTCCGATGTGATAGAATCTGAGATTATAAGTATGATGCACTGTACAATGTCACTTTCCTAATATAAACACTTGGACATCAACCTTAATTAATGATCTAAATTAAACGTGACACCTCTGATTCTCTTGTTTTGTAATTTATGCCTCTTGATGATGCCATTGAGTCTCTTCAGAGAATATCTGAAATCAATGTGACTAGGACTTTTCTGTCTTATGATTGAATGTACACTAACTGATGTTTCTTTCACACCTGTTATTCACTGCTCTGCCTGCGAATAAAATAAAAATAAAAATATTAACCCAAAGTGTGCCTTGACTCATTAGTCATAATCCTCATGAGTCAGACTCAATGCAAAGACAAACACCCCATTGTTTGCACAGAACTTCCATTTAACCTGAAATAACCTTCAGTGCATCACTGATTGAATATATACATTTGGATACGTGTCTACACCAGGTCCTAAGGAGGATTTAGGTCCTTGTAATTATGCAAAGAGAAGTCAGGGTTAACTGACATTTTCCATAAAAAGACTAAATAAAATTATGAAGCAAAAAATCAAATCCATAAATATTTGTCATGCTACTCAGAACTATCAAACTCCAAAAAGAATGACTTTCAGCCTAATTAGAAGCTAAAAGTAGAAAGAAATCAAAACAGGAATTTGACACATACATGTCACAGCTTTTGATCTTTAATCTGGACAATCTACGTAGTTTATGAAGAAATAACAGACTGGGGGGCATATGTACAAACCCTGATCACCATGGAAATTCACTTTTTGTGACATTTCCGTGGTGATAGGGTTTTGCCTTATTTACATGGCAGTGTTAAGCCACTTAAGGAGAATAAGGCCCCCTTCCACAATATGCTTAGAGTGCAAGGATAGGCAATGGTAGTAAAATACTTTATTTGATTTGTTAAAATCATAAAAGGGTGGGACTAACCGCCATATAATACATTCACATCTTTGAATCAGAATAAAACAAAGTAAAGTAGCATCTTTAAATCAGCATAGAACTACATAAAACAACACTAGCCCCCATGTCCTGCGCCATTTTGCACAAATATGTATAAAAGTAAAAACGGGGAGAAAGTTTTTAAATGTTCAAAAGTAAAAAGGAACAAGTGTAGGACTTTTGTAAGGCAGTCGCCCTCTCGTTGAGATGTAGGGGCCTACAAGTGACTGTTTTAACGGGGGTGCTGCACAAATAGGGGCTTATATTTGATTAGATGTTACTGTCCCCTCTTATCTCAAAAATGCTTGCCATATGTACAAATAACAAAGAACAAAAAAGTTGGAGGAGAGGAAAGTGACTGTAAGGAGGATAAGAGAGGGTCTGTATCCAGCTGCGAGGAGTACATAAGTCTCAGTTCCTCTTATGCTGCCATCTTCTTTTCAATCTCTTGGGCAGCAAATACCAGGAATTTTATGGTTGCACAGGAAAGTTGTATTGAGGCCCCGCTAAGGCATTTTATCACAGCCGCCCTGCAGGTCCTGACTTGTAATTGTCTTAAGAGTGGCTTCAGGAGGATCTTTCTTGGATTTTGTAAGGCCGGGCAAATACATATTAGATGCAGTAACGACTCTGCTCCCTTGTTACAGAGGCGACAATCCGAAGTTGGCCAGGTCCGTAGCCAAGTAGGGGTAAGGTCTTTGCTAGGGAACCACCCCAACCTCAATAGACTTAGTTTCCTCTTGTAGTAGTCCCTGAAACATTCTAGTAATTAGGATTGTTGTTTCAGTTGGTTGTAAGTTGGCATCACGAACCAGGCACGGCTTTTGCCAGCCACTAATCCTTTGTCTATTTGCAGCGATGTTTGTTTGACAACTTTGTTGGTGATTCGTTTAAAAGCAGAATATGTCATTGGTGAGTGCCAAGCTTCTTCCAGATTTAGCGATAGGAGCGCTTGCCTAAGAGACTTACACGTGGAATTGGTCTGCCTGGCCTGTTTTTCGACCTCTTTCCAACAGAGGTGGGCAAGTGTGTCATCTTCAACATCCCTCATGCGCCAGTAATATTTGGCCAAGACCCCTTGTCTAGCCGAAATCTGATTTGTTAAACCATATTCCAGGGGTATTTGTGCTTGGGAAATATGTCGCAGAATTGATAAAAGTTTTTTAAACAATCTTGATTGGGCAAGGTTTAACAAAGTAGAGTCCTTGGTGGCCATCATTTCCAGGGCAGTGGTGGGGGTTCCACCACAATACCCAATGATTTTGATGCTGCCCTCTATTTACAAGGGCAGCGTAAATAGGAGAATGGGCCAAAATCAAGACTAGGGAAAACCTGGTCTTAAGTTGACAAAATGAGGCAAAATGCTTAGTTTTTCCTCGATTTTGATTTTTCCATGTGTGCTGCCTTGTGCATTGTGTTACTTCCATGTGTGATGCAATAAGCAGCACACATGGAAGTGACAAAATGGCAGTTCAATCTTGTTTATATGCAGGAAGGGGAGCCTTCCTGTACTTAAACAATCTTCCCCTGCATGCAGGTTTCCTTGCACTATGGTGCAAGGATTCCTGCATAGGTGCTACACTGACAAGTGTTTCACCAGCACAGGGGAAAACTCAGGAATGCACTATATTCTCATAAATATGACGCAGCCTTTCGTTTCTGAAGTGGTGTAGTGAGGCGTTAGCCATAACGGCTAATACCATCCCTACGCCACTTCTGTTGTAAATATCCCTCTGAATATCAATTGCCTGCCATAGGGTAATATCAGACTTTTAACATAATGCACATGCTTCAACTTTGACCAGTAATAAACTGGGCAATTCCAGAATGGTTACACTCTGAATGCTAAGATTGCAGACTGCTGCTTCATATTTCAAAGGCCATATGGAAAGAATTATCTGGCACATTCAAGTTAAATTCCACTTTCACTGAAAAATGTGCTCTTTATGAATAATTTCCACCTCACCCCAACCCTGTCCCAACATCAATGCAACAACCCTGATTATTGGATAGTAAAATAAGATTTGAAGAATACAGAATTGAGGGATTAGGTGATATATAATGCTATAGAAAGAAGCTGGAATGAGAATGAGAGAAAGAGGCTAACACATGCCAAATATGAGTAGAGATGAATTATACATAGAATGAAGTAATATCTGCAGCACATTATAAGGCTATGGCAGGTCACAGATGAGTTATGTTACCAACAGAGCAAGGGGGCCAAATGCAGATATGACATGCAATGTAATGTTAACAGATGGCAGAATATAATCTATTTCATATGACTCTAGGTCACACCATCATCATTCCACACTGTACTTAAATTATTAGAATCTTGCTTCCCTGTTTGCAAGACAATGTATGGTGCAGACATGGTGAATAAAAGCAGAATCTCTAGCAATGAAAACACCCATCAAAAAGAAGTTCGAAATATTTGCAAAAAAGTATTAAAATCAGTTTAAAATTAATCAGATTACATAAAATATTGGAACTTAGAATGAGTAGTACCATGACAATCTCCTTTCTGCTATACATTGTTCATTGTACAAAAACAGTTCACAAAACTAAAAGTCTGTGTTTATTTTTATTGTTAAAGGTGCACCTTTCCTGATGCTCGATGACCAGATTTATACCGGTATTGATACCCCCATGCCGTATAAAGATACAAAAACTGGGGATGTGTGTGTGTGTGTGTGGGTGTGTGTGTGTGTGTGTGTGTGTGTGTGTGTGTGTGTGTGTGGTAGTTCCATAGGGAAATCAAATATTCTCCCATATCTAACACTGAAAGTCAGTTTGTAGCATGACCTATATCCACATCAAGACCAGAGACAGAAGTCAGGTAGGTAAAAAGGAAGGCTCCTTCAGCAACCAGACACACAAGAATTGCCTTGAGATCCTGTTAGTTTCCTTTCAAGTGTGCCACAAGTATTGCATGGGGCTCACAAGCCCAGACAGACAGGATTTAACACCTCAGAGTTACAGGATGCTCACAATACCAACTCCGAATATTCTGAGGAATGACATTCAGGCGAGTAATTTCTGCCTCTTCAGGTCAAGCTATTGGTGCTCCTAGGACTAATGTTGCATAAACACCCTATACATGCCAACGTCCAGCAGGGAAAGCTGTTAATCTCCTGGAACATTGGACATGGAAAAGGCAACTTTCAAAACGTTACAGGCCCTTCATATTTATTGAAAATCGGCTTCACCATTGAATTCTTATGTAATAACTTAAAAATTGCTGTTTACCTATTTTTCTATGTGGTGTGATAGCTTTACTACTATTTTAATGTGTACTCTGGTTTTCTACATAGGACAACTAGGCCTGCTATTTTGATTAGCTTTAAGGTCCCTGTCAGTACAGGGAAATGGCGATGGTAATTGTCTTCATGTTCCACTTTAAATACTGGGCACCTTACCATGTGAGCGACAAGGCTTCCAGAGGGCTGACTTATGGATATTTAAGCAGCAGGATTATATCTATTTAAAAGGGTCACACTGCAGGTTCAACACTGCTAAAGCCAGGATTCAATTGTCTGTCACACCACCCACCTCTTGAACATCCTTATATGCAAATTCTGCACTGTTTTGAACCCCATGTAATTCAGATTCAAACGCTCCTCTGAGCACTAACCATTGTCTGTTTACTACTACTGTTGGTTGTCTGGTCACTACCTATCAATCTCAGAATCTTTTCCTTCTTTAATTTAGGATCCCTCTAAGCAAGACTGTGACTCTTTCTAGGATAATCAAAACACATTCCAGCCTATTCTAATATGTAATTTATTTATTTCCCCATATGTATACCATGGCTTGATGTGATCATCGTAATCATTGTCTGAAACCACAATGTTGTAATCTTTTTTCCTCGTTGCTATGCACATACAACAAACTTCCAGCAGTGTTCTTACTATGGAGTGTATCACTTTAAAGGAGATACCTTCCTCTCTCTACCTATGCATCCACTTGGGTCTGACAGCAGCCCTCTCAAGCAAGGTGTTTGGAGCTACCTCAGAACAATATTTATGTGTTAATGAGGTACACGTATAGAACAAACGTAGTCAATAGAGAGCAGAGTGCGGTATAGGGTCCAATGCAAACATACAGCCCATGAGTTATAAGGAAGGAAGCTGTATTCTGGGAGCATAAATGTACGTTTGATGCTTTGTGATGACATATTGTTTAAAGGTGCATGTATTCAATACTTTTCTAAATTGGAGCAGTCTTGGGATGTTCTTTTTGGAGTCATCTGGTGTTGCCCTCCCTTGGGAATGGCAGGTGATAGTACCACAGGCTGCTTAATTGGCTGTTTTTTGCATCACAAGACTCCATAGTATCATTTTAATAAAATATCATGTCATATGGAGTTGGGTACACAGTCTAAATATCGATTCCTAATTGTCGACCTACACAAATATCGAGTTGTAAATATTGAAGGTGCATATATACATATATATCGATGTAACTAATTTCGATGTTACAAATATCGATATTTGTATTATTTTTATGTATTTAATTATGTACGTGTAATATGTTTTTGTTAAGTATTTTAATTTTTTAAAATGATATGTGTATTATTTTATATATATTAATAATGGTATTTTTAAGTACATTTTATGTTTTAGTACCGGAGCGGGTTGTGGGTTTATAGGGGAATAGCTTGAGAAGTAATTAAAATAAACGTAATTAATTAATAACTTTTAGGAATTATAAATTAATTTTAATTAATTTTAGTCTTTATTTCTGTAGCGGGTTGTGGGTTTATAGGGGAATTGGGTGGTAAGTAATTTAATTGTAATTAATTAATGATTTATAATTTTTTTTATGGATAATTATTTTTTTTATAATTAATTATTAATTGGCAATTAATTATTTAAATTGATAATTACATTTTTAATTGGTAAATAATGTTTTTATTTGGTATTTAGTTTTTTTAATTGGTAATTCATGTTTGTAATCGGGAAATAATTTTTGTAATTGGTAATTAATTATTTAGTTGGTAAATAATGTTGTTAATTGGCAATTAATATATTTAATTGGTAATTATTTCTTATTAATTGGAAAATATTTGTAATTAATTGCTTTTCAATGTTTTATAAAAAGTATTATTTGGCATAAAAAATACATTTATTGTTTAATCATTTTTAATTGTGAATTAATTTTAAATAATATTTTTTTGTAATGAGAAATATTTTATTGTTTAATATTTATTATTTGGTGAGTAATATTTATTAATTATTATTTATTGGTATGTATTGTTAATTTATTGTTAAATAATTATTCAAATGTAATTGCTTTTAATAATGATTAATTGTTTGTAAATGATGTAGATTTATTTTAAAATTTAATTATACATTATTTTAAATATAAAAATTATTTATAAGTATCTTATATTTAAATTCTACGCTATCGAATGCTTTCCCTACTGTTGCACCCTCTGGAGTTAAAATAGTAGTTTTTACCCCTACGCTATCCAACGTTTTCCATACTGTTGCACCATTTGGAGTTGGAATAGTAATTTTTACCCCTACACTATCCAACGCTTTCCCTACTGTTGCACCCTCTGGAGTAGGAATAGTAATTTTTACCCCTACGCTATCCAACGCTTTCCTTACTCTTACACACTCAGGAGTTGGAATAGTAATTTTTATCCCTACGCTATCCAATGTTTTCCCTACTGTTACACTCTCTGGAGTTGGAATAGTAATTTTTACCCCTACGCTATCCAACTCTTTCCCTACTGTTGCACCCTCTGGAGTTGGAATAGTAATGTTTACCCCTACGCTATCCAATGCTTTCCTTACTGTTACACCCTTTGGAGTTGGAATCGTAATTTGTATCCCTATGCTACCCAATGTTTTCCCTACTGTTGCACTCTCTGGAGTTGGAACAGTAATTTTTACCCCTACTCTATCCAATGTTTTCCCTACTGTTACACCCTCTGGAGTTGGATAGTAATTTTTACCCCTATGCAATCCAACGCTTTCTGTACTGTTGCACTCTCTGGAGTGGAAATAGTAATTTTTACCCCTACACTATCCAACGCTTTCCCTACTGTTGTACTCTCTGGAGTGGGAATAGTTATTTTTACCCCTACGCTATCCAACATTTTCCCTACTGTTTCACTCTCTGGAGTGGGCATAGTAATTTTTACCCTTATGTTATTTAACGCTTTCCCAACTGTTTAATTTTCTGGAGTGGGAATAGTAATTTTACATTCTACGCTATCCAATGTTTTCATTACTGTATTTTTTTTGGGACTTTAAATAGTACTTTTATTTATTTATGTATTTAATATTTTTTGTATTATTTTAGATTCTGTTGTATTTAAGTAAGTTTAAAAATATTGAAAGTATATTTAATTTTTTTAATTTATTAAATATATTTGTTTATTTTTATGTATGTTATTATTTTATGTGTGTAGATATTTTTGTAATTTATAGTATACTTTAATAATTTATAAGTGATTAAAATAATTAATAAAATGTATTATTATGTATGTATTTATTATATGCTATGTTTATTTTTAATTAATGTTATATTATTCAATATGTATTATTTATTAATTGTAACCATGATTAAATATGTTTAAATATGTTTCTTTTATTTATAAGTATTATTTACTTTATTTTACTTTTTTTAATTACGATATTTTTAACATCAATATTTTGTTTCGATATTTTTGTACTTACCATGTTGTAGATAGGGTGTTGATATACTTGCCGTCGATATTCCAGCATCCATGTTCTGTAGGTCGATATTATGTCCGTCGATATTCTGTCATAGATTCATGGAGTTGACCTCCATGCACTGGCTCAGCTCCTGTTTAGCCTCAGTGGTCATCAATCTGCAAACTGTCACATTGGCACATTGTTATTGCTTTAAGGACGCTTAGGGCCGCCCGCCATCCTATCGGAAATCGGGACCGGCCGCCCTAAGGGCGGGGGTCCTGCACGCACCATTAGGATGTGCCCGCCACTGTGGCGGGCACATCCTGTATTTTTTGCATTGTGGCGGGCGGAGCTCTGTGCTCCGCCCGCCACAATACTAAAAATGCTTTGCAGCATTTACATAATCAAAGCGGCAGGCACCGCGCGGTGCCTACCGCTTTGATTATGTAAATGCAGGGGGGTACCACAGGTACCCCCCCTTGTGCCACCCCCCTTTGGCCTTCACTCTGGGAGCCCACATGGGGCCCCCAGAGTGAACACCGCATGCCTTTCCGTGGCGGCATTGCCGCCACAGAAAGGCATTGAAAAATGCCCATTGTAATATTGCGGGCGGTGTCTGACAGACACCACCTGCATGTTACTCGTTTTCTGCCCCGGCCGCAAGGCGACCGGGGCGGAAAGTGGCGGGCGGTGTTTTGCTCCGCGGTGGTCCTCCCCGCCATTCTAATATGGCGGGGGGAATACAGGGAAGGATGGTGGGCGGATTATCCCCGCCAGGCTGGCGGTGGCTACCGCCAGCCTGGAGGGGGCAATCCACCCGCCATCCTAATGGGGCCCTTAGAGTCTGCCAGGAGACAATTATTCTCATGTGACACTAATTAGAAATGCTATGTATGAGAGCTAACTGATGCTATGAGTCTATTGACCCCTGGTGTGCAATTTTGTTTTCGTTGAGATGCTCTACACAGGAAAGATTGAACCTGTTTCATTAAACACCAAACTCTTCCCCAGTTTCACTTACTGTTCCACAACAAATCTTTTCACAGGAGTATCCAGAAAGAACTTGCTTTGAATGAAAAGAGAATATTTTGGGCCCTATTACGATGTGGTCAGAAAAGGATCTGACTGCATCATAATATGCTGGTCCCATTCCTTTTCCGACTGCCTCATTACAATGGAGGTAATCCGAAAGGAATCTGAATGGTCATTCTGACTGGCTTCCAACTGACTTGGGGAGCTCATCCACCCCTTCGGATTGCGGCCAGTAATCCAAAGGGCTGCTCTGTCTGACTGTGGGATTACAATGTTGGGTTTCTGCAACCTCTCCATGCTGGTCTTTCTTACACAGAGAGGGTGTTGGGAACTCGACTTTGGGGCTCCCAGTAGGAACCCCTTGGGTGCACGGGCTTCTGGTTGGAAGTCATGGGAGCGCATATGTTGTCCCCCTGCTGAGCCCTGCACCCCATAGCAGGCAACTTGAAGTGCCTGCCATGGAGTGCCCGGATTAACAGCTCCTCTAATTTTCCAATGGAAATGTGCTTCCAGCCATAATGCATGCTCCAATTGAAAAATATACAGTAGTATCCTAATTATTCGGTCAGAACCGCCAACCGGGTGTCAGTCGGTCCCATGACCGAGACGATGTCAGACGGGGGAAACTCCACCCAGCATCGTAATAGGTCCCTTTGTTGTAAATGCATGACGTGGTAATGACTGTGTGGTAAAGGCTGTTTCCCTGCCACAAATAGTAACTCTTTGAACTTGAATTCAAAGATTTAAATCCCAACTGCAATGTACATGTACGGGGCTCTTTTGTGGCCCAGATATGTTTGCCAAATGTAAATATCTATGCATACATATTACGCACCTGGAGTGATACATCAAATGGGTTTGCACTTAACTACAGTTGACTAGTGTAATGCTGTTTGGAATTAAAGTTTGGAAATGTAAATGTAATGTTGGTACTGCATTACTGAACTTGGAAAACATTAAATGTTGTAAATATGATCATAAACCTAAACTGTTCAACAAGTGGATTAAGAAAAGAGATAAAAACAAATAGGAGCACACACTCACCCCTTTTCCCATCATGGTATAGGATCTTACTTCAAATTTGTAAATGTAATATTATTTAATCACACACTGAACCATTATTCTGGGGATGTGAACATGTGCTACCCAGTGGCATAATACAGGCGCCTTAAGCCCCAGCAGTGCGGGGGCCCCAAGCTCCTTGGGCCCCCTCAGCACCTTACGTTGGCTGAGAGCTCCTGATTGAGTCTGGAGGGGGCCCCACCACATACCTTGCAGGGGGGCTCCTTTGACTTTCATTACACCAGTGGTGATACCATCCTTGTAAAGGAATACTCAATAATGATTATTAGTGGCGGAATACAGTCAAAGGCACATGGTTAAAAGTTTATTTCATGTTAATGTTAATGTTAAAATGTTTTGTAAAGCGCACTTCCACCAGGCGGTTTCATGGCACTATAGGACAGATTGCATTAGTCGTTACCCATGAGAACTTCAGTTGTAGGCTTGCTCAAACTACCAGGTTTAAAGGGATCTTTTAAGGGATCTTCTGAATTTCATAAGGTCGGAACAGGCTCGGATCTCAAAGGGGGAGGAGTTCCTGAGGCTGAGGACAAACACAGCAAATCTACAGCCTCTGAGGCGCTTCCTCCTGAATGAAGAGGTGTAAAGGAGTTAGAGGTGGTCTGAGCGTAGGTTGCGGGAGGGGTTGTGCCTGAGTATCAAGTAGTTGATGAATTTTGGGCTTTTGCTGTGCAGAGATTTAAATATCAAGCAGCCAGATTTAAAGATGCAGCGTTTAGAGATGAGGAGCCAGTGTAATTTCCTTAATAGGGGAATAGATGGGTGCCATCTGGGTTGTCGTAGGATCAGTCTGGCCGCATGGTTCTGGACCAACTGAAGTCGCTTTTGCAGGAGAGGCATGCCCAGGTAGATGGCATTGGCATAGTCCAGGTGTGACTGAACGGTGGCTATCACAACCTGGGTCAGGGCTTCCTGCTTGAGCAGGTGGCGGATCTTCCTGATTTTACGTAGCTGGAAGAGGCATTTGGGACCACCAGCCCCACTTGTGTTTGAAGTGAGAGATCGCTTTTCAGTGTGACTCTGAGTGTTTTTGCCGAAGAGGATGGGGAGGGCGGAGATCTCATCTCTGGAGGCCAGTAATGCGGTCCCCAGAACTTGTGACTGTCCCCAATCGGTACCAGCCTAGTCTTTCCAGGATTTAACTTAAAATGGTTTTGGTCCATCGATAGTTGAATGAACCTCATAGTGGCCTGAAAATCGATGATAGATCTATCAGAGTTATCAATCGTAAAGACCAGTTGGAGATCGTCTGCGTAGTTGAAGACAGACACCTTTCTGTCTCTGAGGGCTAGAATAAGGGGGAAGATGTAAAGATTTAACAAGTGGAGGGAGAAGGAGGAACCCTGCAGGACACCGCAGGTAATTCTTTGTTTGGGGACCAATAATTTGTTTAAACAAACGGTCTGAGACTTGTCCTCCAGGAAGGAGCTTAGCCAGCTGGCGGCTGTTCCTTGGATGCCAGCTTGTCTGACACGGTCGGCCAGGATGGTATGGTCGACCATGTCAAATGCAGCGGAAAGATCCAGGAGTACCAGGGCCTGTGGGGAACTACTGTCTGTGCCATTGCGGAGGATGTCCAGAACCACTAAGACTACTGCTTCTGTTGAGTGTGCTGGCCGGAAACCTGCCTGATGCAGCTCTAGATAGCTGGAATCTTCCAGGAAGTCAGAGAGACATCTAGCAACGTGTGCCTCTAAGACCTTCACTGAAAAGGGGAGCAGGGAGATGGGGCAGTAGTTAGATATGCAGGGGGGGTCAGCTCCAGGTTTTTTCAAGAGAGGAACCACTGTGTCCTCTTTAAAGGCTGTAGGGACGTGGCCGGACAAGAGAGATTCATTGAGAAGGGTTAGGACAGGATCTGGAAGGGCAGAGAAGCAGTTTTTTCATATATGAGGGGGACAGCAGTCAGTGGGTGCTCCTGACTTGACCTTAACTAGGAGCTCCTGAAAGGTCTCAGAGCTGATGGTTGGAAAGCTATTGATGATATGTTTGTTTTTATGGGTGGCGGGAGGAATTGAGTTGGAGTGTTTGGGGATACTAGCTTTAATTGTCGTGTTTTTGTCGATAAAGTAGCCGTAGAGAGAGTCGCACAGAACTTGCGTGGGAGTAGCCTTAGGGAGGACTCTGGCTGAGTTGGATAATTTGTTTATAATAGAAAAGATTTCTTTAGAGCTATTATTTGAGTTAAGAATGTGTGAAGAGAAGTGGGTAGCTTTGGCCAGGAGAATGTATTCTTTCCCTGATGTGACAAACTAACACTTCGTTTCTGTAGTATAGTTACATCGCCACTGATGCTCTAGTTGGCGTGAGGTCAGTTTCTGGGATTTCAGTTCAGCAGAAAACCATCGCTGCGCCTGTGTGCTGCGGGCAAGTTTAACTTTCTTAAGGGGGCTACATATTGCTAACATCGAGAAGCCAGCTAGAAAGATTAGCTTCAGAAGTGTTGATGTCAGAGTGAGGTGGGGGAGTTGTTCTGGTCAGTGTGTCAAGAAATTCCTTTCTATCTAGGGCATTCCATTTCCTGGCCATTCATCCCCCGACTGTCGAGGTTTTCTGAGTGTCGGTATGAGGTAACGTATATTTAATTAAATGGTGGTCAGACCATATACAAGGGGACGTGGTGTGGGTAGTTATGATCAGGTTATTAGTCCATATTTGATCGAGGATGTGTCCTTTTTGGTGGGTAGGAGAAGTTACCTGTTGGGTGAGGTTCAAGTTGGTGAGGAGGTCGGTCAATTCAGAAGAATGTGGACCCTCATGGGGGTCGTTCAACCCATAATTGAAGTCGCCCACGATAAGTACTTTGGCGTGGTCGATAACAAGGTTGGAAATCTGTTCACTCAGAGATAGGGGGAACAATGGCATATAGTGCAGGGGCCTATTGACTAATACACAGACAAAAGTGTCATGATTAGATTCTAATTTGAGTAGCAGGTTCTCCTACTCAGGGAGTTTAAGACAGGTCAAGGCGTTGAATTTAAGTTTAGCGTGCATGATTGCTGCGACCCTCCTCCAGATTTGCAGGGCAGGCGGTCGGTATGAATGATGTAGTAGTCTGGGGGTAGTGCAGCCAGTATGTCAGGGGAGGAGTTGGAAGTCAGCCAGGTTTCAGTCAGTAACAGAATATCTGGTTTGTCCGTGGCTGGTAGAAGAAAGATATCTAATTGGTGCTTAACTAGGGAATGGGTGTTGAGGTAAGAAATGACTGGGGTGGGGAACTGGGTTGAGCCGGCCTTTGACTGGGTTGCTTGACAAGGTTAGGTTGTCTTCGTATTTCTGGGAATGAGCTGCATTCCCTGTAGATTTCCATCTTGGTGGAGAGCCGGCATGTCTCGTGGGGGGGTGAAGTGAGTCGTGTGTAGCTTCTTGAGAGCGAAGAAAAGGGACGCCCATAGTAGCTGGCCCCTGGGCCCGGAAGTGCGTGGACGGGCGCAGACGGGCTTGCCTTCGGCGCGCCCACTGCGCACGTTCGCTGCGCCTCTGCTCTGTGTGCTGCATATGTCTCCTGGCCCTGCCCCTTTTGTTTGCAGAGAGCGTGCCTGAGCAGCGTTCTATGAGTAGCAATAATACCTAAGGAGAGAGATTCTTGTACTGCCTTGGTTTAAATCTCCTGGCCCTGCCACTACTCAGCATGATTGGCTGTGTAAAAAAACTACAATTAATATAATTTGATAGACAAGAAAATACAAACAATTCAAACTAAATCTTGACAAGTCTCACTGGCGTTGTTCCAATTATAGATTGGGCCCCAAATACACTTTCCTAGTTTTTTTGCCCCCCCATCCCTTCCTTCCATATACCCTCTTTTCAAGATTAAAAGTGGATAAAAGCCGCACAAGCCATTGCTGAAAGGAGGGGGGAACGGATCCAACCAAGCAGGAGAATTACAGTTTCTTGCAACCACCATGGCCAGGAACAAAACAAAATGTATATGCTCCTGTCATTCCTTTACTAGCAACCCCCAGCAACTTTAATTCAGCTGTAAGCTGTACCTTTATATTCAGGGAGTGAATTAGAAAAGATTGTTTATCCTTCTTCAGCTTTTCTAACAGAGGACAAGTAGAAAATATATGTATAATATCAGTTTCTCTACTAGGGCATCGAGGTAGCGGACCCCAACTAATCCCCCATCATTGGGCAACCTTGGCCAGTGTGTAGTAAAAAGAGAAAATGGTTTTATAATGTTGCAATGAGCACAAAATGGGGTGACCTCATTTTAACAAGTCTAAAAAACTGACACCTAATTTTTGTTTTCATTTCGCACAGTGCTTCTCAAGATCCTCCTGAATTAATTGGTCATCCCTCCGTATATTTGACTGATAGTGCATCCCTCGTGATCCCTTATTAAAGCCATTATAAGGTGCTTACTAAATCCTCTTAACCCCCCTTTCTTCTTAACTTAAAAGCTCCATACTGGCAAATATTTAAAAAAAATCTTTCAAATCAACCCCATAGTCCATCTGAACTTCCTCAAATGTCATTCTATCTGCATCAATAAGATCCCCCATCTTCCAAGCATTACATAACTGCATCATGGAATGAATATTCATCCTCCCTAACACTACCTTTTTTCTTTATGACAACCCATACACAACATGCAGCTTAGCAGGCTTTAAATCTAACCTTCTTGTAATAACTAGAGTCTTTATATTTCAAAAGCCAGTTTTGAGCCTTATCTCTGAATATTAAGTTATAAATGTCAGGGGACCAACTGCTACTCCGAATATCCATGAGCTTCCCCCTAAGTAAGCCCGCATATACTCTCTCTCTCTCTCTAGGAAGTGTCATAAATCTCAGGGCCCTCCTTGTCCTCCTGTGTACCCATAAACATGTATTAATCATAGATTCCATCCCCTTGAACCAGCATTTGTCAATCTCCAATGGTATTGCTTTAATAAAATAAAGGACTTTAGGGAGAAACCTCATTTAAATAATGCTACACCGGCCAACAATTGAAAGATGTAAATTATTCATCCTATTGAAATTGTTCTTCCCTTTCTGAGTGGCTGGGCTAGTTTTTTGCTCCACAATTTTTTTCCAGCTCAGATATTATATTCACCTCTATATAGATCAGCAAGTGTGTCACCGGAGGATCAACTAAATGGACCATACTATTCATTACTATTTGTGTTTTCTCCTCCTTAAGCTAATAACCTGATACTCGCCCAAAGGCCCGGCTCAATTTCTAATTCTGCATGAGGGTCAGATATAACTACTGCAAGAATGTCACCGTATCCCAAAATCTTGATGTCATCTCCTTGGAAATAAAGGGGTTGAATTCTCACATTAGTATCGCTTTTTCAAATCAGGGGGTCTACATAAAATGCAAATAAGACTGGAGAACTAAGCCAACCCTGTCTTGTACCCCTTGTGATCCACAGTTGTTCTGTTTGGCCTCCCATTAAGCAAAGCAGAGTAACAGGGGCCCTATACATTACCCGTATAGCATCAATAAAGCCCTTGTCTATACCAACTCGCTGAAGAGCAGCCCACAAAAAATCACTGAAGACCCTATCAAATGCTTCTTCGGCATCAAGCAGAATCAGCGCTATAAGGTCTACGGAAATTGAAGCAGAATTGAACAACATAACCACCCTGTAGATGTGGTCAGAAGTTCCTCTTCCTGGAATAAAACCGTGCTGCCTACGGAAAATCACCTTACCTATGATGAGATTAAACTGACTGGCTAAAACCTTTAAAAATATCTTAGCATCACTGTTTATGAGTACTATGGGTTTATAGGTACCAGCCTCAGTTGGAGTTTTCCCCTTCTTTAAGAAAATGATGATACTAGCCAGGCCAAAGATTCTGGGGGAGCCTGAGAGAGCATATTAACCAAGTCAGGCCCAAAGATTGTAAAACAAATGTTATGAATTCTAGAGGGATCTGATCAAGTCCCACAGCCTTTCCGGAGGGAAGTTCATTAAGTGATCTATGTATTTTTTCATTTGAGAATGGAGTCTCTAGGAAAATCACATCTTCTTGGACAGAATGGAGTAATTCCTTATTGATCTCTCCTCAAGACACCCTTCCTCCCCATATAAATTCTCATAGAAATTGCGGAATTCCTCTTGTATATCAGTAGAACCAGTGACTAGGTTTCCCTTGTAATTTTTGATCCCAAAGATCTCCCTGCTAACTACCTTTCGCCTTATCTGTGTAGTTAGCATATGCCCAACCCGGTCGCTGTACTCCTAGAAATATTGCTGCTGAAACAAGTATTTTTCAGCTGCAATTGCTGCTGAAACTTCGCCTATAGCTGATTTTGCCAAGGCAAGCTTATGCTGAATTTTCTCTATGCACACCCCATTAGCTATAGACCTGACAATTTCCTCCTCGGTGGCCACCAGCATTTTGCATAATTTACTTAAGTGTTGGGATTGCTTCTTGTTGCAGTACAGGCAATAACTAAGTGGCTCCTCCCTTACCCCTGCATTACCTAATTCAAATCAACTTTGCATATACATTTAGGGGCCGATTCCGATCCTGGAAAAAAAACGTCCGCACGATTTTTATCCGGAGCCATCGCCGTACGATTCGTACCCGTCTGTCCGAGTCGCGTAGTATGATCCGTATTCCTTCAATCCTTCCGAATCGTCTCGACCCATACGTATTGCAAGGCTGAAACAATAAACCGTACGACTCGTACACATCCCGTATGGCCCGACGAGTACGATCCGGACCGGGGTATCAGGACGAGAGTCGTACGGTCCACGTCAGGTAAGGGCAATTCGTACGGAAAAGCGCACAATCACATACACACCGAACGTGCCTACCCCCATGATCACTGGGTTACGGCGGGTACCCCTGCGATCATGGGGGGTACGTGCCGTACAGCCAGTCAACATGTGGTATGCGCCGTACACCCAGCATACATGGGGTAGGGTGCATACCCCATGTACGCTGGGTGTACGGTGCGTACCCCCACGATCGCAGGGGTACGCATCGTACCCCTGCGATCATGGGGGGTATGACCCGTATCCAGGGGGGGGCCGTTCCGTACCTGTTTCGTCGCGAACTCTGCTTTTACGGATGTTTTCAGCTCCCGTAGTAAAAGGGTCGTATGGTGCATACGCGACACGTATCGTACTTGCCTTGTCATATAAACCATCCGCTAACCGTACAGATGTCGCGTACAGCGGGTTCCGAGTGAGACTCATACAGAGATTAGAGTCGTACGGTCTCTGTACGATTCGTACGGAGTCCAGCTCCTGGTACGAATCGTACTTCTTCGTACATACGGGGGACGTTGCAGGGTACGATTCGTACGGGATAACAGCTATTCGGAGCGCTTTTTACCGGATTGGAATCGGCCCCTTAATGTAAAGGCAGCCTGGAAGGCTGTGCTGCTTTTAAAAGGACAACAGGGAAAATAGAAGTTGTCCTCTAAACCTACATGCCTGTTACATTCCAAGGACTTAATAGGGGCATCAAAATCCTCACAGAAGTATTGGTAGCCCATCTCTGGAAGGTGATCTCTTCCCTAATTCACCCCACGCAAGTGGGGTTCATCCCAACCGCTCCTCCTGGAAACATTTTCTAGCCTTTGCTCATTTCCTAAGACAAATGAAATAAAGCACTTGGCCTCTCCCTCAAAGCCGGGAACGCATTCAATTGGATTAAGTGGGGGTATCCCATTTGCCGCCCTGAAATGATTTGGCCTCAAGGATCATTTTATTGCCAAGATCCAATGGTTATATGACAGCCCACTTACTGTGGACTTACTGTCATTCCAGAGAGGAACAAGACAGGGCTGCCCTATGTCACCCCTGCTTTTCGTGCTGGGCATTGAGCCCATTGTGGCCATCATCTGACAACCACAGCTACTCACTGGCATACCAATGTCAGACGGGGCATCCAGGATTTAATTGTATGCAAATGACATACTTCTCACCCTCATGGACCTCCAATGTTTAATACTGGCCCTGCTATACATCATAGCTGGCTCTGCAGACCTGGGCAAACTGGGATAAGATTGAGGCTCTGCCCCTATTGCACATGACCACGAAGGCAGCCATCCATTGCCATCCCTTTCAATGGACATCATCGCATCTCAAGTACCTAGTGATCCTGTTTAACAGGGGCCTGGACCACATGGTGGCAGACAATTTGGAGCCCCTCACAGCTTGCATGAAGTTGGACTTTGAAAAGTGGCCCCATCTAGGTCTATCTACATGCGGAAAAGTGCAAGCAGTATGGATGGTCATGCTTCTGAGGTTTACCCACGGCCTCTGCATGATGACTCTCATGGTCCCACTGTCAATATTGCATTCAGTGGATGCAGGGATCCATTCCTTTGTTTGGGGGTTCTCACACCACCGTTTTCCCCTTCTTTAAGAAAATGATGATACTAACCAGACTCAAGATTCTGGGGAGCCTGAGAGAGCATATTAACCAAGTCGGGCCCAAGATTGTAAAAAAAACAGTATAAACGTTATAAATTCTAGAGTGATGTGAGTCCCACAGCCTTTCCGGAGGAAAGATCATTAAGTGATCTATTTATTTCTTCATTTGAGAATGGATTCTCTAGGAAAATCACATCTTCTTGTAAAGAATGGAGTCTAAGTGCAGCTTGTAGAGGCCTTGGTCTACCAACAGTCAAACATTTTACCCTGGCCCTTCAGGGCTCACAGATGGCCAATATGCTCCCTGGGACACCAGATCGACCATTGTGGGTGTCATAGGATCACTTGCTCCCTCTGTACAAGGAAGGTACACCTAGGCTGTACTCTGACAACCTGATGCAGCAGGCCATGATGAAATCCTGGGGGAGAGTTGACCCCCTTCATCTTGAGCATGCACTCCTATTGGGAAATGCTTGCTTGTGCATTGGAGGGTAAGCCCTCAACTAGGAACAGTTGCAAGCTGTAGGCATTCTAATCATAGACCAAGTAATTCCCAACGGGACCATCAAGCCCTTCGAGAAGCTCTGTCAGGAGTGTAGTCTCCCACCCCAACAGTCATGGAGGCATCTCCTATTGCAGCACTGCCTTCAACGTAGCTGGGAGCATGCACATGGGCCCCACAGACCTCCCCGGTAATTTCCTACTACAGGGCCTGTGGTTGCTCTCAGGGGTCATGTCGGGACTATTTCACTTAATGAATTGTCACTTATTCTCTCTTCCGCTACTTACCAATCTCCGAACCAAATGGCAACCCAGTTATAAACAGGGTACAAGGAGGTCGATCAGGCCTAGATTCTGTGAGTCACTTGACCAGGGCGCAAGGGAGTCCCGCTTGAAATTCTACCTTTTCAAGACCTTACATGACTGGTACTAGAGCAAGGTGTGCAAATCTATATTGACTCCGTAATATCTAATTTAGTGACTATGTCATTGTAAATATTAACCATGCCTCTGGTGATAGCATAATTATTAGAACTGGCTATTTCTGGTTGGCTAAGGCTGACGCCAAAGCCAGGCAGAAACCACCATTCTAGTCAGGGCAAGGTAGTCACATGTCAAGATAACCCCTGCTCACCCCCTTGGTAGTTTGGCACGAGCAGACAGGCTTATCCCGGAGGCAATGTGTAAAGCATTTGTGCATGCACACAACAGCAACAACATCCTAGGCACACCACAAAAGGAACTCCACACAAGGTTATATAAAAATAACATTTGTATTGTCAAAACACATCAGATAGTAATCACACAGTATACATTGTGCCAACAGGCACAGGCAATATTCACACAGGATTATTTACAGGACAGGCCCACATGGGCCACTGTCAGAATCAACACTTAGTAGAAAGAGCCCTTCTAGAAAATAGAATAAGTGTGTCACAAAATAACAATAAAAGATCACAACCAGTAACCACTGGTAACAGGTAGGTACACACTACGCAATACTAATAACCATAGGCCTAGATCACGCATGGACACATAACTTCTCTAGTATAAATTATACTAGGCAAAACACAACCTAAGAATAAAATACATTTAGGGGTATAGGTCAGAAGCATTACACATGATGCAAAGAAACATTCAGAGGTGTAGGTAAGACTCATAATGCATAAAACACATTCAGCGGTGTCACAGGCATAATGGCATAGCACATTACGCATAACTCACATTTGGGCCTAAACGGGAAAAATACAGTAGGCAATCTCCTCACTAGTCTAGACACATTAGTCTCTGCCCCTAAGCATAACTCACATTTAGGGGCGTGACTCACAGTGAAGTAAACTCTCACTAACATAAACCTACACAAGTAAAGTAACCTCACAGTCACAGTAACACCACATTGCGCAAAAATCACATTAGGCAATTACCATTTTAAACATAGTAAATTCACATACCAGTCCGCTGGCCAACTGGTCATCTCAAGAAGGGGACTCAAAAGCCCTGTGTCCAGAATGTCAGGGCGCGCTGCCAATGCAGCGCCAGTCAGGGGTGCGCCACCGGTGCAAACCTAAACGTTGCAGCTGCCCACTATTTGCTGGGCAGCTGATGACAATCCCAAGGGCCTAAACGCTGCAGCTGGCACAAAGTGCTGCGCAGCTGTGGAAGGCCTGGAACCACTGTGCCATCTCTGTCCATCCTAGGGATTTTCACTCAAATTTCGCCTCAACGGTGCAGCTGCCCACTAATTGCTGGGCAGCTGTGACATCAGCAGAACTGCGACAGGGCCCTCACTGACCCTGAACAGAACTGCAGCAACTTCTGGAGCCACGCGGGGCTCTGTAAATAAAGATGCCCCCCATGCACTGAAGCATCCCACGGGTGGGAAACACGGGCCTCTCTGAAGCAACTAGGCCCTCTAAACCATAATGTGCCCCCTTGTTGCAGTCCCCCACTGGGGACTCATGAAAAACAACGTAATGCCACCTCGAGCCTCTCTTGCTCTGTGCCTGCACTGGCACCACCAAAATCCATCTGCTCCCTCATGGAGCGAAAACAGAAATGCCCCCACGCAGTTGGAGCAGCCCTCTGTCAAGCGAGACTGCTCTGAGGGTCGCACCGGCGTGGTGCCACCACTTCCCTCCCCCGGCCGGCTGTACTCACCTGCTCTCTGGGCAGGAGCTTCTTTCAGGATGCGGCAGCTCTTCTCCTGCGGGGTTTCCTGGGACTCCTGGGAGCCCCGCAATGCCGTCGGCAGCCTCAGCCTCCATCTTTGCTTCACCCCGGGCCCCCAGGTTAACACGGCAGCTCTTGACCAATCGAAGCGCGGCTCAAAAGACGAGCCCCTCGTGACGTAGCAACTTTTCCCCTAGGACCAGCCAATCAGAGCGCGGCCCCACGGGACGAGCCCCCGACAGCTAGCCAATCCCAGCGCGGCCTCTTCGGTTTCTCGTCCGAGGCCCCGGGCGGTGGACAGCTCATTTTTGCAGGCAACATCGAAGGGTAGGCTCCCTCTAAATCAATAATAAAGCGAGGTAGGCACTCGCTAAAGGCACCATAAACGGGGTGACACCCGCGTAAAAATCAATAAATGCGAGTCAAGACACAGAGTGGCACCTGCGCACTCGGGGGCAAAGAAAGGGCAGGAGCGCTTCCCTCCTCGGGAGAACGATAGCGCTCTGCCCAGTAATGAGCAATAAAGTGCCCTCAAGGCGCTGGGGCACAGAGAAGCCCACAAGAATGACCCCCACAACCTGAAGGGGTCCCAGAACAAATGGGGATCCCAGGAAAAGGTCTCCAGAGCAAGGAGAATGTCCCCTGCCATCCTCAGGCCAGGCAGGAGGGTCCAGAAGACCTGGGCAGCAAAGTCCTTCAGGTATCCAGGGGCTGGGCAGGGCCCAGGGAGGCAAGCCTTCCCCTGGGCCCAAGCAGCAGCACGCCCCTGGCAGGATTCAAGTCAGAAACAAGAACATTTTGTAAGGGGACACATCCCCTTTTTATACAGTGAATTTTTTTGTCTAGCAGGGTGCAGGCTATGTGAGAACCAGCTACAACTGGTTATAGGAAACTCCTTTCACTGGCCAGGCTAGGGACATCAGATGCACCACAGGGGGTGGAGCCAGCATTGTGGAGGGAAAACCCAGCCCTATTCAGGCCCAGGTGCACTCCTCCCCCCACATCAGCATGCTAATCACTCCATTCACCACTGGGGCAGACCCACCAGCCAGCAACAGCCAATCACACGCCAGACACAAATTACACAAATATGCCAACTTCTAGAAGTGGCACTTCCACACTAGACACAATCATCTCGCATATATCATTGCGCAGCATTCAATCTCACAAGTTCACACATACCAATATCGACCCTGCACTCCCCACACATCAGGAACTACCATGGGCATACATATTCCCCATTCATTCCTATGGGAGGCCAGGTCACTCTCACCACACACACAGAGAGCTCACGCACTTTACACTGTACCACAGTGAAATAGTGCGCAGAGGCCTAAAATCACCAACACCAGGTCACAGAAACAGGCTAGGAAAAAGCAAAAAGTTTCGGGGTGAACCTGCCAAAAAGGGCCAGGTCCAACAATAATCATAGCTTATTGTAGCCCCTCTACATAATAAGGGCTTGTTATGACTCTATTGCATGTTGAGCTTGGTATTGTCATCTAGTATACAATACGTTTCTTCATGGCTTGGCTTACTGGCCATGGGATTGGTACGTATGATTGGTGAACGTACCGTTGTAACCTTTGATTGTTTGCTTCAGTCAACGTCATGACCAGACCGAAGAGGAAACTGCCCTCCAAGCTGGTAAGAATAGCTTGGTATGCTACTATTTCCTGATTGACACAATTGGATTATCCTGTGATTTGATTCGCTCACAAGAGGGTAAATAACGGTAGATCATTCCCTCATTTTTCATCACTTGGCTTTATGTGTTGTTCTGGAGAGTATAGTGCATCTGTTCTAAACAAGTGAGTAAATTGGTATTATGATAATCTGTTTGTGATTTTAAGCCAGGCTTGATTCTGAATCAAAATAGTTTGACTGATTGTAAAGGGGCTGGACTATTCTAGCATCATCTTTGTTGCTACATAGGGTATTTGGACTTGTTATCGAGATTTCTGACATGTCCTCTTCCAATATCTGCTTCATATTGTATTGTAACTTCTTCCTTTGTTTTTTCATATTCTCCAAGTGAGGATGTGATTATTTGATGATACAGTTTTACATTCTCCTAATAATTGTGATGCTAAACATATAGAATAAACAGAGTGAGTATATTTTTACATGTAGAGGAATATATGGCTTACATAAGGAGAGGTGTAGACACTTATAAATTATAAGCACAAATGTACTCTTGCAGACTCTACAAGAACTGTTTTGAACTGTGAACATAAACAGGTGGAATTAGCCAAATTATTTGCAGATACTGCCAGAAATGTGTAAACTCAGAGATACTTGCCCATTATTTTAACATTGAGATATGGTAACAATTTCTGTTAGAATGAGTGTTACTAGGATGTTAGCAGGCAAGTTGGTGGCATAAACTACCTACAGTAACAACAAACTTGAATAACATGCTAACAATTTGTGTATTTGAAAATAACTGATGAAAAACTCTGGATAATTGATGTAATGTTATTAGTCTGCTTTTATAGGCATATAAAAACCTCCACAAAAAATAAGAAACAATTGTAAATATGTGGTTTATGTTTAGGAGCCATGTCATTATAGTTTTTGTAACAGTAAATAGTTTTATCTGAATGTTGTTAATAGTTGTAAAATAGAAGAGGGCTTGGCTTGGTGCGCAACATGGCGGACGCACTTTAAGTGTGCTCCCGGACCCCTCCACTATTCACCAATGATCCACCAGTCCTTGCAGCCATCCAGCTTAAAACCTTACAGCTGGTGCATCCCTGCAACTCCCAGCACGCATCCTTACTGGTGGAACTCCCTGTAAGCCTGAATTGTGGGGCTTGACTCACTGGTAAGAGGCCTTCATTCCCAAGATGGCCGTCTTCATGCTCTGACCTGTGACAGCCGGTCTCTTCAGCAGCGTGTGGCCTCGGCTTGTGACGGTCTCTCCAGGCATGGAGGTGACCTCCAGATTAGCTGCAGATTGCCTGTGGGAGTGACAGTGGACCTCCCTGGCTGCCCTGGGGGCCAATCGCAACCTGCTGCCTTTCTGGGGTCTCCCTCTCCGACTGCCCAACATCTGGGCTCGGCAGCTCCACCCCACTCCTTTCCCACACCATTCCTGATGTGGGGCCAGCCTCCCTGGTGGCCGGGGTGGCTGGAGGGGACAGGATCTGAGCCTCTGGCTCCCCTGTGGCAGGGTACTGGTGCTTGCCGCCATTTCGGGCAGCGGAGGAGGAGAAGATGCAGATAGGTTTGAACGTGCTTCTGCTGCACCGGTTGGATGCCCGGGCTGCGGTGATCCGGTGTGTGCCCTGGGAGTCGGAGACGGGAGCTACGCTGTGAGGTGAGGTGGTCCCCCGCATGTGCTGTGGGCTCCCCGATGGGAGGCAGGTTCGCCTGCTAGGTCAGGCAGCGTGGGGTTGGAGGCCCCCTCCACCGTCCCTGCTCGCATCCCCCGCTACCGTGTCCATCATCTTGTTCTCATATCTACTCCTGCTCGCATGCCTGGGGTGGTGGAATTGGCTGCACACTGCGAGCATTGTGGGGTCCTTGGGCAGGGTCTCCTTCACGACCCCTGCATCTGGTCTGCTCGGGAGGAAGCTGGTGGCCTGGGACTGTTCTTTGGTGCAATAGCCCTGCTGTCGACTCTGGGGTGTGGGCACCTGTGGCCCTGCTGCCTGTGCGGACCGCCTGGGATGAAGGGGAAGACAACTGAACCCTCAACTGTTGTGGGCACTGTCTTGGGCCATTCCGGGCGGTTGGCTGGGCCCCCCTCTCCTGTGAGTACTGTAACCTGGGTGACATGTGCTGGAGGTTTTGACACGAACAGGTACTGCATCTGCTGGGCTGTCTTGCGGATGTACCTGGTGGAGTTTCAGCCACTGATCGGGCAGATGGGCGGCAAGTCTACTGGTTTTGCCTTCTTCCCTTTTCCCACTACTGAGGGGGCCTGAGGCCCTGTACCGAGGGGTGCCCTAGGGCCCTGCCTGGCCCTGATATACAATGGCGTGATGAGGTGGCCTGACCCACGGCTACAACCCACCCTGATGCTCCAGTGTGGTGCAGGCCATCTCAGGCAGTGGCAACTCCATCTGTAGCAGCGTTTCCCATGGGCAGATCCATGCCGGGCATGTGCCAGAATCCAATGTGAGCCCTCATACTGCTTGGGGCTTACACAAGAGATCCGGCGGCCTATGAACCAACACAGATTTGTCGTGGAGGTGAGGTGAGGAAGTGCGTGCCTACTGAAGCTGGCCTGCTGCTGTGCCTGCCCTGGGAGGTGGAGATTCAGCCATCGATCGGGCGGTGGGGGAGACCTCTTCACAGGTGTGGCCTCCCACCCTCCTTCCCTCCACTGGGCGGTGCTGGGGCCCCGTACCGGGGAGCACCCTGTGCCCTGCTTGACCCTGGGCTGCAGCGACATGCTGCAGTGTCCCGACCTGGAGTGGCAACGCCCCTGGTGCTCTAGTGTAGAGCAAGGGGTACCTCGACTGTCAGCTTGGGCAGTGGTGGCTTCGATTTTGATGGTGTCCCCTCCCTTTGCAGATCTGTGCTGGCCGGGGACCGTGGATTGCAGCCTCCATTAGAGTGTGTCAGCCACCATATCGGTTGGCAGTGCTCTGTTGGTCCCGGCCTCATCCCTGTTCCTTTCTGGGACTCTGGCCCCAACCCTCACCTCACCGACAGGTGATGGACCTCTATTCCGCTGCTCATGCTGACCCGGTAGCCCCGGGCCAACACCAACTTGAGCCCTTGTAGACCTGCACGCCTTGGGCTCCCCTTGCTGACCCATATGGGTCCACTGCTCGGCTGTGGCTTGAGGGTCGCTGTGGGGTGACCTGACCTTGCTCCCTCCCCCCTTGGCCACCCTCCCTTTTCCTCTTCTTGCCTGCCTTGGCACCCAGAGCCTGAGCCTGATCACTTCTCTGCTACTTGACAGTCATGGGTATAGATAGGGCACCCAAGACCCCTGCCACCCCAACCCGAATGGACCGGCTCAACACCGGGGTGACTGGAGGACCCACAGACAAGGAAGCCCCTGCCGTAGTGGACCTTTATTCCATCCTCCAGGCTATCCATGCATCGCAGTCTTCCGTTGAAAATAAGATTGCAGAAGTTCTGATTGCTATGACTCTGATCCGGCAGGATCTCCGCAATGCTACATCCTGGATTAAAGAAACTGAGTCCGGCATATGCACTGTGGAAGACGATGTCCGCCAACTCAAGAGCCAGGTTACTTAACTCCAGTCTCATTCTCAGGAGCTGCATCGGCGGGCCGAGGATGCCGAAGGCTGGTCCCGTCGTAACAACCTCTGCCTGGATGGGTTTTGACAGGGCATGCAATAGGGTCGGACGGCGGACTTTGTCGAACCCTGAGTGTGCTCGTGGATGCCCGAAGGCTCCCTCTCCCCCTTATTTAACGATTGAGTGGGCGCACCATTCACTTGCTTCCCGCCCACAGCCGGGAGTTCCCCCTAGACCAATCATCCTGCGGATCCTCAACTTCAAAGATCGTGACACTATCCTGGCTGAGTCCCGCAAAACGCAACCTCTGAAATACAAGTATCAGATGATCATGATCTTTCCTGACTATATCCAGGAGGTCCATATCCAGCACCGTTCCTTTGGAGAAGTTAAACAGAAACTACTCTCTCTTAACATACAGTATAGACTCCTCCTCCCGGCCTGTCTTCGAGTTGTGTTTCAAGACAGAACTCTTTTCTTTGATACCCCTTATAAAGCATGGACATGGCAATGCAGGACCGGCCGCTGCAGCTTGGCGCCCCGAATACGGCCCCGTCCAGAGGCACTTGGGGTACCAGATGGGACATGCTGGTTCTACGACCGAGGTATAGGCGCTCTGGTAGGCGCAAAGGCCAGAGGCGCGCATGTTTAGATTCTTTGCTGGACAGTCGAAGAACAGGAAAAAGCCAATACTGATGCTATTTATAAATGCAAATACACCAATCACTCGTATCACTCAAAGCAATTGTTATCTTTTTATTTTCACAATTACTTTTTTACTAATTTTTCTGATTCATGCCCTTATATAGGTATAAATCAGCATATCCTTATATAGGCATAGAAATCATAACCATATTTAGACACACCCCATGCAGTCCAAATACGGCAGGACTACTTCCATTAGTTCCAAAAATCCACAAAGATTTCTTGGAAAACTCGGCTTCAGCTGCTGGGAACTTCCCCTTGCTTGAATACTGACTTGTTCAAGAATTCATGGAGTTTTCAAAGAACTGAGTCTCTTTGATGACGTTATTATGTCCACCTTTACGTCAAACTCGGCTCCTTCAAGGTATAAAAATGCCCACATTTGCCTTAGCAAACACACAGTGGTTTGTAGCAGTTTGCATATCTACTGGCCCGACCTACCCTGCTACAGCAAGTGCTGAAGGAATCCAACCCTCCAGAAGACGCACTGGGAGAGATGCTGTCTTTTCTGTCTGCTGAGAAATCCAGCTCCAGTGTTTCAAGGCTACCCTTGTGAGTTGTTGAGAAATCAAGTCCAGAGATTGACCTTCTTCATTCTAACCCAAGGTATGGAGCTGATTAAACCCTAAGAGAAATCTTGGATAGATTCTTGGCAAAGAATACTAAATTTATGCTACATCTCACTTACTTCTTCCCACGTACTAAGCTTAGGTTAGGTACATCGGGGTAGGCCTATTATAGAAGCACCAGTTGAGTACTTTTTAGCCTCTGTTATTTATGTATGTATTTATCTATGGTCTGGGAACCATACAATGCTCTTACAGTATTATATTATTAACCCCTTCAGCGCGGCGCGAATTTTCGCTCTGTGCTGAAGGTTCTAATGAGCCTATCGGCTCATGACGGAACGGTCCCGTCATGAGCACAGCTCAACCGACGCTCATGACGGAACCGTTCCGTCATGAGCATGGAAGGGGTTAAACTCGTTTTACTGTATGCACTATATTTTGCAACTAGTTTGTAGCAGTACATTTCTTATGCTTGAGAAAGGTGACTGTTCAATAAATCCTTTCTATTTCTCTGCACCTCTGGTGAAACGAAGCATGCACGAATGACTGAGTGAAATATCTATCTATTGTTTTATATTGGGAAACAAAGTTGTCATGTCTATGCAGTTGTCAGAAACTGAATCCCTTCTTGTGAATTTGATAACATTTCTAGTGACCTCTGAGCTAGCTGGCACTCACAATTAAGTCTAATATATCTTGATAGAGACCTAGTCGACATAAGTCCTACGTCACATCTATAGGATATATTATTCCAATCCACAGAACCTATTGGGAATATAGGAACTACACTACATGGCGCCCAATGTTTGGTAAGGCACTCATTTATGCTAGATAAAAGAGTAACTCAGTCATGCTTTTCATGGAGACCCCTTTATCCCGTAAAATATTCCAATAGACATCTGGAGTGCGCTAAAGGATAAATTATCCACCTTAAACTGAGTAGGACGAAAAATCCTATTTATTAGTTTTTGGTGTTGTTCAACGTTGAAGGATACAGTGTTCCAAAATATTGTGCACCTTATCTTTATTTCCTTGAACCGTGCTCTGCAAAACTTCTTAACAAAATATCAGATGATGACAATCCCGGGGGCAGTGGAACTGCAGTAAATGCAATCCAAACAGGTTTTGACATTACATGTTTCCGACAAGACAATGCGGAGGATATAATCATCCCCGAAAATGGAAGGAAAACCATAGCTATAAAGCTTATAGAAAATGGCCTATCAGCAAGAGGTGGTAGGGTTTTTTTTGTCATAGAGGCACATGAATATCATCAGACTGAGGTGTTCTATTCATGGATTACCTTTCAACAAGCAAATCCAAAAACAAACGTGTTCCACTTCGATAGTATAGTGGAACCTCCAGCAGAATACGTTCCTTTTGAGGACATTGAAATTCCACTAACTTACCAAGAGCATCAGCCCTGGTTTAAAGGTGCCCTACAACATCAAAATCACATTACCAGGCTCGGTCCACTAGGTAGACCAGTAGCGACATGGCCAGTACTAGCCAACTATGCACCACATCTTGCCTGAACAAATGACAGGTCCAGAACTACTAGCTCAGCTAAAACAATTAATTAAAATCCATAGACAATTTGTACAATATGTCATGCAGACTCTAACAGTCTAACCTGCTATAAGAATTCCACAGCACACCCCTCATCAGGGGAACACAAACACAATTACTGTAAAGAAGGGGGTCGCACTCCGACTCCACCCACCAGCAGGTGTACCCCAGGGCATCATGGTAGATGCAGTCTTTGATAGCGTGTGCGCTAATTCGATGAAAAGTGTGTTATAGCAAGGTTGCAGCACCAACTCTGGACACCGGTGTTTCGGAATTGTTGTTCCTCGTCAGCAGAGTGTAGGTTTTTCGGGGGTTAGCTGTGCAGGCTGCCAAGTGTTCTCAGGTTGATACCTTTCAAGGCGCGGGTGCGGGATCCGAGCTCGTCAGCTCTAGCTCGAGGGAGCCAATTAACTGTAAAGAAGGGGGTCGCACTCCGACTCCACCCACCAGCAGGTGTACCCCAGGAGCATCATGGTAGATGCAGTCTTTGATAGCGTGTGCGCTAATTCGATGAAAAGTGTATTATAGCAAGGTTGCAGCACCAACTCTGGACACCGGTGTTTCGGAATTGTTGTTCCTCGTCAGCAGAGTGTAGGTTTTTCGGGGGTTAGCTGTGCAGGCTGCCAAGTGTTCTCAGGTTGATACCTTTCAAGGCGCGGGTGCGGGATCCGAGCTCGTCAGCTCTAGCTCGAGGGAGCCAATTAACTGTAAAGAAGGGGGTCGCACTCCGACTCCACCCACCAGCAGGTGTACCCCAGGAGCATCATGGTAGATGCAGTCTTTGATAGCGTGTGCGCTAATTCGATGAAAAGTGTGTTATAGCAAGGTTGGAGCACCAACTCTGGACACCGGTCTTTCGGAATTGTTGTTCCTCGTCAGCAGAGTGTAGGTTTTTCGGGGGATAGCTGTGCAGGATGCCAAGTGTTCTCAGGTTGATACCTTTCAAGGCGCGGGTGCGGGATCCGAGCTTGTCAGCTCTAGCTCGAGGGAGCCAATTAACTGTAAAGAAGGGGGTCGCACTCCGACTCCACCCTCCAGCAGGTGTACCCCAGGAGCATCATGGTAGATGCAGTCTTTGATAGCGTGTGCGCTAATTCGATGAAAAGTGTGTTATAGCAAGGTTGCAGCACCAACTCTGGACACCGGTGTTTCGGAATTGTTGTTCCTCGTCAGCAGAGTGTAGGTTTTTCGGGGGTTAGCTGTGCAGGCTGCCAAGTGTTCTCAGGTTGATACCTTTCAAGGCGCGGGTGCGGGATCCGAGCTCGTCAGCTCTAGCTCGAGGGAGCCAATTAACTGTAAAGAAGGGAGTCGCACTCCGACTCCACCCACCAGCAGGTGTACCCCAGGAGCATCATGGTAGATGCAGTCTTTGATAGCGTGTGCGCTAATTCGATGAAAAGTGTGTTATAGCAAGGTTGCAGCACCAACTCTGGACACCGGTGTTTCGGAATTGTTGTTCCTCGTCAGCAGAGTGTAGGTTTTTCCGGGGTTAGATGTGCAGGCTGCCAAGTGTTCTCAGGTTGATACCTTTCAAGGCGCGGGTGCGGGATCCGAGCTCGTCAGCTCTAGCTCGAGGGAGCCAATTAACTGTAAAGAAGGGGGTCGCACTCCGACTCCACCCACCAGCAGTTGTACCCCAGGAGCATCATGGTAGATGCAGTCTTTGATAGCGTGTGCGCTAATTCGATGAAAAGTGTGTTATAGCAAGGTTGCAGCACCAACTCTGGACACCGGTGTTTCGGAATTGTTGTTCCTCGTCAGCAGAGTGTAGGTTTTTCGGGGATTAGCTGTGCAGGCTGCCAAGTGTTCTCTGGTTGATACCTTTCAAGGCGCGGGTGCGGGATCCGAGCTCGTCAGCTCTAGCTCGAGGGAGCCAATTAACTGTAAAGAAGGGGGTCGCACTCCGACTCCACCCACCAGCAGGTGTACCCCAGGAGCATCATGGTAGATGCAGTCTTTGATAGCGTGTGCGCTAATTCGATGAAAAGTGTGTTATAGCAAGGTTGCAGCACCAACTCTGGACACCGGTGTTTCGGAATTGTTGTTCCTCATCAGCAGAGTGTAGGTTTTTCGGGGGTTAGCTGTGCAGGCTGCCAAGTGTTCTCAGGTTGATACCTTTCAAGGCGCGGGTGCGGGATCCGAGCTCGTCAGCTCTAGCTCGAGGGAGCCAATTAACTGTAAAGAAGGGGGTCGCACTCTGACTCCACCCACCAGCAGGTGTACCCCAGGAGCATCATGGTAGATGCAGTCTTTGATAGCGTGTGCGCTAATTCGATGAAAAGTGTATTATAGCAAGGTTGCAGCACCAACTCTGGACACCGGTGTTTCGGAATTGTTGTTCCTCGTCAGCAGAGTGTAGGTTTTTCGGGGGTTAGCTGTGCAGGCTGCCAAGTGTTCTCAGGTTGATACCTTTCAAGGCGCGGGTGCGGGATCCGAGCTCGTCAGCTCTAGCTCGAGGGAGCCAATTAACTGTAAAGAAGGGGGTCGCACTCCGACTCCACCCACCAGCAGGTGTACCCCAGGAGCATCATGATAGATGCAGTCTTTGATAGCGTGTGCGCTAATTCGATGAAAAGTGTGTTATAGCAAGGTTGCAGCACCAACTCTGGACACTGGTGTTTCGGAATTGTTGTTCCTCGTCAGCAGAGTGTAGGTTTTTCGGGGGTTAGCTGTGCAGGCTGCCAAGTGTTCTCAGGTTGATACCTTTCAAGGCGCGGGTGTGGGATCCGAGCTCGTCAGCTCTAGCTCGAGGGAGCCAATTAACTGTAAAGAAGGGGGTCGCACTCCAACTCCACCCACCAGCAGGTGTACCCCAGGAGCATCATGGTAGATGCAGTCTTTGATAGCGTGTGCGCTAATTCGATGAAAAGTGTGTTATAGCAAGGTTGCAGCACCAACTCTGGACACCGGTGTTTCGGAATTGTTGTTCCTCGTCAGCAGAGTGTAGGTTTTTCGGGGGTTAGCTGTGCAGGCTGCCAAGTGTTCTCAGGTTGATACCTTTCAAGGCGCGGGTGCGGGATCCGAGCTCGTCAGCTCTAGCTCGAGGGAGCCAATTAACTGTAAAGAAGGGGGTCGCACTCCGACTCCACCCACCAGCAGGTGTACCCCAGGAGCATCATGGTAGATGCAGTCTTTGATAGCGTGTGCGCTAATTCGATGAAAAGTGTGTTATAGCAAGGTTGCAGCACCAACTCTGGACACTGGTGTTTCGGAATTGTTGTTCCACGTCAGCAGAGTGTAGGTTTTTCGGGGGTGAGCTGTGCAGGCTGCCAAGTGTTCTGAGGTTGATACCTTTCAAGGCGCGGGTGCGGGATCCGAGCTCGTCAGCTCTAGCTCGAGGGAGCCAAATAACTGTAAAGAAGGGGGTCGCACTCCGACTCCACCCACCAGCAGGTATACCCCAGGAGCATCATGGTAGATGCAGTCTTTGATAGCGTGTGCGCTAATTCGATGAAAAGTGTGTTATAGCAAGGTTGCAGCACCAACTCTGGACACCGGTGTTTCGGAATTGTTGTTCCTCGTCAGCAGAGTGTAGGTTTTTCGGGGTTAGCTGTGCAGGCTGCCAAGTGTTCTCAGGTTGATACCTTTCAAGGCGTGGGTGCGGGATCCGAGCTTGTCAGCTCTAGCTCGAGGGAGCCAATTAACTGTAAAGAAGGGGGTCGCACTCCGACTCCACCCACCAGCAGGTGTACCCCAGGAGCATCATGGTAGATGCAGGCTTTGGTAGCGTGTGCGCTAATTCGATGAAAAGTGTGTTATAGCAAGGTTGCAGCACCAACTCTGGACACCGGTGTTTTGGAATTGTTGTTCCTCGTCAGCAGAGTGTAGGTTTTTCAGGGGTTAGCTGTGCAGGCTGCCAAGTGTTCTCAGGTTGATACCTTTCAAGGCGCGGGTGCGGGATCCGAGCTCGTCAGCTCTAGCTCGAGGGAGCCAATTAACTGTAAAGAAGGGGGTCGCACTCCGACTCCACCCACCAGCAGGTGTACCCCAGGAGCATCATGGTAGATGCAGTCTTTGATAGCGTGTGCGCTAATTCGATGAAAAGTGTGTTATAGCAAGGTTGCAGCACCAACTCTCGACACCGATGTTTCGGAATTGTTGTTCCTCATCAGCAGAGTGTAGGTTTTTCGGGGGTTAGCTGTGCAGGCTGCCAAGTGTTCTCAGGTTGATACCTTTCAAGGCGCGGGTGCGGGATCCGAGCTCGTCAGCTCTAGCTCGAGGGAGCCAATTAACTGTAAAGAAGGGGGTCGCACTCTGACTCCACCCACCAGCAGGTGTACCCCAGAAGCATCATGGTAGATGCAGTCTTTGATAGCCTGTGCGCTAATTCGATGAAAAGTGTGTTATAGCAAGGTTGCAGCACCAACTCTGGACACCGGTGTTTCGGAATTGTTGTTCCTCGTCAGCAGAGTGTAGGTTTTTCGGGGGTTAGCTGTGCAGGCTGCCAAGTGTTCTCAGGTTGATACCTTTCAAGGCACGTTTGCGGGATCCGAGCTCGTCAGCTCTAGCTCGAGGGAGCCAATTAACTGTAAAAAAGGGGGTCGCACTCCGACTCCACCCACCAGCAGGTGTACCCCAGTAGCATCATGGTAGATGCAGTCTTTGATAGCGTGTGCGCTAATTCGGTGAAAAGTGTGTTATAGCAAGGTTGCAGCACCAACTCTGGACACCGGTGTTTTGGAATTGTTGTTCCTCGTCAGCAAGGTGTAGGTTTTTCGGGGGTTAGCTGTGCAGGCTGCCAAGTGTTCTCAGGTTGATACCTTTCAAGGCGCGGGTGCGGGATCCGAGCTCGTCAGGTCTAGCTCGAGGGAGCCAATTAACTGTAAAGAAGGGGGTCACACTCTGACTCCACCCACCAGCAGGTGTACCCCAGGAGCATCATGGTAGATGCAGTCCTTGATAGCGTGTGCGCTAATTCAATGAAAAGTGTGTTATAGCAAGGTTGCAGCACCAACTCTGGACACCGGTGTTTCGGAATTGTTGTTCCTCGTCAGCAGAGTGTAGGTTTTTCGGGGTTAGCTGTGCAGGCTGCCAAGTGTTCTCAGGTTGATACCTTTCAAGGCGCGGGTGCGGGAACAACAATTCCCTCGAGCTAAAGCTGACGAGCTCGGATCCCACAACCTTGCTATAACACACTTTTCATCGAATTAGCGCACACGCTGTGCAAACGGCTTCCATAAGTGCAATCACTCGTTCGAAAACAAAAATAGACAGTGAAACAATGCTAGCTGTCACTGCCACAAGCGAAGGCAGTGGAGCTGCGTTACCTCTAAACTATCCACTCGAGTATACATACATAATTGATGCAAACTTCGTTCCTTTTGCTCAAATCCCTGGAGTGGGGGATAGGGTAATCCCAATCAGGAATTGAAGAGGTGCTTTTATTCAAGAAGCACATATGAGAGAGGGTCTGATACATCAAGGGATCTCTAAATATCTACTCGAATTACAAGAGATGTACTGGTAACCATGGATGAATGCCTACATTTACGAATTTGGAATTAATTGCGATGACTGTTACAGAGATCACAGCTTGGAGCACCACCAGATTCCTGACTACAGTGTAGCCAGCCCGGTACAGACACCATTGTTAGATAGCATCAGACTATCCACACTCAGACATCCCTATGGACAAAAGCAGTCCCAAAAGTATTAGGACAAGATTCATTTGGATGTGGCCTCAGCGCTCGGCTGATGCCTGAACTGTTTTAAAAGATTTGCGAGTCTTCATCGGCATATATGCAAATGTCACGCTACATTCTGACCAGAGTCCTGCTTTCAGCTCTAGGGCTTGCAAGGAGGCCATGGCCAGCTTGGGTACTGCACTGCGGTACTCAAGTCCGTTCCATCCTGAGGGAAATGTGGTTGTGGAATGAAATAACCGTGACATAAAGCAATCTATAATAGCTAGGGTATTAGGTTCGGGTGACGGGTGACGGGTGGGTCAAACATTTAATAAGTGTCCAACGTATTCTTAATAATGTGCCAAGAAATTCTCTGGGTAGAATCACTCCATAAGAAATCTTTTTTGGTACTAGAATGATGGTTGAAGACCTCGATCGTCATACTTCAGTGGTGGAACAAAAACCCTTTGATATCAAAGATCGCGTTTGGCTATTTTACAGGACTTAAATGAAACAAGAAGTCTAAGCAACACCATACAAAACACCTGTCCTAGCAAGACCTGTCTTGATTCCAAAGATTGGCGATCTGGTCAGAGATAAAATAGCGGCTAAGAAGGAATTTGGGCCTTCTAATAGAAAACCAGTACATGTAATATAGGTCCACCGATCAAGAACAGTGTTACTGCCGCTTCTTGCTGGAAGAAAAGAGAACCGGTTCGTATCAATTGACATATCAGTGGCCGATAATAAGTAGTAGGCCCAGTGGACTCCAAAGATGTAGCAGATGACCAAATCTTGCTACCATCCAAGAGGTTCAAACTGAAAGACTCATCATCTTTGAAGAATCTACAGTAAGAAAAGAAGGACTATGCAACAAAGCCATGGAACTTGTGCCTCTTGAAACTCAAATAACAGTTTGTCAAGAAAATCCTGTCTACAATAATGTAGCATCTGACTATACTAACATGTCAAGGTAACAAACAGCTCCAGCGATTTCAAATAATCCGGATGCAATACCAACAATTGACAGAATTGCATCTGTCTATTTCATCAACTTCGATACCTTTTCTGAGGATCCTAGTGAACCTGAAACTACACCAGCAAACAAAACTTTCAAGGAACAATTAATGGAACTTGGTCAACAGCTTGCAAATACTTATCTGGCTTCACCATGGGTTGAAATTTGGATTGGTTTTTCCCCTATTATAGCACATTCTTGTTTTACATTTGGGGAAGCTGATGGATGGAAAATATAGTCAAATGGACACATCACAGCTGTTCCCCTACCTGGTGGAATAGCACGGGATAGAACTGATATTGATATTTATGGCCCGGTTAAGCTGTTGAAGATTCCACACCAATTTAAGGTTTCCTTGAGTGATTTTGTTTCACCAAGTACATTTTCTGATGATTTGGACTATGAAACCATTAATAACATGATGGCAGACTTAGAAATGTCAGCAAAAATTTCAAAACATGAATACTTAGAAGGTTCTTCAAATTATGAAGAAATGTAATGTTTTAATCATTTTGGTCATCATTATTTGCACAGATCTGCAAACCCTAGACATTTTTTAACTTATAATCAATGGGAACATTGTCCAACACCTCCAAAAGGTAGCCCTAAAACATTCTATAGAAAATGTCCATACTTTACAGGTTTTAATGTCACAAATCCAGAAAGCTTTAACATTAAAAATGTTAATAAGACAGGCATGAAAAGTATGTTAACGAATACTTAACAGATTTATTCTGCGGCCTTTTATGCTCAATTGTCCACATTAGGCTTTGACTTTTGGAAAGACAACGTTGAGACAAAAACTATTTCAGGCACAAATACTGTTCTTAAATGAAACTGTTCAACAAACATTTTGTCTTGGCCTGGCTAAGATAAAAGATTTAAACACACCGTCCATACCTAAACCCACACCTGATAGTATTAGAACTACAGATGAGGAGGTAGATGTAAAATTATATTCTACAACAAAACATAACTAATTCTGAATGGAAAAATGGTTAATCTGGCCCACAGACATGAATAACTGTCTAGATAGATTCCTGAACAAGACACAAGGGTTTACAGTAACTCAGCCAGATCCAAAATATGTCCAGAGTAAGTATGGGCAAATGTTGGGGATTCGCGGTCCGTGAATTCACGCCAAATGGCAAAAGAATCCGCGAGTTCGCTGGAAAATCCGCGAACTTGCGGATTTGCACAAGTGTGTATGTGTAACTTTGCCACCGTGCCGAAAGGTGCCAAGGTCCCTCGAGTGAGCTGTCCATCACAGTGAAGAAAGGGCGGGAAGACGTTGCATACCCTAGTGTGTGTGTGGCGGGGCCAAACGAGTGGGGCTTCTAAACGAGTTCACATGCCTCTTGTTTATAAAGGGTCAGAGACCGATCAGAGCAGCAGATGAGAAGAAAGCAGCCTCCTGGTCACAGGAAGTGCACGGGGATTGCGCTCAAGAAACTCGTAAATGCAAAGACCTCCATCAAGGATTACATCTAATTGTAGGCAGTAGAAATGGGGAGGAAGCACACCTGGACTATGCTCAATAGATGTTTGGGCTGATTATAATGCGCAACTGAATTTGAGCTTCAACTCGGGCACCTGCTTATATCTGTAAGTGCTTCCTGTTGAGGTTTAACTTTTGGTACAGGAGTAACGTGCTAGAATGAATCCTGCCTGCATATTTATCCACGAAGAGACCACTGTGTTGTGCCATAACTCTACTCAACTGGAGTACTTTCTACTGGCGAATCAGTAAGTGCTACCTCATTCGGTAAATGTATAGTGCTTTTGCTACACTACAGCTGCGTAAAGGGCCAGAAGAGTTGTCTCCAGTGACCATGTGTGTCTGTAACTCTGACCCCGATCCGCAAGGTGCTGAGGTCCCTCGAGTGAGTTGTCCATCATAGTGAGGAAAGGGCGGGTAGACATTGCATACCCTAGTGTGTGTGTGGCGGGGCCAAACGGGTGGGGCTTCTATGCGAGTTCATGTGCCTCTTGTTTATAAAGGGTCAGAGACCGCTCAAAGCAGCAGATGAGAAGAAAGCAGCCTCCTGGCCACAGGAAGTGTTCAGGGATTGCGCTAGAGAAACTCGTGGATGCAAAGACCTCCATCAAGGATTACATCTAATTGTAGGCGATAGATATGGGGAGGAAGCACACCTGGACCATGCTCACTAGTTGTTTGGGCTAATTATAATGCACAACTGAATTTGAGCTTCAACTCGGACACCTGCTTATATCTGTAAGTGCTTCCTGTTGAGGTTTAATTTTTGTGACAGGAGCATTGTGCCAGAATGAATCCTGCCTGCATATTTATCCACGAAGATGCCACTGTGTTGTGCCATACCTCTACTCAACTGTAGTACTTTCTACTGGCTAATCAGTGTGTGCTACCTCGTTGGGTAAATGTATAGTGCTTTTGCAACACTACAGTTGCGTAACGGGCCAGAAGAGTTGTCTCCAGTGACCACATGTGTCTGTAACTTTGCCACCACGCCGAAAGGCGCCGAGGTCCCTCGAGTGAGCTGTCCATCATAGTGAGGAAAGGGCAGGAAGGCGTTCAATACCCTAGTGTATGTGTGGTGGGGCCAAACGGGCAGGGCTTATATGCGAGTTCACATGCCACTTGTTTATAAAGGGTCAGAGACCGATCATAGCAGCAGATGAGAAGACAGCAGCCTCCTGGTCACAGGAAGTACATGGGGATTGCGCTCAAGAAACTTGTGGATGCAAAGACCTCGATCAAGGATTACATCTTATTGTAGGTGGTAGATATAGGGAGGAAGCACACCTGCCTTGCCTAGACCGTGCTCAGTAGTAGTTTGGGCTGATTATTTGAGCTTGAACTCGGGCATGTGCAAAAAAATCCACCCACGAGCGAATTTGCGAATTTTTCGGCAATTTCGCAAGATTCGCGGACTGTGAAATTGCCAAAAATACCCAAATTCCGCATTTTGCAACCAGTTTTACGATTGTAGCAGTTCATTTCTTATGCTTGAGAAAGAAGACTGTTCAATAAATCCTTTTATCGAAAACTCCCGTCTATCTATTTCTCTGCACCTCTGGTGAAACGAAGCATGCAAGAATGACTGAGTAAAATATCTATCTATTGTTTCCACAACTCTGAAGATCACTTTTATCTTGGGAAACAAAGTTGTCATGTTGATGCGGTTGTTAGAAACTAAATCCCTTCTTGTGAATTTGAGAAAGTTTCTAGAGACCTCTGAGCTAGCTGGCACTCACAATTAAGTCTAATATATTTCGATAGAGACCTAGTCGACATAAGTCCTTCATCACATCTATAGGATATATTAGTCCAATGTGCAGAGCCTATTGGGAATATGAGAACTACACTACAGTACAAATAAAAAACTCAGTATTAACTTGCTAATGGTATCTGACAAACTGCTGAAATATCTTGCACCAATGCATATAGCGGCAAAATCGTAACGCCTACCATATTCAAAAGCCACTCAATTTTGGTGTTTGTATTGCCATTATAAATCCACAACACAAGGTCTCTAAAACATCAAAATTCATATTTTTCAGAAAAAAGTTTGAATAAACGTGCCGGTAATCAAACAGATCTCGAGTAGTCCAAGTAGCAAAGTTTGTATTACCTTAGTTTCCACAGTGTGTGCTATCTTTGCGAGTGTTGTAACTGACCCGGAATGGACTTTAACATACGGAAGTTATCGTGGTGTAAAATTCTGGCGTATGACTTCATTGCACATGCGCCGTCCAGTCATTGGCGTGTTCTCAACACAACTTTATTGAGCCTCCTAGAACTGACAGACTATTCCAAATGGAAGTTTAGGACCATAGCCATGGTATGTTCAAATTTGCTTTATTTATATTGAACAACTTTAAAGACCTCCAATTGCTTTGTGGCAGCCAGGTGAAATCTGCCGTGTGACACTATTACACAAGTGCAGCCCGTCATTGGCGCAATCTCAACTAAGCTTTATTATTCCTCCTAGAACTGACAACCTAATCCAAATGAAAGCTCAAAACCATAGACATGGTATTTTCAATTCACTTTATTTATATTGAACAACTTTAAGTACCTCCAAATGATTAGTAGCCTCCTGGGAAGAATTTTTTAACATTATTAGCAGTGGTCGCCACTAATATCAACCTCAGATACACTCGAGATACTGATTGAGCAGTAATGAAACCTTGAGCTAAAAGTAAGGCTGTATTTTTACAAAAAGCATCGCTTCACATTGTAACAATAGTCTATCAATATCACATCCACAGGTTAATTTCAGTTTTTGACAGAATTGTCCATTGTAAGTGTTAGAATTGGGGGTCTCTAATTGGCACATTCTCACCCCTCATCTGCATTAACCATCTAAGGGGCCTGTGGTCTGTCTGAACCCGGAAGTGAGTCGGAAACAGGTATGGTCTCAGCTTCTTCAGTGCCCAGACCACAACAATTGCCTCACACTCAATAGCACTCCACCTCTGTTCCAGTGGAAGTAACCTCCTACTGTTGAAGGCTACAGGTTGATCTAGGCCCTCTTCATTCATCTGTGACAAAACAGCCCCCACACCATGCTCTGAAGCGTCTGTTTAAACGATGAACTCTTCGGAGAAGTTGGGTGCCATGAGCAGGGGCGCCGTTCACATGGCAGCTTTTAGGGCCTCAAAAACTTTCTTACAAGTGTCCATCCAAATCACTGTCAAGGGTGGAACCATGTTGCTATACCCCTTGACAAACCTCCTGTGGTACCCGGTAAGTCCTAAGAAGACCCTCACCTCTGTCTGGGTTTTGGGGGGTTCCCAAGCCAGGATGGCTTCAATCTTGCATTGTAGGGGCGCCACCTGGCAGCTCCCAACTTGGTGTCGCAAGTACACCACAGAACACTGCACTTACTCACCTTGATTGTGAGGCCTGCCTTCAGCAGTGCCAACAACACTTCCCAGAGGTGGCACAGATGTTCATCCCAAGTGACACTGAACACTGAGATGTCGTCCAGGTAGGCGGCACTGAACTCATCCAGTCCAACCAACTCCTGGTTGACCAACCTCTGAAAGGTGGCAGGGGCATTCTTCATCCCAGAGGGCATAACAGAGAACTGGAAATGCCCATCTGGTATGGAGAATGCTGACCTCTCCTTTGCCCCATTAGTCAAGGTGATCTGCCGAAAGCCAGACGTCAAGTCAAACGTGCTGAGGTACCGTGCAGCCCCTAACCGAATAATGAGCTCATATGCTCTGGGGATGGGGTGCGCGTTGGTCTTCTTGACCGAATTGAGCCTTCGGTAGTCCACACAGAACCGGAGTTTGGGTGTGGCACCCCGGGCCGCAGCCTTTGGGACCAAGACAACTGGGATGGCCTAAGGACTGCTGGAGGACTCAATCACCCTTAGTGCAAGCATCTTTGAGACCTCCTCTTGTTAAATATTGCAGGGATTTGTTAGCATGAGCTGAACGCCATTTTGTATTTTGGCAGCCATTTTAGATAGCCATGTGCTCGCCATGTGTTGTTTTCCTCTTCTGAGCTTTGCATATGCTCAGAAGGGCCTAGCTAGTAGAATGCACCTGCTACTCTAGTATAACTGTCAGGCTATTTTTGCTGCTGTATCCTATGCTTGGTCCTATGCTGACTATGTAACCCCAAGCATATATAAGACCCCAGTTCTCTGTACTCCTTAGACTGCCTCATTCAGTTGCTAAGGTTTCTGTGTGATGTAGTCTCCCTCATCTGAGGTGAATACATGCATTCTTTTTATATTTCAGCTTCTGTGCCATTTTCTTCTTTGTTGGTTTAAAAGGACCAGGTATAAGTGAGACCCCTGAGAAGGTTTCTATGTTCTTCAAATGGTGCTCCAACTTGGACCTCATCAGAGATGTGGCTATCTGAGGGAGTGATCTTGTCAGGATACAAAAATCTACTGAGGAGGACAGGACAGGACTCTACTAAGGAAGTACACTGTGCACGGAGATTCTGGGGATTCTCTGTCTCTGCATCCCAGTATATTTCTGATCTTTCTGATTTTGATTCTCCACATGATGTTTACCACTCCTGACTGAGAACCTTTTTGGCGTGAGTATTAAAAAAAAAACGACCATTTGGTCATTCAGAACTTGGCAGTTAGAATGCCTTGGATTGGTAAGGTAGTTTTGTAACACTTATTGCGGCTTTTGATTTGTATGATTGGCCAATATTTGTATTTGTATGTATGTAATATATACATTGCAATTTATGTAGGCAGGTAACGAGGAGACTTTTCTCTGTTTTGAATTGATTTGAACGGCACACAGTAAGTGCTACTTTGATTATAATATTTGCATATGTTGCAATATTTTTGGCATGCCTGTTTCAAGCATACATCAGAGAATGTGTTGCTTTTTGGAGGTACCATAGTGAGATGTGAATTAAATTAGCCGGTTCCCATAGAGGGAATACCTAAATAGGTTTAGGTATAAAAAACATATTTCTTCCTTGGTGATTCTGTATCCCCATAGAATTAAAATATGACAATAATACAAACAAGGATCCTTTTCTGCGTACTTTTATAAATGGAGATATGTAGAGAGATTTATTCTGGTGTTCTGCCAGTCAAAGCTTGTGAATTGAATGTATTTTGGCTACTTGAAAATGAAACAGTCTATTGGGATGTCTTTTGCAGTCTTTTTTAATACTATTGTGAATCTCTTCTTGTAAATATGACGTACAACTAGTATTTACAAATGGTTTGGTTTAAGTACAGTCTGTGGGCTGTCCTTTGTTTCTGTCCTAAGTGTTGATCTGTGGGTTAATCATGTGTTTAAATGTATATGTGGCTTGTGGTTTTCCCATTAGTGATACTTCTGTGAGTAAATAGCGATTGCGCTCTTTGTGAAATAATGGCTAGCCTTAAGTGCACTGTATTATGTGTCCTGAGTGTATGACCCCTTCTGTATATGTCTGGAATGAGCTCAATGTGATTGTTTGTGTTTTCTTGGTGTCATCAGTCTGTTATGCAAAATGTCATTTAATTAATATTAAAGAAAAATTAAAGAAAAATCCAGAAATGAACCATATGATATGCTAAATAAATGCATGTTACTATTACATTTATAGAGCAAGCAACTATGCACATATACAAACTGCCAATGCTTAAAAAATAAAATTAGAATTCACATTAAATAGGAATAAAATAGGCCTCAAAAACAAAATTGTGTGTTTTGCAATAAATGACCGATTATAAAATGTTACAACATTTTCCTTAGATACATTGTGTTAGATATAAACAGGCAAACACATCATCTGAGTAAATTTTTGCTGAACTAAAACACATATTATAGAACATGCATTGAAATGCCTCAGTTTTAAATAGACTGTTACCGTGCTTACATTTCAACACAACATTTTTTTTTTCAGCAGGTGTGTTTTAACTGCCACTGAGCAGCAGCTGTTGTTTTGATTGTAGGCCATGGAGAGACAGGAATGTTGACTCAGCTAGGATTTTGTCAGTACAAAACATGGTGTAAAACCCTGCATTTCAGACTAATGTTTTAAAAAGTTACAAAAATCAGGTTCATTATTTTGGATAACAGGAAACCATTTAAATTAAGAATTTCTTTTCTAAAAGCCTTTTTTATAAGCATATTCGTGGTTCTGTTGTTAAATAATTGTCCTTTTAAAAAGTGGCGCAAAATGTTTCATGTTTCAAGTTAGGCTTCTGTGCATAGGCTTATGAATGAATGTGTCTAAATATGATAGGCAAAGGATGCAGCTTGCTTTTCATATGTGGAATTATCAAAAATGATTGGTTTTATTAAAAAAAATTATGACAAAATTATTTAAAAAATAAGTGCTTTTAAATTTGTTTTTTAATATTTATAAAGCGTAATACTCATACTGTGACCGGCTAGCATCAAAATTAAATTTAAGTTGTGTTGTACCGCATAATGAGGACATTTTTGTATATGAAATATCACTCTGCGTAGGCGTAAAAAAACATTTTTATATGGGTATAAGTGATATTTCTGATGCCCAATCTCTGGATGTTGTAGAGAACATTCTGAGGATGACTAATATGCAAAAGAAATATAGGATATTCATTTTTAAGTGCCCCAAATATCAAAGTCACATAGAAACCATTGCACACAGAATAGGACAGCTGGGAAGAGTTAAATGTCAGTTCTATATTTAGAAGCCTGCCAGGGCTCCCAGAGCAAGGTCTGCTTTGACATTTTGACCTCTGAAACGTTTTGAAAGACGGCAGGGGAGAGAAGGAGAAGTTTAACTTTTTCAGCAAAAGCAAGCACTTTATGGACTCATATGATAGAAAACTATATATTGGTATATGTGAACTTTGATTAACAGATAAGCTTTGCCATATATATTCAGCACTCATGATTTTATTCTGAGGATTGGAAGAGCTGAGGCAATGAAATTTAGTTTGCCTTCATGTGTCCTCATGTTTCTCTTGTACATTTGCTAAAATGATTGGGGGTTGGGTATTTATATTCTTTACCTCCTCAAATGTACTATGTACCTCCTATAACTTTCTTTATGCCCAGTTGCTAAAAATAGTGGTTGATAGTGTTGACAGAAGTGAAACCTGGTTCAGGTTTCCTACTGTCAAAATGGGGGAAGGAGGATAGCTCCTCTACAAATTAAGGCTAGGTAAAATGTATGTTGCTCTCTCTTTTTCTCAATTTTTTTTTTGCCTGTCTAAGCTGTCAGTGAAATAGCAATGAGAAATGTCATTGGCTATTCACTGATACTTTTTTAAACATTGTTAGCATTAATCAAATTAATAAGAATATATGTTATGTTAATGCCCATCCTGTTTGATGAAATTATGACAGGATCAGTAGTCTAGATTGTTGATCCCTTATTTTGATCTTTAAGGGGAACTAGATGTGGGTAGTTTTTGTTTTACAAGTCTTAGGTGATAACACCATTATTGTATGTTATTCTCATGCTACACAGTTTTGCAAGGGCATTGCTAGCTTTTATTAGCTAGCCTGTGTAAATAAACTGACAGTCCTTATTAGAGCTGATGTGGCATAGTTTGGATCATGAAAAGTAGAACGCAAAGAAGATGCCCATGCGATCCTTAGCAGACATTTTTGAAGGAAATATTGTTTTATAGATAAGAACTCCTGTTAAATTAGCAGTTTTAGATTTTCATGTTGCTCCTATAACATGACAGCAAGGTCCTAAGTGTACAATGTAGGTGCTTGTATTCAGAAGAATCATTTTAGAAGTGTCTACAGTCCTGTACAAGTAATATATAGTTTATTGGAAAAATTGTAGAACATTTCCATTTTTTTTAGGGTTTTTAGGGTTTTCAGGTTAGTACACAGGAATACACCAATGTAAGGATTTAGGGTATGTCTCTGTTGTTTTTCTCTTTTCCTCACAATTTAGTAAATGAACAGACTTCCTTGGCTGCTTGGGATTGGGTGATGTATTACTCTTGTCAGTTCACCAAAAAGTTTCTTTTATACTTGCCAATAGGTCCAGGATGTTGTTGTTTTTTTACTCTCTCATAGATAGATGAAAGTGTTCTTGGGTGCCTTGCTAATATATGGGACGTCCCACGATTAGGAAGTATTCTGAGACTATACTCTCTGTTGATAGACTCTTTCTGTGCCTTTTGTAAAGACCTTTTGTTCTGTCCACCAATAGATATTTGCTGCCTTACAACCAGTGCCAGAGGGGCCAGGACATCAGATTCAGTCTGGGGATTCATTGTTAGTACAGGTCCAGCTTGAAGCCAAAGTAAAGGCAACCAGCACAGGCATTTCTGGTAACTAGGACCTCAGTGAAGGTGGAAGCCCTGGAATGAAGTGTGTACCCCTGCCACTGTCTTGGGCTAAAGACGGGGTCACAAACCAGAAAGGAGAAATTGTGGATCAAGTATTTGCTGAGAGTCACAGGCTGACTAGAATGGCGAGGAGGCTTTGCTTGAGGTGACCCCTTTTGAAAGAAGGTTTGCTTCAGAGATCCTAGCATCAGGCCTCTGAATCCTGGTCCCAAAGTGAATGCAAGTTTGCTCCTTTGTTTGTTGGTCAAGAGATACCTGGGTACACTGGATGCAATGTGTGGCCCCAACAAATGAGCAGTGCATGAGCAGAACAATACAAGAGTTAGGGAAGGACTTGAGTTTAGGGTACATGTGCTATGTCTCTGGTGCCTGTTAGATTGAAGTGAAGAAAACCATTACACTGCCTAGTGCACCCCCTTTTGTACCGCTTTGTTTGCCATAAGTTGGCAGGGTATGCTCAGACATGAGTGCCTTGCTCACTTTGCCACTGGATTCAAGCAAGCCTGTCTGAAGACGGCTGAAATGCCTGAAACCAGTCCTAGGAAGCTTGATTCCTGTCCAGGTAAGGCAAGGCTTTGCAGTTCGGGCTGGACTGTTCCCATGAGGCACAGGGTCAAACTGATTTGCATATATCCATGTCTGAACTGGGATGACAGGGTGGGCTAAAGAACGGTGATGGATTAAACCCAGATCTGTTGACTGGGTGTGAGTGATTGATTGGTTCAGATGCTCCGTATTTCACCACCCCCTTTTATATGACTATTTAACCCAAGCATATATAAGGCCCGAGTTTTCTGTACTCCTTAGACTTCCTCATTCAGTTGCTAAGGTTTCTGTGTGACGTAGTCTCCCTCATCTGAGGTGAGTAAATGGATTCTTTTTATATTTCAGCTTCTGTGCCACTTTCTTCTTTGTTGGTTTAAAAGGACCAGGTATCAGTAAGACCCCTTAGATGGTTTTAATGTCCTTCACTCTTTGATGCAAGCCCTTACCCTGTCAGTTACCCTGTAAGACTTGTGCTTCACAGGTAAGCTGTCCCCTGTATCCATATCATGGATGCACCAATCTGTGATACTAGGAACCAGGGAGAACGGATCAGAAAACTGTTCCAGCAACTCCTGGCTGTCATTCTGTTGCTCAGGGTTCAGGGTGGAAGAGAGTTTAATACCATCCACTGACCCATCTTGCTTTGTGGCCGCCAGGAGGCCAGGAAGAGGCTCAGTCTCCTCTTCTATTCCAGCATCTGTCACCAAGATCATGCCCACCCTCAGACCTCTCTAAGTGGGGCTTAAGGCGGTTGACATGCAGAACCCTCAAGGGCGTCCTGGGAGTCTGCAAGCCCACCAAGTAGGTAACTGGACTCTTGCACTCCACAACCTCAAATGGTCCGGTCCACTTATCCTGGAGCACACAGGGCTCCACTGGGGCCATAACCCACACTTTCTAACCAGGTTGAAGCTCTATCAGAGTGGCATTCTGGTCATACCACCTCTTCATCTCCTCCTGGCTGGCTTCCAGATTTGCCTCAGCGAGTTGCCTGAAATGCCTAGTCTGGTTCTTGAAGGCTAGCATGTAGCTATATACATCCTGGGGAGGGTTCCTGGGATATTGTTCCCAGCCTTACTTGACCAGACTCAGAGGTCCTCTGACCGGGTACCCATAGAGAAGCTCAAAGGGACTGAACCCTAGAGATTTATGTGGCACCTCCTGGTATGCAAACAACAGGCATGGTAAGTGGATGTCCCACTTACGCCTCATGGGTTCCTCAAGACCCATAATCATGCCCTTCAGGGTTCGGTTGAACCTTTCAACCAACCCATTTCCTTGGGGGTGGTAAGGAGTGGTGAAGTTTTAAGTTACCCCACACTCCTGCCACAGGGACTTCATGTACTTAGAAATGAAGTTAGTACACCGGTTAGACACAACCTCTCATGGGAATCCTACTCGTGAGAAAATTCCCATCAATGCTCGTCTCACCGTCCTGTCACTGTCCTCAGAGCTATGGCTTCCAGGTACTGGGTGGCATGGTCCACCAAAACCAGGATGAACCTGTTGCCCATGGGTGTCTTGGGGTCCAGTGGCCCCACAATGTCAATCCCCACCCGCTCAAAGGGGGTACCGACCACAGGGAATGGCTGGAGACCAGCCTTCTGCTCCCTCCCACTCTTTCCACTTGTGTGGCAAGTCTGACAGGTCCTGCAATGAGTGTCTGAACTCTTGCGCTTTTGGGGCCAATGAAAGTGGGTGACAAGCCTCTCAAAGGTCTTGTCCTGCCCCAAATGTCCTGCCATCCCCAGTAGGAAGGCTCTGAAGCTCTAGGTTTGACCAAGGCTCTGCAACCTTAGGCTTACTATACAGTAGACCATTCTCCCAATAGATCCAATGTGACCCAGACTGATCACCTGCCGCCTGGCTTGCAGCCTGCTGCCACAAGCCCTCAATAGAAGGGCATTCTCTCTGCTCCCTGCAGAATTCTTTCCCGGAGGGGTCTTCTTCATGCTGCCAATGGCTCAGCTCAGGCAAGTCCCCCAGTTCAGCTACCTGTTCCCCGGTAGGCTCCAGGGCAGCCCCCGCAGGGTTGACCTCCTCCTGGGTCGTGGGAACTTCGGGGGCTGATTTCCCACACCCCCTGCCTCTTTTTCTCTAAGGCAGGTTCCCGGGACCCCCTCCCAGGCTCCAGGTCCTCTTGAGCATCCCTACTAGCTGCCATTGATCGGGTGGTCACGCACGCCCAGTCAGGCAGACCCACCATCCTCAGGTGAGTACTCTTCTCCACCTTCTCCCAAGGTGAGCTCTCCAAATCGTTCCCCAACAAACAGTCAATTGCGGGCCTCACAGCTACCTGAAGAGAACCAGAGACCCCCTCCCTCTCAAAGGGAACCTGAGCCATTGGACAATGACTCTCTGCATTAACAACTCTGCAGAATGCATGTGTGACAACCTGCACTTGAGACACCAGGTGACACCTGACAGCTGTCACACTGGCTCATGTGTCTATAAGAGCCTTTACCTTTTGGCCATTTATGGGTATTCACTGCCCATATTTGTTAGTGTTGTTGAGCAGCTGGTTCTCTGGGACTACCTCACAGTCTCCTAAAGAGACAAGGGACATATCTGAGGGACCCCACCCATCTTGGATTTCTACCTCCTCCCCAAAGGCTACACTAGCCATCTACCGTGGCGGAGCACCAGTGGGTGCTGGTTTACCAAACAGTCGGTACCTGGTATCAGTCGCCTTATGACCCAGGTCCCCACATCTGTAATATTTCAGGGGTCCCTGTGGAACAGGATTACCTGTCGGGACCACTGGCTTTTTCTCAGGGGGAGGCTGAGAACCTTTCCCTTGGTTCACTAGGGAATTAATTTGGGGCCCTCTGCGGAACCCCCTCTGTTTACCCCTGCCCCCCCACTCTTCTGCTGGGGACCCTGCCCATCTTTGGCTGAGTCTCCCACGTGAACCTTGTGGATCCTGGTACTGACCTAGCGGTCTGCCTCCTCAGCAAGCTTCCTTGCATTAGTCAGCTTGCTATCAATCAGATGCTGGCGCAGCTCTAGGAAACAATTATCAGACTAGTGCTCCCATGCAATCAAATCCAAGAGACCTTGAAAATCATTAACTTTGCTGCCCTTTACCCAACTGTCCAATGCACTTGTGGTAAATTAAATATTACCCGGACATAATTTCTATATATTAATAATGAATAAGGATAGCTCATAAAATGAGAGGCAGAGTCCGTGGTGTCCGAGTCAAAAAGGGCTTTATTTCAATGACTCGAGTCAGGGGAGAATCAGGTTCCATCACCACTAAGGTTCAGGAAGGGATATCTAACATTTTATTCACATAACACATTATATATAGTAAAACCATACAATTGCAATGAATAGAGAGGGCGGAACATTCAAGGCGGAGCAAGTGAAAGAGAGAGATAAGAACACAAGGGCGTGAAAGAAGGCGTGTAGGTAGGCGTACACGTGGGTGTTCACTTGATGAGTCATAGGTGTGTCATAGGTGGGTGGATGCATAGAGGAGGTCTGCAGGGTCAGCAGGAACCTTTACCCTACTTGTGCGCGCAAAACTGGTCATGACGTGTAACTGACGTGTAACTGGGGAGAGCTCGGGGGGAGCTGACTTTAGCACTAGAAGAGGAGTCTGGGATGTCAGAACGACCTGCACCTTTGGCATATCTGATATCTTGTGTTTGGAGGATGTATTGTCTGAAGTAAAGGTCTCTCGAGCAAAAGTTGTTCATCACTAAATGCTAGTGTGTGCATATATTTCTTCGTGCACTGAGTGGGGGTCATGGGCCTTCTATGGCAACGGGTTCAGTAAATCACTTGAATGGAGACAGGAAGGCTAGGCCCTATGCTCTGCAGGCAGAATATGTTTACCTCTTTCACTAGACTGGAATATGTTTTCGCAGAGCTGAGCAGATAACTGTAGGCAAAATACCGTCTTGGCAGGCAGGCCAGGCCGGGCACCTCTCGGCTGAGCAGGGAGTAAGGGAGAGGTCAGGGATGCATACCTAAACTGCAGCTTTCAGAGTCAGAAGAGGCTCGGAGCCTGAATTCAGGGCCTGGCTCGGCAGGGTCACAAAAACGTGTGCATCTCGACTTAAACGTGTACCATGTAAATGCATTGGCAACGTAGGCCTCAGTGCAGAATTAACGTTTCATTCATGGAGGGCCTAATGACTGACATGCTACCATTAGATGGAAATGCAGAGGCATTATTAATAAAGGCATGAGAAGGAAACTACATGATAATATGGACATACATGGGGCATAAGGTACATACATAGGGTGCATGTAGGGGACACACTGGCCACGTAAATTTTTATTTCCTCATTCCATCCTTGTTCCCTACTGTGCCCTTCAGGACACATCTATATTCATGAGACCATCTATCTGTTCATATAGCATCATTTGCTCGTCTTTTTTCATTTGTGCACGGGAACGTGAACGTGGACGAGAAGTACAGGCAGTGGCACACAAGCCGCAAATCGCTGGGCCACATTGCAGACAGAGACAGCAACTGAATACTATGAGCAGTATTATTCCTAGGAATGACAATACTGTCCAGCCCCATCCTGCTATTACACTCCAGTTCCAACCGGACCAAGACCATGAGTCCTGATGCATTTCACGGGCTATCTTATGGAGCCTTGTTATTGCTGCATACACTGATGGTGCGTTATTTGGAATAAACACACAACAACTGGAGCTGATCACTCTACAAGCCCCGCCCCTATCTGCCAGGATGACGTCAAGAACAAGGCGGTTCTGAAGAACAACAAGTCTCATAGCAGACTGTTCCTCGGTTAAGTTTCCTAAAGCAAAAGTAGTCTCATTCACTACTGCTTCCAGTGTTCTTGTTAACCTGCGTATTACTTTACTATTTTGAACGGGACCTATGAAGCAAAAATATCCTTTAATATAATCCTTGTACTGGTCCCACGCTGACTCAGTGTAATCGATAACTGGGGGAAGATCCCTCTTATGTCTAACATGTACAAGTTGGAAGTCTCGATGATAATGGGATGGGGCTAGAAAAACAGGTGGCAGTAGGAACGCAATAAAACACGTTCCACCCCAGTCTAAGGGCAGACGTACATAGGCTGTCTGACCACAAATGAAATAGGAATGGCGGGAAGCTTTGAAAGTAGACTTTCCTTTATCATTAAACTCGATCACAGTATTACAATCACTGTGTCCCAAGTGCACTGAACCATTCTTTCTAACACATAATTCACCTTTAACTGGTAAGACTGTTATAAACGGTGAACCTGTATTGGTCTCGGACTGGACGTTCAGAATCATGAGGCTAAGGGAAACATTCCCTAATTCGTACACTTCATTTTCTAGATCTGTTCTTTCCTTTGGGAAAAACCATTTTTATCGGGAAAACAGGCCTTATTCATAACTGTATTCAGGTCCCCCCAAATCCATTCACTCTTGGAGTTTGTGAACTGTCTGTCTTGTGTTGATGACATTAAAGCAAACCAGGCTCCGCACGAACCATTCTGCGAAAACGGATAAGGAAAGAGAGGCAGATCTCCCATCATTTTCTGATAAGGTGGGAGTCGGCCACATACCCAGCAATTTGTGACATTGCTGGCCTGGTGAGAATGGTGTAACATACGAATAAAAGTATTGTTGCGCAGTGCTAGTCGATATGACAATTCATGGGGTGGCAGGTCGCTAAATGTGTGCTCTACAGTGTCATTGAAGGATGAATGTATATGTGAACCAAGAGGAGGAAAGAGAACATGTAGCGTCAAGCTTATACATATAATCGATATACTTAGGAAAAACATAATGATCAGAGTTACTATGCATCTACTGCGTAAGTTTTTGCAGTACTTTTCTTTCATCTTTTTCTGCCTATCTCTCTGGCTATTTGGGTCTACGATCTTATACATGTCAGAAACCTGTCTAACCGCTTCACCCGAGGGGGACTTAAACAATTAAACGCTGTCTGACTTACTAGACCGTAGCTTTTGTCTATATTCTTGTTGCGGAGTCTTTTCTAGCAAAGGGGGCTTAGAGTCAATGTTTTCCGGACAGTTCTCAGAGTCCTTCACTGAACCAAGTCCATGGAAATGTTTCACATGATGGGCGTGGAGCCATCTTTTTCGTCCCTCGACCTTGACGGCGGTTCTCGTCGTGAGAAGAACCAACTTGGGTGCGTGCCAACGGGGCTCCAGAGGGCTTGAACGATCGAAGTTAAAAACAAACACCAGGTCTCCCGGAACAATTGAATGAGTCTTCACCTGGGTGTTGTCGGGGAAAGCAGCTGCAACCTGTGAACGACAAGAAAGGAGTGCAGACATCAAGGAAGCCAGGTAATCTGTCAGCATAGTACTGTCGACATCGGTAATTTTTCTTGGCATAGGCGTACCCCACAAATTCGGCGGTCTACCAAAATTCTCGGACCAACTGTTTGGCAGTGGTCACAGCAGTGTAATCTGGGACTGGATACGCTTCTGTCCATCTAGATAGGGCACATACAACTACGAGGACATACTTGAATCCTCGACATCTGTCCATCTGAATATAATCCATCTGGAGGACTTCAAAAGGGTGGTTAGGAGGTTGAAATCCACCTTGTTCCACCGGAATGCCTTTGCCTGGATTGAACTGGCAACAGATCATGCAGGTACGCACTTTCTGTTTTGCTGCTGCACGTAAATGCTTGTTGAACCAGATGATCTGCAAACTGTCTAACATGGCTTTTTCTCCTAAGTGTGCTGGACTATGTGCTGTATTTATGATAACTTGAACCATGGAGTCAGGGAGAAACCATGTGACTTTGCCTTTTGTCATCCAACCCTGGTCTGTCTGGACCCCTCCTTGTTCAGTCCATTTCTTGATTTTGTCTGGAGTGGCATGTGTCTGTATGTCGAGTACATCTTGTGAGGGATCCCTGACTGTCATGCAATTTGTCAATGGTGGTACTTCAGTCTTTGTCGTGTCAGTTGGAATATCTGTTTGAGTCTGAGCTTTAAGTTTAGCTGTTCGATCTGCCAGGTCGTTACCCTGGGAAATGGTGTCTGTGACTTTCGTATGTGCTTTGCACTTCATGATGGCTATTGCTGTAGGCAAGTGTATTGCATCTAACAGGGCTTGAATGAGGGGACCATGCTGTATTTTGGCCCCATGGGAGGTCAGAAAACCTCTCTCTTGCCAAAGGACTCCAAAGTCATGTACGACTCCGAATGCATACTGTGAATCTGTGTATATGTTTACTTTCAAGTTCTTGGCCCGTATGCAGGCTTGGGTCAGAGCGATGAGCTCTGCTGCTTGGGCTGACAGGGTGTCAATTTGATGTGTCTCTATGACTTCAGAATCAGTGGTTACTGCATATGCGGCCACTAACTCTCCTGTGCTTGTTCTCATGCATGAACCATCCACATAAAGTGTCAGGTCTGGGTCGGGTAATGCGATGTCTGTCAAGTCTTGTCTTGGCTTTGTCACTGTGTTAATTACTTCCACACAGTCATGTGGTGTAGGGTCTGCTGTACTCGAGGGTAAAAGTGTAGCAGGGTTCAGGATATTGCAACGTCTGATCTCTATGTGTGGCTGAAACAATGTCAGTTCATATCCTGTCAGTCTTGCTATAGTCAGGTGCTGTGTCTGGGTCCTGTTCAAGAGAACTTCTACTGAGTGTGGAACCTGTACTGTCAGAGGATGTCCTAACACTATGGAATCGCTTTGTCTGATTGCTAGAGCTGTTGCTGCAACTGATTTCAGGAACGCAGGCAGAGCCTGGGCCACTGGATCCAATGTACTAGAAAAGTAAGCACAAGGCTTGTGTTTTCCTGCCTGATCTTGTGTAAGGACAGATAATGCTGTGCCATCGCGTTCAGTGACAAAAAGTGTAAAAGGTTTGCTGTAACATGGTGTCGCTAAAACTGGTGCTTGACATAGGGCTTTCTTCAATTCATCAAATGCAAGTGTATGTTCCTGAGTCCAAGGGAGGACAATCGAAGTCGATGCCTCCTGTGTTGTCAACTGTATGAGTGGTTTGGCCAGATATGCGTACTGAGGAATCCATTGTCTGCAGTAAGAAGTGAGGCCAATGAAGGCCCGTACTTCCTTTTGTGTCTTGGGCTGTGGAAGATGTGCAATTAACTGAATACGGTCAGGTGTCAACTGTCTACCCCTCTTGGACAGCAAGTGTCCCAGGTAGACCACTTGCTGGGCACATAATTGTAACTTTGAAGGGGACACCTTGTGTCCCTTTTCTGCCAGGAAGTATAAGACTGTCAGTGATGCACGCTCGCAGTCTCGTTCTGTTTGTGCTGTGATCAAAAGATCATCAACGTATTGCAGTAATGCAGTGTCAGTAGGCATGTGTATACTGTCTAGTTGTCTTTTCAATGCTTGACTGTAAATAGTAGGACTTTCTGTGAACCCTTGAGGAGCCCTCGTAAATTTGAAGCTTCGTCCATTTAAACAGAATCCAAAGAGGTATTGGCTCTCTGGATGGATCGGGACACTAAAGAAGGCGTTCTTGAGATCTATTACAGTGAAGAACGTCACTTCGGAATCAATTGCAGTCAATAGTGAAGAAATGTCTGGGACCACTGGGTACTGTGGTATTATGCATTTGTTCAGTTCTCAGAGGTCAATCACTAGTCTGTAGACCGGGGGTGCGTTCGGGTCAGTTCGTTTAAGAATCGGAATGATAGGAGAATTACATACATTGGAGTCAGTTTCTACAACCACTCCCTGTGCAATGAGTTCGTCAAAAATTTTCAGTAAGGCAACTACAGCATCGGGTGGTAACTTGTATTGTCTCATTCGTGGCAGTACAACTCCTTGCTTGAGTGTGACACGGTATGGTGTAATGTGCATGTAACCTACATCAGTCGGACCTTGCGCCCATAAATGCTGTGGTACATCCTGGAGTCTGGGGTCAAAATCTCTCAACACATAATGTCCTTTAAAATCACGTAAAAACAATCTAACTCCTTCCGGAGAACAACAAATCACTGCTCCTAATTCTTTCAATGTTTTTATACCAAGCAAGTTTTCTGGACATGATTTCGTAAGCAACAAGTCTGTAATGCAGGACAATGGACCAACTCCTAGGGAAACTGGCTTTGACACTTCGTTAACAATAGGATTTCCTGAAAATCCCAGGGAAATATTCTGTGAGCCTGAGAGGGGTGCCCCTGGAACCTCGTCATGACTGATGGTAGTTCTGCTCGCCCCTGTATCAATCAGAAATTTTCTGTCTTTTCCCAATACACGACTATGTACATAGGGACCCTCTTGATCTACAGGAACCTCAATGAGGGGCAAGCCAACCTCCCTCTCTAGGCTGTTTCATGAGTACTGTTGATAATCTGGGTAGTCTGACTGTGCATACTGGTACATTTGTTGCGTGACATGTTGTGTGGCAGCAATGGGTTGGGGTACAGCTACTGTCTGTTGCGCGTTCTGTGGTGTTTGCGTGTTTTGCGGGATGTTATCCTGTCTAGGAGGACGCGGTCTTTCTTTCGTCTTGCCTGTAGCTATATTGTGTTTCAGGACAGCACATTCATTTATATAGTGACCTGGCTGTTTACAGTAGTTACAGTTCCCTTTGACAGGTGCCGTGCCCTTTTTATGGCCATCAGCTGGAACTGATTGAGCGACTAGTACTTTCATTTTCGTATCTTTCATGCGTCTCTTTTCATGTTCCTGTTCTTCTCTAATTTGGTTTTGGTGATACTGTAACATTTGTAACATTTGGGAAGGGCTATTTGCTTGCCAGGTACTCTCAACCTTCAGTACTCTATTTTTGATCTGGGGTAAGGAATTCTCTACTAATTTGCTCACAAAAAGATGCGGGTACGATTCACTACTTGTCTTCAGGCCACTGTTAATAAGAAAACATTTTTCGAATCTAGAATAAAAATCACTAGTGTCTTCATCTTGTTTCTGTTTACAGGCTGAAATAGCATCCCAATCTTCCTTTTTAATAGTCAATAATCTTGGCAAAACCTGTATTAATAGCTCGGGTAATTCTTTAGCTTTTTCCCCAAGACCAGTACCAGGGCCTCGGAGTTTTTCTTCGTCTTCTAATTCTGTCCAGTTAATCTTTTTCTCTCCCACCTCCCACTCTTTTTCTTTAAGCTTTTCGTAAATGCCTGCTGGTAACAGTACTTTCAACATTTTAATGATATCAGCGTATGTGTACTCCCCCATGCGGAGCATGTCTTTTAATTCACGGTGGAACCCCCCTGGATCTTTATCGTGACAGGGCAGTAGTTTTTTCATTTCCAATAATTCCATTTTCGTCAACGGTGTGTAAACGTATACTCGTTGAAGCTCACCCCCCGTGGTTCTAACGGGATGAACCTCTTGTAGGGGATTCTGTCTGTCTATGTGAAAGGTCTTTCATTCTCGATGTTGGGCAGGAATCAAGTGCGGGGTCAGAAAAGTCAAGTACTTATGTCGTTGATTCAAAATGACATTAATTAATTCGGTACCTAGGCCTCTCCATCTTTCCAGAAGTAAATCGTCCAGTATTTTATACAATGGACCTGGATCAGAAAGCTGACTCTCATACAAGGTGATGAGATGTTGAATCATGTAAATACCAGCTAAACGCTGTTCTTCCGGGGGAAGACTCAAAAATGTTTGCGCTACTATGTCATCTTTATATATGTTAGAATTACAAGCCCATTGCACTGCTGACCGGGCTAGTTCCTGTTCATGCATAGTTCAAAGTTCACTACTACCTACTCGTTTTTTCAGTGCATGTTCAGTAGCTTGGAATAGGTGTTCAAGGGAATATCTTTCTGGTATTGGAGAGAGGGAACGTTTATTGTAATCTAGGCGTATGGGTCTGTCAAACGGCCTTGCCCTACCTAAGTAATTCATTTTATTTATTTCCTCTGTTACTGCATCATCCTCATCTGAGACATCGTCGTCCTCTTTCTCGGCTTGTTTCTCGGCTTGTTCTTTCTTGTGTATATCAAGAATTTCTTTACGAATTTTCCTGTACATGCTTTCTATTCTGTTCTGTGTATCATGTTTACCAACACCTATATTGTCACTCCAAGTCCTCATACTTCTAGTTACTTCTTTATCTGGCTGATCTCGTTCCCTGATCAAACAATTATTCAAAAACTTTAAAAGCATGCTTTGAATCTCCACCTTTCTATTTGCCATGGCCTCATGTATACTTTCTGGTCCCTCCCCCGTTCTAATGAAGTGGTATATTCTGTCTATCTTTATATATGTTAGAATTACAAGCCCATTGCACTGCTGACCGGGCTAGTTCCTGTTCATGCATAGTTCAAAGTTCACTACTACCTACTCGTTTTTTCAGTGCATGTTCAGTAGCTTGGAATAGGTGTTCAAGGGAATATCTTTCTGGTATTGGAGAGAGGGAACGTTTATTGTAATCTAGGCGTATGGGTCTGTCAAACGGCCTTGCCCTACCTACGTTATTCATTTTATTTATTTCCTCTGTTACTGCATCATCCTCATCTGAGACATCGTCGTCCTCTTTCTCGGCTTGTTTCTCGGCTTGTTCTTTCTTGTGTATATCAAGAATTTCTTTACGAATTTTCCTGTACATGCTTTCTATTCTGTTCTGTGTATCATGTTTACCAACACCTATATTGTCACTCCAAGTCCTCATACTTCTAGTTACTTCTTTATCTGGCTGATCTCGTTCCCTGATCAAACAATTAATCAAAAACTTTAAAAGCATGCTTTGAATCTCCACCTTTCTATTTGCCATGGCCTCATGTATACTTTCTGGTCCCTCCCCCGTTCTAATGAAGTGGTATATTCTGTCTAAGTGTTCCTTCATGTCTGGTAAAGTGATCAAATAATCTGCAACGCCTCTTAAAGGTACTGAGTATATGAGCATTACGCCCTCACCTGGTACTGGATCATATATACAATCAGAAAGTGACTGTCTAGAAGAAGCTGGTGTCATGGGTTTTGGCGTGCGTTGTAGTGCTATGTCTCGTAATGTTCGTTGTATTGGTGGTGGGGTGTGTGGTGTATGTGGTATGTCTCCAGAGGGCCCCCCTCCCGATGCCCCTAGACTCGAGTCCTCTTGGCTTAAGTTGTCTTTCACTGCCGGTGCTGCTGTTAATGCGGGTTGATCTTGTGCTATGGGTTGCTGGCGAAAAGGATTGGTAGGGATATTGACAGGAGCATTGGTCGGGTTAGGAGGAGGAGGAAGATCTTCATTTACATACTCTGAGCAGCGTCGTCTAAATAGGAGGAAAGAAAAATGTCCGCTGCTGTCTGTTTATGACTACGGAGTTTAGTCGGGATCAGTGGTGGTGGCAAGTTACTGGGTACTTCCGGGGTCACTCTAGGTAGGCCCTCGGCGAGGATGGGATACATGCCTTTAATAAGGGCATTCCTTTGTCTATCAATTTGTTCTGTTTTAACCCGTTCACCTTCTTTCTTTAGCTCTTTTTCTTTGGCTTTTTCTGATGCTTCTCTGCTTCTCTCTGCTTTGTGGATTTCTTTCTCTGTTCTTCTATGCCCTTCTTTACGCCACAACTCTATGGCATCTTCTGGGATTGTCTAGTTTTCTTTTTCCACAGTACTTCCTCTTGGAGTTCTGGAATTTTTGGTTCCGTCCAGAGGTGTCAGGGAGCAACACCCGAAGACCCCGGAGTTCCACCTGTCTTGGTGCACAAATAAACAGAAACACGGGCTTCTCGATGGTGGCGTCAAAGACCAAAAGGTTTATTACTGCAGGGACACAGAAGTCACAGAAACTACGCATGGGCAGTGTCTAGGAGCCTGTTCGATTTGTACAAAGAGGGTTGCTCCTTATATACTAAAAATTGGGCTTCAGGCAAATTCTTCACATGTTAGTACATTCCCAAACCTTTGTGTCCTAAACAATAAATATTTGGCGTTGCACAGGAATCGTCGACAATATCTGATGTCAAAACATTACGAATGAGGGGTTCCCACTTTTCCATCATAATCTCATGTCAACTTTTCATTCAAGACCCGGACCGCCTCATCGTAAATTTCGTTACCTCCCCCTAATAAAGGCCCAGAAGGAAAGGAGCAGAGCCAGGTGCAGAAGATAGAAAAGCAGGATAAGGGGTGTTTGTGGGTTGTAAATGGGCAAGGCTACCGGCTTCGGCCGCCTAATCGTGATCAGGCCAACGACCACAAGAACCAGTATAGCAGGACTGGCCTCGGGCAGAGGAGGCAGCCTTTGTCGAGTCATGCAGCTACAGCGTGTTCTGTTCCAAGGTGCACGTGTCACTAAAGAGGTGAATCACCGGCTAAGGCTACGTGTCCTCAATCGAAATGAAGTGATCAGAGGTTATTGCGTATGTGAGGGCAAGAAACACAAAACGGCTGCCATGATCTAAGATGGATGCCATGGGTAGATCGGAAATGTGTTTGTTACAGGAGTACTCTTGCTCGTAGCGTGGCGAAAACACCAGGATATGCTAAATGGATCATTTGCGGTTCACTGATACCAATATTATGTATTTCCGACAATATTGAAAACACGGGTTCAAATCGTCACGGAACCTCAGACCCTCCTTTTGCCCTTACATAGGCAATTACTCAATCTATGTCAGAGTCTAATTCTAAGCTCATCAGGTCAGTGACATGTTGCTGTATCATCATCCTTTCTCGTGCCTTTTCTCCAAACGCAGGTGGTTTTCTAAAACAGGTTGCAGCACAAAGACTACACAGAGCAGGACCACACTTGATAATCAGGCAGCATGAGAATAGGAATACTAAGATGACACCAATGACCATCAGAACCTTCCATCCCCACGCTGATATCAGAGTCCAAAACCACTCCATGAAGGACCAGTTTCCCTTGTCTACGTGTATAGAGTCGGAAATCTTGTGTAGCTTAGAGATCGCCTCATAGACTGTTGGAGCATTATTGGGAATAAAGACACAGCAGCTCGATTGGATCATTCTGCATACCCCACCTCGATCTGCAAGTATTACGTCTAGAACCATTCGGTTCTGCAACGTCATGAGTCTATCCGCCTGAAGCTCAGCTGTCAAATTGCTAAGGGCACCAGCAGTTTCGGTAATAGTAGATTCAACTACCCGTGTTAGCTGACGTATGTTTCTACTATTGGCCATAGGCCCCCAGAACGGAAGGAAGCCTTTGAAGAAGTCTCCAGCTTCCTGACCAGCGGTGTCTTCCTTACTGAAAACACCTCTTGCTACTCTGGTTTTGTGGTAGTCAGAAGAAGCAGTGTATGTTGGAGGCAACAGTCGAGCAATATAACATGAACCTGAAAAGTCAGCAGGCAACCATGTATACGCTCTGTCTTGACAGATGAAGTAGGTACCCCTAGCAGTAACAAAAGCAGGGGAAGAGTTAGACGGAAACACGTAAGTCTCTACGCACTCACTCCTCCCTAGCTGAGCTCTCGGATTTCTCCCATTTCCTTGCAAACAGACCTGACCTCGGTGAGGTACGACCCAGATTGGAGTTGAGCTTTTACGCTTGCTTTCTCCCAAACTAAGGCGATACTCTGAAGAATTCCAACTCAAATATACTCGCAATTCGTCTCTAGGGTAAGATGGAGTATTATTGACGTCCTTGATCATGTCAATAATTCCCTGGACTAAGGCTTTGTTGGCAGAGTTATATTTAGTGGAACGTGGTGGACGCGGAGGATAGGTTTCAAGGGCATAAGCAAAGATGGTTTGAAAGGCCTGAAATGATCCATTATAGCTAAAAGGCAAGACCAGATAGGGAATGCCTTTATCCCTAGTGTGGGGTATCAAGCCACACACCCAGCAGTCTGTAGTGTTAACTACTAGTTGGTGTTGGTGCAAGAGTTGTACAAAAGTGTTATTAATGAATTCTGAGCGTCGAGCTTGCTCATGTTCAGGAAACGAGTGAAAAGAGTGTATGGAAGAAACAGTAGAAGTAGCAGGATCAAGGGGAGGTACTGTAGTTACTGGCACAAAGATTAAATTTATACCAAAAACGATTCCACCCACCAACGTTATTAAAACAATTAAAAATGTAATAGCACATTGCATCAATAAACATTTACTATGAAGGATTCTGCAAAGTCTGTTTCTGCGAACATAAATCACATTTTCTCGTTGCAGCGCAGGAAGCTCCATCTTCTACAATCCGCTCGCGACCACTGATGATGTGTACGTAGATGAAAATGCCTCTATCAGCCCTGGGAGTTCCCAGAACCAACAGAAAGATCGACCTTGTGTCTGACCCCCGCAGATTCAACTAGGCACACAGCCACGACCCTACGGCTACCCAGACGGCAAGGCAATTTTTAAAAACAATAAAACAATAGCAAACTTCCTGGCTGAAGGCAAAAGTTCAAAATTTCAAATATCACAATAGGCATTTTCCTGCTTTATTTGTCCTTATTACGAGATCGTAAGTTGTATCTTAGTTTTGCAGGAATCGTTTGATCAGGAAACAGTGTGTTGTCAATAGAGTTTGCAATGGCAAGTTCGCAGATGGCAAAGTTTCTTCTGATGCAGAGGGCAAGTGTTCAGGAGTCAAAGAAGTAGTTTCAGGAGGAGAGTCAGAGTTTGGAGTGTCAGTTATCAATTCGGCATCGCTGAAAGGGATAAACTTGGGTGTTTGCTCGAATTCAGAGGCACCAATTCCCTTCTTCACCCAGTTGTCGTAAGGAAGTGGTAGGGGCACACGTTTGACATGAGTTGCATGTATCCAGTGCTTGCGACCAGCCACACGAACAGCAGTTCTCGTCGCTAACAACACCTGGAAGGGGCCAACAAATTTGGGCTGAAGGTTCTTCGTCCTCGTAAAATTTCGTACCACAACGTGGTCACCTGGTTTCAGCTGATGACCTGGACTCTCCGGAGGCTTTGGCAATGCATCGAAAACCTGTTGGTGAATAAGACTCAATTTAGCAGTCAAGTCGTAAAGGTAATCGATCAACATAGGATATTCCAGAGAACAAAATTCCTTTGGCCTTGGCACTCCCCAAACATTAGCAGGACGGCCGAAGACAATTTCGTATGGACTAAGCCCTACTCTAGAATGCACAGTCGCTCTCGTCGATAACAAAGCCAAGGGTAGTGCTTCTGGCCATGATAAACCCGTGGATGCCTATATTTTAGCAAGTTTTAGTTTGAGGGTGCCATTGTAACCCTCAACTAAACCAGAAGACTGGGGATGGTTTGCACTGTGAAATTTTTGCTTAATACCTAAACCAGCACACACACTCTGCATAACTTTCCCTATAAACTCACTTCCGTTATCTGACCATACAATCCGTGGCATTCCAAACCTAGGGAAATATTCTTTGAGAAGAATTTTGGCAGTTGATAGGGCAGTATTGTCCTTTAGTGGATATGCTTCGATCCATCTGGAGAAAGCACAAACTACCACCAGGACGTATTTTAAGTTATTGCACCGATCCATGTGAATGAAGTCTAACTGAATCACTTCAAAGGGGCAAGAAGGTGGAGCGAAGTGACCAGCAGGAGTAGGAGTTCCCTTGCCAGGATTATGCATCAGGCATACCATACAATTTTTCACCACTCTCTCTGCACATTTACTAATCCCATCATTCTTCCAAACTGGGGCCAACATTTTACAGATTCCTTTAGAACTTATGTGCGCTACTCCATGTGCCATTGTCACCACTGCAAGCACATACACATCAGGCAACATCCAACGCTGTTGTTCCGACAAGTCAATCCAACACCCACTCGAATCCAACTTGCCCGTACTTTCTTTCCATGCACGTTTTTCCTCTTCGGTTGCCTCTTTCTGAATCTCTTTCACACTTTCCACTGTATCCTCACACATTCCAGACTCGGAAATCCATCTTGCAGATGTTGCAACATACATTCTACTCATCATATTTCTAGCTGTCTGTTTAGCAGTCTCATCAGCAAAAGCATTCCCACGACCAACATCATCCATGATTGCTTTATGCGCACTGCATTTCACAATCGCAACTTCAGTCGGCAAGGTTAGAGATTCCAACAAGTCGTTAACTAGCTGACCATGTTGAATCTTAGTCCCATGGGACGTAATGAAACCTCTTTCTTTCCACAAACGGCCAAAACTATGGGCCACGCCAAACGCGTACTGACTATCTGTGAACACATTCACTCTCTTTCCCTTAGCTAAAACACACGCTCTTGTTAGGGCGATTAATTCTGCAGCTTGGGCAGAATTCTGACTCACTCTTGCAGTCTTCACAATCGTCCTCAAAGTCGTTACTGCATAAGCAGCAGTCACATCACCATTCTCCAATTTAAAACATGACCCATCAACATACAACGTGCCATCCGGATCTGACAATGGGGTGTCTTTTAAATCAATTCGTCCTTTTGTCTCCTCCTCGGTTCTGAAACAACAATCATGGGGTTCGGAATCACTCGACTCTTGATTAGCCGGCAACAGTGTTGCTGGATTCAATACATTGCATCTTTTGATCTGAATATGACTCGCTAGCAATGTCAGCTCGTAGCCAGATAATCTAGCACTGGTAAGGTGTTGTGTCTTGGTTCTGTTCATGAGTGTATCCACAGCATGAGGAACCATGACCACTAGCATGTTATTCATCACCAAACCAGCAGATTGTCGAATGGAAGCCGCAGCTGCCGCTGTAGCTCTCAAACAACTAGGTAACGCTCTAGCTACCGGATCTAATGTTGATGAAAAATACGCACAAGGGCGTTGTTTATCACCAAATTTCTGTGTCAGAACACTCAACGCGCAACCTTCTCTCTCATGGACATAGAGCGTGAATGGCTTGCTGTAATCGGGTGTACCCAATACAGGAGCTGAACAAAGTGCATTTCGTAACTCAGAAAAACTCTCCTGACATTCAGCAGACCATGGCACCGGACTCGGAACATTCTTCCCAGTCAAAGCTACCAATGGTTTTGCTAAAAGAGAAAAATTTGGGATCCACTGCCTACAGTAAGAGGTAATACCTAAAAAGGCACGCACTTCTCTCTGTGTGCGAGGAACACTCATCTGCGTAATTGCTTCTATTCTTTCTGGGGTCAGCTTCCTTCCCTCCTTTGACAAGAGATGACCTAGGTAGGTCACTTCTTGGCAGCAATATTGCATTTTCGAAGGTGACACCTTGTGATTTAATTTAGACAAATGATGCAATAATGAAATTGTAGCTGCTTTGCAAGTTTCCTTGTCATCGGCAGCCACTAGAAGGTCATCTACATACTGTACTAGAGCAGAACCTGGAGGAAGTACAAAGGAATCTAACTGACTTTTTATTGCCTGACTGTAAATTGATGGGCTCTCACAATAGCCTTGTGGAGCGCGTTTAAATCTGAAGCTTCGACCTCCTAGACAGAAGCCGAAAATATCTCTGCTTTCCTCGGCTATCGGAATGCTGAAAAAGGCATTTTTCAAGTCAATGACTGAAAACCATGTGGCTGTAGCAGGAATCAATGTTAACAAGGCAGTAATATCTGGAACCACAGGAAACTGCGGAACCACAATCTTATTAACTTCTCTGAGGTCTATAACAAACCTATATACTGGAGGCTTTGTAGGATCAGTACGTTTCAAAATTGGTAATACAGGACTGTTACAGACATTTCCTCTAGTTTCTTCAACCACACCTTTCTTAATCAAATCTTGCACAATCAGTAAAAGTGCACGTTCACCTTCATTAGAGATCTTGTATTGAGGAATTCGTGGAAATTTTACATTTGCTTTCAAAGTGACTACATATGGTGGTATTTCTAAAAGGCCTACATCATTAGGACCAGTCGCCCAAAGAGTATCAGGGAGTGAACGCAGCTCTGGCGGGAGTGAATCCATTGACAAGTACATCGGAGAGGTGATTCTTTTACCCAACGTAAGCTGTACTCCTTCCGGAGAACAGTACAATGTCGCATATAGGCGTTTTAACAAGTCTAAACCAAGCAGATTTTCATTACAACCTGTCGCCAAAATCAGGGGTGCTTTCAATTGGCACGGTCCAACAGAAATAGCCAAAGGACCAGATACGGGGTTGTAAACAGGGGCGCCTGAAAAACCTACAGAAACATTTGTTGAGCCGGACAAAGGTGCGCCAGGGAGTTTCGCATGCATGATCGAACTTTTTGCGGCACCAGTATCCAACAGAAACGGTTCGACTACACCTGATGTTGCTACTGCGACATAAGGCCCACTCTGATCCACTGGAACTGATACTACTCCCTCTCTCTGTCCATGGCTGTCCTAGTACTCATTTTGTTGAAATCCCTCATCATTTTCACAATAGTCTTCAACATGGTACTGTTGAGATCAATTTTGTTGGGCAGACTGTCCATTTCGTTGATCAAAGTGATTGGAAGGGCGATCATTCGTCTGTGGAGGCATAGCACCTCGTCCTCGACCTCTAGAATTCTGCACAAAACCACCACGACCTCTCTGAGCTGCTGCTGCGTTATTTTGCGCTAAGACTGGACACTCATTTTTATAATGACCTTCTTTCTTACAATACGCACACTGATTCCACTGGTATTGTGGCCTAGGTGAACTATAATCTGTCCTTTGATATGATCCTTGCTGTGTATTAGTCTGATTCATGCGAGGTGGATATGCCTGTTGCAAAAGTACTTTAGTCTTTAAGTCTTTCGTTTTCTTATCTGATTTCTCTTTCTCTTCTTTATCCCTATTTTCATAATACTGTGCAGTTGCAAGTATTTGCACAGTTGTAGAGACGGCCCACGCACTCTCGGAATCTTTTAATTTATTACAGAGCTCTGGTAGCAAATTGTGTACAAATTTATCGACAAACAGTCTCTGACCTCCTTCTGTGCTCATATCCTGACCACTATGATCTACAAAAGTGTCTTTGAACCTCGTGAAAAAGTCGGAGACACTTTCGTCTTTCTTTTGCCTGCATGCGGACAACTTGTCCCAATTAACACGCAATGCGGGCATCAGAGTCTTCATTAAGTCGATTATCCTACCTGGAAGATTAGCAATTAGAGGTTCGGGCTTGGAACCACTTATTTGCTGACCATCCGCTGCAATGATAGCTGCCCAATCACCACCTAGGGCAACTGGATGATTCTCTTTACGAATTTTAGCCCAAATTGGTTGTGGAACTACATTCCCAAATAACATGTCAATGTCCGCCAGATTCATCACACAGGCCTCAACTGTTTGCACTAATTCCTTATAGTATCCAGCAGGATTCTTACGCGGGTCTGGCAAGGCCTGCTTCACTGCTAACACTTTGGCTCGCTTCCACGGAATGTGTATCCACACTCTTTGGAATTGCGCCGGAGCGGCTGCAATACCACGGACTGCATCAGCTTGCACAGCATCGCGCCAAATCGGAGGAACCTCCCTCATTGGATATTGCCGATTCTGCTTCGTACTACCTTTCTCTAAGTCTCTCGGTGAACGAAGTGATGGATCATTCCTATAACTTAAAATCAGTTCCATCGCTTCTTTTATATTTTGACCTACTATCATTCCTGCAGCAAACTCTTTCTGAACCTTAATTAAGTCTTCTAAATTCAATTCAGAGTCATCTTCTTCTAGTTCCTCACGTAAAAGAGAGCACATCTCGTCAAAGACATATCTTTGCGTTGGTTCATTCCACTGCATAAATGTATCTAGTACATCTCTCGTGCTATATCTCCTACTTTTCGAAATCCATCTGAGAGCCGTGGAATCTAATATTCCCCATTCCTCAGTACTTGGGAGCTGACTACGTCTTTGTACAGAGTCAGAAGTAGGAGTCTTAATTAAAGATTTATAGAAAGGAGATAGAATGTTAGAGACAGAATCAGTGATTCTTCGACGAACAGAAAGCGGAGTCAACATACTGGCAGATGCAGAGAACACAGTAGCGTTGGAACAGATAGCGGGACAGTAGGAGTATCGTGGAAGACCGCTTGTGAAACAGTAGGTGTAAGCGATACAGGTATAGGTAGAGAAGTCGGCAACCCAGGAAGAGGAGGTGCCGTAGGAACATTTACATTAACCATAGGAGGTACAGGAACTTGATTCTGAGGGGCAGGAGCAGGAATACCAGGTTGTCCAGCAACCGGCAATTGAACATTTGGTACAGGTGGAACCGTAATACCCTGTGCATACGGTGGTGGTGACCGTAACAAGTAAGACAACAGAGGATCGTTTTCGGGATCCTCTACTATCTTAGTCGTACTCGATGGCAAGGCTGGATAGCACTTATCTATCGCTAAGTTACGCTCTCTAGTGGCTATCTCCATTCCCTTCTCAGACTCTTTATCTTGCAGCTGCTTAGCCGCTTGTTCTAAAGTTAACTCTTGCTCTTTCTGTTCTTTTTTCAACCTTTTAATCTCTCTCTGTTTAGATTCTTTTCGCCAATAACGGAAAGAATCAAACATTGCCGGCCGGGCTTTCTTCTTAAACAATTTCACTTCTAAATTGTCAAGGATTTCGGGTTCAAAACTACCATGCAGTGGCCAACTAAGGACACCGTCCTTCTCAGTGTATCGGACCCATACCTCATTATATGATATAGGACCCACACCATGCTTACAGTAAAGATCATATAGAGGAGTCCCAATCGGAGGAACCAGACATGAGTCCTCCAATCGTGAATCACTGTTGCAACCAAAACACGACAACATACAATTTTTCCGACTTACCATTTTGTAATCCGGAACACAGAACAGACAACACAAACAGGGATGTGCACTCGAACCAAGAACTTAGGCCTACCAAAAGCGAACAAATGTATCGATACCCAAACCAAACCAAATAGATTATCGTAACCAGAACAACCAGTGATAATCTTACGAAACCAAACTAAACTAAGAACCAAAGATGGATTTTAACAACCCTCACGAAATAACCAGCTAGCAACCACTAAATACTTAACTGAGGCACTGAAGACGTCACCAAGGAGAAACCCGTCACGTTTCGCCGTACTAAGGACTGCACCTCGGGTCCAAGATAGGGCGACGGTCAAGTCAACGGACCACTGCAGCCGTCCTGAACGGGAACCCTCGTGGAAGAGAACGTCGGGCCACTTTTGCGATATGCCGGGATCGATGAAGTGGGGCGCCTCCCTCAGGAATCTTCACACGAAGCTTCTCGAACTCTTCAGGCTTTTGGACCGGTACCGAATGACGTCGCCCCACGTGGGCGCCAATTGGAGTTCTGGACTTTTTGGTTCCGTCCAGAGGTGTCAGGGAGCAACACCCGAAGACCCCGGAGTTCCACCTGTCTTGGTGCACAAATAAACAGAAACACGGGCTTCTCGATGGTGGCGTCAAAGACCAAAGGTTTATTACTGCAGGGACACAGAAGTCACAGAAACTACGCATGGGCAGTGTCTAGGAGCCTGTTCGATTTGTACAAAGAGGGTTGCTCCTTATATACTAAAAATTGGGCTTCAGGCAAATTCTTCACATGTTAGTACATTCCCAAACCTTTGTGTCCTAAACAATAAATATTTGGCGTTGCACAGGAATCGTCGACAATATCTGATGTCAAAACATTACGAACGAGGGGTTCCCACTTTTCCATCATAATCTCATGTCAACTTTTCATTCAAGACCCGGACCGCCTCATCGTAAATTTCGTTACCTCCCCCTAATAAAGGCCCAGAAGGAAAGGAGCAGAGCCAGGTGCAGAAGATAGAAAAGCAGGATAAGGGATGTTTGTGGGTTGTAAATGGGCAAGGCTACCGGCTTCGGCCGCCTAATCGTGATCAGGCCAACGACCACAAGAACCAGTATAGCAGGACTGGCCTCGGGCAGAGGAGGCAGCCTTTGTTGAGTCATGCAGCTACAGCGTGTTCTGTTCCAAGGTGCACGTGTCACTAAAGAGGTGAATCACCGGCTAAGGCTACGTGTCCTTAATCAAAATGAAGTGATCAGAGGTTATTGCGTATGTGAGGGCAAGAAACACAAAATGGCTGCCATGATCTAAGATGGATGCCATGGGTAGATCGGAAATGTGTTTGTTACAGGAGTACTCTTGCTCGTAGCGTGGCGAAAACACCAGGATATGCTAAATGGATCATTTGCGGTTCACTGATACCAATATTATGTATTTCCGACAATATTGAAAACACGGGTTCAAATCGTCACGGAACCTCACTCTACTCTCATGATGCAATCAGAATCCCATGTCCCTGAGACAGGCCATCTATATTTCTCCTCCAGATCCTACGTGTAATCTACCCATAAGTCTAAGAACAGTATGGCATCTAGGCCATGTTTTTGGTACATAAAATGTCCAGGAGTGTCCCTAGGTAGGACGGGAACTGCCTCTTCGAGTATCCCTTTCCTGGTCCCTATCTGACGTAATTTCGAAAACAACAGCATGTTTGAACTAGCTTGAATGAAAAACACAATAAGCACAATAATAGACTGGAAACAATCATTCATACCACGATATTAAAACATTAGAAACAGATACTAACTAGTACATAGAAAAACACAATCCTAAATAATCCTAAAATAAACCTCGTTTACTGGATGCACTGCTAGAACAGTACAGACATACCGGTCTCATAAAGAGACACGTCTTTACCGTGTCCACCTACATGGACACGTCCTTACCGGATCTGTGTACCCAGACCCGTCTTGACCGGGCTCAGATGAATGAACCCGTCTATATGCGTTCCCAACAACGGTACTCACCGGGAAGCAAAACTGAAGGCCTCGGAAACTCGATACTGGACTAGACTGCTACGGCTTCTTACTGCTACTGCTGCTGCTACTTGCTGCGCATGCGCCTCGGAACAGGTGGGCCTCGGGATACCTCGGACCTTGCACTCTCGGCTTGGGCTCTGGTCGGGATGGTCCGCAATCCTCACCGCCTCGTGTGGATGCCTGGTCGCAGTCTCCGTCTCCTCCGTGGGCCTGAGGGAGTTGGCAGGAAATCCCGCGGATGTGTACACTATAAGTCCGTCACGGCTATAGAAGGGGTCAGGGGGCTGCACCTACATCGCCGGCGCATGGGGAAGGGGACAAGTCCCTGTTCGGGTGCCAGATTTATGTGGTAAATTAAATATTACCCGGACATAATTTCTATACATTAATAATGAATAAGGATAGCTCATAAAATGAGAGGCAGAGTCCGTGGTGTCCGAGTCAAAAAGGGCTTTATTTCAATGACTCGAGTCAGGGGAGAATCGGGTTCCATCACCACTAAGGTTCAGGAAGGGATATCTAACATTTTATTCACATAACACATTATATATAGTAAAACCATACAATTGCAATGAATAGAGAGGGCGGAACATTCAAGGCGGAGCAAGTGAAAGAGAGAGATAAGAACACAAGGGCGTGAAAGAAGGCGTGTAGGTAGGCGTACACGTGGGTGTTCACTTGATGAGTCATAGGTGTGTCATAGGTGGGTGGATGCATAGAGGAAGTCTGCAGGGTCAGCAGGAACCTTTACCCTACTTGTGCGCGCAAAACTGGTCATAACGTGTAACTGACGTGTAACTGGGGAGAGCTCGGGGGGAGCTGACTTTAGCACTAGAAGAGGAGTCTGGGGTGTCAGAACGACCTGCACCTTTGGCATATCTGATATCTTGTGTTTGGAGGATGTATTGTCTGAAGTAAAGGTCTCTCGAGCAAAAGTTGTTCATCACTAAATGCTAGTGTGTGCATATATTTCTTCGTGCACTGCGTGGGGGTCATGGGCCTTCTATGGCAACGGGTTCAGTAAATCACTTGAATGGAGACAGGAAGGCTAGGCCCTATGCTCTGCAGGCAGAATATGTTTACCTCTTTCACTAGACTGGAATGTGTTTTCGCAGAGCTGAGCAGATAACTGTAGGCAAAATACCGTCTTGGCAGGCAGGCCAGGCCGGGCACCTCTCGGCTGAGCAGGGAGTAAGGGAGAGGTCAGGGATGCATACCTAAACTGCAGCTTTCAGAGTCAGAAGAGGCTCGGAGCCTGAATTCAGGGCCTGGCTCGGCTGGGCCACAAAAACGTGTACATCTCGACTTAAACGTGTACCATGTAAATACATTGGCAACGTAGGCCTCAGTGCAGAATTAACGTTTCATTCATGGAGGGCCTAATGACTGTCATGCTACCATTAGACGGAAATGCAGAGGCATTATTAATAAAGGCATGAGAAGGAAACTACATGATAATATGGACATACATGGGGCATAAGGTACATACATAGGGTGCATGTAGGGGACACACTGGCCACGTAAATTTTTATTTCCTCACACTGCCCAATATCATCATTCTTAAAAAACTTCTTTACCACATTTTTGGGGATGTACACTCTACCTTCCCCAGGTGCTGAGAGCGTGCTGCTTCCAGAGGGAGAAATCTCTAGGCTCCTGGCTTTCAGTTCCAACTCCCTCAAAACTTTGTCATGCTCCAATTGCAATCTTTTTTCCTCTAGAGCCATCGTTGTGCTTTCTAGCTCCGGTGACCCATTCAATTTGAGCTTGGCCATCTCCATTTCATGCATCCTGTTTGCCAACTCTTCTGGGGACAGACCTTGGGCAGAAACACTGCTACCCACTGGTGAGGGCGCACCCCCCCTCTCAGGACGCAGAGGCCCACCAAGCTGCTCCTCTGTATCCTCCTATTAAATCACCAGGGGCATTCCTTGCTTCCACCCAGGCCCTCAGCGCCTTGTGGTATTGCTCCTTTTTGGTGATTGCGGCCACGGAAATTCTAAACTTTTTGCAGAAGCTTTTGAGCTGGTTGTTTTCGTAGCTTTCTAGCTTCTCTTCCTCCCAATCGCAGTCAGCAGATGCAATGGATGCTGCCTTTTCCATCCTAACTGAACCAGGCATGATTAAAAAATGGAGATTTCTGGCAAAAACAAGTATCAGAAGTACGTGGCTGTGTTATGGTCCGCACTCACTAAGTAGTGTTTGCCAATCACTGTACATGAGTCACAAATGCAAATTCGAAATCCTTTCCTCTTTACTTCCAATGTTAAAATTGGGGGTCTCTAGTTGCCACAGATAGGTACTTGGGACAAATAGGGACCCTCTCCTTTAGTCAGAGTAAGGGGGATTACACTCTAGGCGGCGTGGTGCCTGCAGTCAAGACTTATTTCAGAGGCGTTGTAAGTTAAGCATTTGTGACCACACACAGTAACCCAGTGACAACACTACAAATGGACACCACACAAGGTTTTATATCAAAAATAAGTTATACTTTATATAGAGTTACCACAAGATCAATAGATGACAAAAAAATCCACTGTACTTTTAGATTTCAAGAGTTCAATTTAAAAGGCCTAAATTAAAGTTTTGTGTGAGTCGGAAGCCCGGACCGGCTACAGCGTTGTTAAAAATAACAGAGACTAGCAAATCCAGCAGACCGTGTCGGTACGGGCCTACTCAAATGGTCGACAGACTCAGTCACAGTACATTTTACTTGGGGCGGCCGGCCCGGATGTGCGAGCCGGTTCCGGTGATCGTCGTGGTGCAGAAAGGAAGCATTGCAGGATGCGGTGTCCCTCGATGCGGTGCAGGCAGCGGCCCGTTGATAGAGTTGGTGGATCCAAGGCTTGCATTGCAGGGCAAGACGGTGCTTCGATGCGGTGCTTGCAGCTTGCTGTGCGGCGAACGAGTCAGAGTTCGGGAGCTGGCGTCGGTCCGTCCGGACAGCGGTGCGAGTCGGGCAGTGCGTTGCAAAGCGTGCGAGGCGGTCAAAAGACTCGAAGTCAGCAGCAGTGACCGCGTCGGTCAGACCAGTTCCATCCGGTGTAGCGAGGCGTTGCACGTTACGGTGTCCTTCCAGTCATGGTGCAGTCTACGGCTCCTTTATGGAGTAGTTGAGCGCAGAGCTTGCGTTGTTTGAGGCGAACGTTGCTTGGTGTGGTGCCTACAGGACACCTGACTGGTCGTGAGAGTTTGTCACAGCTCCCTTCCTCTGTAGCCACGTGTTTCCAGCAGAAATTCACAAAGGCTGGTGAAGTCCACTGGTGCTGGGACTACGGTCAGGGGGCAAGCTCTCTTCCAAGCCCTTGGAGATTTTTTGCACAAGTTGAAAGAAAAGTACACAAAGTTCTTTCTCCTCTCTTTGGCAGTCAGGCAACCACTGCAGGCCAATCCCCCAAACAGCACTTCAGCTTGGGAATAGTCTCTCCTCAGTTTCTTCAGGTTCCTTCTCCTGTGCAGAGGTTTTGTCTTGGAAGTCCAGAAGTGATCTAATCTCAAGGGATCAGGGTCCCTATACTTATACCCCAACATCCTTTGTTCCCTGAGGGGAGAGGGGCCTGTGCCCAGTTCTAGCCAGTTCTGAAGTATCCTGTTTACCAGATTTCTCCTTTCCTTTCACCACACAGGGCAGGCACACCAGACACCCCACGTGAGGTGGAGCCAGCATTGTGGAAGGCAAGTACAGTCCAGGAGCACTTTGTTGACAGTCTTCTTTCTCTTCTTTCAGTGTGCAGGGAAGAGACATCAGACACACCACAGGGGGTAGAGCCAGCATTGTAGAGGAAAGGCCAAGCCCTATTCAGGTCCCAGGTGCAACTCCTCCCTCCCATCTAGATGCAGATCCCCCTATTCACCACAGGGCAGTCCCAGCCTGTCTCCTGGAATTCCCCAGCCCTGTCACACACAAACCCAGACAAGGAATGCACAACTTTGCAGAGGCAGGCTCAAATGGTTAGGCAAGCAAATACCTACTTTCCAAAAGTGATATTTGCAAACACAGAAGAATTTTATTATTCTGAGTCTAGGCATACTAAACTCGAATTTCCACCATGTTCTCTGAGTCTGCTAGGATTATAAAGTATAATATTTCTAACAGCTCATTATGGCCTATGGAGAACAGGTAGCCTTGCAATATTGAAAAACGAAAATAGCTGTAATTCACTATAAGGACATGCCACACAGATCAGGGCTTGTCCTACCTTATACTTACAATGCCCCCTGCCCTTGGGCCTACCATAGGGGTGACAAATATGAAGAAAAGGGAAGGTTTAGGGACTGGCAAGAGGTTGCACTTGCCCAGTCAGCATGACAGTACCAGACTGCACGCAGGATCTGCAATGACAAACCTCAGACACACTTTACAAGGCTGCTTCTGCGGGTGGCACAACCAGCGCTGCAAGCCCACTAGCAGCATTTGGATTTACACGCCCAGGGCACACTAAGTGCACTGTACTTGGGTCTGACAAGTAAACCAAATATCCAATCGTGGAACCATTAATCAATACATCACTTTACAGTAGTTAGCACTCTCACTGTGGCACTGGACAGCAGTGGCACAGTGCCCTAAGCATCTAACACCAACAAAAACACATGAGGCAACAGAAAAATGGAAGGGAGACCCACGCCAATGATGCCAGGTCTAAAAGTAAGTAATTAATCACATGATTTTTTGACACCCAATGGCTTACCAGAGGGGTGTTAGTAACTGTTTTTCGGATTCTGGACATATATTGTGTAAACCAGGCAAGTTTAAGAGCTTGTTTTAAGAGTTTTTTTGGGGAACCTCTTGACTTACGTTTTTCCAAGAGGTTTTCAGCATGAAACATATATTCCTCCTTAGTTGAACAGTTACGTTTGACCCTTGTAAATTGGCCAACCGGAAGGTTATCACGCAAGCAGCGGGGATGATGACTTCTATAATGGCGTGCTTTCTTCCTGTCAGTTGATTTTGGTATACAACAATGTTAATAGCCTAACTTTGAAGCTGTAGACCTGCACGTCTAAGAATGTTATCATGTTGGTGCGGTGGACCTTTCTACCATCCTCCAGGCTATCCACGCATCGTAAACTTCAGTTGAAAATAAGATTGCGGAAGTCCTGATTGATATGTCTCTGATTCAGCAGGATGTTCACAATGCTACAGCCTGGATTATAGAAACTGAGTCCCGCATACCCACTGTGGAAGAGGATGTCCACCAACTCAAGATCCAGGTTACTCAACTCCAGTCACGCACTCAGGAACTGCCTCGGCGGTCCAAGGATGCCGAAAGCAGGTCCTGTCGTAACAACCTCTGCCTGGTTGGGTTTTCACAGGGCATGGAAAAGGGTCGGACGGGGGACTTTTTCAAACCCTGGGTGCGCTCGTGGATGCCAGAAGGCTCCCTCTCCACCAGGTTAACGATCGAGCCGGCGCACTGCTCACTTGCTTCCCACCCACAGCTGGGATCCCCTAGACCGATCATTCTGCGGATCCTCAACTTCAAAAATTATGACGCTATCCTGGCTGAGTCCTGCAAAATGCAACCTCTTAAATAAAAGAATCAGGCGATCATGTTCTTTCCTGACTACATCCAGATGGTCCAGAACCAGCACTGTTCCTTTGGAGAAGTTAAACAGAAACTTCGCTATCTTAACATACAGTATAGACTGCTCTTCATGACCCGTCTGCAAGTGGTGTTTCAAGACAGAACCATTTTCTTTGATACCCCTGATGAAGCATGGACATGGGCGACAAAGGACCGCCCGCTGCGGCTTGAAGCCCCGAAACCATCCCCATCCAGCCGCACTGGGGTTACCAGATGGGACATGCCGGTTCGCAGACTGAGGTTTTGGCGCTCTGGTAGGCGCAGAGGCGTACATGCTCATATTCTCTGCTGGGCCCTTCTCGGCGGCTTCCACCCATGCTGCCCAGTGAGGCTCTCCCTGCCGGGCGTCGCTCCAGCTCCTCGGGGCGCTCCGATCCAAGGACTGCATCACCACTACCATCCTTGCCGGTTTTGCCACATACTGACCTTTCCCACAGCCCGACGCTTCTTCCAGGGCCTGCTTGAATTTACTTGTCTCCTCAGATGATGGCTGGTTTTCCCCAGTGCTTGCAATCTGACTAGTCACTTACTTTGTTCCCCGATGGCTGCCGGTATGAACATCCTAATGCGAGGAGGGGTCCTCCACTATTCCCTGTTCTCAAGCATTTTAGCATGGCTTTTTCTCTTCATTGTTTACTCTTCAGGTGACAGATGCTTCTGCTCCTGAAGTATAGGGTGGGGGAATAGGGCTGAGGCCCCGGTTTGTTTTGTCTTTTGTTTTTATTGTTTTTTGCCCCAACATCCCTTTTCTGAATAACCCAGATGACATGCTACTATTTTTGGTGTACCCTGCTCAGTCGGGACCCTGATGCCTTCGAGCCTTGGACCTCTTTGAGCACACCTCAGGCCTCTGGTTAAACCCGGTCAAGTCCATTCTGGTTCCACCTCACCTTTCACGGGAGTGCTTTGATTGATCCCTCTTTGGTGGCAGTCCTTCAAGTACTTGGGGATATGGGTGGCCCTTCTACCTGACCTCACCTGGTCTCTCATCATTACCCCGCTAGTTAAGCGAGTCCACACTGACCTCCTTAAACGATGATTGCTACCATTGAACCCTCTGGGCAGAATAGCCCAATTTAAAATGATGATTCCACCCACATTTCTATACATGCTACAGAATACGCACCTCTCCTGTAGGTCTTGGTTGTGTGAGATGGAGAGTTTGGCCATCAAGTTTTTACGGGGAGGGTAGAGGCCCAGGCTGGCCTGGCGTAATGCTTGATCCCACCCTTTGACAGAGGTCTTGGGATGATGAGCCTATACCTTTGTTACTTAGCGACTCAGTTCCTTACCATGCATGAATAGTTTAATGGTGGCTGGTCCGACCCGGCGTACTTTCTGGAACTGCAGACCCTGGATCTTTCTAATATCCAGGGGATGTTGTACAGAACCGCTGTTTCCCAAGCTCTCCCTTAGGTCACACGCGGAGAATTCTTGTCCTGACGGGCCTTTTTGCGGCATATCCACTGGCTGGGCAAATTGACCAGTATACCCCCTTGTGGTGCGGCACCAGACTCCGGGAGGTCGCTGCTCTTTTGGCATTCCGACCCTGGAATCTCATTGGGATTTCCCTATTGAGTGCTGTCTAGAGTGGGACTCACACTCCTTCCACGACTCACAGGTCCTGTATTCATTCCACTCTTCCCAGTTCTTCAGATATCTACAGCTGCACCATGACATCCACTCCAATATATCGGAGGGCACATCTTTACCTGAAAATAGCCTACCTGAAGCTCAAGTCATGACTATTAACCTGGGGAAAGGTGGAATCTCCCGCATCTATCGCACCCTTACGAACAACACCCGCAACACACTATCTCGACTCGGGGACAAGTGGGAGGGTTGGCTTGGAGCCCTGGAGGACGCTAACTCAAGAGACGCCTTGATGGCTCCCAAAATAATTGCAGTCTCAGCAAGGATTAAGCTGGTCCGAAGATACTTCCTTCTCACTGCCTGTCTTACATCGCTGCGACAACACCAAGGGGGCTTTGGCCTGATGCTTCCTGTCCCCGCTGCCCTCAACCCCAAGTGGATTTTTATCACATGGTATGGCTTTGTCCAGCGGTTCAGAGGTATTGGGAATCTGTGACAGGGGAGCTCACTGAGGTTGTAGTGTAGTTCCTATTTTCCCAATAGGCCCTGCGCATTGGAATAACATTAACAGTAGTATAGACGTAGAAGTGCGGATCTTCCAGGCCTCTACTGACTATGCTAAACTTAATTGGGTTTGTTACCAACTAGCTCAGAGGTCACTGGAAACTTTCTTGACTGAATAGGAAGTGATCAGCTTCCCTGGTACAGACAAGAAGGGATTTAGTTTTCCAACAACCGTGCAACATGACAACTTTGCTCCTCAGATAAGAGTCAATCTCTAGGGTTGTGTGAAACAATAGACAGTTATTTTACTCAGTCAGTTGTTGTGCAGATTACTTTCACAATATGCAGAGAATAGAGAGACAGGCGTTTTCAATAAAAGGTAACATTTATTGAACAGTCTTTCTTCTCATACAAGAGAAATGAATTGCCACAATTGCAAGACTTGTTATTATAAAAAGTACGTACAGTAAAATGAGTATTACGAAATAATACTGTAAAAGCATTGATATGGTTTCTTAGCCATACAATGGTTTAAAATGAATAAAACATATATACATTCATATATACATTAGGCTAACGTACTCAACTGGTGCTTCTAACTACGCCTACCCCAGTCTACCTGACCTAAGCCTAATACTTGGGAGGGGAGTAAGTAAGTAGCTTTAGTTAAGTTGCTTTTGCCAAGGTTTGCTTCAAGAATTCTCTCTAAGGGTTTAGTCAACACCATACCTCTGGAATAGAATGATGGAGGTCTAGTATCTCCTTTCAGGGACTCGATATCCCAGTCACTCGCAAGAGTAGGCTGGAAACGCCGGTACTGGATTTCTCGGCAGGAGAAAAGACAGCGTCTCTCTCAGCGCGTCGAGGAAGAGGAGGGTCAGCGTCCGCGGGCAGCTTGCATCTGCTGGGCTCTTGCAGGGGGACGGCTGTTCAGCTCCTAAGTTCACCACACTATCGTTCGCTCGTTAGCAGCGATAGCAGTAGCGATAGTAGCTTCAGCAATGGTATCATCAGCAGCAACTTCAGTGTTTGCTTAAGGCAACGTTGGTAATATTTATACCTGAAAGGTGCCTTGTTTGACATAAGTTTTTGGACATAAGACGTCAATAAAGATGTCACTAGGAAGTGATCGTCTATCAGTGCTCATTAGAGTTCTATTACTAATCAAAACATAGCCAGCGGGGCTTTCCCAGGTTGCTGAGTTTTTATCTTGTTGAAGAACTCGGAGTGTTAATCTAGGAATCTTAGATAGTGGTCTCCGCTGGGTCATTTGCACTAATGAGCTGCAAAGGAAGTTGCAGAGGAAGCGATTCTGAAATGTGGCTCTGTTCGTGTGAGGCCAGAGACGAGTTTCTGAATATTGCATTTGATCGGTTATGCCAATATAGGGGTACAAAGGGATTATAGCCGTATAGGGGCATAAGGTCACAGTATCGATCAGGGTCCTAGATTAGAACGCAACAAGGTCTTAGGCTGGGAGGTCCCCATTATCCCTATGAATGTAATTTTAAGCATCACAGAGGGGCTGGTTGGCACTAGGGCTGAAAAGCTCTTTCTTAATACAGCGGTGGCCAGGAGGAACATTGCAGTTCATTGGCTGAACACTACTGCAACGTAAATTGTCGCACTGGCGCAAGGGAGTGGACTGGTGTGCCGCACAGGAACGGCCTCTATATGAGGCCGGAGGGTATCCTAGGAAGTTTTGCTGAATGTGGGGCAAGTGGGTCGGGGAAAGACTAAAAAGGATGATGTACTGTCTGGGACTGGAGTGGGTAGGCCAATATCTTCCTTATTTCTGTCTGTCTTTATATGTTACTGTGATGTGTTTTCGCCCTTACCTTGTCTCTTACAATGTTCTCCTGAATGGTGCTGTTTTTTTTTGTTGCAACCTAAATTCAATAAAAATTGGTTAGCAAAAAAAAAATAGTGTAATATGTAAGTCTTCTATTTTTTAACTTGCAGTCCAGATGAAGTCCTCACGGACGAAGTGCGTTGAATGAGCTGAATGATATTTATATATCTAATGAATACATGACTCTGTTGCTATATAACTTCTTTCATTTATTTATTTTTAGAGTATTTTATAGCGCGAACATGACCCAAAAGGGTATTGTTATGTATTATCTTAGGACTATTTTGTAAGTTTCCTGATTCATGCCCTTATATAGGTATGAATTACAATATCCTTATATAGGCATAGAAATCATAACCATATTTAGGCATAGCTCATGCAGTCCAAATACGGCAGGGCTATTTCCACTAGTTCTGAAAATCCACAACGATTTCTTGGAAAAACCCGCCTTAAGCAGTCAGGGGCTTCCTCTCGCTTGAATATTGATTCGTTCAAGAACTCATGGAGATTTCAAAGAACTGAGACTCTTTGATGAATTTATTATGTCCAACCATTTGTCAAACCCGGCACCTTCAAGGTATAAATATGCCCACAATCGCCCAAGCAAACACACAGTGGTTTGGAGCAGTTCGACTATTTACTTGCCCGACGCGCCCTGCTACAGCAAGTGCCGAAGGAAGCCGACCCTCCTGCAGATGCACTGAGAGAGACGCTGTCTTTTCTCCTGCCGAGAAATCCAGCTCCAGTGTTTCAAAGCTACCCTTGCAGGTTGTTGGGAAATAGAGTCCCGAGACTGACCTTCTTCATTCTAAAATAAGGTACAGATCTGATTAGACCCTTAAAGAACTCTTGGACAGATATTGGCAAAAGAATACCACATTTATGCTACACCTCGTGCCAAGCTTAGGTTGAGTACATTGGGGTAGGCGTATTTTAGAAGCACCAGTTGAGTACTTTTAGCCTCTGTTATTTATGTATATATTTATCTATGGTTTAGGAACCATACAATGCTCTTATAGTATTATTTTATTCTACTATTTATACTGTATGCATTATATTTTACAACCAGTATTATGATTGTAGCAGTTCATTTCTTATGCTTGAGAAAGAAGAGTGTTAAATAAATCCTTTTGTTGAAAATGCCCATCTTTCTCTGCACCTCTGGCGAAACGAAGCATGCACGATTGACTGAGTGAAATATCTATCTATTATTTCCACGACTCTGAAGATCAATTTTATCTTGGGGAAACAAAGTTGTAATGTTTATGCGGTTGTCAGAGACACAGACAATTAAGTTTAGTTTGTTCGATAGAGACCTAGTCGACCCCAGTCCTACGTCTAATCTATAGGATATACTATTCCAATGAGCAGAGCCTATAAGGAATATAGGAACTACACTACATTTCGCCCAATGTTTGGTAAGGCACTAATTTAACGCTAGATACTAGAGTAACTCAGTCGTGCTTTTCACAGATACCCCTTTTTCCCGTAAAATACTCCAATAGATGTCTGGAGTGGGTTAAAGGATAAAATATCCACCTTAAACTGAGTAGGACGAAAAATCCTATATAGTAGTTTTTGGTTTTGTTCAACGTTGAAGGATACAGTGTTCCAAAATATTGTTCACCTTATCTTTTGCTTCCTTGAGACTTGCTCTGCAAACCTTCATAAAAAATGACGGAGAGTGACGAAGAATTGGCTAGAGCTGCAGCAGCGGCACTTGCACAAAACCTAGATAATACAGGTTTTAATGAAAATGACCCGGATGTTATACACATCCCGGCAATTATAAGAAAAATTATAACTTACAACCTCAAAATAATGGAGTATCATCGAGAGGTGGTAAAGTAATATCTGTAATAGAGGCATATGAATATCGGCAGACAGAGGTATTCTATTCATGGATTGTCTTTCCACAAGCAAATCCAGTAATACATGAGTTCCACTACTGTAAAATGGAGGAACATCCAGTGGAATACGTTCCTTTTGAGGACGTTGAAAATTCCACTTACTTACAAAGAGCATCAGCTCTGGTTTAAAGGTGCCCTACAACATCAAAATCACATTACCAGGCTCGGTCCACTAGGTAGACCAGGAGCGACATGGCCGGTACTAGCCAGCTATACATCACATCCTGCCATTGAACAAATGACAGGTCCAGAACTACTAGCTGAGCTAAAACAGTTAATTAAAATCCATAGACAATTAGTACAATATGTCATGAGGACTTTAACAGTCCAACCTGCTATAAGAATTCCACAGCACGCCCCTCATCAGGGGAAGACAAGCAAAATCACACCACAGACTATACAGTCAGTAATCAGTAAGTTGCCCGCAAAAAGGAAACACATTCTATTCTGGTTAGCCCAGAAAATTACTCAAATAGAGGCAGTATTTATTGATAGTACACCTCATGAGAAACACAAGATTCTAACAATCTTTTTACCAATGGGGATTGCACCACACATAGAGGACGGGGATACTTGGGGTACAGTGTTTGCTTCAATCTACACAAAAACACATGGTATGGCGTTGATACCAAACGTCCTAAGACAGATTCAAAATTAATACGGACCAGAACCTGCTTTGACTCTGGGTATGAAATCACTGAAAGATTTCAAACAGGTCTCAGCTATACTATTAGCTAACATTAAAGGTGAAGCAGCATCAGTGGTGATCCGCCAAAAGCTAAAAGAAATAGATGTAACTGAGCAACCATATGAACTTGCAAGACTTATTGAAAAATCTTATGAAGAACTAGGAAGAGAGATAGTCTGGGAGGGAAACCTGTAAAAACCAAACTATCAGAAAATCCTGAGAAAGTTTTTAACAAAAACAATCTAACTACTACTAAAAAGAAATGGGAACATACTAGACAGTCACTTCCTAAAGAGAAGCGCTCTCATTCCAGAGGTAGATCTCCTCAAAAGGAGCACTCTGAGAAGAGATATGACCTTAGAAATTGGGATAACTTAAGAAAACCTGATAGATATCAAGATACTGATACACAATCCTCTTGTACCTTTCAGACTTCCTCGCAGAAATCCAAAAGTAGAGGACAATAAGAACAAAAAGAAGAACGCATGAAGTCCAAAGACGATCAACACATTCCAAAAAACTCAATTTTCCAAAAAGAAGGAAGCAAGTATTAAAATCAGATATGCCGAGGATCTTGAGGACACAACTCAAGAACGGGGAGTGGGCCCAGACAATGCTGGACAGTGCAGCAGAGGTCACCATAGCTCGCAGGATCCTGAAAGATCATCTGGAGACAGTGGATCTGAATGAATGCAATCAGGTTGAAACTGCCGACACCAGGGTTAGTGTACCCCATAAGTTATATGAAGTAACACTCCTGATAGAGGGGGGATATAACTAGGAAAATAAAAGAACTCTTTTGGGAAAAACTATCCAAGGGTTATGATATTCTTCTGGCTGAAAAAAACTGGCCACCTGAATTTGTCAGTGAGTACCCACATGGCGAAGAAATCATTATGCCAGCCTTCTCTAATCATATTCCTATTCATAAAACATACACCTTTGCCAGAAAATGGGCTGTGGCCCAGGCTCCAGCAATATATAAAAATCATGTGGGATGGGACGAGGATTCTCCTCACCATAAAATCCAGTTATAAAATCACCCTACTGCTCATAGGCAGTATCCAGTAAAGCAAGAAGCTAAAAGCAAGTCAGGGAGATCTTAGATCAACTTGAATACCAAGGGGTGATTGAAACATGCACCTCGTCAATGAACAATCCTTTGTTTCCTGTCTCCAAACCAGACAAATTATATTGTCTAGTTTTGGATTACAGACATTTAAACTCTTGTTGCAAAACATTTGCAGTACAAAATTCACACAGTGCAGCACTGATGAATAACATCGTTCGCAAGAAATATATAACTACATTAGATATTTTAAATTCTTTCTTCTGTCAAAACATTGCACCTGAAAGCAGGTACTTGAACGCTTTCTCAATAATGGGGTCACACCAACACTTCTGTTGTCTCCCCCAGGGATTCAAGAACAGTCCTGGATTATTTTCAGCCAGAGAAACAGAGTTACTACAAATGTATGATGATGAGGCATTATATTAGGTCGATGACATCTATCTTATAGATGATGATTTGGAAAGGCACTTGAACAGAGTGAACACCATAATACTTGGGTTCGCCTCAGTAGGGTATAAATTCAATTAAAAAAAATCAAGAATTGCCCACCTCAACGTCCTATTCTTTTGATATGAACTTTCGAGTAAGGGAAAAAGCCTGGCAGCAAGCTTTTTAGAATAATGTGCGCTGCTCCAAACCCCAAAAACGCTGAAAAACCTACAGCCTATTCTAGGATTCCTAAACTCCAGAAGAACTTTCATTCTGAATTAGGCAGGTAAACCTCTCTACGAACTAATCAAACCTGATTTCAAACCTACTAATTGGACTAAAAAACACACAGAAATTTAGCGTTTAGTACAAAGAGACATGTTGGCAACAAGACACTTACAAACTCTTGACAATGTACGCAATCTTGTAATCTGAATCATCCCAGGGAGATGCGAATTTACATACCTAACCTTTAATGAAGGTGAAAAGGTACCAATAGCTTACAAGTCACACTTGTACAAGTAAGCGGAAATGAAATTCACTTCAACAGAAAAAATTCTGACAGCGGTTCAGACTGCTGTAGCAAAGGAGAGAGCCCTAGCAGAGGGTAAACGCATTAAAATCGTTACACCTGTACCTGCCTTAGAGGCAGTGACAAAGGCTAGCATTCCAAATGCAAAAGCTCAACATCCAAGATGGATACAATGGGTTAATTATCTTGCTGCAACAGACGTTGAATACATTTTTGACCCTTACTTAAAGACACTGAAATTTTACCTCTAGAACATTACGGCTGTATAATACATACAGATGGATCAGCACAACCCACGATTGGGGGTAAACAAGCCAATAGTGCTGCGTGCGCGATTGTTAAAGGTCGCTGGCACAATGGTAAATTCAGACCTATGGTCACAAAAACTCAACCTCTCGGAGACTGTACAGCTCAGCGAGCTGAACTACAGGCTTTCAAGATGGCGCTGGAAAATACCGATCGAGAATTCCCCCCACTCAGTGTGTGATTTGTATTACTGCTTTCAGTTTTACAATGAATATCTGCAGACCTGGGTTCAAAATGGGTTTAAAGACGCAAAAGGTGGCACAAAGAAGCATAAAATGCTTTGGGAACAAGTAGTTCTTTTACAGAAGGAACTACAAAAGACTCACGTGATTCATACATTGAGTCATCCGTGTTATGGCGTTCACGTTGAAGGGAATTCATTGGCTGATGAAGTCGCAAAGGCAGCTGTGCAAACGGGTTCCGTAGCTGGTATTACTCTATTGTAAGTTTCCCGATTCATGCCCTTATATAGGTATAAATCACCATATCCTTATATAGGTATAGAAATCGTAACCATATTTAGGCATAGCTCATGCAGTCCAAATACGGCAGGGCTACTTCCACTAGTTCCGAAAATCCACAACGATTTCTTGGAAAAACCCACCTTCAGAAGTCAGGGACTTCCCCTCGCTTGAATATTGATTTGTCCAAGAACTCATGGAGTTATCAAAGAACTGAGACTCTTTGATGACGTTATTATGTGCAACCATACGTCAAACCCGGCACCTTCAAGGTATAAATATGCCCACACTCGCCCAAGCAAACACACGGTGGTTTGGAGCAGTCCGACTATCTACTTGTGCAACGCACCCTGCTACAGCAAGTGCCGAAGGAAGCCGACCCTCCAGCAGACGCACTGAGAGAGACGCTGTCTTTTCTCCTGCCGAGAAATCCAGATCCAGTGTTTCCAAGCTACCCTTGCGGGTTGCTGGGAAATCGAGTCCCGAGACTGACCTTCTTCATTCTAAAATAAGGTACAGAGCTGATTAGACCCTTAGAGAAATCTTGGACAGATTCTTGGCAAAAGAATACTACATTTATGCTACACCTCACTTACTTCTTCCCTCGTACTAAGCTTAGGTTAGGTACATTGATGAAGGCGTATTTTATAAGCACCAGTTGAGTACATTTAGCCTCTGTTATTTATATATATATTTACCTATGGTTTAGGAACCATACAATGCTCTTACAGTATTCATTTATTCTACTACTTATACTGTATGCATTATATTTTACAACCAGTGTTACGATTGTAGTAGTTCATTTTTTATGCTTGAGAATGAAGACTGTTCAATAAATCCTTTTATTGAAAACGCCTGTCTTTCTACTTTCTCTTCACCTCTGGTGAAACGAAGCATGCAGAATTGACTGAATGAAATAGCTAGCTATTGTTTCCACGACTCTGAAGATCAGTTTTATCTTGGGGAAACAAAGTTGTCATGTTTATGCGGTTGTCAGAGACGAATCCCTTCTTGTGAATTTGAGAAAGTTTCTAGTGACCTCTGAGCTAGCTGGCACACACAATTAAGTTTACTATATTCAATAGTGACCTAGTCGACCTCAGCCCTACGTCTAATCTATAGGCTATACTATTCCAATGCGCAGGGTCTATAGGAACTACACTACAGTATCAGAAGGCGTTTACATATATGCAGTTGACCAAACTGGTAAATCAGAACAATAATGAACCGTACAACAACCACATTAAAAGTACTGAAGGTTCTGGTAAGTAGATGGGAATGGAGAGCTACTGGAAACCCATCCAAACAGTATAAACTAAGAAAAAAAAGGTAAGGGAAAGAGGTAGGGAAGGCCATAATAAACAATAAATTTGATCACAACGATAGTTCCAGATGAGGTTGTACCCAAAAAGGGTGATGAACTCCTAGTTCACTAGAGATATCAACAGAATAGGCAGAGTGTCAGGAGATTACTGGTGCGTCCGGAGTGACTTACCAGTGGGGAAGAATCAAGATAATGGGAGCTAGCTCAAAAAAAAGTTTTCATCAATAGTATTTTCATGTTTTTTTTTAACAATGGAGATAAATGATTGATTCTGTTTCTCGTCGGTAGAGAATTCCAAATTCTCTGAGCAATACCAGAAAAGGCACAATTGTACTTGTTTTCTGTCTTGATTTTCTGTGGTTTCAGTAGTAACAATGACATGCTTCTAGAGGTTCTAGAGCCACCTGACAACTTTAATGTTTGTGCAATGTAATTTGGGGTGTTGAAGTGAATGGCTTTGTGTGTTAAACAGGCAGTTTTTAGATTTATTCTAGCCTCGTAGTGGAGCCAGATTAGAGATTTCAAATCCGGTGTGATGTAAGTATTATGTTTAGATCCCATAACGAGCCATGCAGTTGTGTTAAGTGATGCTCTAAAGGGGGTCTACTTAGTTTTTGGTAGGCTATACAGAGTTGCATTTCTATAGTCCAGTCTGGAAATCACTAGGGATTGGACAACTGTTTTGAAGTCTTCCACAGGGAGCAAGAGATTGATTTTCCTTAGGATGTTCAGTTGAAAATTAGCTCCTTTGGTGGCTGAGCTGATATGATCCTGCATGTTCAGGTTTTTTTTCAGGAGATTTTGCGGAATCTATGACATGAGGAATGCAATTGAGTGCAGTTAAATGTTTCAACCAGGCATCGATGGTTATAGATTGTTTGGGGAACAAATTAAAAGAAATTTGGTTTTAGAGTGTTTAGTTTGAGATGGTTGCAGGTTAGCTATTTTTGAGTTTTTTGTAGAGTTGTGCTGAGGGATCTAATATCCTCCAAGCAGGAAATTTGTGGGTAAGGTTGAGTATCGGCGGCATGCATGTGATAATTGATGCTTGTAGCTTTCAGGATTTCGGTTAATGGTTCTATGAACAGGTAAAAGAGAGTGGGTGAGAGAGGGGAGCCCTGCAGAATCCCTAATGAGACCGGTGTGGGGTTGGACAGGGATCCATTGTGGAGGAAGGTGTCAAACCAACATAGGACAGAACCAGAGAGCCCCATCCCGTTTTCAAGGAAATCTAGGAGGCTGTCATGTTTCACCGTGTCAAGGTCAAGGAAAATTAGCAGACAAAATTAATTTTGCTCAAGCATTTGTAAGGCATCAACACCTATGTGCTTTAGAGCCGATTCAGTGCTGTGCCCCTGATGTAATGCAGATTGATATTGGTCCAGGAGTTGAGATTTCTCATTGTGATTGCGTATCTGGATATGGACACATTTCTCAATGTGCTTAGAAAGAGTTGGGATGTAGGAGATAGGGTGGAAGTTATTCGAATCCCTATGGTCTGCCGTCGTTTTTTTAAGAATCAATGTAACCTGTCCTGACTTGAGGCATTATGGTATGGTGCCTTGAAGTAGCAATGCATTTGCTATTTTGCCCCAGCGTGGGAACTGTGAGGTTCTAATCTCACTGAAGAGATTTGAGGGTAGCGATCTTTGAAGTGGTTTGAGGGTTTGAGAGTAGACAGTATTTTTCATATATTAGCTTCATCATAGGTTTCGAATGAGCACCACAAGCAATTTCTTTGAGGGAGTGCGTAGGACGCTCAGGCCAAATGGATGGGTGGGGGCTGAGTGCAGGAGCTGGAAGGAGATCCAATGCCATCCGTAAGTCATTTTCAATATTTTTTATCTCACGAAGGAAGAAGGCGAAAAGTTCTTTACAGTTGGACTGCAGATTAGAACCTGGGAGAGGGGTGAGTTGCCTGTTGGACTGTGATTTGATGATTCCAAACTGTTTTTTGATCGGTTACTGCAGTCAATTAGCTGTTTGCTAAATAAGTCTACTTTGGTGCAATGTATGCATTTGTTGTAAATACTTTGTAAAGGTTTCAGGTTTTGAGGCAATCTAGAGAAGGGAAGAATCTCCATGAATGTTCACCCAATCATAGATTGCGTCTTTCAGCATTTAGGCTGCCATTGTTTCAGGGTTTGGAGTCTTTGGTGGCCATTCTTTTAAGTTGGAGGCATGCCATATCATCAAGGATGGTTGTCATTGAGATATTTTAGGACCTTGATGTGTAACATGTCCTCAGGAGGGGGAAGGATGCAACTACTCATAGATGAAGATCATTAGGGTTAATGTTACAAGTGCTCCTTATCCAATGTCTGTTTTTTTTTACACCTTTTTTGAAGGCAGCAATTCTGTGAGGAGGAAAGTTATTTGGTGGTGGTCTGTCCAGTCACATGGAGTGATAGATTCCATTTTGGTGTAGCTTGCCCTAGAAGTGACCAGATCCAAGGTTGTGGGTAGGGCTGTCACAGAGTTAGATAAGGTTGAAGTCAGCAAGGAAGGTTTTAAGTGTGCTTGGACATTTGGGTCATTCCAGTATAGGTTGAAGTCACCAAGGAAGATCAGGGTGCTGTGTAGTCAGGTGTTAGTTGTGATAAATGGGAGGTTATCTCCTGGATAGTGATATAAAGCATTGTTTGCAACTCCGTTTAACTTTAGTCCAGATTTTGATGCCTAGATATTCGCATGATGTGAAAGAGACAAATGGTGCTTGAGAGTGTTGGATTAAATTCAAGCTACACCACCACCAGGTCTAAATGGATTATTGAATCTAATGATGTCTCAGCTAGGCAGTATTAGCATGTCGAGAGTAGGGGTGGAGGAGTCATTTAACCAAGTTTCTGTCCGGACTATGAGGGCGAGATTGTTAGAAAGGATATGGTCTGCAATATCTGCTACATGTTTAGATGCCAATCTGCAGTTGTGTAGCATATATTTCAGGTGGGGTGTATGGTAAACGAAGGGAGTCTGGGTGATGGGAATGTGCTTGAATTTGGAGTTATTAAAGGATCTTGGATTGGGTATGCGTTCTCTGTGTGGATTAATCTGAATTATTTGGATTTGCCACAAGTTGTCTGAAGTAATCTGCCCTTTCCTGCAGCGTCATCTCCAGCTACTCACCGAGCACAGTGTGGTAGAGTGATGCTGAAGGGGAAACATGAGTTCTGGTATGATCGGTCACTCAGCAAGCAGAGCCTCACAGTCTCCAGCCACTCACAGAGGATGGTGTCGAAGAGCGACTCCAAAGAGGAATCACGGGTCCAGGACTGATTGGGCCGCTCTTAGATGCCAGCTACTAGTCTTTAGTCCACCCGCGCTCTGGAGAAACATCCGATCCATGCTCGGAACACAAGTTGGGAAACAGAGCCAAACAGAGAGCAGCTTCTTTTGTCGGCAAGCGAAGGAAGGAGACTGAGATCCGTAGGTCTGTCCCGGTTCTGAGGAGCAAGGTACCTTCTGCAGCCACGTCAGTCCATTCAGTTACTGTTTGGCTTTTCCAGTATGTGTGTGCTACTTATGAATATATAGATGTGGAATTGATGGCTGGATGCAGAGCTCGATTTTGGCAGAAATTTTGCCATGCTTGATTCATGTTTCATGTACTGAATTGACATTGTAGAAGATAATACTACATAAACATTGTTTTCATAAATATCCATACATTAGGATTGATATATAAGCAATAAAAGTGCTTCTGTTTCCAGTTTGTTTTTATGACTGACACTAGACCCCAGTGAAGTTGCATGCGGCAGGTCTGCTGCCCCACAAAAATGGCTGGCAGTGTCTGAATACCTGTTGCAACCACATGCATGTCATAGGCAAATACAGCCCTTCTGGGAGGTGGTGGGGTCTGTAGTGGGAGAAACTCTTCCACTCAGGACCCCTCTTCCCCCCACCTTGATTCTTTTGCTTGATGCAAAGGCATCTCGGTACCTCTACAGCACACATCACCTAATGCACACAGCCTTGGCAACGGCCACTAGATTTCCACCACACCCCAACACATGAGGAATGGATGATTGCAATGTTTCAGGCTGCAACCCACAAATACATCATATACAACCTCCAGGAAAGAGCAGATATATTTCTTCAGACATGGGCACCCAATTTCCAGGACACTACGAAATGAACCCGGGTGCAACACCCCTGTGATGTTCCCCATGGCAGCATCACAGAGAATAGTACACTGAGAAGAAAGTCACTTTCCCACTATGCAGGGCCCTCCCCCAATATTATATGTCTTCCCTCACCTTAGACACCCCCCACCATCCTAACCCTATCCTTATCCTTTTCACTCATTTTACCCACTACACTCATATTACTTATTCTACTGAGTATACTCGCCCTACTTTAACCTACTAGTTTCATTAGTCATACTGAATGCCCTACTCCTCCCCTCCTTCCCACCCCTCTATTCCAATTAGGGAATATGGGACCTAAGCTGATGGGAGTACACTATAACATTTGATACTCTCATTCCTTGGATAGTTCACAACATTGTTCATCATACAGACTTACTTCTTTCTTAGTAAACAGGATATCTTCTCGTTTTTTTATATTAGCTCTGCGAATCGCATCATCTACCCATATATTGGGATACCCTCTCTCCTTAAATCTTTATATTCACTGAAAAAAACATAGGTTTCAGCCATGGTATAGTTAGGAATTAGCATTTAAAAATCCTTAGAAATTCACTGAAAATACCATAGGTTTCACACATATCATAGTTAGCTGGACATTTCACTCATACAAAACCATTGACATGCCCCCGTTATAGTTAGTTCAGCTAACTATAACTCAGGCGCCTGCAATGCACTGCTGATGACTTCGCATATTACAACACTCATGACATGGTCAGTGACATCACTCATAACATCACTGATGACATCTTAAATGACATCACAGAGAGAGCAGGTTTCCTGTATTGTTAAAGCCCCAGGGGACGGTTCCTGGGGCTGTGGGGCCCCCCTGGGCCCCCCATTATTATAATAAAGAAGATCTGGCCATGTAGCGGTCCCCGAAGCTTTGAGGGGGGCATGAGCCCTCCGCATACGTATTGGTAAAGCACTGGGGTGGGGGTCCCCGAATATAATAATCACATTGCCCCCTGGACTTGCCCCCCCAGGGGCTAATTACCACTAATGCGGTCTTTGGGGCATTTTTTTCACAGGATATGCGTATCCCACAATTTAAAAAAAAAAACATAATTTTTTTGGGCCATGGGGGTCCTTGTGGGACCCCCTGAGCAGGCCCAGGGGGTCAGAGTGTTTCTGCCCCTTTGCATCTTTTGCACACTTGTTTTTCAGTTTTTTTGTGCCTCGCTCTACCGAGACACAAGATGGTTGCCAATACTTCCTGGTTTGCAGTATTGACAGACAGTTGACAGCCAATTAGAATGCAGCTTGTGCTCGTAAGGGTCCTCGGAGGATACGCGTACCCTACATGCCCATAGATATACCTATGATTTTACTTTTGATTTTCTCAGGAACTACTGCACGGATTTACACCATTTAACAAAAAGCGTGATCTGTGAACTAAACTCTACCTTTTTGCCAAATTTGGTGTAATTCCGTTCAAAAAATCGGGCTGTAGTCGTGCTTAGAGGTCCCTATGGAAAATTGCATGGGGAAAACACGTTTTGGGACCCTCTTTTTTCTCAACCCCTGCTTCAAAAATCACCCCGAAACTTTCAGGATAGGGGCAGAGCGGAGCGGGCCCACTCTTAGAGAATTTCGCGAAGATTCGTCAACCGGCGCCAAAGTTATTCCAAATAGAATGCTGCAGATTTCCTATGGAAACTAGGTCCTAACTATAACTACCTACTGGCGACTGCCAGTATGTAATATGTATATATATATTAATTTATATATATATAAATATATACACATAAGATAGGGATAGCGGATAAGGTGCTGTGGCCTATAGGGTTCCACTGTCTAATTTTATATTCTCTCAAGGTGGTGGATGACATATGTCCTTCAGTACATCGCACAAGGAACTGTGGGAAGGCAGGCAGCTACAACCTTTTCACAAGTAACATGCCTTGTCTGCAGGTCTTGCACCCTTCCCGAACACCTGTTGGTGTGAAGCCAGCTGCTCCACAAATAACGTATAAGAAAAACAGAGTCACTCACCTGCGTTGGGGGACTCGCCGAGCTCTAACTCTGGGTGGATTCTCCTGCAGGAGCACTTGAAAGAACTTCCGGACTTCAACTGATTCGCACACAGGCAATTAGCCGACGTGTCACCGGATAGTGATTGCATAGTCACACACTGCAGTGTGTGACTGAGAGCAGATAAAGGTGTGCATGTCTGGTGTGTGAGAGCAGAGTGTGAGAAGTTAGCCTAGCATATGTTGTCCACTATTGTAGTGGGCACTTTGCACCAGTCTAAATGACCCTCATGATGGTGGTTGTAAAGTCAACCTTATAGATCAGCTATCCTAGTGGTAGCATGGACCAGCAGTCTTAGGCTAAAACTTCAGAGAGCATGTGAAGCCAGCTGTTTTACCATATATATTCCCTTGAATACCAAATGAAAGGACACCACACAAGGTGCATATCAAATATATATGTATTTATTACTAACACAACCCCTCTGCACTCTTTATGAGGTCAGAGTTCGAGGTACGTTACAAGTTACTCATTTAGCATACTATAAGTTGCACAAATACAATTCTGCCCTAGGGGCCTCACGAACCATATACTAAGTAAGTCGTATAAGGACCACTTCAGGCATAGTGAATAGGCCTAGGGCCTAGGGAATTGCTGGGGCTACACTATAGAACCAAAGGTTAGGAAGTAGGAGGCCCACGAAAGACGCGTGCAGTGTGGGAACACAGTCGCAAGTTACTATTGAGTTATAATGGGAACATAAAAGTTACAAAGTAGCAGATTAAGGACACTTCCGGATGGACTTCGGTAAAACCCTTTTAAACTAGGACACTTCAAGAGTCTACGCCCACGGGAGCACCGGAGTACTTGAGTTACCTCACCCAGGGAAGCCGGGTACATAGGTGTCTTTTCGTGTCGGGTTTCGTCTCTTTTTCCTATGGAGAGCTGCAAAGAAGTGCTGCAGGCGACCAGGAGAAAAGTGTCCGGGTGGATCCAAGGGCGGATCGAAGATGAGAAGAACCTGACAGCAGAGGGAACAGAGTCTGGGCCACTAGCCAGTGACCAGGAAGGAACCAGGCGATGTCAAGATGTAATCAGGTGAAGAGGTGAAGCTCGTCTCTGCAGCCAAGAAGACCAGGAGGCGTCAACGACAACCAGAAGCTGGATTCGAGCTGTGCTACGAAGGATCTAGATGTCTGCGGTATCGGTATCTTAATTGGACCCAACAAGCCTTGAAAAACGCAATCCACGCAGGAAGAGAAGATTGGCTTAATGTCAGACCAGCAAGGTCTGGGGGGCTTCTCCTTCGCAGGGAAGCTGGAGCAAGCCCGGAGCAATCAGGCAAGTGGTGTAAGTTCACAAGAAAGTCTTCAGAGGGCTAACTAGGCAATGGGCTAGCAACTGGGAAGATGCATCAAGCTGAAATGCAGGAGCAGGCCCGACATGGCACTCGTGGAGTGTAGTGGGCTGAGCTTCAGTGCAAATAGGTCTCGGGTTTTGCGCTTTTCAAACCCCAATTCACAACTTCGAGGGTACCTCAGCAGATGAACAATTTAGCAAAGAGCAGGTAGTCCAGGGTGTCCGGTCCCATGTCTCTCATGTCTGCCACGGGTCTCAGCTTTGCTGTGGATGTGGATTGGAGTCGGAGAAGTCTGAAAGTCTAGTTCTTGAGTCGCTGAGTCTTCGGGTTTGGCAGGAGCATTGACAAAGCAAACCAGCAAGTTACTGGTGGTGCCTGTTTGCACAGGTTGGTCACTCCTTGACCACAAGGGAGATGTCTTCAGTCTTCTAGTCGATATAGAACATCGAAGGTCCAAGAGTTCTGTTTCAGGGTTTCAGTCCAGGATAATCTAATGTCTCTAGACACGGCTCCTATCTTGATACTAATCTAAGGTGCTGGATTACCTGCTAGGTTCCTCCTATGGGTGGACCCTGGGAAGTGGGTGGTTACACCCCTTTCTCTTTGTTCAGTTTCATGCCAGTGCTGGGGTTGGAGTGCCTCAGCAACTGGATTGAACCGGGCTATGCATGGAGCACCTTGTGTGCCCCAGGCAGTGTCTCATTTTGCAGCCCTCCCTGCCCCAATACACTAAAAGCCTGTCTGAAGAGATACTAGCACCTCCCAAGGCAGGAAACCTATTGTTGGACTTGGCCCTTCTGGCAGGTTCACCCTGAACTTTTTGCTTTTAATGGTGACCCAGTGGTAGTGATTTTTGGTTTCTGCGCACTGTCACTGTGTCCCAGTGGAAAGTGCATGCGCACTCTGAGTGCGTGGAGTGAGGTTGTCCTGCCCTCCCATAGGAATGCATGGGGAATGTCTGTGTCCCTGGTAGTTCCTGATGCGTGAGGTGTGCATGCGCGAGTTTGGTATGTGCGAACTCGTGAGAGTGAATGCTGCGCAATGGTATGTGTGGCATGTATGTTTCTAGTGGGGAAGAGCCACTTCTAGACATGGCTGTGTATGTGCTGTGAAGATGCTGGCGTGTGATTGGCTGGAGCTGGCTGGGATGCCAGGCTCCATGAGTCATGATGGGTCTGCCCGGTGGTGAGTGTGGAGATTAGCATGCTGATGGCTGGGGAGGAGTGTACCTGTGTCCTGAATGAGGCTGGGATTTTCCCCAGACAATGCTGGCTCCGGCCCCTGTGGTGCGACTGATGACCCTAGCCCTGCCAGTGAGTAGAGTGAGGTGATGAGCACATCAAGGGTGCTCCAAAACCAGCTGTGACTGGTTTCTCCCCCACCCTGCACCTACAGACAAAGGAATGTGGTGTATAAAAATGGGGCTGTGTCCCCACAGAAGTTGTTCTCTTCCAGGATCTTGCCTGAGGGGGCTGTTGCTGGGCCAGAGGACGGCCACTTGGACTGTCTCCCTGCCTGGAGACCCAGTGAGCTGGCTCTGGGCCCAGCCTTGCCCCCCTGCCCACCTGAAGGACTTTGCCTGGACTGTTTGTTCCCTTTTATAGCGCTTGGGAGCGCTGTATTCACCTGCCTAGCGCTTGGGAGTGCTCCATTTCCCTGAAGCGCCTGGGAGCGCTTTGTTGCAGGAGGCCGGTGCCCACCCGGCATTGGCCGCGGGATTTGCCTCCTTAGCGCTTGAGAGCGCTGTGTTTGCCGTTGAAGCACTTGGTGCGCCAAGCCGGTGCCTACCCGGCATTTGCCGCAAATTGCGGCGTATTTCCACTTGTAGCGAGTGTCACCTCACTTTATAATTAAATTCTGGAGGGAGCCTACCCCTTGTGTGTACCCCCGCATCACTGCCGCAGCCCGGGACAAACCGAACATCGCCGCCGGCCTGCGACCAGGAAGTCAGGCAGGCCGGGCGGGACAGTCGGAAACTGGAAGTAGGAGGGCGGGAGCCTACCCCGCCTCCCACGGAAGAGCCGCAGCTGTTTTGAGCAACGGAGCAGGCAGGAGCCTACCCTGCGCCCCGGTGCACCCGCCCTGAGAAGGAGAGAGGAAGCTGGAAGCTGCCTGCAGGGACTCCCATGTGAAGGGAGAGCCCCGGGGTAAAGTAGCAGAGGCGCGGCCGCCTGTGAGCCCCCGGAGGAGCAGAGCCCCGCCTGCGGCACCTAAGGAGCAGCCGGAGCACCAGAGGTGATCTCCAGCACCGCATAGCCGGTGAGTGAAAGCCGGCTATGCGAGGGGAGAGGTGCAAGGTCGCGCACCTTCCCCCTCCATGCCTCTACTTGAGCGGCCCCCACTTGGCAGCGGGCCACTCCACCAGGGCGCACCTTTGCCCCACGAGTCCCCCGAGCCGGGACTCCAACGGAAGGGGGCATTGTTTGTTTTGAGCCCTGAAGGCTCCACCAGTGGCCGCATGCTTACAGAGAGCCTAGCGAGGCTCGGAGGGGTATATTCTTAATTTGAGCCCGGAGAGGCTCAGCAGCGCCGCGTTTGGTTTAAGAGCCCAGAGAGGCTCTAGGTGGCAATCAGTGTTCTTGAGCCTGCGAGGCTCCATCGTGTTGGCCCTCATGATCTACACAGCTGCCCAGCACTTTGTGGGCAGCTGCAACGTTTAGGCCCTGACTGTGGGACACAGGGCGTCCTAGCCCCAACAAGGCCAGAGGGCCTAGGGACTGCCACACGTTGTGGCTCATGTGAGTTTTGCGGAATTGCTCGTGCTTGCACCTCTGAATGTGTTTTTATTTGTCATGTGCCTTCTTCTACACCGCTGAATGTTTTTATGCATCATGTGCCTTGCTCTTACACCGCTGAATGTATTTTATGCATCATGTGTTATTTGCACCTCTGAATGTGTTTAGGCGTCATGTGTTTTCTCCTATACCTCTGAATGTATGTTATGCATCATGTGTTATGTGCTTATACCCCTACAGGTATTGTGATACTTAGGTGGTTGTTCTTGCTAGTACAGGTGGTGCTAGTGAGGTCCTAGTTCCCTGTGTGACCTGTTCCTAAGGTGATTAGGATTGCGTAGGTGGTACTTAACCTTTACCAGTGATTACTGGTTGTGTGCTTTGTGTTCTATTTTGTGCTACAGTGATTTATATTCCATGTTCTAAGTGCTAATTCTACCTAGTGCTAAGTTCTAAAAGTGCTGTTTCCTGACAGTGGTCCATGAGGCCCTGTCTTGTACATATCCCCTGTAAATTCTGCCCATGCCTGTTGGCACATTGTAAAGTGTGTGTTTTATCTAATGTGTTTTGGTGTAATACAAAAGCTCGCGCCAATTTACCTAGACCTGACTTTGGCGCAAGCCCTGGCCAGTCAGGGATCCCATTTCTAACACCTATTTTCCAGGCCTCCCCTGCCGGAGTTTCGTTCAGCAGCAGGAGGTCAGACTTGTGTCTGTGGCAGCAGCATCCATGTTGTGATGCTGAGGCTCTGTATAACTTTAACCGGGTAAAGCAGTAACTACATGTCTTCTCCCTCTAGAAGGGTGGAATGCTACCTCCACCGCCTGAACTGGCGGGGCGGGGGGGTAGTATTCCAAAGTGTTTGACACCTTACACAAATTGTTTTGATAAAGCCAAACCAAAGTTAGCCTTAACCGCGGGGATTATATTGCACTTAAGAGTATATGGTATGTTTATATCACAGAACAGCTATAAGGACAAGGTTACGAAAGCTGCAGAGGGGCTCAGCTCATGCTAGAGCACCCTCTCACATAAAACCAAGCACTCTGCCTCCGGGATTGTTAAGGTCTGCCATAGGAGTGACTTATAGGTTACTATGTGTCCATATATAAGGTAGATATAGATATACTGTATCCAAGTATCTAAGTAAGGGGTAATTACACCACCTTACCCAAGCTAAGTGATCAGCCTGTGGTGTCAGTTTGGATGGCCAGCAAGGGGTGGCATAATACATGTTGCAGCCCCTGGTAGGCCTTGGATGCACCTATGCCCTGGGTACCTAAGGTACACTATACAGGGGCTCACAAAGGTGACCCAATACCCAATCAGGTATGTACCTAAAGTACATGGAGTCCATTTACAGGGACAGCAGATAGTCTGGGGCCCTGAATAGCAGGATCCCAGGCCAACTAATTCAAAAACCAGCTAAACACTAGGCAAAAAGTTGGGGTAACCATATAGTCAGATATCCGCCTTCCTACACAGAGGAGGGCTGGTAAGATTTGGCCATACTTCGCTGGAGTTCAGCGCATACTGCACCTCAGTAGCTTAAATTGGCTGACTCTAGTTGGTAAAATTAAATCCTAAATCTACTTCTGTGGAAAATGCAAGGAACTGTAGCTGATTTAAGCTCCTAAGGTGCTTGTATTTTTCTTGACTTGTGACATTTCTTACTTGTTTTCAAATCGGTCTGTCTTGAGGCAGTGGGTGGGTTTATAATCCACAGAAACACTTGTGACATACTGCTGAGTAAGGGGTACCTTCAAACTTGCTTCCTTGTTAGGACTACTTAAGTACATAGCTGTCCATTCATTGGCTACACTACCTGCCCATTATGCAGCAGCAGGCACCGGAAAGTGTTGTTCTTGCTTGACAAACTGAGCTGTGAGTTAGCTCCTCTCTGTATTTGACTCCTTGTAGACACCAAGTTCTCCCACAGAATGATGCTGAGTGATGATGTGTGCTTGTACTCATCCCCATGCCCTCTCTCTTAATGACTTACTTCACTCTTTAGAGCCTTAATGCAAAATGCACTGTTAACATGGTATGTATATGTTCATGTAAGGTTTGGGACAATGTCTCTTATGTTTCCTGCCCTTCTTTTTATGGGCCCCTGTTAGACCTGGTACCATTGGTGTGAGTCTCCCTTCCATTTGGTACTGATTGCCTCCTCTGTTTTTGATCTGTTTTGTTGGTTTAGATGCTTTGGACACTGTGCCACTGCTATTCAGTGCCACAGTGCAAGTGCTCCTTTTGTTAAATTGATGTATTCATTAGTGACTCCATGACTGGTGTATTTGATTTACTTGTCAGACCCTAGTACAGTGCACATGTGTGCCCAGGGCTTATTAATCAAATACTGCTGGTGGGCTTGCAGCACTGGTTGTGTCACCCATAGAAGCAGCTTGTAAAGTGTGTCTCAGGCCTGCCATTTCAGAGCCTGTATGCAGTCTAGTACTGCCACGTCGCTTGGTGCGTGCACCCACTAGCCGGTCCCTAAACCTTCCCTTTTCTTCATATCAGACACCCCTAAGGTAGGCCCAAGGGCGGGGTGCATTTTAAATATAAGGTAGTAAATGCCCTAGTGTGTGTGAGATATGTCCTAATAGTCAATTACAGCCATTTTTTCACTATTGCTAGGCAACCTGTTCCCCATAGGCCAGAATGGACAGTTTGATTATAACATCTTATAATCCTAACTGACCCAGGGAACATGGTGGAAATTCAAATTTAGTATGCCTGAACTAATATGTCTTTTAGTGAAGTTGGTTTTAACATTCTGTGTTTGAAAATACCACTTTTGAAAGTATGTATTTTAACCAGAAGCGTGTTGCAGTCGCAGCTTTTGCCATTTCATCGCCAGAGAAGCATGTCGCCGCCGCAGAGGTTGCCGCCCCATTCCTCGAGAAACGTGCCTATGTCAAAACTGTTACCCGACGCATCACCGGAGAAGCGTTTTGCCACCGCAGAGGTCACTGTTGCATCACCAGAGAAGCGTGTCGCAGGGCCTGTCGTGGCTCCAAAATTACAGAGTTCGGCACACAGCCGCCGGGAGTGCATGCATTGCCTTCACGTTGTCGCATCAATGGCGCCATCTTATCGCACCGGATTGTTGCATGGAGGCCCCATCTTGCCGCATCATAACCAGGCCGCAGTACGAGAATCAATGCATCACTTCCTCTCCGGGAAGGACCAAGATGCCTCCCCTACTCTACACAAGCATTAAGGCGCGAGGCATCGTTCCCCCGAAGCAAGGAATCAACGCATCTCCAACTCTGCGAACCTTTTGTTTGTTTTGTGTTACACATTCAGGTATTTTTGTGAAAACTTTGTTGCATTTTATCATCAACTGGAACTAAGTGACTTCTACCATCTTTATCTCTATTTTAAGTACACCTGTGTGGTATCAATCTGTAGTGTTTTCACTGTATTACTGTGTGTGTTCACAAATGCTTAACACTCTGCCTCTGAGATTAGTCTGTCTGCTCGTGCTAAGCTAACAAGGGGGTGAACAGGGGTTATCCAGTAGTGTAAATCCCTTTCCCTGACTTAGAAGCAAGGGTCCCTATTTGGTCAAAGGTGTATACCATTCCCAATTAGAGACCCCCAGTTCTAACACCCTCCTTTCAATCTTTGAGCCTCACTGCTAACTGGCACTGCACGGAAATGCAATGCATCATTTCCCATTCGATCAACGGCCCTCCTGCAGTGCATTTGACACCATTTTCTTACCGTCCCACCATTATTCTGTCTGCTCGCAGAATTGGGTGGAATTTTTTTGCCTCTCCACGGAATTCTATGGATTGCAACCCCACAAGCTCTGCCTAGGCCCACTCACAACATGCTGGGTCCATACAAAGTTTGTGTCATTTCTAATAAGGAAGCTTCCACAAGTTTTTCGACTGATTTCAGTTTTTTATGCATGGGCATAATAATCTCCAATCTTCTGTATGCAAATTAACTATGAATTTTGTTCCATCTTTTAATGGGCATATACTATTGATAGTTCGGTTCAGGTAAAATGCAGATGTTAAGGTTTCCGCCACTGGTGCACCCCTTATCACATGGCCTTTTCCCAGCATGGATTAATTTGCATTTTTCACGAAACGCTAGTAGTATTTGTTTTTTTTCAGCAAGCAGAGATATTGGGGTTCCACAGAATGTGTGGATTAATTTTGAGTTCTACATGGAAGGGTATTTACGCCCTCCGGCTAACATGGTATCAAGGGAGCTGTCGATTCTGTCTCTCCATATGATTTTTAGACAATTGTAGCACGCATGATTTACATGTTGTTTAGGAGATAATTAATTTTACCATTTTGTATGTAGGTGGACTGCCCTATTGAGTCGGATTCACTTTTGCATCTGGTAATGAAAAACTCATTTACTTGCCCTTTTTTATGAGGAGGGATCTCTTGAACTACTTGCACTAATTCTGTTTCCATGGCACATCCTTGCGCTCTTTGTTTGAAGAACCTAAACAGTGAAGTAGCTACTTCTCTGTGACATTCTCATAAGTAAATGCATACTTGAATGGAGAACTAGGAAGCTTGCAATGCACAAAGATGGTGCAGTTGTTAGACATAGGTATACAAGCACGTGTATCAACAAGGGTCTCTTCCACATGTGACGCCTATTCCCAGGCTTTAGAGGCTCATTTTTGTCCAGTCTGGGTACCAGTATTGGCACTCTTTGGGCCTCTGGTGAATTTGTATCAGGAAAAATCTTGGGGCATATTATCAAGGTGGGTTATCTCCGCTTTTTTGGCTTTAAAAGCCAAGAAAGCGGAGATAAAATTATCTCCGTATTACCTAGCTGTCTCTAACACCAGTTAGCGACAGCTAGTAGGAGATAGCGACCATCTTGAGCCCCACTTTGCATGTCAGTGATATTTATCACTAATGACATGCAAAGTGGGCGTGCCAAGATGTTAGCGACTGAAAACAGTCGCTAACATCGCTATCTCCTATTACCAACTTTTGGAGATTCGCGCTAAGCGCGAATATCTCCAAAAGCTAACACCTGCCCTGTGCAGTTCTTAGCCATGTTATCCAATGGGAGGTGGATAACATGGCTAAGAGCATTAGCTCGGTAATGCATGAATATCGCTGACTTTTCAGCGATATTCATGCATTGCGGCGATTTTTATCGCATTTGCGATAAACCTTGGTAATACCAAGGTTTATTTGCGGTAAAAATCGCCACAGCTCAGCGGTAAATTTTTGTTTCTAACCAAGCAATAGCGATAATTATCGCTATTGCTTGGTAATATGCCCCTGTGTGACTTTAATATTCATTAATATATTATTAATGCTTGGATTGTGCAATGATATATTTCAGGTTTAGGTTCCCTGGTTTTCCTGGCCCTGAAACGCGTCAACCTTACAATTGGATGGGCCGATAAAATCAAAGAGGCTCTGAATAGTGCGGTCATAAAGGGAATTCTAAGAAGCTGTTACACTAGGACTCATTTTATTTTGTGACTCATTCTTAGTGGAATGGAAGCTAGAATACATTATTTTTCATAACACTGAGGAAGCAAGGAGACAACTTTTTTTTGAATGTTGTAATTTGTGTTGTTGTCTTATCATTGTCCATAGATAGACCATAGAATGGCAACATATACTAGCACAGGCGCATGCACATATTTAACCAAGGAAGTTTTAGTCAAGCTATGTCCCAGTGGCAATTTATTGTTACATTGGGAATTTTCCGTGTGGTACATCACCGCCTTTTTTATATTGTGACTTTAACTGCGCAGGTGACATGAGGGGGAGTTGGTCAAACCCTTCTATGTCTCTTGAATAAAATCACTGGTTTGTCAGCACGGAAACAAGTGCACAATTATCTCTGCTAAACAAGCTGGAACACTCTGTTTTTTTTTGAATATGTTATGAACGTGTGATTTATAACTCTTAAAACCTGTGATTAGCAGAGTACACAATGTTATCTGTAGTAAGTGCATTAACTTCCTGATTTATACTGCTAATAGTGTACCCTAGGAATTTTATTTCGAGTTTTTTGAGACTTCAAAGAAATAGTGCTTAATCTTTGATAGCTACAAAAGTGATTTTGAGCTTGGATAGTGGGGCCATTATCACATCAAAGCCCAGGGAGAAGTCACTGGCTGATAAAGGACATCTCAGGTCCAAGGCGTGGTCAGTCCACCCTGCCTGCAGCCAGTTATTGAGCACTTGACACTGAGATGCCCATTAATGCAATTTCAGGTCAGCCATCGCCATGCCTTGCTTTTTTGGTGACTGGATGCATTTTTGGAAAGCGATCTTGGGAGGTTTAGTCATCCAAAGCAAAGTGCCAATGTGGGCAGTGAACTTCTTGAACCAAGTCTGCGGGAAATACAGGGGGAAGTTTAGCAAATGTTGGAAGGTGGCTTATTAGTAGGTGCAGGTAGGTACCTAAAGCTAGTAATAACACCACAATCACAAATAAGGTCCAGTCAAGTCTCAATAAATTAAGTCTTGCAAAACACTTAGTAGCTTCACTCATGAGCAGTCAGGCTTAAAGTTGGAGAAAGGTCTTTAAAGCACTTAAAATCACCAAAACAGTACATAAGTAAAAAAACAAAACCCAATAAAAATCCAACATCAATTTATAAAAAATAATGAAAAATGTTATCTTTAAAATGACACCAATCATATCAGAGCTTGACAGTGAGATGAAGCAGCATTCAGCTAACGTGGAGATTTCACCAACAAAAAGTCAGCAATTCACATTGTAACTGTAAAACTAAAATAAGAGACTAAGGGCCAGATGTAGGAAAATCTAATTTACCGACTCATAAATACCGAATTTTACCGATTCGGTATTTATGAATCAGTAAATTAGAAGGAGGGAGATGTAGGTAATTATTTTTTGGGAATTACAGAATCTGTAAGATTCTGTATTTACCGATTCGGTAAATACCGAATCGGTATTCCCCATTGATTCCTATGGGCTTTTGAGCCCATAGAAATGAATTGGAAATACTGATTCGGTATTTACCGAATCAATAAATACCGAATCCAGCAAGGACACCCTCTAGCACCCCAAGTGCAGGCTTGTGTGCCATGTGGCACACATACATGCCCTAAGGGCATGTCTGTGTGTCACACTGCACAGGTGTGCATGCACAGATGTGCATGCACACCTGAATTCGGTATTTTACCACCCAATAGGATTGGGTGGTAAAATACCGACTCTTAAGGGCCTGTGACGCTCTGTGGAGTGCCACCTACATCTTGATTTACCGAATCGGTAAAAATACCGATTCGGTATTTTACAGAATCAGTAAATTTACTGAATCGGTAAATTTACCGATTCTGTAAAATAATGGCCCCTACATGTCAAAAGCCAAATACCGAAATCGGCCGTTTCCGACCGGTATTAAGGCTCCTACATCTGGCCCTTAGAAAAGAGAATAAAATATGCAAGGAAAATATGATCCCAGACATATTGAATGGACCGTCGTCCATCCTATTTTTCAAACCTGTAGCATCAGTTCTGAACATTAAAGGATAACACACCTATCCACAACAATGATGATGATTTCCACCCATTCAACATTAAAAAGCATACAATTTCACATATCGTGAAACAATCTAAAAATCACAAAACCCACCTTCAGGAATACAGGCAATGAAGAATCAGGCAGCTCTATTGGTTTGTCAATGTTTATCTTGGATGTTCCTCAGCAGTGCAAGCTGATGTTTGGGTGTGTGAAGGGTATGTGTTTGAAAATCACAGTGGGTATGTTGTGTGTGAGAGCCTGAGTGATTATAGAGTGTGTCAGTGTGAGTCAGTGGAATCTGGTTAGGGTTGTGCATATGACTGTGTTTAAGAGAGTGAGATTGCTGGAAGTCAAGCTTCGATTATGTGTGTTTGGAAGTGTGCGGCTGTGGGTGCAAGTGTGAGACCATTTATGCCTGAGTGTGAGTGACAGTGTATAAGTCTCTTGGTGAGTGTCTGCGTGAGCCTGGGTGACAAGTGCAGACTGCATACAAATGCTTCTAAAACCCTCGAGCAGTGGGCTGAATTCACCAGTATAAAATGATTGTATACAAGTGTCATCATTTTGTTAAGCAGTCCATTACTATGGCTTTCAGTTCCACAAATACTGCTGCATTCATCAAGAAATGAAATGTAGGAGATTAGTTTCCCAGTGTGATCCATGCCCACAACAATGAAGAAACGTGTTATCAGTGACCAAGAAAAAAAGCCCCCACTGGTTGGAAGCACTTGTGGTAACTCCTCAAAGCTCGGAGGCCACACCACACAAGTATTAGAACTTTGTTTATATTGCCAATACAGGCAACCTCACCCAACATAAAGAATATAGCATGCACAACCATAAAATAAACACACAAGACATGTTTTGTGGGGATTGACCCCCTTAAATACCGTGGACCACCAGTCCATCCCTTTACTCACGCCTTTTTAGGGGAGGAGCGTGTCAACGCAAGCCCCCGGTTACTCAGGCTTACAACCGACCGAAGGACAACCCGCTGTCTCCAAGGCTTCACACAGGTCCAACAAGAACAGGTCCATGCCCACCTTTGACAGGGAAGCACCATTATCCTCCAAATACCCTGTGGCGTTGGCATGTATAACTCCAAATCTAATGATGCAAAAACCCCTCTGCTCCGTCAACTTGCGCATGGCGCAGTTTACCCTTCTACGAGAATTATCACTGGCCTCCCCTGGCCTGGCCCTGTGCCAGACCCTCTGTGGGGTGAACTCGACCACCAAAACTCACATTGCCCAATGTAGTTACTTATTTCGCCCACCGTGGCCTTCATAGCCTGTAAAAGTGCCTTTCTACTCATAAACGTCAGGTAGTTACCCCCAAGCTAAATGACCAACATGTTGGGAGGGGTCCACCCCTTGCTAGTCTGTGCAGCAGCTTATTGAGGAAGCTGTGCCATTGCATGCCCGGGAACCCTAACCAGGCTCTCTGTGTGTGGGAGAGCCTATGCCTCCAGCTCCTGCTTTCTGGCAAGTGAGCCACCCTAGCGATGCCTGAATGGCTGATCATCCACACCTTGAGTCCTGGCGAAAGAAAGAAATGCGAAGTTGCAAACAGCATTTAATTTTACATACACAATGCACTCTTGTGAATCAAGTAACACTAAATAACTGACAAACTCATGTGATAATACTAACACTGCAAGCTAAGGATACACATCTATAGCCACATTCATTTGCATTGCATATCTCTATTTCAATTTAGAACCTTTATGGGCAAATGTAGCACTTGCAGCACTGTGACTCCTACCGCCCCACTCTTTGAGGTGGCAGGCCAACCTTAAATGCTGAGGTGGCTGCTCCTGCTAGGAAGGAACGGCTGGAAAAATGTTTTTCTGGCCCAGATTTACCTGTGAACTCCAAGCAAGAATTCATAACCTGCTCAACCTGGAACTTGATGAGAGGCATGGGATCCTCATGAATTTGCAAGCATCCTCCTTTGTTGGGGTGGAGGGCTAGGTAGTTAGAGACCAGTTCCACAGGGCAGTACCTCTTGTCACTCAGAGTTTTTAGCAAAATTACTTTCCTCAGCCCTGTCTGGTCAGTTTTGGAATATCTCACAGGTATTCTTAGAGTCTCCTATGAGCTAAATGTCCTGTCTGCCTATAGCATCCCCAGACCCATCTTTTTTTTTATCCTGCCACCAACCCACTTATTCTGAAGGCCCCAAAGAATGCCAAGCTGAATGCCACAGCAAAGAGGCTGGCTTGAAAAGGAGAGTATGTGGCCCTGTAAACTTCCTCTATCATACCCTGTAGCATGAGGAATTCAATGGGCGACCTATAATCCGGTCCTCGTGTCTCCTCTCTAGCCCATCCCTTAAGCGCCTCCCTAATGGGGAATGTCCTTGCAGGATCCTGTTGCCTCCTGATTTTTGCATGGTGGCTCACATCAGCTAGATGACCCGTGGTCCAGGAGTGGCTCTTGCCCTGGTTCTTGGCCCACTAGACAAATAGTTGCACCTTGTACTCCGGTGTTGTTGTATCCCCGCCCCAGGACCCTACTACCTTGCAGAAAGTGGTGACACAGGCTGTGTATCGCCTCCTGGTCCCCTGTGCTAGAGATAGTTTGCCTAGTTCCATTAACAGCTGTTCCACCGTAGATGATGCCAAAGTTGGGATGGGAAGGGGGACATCTCTGCTCTCACTCATGGTCACGCCTCCCAAAAAGCCTCTGAAAACAAAAGAGAGCATCAGCTGCCACGTTCTTGACCCCTTGGATGTGCCTAGCCCTAAACTCCACATTGTTATGCAGGCAAGCCTGCACCAGTTCCCTCAGTAATCGGAGCATCAGTGGACACTTAGCGGATTGTACATTTATGGCCTGTACCACTGCCATATTGTCAGTCTACAACAGAACCCTTCTAAGACGCCAGTGCCTCTGGCCATAGATGGGGGGCTTCCACTATTGGGAACAGTGGCAGGACTGTAACTTTGGCTGTGATCTTTTTGCGCCTAGCGTTAGGCAATTTCTCTGCACACCACTTGCTCCCCATGATTGTGCCGAAGCCTTCCCTGCCTGATGCATCTGTAAACAGGCACAGTTTGGACCTACCTGTCACGGTGCTCTCCGGATAAGAGAGCCATTGAAGTCAGCTAAGTATTCAGCCAACATTCTGAGGTCCTGTTTTATTCCCTTGCTCAGTCTAACCAGGTGGTGTTTCTTTCTTATGCTGGCTGTGGCCTAAGACAACCTTCTGGAAAAAATTTCCCCGCTGGGATCACCTTTGTCCAAAAATGTAATCTATGTAGGAGACTCTGAATGGTGCCCAACGTTGCCTTATCCTTCGTCTCGTTGTCTGGATGTTCTGAATCAGGGCCTGTACCTTGCCCGCCAGTAGTCTGGAAATTCCCTCCACTGTGCCTAGATTAATGCCCAGGGATGTCAGGACCTGCACTTGACCCTCCATTTGCCCTGGTGCCAGAAAAATCCCTAAGTGGTCAGTTAATCCTTGGAAATTCTGCATTCCCCTCCTCCCCAATGAACAAGAAATCGTCCAGATAGTGTGTCACCCCTTTTACACTGTAGGTCCGTTAGAGTTCCCATTCTAAGAAACAGCTGAATGCCTTGAAGTAAGGACATGACACTGTGCAACCCATGGGTATGCACCTGTCGTAGTAGAACTGCCCATCTAGCTTGAAACTCAGCAAGTGGTGGCTGTCCAGGTGGACTGGTAGCAAACCGAAAGCTGATGTCTGCCTTTGCTAACCAAGCCCCTCTACCCGCCCACCTGACCATGTCCACTACTACCACCTCAAACAAGCAATAAGACACCAAACAAGTTCAAACCTCCAAACCCATGGTTCACTGACTTCCCCTCAGGGAGTGACAGGTGGTGTATCAGTCTAAAGCTCCTTCGCTCTTTCTTAGGGACCAAACCCAGGGAGGAAACCACAAAGTTCTCAAGTAGGGGGTGAGGGAATGGCCCTACCACCCTCCTAATTTCAGTTCTTTCACAACCTTATCCTGTACTACTGCTGGGAGATCTTTCACAGAACTGAAATTGTCTGCATCCCTGCTAACGAGTGGACCTACATAAGGGATCCTGAAGCCTTCTACAAAACCATTCAAGAGCATTTGTCCATCTTTGGTTATTGTCTGAGTAGCTGGAGGAGGTTGTGCAAGAGTATTTGTGACAGGACCTTGTCTGCGCAGGCAGTAGCTATGGAGCTGTCTGCATTGTGGGGGAGTCCAGTATCTGAGCTGGTGAATGCTGAATACCAATTTGTGCTGAAAGAGGCGGCATACCGGGGAGGGTCGATGTTCGACTGAAGCAGCTTAACTGTCCTGTCTATTGTATGGAATGGGGGGCTCCTGCTTGCTGTTAGCGGCCTATGCTGGATGAGGGGCCCCATATTTGTTGCTGCTGTGAGTGATTTTGCAGGCTTTACCCCAGGAGCAGGACCCAGCATTGAACAGCCTGAAAGTACCCATGAGGGGCCGTTTGTACCCACCCCTCTGGCCAGCTACTCAGTGCACTCCTTAAAAGGGCTGCTTGATGTGGCATCACTCAAATTGGTACTGACCTTCAAATGATGATTGTCTATTCTGATTTTTGTTGAAAGATTCCTTCTTCTATGGGTTAGATTTGCCCATGTGCTCCATTCAGAGCTTGACTTATTTTTGGCCCCAGCCCAGTTCGGGGCACATGGTCATCTTCTTTCTGAGCTGCCTATCATAATTATACCACCCTTTGCCCCCCCCACTTTAGGGCCTCATTATGAATGGCACCAGAATATTGGAATAACCCTGGACCCTGTTAGGATGTTTTTCCATCACTACCGCTGAAAGGATGGAAAATGCCTCTAGCCAGTTTTCTATCGTTTTTTATGGCCTTGCTTGATATTTCAACTTTCTGCCCTCCTACATCTCACCCATCTAAAGTGTGTCCAACCCATCCAAAGCATGCATCAGTAAAGTAAATATATCAACAAATTCCCATCACCAGATGCCCTCTTTTGCTGCCATTGGGACCTGCCACCACAGTGAGCAGAGACCAGACACCAGGGGAGCAACTGTAAACAGCTGCAACCTGTCCGCTGCATTGGGCATTACCTTTGGTGGCTTTGTCTGTCTAGATGACAGGGCTGTACCTTGTGTATCTACTGGGTGGCCTGCCTCCCTGAACTGTGCTTCCCTTCCCAATGCAGCCGCAGGCTAGACAGGGTGGGAAAAAGAGGTGGGCTAGAAGATGCTAGCATGCTGGCGCTTGCTGTGGAAGTACCTGCGGCCCCAATAGACTCCAACTGCCTCTCCAACTGTGTAACAGATGTCGACGCCTTAGTGAGGGAAGCTGTGCCCTGTGTCTGCTTATCGCCTATTTGATTCCCTCACACATTCACAATCTCCTGGACCCACTAACCCCATTGGTTGAGTCATTGTGTGAAGGTGGGGGCCCAGGCTGGCGAAGCATGTTTTGAAGTCTGCCATAAAACTTATCATGGTGTCCATTAGCTTACCCATTTTGACCACTGACCCTGAGTTTTCTGGTGCTACGCTAATGGTTGGCATTGCCACAGTCTCTGCTTCACGCTGAATCAATGGTGTTCTTGCTCTCAGTCGGAAAACTTGACCAGGTCGCCCCTGTAAAGAACATTAGAAAGTTAGGGAGACCCTCCGCCCCGTGGTACAATAAAACATTGAGGACTTTAAAAAAGGGAATGTAAAGTGGCTGAGCCCCAATGGAGGCATATGCAGAAATTGATAAAGCTTCCTGAAAGGAGAAAATAGCTGCTTACAAAAAGAAAATTGTGAATGCTAAGGCAGAATACTATGCCAAAATTATCCAGAAGGTGTCCAACTGTACCAAGGGTATATTAAAAATTGTGAAGGATATTGCCAGTCCTGACTGTACGAAAAACAAGATTCTGCCTAGTCAGGAGCTATGCAACAGCTTAGCCACTTTTTTTAAGTCTAAATAAGTAAAATCATAGAAGGGCTGAAAATGGACGACGCTGTCATATCTGGCAAGATAGATGGCAGGTCGTCACCTAGTAAGCGAAAGAGCTGGGAGTGTGAGGCTGAGTCTAGTTATCAGGCGGCTTCCCTCTGAGGAGGAGTTTAATAAGATAGCCTTAGGAGTCTCCTCTGGCTACCCTCCCTCTAAAATTTGGAAGGAGTTGGGACCTGAACTCTTCCCAATACTTCGACAGCTGTGCAAACAATCGCTAAGCAGTGGGTTGGTACCGGCAAGCTGGAAGCAAGTAATAAAAACACCTCTGCTGAAAAAACCTGCACTTAATCCAATATGCCCTAAGAGCTGAACACCCATATCCCTCCTGCTCCACCCAGTAAAGATCATAGAGCACCTGGTCAGCTTGGCACTCTCCCAGATTTTGGAGTCTAATAACAAGTTGAAAGATGTGCAGTTTGGGTTCTGCCCAGGCCATGAGACAGAGACAGCTCTGGTGAACGTCCTGGACGATCTTCGTTTGCAAGCAGGCAGGGGACAACCAGCTATACTGATTTTACTGGACCTGCCTGCCGCATTCGACACGGTCAACCACACAGTTCTCCTTGCAAAGTTGAAAACAGTAGGGGTGGTCTGAGTAGCCCTGGAATGGTTTCAATCCTACCTGACAAATAGACATCAGGCGGTGGCTCTTCCCTCCTATCGTTCGGATTTTGCTGAGATTAGGCATGGGGTCCCCCAGGGCTCGGCAATTAGACTGGTACTGTTTTACACCTATATGAGTCCCCTGATTTGCGATTATTAAGTCAAACAGGTCAGCTTGGTAAACTGTGCTTATCTCGTCACTGGAGGGAGACCAAGAGTTCTTGCTGGAAAAATGTCATGCCTGCATGCCAGAAACGGTGCACTGGTTGAAAAACAACTCCTTGCAATTTAAGTGCGTGAAAACTGAGATACTCTGCTGTGCAGAAGGTAAAGTCCCTGGCTCTCTTCCACTGGGCTTCTGGCCCATCCCCACGGAGACACCCCTGTTACCCGTTAAGATGGCATGTAATCTTGGGGTCAGTTTTAATGACAAGCTAAACCTCAAAACTCAGATTTATAAAATTGTGGAAGCAGCTTTTTACTAATCAGGGTTCTCCGGAAGATTTTTCTGCTACTCCCAAGTCAGGTACGAGCACAAGTAGTAAGGAGCGTCATTCTGAGTTGGCTTGACTATGGTAATGCACTACTGCTGGAATCCCCAAGGTACTTGATTGGGAGACTCCAGAGAATCCAGACGGTGGCAGCTAAGCTGTCCTTATCAAGACCACGACAGTCATCTACATCTCTGGTGCTGGCGGAGCTGCAGTGGCTCCATGTATTCCAAAGGATACAATTCAAGTCACTCTGCATTGTCTTTGAGGCAGGCACAGGATGGGACCCATACCGCTGCAGTCTAAGTTCAACTGGTATACTCCCACCCGCAGCCTCCGTTTCTCTTCGGCCAACCTGGTTAATATACCCAAGATTAAGAGAGCTTAATCAGGCGGAAGAGCTTTCATCTATGCGACAGCATGCATTTGGAATGGTCTCCCAGCTGACTTGAGACAGTTGAAGGATCTGCTGAAGTTCATGGGGAAAGTAAAAACCTGGCTATTCCCGAGAGTACAGGTTTAGCTTAGCAACATGCTGTTTCAAGAATTATGGTGACAATGCATATGTACCGCAGCGCCAGGATGTCCATAGGGTTACAGTGTGCTTTATAAGTTTTAATACAATACAATACAGGGACCTCGGCGGGCAATTCCTTGTTTGTCGGCCTGCAGGGCCTTTTTGCCTCGAGGGCCCAGCATGCATATTTGCTGACTGTTCAGCAACGGATATGTCAATTTCAACCCCAGAAACCGTGGGTCTGGTGCATTCAAAATACCCCTTGCCCAGTCTAAACCTTTTGCCTTCATCATCTGCATGAATGCTGCCCAGTCTTCATCTTGAATCATGCTGGGCTGAGAGTCCCCGACTGTTGTCCTCTGGGAAAATAGGGAGGGTAAGCCTTGGCTATCCATGCCCTTGCGCACCAGCCACCGGCTTGGCTGATTATGCATGGGTAGAGAAATGTGTATGAGAATGGCCTCACACCTTCCTTCGCCATTGCTATGGGTGGTCCCATGTTCTGTTTCAGCATCCCTTTGCCTTCCTCATGGTGCCCACATCCCTGACACACTTACTTTTCTGGTACAAGGCAGCAGCGCTGAGGACCTGGTGTACTGTTATTCTTCCCGAAACTAATGGTCAATGTTCCTTCAACAAACACATCTCTGGAGGGAGGGGGCATGAAAGATAAGACATCACAAATTTTAATCCTTAACGTGAGCCGCCGATACACTGAACAGACGTCTTCTGCTGTCCCCCGAAGTGACCCACATCCCCACCAGCCTGATCCTGCCTGTGCCCTGCTCCTTTATCTCAAAGGGAAGTTCAGGAAGTAGAACATTCCCCCACCGCTAATCTTGATACCTCGTGAGCACGCACGTGTTGCAAACCTGGTGATCGCTCGGTGATCCCTATTGCCCCTGTCAGTTTTTTTGTACCCAGTGACTCTTTCCTTTTGCCTTTGTGTTGTTGTATAGGACTTAATGAAACCATTTACTTGTGTGCCCTCTCCCTTGCCCTCATCTCACTGCACTGAGAGGCCAAATCTTGTTATGCTATTGCTTTAACCTGTGCTGACTGGTGGCCGGCATAGGTATGTCGCCTCCTACCTGCTTACCGGTCTGTTCTTGTGAAGTGCGAGGCTCCCCCTGTTACCAACTCATGTTTTTCTTCCTGTGGGCAGTGACGATTCAGCTGAAAACATAACAGAAAAATTGATACACATTCCCTCCAAGCAGAGCTTTATTGCCTTACTTTCTGCTTTGGGTGTGCCCAACACCCTGTGATGTTGATACAGCTGGGCGAACTGTCTGACCCTCAAATTCACACTGCTGCATTTGATTTTCAATCCAACTACATAAAAATTCTCTCCTGCCAAACTCACCCACCAATGTGCCCATTGCATCTTCACTCCTCAGTGGCATGCATGCTTCATTCAGCTCCCACTTGGGATCTGAAAAACATATGCACTTTATTGTATGTTTAGAAAAGGACTCCTCAGAAGAAGAAACGGACGAAATTCATGAAAGAAGTAAGAGCAGGTTTATTTGCAAATTAACTCCAGCAATGTACCAGTTAAGATGAATCCCAACCGCCAGTCATACTCTTTATATGAGGCGTACACATTCAAAAGACAACACGCACACGAGACACAAATGCACATGCACACAGAACGCACGCGAACAACAACCACGCGACATACACACATTTAAATCACAACACACGCATATTGTTTGTGGATGACGCGCGTGCGTTCACGCACGTCATTCCAAACAATAACTTATACCACACACCTCCCTCCTTTTCTTTTCTTTTTTTTAAGCAAGAACAAAGTCTCCGAACCGTACCGGAGCTCTGCGACTTTCTGAGCCCCTCAACAACTCTTGTGTGTTAGAATCACAACTGACAGAAACAGCAGCCGAATCAGATGACGCCGAACTGTCTGCGGTGACATCCAAAAACACATTAAATGAGTCATCCTCATTCGAAAACACGTTAGGAGAATCACCACCAGAAGGTTGCTTGCTATTATTAAACTTTGAAACTCTACTAAAATGCCAAACACTTCCATCTAGTACTCTCACAACACTCTTGAATACTTCAATTACCTCAACGGGATCAGACCACTTTGCTAACCCTTTATGTACATAACCTCCCCTTTTTAATCTCACAAAATCTCCCACTTGAATAGATGCACAGCCTGTTGTCTCCACTTTTGACAAATCCTTCTTCATTTTCTCCTTATAAGCATCAACTTTCCTGCGAATTTCTCCAAAATCAACCTCTGCAAAATCAATGCGAGCACTATCCTTGTTCTTTAATAACCAAGGAACCAGACTAGTACTGGGTTTACGCCCTCTCAGTAACTCAAAAGGAGACAACAAGGTGACAGCATTAGGAGCAGTCCTATACGACAACAGCATGGATTGTAACGCTTTATTCCAGCATAAACCACCTTTGACAGCTAATTGAATAGCCTCCTTGACTACTCTATTGAATCTCTCTATCTGACCATTGGCCTCTGGATGGAATACCGCTATTCTTCTATGAAAAATATCACACCTATTGAAATAATTCTCCATTTGCTTACTAACAAACTGACTGTAGACCGTTGTCTGTTACAACTTCTTGAGGAATGACCTCTCTACAGAAAATTTCATCCATAAACTGTATAATGGCATCACTAGTAACCTCCTTAACCATTTTTATTTCTGGCCATTTTGAAAAGTAATCTATCAACACTATGCCAAAAGAATGCTGTTGTGGCAATATGCCAAATGGTCCAATAATGTCAATACCAAGTTTGTTCCAGGGTGATGTAGGCAATTCAACAGGTTGTGGTACACTGGGTAAAGCCTTAGCTGTTTTATCACTCCTAGCACACAATTCACACAATTTCACCTGTTGCTCTACAAAATAATCAATACCAGGCCACCAGAAGTTGTTTTTCAAACGCCTTCTAGTAATTGATATACCAAAATGCCCCATATGAGCCAAATCCAAAAACTTTTTCCTGAGACCAAAAGGTGGAATAAATGTATCACCTCTTAATTAAATGCCATTTTCTACCATCAGTTCATCTTTAATTTTATGGTAACTCATTAGACCACCAAAAAAATCTCTTCCTTCAGGCCAACCCTTCAACACATATTCCTTTACTTCTTTAAGTTCTGAATCTTTGTTCATTTCTTCATTCCATGTCACTTTTGTACTACCGAATTTTCTCCAAACACTAAATTGACATCACTGAAAACATGTGCTACCTCACATTCATCTTTATCAACCATATCAGAATCTCTGCACGCCAATGGAAGCATTGACATTCAATCAGCATGGACATTGGATTTCCCAGGAATGTATTCTAAAGAATACTGAAAACTTTGTAATCTAGACGAAAGTCTAGCTAATCTGGACAAAAGTGTACGTCCTCCACCCGGTGACAATATATGCACCGAAGGGTTGTGATCTGATTTAATGACAAATTTTGTTCCCCACAAAAAAGATCGAAAATGTTCCGCTCCCCAAACACATGCCAAAATTTCTCTTTCAATTACAGAATAATGTCGCTCTGACTCCCTCAACGTCCTTGAAGCGTATGCTACTATCCATTCTTTACCCCATTCCTCTTGAATCAACACCGCACCCAATCCACAATTGCTTGCATCATCCATCACAATACATTTCTTGCCAATTACAAATGGTTTGAGACAAGGAGCTCTAATTATCATTGACTTTACAGCATTAAATGTTGACGTCATAGCATCAGCCCACTCAAATTTGGCATTTTTCTTCAAAAGCATCCTAAAAGGTTCGATTACACTTGCATAGTTCTGGATAAATTTTGCATAGAATTCCACAAGTCCCAAAAAAGCAACCAGTTGTTGCTTGTTTTGAGGAACAGCTGCCTTGCTAATGTTTTACAAATGTGAAGTTTTAGGTCTAATACCATTTCCACTAATGCAATGTTCAAGATATTCCACTTCTTCTTTTCTGAATTTACACTTGGAAGCACGAAGTGTTAGACCTTTCTCTGATAAAGCATTTAACACTTTAAATAAATGTTTGTCATGTTCAATTCTATCTTTCCCAAAAACTAAGATGTCATCTTGGCATGCAATTGCCGGAGTTAAACCAATTAGCGTCTCTTTCATCGACCTTTGAAATACCGCAGCTGCACTAGCTAGTCCAAAAGGCATCCTGCAAAATCTGTATAAACCCTCAGGTGTAATAAAGGCAGTTAAGTCTCTTGAGTCTTCATGAAGAACCACCTGATGATACGCACTTGCTAAGTCTAAACAGGAAAATACTTTGGCATTATCTAAAGTAGAAACCATTTCATGCAGATTAGGTAAAGGATGTGAATCGACACAAATTGCATTGTTCAAACTGCATAAGTCTATGCACACACGAAGATCTCCCCCCGATTTGATCGAAATCACAATGGGTGAAACCCAAGGAGATGATTCAATGGGTTCTATTATTTTCTTTTCACACATATCATTGAGAATTTCTTTAAATTTTTTCCTATAAGAAAGGGGAACATTCCTAACTTTATGACGGACAAGTAGAGCATTCGCATGTACTTTTATCCGATGTTCAAATCCTTTATATCTTCCTAAATCATTGCAGAATAATTTAGGAAATTTTCCTTTAATTTCAGAAATCAAAACATCTTCTCCACTTTTACTTGGCACACTTGGTTCAGAATCAATGGAGTAAACAGGAGGATCCGCATTAGGATCAAGTTTCATTCCGAGTTGTTCTTGATGTGGCCAACCTAACAATGAATCACCAGATTTTGTAATATACACCTTTCCATGTGTAGAACGAGTTTTAAATTTAAGTTCAGCTATAAAGTAACCAATGAGTTGTAGTCTATGGCCTGTATATCCGCTTGGTGTAATATCAGGTTGCATTAAGTTAGTATTAGGCCAATTAGACCTAAATAAAATGTCAGGTAGAATAGTGTACCATGAGCAAGAGTCTACAAATACTTTAGTGGATACTCCATCAATGATGATAGCACATGAATGATTTTTTTTTACTTTGGGTTCTTTAGTTATGCACATTATAGTGTTAACATCAAATTCACAATCACTTGAACCTTCATGCTCCTGGTCTTGAACTAAGTTGACTCTCCTTGGTGCAGATCTAAAGACTTTTGAAAAATGCCCCTTTTTTCCACATCATGAACACATTTTATCTACAGCTGGACATAACTTCGAATTCCTTAAATGATAACCACTACCACATCTAAAACAATACATATTGTATACTCTTGAATCTGGCCTTTGCCACATATTCATCCTTTGATCAGGTCTTTGCCAAGTATTTGTTCTCTGATCAGTCTTTTGACAACTATTTCTATTTTCACCTCCATACTAGTTATCATTCCTTGTATTGATAGTTTTTCCATATTTTTCTGAGTCCTTAAATTTGTCATTTTTCTTGTTAAGAATTAAAACATCTGGTTTATTGTTGTTTTGTGATCGAATTTCATCTACACATTTTTCAGAATGCTCTATTGACTTGGCAATCCCAATTGCAGCATTCAAAGTCATGTCAGAAGTTGTCCATAACCTTTGTTGTATTTTTTTATTGTTGTACACATGAGAATCTGATCTCTTAGTACTTGATCATAATTAATATGTTCAAAGTCACATGTAACCACTAATGCCCTTAATGCAGAAACATAGTTATCAATAGATTCATCTGTTTGTTGTTTCTTTAAGTAAAACTTAAATCTCTCCATGACCATGTTAATTTTTTTTCCATATCTAATAGTAAGTTGTTTAGTTGCAATCTGATATACATTCAAATTAGAAGTATCATTTAAGGGAGGTAAACTTTTGAATTCTTTAAGAGCAATCCTTCCAAGGCAATGCTTTAATAAAGCTAATTTTCTTTCTGCTCCACAATCTTCTTCTTCTAGAACCTCGACATATGCTAAAAACATTGGTTCCCAAATATCCCATTCAATTGGGAGATCACCCTTAATGGCTAGAAATGATGGAGGAGGTTGAATCCCCGTCATAGTTATGTAGAAGAGTTAATAACAGGTTAATTTAAGCAATTAAATGTGAATAAATAGATTATTTTACAGTCCCCTTAAAAGTTTGTGACTCACAACAGTGTGAGCGAATCACAGAAGTCACTTACTGTTCATTGTATTGTGGTATTGAAGATGATTGTTTTTCTTTTCCTTGTAAATATCCTCACAGTAAATATTACTCACAGTCTTCAAGCCAACTGACATTTTTTTTCCTCAGAAACCAATGTTAACGATCAATATCCAAGGAGAACGACCGTTACAAATCTGTTCCTGAATCATCCAATGAAGAGAATAAATGGCATCCAATAGAAAGAATTAGATTGGTGGGCGGGTCTTCTTAAGGAAATTCCGGGAAGGTGGGAGGAATTAATTGGTGGGCGGGTAAAAAAAAATAAAAAATAAAAAATAGAAAGAATTAAGGCAAAAAATCGTCGAGGAAAACAACCAGTGAAAACAAACTGAACTAAGAAAAACAGTAATTCCTTCAAAAATCCATATGTTGCATGCATAGAAACGTGTTCCCGATCATCGCCAGTATTGTATGTTTAGAAAAGGACTCCTCAGAAGAAGAAACGGACGAAATTCATGAAAGAAGTAAGAGCAGGTTTATTTGCAAATTAACTCCAGCAATGTACCAGTTAAGATGAATCACAACCGCCAGTCATACTCTTTATATGAGGCGCACACATTCAAAAGACAACACGCACACGAGACACAAATGCACATGCACACAGAACGCATGCGAACAACAACCACGCGACATACACACATTTAAATCACAACACACGCATATTGTTTGTGGATGACGCGTGTGCGTTCACGCGCGTCATTTTAAACAATAACTTATACCACACACTTAGGGGCCGGTATGCCTCCCACAGCATTGCGGCACTGCAGGGTGGTGCGCAACCACAACCTGGTGCCAGCTGGAGGGCCTGATCCATCTTGCACCCCCCCCCCCCCGCATTGGCCAATGGGTCGGGTGCCTTACCAAGCACCCAGTCAACCAAAAATATGCAGCCACAGCATTGTCAATTTGCTGGGAAGCTGCACTGCCACACTCAGTGGCCAAAAAGGAGGGCCCGGGCACTCTTGCAGCCCACCTGCGACTTTCGTGTGGTCACGTGCCTTCAAGCATACACAGTTGACCAACAACATCGTTTGCCGCCCCAGCGTTGAGGGCCCGGGCACTCGTGCTGCCCCTCTGCAGCTGTTGTGCAGTTGGGAGCCTTCCAGCACACACACTTGACCCACGACTTTGGGTGTCGCCCAGCATTGCAAATTGCTGGGGCAGTTCACTGCCAAAGCCAAGCCCCTTCCGGACCACCAGCGGTCACTAGACAAACCGCCGTCAGGTACGTCCCATGCATTGGTGTGCAAAGTTTTAACTGAGCTGCGGCAGACACGCAGGCCCCTCATGGCACCTCCGGGGGGCCAGGACCAGAGCCGCCATAACCACCCGGACATGCCAGGCTGCTCCATGCATCCGCCCAATGTTGACAATGCAGCTGGAGGCAACAGGAATCCCAATCAGTGAAAGCAGCAGCCCGCCACCCCCCAAACGGGATGCTGACCAGGTGCTGTAACAAACTCCCTGTTCCCAGACGGGGCATCTGACTGAGATGTGGCCAGTGAGGGAGAGGGTCAATGTGTCCCACACAGAGAATATAGGGCCAAACTTACTGCAAATCATTGTAAGCGGCTCTGCAACCCGACACAAGTGACACGTCCTGATGCTGTGACTGACAGCATGACCAGAAGGATAAAAAGGAAGGACCAACGGGCGGGGCAGGTATAAGTACCTAGGGGCAGATTTACAAGCCCCTTGCACCACTTTTGCGTCATTTTTAACATGGGATAAATGAAGCAAAAGTGGTGCAAGGGGCTTGTAAATCTGCCCCCTAGCCAACACCCTCGGCCATTGCAGAAGTAACACGTAGCCAGCGCTGGGCTTGGGGACTCCCAAAGGGTCCCCACCACTAGACAACATGGTGCGCCTAATGTGGAACTAAGGTGGCTGCCCTCTTGAGTGGCCACCCTATTTGTGCCAAAGGCAGCTTAATTTTCACTCCAGAAGGAAAGAAGCAGCTACGCTGGCAGGATGGCTTCTTGTTAGCTGTCTGCCCGACTTTACAATTTCCCAGCTTGACTCACTGAATGAAACTGCAGTTGATGTATTTAAACTTTCGGACTGTCGGAATTGCCCGTCCAGGGATGGCCATCGAAGGGAGCTAAGTGTGTCCGTCTGTAAAGCAACTGGTGCTCATGTGAAGCTACCAGGACTTTTGGATGAGGTTCTAAAAGGAGAAAGAAAAGGTGCAAAGTTGGCTCGGACGGAGGGATGAGAAGGGGGCAACCTGTGGGGGGGAGAAGGCGATCCGTGTAATAGCAATGTTGTGTCATGGCAAGGGGTTGCCTTTAATGAATAAAAATAGCATGTTTTTTGGGCAGCAGCTTTAATTTGTTTTTAGCATACATGTTTCCAACAACCAGGTGGCTAAGTTTTCTACTCTCTGTGAGCCGGCGATACTTGCTTGATGTCCCTCAGGGCCCCCTCCCTCCTTGCCTGTAGTAATGATGCCCAGTGGTTGTAGGGCAGCTGAACGTGTCCATGTGTAACTGGTGCTCATGCAAAGTGCTTCAATTTCTTCTGGTATTGTTTGTGCTATGTAGTGGAAAATAAATTAAACAAAAAATGGGTAAGCAGGGTCGGGGAAGGAGAGGATATGTGTACAGCGGGGCAAGCAGCGATAGGTGGGAGATGGTGGTGAAGATTGACGGTCACCAAACAACAGAGTGTGGGTATATGATGCTGGTAGAGATTTATGACAATACTGTGATGTCATCTAGAGTGTTGACGAGCATCCTGACCTGAGTGTTCTCTCAGTGGCAGCTACTGCTTGTGCCTTGGCTGTGCCGGCTGGGACGGCTCTCTGTACCCTTCCAATAAACATTACTTCTACTTTTACTACTGTATCCTCCTCACTTTGCATCAGTTTCGACAGAAGACTGGATTTTCCTATCCACAGCTCTTCACTTGCTGGTGATTTTTATGGGCTGTGTAGCAAGTATCTCTTTCCTGCTAAATGGGAGGGCAGCTGTAAGTACATTTTTTTTGTCTTTATCCGAGGCACTCCTGGGCGATTTAGTACAGAAAGCTGTGCCTGTATTCAAATTTAAATGTCTCATTTGCGCTGTATTCCCATTTGCTGCGAGGGACTTGTTCTGCACATTATTTAAACATGCTGCGGGGTTCCCTGCTGTGTCATTAGGTTCCCGCTGTGTTGTGTTAATGCTGCCCAGCATTAAAATTTTGAAAATTTAGACTGATTTAAAAAATAAAGGAACTGCAGTGCTAGTTTGGCTCATTGCACGTGCAGCTCTACATGCTGCATTCAAACTGCCTCCTCGCTCCAGCTTTGTTTTGTTCACGTGCAACTCCACGAGCTGCCTTCACGAGCTATCTCTCTGCTCCTGCAGCTCACTTTCAAGTCACATTTTGGCATTCTGGAGTGTCGAGAAATTCAAGAAATACTTGTGGGGCAGATCTTTTGTTCTCAAAACTGATCATCGACCTTCAGTGGATATCTTGTCTGGGAAAAATGTAAAACGCACTACTGCTAGGTTGGCTAGGTTGTCAACAAAACTACTGGAGTACTCATTTAGTGTGGAATAAATCTTGGGAGGGAGGAATAGCAGAGCATGCTGTTTATCTAGACCTCCAACTTCTGACACAGATGAGCAAGATTGGGAGACTGAGATAGAGGAATGTTTTTGTAGCATGTATCAATCACAACAGTTTGTCCTTTGCAGAAGAAGATTGGGTGACTGAAGTTGATAAAAATGCTGTACTCAGGGAAGTTGCTATGCTGATCAAGAAAGGTTGGCCAAAAGAGAAATGTATTTCTCCAGATCTCCAAATGTTCTGGAAAGTCAGCAATGAGTTTTCGGTTGAAGGCGGAAAAGGTGTTAGATGCGACAAACTTGTACCTCCAAAGTGCTAGTGAGAGAACATCATTTTGGCTGCTCATTCTGGCCATCTTGGTACAACCATCACTAAGAGAAAGGTCAGAACTGATTTTTGGTGGCCTAGGATGGACACTCAGGTTGATGATTTAGTTAAAAAATGTGTTCAATGCAATGCTAGTAACACAGTTCTTGTACTTGAGGGTGTTGTTGAATCTCCTGTACCTCCCTCTGGGAGAGCCTGGCAGAAGTTAGGTATGGATTTTCATGAGCCTTTCCATGTTCTTCCTACCAACTCAAAATATTTTTGGGTTCTTGTTGACCATTTGTCCATGTGGGTTGAAGTTGAACACATTAGTGCTCCCTATTCCAAAAGTGTCATCAATTGCCTGAATAAGATTTTTCTTAGGGAAGGTTATCCGGAGGAAATTCTTACAGACAACGTTGTCCAATTTGTTTCACAAGAGATGATTCCTTATTGCGCTCTTGTAGAATTAAACACATTAGAAGTCCTCTTTATCATCCACAAAGTAATGGCTAGAATCAGAGATTTTATAGAGTTGTAGTTGAGTGTGTCCAGGCAGCTTTCAGATCCAAGTCTTGTATTTGCCCAAGCTGTAAAAGATCGTGTTTGGTCATACCGCACATCGCCTCATGTTGCCACCAATTTCAATCCATTTAAACTTATGAGAGGGAGAAAAGTTTCTTCACAGGTTTACCCCTTTTAGATGGTGATGTCTTTCCACCATAGTGGTGAGATGAGGTCACGTGGGAATCTGCTCAAAGAAAATCATCTGAAACAAGTTCACTGAAAAATTAACCTACTATTGAGAATGAAATCCACAGGATTTGTGTTGGAGACTGGGTTAGAGTAAAAAAGCTGGTGTCAGTAAGAAAAGGCCTTTCCAAGTTTTTAGATTCTCAGCAGGTTGTAGAGATTCACAAGATTGATGTGAAATTGGCCAATGGAAATTGGTGGAGCATCTCTCATGTAGCTAAGGACCCTTGTTTTTTCCCTAGAAATGTGAGAATGACAAAAATGTTTTGGGGGGGGGGATGGTGTTAGGAAGATCATTAGGGTTCATGCCAGACCAAGCAGATTATGAGATTATGTTACACTGACCTTTGGTTTTACTTCCCCTCTTTCTTTCTGTATCCTATTTTCCTTTTCCGTTGTCTCAGTATCTTTTGGTTAAAAGGGGGGAGGTGTGGTGATATCATGCTGGTAGAGATTTATGAGAATATTGTGATGCAATCTAGAGTGCTGATGCGCATCCTGCCCGGAGTGTTCTTTCAGTGGCATTTACTGTGTGTGCCTTGGTTGTGCCAGCTGGGACGGCTCTTTGTACCTTTCCAATAAACATTACTTCTACATTTACTACTGTGTCCTCCTCACTTTGCATCACAAAGTCAAGTAGCATACATGTTTCCAATAGAGAGGCTGCTAGGTTCTCTGCTCTCTGGCAACCAACTCAGGGCCGGACTGGGATCTCAAACCAGCCTGGTCAATTATGCCTGACTGGCTAGGAGAAGACGGGGGGACTGGCAGAAACAGTGCTGTGCACTTTTGTTACAAGGGGCCAATTTTACAGCACTGCGGCAAAACCAGCCCCCAGTAACAAAAACAGCCCCACCCATCCAAAACTGCCCCCTGTACTTCCTGTCTACCGGGGAAATGTCCGGTGCCCGCTACATCCAGTCCAGCCCTAAACTGACCATGCTTGCTGGACATCCCTTAGGGCTCCCCTCCCTCCTTGCTCTGTAGTAACCTGAATGTGTGCATGTGCAAAGTAACTGGTGCTCATGTAAAGCGCTCCAATACCTTTGGATGTTGCTTGCACTATATAGTGGTCTTTAAAATTCTTTATTGTATAGTTAATAAAAACCGTTACAATGTACAATGCAATATGACAATAAGCAAAAATACTTTGCTATACGAGCTATTGTAAGCAGATCAAGTGGATGACATCATGTACTGCAGCACCACATAAGTTACAAGCCTTCGGGCCCGGTATCCTCCAGCCAGGTTGGTCGGCGTATGTTGGCAGTTTGCCCATGCGTAGCTTTAGGTATTTTAGTTTTAAATGCGATGGAAAAGAAAGGCTGAAATAGGCTGCAGGTACCCGCCTTTTGTAGGATTGTATTATTATCCAAGTGTGTGCACGGTGTTCTAGAGTTGTTTTGTCTTCGATCAACGAGTGCATGTTGACTGCCTTTTTTACGGTCTGCTTAAATGATGATACTGGTAAGTTCCTTTTCCACACTGACGCCATCTCAGTAATTTTCAGGGAGGAGTTTAAGTACTTTGCGTACTGGGAATTGGAATTGCTTTGCAGGGCTTTCCAAAAAGCAGAGTTCATTTCTATTTCGCGATTGAGCCACATGTTATATCAAAATTGGACTGTCTTGTATTTTTTATGCAATATTTGGGACTGCAAACCAAATTTGAGGCGAACCTGTGCGGGTGAAGCATCATATGGTAAGCTAAATACACATTTGCACACTCTTATTTGGATTTTATCTAATAGCGATGCACTCCTTCTACTATGTACCACACTGACGTAAGCTATCATTGGGAGTAGCTTGGCTTTGATAACTGTGAGGAGGGGAGTGAACAGAGGGCCTTTTAGTTGCTTGGATAAGCTGCAAAATGCATGTAGTAAGGCTGTTCCTTTCTTTTCAATAGCGTCAAAATGCGTGGAGAAGGTGAACCGTCTATCCAGATGTATCCCCAGGTATTTGTAGCTATCCACTACTTCCAAGTTCTTATTATCAATTGTGAAGTTCAGCTTTTTTATACGACGATGCGTTATGATCATGACCTTGGTTTTTGTACTGTTTCTTTCCATTAGGTTCTGTTTAGTATATTCAGCCAGTTCATGCATGAGACGTTGCAGTCCTATTTTTGTTTGACTGAGGAGGACAACATCGTCTGCATAGGACAGATGCACGAGGGGCAAAGTTCCTAGCCGTGGAGGATGTGCATTATTCCCATCTAGCCTCGGTGTCAAATCAGCCATGAGTAAATTAAACAAATGAGGAGGCAAGACGCAGCCTTGTTTTAATCCTTCACTAGTTGTAATCTTCTGTGTTAGCCTTCGGCCATTGTCAATCTTAAACTGCATCCTGGAGTTAGTATAAAGGTCCATTATTGGGTTTAAGATCGTATCCGGCAGGCCCTGCTGCTTTAGTTTGGCCCATAATGTTTGTCAGCTAACACGATCAAAGGCCGCCTTGAAGTCCACGAAACATAGATGTAATGCTTGACGCTCTTGTAGGCTTTTTTCAGCTATCAGGCTTATTGCTATGGCGTTTTCCATGGTGCCCATGCCACGGCGAAACCCTGACTGATTTACGGGGATTTTATTGTTATTGTCGGACCATTTTGCGAGGTCGGTTAGCACCAGTGAGGCGTAATATTTAGCCTCTGCATCGATCAGCGCGATCAGGTGGTAATTTGCTAGATTTTTACGATCACCGCCCTTGAATATTGGGTTGATTATCGCGCCTCTCCAGCTTTCCGGAATCCGACTGGTGGCATTGATCGTCCGGAAAAGATTGCTAAAGTTACTGGCCCAAAAGTGGGGATCTTGCTTGTAAATTGCCTGGGGGACGCCATTCAGTCCTGGTGCGCTATCTTGCCTACTTTTCTTTATTATTTGCAGTATTTCTACTTCTGCGTAAGCTCGAGATGCTTGGTCTAAACCTTCCTGCTTCTTATACGAGATGTTTATCAAATCGAGAGCAGTTGTGAACTGAATCTTGGGGTTTATTGAGAATGTATCAATTAGATGCTGTACCCATACCATTTCCGAGACACAGGTCATACTCAATATATTAACAGTTCTATTCAATGAGTTTACCTGTGACTAGAATGCTCTGGAGTCAGATGTGTTTGCATTGTATAATATTTTTGTCCAGAAGTTGATGTCCTCATTTTTTTGTCATTCCAAATTTGTTTATTGTATAGTGCTGAGTTCGAGTAGCACTAACATGATGACCTATTCTACCTGGGACTTCGACTGGGGCTGTTAGCCATGTTTCCTGTAATACAATTATTTCATGCGTGTCCCAGGACTCTGTTTTTCCTTTGTCACTTAAGATGTCTTTTGCTCCAGCGATGTTCCAAAATAGTGGATAAAAAGAAAATAAACAAACAAGTGTCAGTCTCTGATGGAATAAAGTGGGTCCCTGCTTCTGCCCAGGGGACTGGTGAGTGTACGTTGTTTATTGCAATCTAAACAAGCGCTGGGCTCTGATGCACTGGAGTGGGTCCCTGCTGAATATGTAACATAACTAGTGCTCATGTTGAGCATGTTATGTGCTTCAAAATCTTCAGGCGGAGATCATGCTATGCAAATGCTATGCAACACCACTGACAAAACAAAAAAAAGAGTTTGGGATCACAAGGTCTCCACTGAGACCAGTACAGCGTGCTGAGCCCACGGCACTCGGGCAGTGCTGGGGTACAGAGGTACTTAATAGAAGCTCTGTTATTCATAGGTTCTCTCAAAATCAGTCAATCAGTAGCTTATCACCTGTGAAGGTATCCAGGCTGTGGGTTGCTGTGCTTAGTCAAAAGCTACTTCCTGTGTCTCTCCTTGTGCAGATCCTACAAAACTCATCTGCACACCTACCACTTGGCATACCTCAAAAAGATACAGTTTCAGCTGCCCTTTCACTTCTCCATTGGTTACCCATTGAGAAGTGCATACATTTTAAAGCCCTATGTATAGCTTTCACGGCTCTTCATGGGGAATAACATAAATTTTCAATGTGTAGTTTTAGCGGGTTCATCCTGCCAATATCTCTTTGTTCAGAATCAGTGTTCGATATCATTGTCCCTAGAGCACAGAGATCACAATGGGGTGGGAGAAGCTTCATAGGCAGCACTTCCTTTCTCTGGAACAGCCTACCCTTACTGTTAAAAAAGGAAACAGACCTCCTCGTCTTTAGAAAAAAACTCAAAACATGGCTCTTAAAACTATGAGGATTCCGCTCAGTCTCAGCCAGCCTGTTAGCCTGTTAGTGAGCTGGCATGCCTAGTCACCCTCAGGTAGTTGTGCTTGTTTTATTAATCATTATTTCATTTCATGTAATTTGTTTCTGAAGTCCATAAGTGAGGGCAATGTTCGGAGGAGGAAAGTGTTCCGGTTCTTGGCAACAAGGTGGGAGAAGAAGCAGCAGCTGCTGTACCTACAGTAGTTGTGCAGTGTCTATACAAGGAGGAGGAAGGTGTAGCGAAGGTTTTTGGATGGTTGGTGAAAGTTCAGGTGGTGGCTTGTGTACCCTGGTCCTTGATCATGGAGCTTTTGTAGGCCTCTTTCCTGTACTGGGAGCCAGAAGAGGTTCCTCAGGGCTTGGGCTATGTGGGTCAATTGAGTCTTCTCATGAGTCTAGAGGTGGTTCCTGTGTACAGTGTGTTTCTGTATTTCAGGCAGCTGGGGATGAGGGCTTGCATGACTGTATTTTTCTTGTGCTACGGGGAGCCAGTTAGATATTCTTCAGAGCATGCAAAGTAGACTGTGTTGATCTGTCATTTCATGGTAAGTTTGTTGTCAAGTATGATGCCAAGATTGCGGGCATGGCCTTTTGGTGTGGGGGTAGATCAGAGTTCAGTGAGCTATTGGGTGTCAGGGGAGGCATGCTTTCCAAAGATCAGCACTTCGGTCTTCATGAAGACTGCAACGTTCTTCAGGCAGATGTGGAAGTTGGTCATTTAAGAGCGAGAGGATGAGCTTGGTGTAGTTAATATAGAATATGATGTTGATTTTGTAGGTTCTGTTGTAATCAGCAAAAGGCGTCATGTAGGTGTTGAAGAGGGTAGGGCTGAGGAATGAATCTTGGAGGAGCCACAGATGGTGTCTTTGGGTTCTGAGGTGAGGAGTGATTTTTGCATGCATCCATTGAGGAATGATGAAATCTCACTTAGCGTGTTTCCCTTGATTCCGATTTGGTGCAGTCTCTTGATGAGCCTGTGGTGGGCTGCTGAGAGTTAGGGAAGGATCAGGGCAGCTGATTCTCCTCTGTCCAGTAGGGTGTGGCTATCATTCGTAGCAGTGATCAGGAAGGTCTTGGTGCTGTAGTTGGCTCAGAAATTGGATTGCGAGGCATCTAGCAGGTTGTTTTTCTCCAACTGTTCGGTGAGGTGACAGTTGATGGCCTTCTCCATGACTTTGTTTTTAAGACGGGAGGTAGTTATGCAGTTTGCTGGGGTGTATGTGGAGTTTCTTGGTGAGAGGTCTGACCTCTGCATGTTTCCAGGTGTCTGGGGAAGGTGGCTGTGGCAATAGATGCCTCGATAATATTGGTAAGCTGGTGGCTCATCTTGTTACCTCCGAAGTTGAAGAAGCGTAGATGCAGGTGTTGCTGGGTGCTCCTGAGTGAATGGAGTCCATGACGGCTGTGGTCTAAGGTGCAGCAAGCTGTTCCCTATGTTTGTTGGGAAGGCTTCCATTGGAGTGAGGAGGCTGAGGTGGTCGGTGGGTTGGGGCTCAAATATCCTGTAGATGGTGGAAATCTTGAGGAAGTGCTTTGCTAGAGCATTGCAGAGTTCCGGCGAGGGAGCAATTGTATTCCCAGGGGCTGTTGGTTGAAAAAACTCTCCAACAGTGTTGAAGAGTTCCTTAGTATGGGTGGCACTAGCTAGTATCCAAGGGTGCTCTTTTGTGCATCTTTGAGTCATTGGTGGTATTAGTTGAGGGCTGACTTGACTTGGAAGTGGCATGATATGAATCATCTTTGCTCATACACCATCTCAGCTGTTTGCAGCTGTATTTCATTGTTCTGAGTTCTGATGTATGCCACCTGGCTTGTTTGGTAGATTTGCAGGTTTTTGCAGGTTTGGTTATCCAGGTGTTGAATTTCTGGACAGCCTCTTTCAGGTTTGTTGTGGTATCTGGCTGGATAGTGTTGACCGCATCTGTCCATTGGGTCTTTCTCACTTTGCTCCAGCAGAAGAGGTGCTGGGATGGTTGGGGGTGGTGCAAGGTGATCCTGTGATGATGAAGTTGATGATGACGAGGTCAGTTCAGGTGAGTCCAGAGCCCTGGCTCTATTTGACACTGTTGCTGAATGTGAAGAAGGGGTCCATTTTGTGTCCTGCTCTGTGTGTGTGGTCTGCAACCAACTGGGTAAGGCTGATGTTCTTTAATTCCAAGAGGTCTTTGGGGTCATGAAGGTGAAAGTTGACATCTCTGAGGAATATGTAGTGCTTAGATTTGATAGCAAGTGAGGCGATGACGTCTGTGATGGCATTGTAAAGGCCAGTGTGTTGTCCATGGGGTGTGGATGTGAGGATGCCTTTGATTGTTGTTTTGTTGTCAGTGTCGAGTTGGAAGTTCAGGTGCTCCATGATCAGGTGGTGTCGTCTTCGGTGGTGGTGTAGCTGCCACCTCCATGTTTGTTGGTGTTGTGCCGGAGTGTCATCTTGTAGCCACTGGGCATTGCAGTGGTGATATCGGGGGCGGAAGAGAGGATGAACCATATCTATGTGATGAAGATTGCATCTTGCGTGAGGGTGGAGAAAGTGTTCCAGGCTTTAGAGGCGTGTTTGCAGAGCGATCCGGGTCCAAGAAGATTCTTAGAAGGGTCTAGATTAAGAAATAGAAACAGAATGTTACTCTTGCTATTTTCTCATGCCAAAGAAAAATGGAGGTCTCTGTTCTATTTTAGATGTTTACTCTCTGAATGCCTTCCTGAGCAATGATATATTGAAAATGCTCCGACTGGCACAGGTTTTACCAGTCCTGAATTTGATCAAATGGATGGCAGCTTTGGACCTGCAGGACATGTACTTGCATATGTCTTTCCTGTAGTCTAACAGGCATTTTCTGAAGTTCAAGGTTGGGTCCTGACTGAGCTGGGAGGGTATGGCCTGTGGAGAAGGTTGGAACATCAGGGCAATTCATTAATTGGGATCTACACTTTTGAACTGCAAGTTGGACGAGCTCTGATGATAGTATGTGGCAGATGAGACATAGTGGCTGCATTCCAAGGTTGCGCAGGCAATGGGACATACCCTGACTGGAGCTCTTAACCACCGTAGCAAAAACGTATGTCCAACATTTCTTTTAATTTCAATTGGGGTAGAGGGAGGGACTCTTGTAAACCTTCCTGCTTCTACCTCCGCTGATGAAAGTTTAGACAAATATATGGAAAACACACTTCCAAATCATTTTAGTGGCACTGGATTGTGCAAGGAGTGTGTGGTACCCAGAGCTTTTTAGAATGTGCGTCTGCCCTCCAATCAGTTTACCATTTTGTGAAATCCATGTGTTACAGCATCAGGGCAGTATTTTTTACCTGACCCTGAGTAATCCATACCTCCAGGAATATAGACTGAGTAGTGGCCATTGGTGGTGTGTGACTTGCCAACCAAAGTTGTGTATGTCATCCTGGCTGCCTGGCACTCTTCAACAAAGCTAATGTATGTGAGGTGCTGGGACAAACTTGTGGCTTGACGTAGACACCCGAAGGAAAGACCTATTGCCAGCCAAGTTATGTGATATTTTGTTGTTTATTTTGTCTTTGAACCAGCAGAGCATTGCAGTGAATCCATTAAAAGTTATTCAGCAGCATTTTCAGCCTTTCTACATTTACTGGTCTAACCATCCTTTTTCAATGACCCGATGAGAGATTTTTGTTTAGACAAACATATTCCATCCCTGATTGTTGTGATGCCACAGTGAAACCTTTTTGGTTCTGAAATTGTACATGTGTTCTCTGTTAGACCTGTCAGCCTTAGGGTGGTCTTCCTCTCAAACCTATTACCTTTCTCCTCTAGCTTTACTGATCTAATTTTTGCTGTCCTTACTACTATGTACAATTTACTACTGCTAACCAATGTTAAAGTATATGTGCTCCCTCCTTAAAACATGGTAATATTGGCTTGAACCCAATTGGCATTTCAATTTACATATAAATCCCAGGTAAAGTGGTACTGCATGTACCCATGGCATGTGAGTTAAAGGCTACCATTGGGCCTGCAGCACCTATTGTGCCACTCACTTGAGTAGCACTTTCAAATACGTCTAGGGACTGCCATTGATTGTGTGCGCAGTTAAACCTCAATTTTGACCTGGAAAAAGAAACTTTTGCCAGACCCAACCGTTCCTGTTTAGGTCAGCCATGGGGTAGGCTGAACAGCCTGACCTCTGCGCACTGTAGCTCTTACCCATTTGGGTTAGTCTATACACATTATTGATTGTTTTTCAAAAAATCAAAACAACACCAACTATGATTGCGATTGTCTCAAATTGTATTGTCAGAGCATAATCAACAATTACATTTAGATTCTCATGTAATTTATTCTTTTGAATCATTTGAAATTATAGTCACATCAGAGTGGCTTTCATCTTACAATTTGTGGCCAAAAATTATCTTGCCCAATGCATTTCGGGCGCACGACCCTTCGTCGGAGGCAGTACCTGAAAAAAACATAAATGTTGTTGTTGCTTGATAAACTGGTCTAACAGCATACAATGTTGCAGTGTGACACAACTAATTATTAACTTATATTTAAAAAGTCCGAATGGTTGAAGTTAATTATAACGTTTCACTGACATCAAACAGTAAGGAGACCTGCATATGATTATACATGATTGAAATGATACTATGGACTGTGACAGTATATGAACATTGTAGGAAAACATGGTTCAGAAAAACATAAGGGTGACCGTATGAGAAATGACTCACTTATCTGGCCTAAAATGCTGATCAGATCTGGAGTTTCTGTGGGGTATGAGGTGGTTCAAAAAAACATTCTCCAGTGTACTGTGTGAAAAAAACAAACTTGAATCACTACACCAGTATTGAGTCAAGTGAAAGATGAGCTATTCATGTTAAATCCAAGAGGATCAAACTCACATTGAGCTTTCCAATGATATAAATGTTCAGTGAACCGGATAGAAGTGGCGGTGATTTCCAAGCGAGACGATTATCCAGCCTATGAACACAAAAAAGACCTGGATCTTAAACGCGCTGCTCAATGCCCGTACGCTTATAGTATACTTCACAGTGGTTCGAATTGCGTTAAAAAAGCCCACTCTTGGTTTTCCAAAAAACATCGCTGCCATACATAGCTTAGATAATTGGAAAAACTAAAAATTAATTATTGTATAAAATTGGAGTGCCTCTCCCATCACTAATTCTCGTTTTGTTCCCTGTCCACAGGGAGTGAGCACCCACCATAAACATGTTGTTTGATACCATCACAGGTCTCACAGAAAATCGAGCTGAAACTTTAGCCTTCACTAATGACCAGGCTTCTGAGATATATTCCTTGATAGACGACATTCGGTCTTTCACCACACAAGGGAGCAGTTTGCCGCAACAATTAAAACAGCTAGAATTTTTAACAAAAAGACGCCTTAACCAACGCCTTCATGCATCCACACTGGTGCAGTATCACCGATCAAAGAGAATTCCTAGAGGACTAAGAATGCCCATAAAACCTATGTTATTCCGTTTCCACTTGAAGAAAGACTTTATGGACCGCTGGTATGCAGTCTTGAATAAGTGTTCTCTAGACTTGATTCTATTGTTGATAGAGGAATTATCTGTTGTTATCAAGGAGATCACTGAGGAAATCACAACTATTGAATCAGATCTTGAGACCAGAATGGACACGAATGATTGGTCTAAATTTCTGGAGGAAATGAACGCTAGAATGGAGAAACACACAAAGGAGATACAAGAAGGGAAATTGAGGAAATATAAACGAGACACTCTGGACTACAAATTAAATGAAGTGTATACCTGGGCTGAGGTGTACGCCCAGAGAAGAACCTTTGTTAAACGAACCACCAACACCTCATCACAAGAAAGTGTCGCCTCAGAGGGGGATACGAATATCAACAGAGCACCACCACAAGTAGTTGAAAAAACCCCGGACAGCAAAGATGCAACAACAGTGGAAGCAGCTTCTTCCTCGAAAACGTCTTTTTCCGCCCAGGACGCGGATGTCACACAACCACCGGGTAAGACAAAAGGAAAACAAGGAGAGGTAAAGGAGGTGGTAAAACCAAATCTGAGGAGCAACAAACAAATTTAGTGATTAACATTTCCTCACAAGAGTTGACCACACAACAAACTAGAGTTCTCAATAAAGGACTAAACTTTGTGCCTACCTATCACACTAATTCCTTAGAAACTGAAGTAGATTTCTTCAAGTTCATGAGGATTTTGAGACTCAAATATTTCTTTTCTACTCTACCTGACTCAACATCAGAGATTGACCCTCCTGAATACATGGAGTTCAAATCTAAATCCACGTTCCAGGCGCCAACCACACACAAAATCTTAGATGCCTTTGAGAAACTCGTGCTTAAGGATTTGAAATCAATTAACACCAAGAAAAATTGCTGTTTGAATTTTTCTAAACATGACAAAATGATCCTCAAAAATCTGGCGGAAGACCCCAGGATACATATCCAACAAGCAGACAAGGGCGGCGCAATAGTCGTCATGGATCAAAAATTATATGATCGCAAAGTGTCTGAACATGTATCTGACATCCAAACTTATCTTAAATTGAATCATGATCCAATCAAAGAACTACAAACTACTCTGGAAAGTATTCTAGAACGAGCAGAAAATATGAAATGGATCAGCAAGAAAACACGCCAATTCCTCACAGTTTCTTTCCCAAAACAACCGACAATTTACATGCTACCAAAAGTCCACAAGGATCTTTCGAACCCACCATTCCGTCCCATAGTCACCGGGTGCGGGACCATTTTCGAACCTCTGGGCCAATACTTGGATCAATTCCTACAACCTTTTGTCCAAAGTTGGTATTCCTATACCAAAGATACTACTCATTTTTTGAAAAAAACTCATGGAAACACAAGCAACCTCTGAGGCATGGATGTGCACGCTAGACGTTAAAGCTCTCTACACCTCGATCCCACACACTGAGGGGATAGAGGCTGTGGAATGGGCCTTGCTTCAACAAGAGGAGATACCGGCGGAAAAAATCTTTTTGCTAGAACTGTTGCACTTCTGCTTACACCATAGTTATTTCAGGTGGAATGGTGATTTCTATCTGCAGAACAAGGGCACCTCTATGGGTTTTTCCGGTGCACCGGCATATGCCAATACATATATGGCAAGGTATGAGGAGATGTTTCTAAAAAATGACAAAGAATGGACAGATAACATAAGTTTATATTGTCGTTATATAGATGATATATTCTTGATCTGGAAAGACACCAAAGAAAAACTGGAACAGAAAATTGTTCAGATGAATTTGCATGATGTGAACATCCAATTTACTTGTAACATACAAAAGGAACAGATTGCATTTTTGGATGTATTGGTGAAAATAAAAGACAACACAATACAAACTGAAGTGTATCATAAACCAACGGACAAAAACACGGCACTCATGTATAGTAGTTTTCACTCCAGGAATCTTATCAACAACTTACCTTACTCCATGATGTTACGAGCGAAAAGAATTTGTTCACAAACAGAAACATTCCAGAGCAATCTGACCATTATTACAGCCAAATATGCATCCAAGAAATATCCTCCTACTGTAATAGAAACAGCCAAAGACAAAACAGAAAAATCAATGCGTGACTCTTTACTCATTCCGAAAATGAAAAAGCAACAAGCAAGACAGGTGTTTGTTTCCAAGTACTCCACCAGTTCAAATGAGATCAAGAAAAGTATAACTACTCATTGGGAGTTATTAAGAAATGAGACTGATTTCAAGGGGCTGTTCTGTGACAAACCAATTTTTGCGTACAAACGCTCAAAAAATATCAAAGAAATGCTGAAACATCATCCCATGACTTTATCTAAAACACACAAGGGCATGAGAAAGTGTTATAATTGTGTCCACTGCAACAATGTTATCGTGACTGATTGTGTGAAACACCCCCACACGGGAGAAACCATCCCAACCAGGATCAGTGCAGATTGCAATACTTCTAATGTCATATATGCCATTAAGTGCCCATGTGGACTGTTGTATATAGGCAAAACCGAAAGAAAGATAAAAACACGCATATCGGAACATAAAAGCACAATTAGAAACAAGAATCCTAAGAGCAGTCTAGCCTTACATTGGGAAACTCACAGACACACCATTGCGCAGGTCAAATTCCAGATTCTCGAAATGGTTACCCCAACACCTGGGAAATGCATCACCAAGACTTTGTTACAAAGGGAAATTTTCTGGATTCGTAGACTACAGACACAAGATCCCAAAGGGATCAATGATCGTGTGGATCTCACTTGTTTTTTATGAGATACTGCACCATGATTGTATGCAGAAGGACAGTTTAGACAGCATATGAGTAATGCATCACCGTATATACACTGATTATTGTCAGCTCAGAGTCAGGGCGGGAAAGTAAGAAAGGAAAATATTTAGACACTTCTGCTTCCTCAATCTGCGTACCAGGTATTAATATTGGACCCTCAGCCCCAACTCTTCAGTACACTTCTAGAACTGTAGGTGGAAAACGTCCTTTAGGACAAAGCTGGAATCATGCTGTGCCTTTACAGTCCTGACAACAGAACAAATGCCTCTTCAGCACGCAATTGTTCTGCACGCAAGTCGTTACAATGACTTGCTTTAAGTAGAGGCGCAATGGTGGAGTGGTTTGGAATTAAAGTCCAACACTTTCCATACTTTTGCGCAGACTGAATTTGGAATAGTAAATTTAACTACTTAAATATCCAGCACCCACCTAAAGCAGCCGTAAATATGACTTGCATGCAGAACAAATGTGTGCTAAAGGCACATTATTTGAATGTCGGAGTTCCTAAGGAATGCGGAATTCTGTCACACATTTCCTGTGGACGACTTTTGCCAGGAGGAACAACTGCTGTGCTGCTGGAACAACTGCTAATCTACTGAGCTGCTGGCCTGTTAGACTGCTGCCCTGTTGGACTGTTGCCCTGTTGGACTGCTGCCCTGTTCGATTTCTGCCCTGCCATTCAGCTGCCCTCTTGCCTGAGTGAGAAGGACTGGAGCTGCAGCTTGAACCCAGGAACACCGGAATGACTCAGAGGGCTTGTTGGCTGGTATCCTGACCTGAGCCTCAGGAACAAAACAGACTTCAACAACTTTGAACCCAGCAACTGGACTTTGTCAACTGTGAGTCCTGCCCTCCTCAGCCCTGGAACCTTCAATGTTGTCTTGAAGATGGTCCACCATCCCATTTATGGTTCAGAATAACCAACACATCTCCTCTGGTGCGTGGAGCAACCCTGAGCAGAACCAATACACTGCCTCTGCAGCATGGACTTTTCCATCAAAACGGCTCAGCATTGATGTAACAGCTAAATGTGTTCTATATTTGAGCACCTCACTGTAGAATAGTTATCACTATGAAATATCCATATATAAGACTTGGGGAAAATGTAATCGGTATTGAATTCTTTTTCACTTTACTGTAATAAGACCAGACAGTCTTCTCTCTGTTGTATACCTTTTGATAAATTTGACCTAAGATTATTTAATGGAACTTGGTTGCATAAAAGATTGCTATCCGGATCCAGGTGAGAGTGAGTATGTCCTAGGTCCCAGTGGGTGGGGGGTCGAGCTGACACCACTCTTATTATAAGTGAGTTTGAAGGTAACATTTCAGAGGGGAATATGAGAAAATTGAATACAACTGTAATGGATAGACTGTATATGCTTTATTCTGTTTCCAGGGATAGGAATATAATAGTGGTGATGGTTATTTCAACCCACTAGCAAAGGGCATCATGTTTATGTCTGTAAAGCAGCCTATAGGGAGGTGTAGGTGGCATTTATCAGGGCAAGAGTGACTTCTTTGCTTCAAAAATACCAAGAAAAAAAGGAATATAAATGAGTTCCAACCCACATCAAACTAGTTTCAAAGGGTGTCAAGTGTAATGCTCAAAGGATCAAAATCAATTGATATGGAAAACATAAGGTTGACAACCTCTAGGTAATCTAATGGTACATGGATACAGTTATCATTTTAGTGCAGTCAAACATTAAAATTGGGCCATAGTAATCTCGGTCTCGTATTAATCTTGTAATTGGGTAATTGTCCCCTATCAATAATTAGGCAATGTGTATCCTCCAGAGAGCATCACAGCCTTGAAAGGTTATATATTCTTTGTATAAAACAACAAATATTATCAGGGTAACAGTCACACCTTCATTTATACAAAGCACCATGGGCTGCTCCTCTGTTAGGGCGGAGGGTCGTTGCCTCACTGCTTTCTCGCGTTGTGAGAAGCAGAAACGTAAAATTGTAAAACTAATATTGGGTGTGGGGTTCTGAATTATTTACATCATACTACTTCTCTTCTCTCCCCCCGGCAGTAAAGGGGCACCATTTTAAGAATTATCGACTCAAAACTAGTGAATAATAGCCTGTGCAATTTTTAGCTTTGCTTACTCCAATTAAGGTAACTAGCTAAGACTCCATATGATGAACGAGGCGAGGTTCCATTTATGGGCTTATTAAGTGCCCGTGTGCACCGTGCTAGTTGTGATTCCTTCATCGGGGAGTGCTTTAGACTACACTTTCACTTTACATTGGTCAGTGAAGGGGAGGCCCATAAAGCAATTGGTCACTTGTTGACTGTTTGCTTGCCATCTAAGATATGTCAAAACTGAGCATTTTTTAATTTTCCATCCTATATCTTTACAGTTGGCTCATTTATAATAATGCCAGGAACCAGGGTTTTAATGTAAGGTACAACTGCTGTGACTAGCTTACCGTGTCTCTAGAACAGTTTCCATCCGATGGCCCTTCATGTTTCAAGAACTTTGCAGGCATTTAAGGCTAGGCCCTCTATTCAGCCCACTAACACAAATAATGGATTTTTAATGACAAGAATAGACATGGAGGCTGGGTATTGCCATACCTCTGAGTCATTTCTGCACTCTACCTGTGAAAGGGCCCTGTTGCTCACTGGGGTTCAGTGCACTTGGGCTACTAATTTTACCACAAGAGCATGCAAGAGGTCAATGGCTCTCTTCAGTGCTCTTAATCAAAATCCAGATGTACCGTGGGCTCCATTTCTAGTCCACCAACTTGTTCTCGAAGTAGTATTGGGGTGGCTCAAGTTTATTTACAATAAATTGCACAGATACTATTGGTGTCCTTCCTCCCCCCACATTATGTAAATAAAATGTCAAAAACTGTGTACTGTTTGGGGGTGTAGTCCCTGAAACTGCAGTAAACTTATCTAGGTTATAGGCCATGTTAAAGGAATGTTCTTTACAAAGCGGTATTGGCACTCTGTCAGGCTAAGTGTCCCATATGCCTAATGTATGTAAATCAATACGTAATATGAATAGATCGTGCAAAACAGCTCATGGCGCTGCTTTTTTATACTCTATGATTTTGTATCTCGCGCTTCTCAGCATTCGGACGCTTCCGTTATTGATCCTGGTGTTCTCATTGCCCTGGGCTAGGAAAAGCCCTAATGTACACTTTATACAACTTACTATAAAGACCTAAAAAATTACGGCCTAACTCATTGAAACACTATTCTCTCACAATAAAGCGCGTAACCCCGATGCGGATGGTGTAATTTCAGTGTTAGGAACAGCAACAGTGACGTCATTGTCTTTGAGCTGGCCATGCAGTTGGAATGTGCGTATGCGGTGATGGAACTGTAGGTAATCTAGGGCAGAGATTCAAATAAGTAGAATAACAATGCGCCTAATTCCTTGCTAAATTACACCATAATTGAGCTGGGTAACCACTTACTGTAACGTTTGAGTGCTACACATTTAAAGGACTATATGAAAAAAAACAGTTATTATTATCAGTACACTCAAGTCATCAGTGCTTGCAATGGGAAACATCAAGTCAGTGAAATAGCAAATGGATGAAGGTTGGGCGACCGGAATCATGATTAGGTCAGCCATGAAAAACATCATCCTGTAGACTTCAGTGTCTATTTATTATCTTTGCTAACTCTGCAAAGTTAACAAGGAAAACAACTATAGTAACACCGTTCCGACTTACTTAACTGGTCACATTGCTCCTCTGACTCATCTGAGTTAGTGGCGTAACGAAACTTGAGGGCCCCCCCTGCAAAGTACATTAAGGGGGGCCCCCCATTCTCCATGTCAATCAATAGCTATCAGGCCTGCGACCCGCCATACTGCAAGGGCTCACCCTTGCCATAAAAAGAGGAATCTGGTTCTTCATTGGTCACATCTGCATTTTCATTGGGAGATTTACATACATGAGTAAATGTTGATGCTGCGCCCTCCAGCAGAGTTACATAACACTGCCTCCAGCCGGCCCACCAAACACATCCTCCTACTTGATGAACAACCTTCAAGCAAAGCCCGCACAGTTGGCAACCTCCAACCACAGATCACTGCCTTTGTGCCTGCTACTAATGCATCTATTACACTCTACTCTCACCCCTACGAAATCCGCAGTTATGCTATTCCACCGGCCTTTAAAACCACCTCTTGGATGTCACTGTGAACCCTTGACCACCGCCCACTGCTCCCCTGTCCACCATCAACAGAAAGACTGATGGCCGGTGCCCTTCTAAGCACTGCCTACCAGTAAAGACAGAGCCTTTCAGCTGCTGCACTTACCAATGCCACAGTGGTAGTTTAAAACATGTTCAACAATCTCTTCAACTGAATTTATACCCACATGTATGGTTATCCTAAATATGCTTTCCATACCTCTATTTATCTCCTCCCAGTACTGACTTAATTTTGGGCAAGATAGAAACATGTGAATGACATTCGCCTTTATCTCGAGACATTTTGAGCATTTCGGGGTCAGACCCTTTGAAAAATTTGCAAGTTTAGATGGTGTCCAATAAACCCTGTGAATACAAAAAACATGGTTTCTTTTCAAATTTGCAGGTTGTACTGTCATGTGTAACATATCATGAGATACTTGCCATAACTCTTCCAAGTTGCAGCCAGGCAAGTTATCTCCTCATAATTCCATTGGTAACTTGTTTTCACCATCTTCCATATCCATTTGTAGCCAATATAGGGTTGTCACTTCTTTTTTCTTTACCATATTTTTGCTTAATGTTGATTCCAGTTAATTAGATAGTCCTACATCTAAGCCCACTGAATGATGCCAACTGCTTATTTGCCAGTATTTAAATTTAGAAAGATCACTGTTCACCAGTAGCTTCATCTCTTCCCAAGATAGCAAAGTCCCATTCGGGGCTAACTGTCCCCATTGATGAATTCCTGCTTTAATTAAAGGGTTTACGAGGATATCTTTAGTCCATCTGGTGAGCCTGGTGTATTCCATATAGGGGCAAGGGCACTGAATTAGGTACTTCCTAGAATTTCCTTAACTTTGGCCCAGGAGGTAGCTAAACGGTGTAATACCTATAAGCAAACTTTTTTGTAAAATCTTGGATCTCCAAATTTATAAAGAAAGCCATGATTTCCATTCTCTACACCCAGGAGCATCTCTTTAAACATTATACCAATGTCCGACCCATCTGGTGTATTCATTAGCATTTTTCCTGTTTTTAGGGAGAAGGTTCTTGCATACGTAACTAAGTCTTGGAGACACAAGCCTCCTTTTTTCTTTTTCCTCTGTAATTTCTTCCATGTAGTACGTGCTCCTTTTGGAGCCCAGATGAATGCATTCACTCTTGCTTGTAGAGACTTTAAAGATTTCTCCTTGAATGCTAACGGTGTATTTTGTAATAAAAAGATTATTTTTGGGAGCAACATTATTTTTATTAAGTTTATTCTTCCGATCAGGGTTACCGGGAGGTATATCAGTCCAGTTATAGAACTCTGTATCTCTTTACTAATTTTATGTATGTTTATTTCCGTAATTTTTTCAATGTCTTCTTCTTATTATTATTATTATTAAAACATTTTTTATAGAGCGCGTAGTCACCCTGAGGTATCCCAGCGCTGAAGATCCCTACATCTGTGGGTCCGGGGGCAAAAAAGGGGGGGGACGACAGGTTCAGGTAGGGAGATAGTGAAGTTAAGGGAACAGGTGAGTTTTCAGCCGTTTCCTGAAACGTAAGTAGTTAGGTTCTGTTATCAGGTCTCGGGGGAGAGCATTCCAGAGGCGTGCGGTGTGGACCGAGAAGCGTCTTCCACCCGTGCGAAATCAATATTCCTAAATATCTTATTGCTTTTTTTGTTGATTGAATAGAGTCGCCCAAATTCCAAGTCATGCATTCAGTTTTGGTTTTGTTTATTTCCTATTCTGAAATCTTTCCAAAATGTTGTGCTTCCTGATACATTAACGGGAGGGTAGTGTCTAAATTTGTTGTATATATCATGAGATCGTCCGCATATAATGTCACCTTTTTGCTCCACTCTCTGAATATAAAAGCAGGTATTTTGTCATGTGTTCTAAACTTTCCTGCTAATGGCTCTATGTATAAATTAACAAGCATAGGGGATAGGGAACAGCCCTGTCGAGCACCTTTTTGGATTTTAACTGTGTCAGATAAATTACTGTTTACCAAAATTCTAGCCGACAGTGATTTATATATCAGTGCGATTGCCCTACAAATATTTTCCCCTATATTATTTTCTTTTAAAATACATTTTAAATATGTCCAATTGACTCTGTCAAACGCCTTCATGGTGTCTATTGTTATTACTGCCAGGGGAGTCTTGTGTAGTGTTGCTATATCTATCGCTCCAACCAAGTTGTAAATTGGAAGGCGCCAACCCCATCGGGGAATGGCGTCGTTAGTGGCAGCCAAAGGGCCGACCCGGAGCCGGATCACTTCCGGTTTTTGCGTGACCCGGAAGTGAGCGTGGCGTCAGGACCAATGGGAACAAAGGTCGAGGTACGCCCCGGAAGTGTTAGTAGGGCGCGAGGCTTAAAAGCCCGCGACCAGCCTAGAGGCCCCCTCTTTGTCCGCTGATCACCCAGGAGTCGGACGTCTCCAAGAGAAGACACCCACCCACCCATCCCTATTAATAAGGATTCAATTAGGGCAATAGCGGGGTTCCGGACAAGAATACCACGGGAACTTCTTGTCTAGAGACAGTTAACTCTGAACAGGTTTGCTAAATCAGTATGGACTCTGGGCTGGCGGGAGAGTTGGGGCCGACCTGCTGGTGGCTTTGGCTTTTCAGCCCTACCCCAGAGGCCTCTGGTTGCCCAAGTGGGCGCTTTCCTCACCTGCGGCTCTGTTGACCAGAAGGGGGTTAACGTTAAGGGGCAGGTGATCTGGATTGTGGCCTGCTGGCGCAACCCTGAAGTCAAATAAAAGGCCCAGTGGAATGGGCGGTGAATGTATATATTGTATTATAAGTGCAAGTTTATTCTTAAATACTGTATTGGAATATGTACGAATAAATAAAGAGATTGGTGGGTCAATGAGGTAATTGACCAGAGAACTTAAATTTTAATAAACAAGCAGCACACTGCAGAAAATCAAGTACGACTCCAGAGTTTGGTGTGGGGTTGGGTCCTTGTAAAGCATGCAGTGTGGTGGGGGGAGAATGCACTTTGTCTGCCATCTAAAGGTCTTTTATCCCCCTGCCTTTAACAAATCATTTCTGATCATGATGTAATAAGTTCCCTGCCACTCCATAAAATTTCTCTGCCAATATTTTTGTAAAGATTTTATAATCTTTATTGACCAGAGAGATAGGTCTATAAGAATCGCATGAACAAGATGGTTTAGCAGGTTTAGGAATTAAAGCAACAATTGCCTCTTTCCATGACAGTGGTACATCTCAACCTTGTTCAAAAATATGAGTGAGTAATGTCAGCATGATTGGAGTAAAAACACCCTTTAGAACTTTATATAGCTCTGCTGGTAGACCATCCGGACCTGCAGCTTTCCCGGATTTGCTTGTTGTTATAACCGCATCAATGTCTACCATTGAGATCGCCCTATCCATGTTTCTGGATGTCTCATCCGTGATTTTACTTAATACTGTTTGACCCAACCAGTTCCTAATCTCTAATTCTTGAACATTTAAATCTTCATAGAACACCTTTTCAAAGTGCGCATTAAAGATTTTCCCAATGTCATCTGGAGAATCGTATACTACATCTGACCTAATCTCATTCATATGGTTCTGGCTAGGTCTTGCTTTGTCTTCCACGGCAGTAGCTTCCCGCAATTTTCTCCATACTCAAAATGAGATATTTCACTGGCTTGCCAATTCTTTTTTCTCTTGATTCTAAGATTTATTCTAGATCCAGTCTAGGAGTTTCTAATTTTTTAGACATCTCGACATTAAGGGAAGTGCTTTGTTGTATATTGAGATCATATTATATTTTTTGTATCTCGCTTTCTATGGTCTCAATTTCAGCGTTATACTTTTTATGTCTCACAATTTTCATAGCAGTTATCTGACCCCTTATGAATGTTGTATAAGCATCCCAAACAATATGTATAGGTGCAGTGCCTAAATTGATGTGAAAAAAACTCTCTGTTTCTAAACTTAATTTCTCTAATATATCTTCTTCTAATAGAATAGCACGTTCTAGTGTCCATCTCCTGATATTTGATCTAATCGGAACATTAAGTTCTAAGGATACTGCTGAGTGGATCAGACAGATATAACCCATTGTTTAATATCTTGCACCCATTGTTTTACTAATATGTTTAGGAGAAAAAAATCTAATCTGGACTTCTGTTAATATTTGTTATTGTGACATGTATATCCTCTTCTTTTACTCATTTTCGACCTCCAGACATCATACCTTGCTATTTGTTTCATCTCATTCTGGATTAATGTTCTTGTTTTAACCCTTTCCTTGCTGCCGTCGGCCATTGGCCGACGGCAGCACTACTAATGGCTGACGCGGACCCACCCGCGCACGGAAACGCCCGCACCACGGCGGAATTACCGGGTTAAAATTCTGAATGGATCTACTTGTGCTTGATTTATCTAGAACTTGATTCAGTACTACATTGAACTCCCCCGCTAATATTAGTGGATCTATGTAATTTAATAGCTCTGATAGTAAATTCTTAAAGGAAATTGTGTCATTCGTATTCGGACCATAATAGCCCGCAACTGTAAATTCATGCAAATGTATTTTTATTTTAGTTATAACCCATCTTCCAATTTTATCTGCCGTGCTTTCCTCTAAAGAGATAGCTGAATTTTTTTTATAATTAAAGCTAAGCCTTTAGATGGACATAACTGAGTTATGCAGACAACATCTTGGATCCACTTTTGAGTTTTACGGAATTTGTGTAGCTCAGTTTCTAGTAAATGGTTTCTTGTAATATGAGGATTTGCTCTGGGGTATCTCTTAAATAGTAAAATAATTTTTGCCTTCTGTAATTTGTTCTTAATCCGATTAAATTCCAGGAAAGTACCTTTAATTTAAACACTGGATCTCCTGATGGGTGGGTCATCTCCCAGGTATCTTTCCTATAACTTTAATTTCATTCTGGCGAATTGGACATTTTTGTTTTGTTTTCCTCTGCTCCCGACGCTGTGCTTACCCCCTTTTACCCCCTTTTACCCTTCCTCTACTGAACCCTCCCATGGAAAAAACCCCAATTCTTCTTTCACTGGCCTCTACCTATGCCTATGGAGTTCCCCCTTTGGTCAGATAATAGTTTAAAAGAGAAATAGGACTTTTACATCTTAAAAGGCTTTTTATCTTTTATTTAGCTGTCTCATGGTCACTTGATAGTGAACTTAGGAAACTTACAACATCTTCTACCTTTTTAAATACTTGCATTCTGTTGTTATGCATAACCTTTAATGATGCTGGAAATTTTAGTTGTGCTGTCGCTCTGAATTTTTTTAACGGGTCAATCAGTTTCCCCAGTTCCCATTATCTGGATGCAGTAATTGCAGAAACATCTGAACGTATCTGAAATTTTACATTTGCTGCGTAGAGAGAATTTAGATTAATGGCTTTATTTAAAATGTCTTCCTTTAAACTATAAGTTAAGAAATTCATCAAGATTTTCCTGGGTCTTCTTTTATTTGGGCTGGGCCTGAAAGGGTCCCTGTGTACTCTTTGTATATCAGATCTGGGCACTTCTTCTGAGTATTCAATATGGGTTGCCTGCCTTATAAGTTTATTACAAACTCTTTCAGGTTACTTCCTTCCATCCCCTCCAGAATTTTAAGAAGAAGGATGTTATTTCTCCTTTGTGAATTTTCAAGCGATTCCAGATTATCTTGTATTTCTAGCCCTCTATCATTTAGTGTAGCTATGCGTTTTGCATTATCCTCTGTCTGATTCGTAAGTCGGCTACCATTTCTTCAAGGGCACTTCTAATACTCAACAGATCTAATTTAGCGTCAAACTTTTCACAGGAGTTTTTAGTATCCAGCTGTTTTTTTCTGAAAATGCAAAACTTTCTCTCAACTCTTTTGATAATGCCTGAATTAGATCACACATCTGAGCTGGCTGGGCCAGTTGAGGGTTATTTAATACATCTCCATTATTATCCTGATGTGTAGTTAACGGTACCAGGAAAGTCTGTGTTTCATTCAGTGCATCTTGTACATCCGGATGCCCTGTATTGCCTGCTCCAAGTCCCTGGGTGTTGTTTCTGGTACATTCTCTGATGCTTTAAATAACTCCATATCTTGAGAATTATCTTCTAGCATTGTTCCCTTGATCAGAAGTGGTTGAAATTTGTTGGATGTGGGAATGCTGCTTAGGATACCATGTGCTCTACTCTGAAGGGTGTTTGAATCACATACAGTATGAGTATCCTGTGATGATACCTCTACTCCTGATTTTAACACTAATATAGCGGGAGTGGTTTTAAAAAAGTTTCAGAGGAACGGTGTTGATTTAAATGCTTGTTGAGCTGGTAATATTGTCTTTGTTTTGTCAAGGTCTTTATTCTCCCTTTTTCCTGCGCCCTTTTTTTTACTCTGTGTTGAAAGTTTTTTCTTCGTCTTCGGAGTTTTTAACTGCACTTGACTTAGAGCTACTAGAGTTGAGAGTGTCCCTTGTTCTGTATCTTGCGAATCCAACATATGTATTTTTGACTTAGTACTCCTTAGAGTATACCTAGATTGTATTTGCCCAGGACCTATATGAGTTGAGATGTTAGCCATCTTCCCTCCTCTCACAGTCTGCTTTCCTTCCTTGTGCTTTTTTAGATAACTTATAGATGGATTTTCCAGTTTTACCCGCCTCTCCTTACCCTTATTAGCTTGTATCTACTGTTTTATAACCAGCTTACTGAGACCTGTATATGTTGATTTCCTCGAAAGTAGAATGTTTTCACCTCTTTCATAGTCTTCTATGTCTTCCACGTCTTTTCTTTTGCCTTTGCCTTTACCTTGACAGCTTTGGGAGTAAATCAGGCTGCCTGCATTCCGAGTCTGCCTCAAGCAAGCAACAGCATGAGCCCAGAGAAGACCCGAGTCTCCATGGGTAACCAGCACGTTTCCCAAGGGGACACCTCGCTGATTAGTGCTCCGCAGATCTTCAGAGCCCCACACTGACTCCACTTCCTCACCTAAAGCTTTCACCGCCTCGCTGTGCCAGCAACCTCCATCACGCCACTCTGACCCCAGGGGACAACATGAAGGCAAACAGCCTCTCAAGCTCTTCAGGTGCCACGCATCAGCATTCACTATCCCCAAGCCTCCATCCGAGCTTCCGCAGCCCCATCTCCCGATGGGAAGCAGCTGAGGTGGTGTTCGCGGTCGCATGCAATCAGTATCACCCAGAAGACAAAAAACAGAACTTAGAGGTCGTTTAGGATGGCGGACAGAAATGGGTCCGACCGCCATGGTCGCGGCAAATATACTCCCGACCGCACCGTGAATAAACCGCCGGTGCAATTAGGATTTTTCTGCCAGCACACACCGACCGCGGCGGACGGATAACACCAAAGATCGTTGCACGTGGACGGTACCACAGAAAAACTGTCCGCCGTGGACGCAACACCAGTGGAAACAGTACCAAGCTCCGCCAGGCCTGCGGAGGGACTGCCCGCACGATTAGGATAACCCCACCATCCCAACGGAACTCCCCACCATTCACAACTGTTGCGGAAAAAAAGCATCAACAAATGGAACTTGGCTGCGGAATGACCAAACGAACATCACCCCATGCCGTCAAACCGAAACAAAAATGGTGGACGGAAGTAAATAGTAAACCAAAAAAACAGGACAAACACCTACCTGGAACACTCACCCCCAACAACTACACGCCCCAATGACACCCCCCCAGCACAAACCAGAGTATCCAAGTCTCCACACCCACAGAACACCTGACTGCAAAAAACCATTGGGACACAACCACCACACAGAGTATAAAAGGAATCCCTCCCATTACCACAATCCTTTGCATCACACCACAGCTGCAAGAAAGAGGCACACATCACACACAACAGACACACACAAACACACATACAACCTGCCCACCAACACACCCACCACACCAACCCCCACAACACCATCCCTACATACAACACACCTGCACACCCAACACCCCCCAACACTTTGCACATCACACACCATGGCCCCAAGAAAAACCCCAAGTTCACAGAGAGTGAGTTGAAGGTCATGGTGGATGAAATCATTCGTGTAGAACCAAATATCTTCGGTACCCTAGTCCAGCAGACCACCATGGCAAATAAAACCACAATGTAGGACAGGGTAGTGACCAGAGTGAATGCGTCAGGGACCGTGCCACGCACCAAACACAATATCCAGAGGAGGTGGCATGACCTCAAGGCAAGGGTGAAAGGCATCAGGGCCAAGAATCATCTGCGGGCACAACACACTGGCGGTGGCCCTCCAATGGATCCAATACCATAAACCCAATGGGAGGAGAAGGTGCTAGCCACACTGCCTGGAAGGAATAGATGAGGGAGTGGAGGCTGGTAAGTACAAACAAATGACCACCATCACACTGTTATGTCCTGCCTTGCACAGCTTCTAAGACACATCTCCCAGGCTCCAAACCATGCATGTGGACCACACAGTCACCCAAATGTAAACCCCAGGGCTCAAATGCCCCACCATGATCAACCACAAATGTAGCCTCCTACGTTCCCAGGCTTGCATGTGGTCAAGCAGCCAGCACTACAACTCCCAACAGGCCCCTATGTCTACAGGGAGGGTGTGTGTGTGTGTGAGAGGCCAGCACTACAACTCCAAGCAGGCCCCCGTGTCTACAGGGAGGGTGTGTGTGTGTGAGAGGCCAGCACTACAACTCCCAACAGGCCCCCATGTCTACAGGGAGGGCGGGTGTGTGTGAGAGGCCAGCACTACAACTTCCAACAGGACCCCATGTCGACAGGGAGGTTGGGTATGTGTGAGAACCCAGCACTACAACTACCAACAGTCCCCCATGTCTACAGGGAGGGTGGGTGTGTGTGAGAGGCCAGCACTACAACTCCCAACATGCCCACATGTCTACAGTGAGGGTGGGTGTGTGTGAGAGACCAGCACGACAACTCCCAACAGGCCCCATGTCCCACCCCAGACCAAGATGGAGTCCCCCACCATGTGCTGACCAGTGCATATCCCTCTTCAAACTTACAGGTAGGTAGCAATATTCACAGGGAGGGGTGGGTGTGAGGGGGATGTCTGCACTCCAAATTCCAATGTGCACCCTCCACCCTCATGATGGCAGCAAAGAGCAAAACAACACATGGCTTCGTAGTAACTCCATGGTTAAAATGTGAAATTAAACATGGGACAGGTGAGTACGCAGTGCCTGCATACTGCATTCGTCGAACAACAAACAAGTATCATATGTCCACAGAAAGACCCACAAATAACAGAACCTTGGACACATGGAAGAGAAGCTTCACATCTGCACACATCAAATAACTTGCAAGGGGAAACTTGGACATGGTGGCAGTCCACACAATCCATGTAGTAGGCAGTCTGTGCATGATGTGAGACTTGACATACCCACAACAGCAAGTACAATGTGTTTCCCGACAAGAGGCACATGGATGCAATTTCCAAAGCTTGTCCCTAACACAAGGTAGACCATCCACATGAAAGACCAACATATGTCTCTTTTGGCAATGACTACACCAGGTACAGTAGCAAGGTAGGTTGTCCACAGCCCTAGTGAACATGCCCTAGTCCACATTGCTGAGCCACAGCAACAATGTTAAAATGACTAGGGGTACCATCCAATAGCAGAACAGCACAACAGCACAACACATATCCAAGTATTGTCTCCCCACCTCCACACCACCATAATGCCCAGTACTGCGTACCACACCAATGTGATGACATCAACAACCATGTCCTGAATCCCTAGAAAATTGAAATGTAACAACAACAAACAAGTCATGTTCACAGTATTGATTCTTAAAGTCTTGTCCCCCAGGTGACCAAGAACTGGCAGGAGAACCCAGCAACCGCCAGCACCAGTCACCCCCCTCACAGCATGGACTCTCCGGTGATGATTCCCTGGACACCTCGGATGCGGAGGGCGATGCTGGTCCGCCTATACTCCCAGGGCCATCAGGCTCCCTGGACATCCCTGCCCCCACCACCTTGGCCAGTGGAACCACAACAACTTCTCCCATTGGGACCGGTGCAGCTACCACCAGCACCACCACCACCAGTCCTGGCTGTGCCACTCTCCCTGACCCATTGGACGATGGCAGACCATCAACATCACAGTCTAGCAGGGAGAGTGGACGGGTGAGCACACAGGTGAGGCCACAGGTTCCAGACAGGAGGGCAGGTACAAGGCCAGGTGGGGGACAAGGCCCACCCAATCCGGGGACTGAGAATCTAGATCTCATTTCAAGAGAGCATGCCTCGTACGAGCGGTCCCAGGCACAGGCGAATCGGGCGCGCCAAGACTCACTTGAGACCAGGCAGCTGTTAAGGTCCATGGACAACCGTATGAGACAAATGGTGGACATCATGGGACAGCAAACATCTGTTTGGAGGGAGTGGTTATCCCGCAGCACACCACCTCCCCCTCCCCCAAGTTTCCAGCGGGACAGGACACCACCACCACCACCATCACCTGAGGACACTGACAGGGAAGTGTGTCCCCCGAACAAGCTGCCCCCACAGCTGGGTCCACCACAGCTCGAAGACGGTGGGGCCGTCCGAGCCTGGATCCAGGACAGAGCAGTGGCAATGCCCCAGCCAACTGCCAGAAGAGGAGCCAGCACTGACGTCACCCTTCATTGAGCCTGGCTTGCCCACATTGCCGAGCATTGGTACACGTCTGTTGGACTAGGTTTACACCACACAATGTGGTGTCCACACGGTGGGATCATCTGACATGACCTTCAACTCACTCTTCCCCTCCACCACCATTTTGTAAATATGTATTAACACAAATCCACCCCCTGTAAATAAACACCACGGAAACACTCAAGGCTGTGTGACCTCCATGTTTTAAACACAGGTTTGTCTTAGTTGTTGTCATTACCAAGTGCAGGGATCAATGTTGTTCAGAATCATGGCTCTGTGGGAGTGACCTAGGGATAATGAGAGAACAACAAGCACAGGTCAGGAAACTGAATCACACCCATCACACCCCACCATTCTGCAACATCCCACAGACCCAACTCATCACAAATGAAGCGGATCACAGGAAACACATCAGGGAGCATTGCATGTACACCATGTCCCACAACCATTTGCGAACAGAAAATACTAGAACAGGCAGCACTCACACACCAGGTCCACCCATCACCAGCAAACATACATCACGCATTGAACAGCAGCACAAGACGTAGTTACTCACATTCACGGAAATTAGCGGTCAATGAGCTGACAGCTCTGGTCCACACCTTCTTCCTCCCCACTATCCTCATCACTGGACATGGGTAGGATGGAAGGCGGAGCAACCTGTTGGTCAGCAGGGTCCAGGATCACTTCAATATTCATGCGCAAGACCAGGTTGTGGAGCATGCTGCAGGCAACCACAATTTTGCATACTTTGCCGGAAGAGTATGGAAGGGCCCCTTTGGTTTTATCCTAAATCTAAACTTCAGCAGTCCAAATGTACGTTCCACCACCCGACGTGTCTTCCCATGGGCCTCATTATAGCGCATAGCAGTAGTTGGATTCTGTATAAGGCTCAGCAGCCACGGGCGGATTGGGTAGGCAGAGTCACCTAGGTGGGGGGATGACAGACACATACATCAGTACCAGTACTGGTGGGAACAGCATGGCAAACATACAACACAGTAGTCATCATAGCACACTCACCTACAAGCCGCGCACGATCTTGATGCAGATTAGCAATCATTTGGGGGACAATGCTGCTCCACAGGATGTGGAAGTCATGTACGGATCCCGAAAATCTGGCACACACATGGGAGATGATTTTGTCAGCCAGGCACACCACTTGCACATTTATTGAATGGTAGTGCTTCCGATTGTGATAGATGGGTTCACATGCCTCGGGTGGAACTAGACCAATAGGTATGCCATCAATGGCACCCACTACGTGTGGAAACTGGGCCAGGGCATAGAAGTCCCCTTTTACTGCTGCCAACTCTGCCGGACATAGGAAATGGATGTAATCATCCTTGTAACGCATCATGGCTTCCAGCACATCCCGCAGTACCATGCTAAACATGGAATGGGACATCCCCCCGGCATGACAAACTGTGTGCGGAATGTGCCCGTAGCGAAGAAGTGAAGTGCCACCATCACCTTTGTTGTGGGTGTAATTGCTCCAGGATATGGCCTGTGTGGCTGCAGGTGCGGTGCCAATTGTGCTACAAGGTCCTGCAATGTCGGTCGGTCAAGCCGGAATTTGCGGATCACCTCCTCTCCAACCATATCCTCCAGCACAGTGTATAGTCGATGAACATTTGGAGCCCTCCTGTGTGGGAGTAGATGGGAGCAGATGTCAATTGGACAACACGGCACAGCTGAACCACACTATCACATCTTGACCAACACACCACAAATAATCCATGTTGCAGACACTGATTGTATGTGTGATGTGACAGAAATATAAGGCACTACAGCCACCTACACACACAATGTTCACCTACAAACAACATCCTGTGTGCAAATAGGTACAATGGTACGTGCACACATGTTGCAAGAACAGCCAACATCACATGACGGAGGGGCCCATGTGTGGACAAGCATCCCCACAGACACACATGGATGTGCACTCACAACACGATTCTTGAACACACCCTCCTTGTCTTCATGCACCCATGACACCACCAACAATTCTGTGCATGCTCAAATGACAGGCATTGACATACAACAGACGACACACAGACGCATACACAGAATGCATGTAACCCCCCATAATTGCTTCTTGCACACAGAAAACACACACTCACGACTGGATCAAACTGTGGGTACACCGCCTTAATGGACTGTGTATATGTGTACACTTTGAAACGTGTGACCTCAAAACCAAGATGTCACCACATTGCAAAGCACATCTGATGCAACTTGAGCTCACATTACTGTCCTTTGACAACCACTGGCAATGTCAATATTATGCTCATACATGCAACGAATGGACATTGTTCACACGTGAACATGGGCCATTGACAGAACATGAAGAGTTATGAGGCTTTCCAGAAATGCCCCGTCACACATGTACACCTATTATCATTAGATGTGTGCGGAGACATGCAGTGTGTCTACACACCACGTCAGGGCACGCCGTCCGCCATCACAGAAAATGATCATTGGTACTGCAATTGTGCGTACCATTAGCTGCATGTGCAAGGACCATCACGGTCACACACCTCCCACCGCATGTGCGCGCTACCGCGATGGTGCATCATTTGAAAATCTTCACTCGCTGGCATCGCAATGGCGGAGCACACATTCACGGGGTGGGGCAGGCTAACAGATACATTTGAATGTGCAAGTGGAAATGGCAGTTGGTTTCCCCCTATTCAGTCACATAGCGGCACCCACGGCCGGGTCCGAGTGGTATGTAACTGCCCATGGCCATCCATGCCACGGTAACATCATTACACATAGCGGCAGCCACCGCCCGGACCGGGCGGTGTGTAACCGCCCATGGCCATCCATGCCACTGTAACATCAATACACATAGCGGCAGCCACCGCCCGGACCGGGAGATGTGTAACTGCTCATGGCCATCCATGCCACGGTAACATCAATACACATAGCAGCAGCCATTTCCCGAACCGGGCGGTGTGTAACCGCCCATGACCATCCATGCCACGGTAACATCAATACACATAGCGGCAGCCACCGGCCGGACCTGGGGGTGTGTAACCGCCCATGGCCATCCATGCTACAGTAACATCAATACACATAGCGGCAGCCACCGCCCGGACCGGGCGGTGTGTAACCGCCCATGGCAATCCATGCCACGGTAACATCAATAGACATAGCGGCACCCACAGGCCGCGGTGGGTGCCGCTATGTGTATTGATGTTACCATGGACTGGATGGCCATCGGCAGTTACACACCGCCCAGGCTGGGCGGTGGCTGCCGCTATGTGACTGAATGGGGGGATAACAACTGCCATTTCCACTTGCACATTCAAATGTATCTGTTAGCCTTCCCCGCCCCCGCGGAATGCATGCTCCGCCATTGCGATGCTAGTGACTGATGATTTTCAAATGATGCACCATTGCAGTAGAGCGCACATTCCGTTGGCAGTGTGTGACCATGATGGTCCTTGCACATGCAACCAATGGAAACAGGTACCGCAGGACGACTTAGCGAATACCCAAAAAGCGGAAGCCGTGCACCGCCCACAGCGGGGCCAGTCATTGGCTCATTTTGAATGAGGCAGCCTGGAAACACCAATTGCTGCAGACGTGTGCCACTGATATCAGCTCATGGACCTATAAATGTGTGAGTTTGAGCACCACACATCCACTCCTTCCAGCCACTGCTGCCTGGACCCATCACCTCTACCTGCTGCTGCTGCCCACTCCACCAACTGCTGCTGTTGTGCCAGTGTCCTGGACCTTGCCATGGCAAGAGTTGGACAGATCCAGTCCCGTCCCTTCAGTGCAGAGGAGCTGGAGGTCCTTGTGGACGGTGTGCTTCACCACTATGATTGGCTCTACGATGCCCCAGGAAAGGTGGTAAGTGCAGTTGGGGACATTTTGGTGTGCATGAGGTGGTCCCTGACTCCTGGCCTCTGCAATCAGGGCGGTGTTCTGTGGGAGGCAGTGTGGGTATGCCTCAGCAGGCCAGGCACGCTGTGATGTGTTCCTGGTTCGGTCACTGACTGATTGACCTCTATGCTGCGAAGTGTTATCTCTGAGGGGTCATAAACATGACCTATGTAGTTTTGTGGCTGTGCTGGGTCACAACCGATCACAGCTATCTTGTGGGTGTTTACCTCACCTGCTTTCCATGATGGACTAATGCTATATTGACCTGTCAGTCACATTCGTTGTACTGTGCATGGCTGCTGACAGATACCTGTACCTTCTATCTGTGTGAATGGTCAACTGTTCACTGACTTGCCCCCTCTTGTCTCCCATTATGGTAGGTCAAGCTGCACCATCACAAGGCCGTGTGCAGGGCCATAGTATGTGATGTACGGGCAGTGGGGGTGTGCAACAGGCGACACACACACTGCCACAACCGGTGGGACGACATCTCCAGGCTCAGCAAGAATGTGACAGAGATGACACTGGGGCGGATTCACCGATCAGGCCGGCTTGCACGACGTACCATGACCCCTCTAATGCTATGTATCATAGCTGTGACACCTCATTAAGATCATATTTTTACACTGATTCACTCATAGATGCCACAGTTTCAGATTGGTAAGTGTGAGGTTTTCATCATTTTACTGTGATAATGGGTTGAATACATGCAGTCTGACTCTGCTCAGCTTTCAGTAGTCTGCTGTTAGCGCACTTTAGTTCAGTGACTTTCTTAACGTTTCTAGTTGCTCAAATGGGTGTAGTTTCTGATATTTATGTTTCACTCCTTTTCATTGCTTGATGTTGCTCACAAGAAAGTGTCTCTTTGAAATTAAGAAAATGTCACAAATAGCATTCTGAAAACCTTGGCAGCTATGCTACTTCTACCACACACAGTACATTTGAACATCTCATAATTCCATACTACACAAATCAACTACAAATTATTTAACTCTACAACATTTGATACCACATAATTACAATGCTCAAAAAATTAAAAAACACATATTACCACTTCACTTCATACCACATAATTCCATATCACATAATAACATTCCACACAACTTGATACCACTCCAAACCACATAATTACACTCCACATAACACAATTCAACTACACATAATTCCCCTTCAATCTATATAATTATACTCCACACAACATATTTACACTCAACTCCAAAACACATAATTACCCTCCACAAAATACAACTCTGCAACATGCCACATAATTCTACTCTGCACAATTATACACCACACCATGCCACATAATTCCACATGTCACACAATTCCACTATTCATACCCACAAAATTAATCACACAACATAATTACACTCCACATAATACCACTCAGCACCATATAATTTAGCTTCACATAATTATGCTCTACTCCGTATTGCATAAATACACTCCACATAAATCCAGTCTATACTATGTAGCAACATTCCACATAGCTAAACTTCACACCATGCCTCATAATACCACTCAACACAATTTTAACTCAACAGCGCACACTTTGACGTCACAAAAATTAAACTCTACACATTTCCTTTATGCAATACATAATTCAACAATAAGCTACATAATTCAAACCAACAACATGATTATACAACACACAACATACATCGAATCTACACCACAAAATTCCACATCATGCTACAATATTTAACAGCACACAACATAAGTAAACACCACTGCATACCACTCCAGAACACAAAATACCATTCCAGATAATCTCACTCCAAGACAAACAATCCAACTCAATTATCACACAATCCACCCCTCTTAATTCCAGCACACTCAATACCACACAATTACTATCCACATAATTACGCTGCAAACCATGCCACATTATTTCACTACACAGATCCAATCGACACAACACAATTCCACAAGTAACAAATCCAATCAAAACCATATATGTCCACTTGACACCACAGACATTCTTTCCACTCCAAAGAGAAAATGCATAGTTAAAATACATCGTCAATACCTCTATCTCTCACAAATACAAGACCAATTGCATTGCAAATGCTTGTTTACCTTCCACTGCGTCCCAGCTGATCCTGTTCCTGGAGCTGCAATCCTTCTCCTGCTCCTGTCAGCTCTGTGCTGCCTTGTCCCTTCTCAGAGGAGCAGTGCCCTGTGGAAAATTCTCTCTTTGAGGGCCCCCACTCCCATCCTTGTCAGGGTCCTGGCGGGCTCAGACTGAAGAGAAACAAAGTAACTTGTTACTTTATTTCTCCGCAGTCCTGGGTCAGTGCAAGGAACTCAGAGTAGGCTGCACACTGCAGCTCCTTTAGAGCAAGCCTCTCACAGCTCTCCACAGATGAGCTGAGGGAGACCCTTTACATACTGTAGGCTGGGGCCCCCTGCAATGCAAGGGTGTTTGTTAAGCTCTGAGCAGAGTGTATGGTATCTGCGACACAATGGTTTCATACCTGTGGCTTATGGACAATTTTCTCAGGATTTCGTGCTCAAGTTGGGATATTATGACAGTCATTATGAGTTTTGTAATAAATACTGGTAGTTCAGACCTATTTATATTTATTAGATGGGGAAATGAGCAGTAGATAGTGCACTAAAATCTGCACTTTTTTCACAAAAAAAATGTGGGATGCAATAACAATTGTTTGTAGAAAATACCTAACACCTCGATGTCAGTTTTAATTTTGTGTGACAATTATTGCACCCCATAGCGTTCAGCTCAAAACGAAGGACTTAGCATTTAAGCTGTAGCTGTCAATGGGGTTCAGTATTAGTTCTGCAGAAATGTCACAGTGATGCGTATTTCACATTTTATGTCAGAAATATATTTCACAGACCATTCCCAGGACGATCTGCTGATCTTAAAAATCGTATTATATAGTGAAAGTCAAAGTTGTTTGAGGTTGTAAGCCAACCTCTTCCTACGTCTCTCTACCCATGACTCTCTCTTGCTCTGTCTACCTATCCTTACTTTACCTCACCACTCTCTTTCCTTTGCCTGCGTCTCTATCCTTTTCCCCAAAACTCTCTACATGTGTATCTCCCCCTTCCCTCACCTCTTTCTCAGCTATCTTTCTGTACCTACCCTCACACATTTTTACCTCTGTCTACCTCCAATAACTTACTCTTCACATCATCTCCCTCTACCTTGGCTCTCTCTCATCTTTCTACTTCACTTCTTCCTACCTGTCAATATTGTAGTATCTTATCTCTCTATCTAACAATAAATACATTGCAGCTCTTATCTATCTACCTCTGACTCTGTCACCTGTCTGTACCACCCTCCAGCCCCCCTTCTCTGCCTCATGCCTATGTCCTTACTTTGCCTCATGTCTTCTAACCAACGCCCTCTACATCTTGATGTTCCCACTCCCAACTCACCTCTGCCTGTCTCACATCTCTACAGCACCCCTCACCTCTCTCAGGTACACTTCTATGTACCTGACTCTCTGTCACTCACTATCATGGCCTCATTGTGTCACTATTCTCTTTGCACATCACCGCACTGTTCCCATCTCACTCCTCACCTCTCTCTCAACCTCATCTTTCCCTTTAACTTTCCTCTTTTCATCTCACTTTACCACACCTCTCTCCACCCTTCTTTCCCCACACTTTCACTCACCACCTCTGTGAGAAGTTGGCTTGGCATATGTTGTCCACTAGTTAAAGTCGGTACCCTGTACCAAGCCACCCGACCCTTATGATGTATGAGGTTAAAGGTAACTGTATTGAAAGTTATCCTAGTGGTAGCTATGGAGAGCAGCCTTCAGGCTTAATCTTGATGAAATATAAAACAGCTTGCTTTACCAGAATATCACCTCATGAATGACTAAATTAAGGAGAACTACAAATTATGTATATAAAAGTATGTATTTATTAATATAACACTCTCTACTATCTTCTACAGGAGGATAGAACACACAGCACCCAATACTTGGATCAATAGAACAGTTGTAAGTAGCACAATACACAGCGGGCTCCAGGGGGAGACAACCAAACCCTATAGTAAAATATTGGTATTGCAATCACAACTTGACTAGACACAGTGCCAAGTGCATGTACAATCGCTGGGACCCCAAGGAACCATCCATGGTGATGACAGGAGAACCACGGAGTACAAGTGCAGAGAGGAAGCACGACCTTGTGATCCGTTCAATTCTATGGGAAAGTCGCAATATGCCCTTGAGAATTCCAATAGAAGCCTATGTTCACTCCAGAACATGGGCTTCTATGGGATGTCACAAGGGCATATTATCAAGCCCATTATCGCTGCTTTAGCTGCTGTTTCCTGCCGCTAATGCGGCAATAATTTTAACGCCATTTCTTGATAATATGCCCCTTAGTTTTATCTGAAAAAAAGGAGGAAAATGTTTGACAATTAAGTAGGGTTGTAGTGTCAGATATGGAGGATTTATGCTCCCCATTACTTTGTTGTTTCACCAGTTCAAAGAGTTTTTTGGGGTGGTAGAAGGCCGTCTCCTATTGCTGATGGAAACATGATGATTTTGTACTTCTGATGCACCTACTGTAGTTCCTTCTTTTTTTATGCAACACTTTAAGGTTTTAAAGAGATGGAGTCTGTCTCCACACTCTTTCTGCAAGTCTAAGGGCACAGCATCCCTCGTTAAGACTACAGTTGAACCAGGTATTGGTTCTACTTATTGGGACTCTCTTTAGTCGTTTGGGGGCAATGGAGTCCATGATGTTAGACATAGAGCTAAGGTAGTGCTCAGTGAGGTCTTGAGCATCAACCATATCAGTGGGAGGAGACAAGAGTCTAAGGCTGGTGGCAGACATCATGTCTGGATTTAGATTGAGGTTGTTTCTGATCCAATGCTTAGCTTTCACAGGCTGGCCTTTGAGGATGGTTGCCTTTTCAATAATGGAGAAGGTGATGTAGTGATGATCGGTCCAGTCGCAGGGTCAAATAGAATCCAAATGTATGATATTTTACTTGGCTATGATTAAGTCTAAGAAGACCCATTTTATATGAGTAGGGCAATTATATACTTGGGTCAGGTTGAGGTCCTGGAGGAAAGCCTTAAAGCAATTCCCTAGTGGATCCTTAGTGTCATTCCAGTGACTGTTGAAGTCACCTAGGAAAATCTGATTGTTGTACGGGGTAAGGATGGTGGAGATGATCTCCATGATTTGTTCGATGAAGGTAAGATTATCACCTGGGGATGGCAGAAAGTGTGCATAGTGAAGGTGGAGATGTCTTTATTAGAGATATTCATCACCATATATTCACAGCCAGATGTTGGAGAAGAAAGTGATTGTTTGACAGAGAGGTTTGATCGATAAATACAAGCAATACCACCACCCAAGAAGGATAGTGAAGGACTGGGTTCTTTAAGACCCAGCGGTGCCAGGGCACAACACCTGAAACCTTCGTGGGTAACCTGCTCCGGCGTACGAATGACAGAGACATGGGACACTTCCTTCGGCGTCAAAGATTCAAGGTTTATTTACTGCAGGGAACACAGAAGTCACGACAAGTACAACACGTGCAACTTGGGGAGACTGCTTCAAATTGGTTCTGTGGATCGCTCCTTTTATACAGAATTTACCCATAGGACAACATGGTACACAAAGGTTTACAACCCGGTTCCCACAATTATCCCCCAGAGGGGTCGCTTTGGTCACTTTGATACACATAAGGTCCGGAACATAAGTGCGGAAACATTTGGCGGTTCCCAACTGTAAAAACCCATCTTCCCAACATTAGTGCATTCCAATCGGTAGTAAAACAGATCGAAATAGGAACAAAGACAGGTGCAGAGGAAGACGGAGACAGTGGGGAGATCGGAAAGGGTGTAAAAGGGGATGTATCGGGAAACACGAGATACAGGCATCAAAGGGACGTGCCTAATGAGATGCACGGCTGAGACAATAAACCGGCACGGCGAGATGAGCCTCGAGCGGGGCCATCTGCCTTACAGTATCATCCCCCTCATCATAAAGACACTTACAAAGGACATGTGTCTTCCGCAAATATCTTGGGAGTCCCAGGGTCGCGAAGCGGACAGCGTCCGTTCGCTGGCTACTTGAGGGCAAGAGACAAAATGGATGCCGTATCTAAGATGGAACCCGTGGGTACAGATGAAAAACCCACATAACAAACGAATGGTTTAAGTTAGCACAGCGAAACTGCGCACACTTACTAAACTCGTCATTTGCGGTTCATAGATACCAGACTCGACCATATTCGTGCGAGTCGAAAACACCACTTACAATTGTCACGGAACCTCAGACGCTCCTTTTGCCCTCATGTAGGCAAGCACTAGTCGGAATCATACTCGATATTCATCAGACCATCTAGATGTTGTTGCAGCATAGCTCTGTCCAACCGAGTCCCCTTGGTAGCAGGTGGCTGTCTCATACACGTTGTAGCGCAGATGCCACATAAGGCAGGACCGCACTGCACACAAAGGCAACACGTGAACAGGAACGCCACAACGACTCCGATGATCATCAGAATCTTCCAACCCCAAGTCGACATCAGGCCCCAAAACCACAAGTAGCGTCCAATCCCCTACATCCACGTGTATGGATTCGCAGATCTTATGCAACTTCAAGATGGCTTGATAGACAGTCGGAGCATTATCAGGAATGAAAATACAGCAGCTCGAATGGATCACCCTACATACCCCACCTCGATCTGCTAAGATCACGTCTAAAACCATACGGTTTTGTAACGTCATAAGTCTATCCGCCTGAAGTTCAGTGGTGATATTACCAAGGGCACTGGCAGTAATATTAGCTGTCGATTCTACCACTCGAGTCAACTGTCTCAGGTTCCTACTATTAACCATAGGTCCCCAAAACGGGAGGAAACCCTTGAAAAAGTCTCCTGCCTCTTGACCGGCAGTATCCTCTTCGCTAATTACGCCTCTCACAACTCTAGTCTTGTGATAATCTGCATCTACAGTGAACGTCGGAGGCAACAAGTTTGCGATGAAGCATGAGCCCATGAAGTCAGAGGGCAACCATGCATATGCACGATCATGACAGATAAAGTATGTACCCTTGGCAGCCAGGAACACAGGGGACGAGACCATCGGCAGAATGTAATTTTCGGTGCAAGCACTCTCTCCAAGTCGGGCTTTCGATCTTAGGCCACGACCTATAAGACAAAAATTACCAATGTGGGGTACGACCCATATCGGAGGCGAGCTTTTAAGCTGTTTTTCACTAGTGAACACACTATATTCGCCTCTACTTAGGACCCTGTAGGCTTGTACCTCTTCTTCAGGAATAAGCGAGGGATCATAGATATCGCTATCTAAGTCTTCAATTGCTATAGACAAAGGTTTTTGGTACGAGGTAGGACCAGAGTAGGGGGAACGTGGTTCTCGAATGGGGTGGAAACCCAGTGCTCTTCGAAACATTGTTTGAAATGCTCGAGCAGACCCTTGGGAACTATACGGTAACACCAGATATGGAATTCCCTTATCCGTAGTATGTGGCATCAACCCACACACCCAACAATTAGTAGTGTTAACCACTAACTGATGCTGATGAAGGAGCTGAATAAAGGAATTGTTGCGGAATTCTGCACGTCTAGCCAGCTCGTGTTCAGGTAAGATATGAAAAGAATGAGGAGAAGCAGTGGAGGTAAGTTTAGGGTCAGGGGTAGGAGTAGGTGTAGCAGAAGGTAAGAAGTAAGACATCATGTAGTACACCCCACCCGCCAATAATGCAGAAACAGTCAAAAACAATACGAATATTTGGAACATAAAACATTTGGTACGACTGAGTTGCTGCAGCTTGAATCTTTGAGCCTGAGCTTCTTCCAAGTTCATCAGCTTCGAGAATGCCATTCCCTATGACCGTCCGCAACGTTTCTTGACGCACTTCGTTCTGTGTAGCAGCAGTCAATCCCTAGGAGTTCCCAGGAACCGACGGTCTTTAACCTAGCGTCAAGACCTACTAACCAGAAGGAAGTACGCGCGCGGCCCTACGGCCTTTATTTCACAAGTGTATATATGCAAAAACAATGTTTCTCAGCTGTGGAAGCAAAAAGTATAAGGAACGAAGCTCAATGAATATATACAAAATAATTACAATGATACCAATGTTCAAACTGATCGTGGAAAACGGGATAATGCAATTGTCAAGGGACAGAACAGGATCTTTTATTAGTCTTTAGTGCTGGATCGCAAAAAGTATCGGGTTTTCCCAGGACGTGTCTGTTCGTCAAACAAAGGATCCGTTGAAGAGACAGCGGTCTGTTGATCAGTTGAATGTTCTGGTCTTGAGTCTTTTGCTGACAAATGTTCAACAGTGTCTTTCTGCTGCACTGAGGATTCTACGACAGGTTGTGCGTCGCTAAAAGGTACAAACGCCGGCAATCCTTCGGTTTCAGTTGATGCAATGCCTCTCCTCACCCACGAGTCTGCTGGCAACGGGATAGGGACTTTCTTGGTATGGGTGGCATGCACCCAATTTTTCCGACCCTCTAGACGAACTGCAGTTCCCGTGGCAAGGAGGACCTGGTAGGGTCCAGTGAACCTGGGATCCAAATTGTTCTTGCGCGAGAAGTTGCGCGTCACCACCCAATCTCCGGGCTGGAGCTGGTGGCCTGGACCCTCCGTCTGCGTCGGCAGTGCTTCGTAAACTTGTTGGTGAATTAACCTCAGTTTAGCAGTCAAGTCATGAAGATAATCGATCAACATTGGATACTCAAGATCACAGAAAATACCTGGCCTAGGAACCCCCCAAACATTCGCAGGATGACCGAACACTATTTCGTAGGGACTAAGCCCTACTCGGGAGTGTACAGTCGCCCTAGTTGACAGTAATGCTAAGGGTAAAGCGTCAGGCCACGAGAGACCAGTCGTAGCCTGAATCTTCGCTAGCTTTAGTTTAAGGGTACCGTTATACCCTTCAACCAAACCAGCTGACTGGGGATGGTTGGCACTATGGAATTTCTGATTAATTCCAAAGCCCTTGCATACACTCTTCATCACACTCCCCACAAACTCACTTCCGTTATCTGACCACACGACTCTAGGCATTCCGTACCGAGGAAAGTATTCCTTCAGTAGGATTTTCACAGTAGACAAAGCAGTATTGTCTTTGAGAGGATAGGCCTCGATCCATCGGGAGAATGCGCAAACCACAACTAAAACGTATTTCAGGTTATTGCATCGCTCCATATGGATGAAGTCCAATTGAATCACCTCAAAAGGACATGAAGGGGGAGCAAAACTGCCAGGAGGAGTTGGGGTTCCCTTGCCAGGATTGTACATCATACACACCATACAGTTCTTAACCAAGTGCTCAGCACATTTCGTAATACCATCATTCTTCCACACAGGAGACAGTAACTTGCAAATACCTTTCGCGCTAATATGTGCTAACCCATGCGCCATTGTCACAACAGCCAGCACATACGCATCAGGCAACATCCATCTTTTCTGATCCAATAAATCAATCCAACAACCACTTGCATCCAACTTTCCCGTACTTTCTTTCCACTTCGTCTTTTCAGTCTCGGTGGCCTCATTCTGAATTGCCTTTACACTCTCGATAGTGTCCTCACACATACTCGATTCTGTAGGCCACCTAACCGAACTCGTCACATACATTCGAGTGCTAAGGTTCCGGGCAGTCTCCTTAGCAGTCTCATCCGCAAAAGCATTACCACGACCAACATCATCCGTCACCTTACGATGCGCACTACATTTGACAATCGCCACTTGCTTAGGCAACGTAAGTGCATCCAAAAGATCATTCACAAGCTGACCATGCTGAATCTTCGTACCATGCGATGTTAGGAAACCTCTCTCTCTCCACAAACGTCCAAAACTATGTGCGACGCCAAAGGCATATTGGCTGTCGGTAAACACATTCACACGTTTCCCTTTCGCTAACACACACGCTCTAGTGAGAGCGATCAGCTCTGCGGCTTGGGCAGAATTCTGATTTAACCTCGCAGTCTCAACAACAGTATTCAACGTTACAACAGCATAAGCAGTAGTCACATCGCCATTCGGCAACTTGAAACATGAACCATCCACATACAGTGTTCCATCTGGGTCTTCCAATGGGGTGTTTTTAAGGTCCACTCGACCTTTCGTTTCCTCCTCTGTCCTCAAATAACAATCGTGTTCTGTTATTTCATCTGACTCTGAGCTAATTGGTAACAAAGTTGCCGGGTTCAGAACATTACAACGTTTTATTTGAATGTGGCTTGCCAACAGCGTCAACTCGTACCCAGACAACCTCGCACTCGTCAAGTGCTGAGTTTTTGTACGATTCAAAAGAGTGTCAACTGCATGCGGAACCATCACCATAAGCATATTATCCATGACCAATCCTGCTGATTGTCGGATGGAGACCGCAGCTGCCGCTGTTGCTCTCAAGCAACTCGGCAATGCTCTAGCTACCGGGTCCAAGGTCGAGGAAAAATATGCACATGGACGTTGCTTACCACCAAAAGGTTGCGTTAAGACACTCAACGCACAACCTTCTCTCTCGTGAACATATAATGTAAACGGCTTGCTATAGTCAGGAGTACCTAACACAGGAGCCGAACACAATGAATCACATAATTCAGAAAAACTTTTCTGACATTCTTCCATCCATGGTAAAGGAGTCGAAACATCCTTGCACGTAAGAGCCACCAATGGTTTCGCTAGCAATGAAAAATTAGGAATCCATTGCCTGCAGTACGACGTGATACCTAGAAAGGCACGCACATCTCTTTGGGTTGTTGGCACAGCCATTCGCGCAATTGCTGCAATTCTCTCTGGGGTCAACCGCCTTCCCTCCTTTGACAATAAGTGACCTAGATAGGTTACTTCTTGACAACAATATTGGAGTTTAGAAGGTGACACCTTGTGATTTAACTCGCAGAGATGTTGCAGCAACGACACCGTAGCAATTTTGCAAATGTCCTGAGTATCTGCAGCTACCAATAGGTCATCGACGTATTGGATTAAGGCCGCACCAGCCGGCAACCTAAACGCATCCAGTTGACCCTTCAAGGCTTTGCTGTAAATCGATGGACTTTCACAGTAGCCCTGAGGAGCGCGTTTAAACCGGAAGCTACGTCCACCAAGAGAGAAACCGAAAAGGTCTCTGCTCTCTTCTGCAATCGGGATGCTGAAGAACGCATTCTTCAAATCAATCACCGAAAACCACGATGCAGAAGCTGGAATCAGAGTCAGTAGCGCCGGGATGTCAGGCACAACGGGGAACTGAGGAATCACAATTTTATTCACCTCCCGTAAATCGATAACAAAACGATAAACAGGTGGTTTCGAAGGATCAGTACGTTTTAGAATGGGCAGTACAGGGCTGTTGCACACGTTTCCTCGTGTTTCCTCAATAACATCTTTCTCGATCAAATCATAGATGATCGCTAACAATGCTCGTTCACCATCAAGGGAGATACGATATTGGGGAATACGTGGCAATCGCACATTCGATTTCAACTGAACAACATAAGGGGAGATGTCAAGTAGGCCCACATCATTGGGACCTGTTGCCCACAAAGACGTAGGAAGAGAACTCAATTCCGGTGGAAGCTTATCGAGAGACAAGTACATGGGAGAGACAACCTTCTCTCCCAACGTAAGCTTTACACCCGCAGGAGAACAATACAGAGTCGCATACAAACGTTTAAGCAAATCCAGGCCCAAAAGATTTTCACCACAACCCGTGGTTAAAATCAACGGAGCTTCTAGCTCACGAGGCCCAATTGTAAGGGGCAAAGGGCGCGAAACTGGATTGCTAACGGGGGCGCCAGAGAATCCAACGGAAACATTTGTTAAGCCAGACAAAGGTGCGCCAGGGAGTTTCGAATGCTTAATGGAACGTTTCGCTGCACCAGTGTCCAACAGAAAAGGCTCAATGACGCCCGATGTAGCAACTGCGACGTAAGGCCCTCTCTGATCAACCGGAACTGATACCACTCCCTCTCCTTGTCTTTGGCTGTCCTAGTAATTACTGTCGTCAGTTCCCTGATCGACGTAATAATCGTCTACGTTGTACTGCGCAGATCGTCCTTGCGACGATCCACGTTGATCAAAACAATTATCGGAATTTGATGAGTTATCTGAACGATCATTCTGAGCTCCACGACCTCTACCACGTGGTGCCTGCTGTGAACCACCACGACCTCCTCTAGATGAGTTACCACTATTACGTTCGTTTAGAACAGGACAATTGAATTTGATATGACCCTCCTGTCTACAATAGGCACATTGGTTGTACCCTAACGAGGATCTTTGGGAAGAGGAGTCATTACGAGATTGTCATTGGTTCGATTGCGGCTGCGATCTATTTTGTTGCGAAGTATTCTGATTCGAACGTGGAGGATACGCTTGCTGAAGCAGCACTTTAGTTTTAAGCTTCTTCGTCTTTTTATCAGCACGGTCGTTCTCTTCTTTCTCTCTATTCTCATAATATTGTGCCGTAGCCAATATCTGAGCTGAAGTAGAGACGGCCCATGCACTTTCTGAATTCTTTAATTTATTGCTCAAATCGGGCAATAAGTTCGAAACAAATTTATCCACGAACAACCTTTGACCACCCTCAGTGCTCATATCCTGACCACTATGATCAATGAATGCCTCCTCGAACCTCGTAAAGAAGTCGGAGACACTCTCGTCCTTTTTCTGTTTACAAGCTGACAGTTTGTCCCAATTTACTCTCATAGCTGGCATAAGAGTTTTCATTAACGTTATTATTCTTTGAGGGAGAGCAGTAATCAACTGGTTGGGTTTAGCACCACCAGTTTGCAACCCATCAGCCGCTATAATGGCCGCCCAATCACCACCTAATTCATTTGCATGATTTTCCTGACGAATCTTAGCCCATACCGGTTGAGGCACAACATTGCCAAACAACATATCGATATCAGCAAGATTCATTATCGTAGCGTCTACGAGCTGCGATAATTCTTTATAGTACCCCGCAGGATTTTTGCGAGGGTCAGGCAAAGATTGCTTCACCTGTAACACTTCTGAGCGTTTCCATGGGAGATGTATCCACACTCTCTGGAAATGCGCCAACGTCGGAGGTTGAGCATTAGGATCAGCTGGCATCCATACTGGTGGAACTTCCTGCATAGGAAATTGACCAGACTCACCTGACTGTCTTTCAACATCCTCAACAAACAAGGCTTGAGGTATGGGAGCGGGACGAAAAGATAGCAACCGTTCAACAGCACGTCGAACGTTGGAATCCACTATCAGTCCAGCCGAAAACTGAAGCTGTAGATCAGACAAAGCGGTCAGCACCTCGTCAGGTGCGTCGGCCGATATCTGATCACGAAGGACCTTACACATTTCCTCGAACACAAATCTTTGGGTTGGTATATTGAATTGACAAAACGTATCGAGTACAATACGTGGTGGATTTCTAAGGGGGTGCGTCATCCAACCCATCGCCATATTATATAGCGAAGCGCGTTCCCTATTACCAGGAAGCTGACTACGTCTCTGAGGACCATCTGAACCAGCGGACCCAAGAACAGGTCCGAGCGAATGAAAGAAACTAGCCGCAAGAGGAGAATTACGACTACGAGTATAGGGAGAAGTATAGGACACAGGACTAACAAGTGAAGGAGTAGAGACAGAAACAACAGCAGGGGTTAACAGAGCAGGAGCAGTAGCGTGAGCAGGAGTATGTGGAAGCGGAGGAGCAGTAGGAATAGCAACAGCCAAAGGAGCAGGAACAGTCGGAAGAACGGGTGCAGGTTGAGGAACAGGCAAATGAAGAATAGGTGCAGGAACAGGTACCGGGGGAATCACAGGAGCTGTGGTACCCTGTACATACGGAGGTGGTGATTTCATAAGATAGGACATTAAAGGATCCTCAACTGACTCATCCTTCTTTTCCGACTCCGTAGGCAAAGCAGGATAGCACTTATCTATAGTCATACGCTGTAATCTGTCAAACACTTCCTTTTCCTTAACCTCCTTATCATGCTGAAATTGCTCTGCTTTCTTTACAATGGCAGCAACACTATCTCTCTGATTATGTTTAGTCTGTCTGATTTCTTTCTGTCGGGCTTCTTTACGCCACAACCGAAAGGCATCAAACATGGCCGGCCTTGACTTTTTCTCGAACAATTTAGCCTCTAGGTTATCTAGAATCGGGGTCTCAAAGCTACCATGAGGTGGCCAACTAAGGACACCATCTTTCTTCGTATAGCGGATCCAGTAATCGTTAAAAGTAATCGGGCCTAGCCCATGTTTACTGTACAGTTCATAAGTCGGAGTTCCAACCGGAGGTATCGGACACGAGTCCTCCAGTCGGGAATCCGCACCACAAGGTCTGAAACAACTGAACAAAGTACTACGACCAGGCATCTTGCACACTAGCCAAGTTTCACAAACTTCAAGGGTTACGGGATTTACCAAGTCCCAGCAAAGAGCTAATACCCTCGTTTTTTGGCGTCTGCAGGCGTCAAATAACACAACAAAGTACGCTAGCAAAGTGTCACCGCCAAAAACACTCACACAGCGTCAACAACAAAAACACTCGCTAAAGTGTCAACAACTGAGAACTCTGGGAGCGACCCACAAACACTTAAATCAAAGATCGATGGCGTCACCAGGAAGGCCCGTCAATCGTCTCGCTATACCAAGGTCTACGCCAGGCGCCAAAACAGGTCTACAGTCAGGGCAGCAGTCCGTCGCAGCCGTCAGGAGGCGGGAATCTTCACGGGAAAAGTCTTCGGGCCACTTGTTTCGACAACAGGATCGATGAAGCGGAGTGCACCTTCCCTCGGAGATTTCACACGAAGTTCCTCACGATCGTCGGGCTTGGACCGGTACCACTGATGCAGCCCCACGTTGGGCGCCAACTGAAGGACTGGGTTCTTTAAGACCCAGCGGTGCCAGGGCACAACACCTGAAACCTTCGTGGGTAACCTGCTCCGGCGTACGAATGACAGAGACACGGGACACTTCCTTCGGCGTCAAAGATTCAAGGTTTATTTACTGCAGGGAACACAGAAGTCACGACAAGTACAACACGTGCAACTTGGGGAGACTGCTTCAAATTGGTTCTGTGGATCGCTCCTTTTATACAGAATTTACCCATAGGACAACATGGTACACAAAGGTTTACAACCCGGTTCCCACAATTATCCCCCAGAGGGGTCGCTTTGGTCACTTTGATACACATAAGGTCCGGAACATAAGTGCGGAAACATTTGGCGGTTCCCAACTGTAAAAACCCATCTTCCCAACATTAGTGCATTCCAATCGGTAGTAAAACAGATCGAAATAGGAACAAAGACAGGTGCAGAGGAAGACGGAGACAGTGGGGAGATCGGAAAGGGTGTAAAAGGGGAGGTATCGGGAAACACGAGATACAGGCATCAAAGGGACGTGCCTAATGAGATGCACGGCTGAGACAATAAACCGGCACGGCGAGATGAGCCTCGAGCGGGGCCATCTGCCTTACAGTATCATCCCCCTCATCATAAAGACACTTACAAAGGACATGTGTCTTCCGCAAATATCTTGGGAGTCCCAGGGTCGCGAAGCGGACAGCGTCCGTTCGCTGGCTACTTGAGGGCAAGAGACAAAATGGATGCCGTATCTAAGATGGAACCCGTGGGTACAGATGAAAAACCCACATAACAAACGAACGGTTTAAGTTAGCACAGCGAAACTGCGCACACTTACTAAACTCGTCATTTGCGGTTCATAGATACCAGACTCGACCATATTCGTGCGAGTCGAAAACACCACTTACAATTGTCACGGAACCTCAATAGCGTGATCTTGACAGATGATAGAGTAGCTGAGTGGAACCAGGATGTCTAGCATAGTAGAAGAGAAATCATTTAGCCAAGTTTCCGTGATCCAGGTCCAAGTTGAGCAATAAATCCTGTATGTTGGCAGCGTGTTTCACTGCTGATCTGCAGTGAGTAGTGAGCATTTTAGGTTGGTTTTGGTAATGGTAGGGGAAGAATGTGAGATGGGGACATGTTTGAGGTTAGATTAATTAATGAGTTTGGGTTTGGTATATGGCATTTATTGTGGTTGGGTGATAATAGTTTGAATTCTAAACGGAAGGAAGGACTTGATGGGCGGGATCATAAAGAGAGAGAAGGGAAAGGATGTCTGTATTCGAAAGGTATATGCTATGCCTGTTGGGTCGGGTGGAATGGTCTAGATTTGGTTTGCATCTCCATCTAGGTTGAGATCTGGAGTATGCACTACTAACTGCGGGAGGGTGAGTGAGAGAGGGAGGATCACAGTGCTGGTGGTAGATTGAAAGGTTGGACATATTGATTTCTAGATTTGAGGTGATGCGTAGAAGACTAAAGATATCAGCCTGCAACTACTGTATATCAGATTGTTTAGTATCCAGCATAGAATAGAGTATTGGGGTATTAGTGTGAGTAGTGTTATGTCAGAGAAGTGACAGGGGAGGGGAGTTATCTAAACTATTGTATGTGACGGAGGGGTTCTTTAGTTTAGAGCAGTAGTTAGAGGTCTTAGAAGTGTCCCTACACAAGGTGATTGGTTATGGTCAGACACCGTAATGTGATGAGGAGTGAGGGGGTGCAAAGACGAGAGGTCATAGAGACAAGAGGTTGAGAGAATGTTGAGAGGCTGCTTTTCAGAAGTATTGATGTCAGAGAAGGAGCATGTAAAGGATTAGGAAGTGGGAGACATGTGGTTTGTGGGAGCCCCTGCATGTGTAGTGATGGTTCGCTGACTGAGGGAGCTCTGAATCCCAAGCTGAGAGGGAGCAGAGTTGTGAAATATTTTGTTATTAGATTGGATATGAGGGTTGACTAGGTGAGCGTTGGAGAAATGGTCGGTGCCAATTTGAGTGGGGGTATAGTTCTGAGATGATGACGAGACATCAGGTGTGGTAGTGTGGGCAACAGTCCAGGGCGAGCAGTAGGAGGAGGAGTGGATAGGAATGGATGGGCAGTGTAGGTTATAGGGAGGGGGATCCGTAGGTAGTTGGGATAGGTGGGGTGAGGTAAAGTCAGTGTTGAGTTTGTCCTTGAGGGAAGTGAAGACATTGTCAGAATGGTCCAGTTTGTGGTTAGAAGACTGAATGAGCACTGTGTCAATATTATAGATAGAGATAATCATTTCTGCCTTGTAAAAAGTGGAGGGTAAAATAGTTTGTTTGTGACCATGAGGTATTTTCTTAGTGGTGATGGGTTCGAGAACCAAGGATAGGGCATTTCTCCACTGAGCACGACGAAAGTTGAAGAAGATAAGGTCATTAATTAATGTACCCTTTTTAATGCAAAAATAGTAATTGAGAAAGCGCGTTTCAGGATGAGATTTGAGAGCTTTGTGCTTGACGGTTTTTGTCGGGTTTTTGGAAAGAATGGGGGAAAGTTGAAATTAAACAAATTGCGACCAGCGAAGGACAGTGAATGGTTCTGTCTAGCATCCTGTGGAGGTTCCATGATGCTCGGCAAAAAGTGGAGGAGCAAGGGAGAGAAAGGTGAGTAAAGGAATAATAGTACAACACAGGGAGAGAATAGCCAAGTATGGGAGCAAGAAACTGGAACCACACAGCTGGCTGACAAGAAGCAAGCAGCAGTGTGGGAAAAAATTAAAAGGGGTCCTATTTCAAATGGAAAGCTGGTGTGGTTGAAGAAGGCCTTATGTTGTTATCACAAAGTGAACGGAAAGAGATAAGCCATTAAGCTATCTTGCGAGGAATCAGGTATGTGAGCGGAGGAGGGGGAAGGATATGTCAATCACCAAAGAAACAAAGAGAGATGAACAAAATATGAAGGGATTCTTCAGATGGGTTTAGAAAATAAAAGTATATGTAGGAACTTTCCTATGGAATGATGTGACATGAATGTGAATTGTTATCTGGTAGATGTATTGGAAGAGGGCAGTAGGTGGCGCTGAAATCTCAAAAATCAAAACTGTTATCCTTTAAAAAAGTGAAGCACTTTTACAAATTTCTCGGAGAAAATGGGAATAATTCCAGAGTGTACTTAGTGAGTTTTGCTACAAAAAACAAACAAAAAAAACCCACAAACATACTGACTACCCACATCAAGTACGCAAGACAGAGGCAGTCCCCAAGTCTCAGACGGACAAAGCCAAAGTAGCTTGTATCACTTTCTGACTTTATATGCACAAAGGTTCCCTCTATACATATAGGTAATTTTCCCCAACTTTGCTTCTCTCAGCAAGTGACATTACAAAGTGATGGATCTGCTTGTGTTTGTTACAGATGGATAGAAAAACCCACTACACATTAGGCACAAGTTATTGTATGTACTTCTCACATATGTATTACTCATGCAACAAATTTTGCAAGGAAGCATATACACATGTACTTATAGCTACATATTTTCACAGTACACACTCACTATGTACAATTCTTACTTTCACTAACAAAGACTGTTTGCCTACAATGAGGAGTTAAAGAGTTCCTACAAGATAACCCTCTGTGCTTACACTCACACGCAGATCTTCTGTCATCGTAGCATGAGAACCTCCTTGCTACACATTCCTACTACACACATTATACCTGATCCTGCACTTATCATATCTGTATAGATACGGAGCTCTATCACCAAATGTAGGACTTTAAGAGCCAAAAAAGCAGAGATAATGTTTTTGCCCTATTAACTAGACAGTGCCAACATGTTTTAGCGCATGTTTACAGCCTTGTTACCGACACACCGCATTGTATCTCTAATGAGATGCAAAGTGGGCGTCACTGGGCAGTACATTCTTGCAAATCTCTCTGATGTGCACACCGCGATATTTAAAAGGCTGCCCCAGCATTTAAGCAGACGTTAGTGTTTGGAGAAAACCGCTGTTGCTCAGTTATGCAATCAATTTTACAAAGAAAACATCCATTTAGACACGTATTTACCCATTTATTCTTCCATCAACCTTTAGATATACATATTTAAAAAATATATATTTTTCAGAGAGACACACATTCACTGGATGATGTCATCAGTGATGTCATCAGTGATGTCATTTGAGATGTCATCAGTGATGTCATGAGTGCTGTCACTGAGCTTGTCATGAGTGATGTAGTATGTGACGTAATCAGCAGTGCATTGTGGGCGCGCGAGTTATAGTTAGCTGAACTAACTATAAAGGAGGAATTTCAATGGTTTTGTATGATCAAAATGTCCAGCTAACTTTTCAGTGAATTTCTAAGGGTTTTTAAAGGCTAATTCCTAACTATAACATGTGTGAAACCTATTGTTTTTTCAGTGAATTTCTAAGGTTTTTTAAATGCTGATTCCTAACTATAACGTATGTGAAACCTCTGGTTTTTTCAGTCAATATATATATATATATATTCACTGAAAAAACAATAGGTTTCAAACCAGTTATAGGTAGGTGGAAATTTTACTCGCATAAAACCATTGAAATTCCCACGTTATAGTTAGTTGGACTCACTATAACTTGCGCGTGCAATGCACTGCTGATGACATCACATATTACATCACTCATGACATGGTCAGTGACATCACTCACGACATCACTGATGACATCTCAAATGACATCACTGAAGTTTGCATGTCTGCAGCCTTTCTTATTTTTCACCTTCTTCATCTTCTGGTCAATCAACACATCATCCACACATACACACACCTACTTGCTCCCTTTCTTGGCTAGGGATAACAATCATTCTTCTTTAATTCAAATTCAAAGTACAGGCCCTTTATCAACGCTTTTTATTATAACAACTTCCCCGGCCGAAGGCACTATGAAATTTGCAGACTTACACCCTTTCTTGGCTGCACTTATCAATTATTCGTCAATTTCATAATTTTGATTCAAACTCAAGGCCCTTTATCGAGCCTTTTTGTTGTAACTACTGTTGCAGTGATTCTGCTCCTACACACAACTGTGCATAAAGACTTACAACCTCAGTGAATTACGGTGTTCCAAACCCCACCTTAGTAACCAAACCCCCTAACAGACTAGCAATCAGTGACTCATTGGTTCTTCTTCCTATAGCAAAAACACCAATTATTAGTCAACCCACAACATGGGACTTAGGTTACCTCAGGTAAGGTAGATAACAATAGCACTCTTTTGTTACATTCTTACACAAGTCCAAAACAAGCACTTAATAAACACACCTGCAACTTTGAAATGTTTATTTCTAACACCGTAATCTCATGCCCACTACCTTACATAATGCAAGTAAACATTATCAGAAAAAAAGTTGTCAGCATTGTTACTATCCAAAAAAATACAAAGGGAGAAAGCATCCTATAATGCAAATGGGAAACAGATTTAAAATATACCTACATTTCACCCTCCCTACTTAGCAGGTTAGTTTATTACTACAGAAGATCTAATACGACTACATAGGCAGACCCATACCTCTGTTACTCAGCATTAGTGGATCACATTGAGTTCTACACAAACTGTCAAAATACGAATGTTCTCAAACTGTGTGTAATCATACCTGAACACTTCATTACTAAACGCGCAAGTATAAGAGATGCCACAGCGGCATATCTCTTATGGCTTGAACGTGCGAACATCATTACGAATAACAGACACACTATCCAACATAACCTTGATGTTTCATGCTCTCACTATACACACTAAAGTAGCGAGACAGTCTACAAGTGTAGTATATCAAATTAAGCAAAATACTCAGCCTTCTCTAAACAATATTGCACGTGTGTGTTGTGTACAAATGAGAGCAGGAAAACAAAAATGCCGTTTAAGCTTCTAATAAACCCATGCTAACTTAACACGGTGTGAGTGCAAGTCTCAGCCCACGACAAATTTCCTTGACCAAAGCACATAATATAAACGTGGGCAAATTACGAACGCAGACTCCAAGCCTAAAAAGCAGAGTTAAGTTCAATTTTCAAAAAAAATTATTCGATCTTTGATAAAAATCAGTAACTAAATAATAAAGAATAGGTAGAAAAATCAAACAGTCTTATTCCACCAACGTATACGTACAGTATGTAGCAACAGCCTTCAACAGGAAGTCATTGTTCTCATCTGGAAACATTTCAGCCATCCAATTCAATAGTGGGAATGAACATACATGTTCCTCAATGACCGGAGCCTCTATCACCATCAGAGGAAAACTCGGGTCATTTTCAATGTAACTGCGTGCCAAGAAGTCATGCGCCGCTGCAAAAATATTCTAACATCCCATTATCCCATGTGTCGCTGCTAAGGCCATAATCCCGCTGCCAGATCAGAGCAAGTCATGAACCACCAAGAGGCTCATCAACTGGTCATAATCCGCGTTGGGAGACCCGTAACTGCAGAGACACAAATACAGGGCCCAGTCGAAATCACAGCTCAGGCAATGGAACACAGGTTGAATGCATTTGAAAAAAAGAGAATCGAATCGATAATCCATAAGCTGCACTCAACATTGCAAGAGGCAGCGCTCCATAGTAACTAAGCATTCGGTTGCGGACTGGCAACAACCGAGAAATGTTGTCATCTGCTGCAAGATGTGCATCCATATTTAAGTAAACAAATTAATACAAGCACACCGGCAAAAAATCGAATGAAAAAACACTGAAAAGACACCAAATATAGTTTCTACAGAAGTCACAAGGCCAATGCTTATAACTTTAAAAAAATAAGCTAACCCCCTACTCGAGGACGCATTAAAGATAGTCTAAATTAACTCCCTAAAGTTCCGAGGCACGTCTGTATTTAATAAAGCATACACTTCTGTGCGGGTGTTTGCTACATGAAGGAGAAATGTTTCTCCAGCAGATGTAAGAGCGACCTCTTTTTGAGACAATAGCGCTCTTATACCCCTCATTTGCTTGACTCTACTTTCAAGGTCGGAATCAACGGCCAGATGGAAACATCCAGCTTCCCATACAGAGCAGTAAACACTCATTTTTTATAGCAAACCACACGCTCAGTTACCGTAATCATGTAAGCGATGCCTGCTAACATCGCACAATAAGCCACACAGCTGAATCGGATCTCCAATAAGTGACCACTTCTAACTATACTCATCGCGCGCCCTGTGCTCTGATTTGACAGTGAGAGAGTGGTCGCACCAAAGTTTCTACCGCATACGCTACCAATATGATAAAACAGCAATAATTTTAACACTGGTCCTTGATAATATGCCCCGAATTTCGTAGCGTGACCTGCATCGCACAATGCGATGCAGGGCACAGAATGAAGGGGCATATTATCAACAACATAAGGCGATACATTATCGCCGCTTTTATCGGCAGGAAAGTGCCGATAAAGCGGCGATAAAGGGCTTGATAATAGGACCTTGTAAATTCCCATAGCAGACCAGGTTCCAGTGTTAACCTGGGCTGCTATGGGAATTCACAAGGGCATATTATCAAGGCCAATATTGCCGCTTTATCAGCAGTTTCCTGCCAATAAAACCGGCGATAATGTTTTGTCTTATGTTGTTGATAATATAGCCTGCAATTTGTTTTTATTAATTTAATTGTTTACTTACCTACAATCATCCAGATTCCGTTGTTTATGACCCGCCACCCTGTCCCTCCCCCGCCCTGCCTGTCCCACCGCCACTCCCTCCACCTGCCGCGTCTGGGCCTGACAATAAAGCCTTGTTAATTCCCAGAGAAGCCTATGTTAACCCCAGAACATGGGCTTCTTTGGGAATTAACAAGGGCGTATTATCATGACCATTTGCGCCATTTTATCGGCAGTTTCCTGCCCATAAAACGTCCATAATTTTAACACTGGTCCTTGATAATATGCCCGTCAGTGCAATATTTTCAGTAAAGGGCAATACATTATCGCCGCTTTTATCGGCAGGAAACTGCCGCTAAAGCGGCGATGATGGGCTTGATAATCAGCCCTAGTAAATTCCCATAGCATCCCAGGTTCTAGTGTTAACCTGGGCTCCTATGACAATTTACAAGGGCATATTATCAAGACAATTATCACCGCTTTACTGGCAGTTTTCTGCCGATAAAAGCGGCGATAATGTATCGCCCTTTATTGATATTATGGCCCATAATCCCTTAATGTACAGAGACACACAAACTGATATTAAACAAAAAAACATAACAGCCTGCTTTATAGCAAAACACATTTACTACTATAAAACGTTTAACAATGGACAAATATAGGGGCATATTATCAAGACAGGCAATAACATTATTGCCGCTTTATCGGCAGGTTTCTACCCAGAAAGCGGCAATAATATTATCGTCTGTCTAGATATACCCCAGAATTCCTTAATGTACAAAGATGCACCGCACACACTCCCATACAACTAATCAACTCACCTTTCAAATTGATTTGTAGATTAAGAAGAATACCACTCACACAGTGGATATTCTTGTACAGAATCTCTCTAGTTCCGTGTTTGCAGCAGAACCGCCAAATGGCACATTTTCCCCTCTAATTTTACACTTACATACATATAAATAACCAATTAAAATCCTGCACACATTAAGATGCAAGATGGCCGCAAGGAGGGAGTGAATGGGACGAGCTCCGGATCAAGGGATCACTTTGTGTGCAAATCCCCGACCGGAGTGATCCCACTGCAACCCCCCCTTCTTCTCACTGAAGACGGCTACCCCCGAGATCCTGAATAATCGTGGAAAGGACAGCGTGACCAAGCAGAAGGACCCCTACACACTCTCCTCGAGACGGATCCACGCCTGGTCCCTGCGCCAGAGCTCAGCCCCCCACCCCTTGCAGACGGAACGCCCTCGCAAACTGTGAGTGCACACCTACCGGATCTGAGGTAGCGGAGAGCCATCTAGTGGCGGCCCCACCGGTCCTATGATCCAGGGTCAGCAGGAGTGATTTCCACTGAAGCGCCGAGGTGCCCGCTGGCAAGGGCACCAAAGGGACGCTTCCTCTTCTCCCAATCCCCGCAGAACGGCATCATAGAGAGGCGGAAGGTAGCAGCCCTCACACTGGTACCGACGCTCCTCACCGGCAGGGCTGCCTGCTCCTAAGATGGCCGACCGCCCACTACTACTGCTTCTATAAAGCTCCAGGTGAGCCCAAATTCGAATTTTAGGGCCCGCACCTCCAGTCTGCCGCCACAGCCAGTGAACCCTAGCTTCATTCCCAGGGGCCCCTCCTCGCAAGTGCCTGCTCACTTTCTCTCTCTCTCGAGGGTTGCCTGACCTAACATGGCCGCCACCCGGGACATTCCATAAGCAAAGTAATCGGACTTGTTCCAGGTGAGCACTTATTGGAAATCAAGGGCCCCCACACCCCAAACCCCACCACAGCCAGTGAACCCTACCATCATTCCCAGGGGCCCCTCCACGCAAGTGCCTGCTCACTTTCTCGCTCTAGGGTCGCCTGACCCCAACATGGCGGCCAACCGGGACATACTTCAAACGAAGTAATCAGACTTGTTCTCCCCCTCTTAAGCCTACTCCTGACTCGTCCTAAATACTCGAACAGGACACTGCCCGCCTTGGACTCGTAGTCCTCTTGCTCTGCCAATTTCCACTATCTAGTCTAGAGCCCTGGTGAGCTAAGTTCACTCTAAACAGCTAATGGGGCAGGGAACCCGATTTTACTAATGCCTTAACCCTAAGGTCTCAATTTTCGCACAGCTAATGGAACTCAGAGGCCCTAATCAACAGCCCCTTAACCAAAATTGCAGCAGACTACTTACTTCTTGTAGACGCTGACCTACCAAAGACTAGCTCACCTCACACCCCGGGAGCAGCAACTCCGATCGCTACAGACAGCACCGGTTTTTATACATTCACCTGGCTCCTCCCTCCTTGGGCCACCTGTTCTTATACTTAAACTCATCACCATGCCAGATTTCAGCTAATCTCAGCATGCCCCGCGGCATGCTGACCACCGCCATTTCCAGAACTGACCTCTTCTGTCCCTCTATGCCCATCCCAGATCCTCGGCACTAACTCCCTTTATTTCTGATTACACGCCCCCATGTGATCTCCGACCTCACCCAACGTAACCACCCCGCCCCGATATGCTATTCCCACAGCACAAACCCCATTACACACCTACCTCCCCACTGGAAGGACACCCCTTTCCTCCACACCGATCCTGTCAACCCTGCACCCCTCCGTCCTCCCCCCCCTTCCTACCCCAGAGGTCCTGCCTCCTCACTGCCCAGCTAGGATGCCACCGGCCGCACAACTGGTCACTCATCTCTGCCCCTCTCCCAACCACCTTTCCCCTCTAGGACAGAACACCTTCACTATAACATTCCCACCCAACCTCTCCTTCAAAGCTAAAAAATGCTTCAAACAGAATATAATTAGGCAACACCCCGAAACGCTAGTTTTTGACTCCTACCACTGCACAACTAGAGGTCTGAAGAAAATGGACTTCATTTTCCACACCAACAGACCTTACGTATAGACCACCATCTTCAACTCATCCCTCCCTGTCTCCAAAACCACCTTCACTGATCACAACGCAAACTAACTATCGCCACCTTGAACCATCAAGCTCTGACCGGAGACATCTCCATCACCATTTATGAGAATGGCACCGTCCTAATCCAGGCGAAAGACGAGAACCTCAAGTTCTTCGACTCTCTCTTCCCCACACTTAAGATGGCTACCACCCTCCACCCTCACAAAACAACCCCCTCCACACCGATTGACTCCTCACAAACTCCCAATCTACGAAACTTGTCCTTGCCACCCCAGCGTCCCCTCACTACTTTACCTAGTCACTCCACCATTCAGATGCCTCCATCTGCCCCAGCCCCCCCATTTCACAACTCCCGTCCTCCACCCCTCACACCCAACCTCTCACCATTCAGCCCCCGTCAAACCCCCTGAGGACCCCCAACTCCCCTCCCCCGGCTCCCGAAACACCCCCTGCTCTCAGTCCTCCGTCCTCAAAGATCCACCCCAGCCTCCCCACCCTTCCTTGCTCTTACAATCTGCCATTTCCAGGCTCTCAACAGCCCCAGCTCAGCTTTTCTCCCTACCCTTGTCCTCCCCCCACCACCCCCAAACGCCCCTATGCCCCTCACACCCAGGGCTCTGCAACACCCACCCTCCCCTCCTCTCCCTTCCACTCAAGCTGTCGCGCCGCCTCGACTTTATTGAAGCACAAATCACGACCCTGATCCTTGGCCTGAAGGAAACCCTATCTGCCCTTGGGAATCTCCAGCTACCCTCCCCCTCCTCCGCTCCATCCCACATCCCTCCGCCTCTCCCTAGGAATGATTATCCCCTCACAAACCGTGCTCATCCCAACCTTGATTCCCTGCCTCCTCACACTAAAGACCTGACGAAGTCGCGAACAGTCAACCCCAGAAGAAATTTAACATCCCTCTCCCCCCAGGAAGTGAGTGCACTCATCGCCTCATACGATCTCCACCCGAACCAACCAGCCCAGGCCCCTCTCCCGAACTCGATCCTCACCTCCTCTATCAAATTCATCACAGGAGTGGGTAGGAACCTGCCCCCATATAGACAATCTAGCCCCCCATTGTTTCTTTCAGCGATTCCCAGAGCCAAACCTGACAATTTGAATCCTAAAGAAGACCCCCCCTTGACCTGTATGCTTATTAACAGCCGGTCTGCAGTCAAACATGCAACAGAGATAGCTGAATCGATCCTCTCTCATGACCTTGATGTAGCCTTCATCACGGAAACTTGGCTAAACACCCTATCCCACCCCATTCTGGACATGCTGGTGCCACCCGGTACAGCTCCTTCGAATGCCTGTCGATCAACTTCAATTCCCACGGTCATAGTTCATGCCAATGCCATCTCCTCCACCATCCCCCAGGCAACTCCAACGAATTTGGAGCACAGTTGATCACCCAATCTGCACTTAACAGCGACAACAGCTTAATTTTGGGCAACCTCAACCTAAGATGGAATGATTCCAATAACCAGCTGATTCAATCTCTCAACACCCTTCTGCACGACAACGATATGATCCAACACTGCTCAGAGGAAAAGCATTACAGAGGAGCGACCCTGGATGCCATCATTGTGAACAAAAATGCAGTATCGATTGACCACATCATCCCGGTGGAGTGGTCAGACCACCACATTATTCTCTTTCATATCACCCAGCCGGCCCTATCCCGCCCACCCACTCAAGCCCCCCCTAAGTGGGTCAGGAACACCTCCAGAGTCCCCCGAGACAAGCTTGAAGAAGGACTCAGCACTCTCCTACCGAACACAATAGAGTCCCTCTCAACCCCGGAACTCACCTCGCTCTACCACTCCAACCTTGAGCTCACCCTGGATCAGCTTGCACCTCTAAAACAAAAAAACCCAGAAGCATTCCCTGTAGGTCATGGTTCTCTACTGACATTATTGATGAAAGAAGACACCTAAGATCCTTGGAAAGAACCTGGAGACACAACCCCTCCGCCATCCATCGGGCCCAACTCAAGGCAGCACGCAAAAACTACCATACCCACATCAAAAGCAAAAAATCTTCCTTCTTCTGCTCTGCATTAGATAATGCCAAAAACCGCCCCAAACATCTCTTCAACATCATTAGGAACCAAACCTCCATTCCTAAGGCAGCCAACTTAGGGGCGTCCGAGACACAGTGCAACAACTTCGCAAGCTTTTTCAATGAAAAATCGCCATTATTGATCGTTCCTTCAGCTCGAGTCCCGCAACCAACGCCACGCCCACAATAACCCGTATAGCCACTGGTCTTCCTTCCAGCCGGTCAAGGAAGAAATGATAAGCAATCTTATCGCCACAGCGAAACCCTCATCTCACTCCCTCGATCAACTTCCCACGAGACTGGCCAAGGATTTGAAGCTCACTCTAGCCCCAATCTGGAGCAAGATCATCAATAGCTACTTGAGCGAGAGCCACATCCCGGACTGCCTTAAACTAGGACAAGTCACATCTCTGCTGAAAAAACCCGGCCTTGACCTCATGGACATGAACAACTTCAGGCCAGTCTCGAACCTTCCGTTCCTAGCCAAAATTCTGGAAAGATGTGTGCTCTCACAATTACCAACATCTAGAGAATTCTAACCTTCTGGATCCTCTCCAATCAGGGTTCAGGAAAGGCTGCAGTACTGAAACCGCAATCCTAAATGTTCTTGATGATCTGCACATGTCACTCGACTCCAACCACTGTAGCCTTCTCATTCTCCTTGATCTCTCGGCTGCGTTCGACACAGTAGATCATACCCTCCTACTTAATGTCCGCCGAGAGAGAGCGGGTATCGAAAAGACAGTCCTAAAATGGTTCTCCTCCTTTCTTAACAACCGCACTCAAAGAATAAAGATCAACAGCTTCGAATCAGACCCCCTCCCCCTCAGCAGAGGAGTCCCTCAAGGATCAGTACTTTCCCCACAACTCTTAAACATTTACATGGAACCCCTCACCTCACTTCTCAGGAAATCCAACATCCCCTTCCACCTTTACGCGGATGACACTCAACTCTATCTAGAAACCACTTCGATCGCAGACATCCATAGATTAAATGCTACTCTCTTGGAGGCCCAACACTGGCTCTCAGCCAACCACCTCAAACTGAACGAAGAGAAAACGGAAGTAATTCTAATCTTGAACAAAGATGAAAATCCACAAATAGTGGAATGGCTCAAAGCCTTAAATGCCCTCAATGTCTCTATAACGCCAACGGTTTCCGCAAAATCCCTAGGAATTACTCTTGACCCGAAACTGGTCATGAATAAACACTTCTCTAAAACCGCCAAAAGTGCGTTCATGAACCTGAAACTTCTCTATAAAATTAAACCCTTCCTCCCCCCCAAAGATCTGAAACAGGCCACGCAGGCACTTGTGCTCTCCAGAATTGACTATGGCATCGCTGTACTGACCGGAACAGCCAAGTCGCACTTGGGTCCTCTCTCCTCCACTCTCAATGCAGCAGAAATATGACCACATCTCTCCGGGACTAAAAGAACTGAAATGGCTCCCAATCGACCAACGAGCCAACTTCCGCACAGCCTGCCTCACACATAAAGCCCTGCATACAGGCAAACCAGAATACCTGGCCTCCAAACTCAAAAGAGCGGATCAATCCAGGAACCTCAGAAGCTCCAACACACTACTACTCATCCCTCTGAAATCACAGAAACCCAATACCTCAAATAAATCCTTTGCGGGGAATGCTCCCAGGATCTGGAACGCCACCCCCCCCCCCCCCACATCAGAATGACCGCCTCCTTCCCGCAATTCAAATCGCTACTCAAAGCCCTCTTCCTTGAACGCTCCACTTCTTAACGAGAACTCCACGGCTGGTGGTCAAATCCGATATCTCTCTTGATCCAAAGCCGATTGTTTCGCTCTTGAACTCTGTCCCATTTTGCGCCCAAGCTGTTGTTTTACAGACTCTATTTCCTACCTGTGGTTCCAGGTTCCGTTTTTTCTATGTTTATGTTTTCCTGTTGCATTTCTCTATTTGCTGTGAATAAATAAATAAATAAATTCAAAACAAAACACACATTTCTATTGTTTTAACATTCTAAACCTTTCCAACGGACATAGCTTTCCACCCTACCCCCAACAGATCATGCAAAAGTCATCTGTCAACAGACGTCAAAAGTTCAGCACTGTATAACACACTGCTCCTCAACAAATTGAGACTATGGATAAGCACTTACTTATAAGTACCAATAAAGCAAAAATGTCTCATTACAAGCAACAAAGATATAAACACATAAACTTGATAAATATCTGTAAAAGATTTATTTTTAATTAATTTTTCTTGCTTACGTACACTTATGGAACAACTTAAAAAATGTGCATTGTACGCGCACAATAAATATACCGAAAAAAAAAATAGCATACATCACATTTTTTACAATTACTTGACACCCCATCCCCGAAGCCTCAAATATAACGAGAAAGAGAGCGAAAACAACATTAAAACTGTGTCGCAGAGTATGGAGTTCAGATTTTTTTCTTGAAAAGTCAGACGTAGATTTACAAGCTCCTTGCGTCACTTTACCCATGTTAAAAGTGACTCAAAAGTCGCGTAATAAGGTTGTGGATCTGTTTCTCAGACAGTTGTAAGCTATCTGATTTTACAGAGAATCTGCTGTACACTACGCTCTCTGGGCTATATTATCAAGCCTTGGTGACAAAATTATTGCCACTTTATCGGCAGGGAAGTGCCGCTAAAGTGGCGATAATGGGTTTGATAATATGCTCTATGGAATTCCAATCAAAGCTCATGTTATATGTCCTTCACATCTAACATGAGCTTCGATTGGAATTGTGTAACATGTGTGAAACCTATGGTTTTTTCACAGAATTTGCAAGGTTTTTTAAATACCAATTCCTAACTATAACGTGTGTGAAACCTATGTTTTTTTTAGTGAATTTGTACGTTTTTTTAAATGCTAATACCTCACTATAACATATTTAAAATCTGTGTTTTTTTAAGTGAATTTCAAAGGTTTTGTAAAAAATAATTTTTTAATGTACTAATTATTAAATTTGTTTTTTTATACTAATTTTTCTTATTTATAATAAATATTTACATATTATTTTTGCCTTATTTATATTTCACATTTTATAGTAAAATAATTATAAAACTAAGTACAAAAACTATTAAAAATTTTTTTTTTTATTTGCAAACGTTTCATTTTTTTTTGTTATGATTACAAGGTTCGCCCACCGTAAGCACACAGTGAAAGCTCTGTGAGCTCACCCCGAAAGTATTTTTAATTTCAAAAACGTAATTTCTACTTATTTAAAGTAATTATTAAAGGTAGACAATATCTGCTATAATGAAGAAAATGGGTTTTTTAAACTTTTAAGAACAGTATATTACTTTTTAAAGCAATTACGAATCTTGCGAGGGTGCGTCCTACGTAAGCGCACTGTAAGTGCATACGTAAGTGCTCCGTAAATGCTCCGTAAGCGCACCGTAAGATTACGTCCAACCATGTGACCTTAAAACAAGAGATTCTATTGGTTTATAATACTTCCTACTCTAATTACGAAAGACCCCTCCCATGTTAACCATTCTTCTTTGACTTTCACAGAAGAACCATCTTTTTTCTTCAGCTCCTGAGCTTTAGAGAAACAACTCCAAATGGCTGAACTTTCACAGAAATCTGATCATTCTTCATCTTCATCTGAAGAATTTGTAGAGGAACAGTCACGGCCTACCAAAAAAAAAGGAATCCATTGTATGGAATTTTTTTACCTTCCCTGAAGTCACATGTAAGATATGTAACGCAGTATTATCTAGGGGTAATGCCAACAAGAAATATTTGGTTGGCACTTTCAGCATGGAACGCCATGTGAAACACATCCACCCCAACAATTGGGCGAGAGCTGTAGTGCAAAGGTCGGAGAAGGAGCAGGGCTCTGCTCCAAGCACTTCATCAGCACCACCACCACCACTTCCATGTACCATGATTCCAAACATCAAGCCTGCATTTAGGAATCTAATGATTCTTTGCATTCATTGCAACAAATTAATTGCTTATGGGCAAAAGTCCATAGAAGTTATTCTTGAGTAGGCACAACTGCTCCCATTAATTTTTTCTTTTTTTGTAGCGGTTTGTTCCTGTTGAACAATTGTTTCATTTAAAAAGTTCATTTTTTCACCGTTTTTGCAGCAAATCAAACCCCCCCCCCCAAAAACAGTTCTTTTTAGAACTGCCTCTACTGGTCCAAAAAATAACTATATTTCCATGTTTGTATGTAAAAGTTTGTCATAGTAAATGGCTAGTTCATAAATGAATGAATGAATATCAAAGTGCAAAACTATAAGGATGTGGTACAGCATAAATCTATAGGGTGTTTACCTACAGTATACTGTAGTACTTCCAAAGCACTGAAATGTAACATATGTATATAAATATGTTACAACTCTATGCTTCAATTTGCACTATTAGTGAAAGTGCGTGAATGAATTTATATGTATTAAGGGCAGTTTTATAATCCCTTTGTGTGTCTTTTACACAACCGTTGCATCACATTTGTGATGCAGCGGTGGTACAAAAGATGCACCATAAAGTATGGTTTTTAAAATCTGATGTACTTGCAAGGTGCATCATATTTTAAAACTGTGCACCAAAAGGAGGCTTTCCTGTATACATGGGTAATGTTCTGGTGCAGGAAGAGCCTCCTAAAAGTGAATAAGTGAAATTTATAATATTTGATTCAGTCACTTTTGCACTTATACTACGTAAAAATCCTGCACCTGTTTGCAACAGAAAGCAAAGGGGAGTAAGCGAAAGTGACCGCAAAAGGGAAGGGGTGTGAGAAACAGACAGGAGGAAGAGGAGTGACGGTGAGTGAAGGGGTATTGACAGTTAAGAAATGGATTAGATGGTGAGGGAAGGGGAATAAGAGTGAAGAAACAAAATTAAAAGAGAGGGAAAGTGAATGAGGGACAGAGGAGGCCTGGTAGAAAGAGAAAGGAAAGAAGATTAAGTGTAAGGGTGAGAGAGAGAGAGGGAGAGCAAGGGACCGAGAAAGAGTGAGGCAGTTATTCTGTCACAATAAGAGAGTGAAAAGAAACTATTTTTTGTTTCTCATACATAACTTATAAATAATGAAATGTTAGACAGTGATGAGAAAGTATTTTTTTATTTGTTATACTTACCTTCTAAGAAATAAAATAAGGTAATTAAATATTTTTAATAAATATAATATCTGTGAAAGAGAAAAAAATGAATTATAATATATACAATACAATATATACAATATATATTTCACAATACAAGAGAAAAGGAACGAGATTAAGAGTCAGGAAAGGAAACTAAGGGATATAGTTGGAGTGAAAGAAACAGAAAGGGAAAGAGAAGAAGAATGAGGGATAAACAGAGAGAGAGAGAGAGAGAGAGAGAAAGAAAGAGAAAGAGAGGGATAGTGCCAAAGTTTGCTGCCACCTGTGTGCCCCAGGAGGCACTTACATTTACATCAGGGCTCCCGCAGAGGAAGAGAGTAAGAGAAAAATGGAGTGAAAGGAGTAAGAGAAGAAGGGAATGAGAGTTATCAAAAAATAATGAGGTACCGGGAATAAGAGAAAACGATTGACGGATGGAGTGAGCGAAAGAGTATGAGAGAGAGTGAGGGAATGGGAGCAGCAGAAATAGAATCAGAGTGATGCAGAGAGAAGAGAACATGAAGTGGAGGAACAGGACTCAGATTGATTGAAGGGGAGTGACAGTGAGGGAAGGAATATAACAGTGATGGAAGGGGAGTGATGGAAAAAGAAGCATATTGAGAAAGGAAAAACAAATAAGTGAGAGACAGAAAGATGTATGGAAAGAGAGGAAAAGACTTACAGATGGATGGAAGAAAGGGGAGTGAACGAAAGGGAGTGATGAAGTGAAACAAGTGAAGTGAGTGAAGGTCACTCAAGGATGAAGTGAAGGAAATAGAGTAAGGGGACAGTGAAAACAGACTGATTGATACAGCAAGACAAGGGTAGTGATGGAGGAAGTTAAAAAAACAAGTCAGGGACAGACAGGGGAATGAGAGAGTTGGACAAGATGAGTGAGGGTGAAGAAGAGTACTGATGATGAAAGAAGGAATGAAGGGGAGTAAGTACAATGAGGGAAGAAGAGTAAGATGAGAAAAGGTAAAGGAGGAAGAGAGAAACTGAAGAAAGGATAGACAAAAAGAAAAGTAAGAAAATGATGAAAAAGTATTTTTAGATTGTCGTACTTACCTTATAAATGTAATATCTGTGGAAGAGAATAAACAATTGAGGTATAATATATATTTCACAATAAAAAATACAAAATAACTTGTACAATATGTTATATGTTTTATTTTGCTGTTCTCATAATATATTGAATTTCACTAAAAACAGTGAGTTCAATACTACTCATCATATGACAGCGGGCAAAAAAAACACAATCAAAAAGATTTGTCTTTAAAAAACCCATACAACGTTTCAATAAATAATGTATAAATTAGAAAAAATCATATCTCAAATGTTTTCTTCAAAACAGCAATTTCTTACATAAATAACAACAATCACAAACTAATAAACATTCTTACTTCTTTTTATACTCTCAAGGTAAAGTTATGTATGAACATATATTAACAACATTTACCCGAAATGCTCATTTTTAATTGACATACTATTCCACATGGCCAAATAGTATATAGAAAGTGCTTTGTTTGGAAATTACTTAATAGTTCTCTTAAACTTCCATTTCCAAACCTTCTGAATCAAAAGCTCCAACATCTTTTCTATCATCTAACAATAGTTATATCTCCACCCAATGCTATTTACAATGTACATAGAACTTTAAAGAACCAGTAAGCTATCACAATCTCAACATCATGTGGTATGCTGATGACACTCTGCTCATCCTTTATCTTTATCTTTATCATGATTAACATTTCCTCTGATGCTGATATCACTCACTATGTGATACACTTACCCTACCTCTATGACAAACACAAGTTTTTTTATCTTGATCACCCTCACTCAAAAAGTAATTCTTAACAGCAGACTGACTTTTATTAACAGCACTAATCTTCCTAGGCCAATTATTTTCCCTAAAATTTGGGTTGTAAAAACACTAGGTAAGAATTTTGTAAGTCAAAAGGCAAACGTTGTTTAAAAGTCAATTGAGTATCATTACAATTAGTCCAGCCTTTTTGACATTTTTAATAAGCTGTGTAATGTCCTGATGTTGTAGAAGGACCATCATGGAAAATAATTGCTGCAGTTACAAAAGTTCTTCCTGAAATTGATAATTGAGAAGCCACAACATTTTTAATTAAAGTTGTCAATTTTGTTCTATCAGGTCTGCATCGTTGCAGCATCAAAATGACATACTGTCCATATCTTCATAAAAATAATGTTGATAGCATTGCAGAGTTACATTGGGTACAGACCATGTTTTTTTTTAAATATAGTTTTATTGAAAGAAGAAATACAAGAGGAAATAATACACATATCAGGTGTCGTACAGTAAATACATTGCAACGGTGATTAGGCGACTAAGCCATTATGGTAAAATCAATGCACAGGAGAGTGGGACGTCAACATGAATATGTATATGAATAAGAAGCAACAATACGATTCACAACCCCTTTAAGCTGATGCCAGCTGAGTCCGTCCACCCCACGATTCAGGATAGTTTAGACTAGAGCAGACACCCAGATTATGCAAAGAAGATCAACTCAGGATAAGCAACCCACCTCTTGTGGAAAGGGAAAAAGAGAAAAAAAAGAAGGCCATAGATCTAAAACGAGGACAAAATAAAAAACCTCTTCCCCGTTTCCCCCACCCTGCACCCCTTCAATGGCTACGGCCTAACCCCACTAGCAGCGTGCCTGTCGCCCCACAACTAAGACCTAAAAGAAGGAAAAGAATGGAGGAGGAGATGTCATACAGGCTCCCGGCCCCCCTCACTCCCCACCAGAAGTAAACCACCCCGAAATACAGTCAAAACACTATGATGCAGCAATTACTAAACAACCGGGGGGGGGGGGTTCGTAAAAACTGCCCAACTCCCGCATCATTGTAGGCTACAAGTCCCGAATCAAATAAAGCTGTGTTATCCATCCCATACAATCAAACTCAACCATGGCCACTCCGATTTTTCGTACGAGCTCTCGCCACACGAACCGCCATCGCGACAGGAAAATAAAGACGTTCAAGAAAGTCAAAGTCAGTGTGGTACGATCAAATCCAAAGTGTTAGCACACGTAGTCCACAAGTCGGACGGAGATACCAGTCTACCAACAATAAGGCAAGCACGTAGTCGAGCCAGTTGGGAGGAAAAGGATGATGTGGCAATCCGATAGTCACTGGGGAAATTATCTTGAAATATAAAATCAGCTGTGTCCATCTTGGGCAGTATCGGCATTAAGTATGATGAGCTATCGATAGTTACCGGCTCACAAGCTGTTGTTCGGAAGACAACAGAAAACACCAGATCCAGGTTCCACTCGGGGTCCTCTGGCTCAGGCATGCTCTGCTTCGCGGGTAACACAACGTTTTTCAAATCTATTGAAGGGTCGTAGTCCGGTCCCAGATTCATATTTTCGGCAGTTACGACCATTTTATGGATGATGGCAGTGACCTGCGAGTGAAGCGCCCCAATGGCGGCCATTACGGTCTGCAACAACGGCATACATTCCACCCGCTCCATATCCTCTCGCCAAGTGACAGATCAGATCTTTGACCCCAGTGGCCGACTACTCCGGGGTAACAGGCACAAGCGGGTCCGACGTTTACGGGGGCCACCTGTCTTTCTCTCGGTCTAGACACCGTCATCACCAGCGAGGATCCACGCCCTTCGACCTCGGGGGCTCAGCAGGGCCTTCGGGCAACGGACTCCCAGCCACAGCAACCGATGTATCCCACCCCTGTATCCTTAAAATCAACCTGGCCACCGTACCACCATCCAAACCGGTCAGGATATTCTCCACCTCGAGAGACTGGACACCGGCCAAGTCCCGCGGCCGATGTTGTTTAACTCCAACCCGGATGGGTTAGAAATCGAGGGCCGTCTTCCACGCTGCATAAGGCTGAGAATGAAAACACGGCGTAACTTCATCATTCGAGAAGATGGAAATCTCGGGACTACACCTTTAAGCTCAGCAACACTTCAGCTACACGGGAGTCTGGTGCGAATTCAGGACAAATATCAGGATACAGACCATGTTTTGATTTGCTCCTCTAACTAAATTATTAAATGACACTGATTTGCAGTCTGGTAACGTCAAATATATAAATCTTTCAGTGTCTATTTCAGTACTACTTGAAAACGAACAATTGTCACAGTCATGTTCCTATTTATAAGAAAGGCCAAAAAGATTTTTAATATCTATACCTTCATCTTGCAATACAATACAACAAGCATATACATTAGAAATTCCTGACAATCTTGCTGAATATTCAGTGACAATTGATTTACACCAGAACACATGTCTAAAACATTTCGAATATGAGAAACACTTTCTATTTTTGTTTTATCACTGCTACATTTCTTGAATACAGAATTCAACAAACAACAAAATCTTTGATCCCGATTTTCAACAATCTGCCGTTGTAAAGTTTGGAGAAAAAAAACAACATTAACCACTACATTAGCATAGCAGTTGACACCAGAACTGTTTTCAAACTGAAATCCAACAACATCTTCAACAGAATCCTTTTCCTTAGTGCTTACAATTACTGGTTCATCTAGTTTTTTTCTTTTCGCTACAACCTCACTACAATTTTTCTCATATCTTCTTTTTCAACCTACCACACGCTTTTCATATAAAGGATATTCGGGTAAATTTGGAGCATATTCTCTTCTTAACCTATTATATTCTTTAGATCTGCACTAATCTTTCTCTCATCAAAATCAATCAAGTATAATCCAGATAAAGTTCTGACTCGAGATAAAGCAACATATGCCATATCCTCCTTGAACACAGAACTTCCAATATTCACCAAAGCACTATCTACACTTAAACCTTGAGATGTATGAATAGTCTCTGCATATGCCAAACAAACAGGAAAATGTTTTCGGCGGACATATAAATCTTTGACAAGCAAAAACCGAGCAGAACAACAACTCAATTGTTGTACTTCTTCAATTTCATCAAATTTGATTTTCAAAAATTCAATTTCATCTCTATTTCAGTAATTCACAAAATCAACAACACGACCCATTGCTCCATTTACTAAACCTCTTTCCGCATGTAAATTCCGTCGTAAAATTATACAACGATTTAAACATGCATATAGATTTTTTTCAAAACCAGCAGTTTTAGATATTGTCTTCTCTAAAGAATCCAATTTTGACTTCAACTTTTCTGAAAAAATATTAGTAGCTCCTTCATGCTCTATTCTATCAATAGCTTCCAGTTTTATAATCTCTTCATTTTCTAACTTTAACATTTTGTTGTTGAAAATTGAACATTCTTGCAGAGTTGGCATCAAGCATATCACTGATTTATTTTCAGCAATATTTTTATAAATATTCTGTGGGAGAATATTTTCGTTTGGAAACAAATTTGAAAGTAATCGTGCCTGTAAAGCTTCTTTGCCATGTTCACTTAATTTTCCAATTCTTACATCTTAAAGAATTCTTTTATAATCCTCATCCTTTGCCTGTCGCATATTTTGAAGGAGTTCTGTATATTTGAAATATAACCATATATTAACATTTCCAATGCTTCCTAGGCATTTCCTGGTATCGTCATGTTTAAGCATTTTAAACACTGGTTGTCCTTTCACTGGAGTTAGCTGTAGTAGTGATGTGTTTTATCTAGGAACCCGATTCAATATTATGACCTTATGCCCCTATACGGCTATAATCAATAAATATCCCTATAATGGCTTAATAATCAGAGCCATATTTTCAGTAAATCGCCTCTGCAGTCCATGACACAGCAGAAGCTACTTCCTTAGATTCCTAGAGAGCACACCGAGTTCTTTCGACACACCAAACCCCCAGCAACCTGGGAAAGCCCTGCTTGCTTTGTTTTGATTTGTAATAGAACTCCTGCGAGCACTGTAAGAATGGGCAGTTCTTAGTGACATCTTTATTGACGTCTTATGTCCAAACCTTACGTCAAACTCGGCACCTTTCAGGTATAAATATACCAACATTGCCTTAAGCAAACACACGGTGGTGATTCTGAAGCAGAGCAGCTAATCTACTTTCAGAGAGAACAGCAGAAGCAAGAAGCCCACGGATGCTGCCCCTTCTCTTTAACGCGCTGAGAAAGACGCTGTCTTTTCTCCTGCCGAGAAAATCCAGCTCTGGTGTTTCCAGCCTACCCTTGTGGGTGACTGGAATATCGAGTCCTGAGAGGGAGATACCAGACCTCCTACATTCTATTCCCAAGGTACAGTGCTGACTAAACCCTTAGAGAGAATTCTTGAACAGATCCTTGGCAACGGGGAGACTGCGGCCCTCATCCTCCTGTACTTCTCCGCGGCATTCGACACCGTCTGCCACCGCACCCTAGTGCAGCACCTCAGCAACGTCCGAATCCAACACACCCAACTTTACGAGCTAATACCCAGGCAAACGTTACAGGTGAACCTACCTGGGGGAGGGAGGGAAAGCAAAAACTCACAGTCAATCTCCCGCCGGATTGTGCACCCTACATAATTGTGTTGACCAATGTACCAGGATTAGAATCAAACCCACATGACGCCAGGGACGAAACGCGAGACTCTTTAAACCATAAAGTACTAGCTTGGTTAAGCAAATATTGTGGCTTTCCTGTTGCCTACTGTAATGACATTTTGTCAACACGAAGAGTGGGTTGGATAGGAAACTCAAAAAAGATCAGCAGGGGTGATTGTGTCATTGTAAACTTTAGGCACCCTCAGCATGTTGCAACTGTCTTGCTGAGGGCAGCCTCCTTGCCGTCGACGGACAACTCTGTATGTGCCCACCCTTTGGGGTTCTTTTACAATCACCTAAATGAAAACACAAAACCACAAGTTGTTCATCATTATCCGCCAACATCTCCCTTTGTGCAAAGCACAGTGCCACATGCCCACATTGGTCACTATAATTCAACACCCCAAGAGTCTTACTGTTACAACTTATGCAGACCAAAATTTTCCACCTGAGCAAATCTTGCCACTATTCAACCGGTTTGCTCCTTTAACATCGTTGGAGGAAAATGACTGACTGGCAGATAACCAACAGACTTAAGCACAATTGTGTAGAATAATGACCTGGAATGTTGCTGGATTAAGGGGTAAAATGGGGAATGAAACTTGGACTGACTATTTAAAAACTTTTGACATTGTGGCCTTACAGGAAACATGGGACCAATTGAATTGTTTTTCGCTTGATGGATATGTTCAGTTTTTCATCCCTGCCATAGGTAGTCGGGCGGGAAGATCTAAAGGTGGTCTATTAACCATGTTTAAAGCGGAGTTAAAAGGAAAGCTAATTCAGCTTGACTCTGGAAGTAGTAATTGTTTAATTGTGGAATTGAATCCCCCAGATTCCATCACTATTTTATTTATAAATTTGTATAATGCTACCGTAAATGATAGCACCAGACTTAATCTGGATCAACTAGATAAATTCTTGTCAGTCTATACAACTAGTGTAACTTGCTTCGAGATAATTCTTTTAAGTGACTTCAATATTTACCCGTGTAATTATCCATGTGCCAATTCGGAAGAAGAGGGTCCCCCATGTTCTGCAGTAATGCACTTTGAACACACAAAAAGGGGGGAGGCTCTTGAAGAATTCCTGGCGGCTTGGAACCTGTATGAATCAAGCTGCAGGGAAGGTGAATTGATTGTCCCTACCTTTAAAGGCATAGCTGTGGGTACAGTTATTGATTTAATTTTCATGTCTTGTTACATCCTAGGAAAGGTATTCAAGTACAGAACAGAAATTTCAGTTTTAGCGACCATAATCCGGTTTTATTGGAGGTTATGTCAAAGGGTTTTTTATCATTTAAAAAAGCGTCATACAAGGGTGGACAAAAGGTCATCCCGACAGATCATGGTCGTAGATTAAAATGGGCAAATATAAACCCAGAGGTCGTCATTCAGGACGTATTGAATAAGGTGGATGACCATGTAGCGACCTGCTTAGACTCTCAGGCTGTTACTGAGCAAGTGATTAGCTCATTTGACAGTATCTGTGAACAGATCAAGCAGAGCCTAACGGTGGCTGAGGGTCACCCACAAAACCGGGCAAAGAGATGGTTTAATCGATCTTGCTCCAAGGCTCATGCTGAACTGTTAAAGGCCTTAAAGTCTGACCCAAAAGACCGCGCATTAGTAGCCAGGCTGAGAGTAATCTACAAACAGGCTATACAAAGTAGAAAAAATGTGTTAAAAGATAATGCTTGGTCACAGTTATTGGACCCAGAGGTCTTAAAAACAGTTCTCAATTCTGGAAAGTAGTAAATCAACCGTTACTCGCTCCAGTAGAGAATAGTGCCCTCGAATCTAATGTTGCTGACGAGGCTTGGACCACGCACTTTAGCAACATATACTCTAGTACCACTCCCCAAGAGCCATTGCACATGACTCAAGAGAGAGTTGAGGGTTATTATGTTGCTTTTGAAGTCTCAGAAGTAGAAAGGGCTATAGACGAAACACAGAAAAATAAGGCACCTGGACCCGATGGGGTCCCTGCAGATATCTTTAAGTGTGATTCAAAACTATGGTCAAAAATCCTGCGTAAGGTCTTTAATGCATTAAATCACAGGAACATTCCATCATCCTGGAAAGAGTCTATTATCGTCCCAGTATTTAAGAAGGGGGACCGCTCAGACCCAGCGTGTTACCGCCCAATTTCTTTAATCGATTCTTCTGTTAAAATCCTGGGGCGGGTCATCTTGCGTAAATTACAGAACTGGCTCGATGACAAAGGGATCTTATCAAATGTCCAATATGGATTCTGATCCAGAAGAAGTACTTTGGATCAGTGTCTTAATTTACAACTGTTAGTGGACAAATACACTGTTGCTAGGGAAGGGTCCTATGGCTGAGATACCCGCCACCCCCTCTCAACACAATCCCCAAAAGAAGGGAAACCGGAAACAGTTCTTGAAGTTTTTGGAAGTGGGATGGAGTGACCATCCCGGCCGTATTTATTAAAACAAAATTAAAACATTAAACGTTTCATGTTATGTACAATTTCATTATCACATTGCGAAGTTTGGCTAACCTTAACATATTCTCTAATACAGAGGTTCTCCTAGCCGAACTAGCATCCTACAAAACATTCTCTAGAAATACTGAAATTGTACATCCTAACGTTTAAGGGCCAACGGCAAGGTCATAACCGGTGTCAAGATCCCTAACCAGACTTACCCCTCCCACTTGGGAGGGGCGACAGCACAGAGGCTTACCTCAAGTGCAACTACTAACAATTTCCCTTGACTTGACGGGGGCACTTAAGACTCGACGCCATTTAAAGGTCGTTCGAAGACTCGTGTGAGGTATCTAGAAGGTATCGTGGACCTCCCCCCCACCCCACACAACTTACAGCATCTGCCGTCGCAGATGACACTGGCCCCGGGAAATTCACCAGGAGGGGGCTGTAACCCCTCCTACAAAGGAAGGGGCCTTGACCGCCTTTCCTTTACTTCCGGCGACCCATCCTTAGACGGGACCGCCTCCCCATTGAGGGGCCAATGGCCACCTCTCCCGAGCGCTCCCATCCGTGTTGGGTGACGCCCACTCATAGGGATCTTCTAATTAGTGCTCACCGATCATGACCTTACCGCCTACCAAAAATAAATACGACAATTCTACTCAAACCTATGAAAACATTGGTCGCTACGACCGAAAAAGCATGCTTAAAAATGCAACACTATATCAAATCATTTTAATCGTAAAACATACACCATTCTTTATTATGATCAACATCAACTGATACCATCACAACCTGTAAACGAAACGGAAAACAGACTTATAAAATCACTTTATTATAAAACAACTGGCTGTCCTCAGGGGCTGGTGGGTGGGTCAAAATTGGCTCTTCGTTCTGTCCCGAGCTCACGTGTAGCGAGGAGGTGCAGCTTCGGAGCACAAGAACAAAGAGGACGTCTTCTGGTCTTGCGTCCCTTTTTATCCGTCTTCAGGGCGGGCGTAAACCCGCCCCTGCCTGCCCCGAGGGCGTGGCTGGCTACGTCGGTGTCTAGGCCAGCCCACTCTAGGGCGGGAAAAAAGCGCGCCCCGGCTACGCCGCTTCGGGCATACCAGCCGAGACGCGCCTCCCGCCCAAAAATGGCTTCCCGGGGGGATCGAGGCACTCCGCCATACGTTCGGGGGGACCGAGTGGTCGCCCCTTTCCATATGGCTGAGATACCCGCCACCCCCTCTCAACACAATCCCCAAAAGAAGGGAAACCGGAAACAGTTCTTGAAGTTTTTGGAAGTGGGATGGAGTGACCATCCCGGCCGTATTTATTAAAACAAAATTAAAACATTAAACGTTTCATGTTATGTACAATTTCATTATCACATTGCGAAGTTTGGCTAACCTTAACATATTCTCTAATACAGAGGTTCTCCTAGCCGAACTAGCATCCTACAAAACATTCTCTAGAAATACTGAAATTGTACATCCTAACGTTTAAGGGCCAACGGCAAGGTCATAACCGGTGTCAAGATCCCTAACCAGACTTACCCCTCCCACTTGGGAGGGGCGACAGCACAGAGGCTTACCTCAAGTGCAACTACTAACAATTTCCCTTGACTTGACGGGGGCACTTAAGACTCGACGCCATTTAAAGGTCGTTCGAAGACTCGTGTGAGGTATCTAGAAGGTATCGTGGACCTCCCCCCCACCCCACACAACTTACAGCATCTGCCGTCGCAGATGACACTGGCCCCGGGAAATTCACCAGGAGGGGGCTGTAACCCCTCCTACAAAGGAAGGGGCCTTGACCGCCTTTCCTTTACTTCCGGCGACCCATCCTTAGACGGGACCGCCTCCCCATTGAGGGGCCAATGGCCACCTCTCCCGAGCGCTCCCATCCGTGTTGGGTGACGCCCACTCATAGGGATCTTCTAATTAGTGCTCACCGATCATGACCTTACCGCCACAGGTCCGGATAGTTGACCGGCTATCCGGACCCCCCACAAAACTCCTACCTAAAGGTCATGTTTTAACGTTTTGTAACCAAGCCAAGAAGTCTCCTATGAGTAACTCATTTCCCACCCTCGACAAATGCACACCATCCCCCAAATACATACTATCATCGTTAATACAACTATGCGAGATCGAATGCAATGTCTTGGAACGGAACAACCTACTCACTTTGTTATTAAGTTTTCTAACAGAATGATTCAAAGCAGGGATCGAGATAGCCCCCCGCCACACTTTTCGTGGGATCATATGAGACCACGCAATTATGCACCCCGGAACTTTCCTCGCTAACCAACTTACCGTGGAAAGCATTGCCTCTAGGAGAAGTCGTCTACCGGTGGTGACCAAATCATTGCCCCCTAAATGTACTATGACTATAGACGGCGGTGACCTCGTCCGCCCTAACAAACCCTCAACGAATGCTTGAAACTGGTCAATACAGAGACCGCCCCTTCCGTAGAAGGACACTCTGTACCCGTATTCCCCAGGTACGTGAATCATGTCACCTGCTTTGAATACGTCTGCGGCACGTCTCACGTATGAGTGGCCCACGACCCACACCTCCTGTCTCACAGCCGGTGATGTCTGACCGCTGGCCTGGTGTTGGGTTGACTGCATAGTCCGCCCTGCCTCGTAGGCTTGCGTAACTGAAAACAAACAAAAGACAAGAAGCGTGAGTACATCATTACAGCCTCACAACATGTGCAATCGCACATATCTCTTATAACAATTGGAGGACCATCGCCCCACTCGTTTCACTTGTTCTACATTAAGACCCCTGGCTGTAGCTTCAGTGGCAGCCCCTATTCGAAAGGAATGGGTCCCGAATTCGCCCGGGTCCAAGCCCGCTGCGGCAATGGCCATTGCAAGCACCCGCTGAAACTGAAACCTCGTCAGTGGGGTGGCGTCTGCATGCCTCAACAATGTCCCCCCCCATGATGCCACCCTTTGTGCTAGGTAATCTTCTAAACACTGTACCGGGCACATGGAGGACCCGGGGATCCTGCGAATGATCGTGCAGTCCCCCCTCCCATCTTGGTCGGTCTTGGACCTGAGAAAGGAGACAATCATCGCATCACCCCTGATCTGAACGTGTTCCCGGCACAACCCCCCCACCACATCCTGTTTGTTCCTTGCAACCAGCTCACTTATCCTCATAGCCCCGTGAAATGCTAGCGTAAATGCAGTCCGGAACAAACACGTCTTGAAAGGAGACGAGCATGTGCTAGGGAGAGTGGCCAGCAACTGGGACAACCTATCCAGACCTATCGGTCGTCTTTCATCTACTCTGCGACCCTCCAGGCGTTGCCACCCACGCAGCGCCTTCTGTACTGCAAAAGACGCTGTCGGGTCCAGGATGTTATGGGCCCTGGCAACAAAGGAAATGGCGGCACGATGCCTTTGGGCCGTAGCCACCGATTTCCCAGCCCTACGTAAGGACATCAGAAAATGTACTACCCACTCTTCCTGACCCCAAAGTCCCCCTCTCTCAGTCCCCAAATAGGCTAAATAGGCCCGAAACGCCCCTTCATATGCCTTCCTCGTCCTGGGTGCTAGACTCTCTCCCACGAGGTGACGAAGTTCGGGGCACCGAGAGACCATAGAGCTTCGGGGAAGGGTGCCGGCTCTGGGTCCGCTGAGGGAAGGAAACCCGAGAAAGCCTGCATGTGAAAACGAGACAGTGCATCAGCCGCCTGATTCATCACCCCTGGGACATGTTTTGCTCTGAATATCACGTTCAGTTGCATACACAGTAAGACAATTTCTTTGAGCAGCCTCAAAATCAGTTTACAACGGGCTGCCTGACTATTGATGCATTCAACAACGGTCATATTGTCAGACCAGAACACGACAGAATGATCTTTGAACCCTTCGGGCCAGGTTCTCAGGGCCACCAGAATGGGAAACAGTTCGAGGAAAGCAATATTACTCGTCAGCCCCTCCTCATGCCACCATGGGGGCCACCTTTGTGCCGACCATTTTGTGCCGAAGATGGCGCCAAAGCCTATGCTTCCCGCTGAATCTGTCCATAGCCCAAGCTCTTCGGAGGACACGGCTGGCTTGTTCCAGACGACTCGACCATTGAAGTCCGCCAAAAATGCTAACCAAATACGCATGTCCTGGCGGACCTCAGCCGATAACCTCGTGCGATGATGACCCTCCTTTAGGCCAACCATCGCTTGGGCAATTGACCGGGAAAAAGGGGGGGCCATTGGGATCACCCTCAAGGCAAAGTTCAACTTCCCCACCAATTGTTGCAACTGATGCAGTGTAACCTTAGATGCATTTAAACATACTTGCAGGGCTGCCCTGAATTTCGACACTTTGCTAGCTGGTAGACGGAAACAACCCTCACTAGAGTCCAACTCGATCCCCAAAAAATCGAGGCAAGTCGTGGGACCCATAGTTTTACCTGGTGCCAATGGCACGCCAAAATGACCCATCAACACACAGAATTCAGCTAAGGCCTGGGCACATTCGGGATTTCCGGCGGGTCCAAGAAACAGAAAGTCATCAAGGTAGTGCATTACATTTCGGAAACCCGTTTTCTTAGTGAACACCCATTGCAGGAAAGTACTGAATTTCTCAAAATAAGCACATGATATAGAGCATCCCATTGGCATACACCTATCCATGTAATATGATCCCTGAAACCTGAATCCCAGAAGACGCTGGTCGTCTGGGTGTACCGGGAGCAACCGAAACGCTGACTCGATATCTGATTTCGCCATCAACGTCCCGGGCCCCAGGCGATTCAAGATGGCTACAGCCTCATCAAATGATGCGTACCGCACCGAACAAACCTCTGGATCAATTGCATCGTTCACCGAAAGACCATGTGGAGCAGACAGATTATGGATCAAACGAAACTCACCCGGGTCCTTCTTCGGGACCACCCCTAACGGAGAACAGACAAAACACGGTACCGGGGGTACACTAAACGGGCCGGCGACCCGTCCCCGGCTAACCTCTTTCAGAATCTTCTCTTGCACTACAGATGTATGCTGTAAAACAGAAAGTTGGTTTTTGCACGTCCCTACACCCTGAAAGTCCCCTACCGGGATGCGGAAACCATGTGTAAAACCGTTCCGCAGCACCCCAGCAGAAGTACGATCCGGGTATTCGCTGAGCCAGGGAATCATTGCCAAGGTATCAATCGGGGTTGGTAAAGGCGCCCCTCAGACTATCTTAGACCTGTTTGGCGCCTCCCTTACCCCCATTCTCACTTGTTCTGGCTCTGCACGATGACTCAGGATGGGACGACCCACAAGTACTACATTCATGTTTGAATTTACACGATCCCGGAGGCCTGGTACATTTCCCTTTGTTGAAATTAAAGCAGAAACCCCTTTTCCCTGTACTGCCTGCAGGTCTCGAATAATCGTCGGTGCTCGTAGTTGGCCGAAAGGGCGTCCCCACATTTTGGCGGGAGTAATCAACAACATTGCTCCCAACCAATGGCATTTTTAACATTCCTGATTCTTTCATTTTATCCCATGTCACAGAATCGTAACAATCCCAAGTCAAACTCTTGTTATGCTCCTTTTCTTTCCTGAACAGATTGTCATAACAGAACCAATGGTTACCTTGATACGCTGTCGAGTAACCCATAATTCGTGACTGATAAATGGAAAACTCAGGAAACAACTCGGGCCTACGTTCCCCCAAAATCGATGTAAAAATACCCCACGCATTGCCCCAGTTGCCAATATTCTCATTTACCTTAAAGGCGGCCATTTTTGCGCGCCAAACACTTGGATGCATTAGGTCCTTCTGACTCTTGACATGCTCTATCTCATAATGATCGACAAGCAAGGAGAATATATTCACGTATTCCCCCGCCCAAATCTTTTCTTTTATTGCTAAAGGAACATGCTGCCCCAATCTTTCTCTACGAGAGGGTGCTGACTCGTCCCTTGCGATCGGCAATGGCCGCTTACCTGAACCGGATGCTGCTTCTGCCACTTGTGGCTTTTCTATCACCGCCACCGGCGCGGTCACCTTGGCTGCTTCTTTCTCCTTACGCAGCTTTTTTATCAGCGCCTGTGCCTCGGCAGCCGTGGCGCCCTCAGTACTATCGCCCAACCACGCTGCTAGCTGTGCTGCCAGCTCGGGGGGCATATCCTCATTGGATGTCGGGGTGATGACAACGGGGATTGGATTCCCCTCCATCGGTAGCGGGGTCGGCACCTTGAGCGGGGCAGAGGGAGCCGGGATATCTCCCCCGGCTGGAACCCTTCTCGGCCTCTTAGGTCTCCCTCCAGCCGGTGGTTGGCCCGATCCCTCCTCCCCGTCTCGCTCCGCCAGCCGCTTCTTTATGTCGGACATATCCTTGAAAAGGGCCCGAACCATCTGCTCAGTCGTCATTCTCTTAGCGCCTTTCTTGGGCATCTCTCCGACGAAGTATCTAGAAGACAAAGAAAAAGATCAAAACGCTCAAAATTGGCTCTTCGTTCTGTCCCGAGCTCACGTGTAGCGAGGAGGTGCAGCTTCGGAGCACAAGAACAAAGAGGACGTCTTCTGGTCTTGCGTCCCTTTTTATCCGTCTTCAGGGCGGGCGTAAACCCGCCCCTGCCTGCCCCGAGGGCGTGGCTGGCTACGTCGGTGTCTAGGCCAGCCCACTCTAGGGCGGGAAAAAAGCGCGCCCCGGCTACGCCGCTTCGGGCATACCAGCCGAGACGCGCCTCCCGCCCAAAAATGGCTTCCCGGGGGGATCGAGGCACTCCGCCATACGTTCGGGGGGACCGAGTGGTCGCCCCTTTCCATTATATCTGGATTTTATGGACCTTTCCTCAAACTTTGATCTTGTGAATCGCGCAAAACTGTGGCAGATCCTAACTGATTTGGGTCTTGATCCAACCTTGGTAAACTTCCTGGCGGACTTACACTCTGGTTTGCGGGCATCCATCAGGGTAAACATAGAGGGGCACTGTTCTAGCTACTTTCACTCAGAAAGGGGAGTCAGGCAGGGTTGTATTATGGCCCCTCTCTTGTTCACCATTTATATAAATGCCCTTGAATCGGTGCTCAAGGAGGTGAGGGCAGATATACCACATGCAAAAGATCTGGGCATACCGGTTCTCCTGTATGCGGATGACGCTGTCCTTCTCTCTCGAACTGGGGTGGGGCTTCAACGCCTGCTGGACGCTTTTGGAGTTTTTATGAACTCATTAGACCTTAAAATTAATGTAAAAAAATCACATCTCATGATAACTGGGAAATGTTCCCGAAAGAAGAACGTGAAAACCTTCTTTTGTGGTAGTGAGGAACTAAGTAGAGTTCGAACATTTCCTTACCTAGGCATAATGTTTGAGGAGAATTGGCGGTGGGGCACACAGATTAAAGCAAGAAACACCGCCCTCGCAAGATCCTCTATGGCCATTATGACATTTAGTAAAAAGCTTAGGGGAAGGCCTATAGAAGCATTGTTAAATATCTATAAAGCAAAATGTATGGCGGTAGCGACATATGGTTGTTCATTATGGGGACACGGTGCGACAGACTCCCTGCAAATTACTGAAAATAAATTTCTGAGATCAATTCTATCAGTACCACAGTCAACCCCTTCTTTCTCTGTGCATTCAGAGTTGGGTGTTGGCTTTATTACTGACTTACTAAAGGTAGCGCCGTTAATAACCTGGCTAAAGACCTGGCTAAATGAAGAACTATCCTTGAACCACTCCATACTCAGGGATTGTCTTCACTTAGACAATGCAAACAAAATAAAGTGGTTATCTTACTTTAAACAAGGCTTTCAGATATCGGAAGACCAGAGCTCTTTCTTGAGCCAGAAAATATAACCGCTAAAGATGTAGCATTGACAAAGGTAGCAACACTAGAGAGGCTGTCAGTATGTAGAGAAGAGAAGGAACTTAGAAAAACTACTGTTAGATCTAATTTTATGATTTACAATTCTCCAGGTCTTGAGCCCTACCTGGCCCTAGTTAATAAACCCTATCATAGATTTCTTTTAACGCGTTTTCGCTTAAATCTAATTCATTTTAATCTAGGTCAATTAACGGCATGGTGTATCCCTGATCATGCGCCCCCGTGTTCCTGTGACAATTTCTCTACGCAGGACACGATGCATTTTTTAATGTTCTGTAGCCATTACATGGCGGTAAGGAGGAAGTTTCTGGTTCCTATTCTTAAGGAAGCAGGGTTTATCAGGTGAGGCCTGCTCTCCTATATTTGCAACTATTAAATAGCCCTAGGGTCATCTCCTATGTTGCAAGTTTCTTGGTGGGGGCTGCTAGGAAGAGGAAAAAGATAATGAATCCCCACACTTGACTGTATTTTTATAATCTGTGTTCATGCTGCTCTGTATAGTACCTACCTTGTATATGTATCGACCTTTTTTAAATGTTTTTAATATTTTTAATATTTATCTAACTATTTTATATTTATGAAACTTGTAAAAATTTGTGAATTTTTTAAGTTCGAAATTGTAATTTTTAGATTGATCAATACTGTCTTTTTATGATATTGAATTATCGAATAAAGTACTTTGACTGCGTGGGTTGGAATACACATGCATCTTTATTGCTTAAGTTTTTAGATATTGTTGGACATAAATCCGTGGAGTGGGTGATGTGTTTTATCTAGGAACCCGATTCAATATTGTGACCTTATGATCCTATACGGCTATAATCAATAAATATCCCTATAATGGCATAATAATCAGAGCCATATTTTCAGTAAATCGTCTCTGCAGTCCATGACACAGCAGAAGCTACTTCCTTAGATTTCTAGAGAGCACACTGAGTTCTTTCGACACACCAAATCCCCAGCAACCTGGGAAAGCCCCGCTTGCTTTGTTTTGATTTGTAATAGAACTCCTGCGAGCACTGTAAGAATGGGCAGTTCTTAGTGACATCTTTATTGACGTCTTATGTCCAAACATTACGTCAAACTCGGCACCTTTCAGGTATCAATAAACCAACGTTGCCTTAAGCAAACACACGTTGGTGATTCTGGAGCAGAGCAGCTAATCTACTTTCCGAGAGCCCAGCAGAAACGAGAAGCCCACAGACGCTGCCCCTCCTCTTTGACACGCTGTAAAAGACTCTGCCGAGAAAATCCAGCTCTGGCGTTTCCAGCCTACCCTTGCGGGTGACTGGAATATCGAGTCCTGAGAGGGAGATACAGACCTCCTACATTCTATTCCCAAGGTACAGTGCTGACTAAACCCTTAGAGAGAATTCTTGAACAGATCCTTGGCAACAAACCTACTTAACTTAAACTGCTACTTACTTACTCCTTCCCACGTATTAGGCTTAGGTCAGGTACACCGGGGTAGGCGTATTTTAGCAGCACCAGTTGAGCACGTTAGCCTATGTATATATGTATAAATATTTTATCCATTTTAAAGTGTCTTATGGCGAAGAAACCATATCAATGCTTTTACAGTATTATTTCATAATACTCCTTTTACTGTACGTACTTTACTTTATAACAAGTCTTGCAATTGTGGTAATTCATTTCTCTTGCATGAGAAGGAAGACTGTTCAATAAATAATATCTTTTATTGAAAATGCCCGTCTCTCTATTCTCTGCACCCTGTTGAAATTAAATATGCACGACTGACTGAGTGAAATAACTGTCTATTGTTTCACACGACTCTAGAGATTGACTCTTATTCTGAGGGAGCAAAGTTGTCATGTTTATGCGGTTGTCGGAAGCTGAATCCCTTCTTGTCTGAGCCAGGGAAGCTGATCACTTCCTATTCAGTCAAGAAAGTTTTCCAGTGACCTCTGAGCTAGCTGGCGCAAACCTAAATTAAGTCTAACATACTTAGTAGAGACCTAGAATACCTCAGTCCTACGTCTAAACAGCTGTTTATGTTATTCCAATGCGAAGGGCCTATAGGGAAAATAGGAACTAGACTACAGTAGATCTCCAAAAACAATGATGTGTTTGCCTCCAAATAACACATACTACTCGGTTTTAAGAATTTGTTGCATTCTTAAATGCACAAAAGCAAGCATTACATTTGATACCATGCTTACCTCATCAATAATGAGAAGTTTCATTTTTTTGAGGACTCTAGAAACTTTATAACAAGCTTCTCCAGATAGCTTGTGGTATTCTAATTTATTGTCATGCTCTACTGGCAGCATCAATAAACTATGTAAAGTAATCCCTTTAATGTTATGTGCTGCCAACCCAGTTGGAGTGGTAACAACACAAGAGAGCGATGACTCAGTTCTTTTCTGTAGATAAGTTGCAATTCCTTTAATTAGGAAACTTTTTCCAGTTCCGGCTTCTCCACTGACGTACAGTCGGACAGGCATAAATGACTTACATGAGCACTCTTTTTTCTCATGACATAAACCATGCTCATTCTGCTTGTCACTTCGTCATATATTTGTTTTTGTTCAACATTTAGTTGTTTCTCCAATTCTTCTAAGTTTATTACATCCTTCTGAGCTTGTTCCATGGTTCTTTCCACCTCATCCATGGCAGTGGCTGCTTCATTTTGGATAATTGGTCCTCCTAGTGGATCCTGACTCAACGAAGCAGAACTCTGACTGTCTTGAGAGCTGTCTCTAGCAATCTCTGCTGCAATTGTAGCTTCTTGCTGTATTTCATCGTTCAACATTTTCAGATAATTAGTAAAAACAGGACATTCTATAATATTTTTGGTTGCATTGAATGAATCTTCATAGCTGAGAAAATCTCCAAGTAGTTCCTTTTCTCTACGCCATGGTTTAAAGAGTTGTAAAATAGCTAAATAGTAAAATTCCCTTTTGTCAGGAGTTTCGCAACTCATTTTTCGATGATTAATCAAATGTCCTTTTCTTTGTTTCACTAGACATCCTTCAGATCCAATCACAGCATATACTACTTTATTGATATCTTCTGTAATATTTCTCTTAAAAGTATAGCTTTGCAGTACTTCATAGAGACAAGCGTTCTCAAGAGGATTACTTCTATTTGGATAGTATTTGTCTTCAAAATATCTGTACTGTTTGGTTTTTTCTCTGCTAAATACTCAATTTCTTGTACATATTTCAAAACTCGGTTTCGTGTTGCAGCAAAACCTAGACTCACCCAAATGATTGTTCTAGATTTGGCATATAGACTTGCAGATGATAACCGATCTGAACATTCATATGCTGTACAATTTCTGACTTAGGCTCTTTTCCTGAGAAATTTCCTTCCACATTTCCTTTAGTTCTGTCTTCTCAGATTTTGTAATGTAAGACGTTACATATCGAGCAACAGCAATGGAGTTGTCTTGCAACATATTGAATATCCATGTTAGCATTCCACATGGACAAAATCATGTAAAACAGTAGGGGCTGATTTCGACCAAGAACCCTTCAGTATTTGCCCGGCGTTAGCCGCCTCTCATACCAGTCGATATTACCAAACAAAGAGGCAGGCGCTGCAGACTGGAAGGCAGGAAACAGGAGTTTATTACGACGGAGCAGAACACGTCAAATCAGAAAACAGGGTATCTCCTCGAGGTGCTCTACACGCATCCTTTCGGCCTGGCCTCTAATACACGGGTTTATAGCTTTATTACATAAAACACATTCTTGTCAATACTTTGATGTACGGAAAAGACATCCTCAGAACCCCCGCTTCAAACCTGTTCCCACATATTTACAATAGAAGTCCCCACCCCAGTCGAAGTGGGTGATGACCATCCCACAGCGGGATATTCTGCCGATTCCCGGAATGGGTGTATCTGATCGGATCTCACGGGGTGGGGGGGCCTTGATCAATCAGATCCTTTGATGGGGAAAACTTCCTACTGTATGGGGGGCAATAAACAGCATCCGCAGGGATAGGTGACGGCCTGGGGTCGGCCCGAGTAATCGGGCACAGAGGAAGGGGTTATCAAAGGAGGGATGCCCATGAAAGGAATGAAGAGAGGTGTTGAGCTGGGAACAGGATGGGGCTCCGAGGCAGGGTCGCGCTGGAGAGGGGTTTATGGCCCAAGCATGTGAGAGCGGGGGGCTGTCAGTGCGCGGGGGATGCTATCGAGGTTAAGAGAGAGAGAGAGACGCGCTGGCTACCGGAAGTGGGCAGAGTCCATGGGTTTCAAAATGTCTGCCACGAAGGGGCCTAAAAAGGGGGGGGGGGGATCAATATAATTGTAAATAATCTCCACCCCCAGTTCTTTATAGTACTCCAGAACCATCCACCAAATGACCATTCTTCTTGTTCCTGGTGAACTTCTGAGGAAAGTCTGTGGAGATGTCTGATGGCTTTGTACACCGAAGGTGAATTATCCGGTATGTAGGTGCAGCAGCTGGACCCAATGATGCGGCATGCTCCTCCACGATCTGCTAGAACCACATCTAGGACAAGGCGGTTCTGAAGAACCACCAAGCAGACCGCCTGAAGCTCGGCCGTATTGTTCGTGAGGATGCCAGCAGTAATGTTCATTGTCGTTTCAACTGCTTGAGTCAGATGTCGGATGGCACGGCTGTTCGCCATCGGACCCCAGAATGGAACAAGTCCCTTCATTGCATCGAGGAACTGTGTTCCGGTGGAGTCGGCTTGTTCGATGTCTTTGGCTCGTTTCTGTCTGTGATGATTCGCTGGAGCCACATAGGTCGGAGGAAGGATGAAGGCAATATAACAGGTGCCCCCCAGCCTTTGGGGAGCCAGGTGTAGGCCTTTGTACCACAAACAAAGTACATATTCGGTGAGGAGACAAAAGAGGGTGGATCAATGGAGTCCAAGGTTCTGATGATGCGGCAAGCGCTACGGCCTACCAGCTGTGTCCCAAGCCCTTCGATGCACATAAGGCCTGTGACGTTGATGACGGATAAGGCCAAGGTCAGGGTGACGGTCGTTCGCTTCCAGAGGTAGGAGAAGGTGGGTCTGGTCGGATTGTTAAACACCTGCATCTCAATCCGTTCTTTGACGGGGATGTCCATATGGATGGAATCGTTGGAGGTCTGTGGGCAGAAGTGCGTCTTCGTTTTGTTCTGCCAAACCTCATGAAAGAAATGCGCCATAGTCCTGCTGGAGGTAGTATTATCCCTTTAGCTTTCTTGCAAGAGGATCAGCTAAGCAAGGCAGGAGCCGTGAACTGAGAAGGGCGAAGGGATGAAGGGTATGGAATGTCCAGTGGCGTGGGGTAGCAACCCACAGATCCAGCAGTTGGTGACATTGGTAGCGAGATTGTGCTGGTGCAGCAGTTGCACGAAGGAGTTGTTCCAGAACTCCTTCCACCTCTCTCGGAGTTGGGGTGAAAGAGAAATCAGATAATGTTCCTTCATTGTGGTTGGTTGTGCAGTGGTTAGGAACGTCTCATGGGTGATGCCTGAGTGATTCAATGTGTGTATAGGTAGTGCCTCCTTGATTGTATGATGGCACGTCTAGTGCCTGAATGAATGGATGAGTGCATGCATACTGCCGGAGTGGAAGGATGGATGCAAGGGTCATGCCTGGCTCATTGGATGAGTGCATAGGTGGTGGCTGAGTGAATGGATGAGTACAGCAGTAGTGCCTGAGTGATAGCATGAGTTAATGGATAGTGCCTGGTTGATTGCATGAGTTCAGGAATAGTGCCTGGGTGATTGGATGAGTGTATGCGTACTGTATGAGTGGAAGGATAGATGCATGGGTAATGCCTGGGTCATTGGATGAGTGTAAAGGTAGTGTCTAAGTAAATGGATTAGTGCATGGATAGTGCCTGAGTGAATGGTTGAGTGAAAAAGTAGTGCCTGAGTGATTGCATGAGTGGATTGACAGTGCCTGGGTGGTTGCAAAAGTGCAGGGGTACTGCCTGGGTGATTGGTTGATTGCATGGGTAATGCCTGAGTGACTTCATGAGTGCAAGAGTAATGTCTGGGTACTTGGATAAGCACATGGGTACTGCGTGAGTAAAAGGATGTACGTGAGTAAAAGGATGTAAGAGTAATGCCAGGGTCATTTGAAAAGAGTATGGGTAGTGCCTGAGAAAATGGATGACTGCATGTGTAGTGTCTGGCTTATTGCATGAGTGTAGGTATAGTGCCTGGGTGATGGGATGAGTGTTTGGGAAGTACCTGAGTGAAAGACTAATACTTAGGTTATTGGATGAGTGCATGGGCAGTGCCTTAGGGAATAGATGGGTGCAAGCATAGTACCTGAGTAAATAGTTCAGTAAATAAATAGTACATGGGTTATTGTCTAAGTGCATGGGTACTGCCTGGGTGATTGGAGGAGTGCATGGGTAGTGCCTGAGTGAATGGATGAGTGCATGGGTAGTGTTTGAGGGGATGGATGAGTGCAACAGTAGTGTGTGAGTGATTGCATGAGTGCATGGATGATTGCATGAGTTCAGGGGTAGTGCCTAGGTTATTGGATGAGGGTATGGGTACTGCCTGAGTGGAAGGATGGATGCAAGGGTAATGCCTGGGTCATTGGATGGGTGCATAGCTAGTGACTGAGAGAATGGATGAGTGCAAGGGTAGGCCTGAGTGAATGGTTGAGTGCAAGAGTAGTGCCTGATTGATTGCATGAGTGCATGAGCACTGTGTGGTTGATTGGAAAAGTGCAGGGGTTATGTGTGGGTGATTGGATGAGTGCCTGAGTGACTTAATGAATGCAAGCCTAATGTCTGGGTGCTTAGATCATGGGTACTGCATGAGTGTAGGTATAGTTCCTGGGTGATTGGATGAGTGTAAGGGAAGTACCTGAGTCAAAGTAAGAGTTAAAGACTAATACTTTGGTCATTGGATGAGTGCATGGGTGTGCCAGAGTGAATGGATGAGTCCATGGGTAGTGTTTGAGGGAATGGATGAGTGCAACAGTAGTGTCTGAGTGATTGCATGAGTGCATGGATGATGCATGGGTGATTGCATAAGTTCAGAGGTAGTGCCTAGGTGATTGGATGAGGGTATGGGCACTGCCTCAGTGGAAGGTTGATGCAAGGGTAATGCCTGTGTCATTGGATGAATTTAGAATTACACAATATTTTCAGTTTCCCTTTTTTGCTGTTCTCAGATTCCACTTAACTTCACCATTCATAATGATTTCAATGTAGTATCATCATTGAATAGTGGGGAAAAACAATCAAATTGATTTTAGACAAAAAACATCAGCATAGAGTGTCATTATCAATATGAGTAGCTCTCCGTTTTCCTATCTGCACTTTGTTAATTACTTCCTTCATCTACCTTAACTCTATTATTTATCTCAAATGCATTTGTCAAAATGTAGACTCTCATTTACATCTGGTACAATACAGACAACAAATATATAAAGTATTTCCTTTTAAATATAATTTTTCAAATGGAATATCAATTAGCGCAAATAATATTCCAAACAGCAATTATAAATACTTATAGTTTGTGCTCCTGTGTACTTTCTGTTCATATCTTCCCAATGTGTCCATTCTTTATTACACTTTAAATATAGAGAATAGTTTTCAGATGTTGTAGTAGGTCCATCATGGAACAAAATTGCCACTGCTATAAAATTTCTTCCTGGAATAGATATTTGACTTCATTTAAAATGTGATTTTTTTGTTGCAATTTTCTTCCATTTTCTCTACAACGTTGTAGCATTAAAATGACATATTTTCCAAATCTTTCTATATGTAATGCAGACAACATCTCTCAACTTCAATGCGAAAATCTCATGTCCTGATTGAATGTTTTGCATTCTGGTATTGTCAGGTATATGACTCGTTCTGTTTGTATTTCAGTGGAAGAAGTAAATGAACACTCTTCACATTTATGATCCCATCTCTAGCTTAGTCCAAAAAAGTTTTCAATCATCTGTACTCCTTCATGTTCTAATACTCCAAGCATAAGGATTAGAAATTTGTGTGTGTCTTGTATATTTGGAGTAATAGTCAAAGAACCAGTACATGTATCCACAAGATGTTGAATAACAGAAACAGTATGGATGTTACTTCTGTCAGTTACCAACTGTTGAAATACATGATGTGGTAAAGAACAGAATCTTTTTTTACAATATCCCATGATTTCATGTTGAAAATCCTGTAGATAAAACACAACATTCAGAATCACATTAGCATGACAATTGACCAAATGGTATCCTACAATGTCATCAACAGTTTCCATTGTCTTTTTCTTTATGCCTCAAGGTTTCTCTTCATGTGTTTTCTTTTTATGAACCTTAATTGCATCTTTGACATATATCCATTTTGGACACACTATTTGTTTCTCATAGTTGGAATATTCACCTAAATCAGGAGTATAAAGTCTTCTTTACCGCTTTGCCGTGGCACACATTCTGCATGGTGCGGCAGAATTTGACGCATGTGTAGATCGGACGGCTCCTGGCCGTCAGACACACATGCCCACTGTGATGTCGGGCCCCCCTCAGCATGGAAAAGGGTAAACTATTGTACTCTCTCATACAGTTAGCATCAGCACTAACCCTTTTCTCATCAAAATCTATCAAATAGAAAACAAGCAATGTTCATACTCGAGTCAATGCAATGTATGTCATTCCCTCTTTGAACACTGTACTTCTGATATTTACAAAAACAGGGGGCCCGATTCACAAAAGTAATCTGAGACAAAATACTAACTTTACGACATTCGGAAGGGCATACAGATTGCATTTAGGAGAAGTAAAGTTAGGTTTTTGTCTCAGTTAAACTCAGGTTTACCTTACGTTTAAATTAAGACCAAAACTTAAGTTTAACTGAGACAAAATGCTAACGCTACTACTCCTAAATGCCCCTTGTGAACACTGAAAGACGTAAAGTTAGGATTTTGTCACAGATTACTTTTGTGAATCGGGCCCAATGTCTATACTTAAACCTTGAGATTTATGATTAGTTACTGCACATGCTAAAGACAGATGAAACTGTTGTCTGCAAACATACAAATCTTACAAGCAAAAAACATACAGCACAACGCCCAATTGGTCTTACCTCTTTAATCTGATTTTTATAATCAAAAATTCTATTCTATCTCTATTCTGAAATTTTACAAAATCAACAACTATACCCATTGCTCCATTTACTAAACCTTCTTCTACATTCAAATTACGCCGTAAAATTACCTGACAGTTTATACATGCATGTAAAGTCCTTTCTAAGCCTGCAGTTTTAGATGCAGACTTTCCCAAAGTATCCTATTTAGCCTGTAGTTTCTCTATTTCCTCTTTTTCTAGTTTGTGAAGTTGTTGATTAAATGTAGAACACTCTTGCAGTGTCGGCATTAGGCTAATTATAGACTGCTTTTCTCCAAGCATGTTGTACTTTACTTCAGCCGCTGTGTTTCCAGTTGTAAATAAGTTCCTTAGTTGTCGACTTTCTAAAGCGGGTTTACCATGTTTTGTCAAAACACCAATTCTTATGTCTTGAAGAATATTTTTGTAATCTTCATCACTGCTTATCGCATATTCTTAACAAGTTCCTTATATACAAAATGTAACCAAATGTTCACATTTCCGATACTTCCCAAAGATTTCCCTGTGACTACATGGACAAGTGTTTTAAAAAAGGTTGTCCTTTTACAGGAGTAAGTTGTAGTAGATCTCCAAATACAATTAAATGTTTCCCTCAAAACAGACCATCATAAATTGTTTTTAAAATCTGTTGCATTTTATAAATGTACAAAGGCAATCATTAAGTTTGATTCCATGCTCACATCATCAATGATTAAAAGTTTTCTTCAGTACACTTGAGAATTCACAATCATAACAAGTTTCTCCTGATAGCTTCTGATATTCCAATGTATTATTACGTTCAACTGGTAGCATAAGTAATCAATGTAAAGTAATGCCTTTAATGTTTTGTGCTACTAATCTAGTAGGAGCTGTTACAACACAAGATAAATGTGATTGGTTTTGTTGCTTTGTGTAGATAAATGGCTAAAACTTTAATTAGGAATCTTTTTCCTATTCCATCTTAACCACTGATGTACATCATAATAGGATTAAATAATGAACATTGGCATTCTTTTTCTCGTGCAGCAAACCATGTTCTATCTATTGTTTGACTTGTAGATATGTTTCTTTCTGCTCAATATTTAGTTGTTCTTCTAAATTTTCCAACTGACTAATATCCTGTTGTGCTTGTTGCATTGCAGTTTCTACTTCATTTACGGCTATTGCTGCTTCATTTTTAATGATTGCATGTCCCAGTGAATCCTGACTCAGTGGACCAGAACTTTGACTATCTGTAGAACATTCTATGGCTGTTTCAGCTGTAATAGTAGTTTCTTGTTCAATCTCATCATTTAACTTTTGTAGATATATAGGGAAAACTGTGCATTGAATACTGTCTTTACCTGCTTTAAGAAAATCTTCATAGCAGTCAAAATATCCAATTAATTCTGTTTCACTACGCCAATGCTTGAACAATTGAAGAAGTGTTAAATAACAAATATTCCCACTTATTTGGACTTTCAAAACTCAGTTTTCTGTGGTTAATAAGATTTCCTATTTCATGTTTTACCAAACATCCATCACATCCAAATACTGCATAATTTCTTCTTTTATATTTTCTGTACTTTTCATTTAAAGATGTAATGTTAAAGTATTTCATACAGACATAGGTTTTCGAGATGTTGACTTCTTTTGGGATAGTATGTATCCGACATGTTAGTTATAACAATATCTGTACTTTCTGGTTCATTCTGTGCTAAGTATTCGATTTCTAGCACAGATTTCAATACTCTATTTTGAAAGACCTAAACTTAACCAAATTATTCCTCTTGTCTTTGACTATAAACTGGCAGAGCTCTAGTGAGCCGAACATTCATAGAATCCAATCTCTTGATGGTAAAGCACTTTCAAGCTGGAGATGTACCATTTCTTGGTAAGACTCTTCTCTTGTGAAATTTCTTCCCACATTTCTTTCATCTTTGTCTTTTCTGATTTGGTTATATATGATGTACCATAGCAAGCTACAGCAATTGAATTATCTGCAACATACTTTATATCCATGTTTGCATGCCACATTTTCAAAGTAACTGGATTGTTGTCATTTATGCGCTTTGAAGCTTTCTGTTCTTTTTAAGTTGTGTGTATTCTTGGGAGATTTCCAAGTTATTGTATGCCTTACTGCTGACAGAAAACGATTTACTCTTCCTATAGACATGGGAATCCAAAACGACATTTCGATAAAATGTTACTTTTCACTAGGCCTGGGCAGCAAATTCCGTGCAGCTTGTGGATTTTGCGGAATTTGGGTAATTTAGCGTTTTGCGGAGAACACAAAACTTGCCCAAAATTCTGTGTTCCGCGACTTTGCGAAATTTTTGGCTTGTTAGCCTTTTCAAAATGCGTGTTCGCAAGATATTTCCCCCTGAGCACACAAACAGCAATTGGGAACAGGAAAAAAGCATTGTGAACAAGCAATTCCACGTGTTCGTGGAATTTCTGCCTGTTCGCAGAGATTTGCATAACGCGATTACACAAATTCCGCCAACCCCTACTTTTCACTTGTATTTCCATCAACAGTGTTTCCCACATCGATGACTTTGAAACCGTAAAACTTGTTATCTCAAGCTCTGTTCTCCTGCATCTCTTGGAATGGCGCATGTAGCATACTGTTCAATAAAAGAAAAAACAGTTTCATCAGTATCCGTTCCAAATTGTGGTGCATTCTCTATCCATAATAGCATGTGTATATAATGAGCACCTGTGGCTTGGTACTCCTTTTTCCCACAAAAATCTGTTACCTCTCCAAGAGGTGGATTAATTTTTTATTGCAGATAAATTACATCACAGCTTGAAACCTATAATTAAAATATCTGCACACATTTACAGGATTCAAGTAACACAGTTCTCCAGCTGTCTTCAATTCAATGTTTTTAATCTTTCAAGTTACTTCTCAGTGAAATTCAAGTAAATCGTCCCACGCATGTTCAGCACAGCTAAGTGTTACAAACCATGTAGGAGTGCCTACATTTCTTAACATGCATTAATGTTCTCCATGATGACAATACCAATACTCATTGGTACCACATTGGCATGCCATAAAATTAATTAACTGAGATTCAAAATGTTCATCTCTTTGTTGAACTTTGTCCATGAATTCCTTTGCAGAAACATGTGGAATATGAACTCCTGTTTTTTAATATGTGGTTCACTACATTTGAAAGTGTAGACAAATCTATTTTAAATGGAAGATGAAATATGTATGGAATGCACTTTCAAAATCTAGGATCTTAAGAGTACAATCTTGCCAGGCGGTATTCAGAAGCTGCAATCCGTACAGCTCCCTCATCAAATCGTACACCTTCTCTAGTGTGGAAAACAACGAGCTTCTAATCTTTTTACCCATATACTTATGGGAGTTCACACTGCTTCCTTCATTTAGAATAACTCAATAATGTTCCCAACAATTTCCTTAGATTGAAGAGGATGTATAATACAATGTTCATAAATCTCTTTACTCATGGACTTGTCCATTTTTTCTATTTGGCCACTTGAAATTTCTGTTTCATCTTCAAAGAAGATTGCCTGTTCATCAACATTTACAATCTTATAATGAATATTATTTTATATCGGATATAATGTAGCCTTTAGAAGTTTATTAACATTTATAAACTCTTGCCACATTTTTCGACCCTTGGTTAGTACACCATTTACTTAATAAATACTGGATCATTTTCCTCCCTGTTTACACCAACCATTTAAATATTTATCTTAAAATCTAAAGTTAAATACATAACTCTTTCTTGCAGACCTCTTTGTAAATCTGGGCAGCTACCTGTTTAAGGCTTCATACGAACTATAGCATGAAATGGGTGCACCGATTGTATATGAATGGACTCATATGCATTCAAATCTGGCAGTTCCTGAGGAATAGCTACCAACTGTAAGTTGGTATGTACTGCTCTAGCTGGTATTTTGTTCTCTTATAATTTGTTGTAACAATATTCGCAAATTAGTTGATCAGTAGCCAACACAGAGCAGCCTTTTACCAACAAATAAACACCAAATTGCTGCCACTTATCATTGTTTTCCTTTTCACTTTGTAAATATAAATCAACATTCCTAGTTTGACTTCTATAGTGAGTACGTCAACAACAAATGCAAATATTGTTTGGTTTTTCAGATGAAACTGTCTTAAACTTTGTATTTTCTTCTGTAAACTCATCACTTGTAATCTCTTTCACCCATCTTGCAAAACCTACACTTATCAAATGTCACTTTCTGTACACTCCTCTTGTGAACCAAAAAAAAGGAAACTGTATATCATCACAAACTTTTTGTACATGTGATAGTGAACTGTGCAAAAGAGCTGTGTTCATTTCACTTAAACATAATGCCGGAGTTTTTACATATAGAATCTCCTTACTAACCTCTGTATTTCTGAGATGTGTACTGCTTACATTCTTGAATGATGAAAAGTACTTTTACATACTTTTCTTGAAAGACAAGACAGAGAATGACCCTGAAAGTTAGTATATTTTCTTACTTTACGTGGATCTAGTCCTTGTAACATCTTATTTATTTATTTATGTATTTATTTATTTATAGCACTTATAGAGCGTGAACGAAGGCCCTTGGGCATCTCGGCGCTAAAATATTTGCTGTGTTCAGCCAAAAAGGGGAGGGGGATCACTGATTAAAAAGCCAGGTTTTAAGTTGCTTTCGAAAAGACCAAAGAGACGAGCTGGTTTTAATAGCCAGTGGTAGAGTATTCCAGAGTTTGGGTGCTGACACGAGGAATCTTCTGTCACCCCATGACACCCGTTTGGTACGGGGTACCACTAACTCATGTAAGTTAGAAGATCGCAAGGATCTAAGGGGACGATAGGGAATAAGATTTTGAGTAAGAAAGGCTGGTCCCTGGTTATGCAAGGCTTTGCAAACAATGCAAAGGGTTTTGAATTTTATTCTATTCCTGATAGAAAGCCAATGGAGTTCTCTGATGGTTCCTGACACTGAGTGAAATTTGGGGACACCTCCCAAAATCCTGACAGCTGCATTTTGGATGGCTTGCATTTTATTGAGAACTCTTTCTTGTGTATCCAGGATTAGGGCATTGCAATAGTCCAAGGTGGACAATACCAGGGACGTAATCAGAGTTTTGCCTGCTGAGGCCGGAAGGAAGGGGATAATTTTTTTTATAAGTCGTAACTTATAAAAAGCAGAGGAGGTGATCTGATTAGCATGTGGGAGGAAGGTAAGACGGTCATCAAAAATGACTCCCAGATAGGGGGGACCTAAAAACAGCGGCCACCAGCGGGAGGACCATTCCGGGGTCAAGTTTCCGAAGATAACTACTTCGGACTTATCAGAATTCAATTTCAGGCAATTGGAGGCCATCCAGTTCCCTATGGCTTGCATGCCTAGATTGAATTTGTCAGCAATTTTTTGGCCATCATTCCTGATGGCAAGGACCAGCTGGGTATCGTCAGCGTAGGATGTAAGGCTCATCCCATGGGTTCGAATGATATTAGCAAGGTCCGACACGTATATATTAAAAAGTGTCGGACTCAGGGATGAGCCTTGGGATACTCCACATGGCAGTGATAGGGTGGAAGACTGGAAGGGTCCTATGGTAACCACCTGGGTCCTTTCTGCCAAAAAGGAGGTCAGGAGAGTCTTGGCCTTTTGCTGAACGCCCATGCTTTCGACACGGTCGATCAAGATGGTATGATCGACCGTGTCAAATGCTGCTGACAGGTCCAGCAGTATAAGGACTGCTGTTCCCCCAGCATCCCGAATGACTCTAATATCCTCCGCAGCCCTGATCAGGGCCGTCTCCGTCCCATGATATTGACAAAAGCCAAACTGGGAATCATCCAGTAAGTGATGTTCCTCTATGAAGGCTGAGAGTTGAAAATTCAAAAGCCTTTTCAGCAATCTTCGACAAGACTTGGAGGATGGCAATGGGCCGATAGCTCTTAAGTTCATCCATGTCGAGATTTGGCTTTTTCAGCAAAGGTCTTATTAGAGTTTTTTTCAAAGTAAGTGGGTAAGTACCTGTGGTAATAATGATGTTACAAATGGTGGTAATAACAGGAAGAACCACTTCAGTGACTGAAGATAATACTTTGAAAGGACATGGGTCAAGGGCGGAGCCTGCTTTAATGGAGGACATAATATCCCTAATCTGGGCTGTGGAAACCTCCGCAAACTGGATCTATGACAGAATTTCGACAGACAGAATTTCGACCTACACAAATATCGGCGTAATTATATCGATAGCAAAAATATCGACGCCCTATGTACAACATGGTAAGTACCAAAATATCGAAAAAATAGTATCGATGTTAAAAGTATCGTTGTTAAATATATCGATTTTTTTTAAATTTAAAATAACATTAAAAAACTGTAAATAATACTTATTAATTACTTAAACATATTTAAATATATGTAATAATTGTTAAAAAATAATAATAATACATATTTAATAAAAAAATAAAATGATAAATCATATATAATATATAATTACTTAACAATAATTACTATTCCCACTCCAGTGGGTGTAACAGTAGGGAAAACTGACCCTGAACACTAAAAATCCCCCTTTACCCAAAAACCTAAAACTGACCATGAACCCTAAAAATACCCCTTTACCCATAACCTGAAAACTGACCCTGAACCCTAAAAATACCCCTTTACCAAAGAACTGAAAACTGACCCTGAACCCTAAAAATACCCCTTTACCAAAGAACTGAAAACTGACCCTGAACCCAAAAAATACCCCTTTACCCAAAAACTGAAAACTGACCCTAAACCCTAAAAATACCCCTTTACCCAAAAACTGAAAACTGACCCTGAACCCTAAAAATACCCCTTTACCCAAAAACTGAAAACTGACCCTGAACCCTAAAAATACCTCTTTACCCAAAAACTGAAAACTGACCCTGAACCCTAAAAATAACCCTTTACCCAAAAACTGAAAACTGACCCTGAACTCTAAAAATACCCCTTTACCCAAAATTAATTAATGTTACAAATAAATTACTTCCCACCCTATTCCCCTATAAACCCACAACCCGCTCCAGTAGTAAAACATATAATTTAGTTAAAAATATACATAAATTATCAATTAATTAATCAATTAATCAATTAAAATAAATCATTGCCAATTAATATTTAATTGCAAAATAAATTAATCATTGAAAAATAAGTATTTAATTACAAATAAATTACTTCCCACCCTATTCCCCTATAAACCCACAACCCGCTGTGGTAGTAAAACATATAATTTAGTTAAAAATATACATAAATTATCAATTAATTAATCAATTAATCAATTAAAATAAATCATTGCCAATTAATATTTAATTTCAAAATAAATTAATCATTGAAAAATAATTATTTAATTACAAATAAATTACTTCCCACCCTATTCCCCTATAAACCCACAACCCGCTGTGGTAGTAAAACATATTATTTACTGCTAACTGTTTGGTGGTCTCATACAAGGCCTTGTTGGAGTTTTTGGAGAGTTCTATTATTTCTCAGTAAAACTTGTTCTTGGCCTCACTTATCATTATTTTATATTTGGTCACCATTTCTTTGTACTTGGTTTTGGCCTCTTCAGAATAGTCTCTGCGCCAACACCTTTCGTACCTTCTACACAATTGTTTCTGTGTTCTTAAGGTTTCGGAGTACCAGGGGGCTGACGGAGAGGATCTGTTGCGAGAGCGTTGTTTGGTCTGGACCAAAGCGGAGGTCGCGGATCCCACCCACTCATTAAATTGAGTATTAGCAGTATTTGGGTCATGTGAGAGGAGTGGTTTGGAGGTGGTCAGGAGTGATTCTAGACTGTCGCTGTCGATGTCGTTCCAGGCCAGATACGTCTGGCGAGGACTGGTACTTGCCATAAGTTCTCCAGTGTCATGGGTGATAAATGAAGCCATTACAACATAGTGATCTGACCAGGTGAGGGGAAATATTTTGGTAACATGTAGGTCCTCCAAATTAGTAAAAATCCCATCAAGAATATGACCTCCTTTGTGAGTGAGGAACTTTACCAGCGAGGATAGGCCAAAGGTTGTTAGGTCTGCCAGGAGGGTAGCTGTATCGTTATCTTCAATTTTATCAACATGAAAGTTTAAGTCACCTAAGATGGTGAATGAGCTATCAAGGGCAGACACTTCCAGAACAGACCCAATGTCGGAAATGAATCCAAATCTTAATCTTCTGTTTAGCAATTTTGTTTGCATATTCTCATAAAATAATTTGCAATATGTCAATAGATTCCAAATGAATACTGCAAATACTGCCACAATATTTAGGAGCTTCGGTACGCTTACATTGAACTTCTACAGCTAATATTTCTTCCACACTCCTAACAACCATTTTTTCTTTTAGAATCGGACAACCATCACTCATCTCATAGCATCCTCCACAAGTATCAACTGCATGAACTAATGTGTTCTGCTGAAAATAGCTTTCTTCATTAAAGAAAGGTTCAGTACTAGAAAGGTGCTTCCATACACCTGTAAAGGTTTTACAAAAGTTACTACTATTAACCAGTCTTTTTCTTTTGCTTTTCTCCTTCATAAACTGCATTGTTATCCAAGGAAAAGCACTTGAATGGATCACCTCGTTCCTCACCGGAAGAACCCAGAGAGTCCGCCTCTCACCATTCAAGTCCGAAGCCACTGAAGTCATCTGTGGCGTACCACAAGGATCCTCACTCAGCCCCACCCTCTTCAACGTATACATGAGCCCCCTCGCGGCCATCGCCCGCCAACACAACCTCAACATCATCTCTTACGCGGATGACACTCAACTAATCCTTTCTCTCACCAATGACCCCAGCACCGCCAAAACTAACCTACACGAAAGAATGAAAGAAGTTGCCAGTTGGATGAAACAAAGCCGTCTGAAACTGAACTCAGACAAAACTGAAGTCCTCATCTTAGGTACATCCCCCTCTGCATGGGACGACTCCTGGTGGCCGGAAGCCCTCGGAAAAGCACCCATCCCGACAGACCACGCACGGAACCTAGGCGTCATCCTGGATTCTTCACTCTCAATGAACAGACAAGTCAGCGCCGTATCCTTTTCCTGCTTCAACATTCTTCGCATGCTCAGAAAAACATTTCGCTGGATTCCCACCGAAACAAGGAAAACAGTCACCCATGCTCTGGTCACAAGCCGACTGGACTACGGAAACACCCTCTACGCAGGCACTACCGCTAAACTCCAGAAAAAACTCCAACGAATCCAAAACGCCTCAGCCAGGATCATATTAGACATCCCACGCAATGAACACATCTCTGGTCACCTTAATGACCTCCACTGGCTACCCGTCAATAAGAGGATCACTTTCCGACTGCTAACCCACGCACACAAATCACTCTACGACATCGGACCAGAATGCCTCAACTCACGACTGTCCTTCTACACCCCCTCCCGCCAACTACGTTCTTCCAGCCAAGCCCTCGCCACTGTACCTCGCATCAACAAGACCACCATGGGAGGCAGATCCTTCTCATACCTGGCTGCTAAAACATGGAACTCACTCCCCGCTTACCTTCGCCTTACCCAGAACCACCTAGCATTCAGAAAGCAACTTAAAACGTGGATATTTGACAAGTAATACTCCTCCCCTTTCTAAGCGCCTTGAGACCCTCTGGGTATGTAGTGCGCTATATAAATTCTCTGACTTGACTTGACTTGACTTGTTTTGTTCAATGTTTTCATTCTCATCAATACTAATATAAATAACTTTAATTTCAATTCAAAAGCAGTATCCCCTGCACTTTAATGTGTTCCTTCATATTATACACTGCTGATCTTCTTTTATACATTAAAAATCTTTTAATACATTTTGAATTACTTTATTTTGAAACATGTATATACATATCTCTTTAAATTGTTTTTGTCTTTTTGTGACATGTGTTGTTTTTCCAAAATTGAAGGTTTTTTTCCCCCATTTCAATTGTTTGTTTCCTTGTGCTTTGTTGTAAACATTTTATCTTTCCTTTCATTCCTATTGTCTTCTTTTAATCTCTCCACAACTGTTTTATGAAATTGTTTAGTACTCTTGCCAGAACAAACTTTTTCATGAGTGACATGTTGGTATTGTTGTAGTCCACTCTTTTTACATTCAATTAAGTACTTCTGTTTTCTTTGTTGTCTTCTCTTCATGTTTTCTTCCCAACCTCAATTTCTAATTCAAAAAAATTAATTTTCTAAAAACGAAAGATTAGTTTCAATAGTTTCTTATATAATTTAAGTATTTTAAATTAATTACATGTCAATATTAATAATAACAAGTAAACAGTTAATTACAATAACATTGTTATTCTCTCTAAAAAAAAAGGTACTAAAAACAAGAGAAGTTCAGAAAAAACACAACAGAGATAAGATTGGTGCAGAAAGATGCAACATAAATGTAGAAAGAGATGCAGAAAGAAACAGTCAAGAGAAGTGCAGAAAGAAGCAAGAAAACTCCAGAAAGGTAAAACAGAAATCTATGCAATATTACTATTGTAAGGTATACTTGAAGGTATACTTGAAGTACAGCACATAATATTATGTGTCTGTTTGGAATGTGAAGTGCAGTCTGTCAAGTTTCAAGATCTGCACTGTCTTGTGACTGAGGTATGCCTCTATTTGCATATGTATTCTCATATGTGTTATGAATCTAATGATGCTAGACATAAAACCCAGGTATAGGTTTATTTGTGTGTTTCTGTTATATATGATATCACTAGCAAAAGGTACAGACATATGCATGTATGCTTACAGACTCATACAAAGTAGCCTAATCACTAATCTCTCTGCAAACATTTCTTAAACCTCACTTTAGTGCTGCAATTTCACCAGTCTACTACTACTCAGGGTGTTGGGCCTAGCCAAATATAAAGCAGCACCCTTAATATGTCTCTGTTGTAAGTCTAGCCATATTCCTGTAAGCATACATGCATGTGTCTGTACATTTTGCTAGTGGTATCATCTATCAAAGAAACATACAAATAGACGTACACTTGTGTTTTATACATCTACCATCTTCAGATTCATAAAACATATTATAATACATGTGCAAGTAGAGCAATACCCCGGTCACCAGACCATGCAGACCTTAAAACCTCATAGACTGTACTTACCATTTCAAGCAGACCCCTAAATGTTTGCGGTGTATCTTAAATGTACCTTTACTCATACAAAGTAGCCTAATCACTAATACCTCTGTCAAGATGTCCTTAAACCTCACTTTTGTACTTCAGCTTCACTATTCTGTGAGTACTGGAGTTGTTGGCCCTAGCCAAATTTAAATCAGTAGCCCCCAGTGATGTCTTGAGTGATCTCACTGACCATGTCATGAGTGATGTAATAGATGACGTCATTAGCAGTACATTGCGGGGGCCTGAGTTATAGTTAGCTCAACTAACTATAATGGCTGAATTCCTCTGGTTTTCTACGAGTGAAATGTCCAAATAACTATAACGTTCCTCAAACCTATGTTCTTTTCAAAGAATTTCCAAGGTTTTTTAAATGTTATATTCTAACTATAACGTTCCCTAAAACCTATGTTATTTTTCAGTGTATATAAATATAATTTAAAACGATGTCAAAATAACTGTAATAACCCGGTTTGCAGGTGACTTCAGCCCAACGAAGGCGGGCTGCTTTGTTTGTGAAGTGAGGGAGCGGGACTGCGAGTCCCAGGCGCTACTGCACAAAGGAGATCCAGCGCACCTGGGACTCTTCCTGCCCCCATCACTCCCTGTACTACCATATAAGGAGTCCAATAACACGCCCTGCACGACGCGCCTGTGAGAAGCCCAGGCAAAGGGCGGGCCCATTGTAGCCCGTTCGAGCCCGAGAGAGACCGGACCGGGCCACCCCTCTAACACCTGTGATCGGCTGATTGGCTCCACTGGGATCTTACCAACATGGCTTCAAGGGAGACGAGGAGCAAAACGGCCTCTCAGGCAACAGGTACTATAGATAGATTTTTCATTAAAGCCAATACCGTGGTTAATAATGGATTATTAGCCCTAGAAAATCAGTTAGCAGAGGGCATTGAGAGCACACTGCATTCCTCCCTGGGCTCAACTATTATAAGCACAGATCTATTGGACGCTACCCACCTATCACTTTTGGATAGCATCGACCAAACAATTGAATCTGTGCATCAGCAGTTGAGGACACCCTCCAACTCACAGCGAGATAGAGATTCACTCCCTATCATTCTGTAGTGTAGTTCCTATTTTCCCTATAGGCCCTGCGCATTGGAATAACATAAACAGTAGTATAGGCGTAGAAATGCGGTCTTCCAGGTCTCTACTGACTATGCTAAACCTAAATGGGTTTGTTACCAACTAGCTCAGAGGTCACAGGAAACTTTCTTGACTGAATAGGAAGTGATCAGCTTCCCTGGTACAGACAAGAAAGGGATTCAGTTTTCCAACATCCGCATAAACATGACAACTTTGCTCCTTAGAATAAGAGTCAATCTCTAGAGTCGTGTGAAACAATAGACAGTTATCTTACTCGGTCAGTTGTGCAGTTCACTTTCCCTAACCTCTGTGCAATCCCGCTGAGCGGGAGCCTCTGCTTGCTTTGCTGAAATTCACCACAAAGACGCAGGCAGCACTCCTTAGTGACTGCAATCACTTTTAAAATTAAATCGCCGCATATCTGGAATTCGCCGTTTTTTAGCAGACTCTTTATTAGGCTCACACTTCCCCACTTACTTGTATTTTAAAAATTGAATTGGGCACCTGCCGCTTGAGCTGGAACACTCACTCCCCCCACACAACAGCTCCATCTTGGGTGGGGAGGCAGGCCTTACACCAGTGGCCGCCATAGGCTGGGAGGCGCTCTAGTCTTTGGGCCGGGTTTTGCAGCAAGCATTACAAAGGTGAGTCCTGCTCGCTCGCTGACAAGGACTTCAGAGGTGATTACGACCACTGTGCAATCGCGCTGAGTGGGAGCCTCTGCTTGCTCTGCTGAAATTCACCATAAAGACGCAGGCAGCACTCCTTATTGACTGTGATCACTTTTAAAATTAAATCACCGCGTATCTGGAATGCGCCGTTTTTTAGCAGACTCTTTATTAGGCTCACACTTCCCCACTTACTTGCATTTTAAAAATTGAATTGGGCACCTGCCGCTTGAGCAGGAACACTCACTCCCCCCACACAACAGCTCCATCTTGGGTGGGGAGGCAGGCCTTACACCAGTGGCCGCCATAGGCTGGGAGGCGCTCTAGTCTTTGGGCCGGGCTTTCCACCTCCTATATATTTCAACATTCATGCTGGCGCGCAGTGACGGCGCGCAGCGGGCGCACCAACGGCGCGCCGGAGGTGCGCCAGAGGTAAGCCCTTTTGCGCCCGTTCGCGCATGGTCGGGCTCAGGGACCAGGATCTCTGCTCTATCTACTACCTGTCTACAAACATACTCTCGCTCGACACTTCTTGCCCTAAAGGGGACACTTCCATCTTCCTGTACTCACTCTGTGGATCCTGCGCTGTGTCGCCTCTCTTGCCAACACTGCCCTTTTAGAGCAACGGAAGTGGGTAACAATACAACAAAAGTAGAAGGAGCTCTGAAAATGGCATTGGTCAATTGCCGCTCATTACCAAAACATGCAACTGAAATATCCTAATTAATTCAAGATCTGGATCTTGATATCCTTTTTCTAACTGAAACGTGGCTTGGATCCACGTCCGGCCCTGATATTGTTCAGGCTCTCCCTTCCGGATATTTGATTCAACATAGGGATAGAGTACCTAAGGTTGGAGGAGGGATAGCCATTCTCTATAGGGAGCACCTAATCTGTCGTATGACCGATAGCCCCACCTCAGATTGTGAAAGTGCTCAATTTTCTATCACACTATCCCCAGAATTGTCATTCTCAGGTCTTTTAATTTACCGTCCACCTGGTCCAATAGGACAATTTCTGGAAGGAATAATTGAAACTACCATAGAGTTAGCTCGCGCGGTCTTGAATTTAATAGTACTGGGAGACCTGAATCTTCATTTCAATAATCCCTCAGACAATATTGCAACAGAATTGACCAAGGATTTAGCCACATGTGAACTGAGTCTAATAGTTTCACACCCCACCCATTCCAAAGGGAACCTTCTAGACCCTATATTTTCAAACATTGCGGATCTAACCTCAGCCGAACCATATTCAATCCCCTGGTCAGACCATATGGTCATCCCCTTCACATGGAAGATGCCCACATCCAGCTTAACTAAACATTTTAATAAAGTTCTGGGTAGGCGCTGGACCAAATTGGAAGTGAATGATTGGCTAGAGGTACTGAAAAAAAGTGAGCCTCTGGCTAATCAGGACATTGATAGGGCAAATAAAGACTTTAATCAATGGATTGAACAATCATTGGATAGCGTGCTCCCAAAAAAATATATCACCAATAAGAAAGGCCCCACTAAACAACCCTGGTTTACTTCAGACCTAAGGTCCCTCAAACAGGAATGTAAAGGGGAGGAGAGGCAGTGGCGAAAACACTTCGATGAAGAGAAGAAAAATAAATACAGACTCACTATAAAGAAATATAAATCCGCCCTTAATATGGCCAAATCCACCTTCTATGCAGAAAAAATTGAGGTCTCTGCCAATGCCCCAAGAGAGATGTTCAAGATAGTTAAATCTCTGCTAAAAACCCCGGACCCGCCATCATCTTCAGCATCCGCTGAGGAATCTGGCGCCCACTGGAATAATTTAGCAAATTCTTTTGCCACCAAAATCCAAAAGATCCTCCTTTCCCTTCCTCCCTTACCCATGGAATAACTCACTCCTTCTCCGTTAGACGATATTGATCCTGTACTGCCTTGTCTCCCCTTCTTTTCCCCCCTTAGTGCAGAGCTTCTACCCCCGCTTTTCAATTCCATAAAGAGCGGCTCTCCGCTAGATCCTGCCCCTATGAACATCTTAAACCTGGCTCTGCCTCGCATTAGTACGCACATCATTGATCTAGTCAACACCTCGCTTGAGTCCGGTATGGTACCCCAAGACTGGAAGTAGGCCATGGTCAGGGCTCTGTTAAAAAAGCCACACCTCGATTCTGAAGATTTTTCCAACTACCGTCCCATCTCCCTTCTCCCTGGCATCAGCAAGCTTACTGAAAAATGGGTGAACAAACAGCTAGCATCTTTTTTAGAGGCCCAAGATCTGCTTCATCCGACTCAAACTGGGTTCCGGAGAGGACAGGGAACGGAGACAGCACTGTTGAGGGTGGTCGAGGATTCCAGGAGGATTCTGGACGCGGGTGGCAGCGCGGCCATTATCCTTCTGGACCTCAGTGACGCCTTTGACACGGTGAATCACCGTGTCCTCCTATCTTGTCTTGAAAGGATTGGGGTCACGGGCAAGGCCCTTATGTGGCTGGAGTCTTTTCTTGGCGACAGAGTCTTCAAGGTCTTCTCGGAGAATAGCTGTTCCCTGCCAATACCATTACAGTGTGGGGTGCCACAGGGCTCCCCCCTTAGCCCCACACTGTTTAATGTGTATATGGCGCCCCTGGCGGAAGTAGTAGCTCCCTTTGGAATCCAACTAGTAAGCTACGCTGATGACACCCAAGCTAGTTGTCTCTCTAAATCAGGTGGAGTCCCTCCCAACCAATCTTTGCAGCTCCCTGGAGGCGGTTGCGAAATGGATGGACTCGTCCCACCTGAAATTGAATGGGGGAAAAACTGAGCTGATGCTATTAGGGAAAAAGGCCACATTCAACAATTTGACACATTGGCCTCCCTGCATGGGCTCTGGGCCCACTCCAAAGACTGAGATCAAAAGTCTCAGTTTCTGGTTGGATGCAGAGTTGTCATTTAAGATCCAGGCAAGAAAGACAGTGGCCACCTGTTTCGGATTGCTGAAGACAATTCGTAAAATCCTCCCTCAGCTACCCGAAACAGCTAAGAAAACCATAGTCCAGTCCCTCATTCTATCTAGGCTGGACTATGGAAATGCGCTCTATCTTGGAGCCCCTGTCTCGGTTACCTGACAAGTCCAGGTTCCCCAGAACTCTGCAGCGAGGCTACTTACGGATACCAGCCATCGTACATCAGCCGGACCCGCGCTGCGCACCTTGCATTGGCTTCCTATAAAGGAGCGGGTTCACTTCAAAACCCTTTGCACGGTCCATAAAACACTTTACGGGAAGGACCCCCCCATCCTAGATGACATGATCAGGTCATATAAACCATCCAGGAACCTTCGCTCAAATCAGCAAAACCTTCTGGTAATTCCCAGGATTAATAGGGCCCGCACAGGGGGCCGTCTTTTCTCGCATAATGCGGCTAGGTTATGGAATGCTCTTCCTCCATTTCTCCCACAAGAACCTAACCTACTCGCATTCCGAAAAAAGCTAAAAACCATCCTGTTCCCTAAAATCTAGACAACACAGACCTCTGCATCCTTTGCAATCCATCTCCCTCTGATCAGTCCTAAGCGCTGGGATGCTTCCAAGTAGCCATGCGCTATAGAAGAGCCTTTACATTACATTACATTACATTTCACCAAGATGCAGAGAAATAGAGAGACGGGCGTTTTCAATAAAAAGGTATTATTTATTGAACAGTCTTTCTTCTCATGCAAGAGAAATGAATTGCCACACTTGCAAGACTAGTTATTATAAAAAGTGCGTACAGTAAAATGAGGATTGCGAAATAGTACTGTAAAAGCATTGATATGGTTTCTTAGCCATACAATGGTTTAAAATGAATAAAATATATGAACAATTGTTACTTACCTGTAAACAGGTGGTTCTCCAGTATTGGTGTCTTTCATAGATTCACATGCTTGAATATTCCCCGTCGTCGAAGTGGGAGTCCCACGGTTAATAAAATAGCAATAATGCTAATATATATATACATATAGTATCATATTAAGTAGTAAAAACAGATACAATATATACTGAAAAACCTTCACAAAGGTTGCTACATAGGAATGCATTAGAGAGAAAAAACTCATTTGCAACATATCAGTGTCATTATGTTAGTCCAAACTGCAGCCAATCAGGCTCAAGCACCCTCTAGAACCTTCTCCTCAGAAGCTCAAGCCCTCAGATTTTCGTAGCACTAGTAACAATAGCTCATGAGGAGAAGAAGAAGAGCCTCTGAGGGGAGGATGGGTGGTTCGCATGTGAATCTATGAAAGACACCAATACTGGAGAACCACCTGTTTACAGGTAAGTAACAATTGTTCTTCTCCAGTATTAGGGGTGTCTTTCATAGATTCACATGCTTGAATAGAATAGATAGCAGTAACCTCCTAGAACTGAGATTGCAACATTTCCAAACAATTGAAGAACAACATTTAGCTTAAAAGTAAGGCAATCTCAAGAATGGAGGAGGGAAACAGAGGCTCACCTTATTTGAAAAGATGACGAAGCACTGCTTGCCCCACTGCGTTACCCGCCTCGTTGACAGCTTCCAAACAATAATGTCTGGTAAAGGTGTGCCTGCTGGACCATGTCGCTGCTCGACAAATCTGGTGTAGAGGCACTCCGGCAAACAACGCGGTGGACGATGCCATCGCTCTTGTAGAATGTGCCTTCACTGGAGTAGGTAAAGGCCTGCCAGCCTGCTGATGGCAAAATGATATGGCTGAAGTGAGCCATCGTGCTACTGTTTGTTTAGTCACTGAATGCCCTTTTCGCAGTAGTCCATATGCTATAAATAGCTGATCGGATTTACGGAAAAGGGCTGTTCTTGAAATGTAGAATTTTAGACAACGTTTTATGTCTAAAGAATGTAGTCGTTGTTCTGCAGGAGATTTAGGATCCGGGAAAAAAGTCTTTAAGAAGACAGGCTCGTTCAAATGAAAGTCAGTAGGTACTTTTGGTAGAAAAGAAGGATTGGTACGAAGTGACACTCCATCGGGCTTGAACTGTAAATACGGAGGTTTGATGGTAAAAGCGTGCAAGTCACTTACACGACGAGACGATGTCAGAGCCAAAAGCAAAGCAACTTTCCAGGTAAGAAACTTGAGGTGTGATCGATGAATTGGCTCAAATGGAGGTTTCATAAGTTGTGATAATACCACGTTGAGGTGCCATGCTGGAGGAGGGCGCCTTAACGGAGGGAACTTCCTGAAAAGTCCTTTAAAGAACTGTCGGATGATTCTGGATGAACAGAGAGACGTAGAGCCATCATGGCGGTAGCGCGAAATGGCCGCCAAAAAGACTTTCAATGTGGCATGTGAAAGACCAGACTGAGCAAGACTTAGAAAGAACGGTAAAAGTTGGTCTGGAGTGGAATTGATTGGGTGTACATTGGATGCTGCGCACCAATGACAGAAACGTTTCCACTTTAACCTATATGTTTTGATGGTTGATGGAGCTCTATCCGACGCTAGGATGTCTCTACATTCTTGGGGCATACTTAAAGAGGCAAATTCAACGTATTCAGGTTCCATGCCGACAATTGAAGCGTCGACGGGTCGGGATGGCAAATTTGTCCGCCGTCCATCGTCAGGAGGTCCGGACGTGGATGTAGACGAATTGGCTTGCATTGTGACATTAGAAGGCGTTCTGAAAACCAAGCCTGCCTGGGCCAACGTGGGGCGATTAGAATCAAGCGGCAGGGTTGCCTGCGCATCTTCCACAACGTTCTTGGCACCAATGGGATCGGTGGAAACGCATAAGCAAACAGGCCGCTCCAATATATGAGTAGGGCATTGCCGCTGGATTCTGGATGAGGATGCCAACTGGCGAAAGTCTGGCACTTCCGATTCACTGGAGTTGCAAAAAGGTCTATCTTGGGATGACCCCATTGATGGAACACTAGGTCCAGAGTCGGCTGGTGTAACTCCCATTCGTGAGTGGATGACGCAGACCTGCTCAGGGATTCTGCTAGTATGTTTGATGCTCCCGGCAGATGGACTGCTGTCAAAGAAAAGTGGTGACGAAGTGCCCATTCCCAAATTCTTTGAGCAAGACGAGACAGAGGCTGAGATTTCGTGCCGCCCTGTTTGTTCATGTAGTGCATGCTGGTGGTGTTGTCTGTTTGAACCAGCACCGATTCTCCGTGCACCACAGGTAAGAAAGCCTTGAGCGCTAGGAAGATTGCTAGCAACTCTAGCCTGTTGATATGCCAGGTTTTCTGAATTGCCGTCCATTTTCCCTTGATGGAAAGGTCCAAGAGATGGGCTCCCCATCCGTCCATGGACGCATCCGTGGTCAATGTCAGATCTGGAGGCTGGGCAAGGAAGGAGACCCCTTCGATCAGATTGGTTTGTTGCTCCCACCAGAGCAGACTGCTCTTCATGCAGGGTGTGACTGTCACCTGATCATTGAACGACCCTGATACCTGTCGCCATTGTAGGTCTAATTCCTCCTGTATAGGACGGGTACGTAACCTGCAATTCGGGATCAGTGCGATACAAGATGATGCCATCCCCAGAAATGATTTTAACATTCGCACTGAAACTGACTTTTTTGATCTGATGGTGGAGACCAGATGAACTATCTTCTGTCTCCGTTCGGCGGAGATGAACGCTTTTGACACGTTCGTGTCTATGACAGCTTAGAGGAATGTCCTGTTTCGCAGAGGTGTGAAGTGTGACTTCTCCACATTGATGGTCAACCCTAGAGACTTGAACAGGGTTTGGCACAAACGTGTGTCGTGATCCAACTGGATTGAGGATTGGGATTTTAGAAGACAATCGTCCAGGTAAGGAAATATCTGGACTCCCTGAAGACGCAGATAAGTAATGACCGGGGCCAGAACCTTCGTGAACACATGAGGAGCTGATCTGAGGCCAAAAGGTAGGACTTTGAACTGATAGTGATTGTGTCCCACTTTGAATCTCAAGTACTGCCGATGTTGAGGGATAATTGGTACATGAAAATAGGCGTCTTGCAGGTCTATTGTCGTTAAAAAATCGCCGCTGCAGAGAAGTCGCAAGACTTCCGACAACGTCAACATGCGGAAGGATTGTTGTTTTAGGAATAGTGACCTCAAGTCCATAATGGGACGCCACTCCCCCGTCTTCTTTAGAATGAGAAAAAACCTCGAATAGAAACCTTTCCCTCGCTGAGATACAGGAACCACTTCGACTGCACCCTTTGTTAACAAATGTAGAACTTGATGTTGTAGTTCTTCTAGATGGGGAGGTGGCGGACCCGAAGGCGGAGAATGAGGAGGAAACTCTGTGAACTCCAAGGCGTGACCCTTGCACACAATGTCCAAAACCCATTGGTCTGATGTTATTTGAGACCACTGAGAGTAGAACTGCGAGATTCGACCTCCAACATCCTGTTGAACTGTCAAGTCATTGCCGTTTGTTGGCGTTGTTGGAACCTCTATAATTGGACTTTTCTCTATAGGACCTGGAGTGTTGTTGACGAGAAGACTGCTGATTTGAGTACCGTTGGTTTCCCTGATTGTACTGGCGGTACTGTGACTGTCCTCCTCGTGAAAAATTGGACGAGGTCCCCCGTCCCCTCGCTCCACGAAAGGGCTGTTTCTTGAATTGTAAGGATCCAAGCGACTTTGCCGTGTCGGTATCCTTCTTTATGGTCTCCAAAGAGGTATCGATTTGAGCACCAAACAAAGATTCGCCATCATACGGCATGTCAATTATTTTTGACTGGACCTCTTGCCTGAATGACGTACATTTTAACCATCCTTGGCGTCGGAGCGCCGCAGCACTGGCAAGGATACGGAATGCAGTATTTGCCACGTCCACAGCACAGTCAATTATTTCCTCTGAAGCTCTTTGTCCATCCTGAAGGACCTGGAGCGCTTCCGCTTTGGATGTCTCCGGAAGCTGTGCAAGCAAGACGGAAATGTCTGACCACATTTGTCGGTCAAAACGACCCAAAATAGCGAGAGCATTTGCAGCACGGGCTAAAGTTGACGCCATGGACGAAAATTTCTTTCCAATTGTATTCAATCGTTGACCCTCTCTATCGGGAGGGGAAGTGACAGGCGCTGCAGGGTTGTGTGCACGACGTTGTGCTGCCTGAGTCACCACGGAGTTTGGCTTCGGATGAGAGAGCAGACATGCAGGTGAGCCCGTTGGGGCCTTATACTTTTTCTCCTATCTAGGTATTTGGGCAGGCAAGGAGTTAGGAGCCTGCATAATCTTTTGCCCTTCTTTCCAAATAAATTCTATAATTGGTATGGTATGAACCTGCTTATAAGGCTGATTCTTAAAATCATAAAGGAAACAGTCTTCATCTCGCTGGACCCTTGTCAACTTAAAGCGGTCCGCCGCTTTGTCCATTAGTTTATGAAAACTAGCGATGTCCACCGGAGGTGAATCACTTGAAGCGCCCTGTTGTGGCGAGGGCGTCTGAATCCGATAGTCATCGAATTCCGCCATATAAGGATCCTGTTCATCCTCCGTATCCTGATTAACCTCTCCTTCCTCTCTCTCTGGCTCTGAGTCATCGTCCATATGTGATTGTGGATTAGAGGAGAGAGGTGCACGCAAATGTTCTGAAGGAGCAGACTGCCTAGGAGGTGTTTGCTGAGGCTGAAATGAAACTGCTACGTCAGAGGATCCATGTACCGGAGTACCCAGGGGGGTAGGCGGAAATCGTCTATTGTAATCGTCCAACATATGTTGGAGGTTGGAAAATAGCTTCATTGGAATAGACGTCATGGGAACCTGCACGCATTGGTCTTCGTGCTGGTCTACCGGCTCATCTTCATCTTCTTCAGAAGTAGTGTCCTGGCATTTAATTATTAAATCCGATGGACTCTGGGCGTCACCATAAACAGTTTCATCCGGAACTGATTCCGTCTCATGGTCTGACACGAACTACTGAGATGGTGGCTGTAGAGGAGGTGATTGTAGGTGGAGAGTGGAATCTTCCACAATGCTGACTGAAGACTTCATTGCCGAAACTGACGTGTCCAAGGGCACTAAAGGCATGTTGGCGAAGGATAGGGAACTTGAAGCTGTTGTTAATGCAGATCCCTGCGTAGATGATGAAGACTTGGAAACAGTCGCCGTAGACGGCGATGCTGTAGGCGTCTCCGTAGACCTAGAAGGCTTTGACACTATCGTCGATGATGTGCTCGTCGACGAGCTGGTCGACGTGGTTCTCGACGTCGATGGTGCATTCAACGTCGACTGGGTCGTCGACGGTGTTTTCGACGTCGACTGGGTTGTGGACGGCATCTTCGACGTCGACTGTGCCTTCGTCGACGGAATCTTCGTCGTCGACGGAATCCTCGTTGTCGACGGGAGCTTTGTCGTCGACGGGAGCTTAGCCGTCGACGAGATCTTCGATGTCGACGGAATCGAAGACGATGGCTTCTTCGTCGACGTTGGCTTTTGCGTCGACGGGACTGAAGAGATAGAGGCTTTGTAGACGTGAAAGCCGTCGACGAGAACCTCGCCGACGACGACGACGCCGACGTCGTTGTGACCGTAGTCGTAGACGAAGCCACAGTAGCCAATCTCATCGTCGGAATGGTTGTCGACGAGCCCGTCGACGACCGCGCTGTCATAAGTGTAACCACACTTATAGAGGCTGGAAAAGACGCCTGAGAGCCAGGTCTCGTGGGCGTAGTCACAACAGGTACAGTAGCAGTAGGTGGCACTGTAGCCACAGTCAAAGCCAGCTTTCTTTTCTTCAGAAAAGGAGATGGTAACTCCTGAACACTGCCACGCTTTGAAGCCACAGAAGAAGGAGCTGACTGAAGGCTTTCTCCGTCAGAAATAACGGTGTCTTTATCTTGAAGGCGCTTAAGCCATAAAAGAAGACGACCCTCCCTGTCCTTGAGGGTTTTAGGATTGAAAGTTCTACAGAACCTACAGTCAACCACCTTGTGTTCAGGATACAGGCAGTAAATACACTTTTTGTGAGGGTCCTTCTCAAATAAACGCAATTTCCCACAGGAAGAACAAGGTCTAAATAAAGACTTCTTACTTGACATCTTGTGAAAACTGAGAAAAGAGCTCAGGGAGACTCCCTTCACACGACATGCGGTAGAAAATCAGAGGGCTTGAGCTTCTGAGGAGAAGGTTCTAGAGGGTGCTTGAGCCTGATTGGCTGCAGTTTGGACTAACATAATGACACTGATATGTTGCAAATGAGTTTTTTCTCTCTAATGCATTCCTATGTAGCAACCTTTGTGAAGGTTTTTCAGTATATATTTTATCTGTTTTTACTACTTATTATGATACTATATGTGTATATATATTAGCATTATTGCTATTTTATTTACCGTGGGACTCCCACTTCGACGACGGGGAATATTCAAGCATGTGAATCTATGAAAGACACCCCTAATACTGGAGAAACATTCATATATACATTAGCTAACGTACTCAACTGGTGCTTCTAACTACGCCTACCCCAGTGTACCTGACCTAAGCCTAATACTTGGGAGGGAGTAAGTAAGTAGTAGTTTTAGTTAAGTTGGTTTTGCCAAGGTTTGCTTCAAGAATTCTCTCTAAGGGTTTAGTCAACATTATACCTCTGGAATAGAATGTTGGAGGTCTTGTATCTCCTTCCAGGATTCGATATCCCAGTCACTCGCAAGAGTAGGCTGGAAACGCCGGAGCTGGATTTTCTCGGCAAGAGAAAAGACAGCGTCTCTCTCAGCGTGTCGAGGAGGAGGAGGGGCAGCGTCCGTGGGCAGCTTGTATCTGCTGGGCTCTGCAAGGGACAGCTGTTCTGCTCCTGTATTCACAACACCATCGCTATCATCGATGTCGTTGAGGCAGCGTTTGCTTAAGGCAAAGTTGGTAATATTTATACCTGAAAGGTGCCTTGTTTGACGTAAGTTTTTGGACATAAGACGTCAATAAAGATGTCTCTAGGAAGTGATCGTCTCTCAGTGCTCATTAGAGTTCTATTACTAATCAAAACATAGCAAGCAGGGCTATCCCAGGTTGCTGAGTTTTTATCTTGTTGAAGAACTCGGAGTGTAATCTAGGAATCTTAGATAGTGGATTCTGCTGTGTCATTTGCTCTAATGAGCTGCAGAGGAAGCAATTCTGAAATGTGGCTCTGATCGTGTTAGGCCAGAGACAAGTTTCTGAAATATCACTCTTGATCGTTAATGCCATTATAGGGGTATAAATGGATTATAGCCGTATAGGGGCATAAGGTCACAGTATTGATTGGGGTCCTAGATTAGAACGCGACACCCACTCCACAAATTTATTTCCATCAAATTACTAAAAACTATAGCAATAAGATGCATGTGTAACATTACCCACCCCAAAATACATACTCACATTTGAAATGGCGTATTTTGAAATACATGATAATATTGGTAATGTACGTCTTTAAGCATAGAAATCATTCAAAGTTATAGCATATGTAATCAGTGAACGATTTTGCGAAAAAATTACACATGAAATATCTCTTAATACAGAAAAGAAGGGCGAGATAATTTCATCACATAGAAATGCAATTGCTGTAATATGTGCTAGAGGCTGATGTAAAGTTATTATGTCTCTAAAAGTACCTAAAAATAGAAGTTCTGTTCTTTATGAATAGGTCTACTTTAAGCAAAGAATTTTTGTGCCAGAAAAAGGTAAATATTTTGAAAAATGTTCAATTAAAAAAAAAAGATTTTTTTGGGTGAACGGGGGAATAGAGTTCCAACGCTTTTCAGTACTTTTTGTTGTTCAAAACTGAAGGCCGAATTCAGAGTTCATGGAAACGCTTTGTGTCGGAATGCTTCAAAAATTATTGTTTCTGTTCAAGGGAAAACATCATATCAGACAAGCTCTCAAAGAATTGGTCTACAAAATCAGGTGACAGTTCGACCAAGTTCGATAGTGCTGTAACTTGGCAGGTGTGAGAATGATTGCTATCATCAAAGTCTGGATCAGCAATGTCACAGAAGGTCGTATCTGGGTGATGTTGCTTTTATTTCTTGCTCCACTGTCACCACCTAGTCGTAGCACAGGAGTCTCAACGAATGCCGTCATCAGGATTGGTAGCCGCTGGGGACAACACAATGCTTGAGCCGTTATAGGACTTAGCAAAGTATCGATATCCATTGGTACTGCTGATGGAAGTGCAAGACAGATGTCCAACACGCACTCCTCTCCGGATAGCATACATCGAAGCACAGGTAAGATGCAGGTCTGCCATATAGGTCTGAATGAAAGAAACCAGGTCATGTTCAGATCTCTCAGCCTGGACAATCCAAGGACTCTAGTTATTCGGTCCCGGTAGCATATTGCTAGGATCGTTTCTTCCATCCTTTTTGCAGTCATGTCTGAGTTTTGGCTTGCCATATCGGAGCAGGAGAGGTAAAAATAAAATGCCTGCTACAAGTCCCAAAATCAGGGGTATGCCGCCAAAGACTGAATGGACAAAATTAGGAATGATTCCTAGAATTGCTTTGAATGGTGTTAACTGTCCCGTAAAAATGGTCTTAAATACGCCTGGGATGCCTATGGCACTGGACATGTTAAGAATTTGGCTAAGCATTTCTGTGAAATACACGGGGCAAATTGTTGATAAAAGGTCATGAATCTCTGAAGTTGTCCTTGCAACTTGGAGATCATACGTCTCATTTGATGACGTGATGGGCACTGTTGTCTGCAAAAGCACAGACTTCATTTTGCTTAAAGTGTCAATTCGTATAGAAGAGACGTTCAGACAAGGCCATATGGGAGTCTCTGAGTCTCGAGGGTTGTTTGGAAACAATGCTTGCATACAGCATTTGACCATGGAAGTTACTTGAACGAGATATGCTTTCCCTGGCAAAAGGCCACAATAGCTATGATCCGATATTAGAATGTAACTCCTGTTCGAGAGTTGCTTAAAGAAAGGCTCTATCTGCATTGCTGGTGTGACATTTTGGTGGCATGAAAGGTTCTTTGAATTTCCTTCACAGGCTCCATGTAAATTAATACCTTGGCACAAAAGTATACCGCTTAGTGAATGTTTGCATTTTTCACCACTAAGAAATACATTTTTGTTGCTGTCACTATAGCATGTGTGTGTGTATATGCTAATTGCCATGCTGACTTAATGTACCCTTTAAACAAACGTTCATACTGGCCAGTCGGTATGTATTCAAGGCAATTTTTTAATTGGAAAGTTGTTATCGGAATTATGATAATCCCGTGTATTATCCATTCAATGACAGGACTTTCTGACATTATCAATGGTAATCTCTCAAGTTTTTCGATGCTCAGGATTGTATAGTCTGCTCCTTTCTGTGCCAAGCTGATTTGTTTATCAGTAAGGTTAAAGATGGAAAACAATGGCGTTGTGTTGATTAAACACCATGGCACATAGCCTGAATGAAGATTTTGCAGCGTCCAGCCTAACTGTACAATAGAACGCAATTGCGACTGGCCATGCTGTAACATTAGCAAGACTTTGTCTATTATATCTATGGCAGATGATACAATACTGTCCAGTGAATATATTCTGGAGGACAGAGTCATTAACACATTGTCCACAACAGAAAGTGATTTTTCCAAATTAATACGATCAATTTTTCGTATTTTTTCCGCTGTTTCAATTTGTGTGACTTTCCAAGCCTCGTTGTAAGCCGCATAGATGCTGGCCGCTATGAAGTGTTTTTGACGCTGTTTGCGTGGTCCCATAATAAAATCGAGCAAATCAGCACCATCTTTAAGTAAAGATAAGTGTTGCTTAATTTCTGCCAGTGTGGATGATTCTAGCCATTCACGGCACAGCTTCCCTACACTGTATGTTGTTACTATCCCTGGATATTGTCTCTGGGAGTATCTAGGGTCTGGTCTGGTCATTGTTAACCCCTGTGTTTTATTCAGGAATCTATCTTGAAAGTTGTTTGTGTCAGTAGGCCAGATTAACCACTTTTTCCAATCAGGATGTGTTCTGTTTAGATATAAAAATGTTGATACGTCTATTTCAATATCTGTTGTTACATTATCAGGTATTGGTTTTGGAATAGACGGTTTGTTAAGGTCTTTAATCTTAGCTAGGCCAAGACAGGTTGTTTGGTGAATTGTGTCATTTAAAAACATTAATTGTTCTGGGATCATGCAGGCTCGAAATAATGCTTCTATGCCTTGCACCTTCCAATCTTTTGTACCCCAGATGGTTTTCGTTTCAATGTTATTTTTCCAATAATCAAAATCAAATGTCATCATTTTGTCATAAAATGCTTCTGAATATATCAATTTAGTATTTGTCAGCATTGTTTTCAATCCTGCTTTATCTAACAGTTTATAATAAAACGTTTCTGCATCACTGGTGTTAAACCCTGAGAAGTACTGAAATTTCTCATAGAATGTTTTAGAACTGCTTTTAGGTGGAGTAGCACAATGTTCCCATTGGTTATATTTAAAAACATTTCTAGGTTGTGCAGATTTATGCAAGTAATGATCACCGTAATGTGAGAAGCAGTACATCTGTTCATAACTAGACGAACCTTGTAAATAATCATGTTCTGTAAATCTTGCTGACAACACTAAATCAGACATCATATTATTAACACTTTCAAAATCCCAATCATCAGAAAATGTACTCAGTTTTACAAAGTCACTTAAGGAAACCTTGAACTGATGAGGATATTTCAGGATTTCAACCGGACCATATGTTTCATAGTCAGTTTTGTCCCATACTACCCCGCCGGGTATAGGAATGGCTGTGACATTTACTGTTGACAGTTCTCTTTTCTTCACGTGGGATGATCTGTGTGGTTTTTCGGACTAAGTTGATGTTCTGACTTGCTGTGTCCATTGAATTGTAATAAACTTTCCTAAAATTAAAACTAAAATTAGGCATAGTAGGAGTATAAATACCCCATAAATAATCCAATGCTCAGTCAACGGTGCATCCAGATATACTTCTTTGATTTGATGAAGGAGTTCTGTTGCTTTTTCTTTAAAAGTATTTGTTTCTGGCATCACTTTGGGGTCATTTTGATCTTCAGAAAAGTTATCGAAATTGAGGAAGTAGCCCGAGGCAGTTCTGTCAATTGTTGGAATTGTTCTCTCACTTTGTCTTTCGGTACCACATTCTGTTGCCACGTCATTGTAGACTGGTGTTTCATGACGAACTGTTTCAATCTGTGTTTCAAGAGGCACGAGTTCCATGGCATTATTGCGTAGTTCCTCTCTGTGCACTGCAGGTTTATAAATTTGATTAGTTTTTCAGTATGGACCTCTTGAATTGTTGCAAGTTTGGGTATTCTGTTGTTTCTCGGGAGTCCACTGGGCCTACTGTTGATTATAGGCCCCATGCCTGTGGTTTTACCAGGTCGATTGATACAACTCTGTTCTCCTTTTTACCAGCAAGGGGCGGTAGTAATACTGATCTTGTTCCGTTGATTGCCAAGACTGGTACTGCTTTCTGTAAGAAGGCCCAAATTCCTTCTTCACCGCTATTTTTTCTCTGACTAGATCCCCAATCTTTGGAATCCAGACAGGCCTTGCTGGGGCTTGTGGTGCCTCATCAGTGGTATCTGGCTGTTGCTTTAACTTTATGTTGCTTAAGGATTTTCTTGTTTCATTTAAGTCCTGTAAAACAGCCAAACGGTCTTTGATGTCAAAGTCTTTATTCTAATTTTCTACCACCGATACCTGAATATCTAAGTCCTGAATGTACATTCTAGTTCCGAAAAATAGTTTGTATGGGCTGAAACCTTTTAGAGAATTTCTTGGCAAATTGTTTAGATTAAGCTGGACACTTATTAAATGTTTAACCCACCCATCACCCGAACCTAATACCTATGCTGTTATAGATTGCTTTATGTCCTGGTTTTTTCTTTCCACTACACTGTTCCCTTCGGGGTGTGATGGACAAGAGTATCGCAAGCCAACGCCCATGCTGGCCATGGCATCCTTATAAGCTCGAGAGCTGAAAGCAGGACCCTGGTCAGAATGGAACATGGCAATTGCGTATGTGCTGATAAAGACTCGCAGATCTTTTATAACCGTTCTGGCGTCACCCGAGCGCTGGTGCCACATTTTTTAAGTGGATTTTGTCTTAATGATATACAATGGGACGCGTTTCTCTTGTTTGATTGTGCGGATAGATCGCCTTATGCTTTCTATTAGGGTTCCTGACACTACACTGGCCGGTTCTCCACTGCGATCTCTGTTGCAGTCTTCACAATTTTTTTGCAAAATCATGAATATCTACGCTCATTCCCGGCCTCCAGTACTCTGATTGTAATTCTTTCAGAGAGTCCCTGATTGTTTGGTGTCTCAGACCCAACCCCATATGTGCTTCCTGTGTGATGAAACCTCTCCGGGTCGTGTGTGGACTGTAGCAGTCCGCATTATATATTGGACTAATTGCCTATGTATTTTGATTAATGTTTTTAGCTGTACTAGCAGCTCTTCTTTTAACATTTTTGCAATGTCCGGATGTGGTGTGTAGCTGGCTAGAACCGGCCACGTTGCTCCTGATCTACCTAGTGGACCGAGCCTGGTAATATGATCATTATGTTTTAAGGCGCCTTTAAACCAAAGCGGTTGCTCTTGGAATTTTGATGGGATTTCAATCTCCTCGAAAGGAGAGTACTCTTCCGGTGGATCCCCTATTTTGTAATAGTGGAACTCGTGTGTTGCAGCGTTTGCCGCTGGAAATTTTATCCATGAATAGAATACCTCTGTCTGTCGATATTCGTGTGCCTCTATCACGAAGATGACTGTGCCACCTTGTGTGGTCAGTCCATTTTCGATAAGTTTTGACGTTATAGATTTTCTTAACTGTGCCGGAATGATTATTGCACCCGGTTCATTAATTTCATCGGGACCCTGTTGAGTTGCATTTACTGCGGCTCCAGCAGTTCTGTTTTCTAATTCTGACATTTTATGAAATGCAGGTTTTTTGCAGAGCAGGTCTCCAAGGAGACAAAGATTAGGTGCACAATATTTTGGAACACTGTATCCTTCAACGTTGAATAAACCAGAGCTTTACATAGGAATCTCTTCCTACTAAGTTCTGGCGGATTTTAACCTTTCGCCCACTCCAGACGTCTATTGGAGTATTTACGGTAGAAAGGGGTCTGTGTGAAAAATGCACGACTGAGTTACTCTATCGTCTTGCGTTAGTTTTATCGCCTTACCAAACGTGGGGCGCCATGTAGTGAAGTTCCTATTTTCCCTATAGGCCCTGCGCATTGTAATAACATAAACAGTAGTATAGGCGTAGAAGTGCGGTCTTCCAGGTCTCTACTGACTATGCTAAACTTAATTTGGTTTGGTACCAGCTAGCTCAGAGGTCACTGGAAACTTTCTTGACTGAATAGGAAGTGATCAGCTTCCCTGGTACAGACAAGAAGGGATTCAGTTTTCCAACAACCGCATAAACATGACAACTTTGCTCCTTAGAATAAGAGTCAATCTCTAGAGTTGTGTGAAACAATAGACAGTTATTTTACCTAGTCAGTTGTGCAGATTACTTTCACCAAGATGCAGAGAAATAGAGAGACAGGCGTTTTTAATAAAAAGGTATTATTTATTGAACAGTCTTTCTTCTCATGCAAGAGAAATGAATTGCCACAATTGCAAGACTAGTTATTATAAAAAGTGCGTACAGTAAAATGAGTATTCTGAAATAGTACTGTAAAAGCATTGGTATGGTTTCTTAGCCATACAATGGTTTAAAATTAATAAAATATATACATTCATATATACATTAGCTAACATACTCAACTGGTGCTTCTAACTACGCCCACCCCAGTGTACCTGACCTAACCCTAATACTTGGGAGGGAGTAAGTAAGTAGCTTTAGTTAAGTTGGTTTTGCCAAGGTTTGCTTCAAGAACTCTCTCTAAGGGTTTAGTCAACACCATACCTCTGGAATAGAATGTTGGAGGTCTTGTATCTCCTTCCAGGACTCGATATCCCAGTCACTCGCAAGGGTAGGCTGGAAACGCCGGAGCTGGATTTTCTCGGCAAGAGAAAAGACAGGGTCTCTCTCAGCGCGTCGAGGAGGAGGAGGGGCAGCGTCCGTGGGCAGCTTCTATCTGCTGGGCTCTGCAAGGGACAGCTGTTCTGCTCCTCTATTCACCACACCATCGCTATCATCAATGTCGTTGAGGCAGCGTTTGCTTAAGGCAATGTTGGTAATATTTATACCTGAAAGGTGCCTTGTTTGGCATATGTTTTTGGACATAAGACGTCAATAAAGATGTCACTAGGAAGTGATCGTCTCTCAGTGCTCATTAGAGTTCTATTACTAATCAAAACATAGCAACCGGGGCTTTCCCAGGTTGCTGAGTTTTTATCTTTTTGAAGAACTCGGAGTGTAATCTAGGAATCTTAGATAGTGGCTTCTGCTGTGTCATTTGCTCTAATGAGCTGCAGAGGAAGCGATTCTGAAATGTGGCTCTGATCGTGTTAGGCCAGAGACGAGTTTCTGAAATATCACTCTTGATCGTTTATGCCATTATAGGGGTATAAATGGATTATAGCCGTATAGGGGCATAAGGTCACAGTATTGATCGGGGTCCTAGATTAGAACGTGACAATTCCTGAGTCAATGCCACCTCTAACACCACACCCAGTTATGTTCAGTGAAGAGGGGAATGACACTAACCTAACCCATCAACGAGGTTTGCGTGAAGGGGCAGTCCAAATAAGAAAGAGACTCAGACAATCGAAGGGTGCAAAAAGGACTAAATTGAACCATACTAAAAACACCACTGCCAACATCATCGATGTTACAGAAAATTCCACCTCCGCCAATGCCAATGAAATGGTGAGTCCAATGCACCCTCTTAACAACCAATTGTCAACACAGTCCGGCCCGTATATATTTTGAGAGGGTTCCTGCAGCAGTACGGACAATACTACTCACCTGTTTACTAATATTCTGAAAAAACTGCTTGACCCGCTGCTGGCTAGGCTTGATTCTATTGGCGCTAGACTTTTAGCAATAGAAAAAGCATCTGGGGGTTTGATTGACCAGCGGGAATCACGGTCCATCAACAAAGGAGCAGCTGCTACAAATATTGGGATTTCCCCTCCCCTTAGTGCTCCTAGAGCTTCCATTGCAAATCAGCTAACCTCTGCTGCCATTGGGATTGTGCCCACAGCTACCCTACCGAAACCCAATCCAGTAGCCCCACCAAGGCAACAACCTCCAGTGCCCCTAGCTCGAAAGTCTAAACCGCCTAATCCCACCACCAACACGAGGCAGGAAAAGTCCCCTATTAGAATGACAGACCGCCCAAGGCCAATTGTAGTCAATCTGCCTCCTGAGGCGGCGGCCCACACTATAATCCTGACACGGGTTGCCGAGTTCTCTAATTCTGCGATGGAATCTTATGATTCCTTGCGTAATAAGGTCATCAGCTGGTTAAACATACATAGGCCATTACCACCCCATTTGAGAGGGGAAGTATTGATGGTCAGGAGGGTTCCATGGGTTGGTCACACGGTAAAGAAAATAGGGAGTGATTGCATTATTGTGAGTTTTAGGAATTCACAGATTATCCCTCATATCTGTAAGTGGCTGGGATACGCGGGGAACACATCCATCGAATTGATCCCGCTGTCGTTCTTCTATCCGAGAAGCAGTGACCCACATCTTGGAGGGAATGATGGCTGGACTAGGGTGGGATCCGCCATTGATGGCTCCAGGTACAGGCCCCCGAGACATGACACATTCACATTTAGCAATCATGCTCATGCCAATAGATTTAGTTGCCTTGACCAGGTTGACTGACTTCCAAGGGCAGCACGCACTGGGAATAGCAATGGGGTAGTCTCACGCACTCCTTCGTAGGGGAGAGGGATAGATGCCACTGTCACGGGAAACTGTATCCCTGCTCATGTATTAGCAGAGCAACAAGCACACTCTAGTAGGCAGGGCGCCCCAATTGAAGAATCTTTAAGAACTGTGCATGAAGCAAATGACCTGGAGCCCCAAGATGGACAGGCAATTACGGATGTGTCTCCAGCATTATGTACTGATCCTCAACCCACCACCCATACCAGTGCAATCTGCCCACAACCTTGGCTTCATATTTGATAACACCTTGTCCGGGAAAACTCAGGTCAATAAAGTTGCGGTGGCTTGTTTTAATAAACTGCGCATGAGATCAGGAAGATCTTTCCCTATCTCCCCCAGTCTTCCCGTAAAACAGTGGTCCAGGCACTCATTACTGCACACCTTGATTATGCCAACAGCCTTTATGCCGGTGCCCCCCAATATCTCATTGACCGACTCCAAATTATACAAAACGCGGCAGCAAGGCTCATTGGTAACATCCCCCCCCCCGCAACTCGGTCAGAGCATACCGAGAGGAGCTACATTGGCTTCCCATAGCCCGTCGCATTGATTTCAAGGTTCTGATCCTTGCCTTCAGGGCAATTAATGGCACTGGCCTGGCTACTTGAGCAAAAGGCTTAAGATATCCTCTTCAGTAAGGCATCTGAGATCCAACAGTCTATGCCTTCTGATCGTCCCTCGATTCCGACTCACGCGTACTGGTGGCAGAACTTTCACCGTTACGGCCGCAAGCTCTGGAATAGCCTACCCATAGACCTTAGGTTCTCCGAATCTGAACAAGTCTTCCGTCGCAAATTGAAAACTTGGCTGTTTTCTAAGCACTAGCCAGCAAGATCCCTGCAGACCTGCTCTTCTGACAGATAGACATGAACTAGGCAACCCTCTCTGTGATAAACAAGTAGTCTTAGCCCCGGGACACCCCCGCTGGAGGTAGCCGTGCGCTCTATAAGCTTCATAATAAATAAATAAATAAATAATAAATAAAAATACAGCACCATGTACTGATACAGATGGTGAGAGAGAGAGGGAAATGCCACCTAATCCAGGCCCGAAAAAGATGAAGGTCCTATCATGGAACATTGCAGGCATCGCCAATAAAGTAGATTCTGGTGACTGGTGGTACCTAGTAGACAGTAATGATATCTGTCTCTTTCAGGGGACTTGGGCTAGGGAAGTTTACCACAGGGTGGGCTATGCAACTTTCTATGTCCATGCAAGGTGGGGTGGGAAAGGAAGCCTTCGGGCGGTCTTGCTATTTGGGTGGCCAGTCACATTGGCTGTATAGCAGAGGAAATTCCAACTCGCTCCGACGACATACAATGTGTTCTTCTCAAATGGCCGGACGCTTACAACCTGGCGATTGTGAATGTGCATTCGCGCCCAGTAAGTGTGTCCATGGAATCACCCACCTAGATGATCTATCTTCATTCCTGGGTCTACTACCCGCTGACTGCAAGATACTGTTGGGTGGAGATTTTAACTGCCACTTTGAACCATTAAAAAGTTTAAAGGAGGGTGCGTTATCAGCTGAGGATGAGTACTGGGGGATTCCCCTTGTCAATCTCCTAACCCGAAATTGCTATTCTCCTATGAATATGCCTAGAGAATCTAGATTTAATTAAAGACACGGAGGCTCACATTATGCAATGACTTCAAGCCAGTCACATCACAATATTAAGGTTCCAATGAGAACACTGAGATAAAGTAATAGACAAAACACAGCAACCATCAGCCTCTTTTAAATCAGGCGAAGAAAGAAGATGTAGTAGTATCCAGAAGATTCGAAGTGGAAGACAAACAAGAATGAAGAAGTCAACCGGACGGTTTCTTGGTGATATAACATCCAAAGTAGTTTAAGTAGAAGGATTACCTGAAAGAAAGGAGACAATGAAAATTGTATCCTAGATAAAAAGGTAATCATACACAAACAAATCCTGAAAAAAAGAATTGAACAATCATAAATAACATTTTAATATAAATATAAAATACATTATGTTCAAGTGATACAGAATATAAATATTATATCCACAACCAAACAGGGAACGGGATGGGTGGGATAATGTGAGCCTCCGTGTCTTTAATGAAATCTAGATTCTCTAGGCATGTTAATAGGAGAATCGCAATTTCATTACAAGAATGGAGAATACATTATGCATGTTGGTAGCCTTGTAAAACTACATTAGACATGTGTTCAATAGGTTTACAATAATGTCTTGCAAAGGTATTAGCATTAGACCAGTCAGCAGCTTTAAGGATATCATCCAACTTACCTCCGGACCAAAGAGACTTAGTTGCCATGGCACCTCTCACAGAATGAGCTTAAAATTTGGATATATCAATACCAGCTAGGGACATAACAGATTTAACCCATCTGGCAATCGAGGTGGAGGAAATAGCCTTATGAGGTTTAACAAAGGAAATGAGAAGCTGATTCTCATTAAGTGGACGAAGGTTGGACATTGTCATATCATACGCTTTCATACATTCAACAACACAAAGTTTTGGAGAAGGATCAAAACGAGGATAAAAAATTGAATCAGACATGGTCTTTGTTCTTTTATAGATCTCAAATTGAACTCTAAATAAATTATAAGACCTATTAGAGATCTCCAGAGCTTTAACATCAAAAACTCCACGACAGGAGATAAGGCAAAGAAGAGTTGCGAGTTCAAAAGAAAGAAACTTTCTGCTCAAAAAGAATTATCCGGCCAGGAAGTGAAAAGATCTAGAATTAAATTCACATCCCAGAGAGAATCATATTTTGGTCTCGGGGGTTTTTTATATGAATGCTCTTCATCACCCTACAAACAATAACATTTTTACCAATAGACTTGCCATTAATAAGGACATGACCAGCAGAGATCGCCGGTCTACAACAGTTGATAGATCTATAACTCAATCCTTTGTCGAAGAGGTCAGCGAGAAAGTTCACTATATCAACAATAGGTGCTTGAGTGGGATCCAAATCCCTCTCAAAGCACCAATGAAACCAGCATTTCCAGACATTGTTGTATTTGTAATGAGTTCCCGATGCCCATGACTCTCTGAGGAGAGTAGAAGCTGATGACGAAAGTCCTGAGACTTTGTTAGATCTCCTGACACTCTCCAGGCAAGAAGGTTCAAACTCCCTGATAGGGTCATTAGGTGAGGATCTCCGTTTACGTCCGTAAGGAGATCTTTCAGGAAAGGAATGAGAAATGGAATTTTGAAGGTCAGTTCCAGAACAGTGGGGAACCACTCCTGTGATGGCCAAAAGGGAGATATCAGGACTAGAGAGGATCGGTCCTGCCTCACTTTCTGCAAGACTCTCTTGATCATTGCGAATGGGGGAAAGGCATAAGCATTTATCCCTGACCAGGGTTGGAGAAATGCGTTCACTGCCTGTGCGCCGGGATCCAGCATCCAGCTGAAGTAATGCTCTATTTGAAAGGTGAGACGGCTCGCAAATAGGTCTATCTCGAATGGACCCCAATAAGAATTTAATGAGTCAAAGACAGCGACGTTCAGTTTCCAATGGCTGTAGTCCGAAAGGAATCTGGAATTCCAATCGGCAGAAACGTTCGACTTCCCTGGGTAGTATTCCGCTCTGAGAGCAATTTTGTGTTCTAAAAAGAACATCCAAAGTTTCCTTGCTAGGTTCGAAAGGTCGGCAGACTTGGTACCTCCCAAGCGATTGATGTAGGCCACTGCTGAAACATTGTCCATTTTCAGAACAACGAATCTCCCTTGAATTGAGTGCTTGAAACTCATAGGGGCGTATAGGCCCGCAGTAAGTTCTAGGAAATTGATGTGGTGAGATGACTTCTCCTGAGACCAAATACCACCCGTATTCTGGTCTAGGAAACAAGCATCCCAACCATGTAGGGAAGCGTCTGATTCCAGGATAAAATCCGGTTCCGAACCGAAAATTGCTTTCCCATTCCAAGCTTCCAGGTTTTCTAACCACCAATTCAGTTCTGTTTTGGCCTCTAAATCTAGGGTGATTCAGTCTTCGTACCAAAGGCCGGATCTCAACGCCCTTCCTTTTATCCTTTGCAAAGCTTGGTAATTCAGAGGGCCTGGGAAGATGGCCTGAATGGAAGAAGATAAGAGACTTAGAAGTCTTGCCAATTCCCTTAAAGGGATGTCCTCCTGTCTTGAAACATGACGAATCTCTTTCTTGATCTTCGAGATTTTTGAAGGAGGTTGAATAAGAAGGCACTTGGAGGTGTTTAGAGTAAAACCCAAAAACTCCAGAGATTTGGAGGGGATTAGAAAAGACTTCTCTTTGTTGACAATGAAGCCTAGACTTTCTAACAGATTCATAACTATTTGCAGGTCTATAAGAATCTGAGATAGGTCTTGAGACATTATCAAAATGTTGTCGAGGTAAATGATAAGCCGAATTCCTTGTTCTCTTAGGAAAGAAGGTACTGCTCTCATTACCTTGGTAAAGCACCAAGGGGCGGAGGAAAGCCCGAAGGGGAGAGCCTTGAACTGATAAAGATGATTTTTCCAGAGAAATTGTAGGTACGGTTGATGTATTTCCGCCATCGGGATAGTGAAGTAGGCATCCTTCAAATCTAGTTTTACTAACCAGTCTTCTTTTTGAAGAACGTCTCTTAGAAGATGTATTCCTTCCATTTTGAAGTGCCTGTAAACCAGAAATTTGTTGAGGCTCTTCAAATTTATAACTGGTCTCCAACCTTTTCCTTTTTTCTCCACAAGGAACAAAGAGCTTACGAAGTCTCCCTTCCACCTTCGGAGGGATAGAAGGGGAAAGTGAAAGCTTGGAACTTATTTGGAGGATTTGACGAGAATGAAGCTCGTGATCTTGCGCCTCTGGCTCTGTTTCCTCTTCCACGGTAGAAGCCGTTGTTATAATTATTTTGCTGTCCGCCTCTTCCGTAAGGATGTGATCTCTGATAGGGCCTCTGGTTAAACCGGCTGGAAGAAAGGCCCCTTCTTCCGGCCCTTCCAAAAACATTATTACTGAATACTCTCCTTATATCCTTTTGTGCCTTATCAAGTGCAGTAAAGGTTGAGATGTACTTTCCCAAGGATCTTATAAGCTCTTCACCAAAGAGCAGGCCTTTTGGGTTCGAAGATGGCTCCTTCTCGGCCATATCTGTAAGTTTAGGGTCTAGTTTAAAAAGGAGTCTACGTCTTTCAGCATTAATGCTGGAATTGGCATTACCTAGGAAAATGAGGGCTCTTTGACTCCAACCTCTTGTAAGATCTGTATCAAGTTGGGTACCTTTAAGGTAACACTCCTCAGCGGAGTCAAGAATCCTGCTTAGTGGACCAAGCACATCCAGTAGGTGATCTTGGCATCCTTTAAAGGCTTTTTCAAGACCTTTTCTAGGGTCACACCCAAGTCTAAAGAGGTATTTAATTAATTCTGGATCCATCTTAGGGGCATAACATGCCTTTTCATCGATTAAGGGTCTTGAACACTCAGCCCTTAGAATATTCCTTGTCCCTCTTTCGAGAGGGAAACAAATTCATTTTTTAATAAATTTAGATACATGTTACTGGGGAGACCATAGTGTGGAACGGGGATGCTTTAGATTTAAGGGGGAGAACATCTCTTCTCCCAATGGATTTAGGATAGTATCTTTAGATGTAGAGGGGTGTTCGTCCTCCTCATCAAAAATTCCAACATCCCCATCATCCAAGTCGCACCCGATTGAAGTGAGTCATAAAATACATCTCTATTATTTGAGGTGTAAGGACCTCCGAAGAATTTTGTGGTGCTAGGACCACCAACAATATTTGAGGTGCTAGGACCTCCCGTGCTCACATGGATTTCGCTAGAAATGTTGTTATTTTTCTTTGTACGTTTTGCTCCTACTTTGTCACCGACAAACACATCAGACACTTCTTCTTGGGAATGAAGTGGTGTTTTATAAAGGGGAAGTTGGGAAAAGGTCTACTTAAAACAGGATTTCATTTCCTTTTGGATGATAGATCGAAAATCCTCTTTACTAAAGGTAGGAATTGTAGCATTATTTCCTTCTGAGTCTGAGTCAGATACATTTTCCATCTTGACTTTATATAATATTTCCCCCTTTTTATATATATATTTTTGATAATAGAATGCTATTCGCCCTACTTGTATTCTATATTGTATAGGTATAAAATATTGAAGTGTCTATAATCCCTGGTTCATAAGATTTTGTCCTATAATCTCTTTTTATGTTGAAGCTAAAGTCGCGATGCTCCGATACCTCCAAACAGCTGATAACCAACTGTCAGTTGATTGAGGAAAGTCCCGAGGCGAGACACTCACGAAGCGTGAGACTCGCCAAGGAACCGTCCTCTAAAGCGCGTCTTCAAAGGCAGCCTTCGGTGGAGGGAGAGAAGGCTCCGCCGGAGGAGGGCCAATGAAGGGGAATGCTCCGCGTTGATAGCCAAGAGGAAGGCGGTAAGGTCGGGCATGGCAGCGCTTAGTTTAAGGGCAGAGCTTTTAGTCTAAATCACACTGTACAATCTCCTAACCCGAAATCATGGTCCCCCCTAGCGCTGCAGATTATGTCCCTTTCCCTGAACCATTCTATGAGGGCTTGTAATAGGCGCTTATCATCTGATACCCCTGCACTGTGCACATTCAATAGGAAGGACCAGGAATCTCGTTTGGACTACATTTTTGTTGTTACAAGCATGTGGCCCAAAGTTTTAGATTTTAGGGTGATTGAAAGAGCCGACAGCGATCATAATGCTCTCTGCTTGGACATGGTACACCCAGGACCCCAAGATGGCACTCTATTTAATGAATCAAGGCAGGACACAGGGTCCCTTACACTATCAAATAACAGACGAAGGGTGAGATGGGGGAAAATAGTCAACTCAGCAGAGTGCATCACAAAAATCTAAGATTTGGCGCTCCCCAAATTAGTTGAAATGGAACAATTGATTAACAAACCCAAAGCTACTGATTTTAATGAGAAACTGGGCCAAATTCATACAGACCTAGTGGGAAGTCTAGGCAAAGTTCTCTATCCTGAGACTACGAACAGGAAGAAGAGGACACCTACCTCTGCCTGGTATAATTCCACGTGCAGAAAGATTAAAACAGAGTTGATTCTTATGGTCAAGTCCGGTGCCAATAAAAATAAACTAGCAGAGATGAGACAGAAATACAGGGAAGCCATCGCCCAAGCGAAGTTCGATTGGGATTGGGATAGGTGGCATGAACTATCATTGGCACTAGAAACCAAGGATTTAAGAAAATTCTGGTCACTAGTCCATACAGGTGCGGGGGAACCTAAATCGGCTATGGAGCCAAACATCGCTGCTTCAAGGTGGGAATCCCATTTTAGTTCATTGTACCAGGACTCCTCTGTAATTTGCACTGAATCAGTTCTTGACAGCCAATCTGATCCCAATGAAAAATTAGTGCTGGCATTGGATGAGGTACTAAATGCTGTAGGGAAACTAGCATCGGGTAAGGCTCCAGGCCTTGACAAACTCCCAGGAGACTTGTTTAAACATCAACCAGAGATATGGGGTCCTTATCTGCACATTATTTTTTACTCCATCCTAAGCGGGATGGAAATCCCCTGTACTTAGCTGGGGGCAGAGATAGTACCGATCTTTAAAAAGGGCTCTCCTCTGCTCCCAGTCAACTACAGGCTGAATTGCCTTATAGACGTACCTCAGAAACTCTTTGCCCGTCTCCTGCTAGACCAACTCCTGAACTGGATGGAGGACAATGCGATCCTCAGTCCACTTCAGGCGGGCTTCAGGAAAAACACGTCCACCATGGATCAGATTTTTCGCCTTGTTCTCCTTTACTGGAAGACAGTGGGGATCAAGAGGGGGAGCCTGTACATGGTGTTCGTGGATCTGAGGTCCGCATTCGACCTGGTACCATGCACAAAATTATGGGCGGTGCTTAAGGAGTTGGGCGTCCCCCCGCAGCTTCTACAGGCAATAATCAGGCTCCATGATGGCAACTTTGCCCAGGTCAGGTGTGGGAGGGAGGGGGCTCTGTCATCTAGATTGCCTTGGGATCGGTCAGGCTGGAAAGGGTTGGAACATTTCAGTGCTTGAGGGTAACTTTACACGAAAATCTATCTTGGGGTCCACAGATAGCAAGATCCCGTCTAAAGTTATCCCAAATGGTGGGGGCAATTTTGAAGGTCTCGAACTCATCAACCTTCAAACCAGTTAGTCCAGCCTTGGAGATGTACAAAACCCAAGCCGGAGCAGCTTCAACCTATGGTGCCGAGTTGTGGGGTCACAATGCTGGGACAGAACTTGTCAAGGTGGAAAACAACTTCCACAAGGCACGCCCCTGCTACCACTGAGATTTGACTTGGGGCTCTCTTCGATAGGAGATGAACTGGCTCTAAAGCCGCTGAGGTTTTGGCACAGACTGTGGTCCACTAGTGAACTATCCCACTACAGGCAAGATCTGAAGCACGTCTTGAGTCTTAACACCTGCGACAGAATTCTATGGGTGGCACACGTGAAACGGGAATTCTATTGACTGGGTCTGTCTGAATTGTGGGATAACCCTGAAGGAGGTTGTTTAGGCTTGTCCCGCAAAAGGCTCACTAAGATTTTTAAAGACAAGGGCCTGATTTCGCTTGTTTGCGCCCCGAAAATTGGTACCCTTACCGAACAATTCCTGGTCACCAAAAGTTCCTTCTGCTTTGAAGGATACATAGACATCATATTCTCCATCACCACAAGGAAACTCTTTATCCAGTGGAGGCTCGGTAAATTGCCCCTCAAATGCTTCACAAGCAAATGGACAACGCTGGCCAACAAAATCTGCCCTGGGTGTAGCCTGAATGTGGAGGACGATCTACACGTGCTGTTTTTCAGCCCGGCCTACACTAAACCGAGAAAGTACTGACTAGTCCCATTATGCAGGAATCTGGGCTTCAGAAACTATTTAGAATCATACAGAATTCTGAAGACAAGCACTTTGCACTTTATTGTCTTTGCTGTAGCCAAGTAGCTAATGGCCATGTGGCAGATAAGGGGAAAAATACTGAAAGGGTAACTTTTAACTCCCAACTGTGGAATGAACTGCACTGAACTGTAGCAAACTGGGTTTAATTTCAGAGTCCATTATGAACTGATTCAATTAGTCCCCTGTTCCCCCGCACTGTGTTCTTTCTTGTACATTGTATGTTTTCATCTGTTTTAAATGTTCTTACTGTATTTTTTATGGTCTAAATGGCTGAAATAAAGACATTTTGGATTGGATTGGATTGGACATCTATTATAACTTAAATACCTTCCTCCCCTTTACAAGTAAAACTAAACAACATGCACCTAAAAAAATCTTAGAAATTATAACAATTACAAATGTTAAATATTTTATTACTAAGTAAACAAATAAAAATAACTAAGTAATAATATGATAATTATATTGAATTAACTTCCCACCTTGTATCCATTTATCTCTACAAATACAAAACACATATTATAAAAATTAAAAATATCCTATTTACATAATTATTTATCAATTAATCAATTAATAACAATTAAATGATAATACATTAATTATATGTATTTAACTTCCAACACTTTAGCACTACAAACCTAACAACTTGCACCTAATATAAAACTTACAAACTATCATATTTACACAATTTACACAATCTATTATTATTTAAATAAGTAGTAATAATAAACAATAATTATTCATTAATATGCTTAATTTCCTTCGCACCCTTTACCCCTAAAAAAACATTGCCACAAAAAATATAAATAAATAATTAAATTAACTATACAATTTGCATAACTAATTATTAACTACATATATTACAAATGTATTATTCATTAATTATAATTACTTCTGACCCTATGTGCTTACAAACCCCACAATCCGTACCTAAAACTTTACATAATAAAAATAAACACAGTTAGCATAATGTATTATTAATTAACATAATATTATTAATTTACAAATAATAATTAATTAATTATATTTAATTTCCTTCCCACCCTGCACCTATATAAACCCCACAACCGACTATGACACAAAAAATAATAATAAAATATTACATTAAATTTGAAAACATCTTTTACAAAATATATTAAAAACATTAACAAAAAATGATACAAACAATTTATTACATATACAATTAAAATATATACTAAAATACATTACATCTTTTTGCAAACAATATTACCAAAGTAGATATTTTTAACATTTAAATTAACAACAGAGATGATTGTAACATCAATTTTACTTACCGTAAAATTGATATCTTTCTCAACAATATTTTTGCACACAATATTTGTGCATCACAATATTTACATCTCAATATTTTTGCCTCTAAATATTTTGTTTTTGATATTTTGTCTGAATACCTCAAATTTTGTCTGCATTCCAATGTAGCACATGCAAAGGGGCATACCCTGACTAGATCTTTTCACCACCATAGTGAGCATGCAGTGTCCAAACAAACTTTTGCACGTTGGATTTCTTGTGAAGGTCCACCTTTATTTTCATTTCAATTGAGGTGGAGCAAGGGACTCTTGTATGCCTTCCTCCCTCTGCTTCCCTGATGATATATTAGAAGTATAAATGGAACACGCAGGTCCAAGTCTTCTTAGTGGCCCTGGATTGGGATAGGAGTGTGTGGGACCCTGAGCTTCTGAGAATGTCTGTCTGCCCTTCAATCAGTGTACCATTTTTGAAAATCCATATGTCGCAGTCTCACGGCAGGATTTTGTACCCGACCCAGTGCAATCTAAATCTCTAGGCATGGAGACTGAGTGGTAGCCGTTGATGGGGTGTGACTTGCCAACCAAAGTTGTGGATGTCATTGTGGCTGCAGGGCACCCTTCAACAAAGATAATGTACGCCTTTTGCTGGCACAAACTTGTGTGGGGACCAAACAGAGCGATTGCAAGCTAAACACTCTGATATTTTGTTACACCTTTTGTTTTTAGCCAGGAAAAGCCTTGCAGTGAACCCTTTAAAAGTCATTTATCAGCCCATTCAGCCTTTCTGTATTTACCGGATGGTGTTTTTTGACACACATGTACCCTCCCAGATGTTGTGGTTCCACAGTGCAAAGTTAATGTGGTCCTGACATTGTTCATTTGTACTCTATTAGATCTGTCAGCCTTATTTTAGTCTCCCTCTCAGACCTTTCACCTTCTTCCCCTATTTTTTGCTGGTCTTGTTTTGCTGGCCTTAGGACTCTGTGCACATCACTACTGCTAGACATGTGGCGCGTGCTTAAAACAATGTAATATTGGCTTGAACCCAAATGGCATATTTGCTTTACGTATAAGTCACAGATAAAGTGGTACTATGTGTACCAAATTCATGTAAATTAAATGCTACTAGTAGGCATGCTGCACAGATTGTGCCACCCACTCAAGTAGCCCTTTCAAATATGTCTCAGGCCTGACATTGCAGCTTATGTGTGTGCAGTTGGACTGTCATTTTGACCTGGCAAAATAAACATTTGCCAGACTTAAACCTTCCTTTTTAATATATAAGTCAGCCATAGGGTAGGTCCTGCACAGCCCAGAGGGCAGGATACAGTGTATTTAAAATGTAGAACATATACTTTTACGTTTTATATGTCCTGGTATTCAAAACCTCTTATCTTCGGTTTTCACTACTGCAAAGACTAAATCTCCAATAGGATAACATTGGAGTTACCTTATTGCATTTAATAAACTGTAACTTCCAAATGGAAACAGGGTAACAGTTCATGTTTGGTCTCTTTGGAATTGTATTGGTAAATCCTCTCTTATAGCAAAATCAGTATTTCAATCAAAAGCTTGAAAATGCCAATTTTAGAAAGTTGGCATTTTCCTGCCTTAGCAATTTGGTGCCTACAGCCTGCCCAAGGCGCATGAGTGTGTATAGTTGGCAGTTGTACTCTGTGAACTTAGTTGTACCTAGATGGGCTATTAACTGGCAGGATGGGGGTTGGGGGGAGGCTATCACAGTCCTACTTGCAATTGAATAGGCTGTGCTCTGCCTTCACATAAAATATTTGTAACAGCGGGTTGTTCCTGTAGCCAGATTGGAGTCAGGGCAGGGGAGTCAGAGAAGTCGAACCACTTCAAAGGAAGACTTATAGACACCTCTACTTGTTCAAAGTGGGTACCAGCCTTAAATATTGGACCCTCATACTCAACTCTTCAGTACACTTCTAGACCTTTGCCAGAAAGAAGGACTGCTGTGCTGCTGGAAGGACTGCTACTCTGCTGAGCTGCTGCTTTGCTAGATTTATGACCTCCTTTCCAGATTCCTTCCTACCTGGGTGAGAAGGACTAGGCTTGCAGCTTGAACCCAGGACCCCCCGAATGACTACAAGGACCAGTTGTCTGGTACCCCAATCAGAGAATCAGGAAAGAAAACAGACTCCAAAAACTTGAAACCCAGCACCTGGACTTGGCCAGTTGTGAGTCCTGCCTGTCTCAATCCTGGACCCTTTGTAGTGGGCCTGGATGTGGTCTTCTTCATCCTGGCCATGCAGTTATCCAGGTTATCATCCTTTTGGCCCTTATTACCAGTCCCTCTGGCCATTTTAGTTCCCATCTTCATGTTCATTCCGGTCCTTTTCTCCCTGTGCCCAGACTCCTATAGTCTTTGTTCTCTTGGTTTTCTTCTTCCTTGGTGCTACCCCACTTGGGTCTCCTAGTTCTCCTGGGCCTGCTGCTAGTCCTCTTACTGCTCCTCCAGGCCCTTATCCCCTTCTTGACTCCCTGGTGCTTCTCCATCTCCATATCCATCAATCTCATCAGGGTCAACCAAATTACACCTCTCTTCTTGTTTCTCAGATTTTTATTGTTGTTTTTTTGTGACCTCTGGAGTTATATGTGAAATACAAGCTGTGGAGGACAGAAAAAGTGTGGTGGTAAGAGCTCATATCAGCAATTTCTTCCCTTTTGCTAAAACCAAGCTTTGGCAGGATCCGGATCAAGAAAAACACAAGGGTTAAGGCACATGCAGCATTGGTTTATCAGTTTCCTAGAAGTTTCATGATACATTAGGGTGTGGCATCCCAGGTGGATATTGCACTTGCTGTAGAGATATATGTACCAACTCTGTTCACATGGTATAATAACGTAGCAAACATGATTATTGTGACTACTGCAAATCAAAAACATAAATTGAAGTTCACCGATTCATATTTCATGTGCAATAACATAGCAGGTTAATGATTTTTCTGCATAAAACATTGCGTTACTTGCAGATAACAAAATGCAGATAACAAAATGCAATTCTGTTAAAATAATTCATTGAATAATGCACTCGCTTCGAACAGCTTCATGCAAAATGCATGTTATAGGTTTGAGATTTTGGAGGTTATAACTCCAGGTTTGTTCAAATAGGTTCTCTAGATTAATCATAAACATTTCAAATGTAATCTTAAAAAATCAGCTTGCATTGTGTGCATTATAAATTTTTATAATGGGTGGGTTAGCTTCAAAAAGTAACAAACAAGAGTTTTTCTTTTGCTAAATGTTGTTGTTTCTTAGTTTGTTGTTGTTTCTTAGTTTGTTGTTGTTTCTTAGTTTCTTCTGACTTTCCAGCTATAATCCATGTCACCTCAAATTCTTCCATACAAGAAAACACTGAGGCGAAAGGAGTTAGTTATCAGCCACGAAAGAGGCTTTGGATTTTTGTACGTAAATGCTTTTTAATATTTTTATTTTCAACCTGAGCTCTGCTGCCCAGGCATGAAATCATTTTTTCGACAAGTACCACACTACTCCGGAACCCATAAAGGATTAGTGGCGAATTAGTATAGTGAAATATGAAAGTAATTTGAGTGGTGGATACATTATTCAGTTATGTGGATTGGGAAGTATAGTGGAGGGATAAAAAAGGGGAAAGGTTTGCATTTATATAGGGTTTGCTACCCCTGATGAGATGTTGAAGCACTTTTTTGGCGGGAGCCCGGAACCCATAAAGGATTACTGGTGAATTAGCCTAGTGAAATAGGAAAGTAATTTGAGTGGTGGATATGTTAGTTAGTTATTTGGATTGAGAAGTATAGCGGAGGGATAGAAGAGGGAGAAGGTCTGCATTTCTATAGTACAGCATGTACCATCCACCTGCCTGATCACAACTTGGCCACAGTGTTTGTGTTGAAAGAAATCGACACATAGGTGATCAAGGATGAATAAAGTGCCTCTAAAGGTCACATGTTGAGCCGAGGATCATGTGCTGGCCAAGTAGAACTGAATATGGTTCTTAATGAATAGTCTGTGACTTCTGGTTAAAGCTTCCAACTTTATAATGCTTAAAGTTTAATAAAAAAGAGAATAACAATTAGCTTTTCAAAACTCATTTGTGAAGCAATTATTTTGAAGGGAAGAATTTGTTTAAACTTTGTTGTGTGCAATATGCCCAAACTTTACCTTACCACAAACAAATATTTGTTGGAAGAAATGTCTGAATTAACCTTAGCCATTGTTGCAGCATTTCGATTTATATTATTTCACCCACATTAGCATTCTAGATAGGGACCTGCATAGGCAAATCAGTTTTGGTCCAGCTCCACAAGAGGCAGTCCAGACTGACATGCAAGGTCAGCTCTCCTGCAAACAGAAAGACAAGCAAACCCAGTTCTGTGCAGTCCAATTAGTCCTCACCAGTGAGAAAATATATGAGTCCTGTTGCATAGAGAGCAAAGGAGCCATGTATCAGCATAACTGCCACAGTTTGTCATTGAATAAAAGAAACACGAAATTATGGAGGCAATGCTTTAATGAATCTCAGCTGATGATGATCACTTACTGCAACAATCCAGTCCATTGTTTTTCAGCCATCATGTCACTGTAGAGATACACCATTCATATGCAAATAAGTCCTGGTCCTGTTCTAAAGGGAACAGTACTGCCTACATTTCTATGCTTTCCAGAAAGGAACATAAGGAACCCCAGACTAGTTTCAGCCTACTTAAGCCTCCTCATTGACTGGATCATGATAGCTGAGCTTCAGTGACTCGGTGAGCATATTACAGATGCCTGGATACACGACTCACATTAAGGACATCCAATGCAATAAACAACAAAGGGATGGATGGATTGCTTTGACTTATATTAGCAACTGTTAATCAATCAGGCTGTCCTTCAGTCCATTGTTTTTCTTCAGCTATGCCTCTCTAATGAGACCTTACTTATGCAATTTAGTCTTTGTCCTGCTCCAATAGAAAAAGGCCTGCCTGTACTGCCAGGCCAGAGCCCCTTCAGATGAGACACAAGCTACCCCAGAACAATTTCTGCCTTTTTAGACTCAGGGCCTCATTTACGAAGTTTTAATGCAGGGCATCCCCTCAAGGAATTTTGTTGTGCTTCCCTGTGTCAAAAGAAAAGGGCAGGAATGCACCGACCGAACACGAGTGGTCCAATATTTGATGCATTAAGATAACTTTTATTTAATATTTGGAGGAAGTCCTGTGTATTGCCTAAATTGTTTATTAGAACATTTCCAAAGGCATTTTATATTTGTTGCAATGACTGTTGCAAGACTGTGCATAGCTACAGAGTGGCTACAGGAAAAACCACTGGACTTCCACCAGTGGCGTGCCAGAATGCTCAGTTTATATAATTTGGAGTGGAGTCTCTTCTCTATTAAAGGACTGAAGAAAAAAAGACTGGGCATAAAAATTTAGAGCGCGTTCAGGGATTACTATGAGGAATGAATTGTCATTTGGATGTAATAGCTTTGCTTTGATTCTTTTTATCTTTTTTTCTTTTTGATACTATACTTGTGGAAAATGATGGAATTGTAAATTGGATACTCTGTTTTATCCGCAGTCTTGTTGTGAAAGAACAATAACAAAATTTAAAAAAAAAACATTTCCAAAGGCATGTTTTAACCTTTTTAACTTCATATACTGCTCATTTTGCGCACTCTCTGTTCTGGGGCAAAGGGAGCTGTGTTTAATGCTCCGGGAGGCGGGTCAACAATCAGGGGCACTCTAAACTCCAGGTTAGTCGTCTAGCTGCTTATGCTTCTTCGTTGGCCCAGCAGCAAAGGGGCAGATGACGCGGCCGCGCAGTGGAGCTCATCGACCAAACATGAGTGGTCCAGTCTTTGCTGCATTAAGATAACTTTTATTTATTATCTGGAGGAAGTCCTGTGTGTTGCCTAAATTGCTTATTTGCACATTTCTAATAGCCTGTTTTAACCTTTTTAACTTTATATTCTGCTCGTTTTGCACATTCTCTGTTCTGGGGTCAAAGGAGCTGTGTTCAATGCTCTGCGAGGCGGGACAACAATCAGGGGCACTCTAAACCCCAGGTTAGCTAACTAGCTGTTTTTGCTTCTACGTTCACCTAGCAGAAAAGGGGTGAATTATGTCGCCGCGCAGCAGACATGCAGAGCGGGCGTGCCTAAGGCAAGCCTGTCTGTGCCTGTCTGTGCCCGACCGGACCCAAGGGCCAGACCCCCTGTAACTCACACAAGAGGAATGCTTCTTTATTCCGCAGACCAGCTCTATTATATTCGAGAGACATTGACACATATGTGTGGCCACATAATTTCACTGACTAACCACAGGAGGAAGTGCCCTCACTGTCCATTTGAACTAGTTGGCCATCTCACAGCCTCACCGGTCAGGATTGCAGCTCAAATTGGTAAGAGGAAGGGGTCCCAGTAGCATAGGAACATTAACCACAAAGATAAAAATAATCAAACAAACATAAATTTGGTCCACATTGTTTTATTCACAATGGGAGTTTATATTGGATATGCAGTATTTCAGAGTAATAAATCAGTTGTTTTCACAGTGCCCCAAAACACTAGAAGGGGGAGGGTGGTGTGATAGTGTGAGGAAACAGTGAAAGAAAGAAAGAAGATTCTTAGGTGACATAAAATCAACAATTATGGCTCATTTGTCAAAGTTACAGACTATGTACAAGGAACAGGACCAACTGGTTCATGTTATTATTTCAAACAAAAAATCATACTCCAAGGGTTCAATGAATGAAAACAATAGGGTGTGGAGTTGATAGTCAAAGGCAATTGGTTGTCGACGTTTCGACCCTCATACGTGCAGATATTGGTATTAATCTTGCTGTGGGGTCTTCATCAGGACTGGAAAGTTGGGGACACGTAACCTATTTGATATATAAATATATATGGTACACACGGGAAAAAGTATCCCTAGATCTATCAAAGACATTAAAGCACATCACCCCATAATGGGATTAGTTAAGGTTATAGGGTTATAAAATAAATGACGCCCCACCTGAATTGCTGGGACAATAGTAATAAGGCAATTAATGCGCTGGGTTGAGTTGCGCTAGAACGTCACAACTATTTGGTACACATTGGAGAGCATGAGGTCAAGAGCAGTTGAGGATAAGCCAAACCGGCATAGGTGGACACATTCGAGATTTAATGAGGATACATGGTAATCAACATTGAACCCGAAAAAAGTTAGGACCAATATGTAATATCCAACTCACATATTTAGTGCGTCAAAGCTGGTTAATACTAATCATAGGATATCCGACTATTAAACTTACCACAGACGTGGTATAGACAGGACCCGATGTTGTATAGGTTCAGAGTCGATATTGAGGAAGGATCTGTAAGGTTAGAATATAGAATTTTAGACGGTACACTATGTGGTATCGGAGGTGGGAGGTAGGTCGTGGGACTAAATAGCGATTGGTGAATGACTCACCGTGGTTTATACCAATCGTTGATTATAGTTGTTCAGAAGTCGTTTGAGGTCCCGAATACCATCGATAATATGCAATCTGTCAAATACAAAGGGAGGGGCGTCTTTTAGGGAACCATAGAAAAGCCCAAGGCATCAGACTGATTGATGCATTGAAAGGGGGAAAAACACTCACCCAAACGCCGTAGTGAGGACACGTCCGGCGGGAATCGTGTTCCGTGGCGGTCAGGCGGGGATACTATTCTTGATGTGTCTAGAAAGATGTTTAGTTTAGTTTAGTTTATGGCATTTGTTAAGCGCTTGGTTGCACAGAGAACAGTGCGTCCCCGCGCTGACAACCCTACCTACAACTCTTCGGCCGGGCTCAAGAGGCTGGACACAGGGGCAAGGGTACACTATGCTGAGTTTAACCTGGGAAAGAAATGGGTTTTCAACCTCTGTCTAAACCTGGTTTCAGAGGGCTCCATCCTCAGTTCGATAGGTAGGTTATTCCAGTTGTTGCTGGCGTGGTGTCTGAAAGAGCGTCCTCCCATCCTTGCTCTATGTATCCGAGGTACCACTAATTGCATGCTACCCATCGACCTCAAAGAACGTGTAGGGCAATATACTGGAAGCAAGTCCTGGAGATATGGAGGTGCTTTTTTGTGGGCTATACGGTGGGTGATGCACATGGTTTTAAAATTGATTCTTTCCTTTATTGGGAGCCAATGAAGGGTGCATAATGCATGTTTCCCAGAGGCTCTCCTAGGGAGGTTGAGGACCAGCCTCGCTGCAGCGTTCTGGACGCGTTGAAGCTGTGTGAGGCCCTTTTTACTAAGTCCACATAGGAGGGAGTTCCCATAATCTAACTGGGAGGTGACCAAGGCGTGTACCATGGCTTTTCTGGAGCTAGGGGGCAATAGATCCAGGATTTTCCATAGGACCTTCAGAAGTCCGTAGCATTTTCCCGCAACCTTACCCACATGATTGGTGTAGGCAAGATTAGAGTCCAGATGAAAGCCAAGGTTCTTAACTGTGTCCACTGGGACCGGGACAGAGCCCAGTTCAGTGGGCCACCAAGCAGAGGTCCAGATGGAAGGACGTGGACCTACAATAAGAACTTCCGTCTTGTTACCATTAAGGCGGAGACAGTTTTGTTTCATCCAGCCGTCAAGAGCCACAAGGCAAGCCGAGAAATTCTCCACATCCACAACTGGATCACGGGACAAATTGATCACCAGTTGTGTGTCATCTGCATAGGAGACTATTGCCACACCATATGACTCCACCAGTTTGGCAAGGGGTTCCATGTACAGATTGAATAATGTAGGGCTCAAAATAGAGCCCTGGGGAACCCCTTGCCTGAGACACCTTACACTGGATTTGCATGGTGGGCAATGCACTTGAAATCTTCTGTTTTTCAGAAAGGATACCAGCCACTCATGAGCAGGACCGGTTATTCCCTTTTCCCTCTGTCGGTCCAGTAGTACGGGATGTGATACAGTATCAAACGCCGCACTTAAGTCTAATAGGACTAGTGCGGCCGTGTGACCTTCATCCGCCTTGCTCCGCAGCAATTCTGTTGATAGGAGAAGGGCAGTCTCAGTCGAGTGTTTCGCTCTGAAACCCGATTGAGACGTGTGCAGGAGCAAGTTTTCCTCCATAAAACTTACCAGCTGTCGATTGGCCAGTTTTTCTACTACCTTCGCGCAGTAGGGGAGAAGGGAGATAGGCCTTAGGTTGTCGAGTTGCGCTATGCTTAAGTGGGCTTTCTTTTTTATTGGGACGACTTGGGCCAGTTTCCAGCTGTCCGGCACTAGACATTCATCGAAGGAAAGCGTGGCCATATTGCCTATCTGCTTCGCCACCTGGGGAAGATGATTACGGAGAATTCTCGCTGGTACCGCATCAAGGTGAGAGCCCGAGTGGATGTCCGATAGGATGTTGATAAACTCCTCAGTTTGGGGAACCGCAAATTTCCTGAGTTCTTTTTTGACCATATTACCGCGGTTAGGGTCGGGCAAGTTAGTAGCCTCTAAATTAGTCTGAAAAGAAGCATAGATCTTTTCTACCTTCCCTATGAAAAAGTCTGCGATCTTGTTGCATGACTCGGTCGTGGGTCGGACTTCCCCTGAGCTCGCGGGAGTAGTGGAGAGTTCCTTTAGAATCATAAAGAGCTCTTTCGATGTATTCTCTGCACAGCCTATCCTGTTGTTATAGTACTCTCTTTTAGATTTCCTGATCTGGCAGTGGTAGACTCTGAGTTCGCTCTTATAGGCTTCGCGTAGTGAGGGGGCGTAATCCACTCTCCATCTACGCTCCAAGGTTTTGCATTTGGTTTTGGCGGCGCGTAGCCCAGCGGTGAACCACGGAGCGGATTTCGTGCTCCTTGCCATGGGTTTGTGAGTCCAAGGGGCTACATTATCCAGCGCACCTTGAACCCATTCTTCATACATCTTGTATGCCTCCACCAAATTGTCACTATGCTTTGGGGGGTCCTGTTGAAGGGCTTGACGGAAGGCCTCGTGACTGAATTTCCTCCAGTCCCTGCGTCTAATAGCGGGAGGTTTCCGTAAGGGCCCCCTGTTGGGCAGTTTTCTGAATTGAAATGGTATCAGATAATGATCTGACCATAGGATCTTAATCGGAGCAGAGACCCTTATATAGTCCCAGTTAGTGAAAATAGGGTCTAATAGATGTCCTGCTTGATGGGTGGCTCTATTGTCAGCTATCTCAGAGATAAGAGCTCTGAGTTCATTGATTAAGGAAACGGCCTCTCTGCAGTAGACATCCTCTAAGTGCACGTTGAGGTCTCCTACAATCATGAATTTATTATGGCGTGAGGCCGATTGCGTTAAAACATCCAGGAGGCTTTCAATGAACGCCGTTGCCACACCCGGCCCTTAATGGTACAGTTAGGGCTGACCGTGATAGAGAAGAGTCCTGATTCACATTTACTAATGGAAGTTGGTTCAAGAGAGACTGGTAGGTCGCTTTTGTGAATAATAGCTATCCCCCCCTCTTTGGTCCCCTCTATTGATGTGAAGAATATCGAAGCCGGGAGGAAGGGCCTCTACTATATCAGGGATGGATTGTTCATCCAGCCATGTCTCGGTCAAGAAGACCAAGTCGGGTCTGTCGTCAGTCAGTAGGTCATAGATATTCAGGCTATGTTTTTTCATTGAGCGGCAGTTCAGTAATACGGCAGATAGTTCCTTACCCTCATTACTCGTTGCTAGGTCTCTGCGGATAGTATGGCCACAGCCCACACATTTCAGGGGCCATTGTTCCACCCGCAGCTTGTGATAGCATTCCGTCGGCAGCCTCCTGCGCAGCTGAAGTAATGCCTGCCTCGTATATGTTATATTCCCATGTTGGTCTGAGATGGTTTGGACAGGGGGACAGGGCCTGGGCCGCGGATGGACGCGGGCGGGCGCAGACGGGCTTGCCTTAGGCGCGCCTTTGGCGCGCAAACGGCGCTCCCGCTGCGCTCGTCCGCTGCGCTTGCGAGGCTGGCACATTTGGGGAGGGAGTGGGCGTGGCCAGAGAGATGGGCGTGGCCTCGCGAAGCAGCAATGGCGGCCCTTTCCCTGTCTTTCCCGCAATGCAGCGCTAGCTCCGCTGCTCGTGGGGTGCCCTGAATTAGGCTAAAAGGTGCTGTTAACCTCAGGGGAGGAGTAATTAAGACGGGGGGTCAAAGTAGAATTTTGGACCAGCCCGCACAAAAGTAGCTAAAGACCCTCAAAAGTTAAGGCGATGCTTACCGGTCACGGAGTTAATCCCGTTCCGATCTCTTGCTCCAAGTCACAATGGCGTGGTAGAGTTCCGGGTCTGGTGATATCACCATGGGAACGCAGTCACGTGATACAAACTACTCGTGCCAGGCATAGTAGAAGGACTACTTGGGGTTGCTAGGTTACACTGAACCCAGCGTTTGGACAATGGACATGGTAGAGAGACTAATTGAGTTATCTGGTAACACTAGACTGATAGATTTAACAATGTACAGGCATGATCATTCCATGGACAATATATGTATTAAGCGCGGGATCACCGCCCAATTACAATGATTAGTGTGGCATAGAATATGCATTGTCTTGCGCAATTAATTAAATAGCAAAAGCGCGTAACATATTAACAATGGTAAATGAAATGAAAAACCATTGCGTGGATAGATGAGTAAAGAATCAGCTTTCTTATGAATGACGTATTGAAACCCAGAGTGGCGTACCTCTCACACGAGGGTAAAGACCACATCGCTTTCCTATGATTGACGTATTGAAACCCGGAGTGGCGTACCTCTCACACGAGGGTAAAGACCACATCGCAGGGTCAATAAATTATATTGAACATATAATTAACAGAAAGTTCATACATTAGAAACATGGTGTAGTTGTTATACACTATTATAATATCACATCATTAAAGTGATGGCGTACCACACACATGAGGGTAAAGGCCACATGGACTGTGGATGGGACAGTGTTCAAGACAGAGTGGCTAATTGAGAGAAGGAGCTGTCCTGTTCATTGAGCCCGGAATCTATTGAATCAAAAGTGAACATCCATTTTAGCTCACGAGTATTGAGGATGTTGGCAATATTCCCACCCGGGGGTCCAAGTATAGCTTTTTCAATGATTACCCATTTTAGACTTTCTGGTGAATGCCCCGCTGTGGAGAAGTGGTCAACCATTGGTGCGCCCTGTACTTGGCATCGGATTCTACTCATATGTTGGAGTATCCTCACTTTGACTTTTTGCTGTGTCTGACCAATGTATATCAGTTGACATGGACATAGGATGGCATAGATGATGTTTGCGGAATTACAATTGGTATGTGTCTTGATGGGAATTTTGTGATGACGATATGTAAATTCCTTTGTCTGGATCGTGCTGTCACATGCTTTGCAGCTGCCACATCTGAAGTGGCCAACTACCGGGGGTAGGTTCCACAGAGTGGTAATAGTGGTATCCTCTGGTGTCTTAAGAAAGGAGCGGACCACATGGTCTCTAACACTTCTTGCTTTTTTAAACGCATGTAGTGGCGGGTCAGTTTGTTTGATGTCGTCTGATATGAGTTCCCAGTGGTGGTTGATTATACGTTTGATTTTGTTACTTTTCGTGTTAAAGGTAGTGACACATACTATTCTTTGTTCAGATTGGTCTTTATCAGTCTTAGGAACCAGTAACTCATCACGAGGGTAGAACCAAGCCCTCTTCCTTCCTCGCTTGATCAATTGTTTAGGATAGCCTCTGCTCAAAAGTCTCTGTTTCAGTTCTTCAGATTCAGTAAAATAGTGATCTTTGTTCGAGCAATTCCGACGGATGCGTAGGAATTGCCTGAAGGGCAAGTTATCTCGTAGGGCTCTAGGGTGGTGGCTGTCGTAGTGCAGCAGCGAATTCCTTTCAGCGGGTTTACGGTACAACGTGGTTAATAGATGACCTGAGTTCTCGTAGATGGTAGTTCAAAAAAATGTATTTGTTGGTTGTCGGATTGGATAGTAAACTTTAGGAATTGAGACTGCTCGTTCAACCAGCCAAAAAACACCATTAGTTCTTCCAAATCGTCGTTCCAAATCAGTAAAATGTCGTCTATATATCTCATCCAGAGACCGAGATGGTCTCTGAATGGATTAATCTGGTTAAGCACTGTGTCTTGCTCAAAGGCTGCCATATATAGGATGGCTACATCCGGAGCAAAGGGAGCCCCCATTGCTACTCCAGATGTTTGGATGTAGAATTTATCCTTAAAAATAAAAAAGTTCTTGGTCATGACTATGCGGAGCAGGGCCACGATAAATTCAGTCGGTACTTGAACCGGAGCTGGTCGCCGATGCAGGCAACGTGTAATGACCATTAGTGCTTCATGTTGAGGAATGCACGTATATAGCGAAACAACGTCGCAGGTGGCTAACCGTTGTTGAAGCAGAAATATCGGCTGATGCCAATTTCGCAAGTGCCAAGGAAACCATAACCAACTTAGAAGCTACACTCAAGGACTTCGATTTAACAACTCAAAATCGTAAACTTGAGAAATTGGCACGCGACATTAGACTGTATGATAAGAAGAAAACCTATCCTTATCTTCAAGAGGATTATTTCCGACAAGATAATCAAGGCAGATTTTCCAACCGAGGTCGGGGAACACCTAGAGGCACACGAAACTACTATACCTTTTCTGACTCTTCCTACAGCTCCGAGGGTGAGCAAGATCAACCTGGTCCCAGCTTCCAACAGAACTATCCGGACTTTGGGTACCACCAGCAGTATCAGTATAACCCTTTTTAGGGCAACGCCAGGGGTCATGGCGGCCACCTCGAGGCAGAAGCAACACCTGGCAACGCGGCCAACAACGTGGATCTCAACAAAGCACAAACACCTGGAATGGAGGTCGTGGCCAGCCACAAAAACAGGTACATTTCCAGACAGAACCACAACATGGGGAACGTGTTACCCGCAACAAAACTTACAGATGGTAACCAGCTCTAAAAACTTACAGACAGTAACGAACTCTGAAAATTACCCCCGATTAAGACTTCTGGGAGGAGCTCCCCCGGTGTCTGTCAGCCCTGTTGTGAATATATCAAAACAACCTCTGAATGACGATGAAATTAAAATATTGGGGAAAGGATTATCATATGTTCCCACCAATCTCCCTGATTCTTTCATCATCCGCACTGAACTGTTTCAATTTTTCCGTAAAATAAGGTTAAAATACTTCTTTCGCAACTCTGCACCAAGTATCCAATCATCTGTAACTGGGCTGAGACCCCCATCCACCTTTGTCCCGTTCAACAGTGTCATGTCACACAAGATTTTGGCCTACGAAACGGTTGTTTTGAGAGATGTACTACAACTCCTGGGAACGAAATGTTTTACCACATTCAACACCAGTAAAAAAGAAAAATTGGCCCTACAATCACTGGCTCAGAATGTGCAACTTGTTATCAAACCGGCAGACAAGGGTGGTGCCATCGTGGTGCAGGACGTCACTTCTTATGAATCGGAAATCCTCCGTCAATTAAATGATGGAACTAGCTATCAACTATTACGATCGGATCCTTCGCAAGAAATTGCTCGAGAAATTCTGGAGATAACCCAAGCTGGTCAGGATCAGGGTTTCCTATCGGAATTGGAGTTCAATTTTTTTGATAAACCGCATCCACAATTGGCTACAATTTACACTATACCAAAGATTCACAAATCCATGGCAGACCCCCCGGGCCGTCCTATTGTTTCAGGGTGCGGCTCTATCCTCGAGCCCCTGGGCAAATATATTGATTTCTTTTTAAAACCAATTGCAGAGGCCACTCCTGCCTATTTGCGTGACACCATGCACACTATAAACATCGTGGAAAACTTAACCTTTGATACCCATCAACAACGGTTACCCACCTGCGACGTTGTATCGCTATATACGTGCATTCCTCAACATGAAGCACTAATGGTCATTACACGTTGCCTGCATCGGTGACCAGCTCCAGTTCAAGTACCGACTGAATTTATCGTGGCCCTGCTCCGCATAGCCATGACCAAGAACTTTTTTATTTTTAAGGATAAATTCTACATTCAAACATCTGGAGTAGCAATGGGGGCTCCCTATGCTCCGGATGTAGCCATCCTATATATGGCAGCCTTTGAGCAAGACACAGTGCTTAACCAGATTAATCCATTCAGAGACCATCTCGGTCTCTGGATGAGATATATAGACGACATTTTACTGATTTGGAACGGCGATTTGGAAGAACTAATGGTGTTTTTTGGCTGGTTGAACGAGCAGTCTCAATTCCTAAAGTTTACTATCCAATCCGACAACCAACAAATAAATTTTTTGGACCTTACCATCTACGAGAACTCAGGTCATCTATTAACCACGTTGTACCGTAAACCCGCCGAAAGGAATTCGCTGCTGCACTATGACAGCCACCACGCTAGAGCCCTACTAGATAACTTGCCCTTCGGGCAATTCCTACGCATCCTACGGAATTGCTCGAACAAAGAACACTATTTTACTGAATCTGAAGAACTGAAACAGAGACTTTTGAGCAGAGGCTATCCTAAACAATTGATCAAGCGAGCAAGGAAGAGGGCTTGGTTCTACCCTCGTGAAGAGTTACTGGTTCCTAAGACTGATAAAGACCAATCTGAACAAAGAATAGTATGTGTCACTACCTTTAACACGAAAAGTAACAAAATCAAACGTATAATCAACCACCACTGGGAACTCATATCAGACGACATCAAACAAACTGACCCGCCACTACATGCGTTTAAAAAAGCAAGAAGTGTTAGAGACCATGTGGTCCGCTCCTTTCTTAAGACACCAGAGGATCCCACCATTACCACTCTGTGGAACCTACCCAAGGTAGTTCGCCACTTCAGATGTGGCAGCTGCAAAGCATATGACAGCACGATCCAGACAAAGGAATTTACATATCGTCATCACAAAATTCCCATCAAGACACATACCAATTGTAATTCCGCAAACATCATCTATGCCATCCTATGTCCATGTCAACTGATATACATTGGTCAGAAACAGCAAAAAGCCAAAGTGAGGATACTCCAACATATGAGTAGAATCCGATGCCAAGTACAGGGCGCACCAATGGTTGACCACTTCTCCACAGCGGGGCATTCACCAGAAAGTCTAAAATGGGTAATCATTGAAAAAGCTATACTTGGACCCCGGGGTGGGAATATTGCCAACATCCTCAATACTCGTGAGCTAAAATGGATGTTCCCTTTTGATTCAATAGAGTCCGGGCTCAATGAACAGGACAGCTCCTTCTCTCAATTAGCCACTCTGTCTTGAACACTGTCCCATCCACAGTCCATGTGGCCTTTACCCTCATGTGTGTGGTACGCCATCACTTTAATGATGTGATATTATGATAGTGTATAACAACTACACCATGTTTCTAATGTATGAACTTTCTGTTAATTATATGTTCAATATAGTTTATTGACCCTGCGATGTGGTCTTTACCCTCGTGTGAGAGGTACCCCACTCCGGGTTTCAATACGTCATTCATAGGAAAGCGATGTGGTCTTTACCCTGGTGTGAGAGGTACGCCACTCCCGGTTTGAATACGTCTTTCATAAGAAAGCTGATTCTTTACTCATCTATCCACGCGATGGTTTTTCATTTCATTTACCATTGTTAATATGTTACGCGCTTTTGCTATTTAATTAATTGCGCACGACAATGCATATTCTATGCCACACTAATCATTGTAATTGGGCGGTGATCCCGCGCTTAATACATATATTGTCCATGGAATGATCATGCCTGTACATTGTTAAATCTATCAGTCTAGTGTTACCAGATAACTCAATTAGTCTCTCTACCATGTCCATTGTCCAAACGCTGGGTTCAGTGTAACCTAGCAACCCCAAGTAGTCCTCTACTATGCCTGGCACGAGTAGTTTGTATCACGTGAATGCATTCCTATGGTGATATCACCAGACCCGGAACTCTACCACGCCATTGTGACTTGGAGCAAGAGATCGGAACGGGATTAACTCCGTGACCGGTAAGCATCGTCTTAACTTTTGAGGCTCTTTAGCTACTTTCGTGCGGGGCCGGTCCCTAATTCTAGTTTGACCCCCCGTCTTTCTAGACACATCAAGAATAGTATCCTCGCCTGACCGCCACGGAACACGATTCCCGCCGGACGTGTCCTCACTACGACGTTTGGGTGAGTGTTTTTCCCCCTTTCAATGCATCAATCAGTCCGATGCCTTGGGCTTTTCTATGGTTCCCTAAAAGACGCCCCTCCCTTTGTATTTGACAGATTGCATATTATCGATGGTATTCGGGACCTCAAACGACTTCTGAACAACTATAATCAACGATTGGTATAAACCACGGTGAGTCATTCACCAATCGCTATTTAGTCCCACGACCTACCTCCCACCTCCGATACCACATAGTGTACCGTCTAAAATTCTATATTCTAACCTTACAGATCCTTCCTCAATATCGACTCTGAACCTATACAACATCGGGTCCTGTCTATACCACGTCTGTGGTAAGTTTAATAGTCGGATATCCTATGATTAGTATTAACCAGCTTTGACGCACTAAATATGTGAGTTGGATATTACATCTTGGTCCTAACTTTTTTTCGGGTTCAATGTTGATTACCATGTATCCTCATTAAATCTCGAATGTGTCCACCTATGCCGGTTTGGCTTATCCTCAACTGCTCTTGACCTCATGCTCTCCAATGTGTACCAAATAGTTGTGACGTTCTAGCGCAACTCAACCCAGCGCATTAATTGCCTTATTACTATTGTCCCACCAATTCTGGCGGGGCGTCATTTATTTTATAACCCTATAACCTTAACTAATCCCATTATGGGGTGATGTGCTTTAATGTCTTTGATAGATCTAGGGATACTTTTTCCCGTGTTTACAATATATATTTATATATCGAATAGGTTACGTGTCCCCAACTTTCCAGTCCTGATGAAGACCCCACAGCAAGATTAATACCAATATCTGCACGTATGAGGGTCGAAACGTCGACAACCAATTGCCTTTGACTATCAACTCCACACCCTATTGTTTTCATTCATTGAACCCTTGGAGTATGATTTTTTGTTTGAAATAATGGCATGAACCAGTTGGTCCTGTTCCTTGTACATAGTCTGTAACTTTGACAAATGAGCCATAATTGTTGATTTTATGTCACCTAAGAATCTTCTTTCTTTCTTTCACTGTTTCCTCACACTATCACACCACCCTCCCCCTTCTAGTGTTTTGGGGCACTGTGAAAACCACTGATTTATTACTCTGAAATACTGCATATCCAATATAAACTCCCATTGTGAATAAAACAATGTGGACCAAATTTATGTTTGTTTGATTATTTTTATCTTTGTGGTTAATGTTCCTATGCTACTGGGACCCCTTCCTCTTACCAATTTGATAACCCAGGTCCCCGTAACTCTAACTGGGTATACCCCCCTATCAATATCCAGGATTGCTGCTCAGGCTGCTTATAAAATGTTCCTTATCAATTGCTGTTCAATGCCTAAGCATGCAACTGAAATTAGTTTATTGTTGGAAGAAGAAAAACCGGATGTGTTGTTTCTGACAGAAACTTGGCTTACCAATACGGTTGATCCGGTAGTGGTCCAAGTTCTTCCTCCTGGATATTTGATCCTGAGGCATGACCGGGAACTTATTAGAGGAGGTGGCTTAGCTATTATGTATAAAGACACAATCAACTGCCAAGTATCTGCGCACCCAATACCTGACTGTGAAAGCCTCTCCTTTGCTCTTGGTTTCTCCCACACTTGTACACAGGCGCTATTGGTCTATTCAGTTGGGACCTCCCAAAGATAATTGCTAAGTCAGTCAGCTCTGTACCTAATTTCTCTGTACTAGGTGATTTTAATATTTATTTAGAAAACATTTCCTTACCTGCTACAGAGGAATTGACTGACAGTTTGGGTGCCGTTTTACTCAATTTAAAAGTGACTGGCCCCACTCATCTCAAAGTCCATCTACTAGATCCTATATTTTCCTACATTAACAACCTTGCTGTTGAAAAGCAGGTGATCGAACCGTGATCCCCAGCGTCTGGTGTCAGTTGCACTGGCCGCTGCGCCACACCTCTTCCCTAACCACCGGAGCGTCAAAAAGGTGATGGTTCAGCAGAGCAAAAGTGCCACTAGGGGCCTCATAAATGAGGCCCTCAGGCTTTACCTTAGCAATGCGGTATTGGGTAAGTCCTATGGCTTAGCAAGCAAAGGAACTATTCCTTGTCACACCCATCAAACTTGAGGTATGTACTGCAATGAATAGTAAAGGGATGGAGGGAATTCTTGAATAATATAACTGATTAACTGGAAGGCAGCCTGTGAATTACCTATACCTGAGATTAAATTAATGGACTGAAATATGTCCCTAGTAATTACCGGTGGCAACGATTAATCCAAGAACTTCACTCATCAGTCATCACCTTTTTTGTTCTTCCGTTTGATGTCCTATGTGCAATGGCTATCCCCATATGTATTTCACAGGCTCACTGTGGCATCAAACTCAAACTCTAACTCACTGAGGAGGGTTGCGTAAATCGATTGCATATATTGCCATCTGGAAGGGACTTGCAGCTTGGGCTGAACTCTGACTGCTCCTATTGGCCAAGGCTAATTTGAATATGGCTGGGCTCACTCTAGGATTGCTTAGCCAGCAACGCAATGATAGAAAGGAATGTGACCTGAGTAAGTACCAGTGGTTGTGATTCATGTAAGCATTGTACTCAGCACAAACCATAATTTAGACGTATCTACAACGTTCTAAGTAATAGTCAATCAGAAATGTTGTGTTGTGTGCCTTGAAGTATGACCCTTGCTGACTGTGGCACTGGACTAAGGCTGTACCTCACTGAATAGGCATACGTAAGCCTGAACAGGTCCAGAGTTGCTTCTGCAGTCATATGGAGTGGGCCTGGCCTAGCAATTTGGTTGTGACTGTTCTACTGGAGCAGGATCAGGAATGATTTGCATATGGTTGGTTATTTCTGGCATAGTGGGCAAACAAAACGATATAGTGAATTATTACAAACGATATACCAGTAGCTGAGATTAATACAATCATTCATCCTGTCACCTTCTTATTTTCATTAATATGATGCTATGAGTCTGGCAGATGTTCCCAGACATGGTCCCCATGCTCACTGTCTCACAGGACTCATTCGATACCTCCATGGTTAGGCATAAGTAGACTGACATCAGTCTAGGATTGTCTGCCTTCCCAAGTGATGGGCACCTGGCCTAGCACTTTATGCTGATTGTTTCTATATAATCAGGACTAAGGTTTATAAGCAGGCGGTTTGGTGTTATCTAGAGTCACAATGTGGGCAAAAAAATGCTGGACTGGAATGCAGCCAGAGTAATTACCAGTAAGATTAATGTAAGCATTCCCTTAATACCTTTTTTCTTTTCCTCGGATCAAACTGCAATGTAGACGTATCTTTGGAGATCTGTCAACATTCTAATTAACAGTCAATTAGAAAAGCTTTTTAAGTACAAGACATGACCACACCTGCTGGTGTTTTGGCTTCACCTGAGCAGCTATTGAGCCACACAGGGCAGTCTGTTATGTTATGTTATGTTATGTTAAATTAACTTATTGAGCGCGCTAACACCATTAGGTTTCTTGGCGCTATACAGAGGGAGCAGGGAGGAGAGACAGAAGATAACATAACACAGAATGATGGCTAGTAATAAGCTACAGTGAAAAGGTGAGTTTTGAGGGAGGATCTGAATGTGGTGTAGGGGGAGGGCAACCTAAGAGAAAGAGGTAAGGTGTTCCAAAAAGACGGGGCTAAGAAAGAAAACCTGAGGCCACCGTGTTTCTTCCGCTTGAATCTGGGGACAGAAAGTAAGGCCAATTGAGATGACCGAAGAGTGCGGGAGGGAACATAAGGATGAAGCAAAGAAGAAATGAAGGAGGGACCATGACCAGTGAGGGATTTAAAAATGATGCAACCAAGCTTAAAGTTGCAGCGGGCAGAAACCGGAAGCCAGTGGAGACTTTTTAGGAGAGGTTGGACGTGCTGATCTCTAGGTTGATAATAGATCAAGCGGGCAGCTTGATTTTGGATCAGCTGGAGTCTCCTAAGTTGGTATGCAGGAATGCCTACGTAAAGTGCATTTGCGTAGTCAAGCCTAGACATGACTAACGCAAGCAGGGCCAAAGTGAGGGCATCGGTGGTAAGTAGGCGGGAGATTTTGCGTATTTTCCTGAGCTGGAAATGGCTGGAGGAGACTATAGCGCTGATCTGGGGTGTCATAGAAAGGTCGTTGCTTATGACAACTCCCAGACTTTTTGCTGAGTTGACAGGGCAAGGGGGGCTGCCCAGACTGGCAGGCCAAAAGGAAGAGTGCCAGGGATTAGAGGGCCCCCCGACAAGCACCAGCTCAGTCTTGTCGGGGTTAAGTTTCAGATGGTTTGTGCCCATCCAATCGCTGATGAAGCAGAGGGTGTTTTGGAAAGTGGAGATGGATTGGTCACTGGAGTCGATAGTGAAGACCAGTTGAATGTCATCCGCGTAGTTGAACGCGGAGACATTGAATTGGCGGAGGGAACGGATAAGCGGGGCTAGGTATAAATTAAAAAGGAGAGGGGATAAGGAGGATCCCTGCGGGACACCACAGGTCAGCTCGACTTGAGAGGCAGAAAACTGGGACAGTCTGACAGCTTGATGGCGGTGAGTCAGAAAAGAGCGCACCCAATCCAGGGCAGTGCCCTGGATGCCAGCCTCTCTGACACGGTCGACCAAAATATCGTGGTCGACCATGTCAAAGGCGGCTGACAGGTCTAGAAGAACCAGGGCCTGACAGGTGTTAGAGTCGGCGCCCCTGCGTAGTTCGTCCATCACAGAGAGGATGACTGCTTCTGTGGAATGCGCAGGTCTGAACCCAGCCTGCTGGGGGTCCAAAACACAAGAGTCCTCAATAAAAGAAGTAAGGGTTTGAGTGACATGGGACTCCAGGACTTTGCTAAGGAAGGGAAGGAGGGAGATAGGTCGATAGTTGCTCATGGTGGACGGGTCAGCCGTGGGTTTTTTCAGGATGGCGACCACCTCTGCCCGTTTGAAAGAACCCGGGACCACCCCCGAGGTTAAAGAGTTGTTTAAGAGGGCTAAAGGGGGGTCCGGGCAGGAAGTAAAAGCTTCTCGCAGGGCAGAGGGGGGCAACAGTCGCTAGGGGAGCCAGAAGAAACTTTGAGCAAAAGGGAGAGAAAAATCTCTTCTGGAATGAGGGGGAGCTGGGATAGGGTGTGGGTGATGGGGTGAAAGGAAGTGCTGGGGGGGAAAGAAGTGGATGAAACGTGAGCAGAAATGCTGGTTTTGATTTTAACAATTTTGTCCACGAAGAACTGATTCAGGGAGTCACACAGAGGCTGGGAGGGAAGCGGGGCAATGGTGACTCTCGCCGGGTTAGATAATTCCTCAACAATAGAAAAAATGTCTTTAGATTTGTTAGTAGAGTTCAAAATCTTATTGGAGAAATAGCTGGATTTAGCCCGGGCTATAGCAGACTTGTATTCCCTCAGCTGAGAAGAGAAGACAGCTTTTGTCTCGGGAGTATATCCTCGACGCCAGCGTCTTTCGGCCTGGCGGAGACTAAGTTTCAGTGCCTTGAGTTCCTCGGTGAACCACCTATGGGCGTCGTGACTGCGCCGCATCTTAACAGGTTTTAGAGGTGCCACCGAGTCAGCGGCGGAGACAAGCCATTGGATAAGATTATCAGACTGAGAGTCAATGGAAGTGGGGGGTCCCGTAGTAGAAGGGGCTGATGAGCTCAGGAGGGAAGTGAATTTGTTGAGGTCGGCCTTGTTCCAATTACGTGCCAGGAAATTAGATTCTCGGGTAATATTGGTCGGGGGAGGCTTAGCAAGGGAGAAAGTGATAAGTAGATGATCTGACCAGGGGCAGGGGAGGACAAGGGGAGTGGAGATGTCTAAAGAAGAAGTCCATACCTGGTCCAAAATATGACCTTTAGCATGTGTGGGTGTGTGTATGTGTTGAATACAATTGAGGCCAAGCATAAGGTCGGAAAAGGCGAGAGAATCCGGGGTTTCGTGAGGGTCCGATGGCCAATAATTGAAGTCGCCGAGAACCAAAACATTAGTGTTGTTGATAGTCAGCTGGGAGATGAGCTCCCCAAACTGAACTGAGAAGTTTGGCATGGGTTGAGGGGGACGGTAAACTAGGACACATACAAGAGAGGACCCAGGTTGCTCCAGCCTGAGAGCAAGACAGTCGGTCATAGGAATGCTGGGGATAGGTATAGCGGAAAACCTGATTGAGTGGCTAATGATGGCTGCGACCCCGCCGCCCACTTTGCCAGAGGGGCGATTGGCTTGCAGTATGTAATATCCTGGGGGGATGGCCGCCAGGATATCAGGGGAGGAATCATCTGTGAGCCAGGTCTCGGACAGGAACAAGATGTCAGGCTGTTCCGATCCTAAGAGATAGAAGATGTCAGTTTTATGGCTGACCAGAGACCGAGTGTTCAGGTACATCACAGATAGGGGGGAATTAGGGGCAGGTACCGAGGTAGAAGAGCGAGGTTTGCCTGCCAGGGCCGGGGGCCTGTGAATAGGGGGTGAAAGAATGAGCTCAGGAAAGGATTTCCTCAATACGGGCAAACCGCATGCGGTGTGCTTGACCGAAGCCTCGGGGGGAGGGAATAAAGGTTTGTGCAGTGAGACAATGGCAGAGCGGGAATAGATGATGCGGGGAGCAGAGTGACATGCCCCGTGCCCCAGCCTGCCGCGGACGGGCGCAGACGGGCTTAACTGAGGCGCAACTCCGGCGCGCCTACGTCGCGCCCGCTGCGCACGTCCGCTGCGCTGACACATTATGGCCGTTTAAATAGGGGCAGGACGAGGGTGGAGTCTCAGGGAAGCTTCATGGGAATTGAATCCCAGTCAAAGATGGCGCCCGCTGCCACTGGGAGCCCGAGGTAACAAACAGCCCCCAGCCAGCCACTCGCCTCTGAAAACCGGAAAATAAGGTTAGAGCCCTGCACAACAAAAGGTGAGGTTAAAAATTCAATTTAAAAGACAATGCGCTGCGTGAAAGCGCCGCCGCTCGCATACAGCGGGGCGGAATGCTAAAAGTACAGAGAGGTGCTCTCTCTCTCTCTCAACTCCCTCAATGTCAGCAAACGAGCCCACTGCCACCGGGCTGTCTGTCAAACACCGAGAGAGGAGTGAAACGCCCTCCTAAATAGGGGCAGGACGAGGGTGGAGTCTCAGGGAAGCTTCATGGGAATTGAATCCCAATCAAAGATGGCGCCCGCTGCCACTGGGAGCCCGAGGTAACAAACAGCCCCCAGCCAGCCACTCGCCTCTGAAAACCGGAAAATAAGGTTAGAGCCCTGCACAACAAAAGGTGAGGTTAAAAATTCAATTTAAAAGACAATGCGCTGCGTCTCTGGCACACACTTCCATCTTACCAGATAAGGACACTCCTACAAATGTGTTCTCAGTTTCAAACATGCAAACATAAGCAATGGCACACATGAAATCTTCAGAAATGCCCTAAGCACGGTATGAGAGTAGGAGGCTTGGCTGCTCACGCTCTGACTCCTTCTGCATGGGGCACTGGCTTGAAAATTGGACTTGTATCAATTTAAAGATGTAATAGGGCAAAATCACTGGGACTTCACGTGATGTATTTTTTATCATACAGACAAGGACACTCAAAATGATGCAGCCATGGCCAGCAGGTTTGGCTAAATTAGGCAGCAAACAAATGGAAATTATGAGGAATTATGCATTACCACTTCTCATTAAGAAAACAGCTCTTAAGAACATTGTAATTCATTTAATATTTCATATGTACCTGTTTCACTAAGAGGTGCTTCCGCATTCAAACAATGCAGCATACGTTTGGTTCTTCCAAAGACTGGATGTCTTTTTTTAAATAACTGCAATGTTGAGAAATGTTTCTGGGATATGAACATGAATGTGAGTTAATAGTAAAATGTAAAAAGAAAAATAGAATAACTGTGACGAAAGAAAACTCTGGGTAGTATGAATTGTAAGTTTTCCATACCCGATTTACTAAAATGTCACACAACGCAGTGCAGGAAGGAAACTTGCTGCACTGTGTTGGAGAAATGGGACAAATGTACAATGGTGTGGCACATTTCTGCAGCGTCCTGGTCCTGAGAAACCTTGGCTGCCTACGGCCAACACAGACACCCATGCGCCATGCTGGAAGGGTGCGGCATTACAGCCAGGCTTTCTTTTGTGCAGGAAGGTAACCTTGCTGCACACAAATACCCATTTGATGCATTTTCCTCCTGCAACACACACGGAAAGAGGAAGTCCCGACAAGAAATAAACATTAATCTCCCCGATATGCCTGGGTCAGGTTAGGGAAACATGTTGGGGCAATCCCAGATCTACTGACCTTAGTAGCTCTAGAATTGCATTATAACTTATGAATAGGCTATCCCAGGGAAGTGTAGCATAAAACTGAGTTGCATTACATTTCTATACAAAATCACTCAAGGCCATTTAGACCCCAGATAAGGACTTGTGTTTCCTTGTGTGATGAAAGTTGTTAATACATCAGGGCCTTAGTTTCTGGCTGCAGACAAAAGCACTTTCCCAGGTCAGTGAGCGGGGCGGGGGGGGGGGTGTAATTACATCTAGGGATCATTGCGACCTCTTAAAATGGTTAATCACAGAGAATGTTCATAAATTGTCTGCCAGGAGGTTGGGCATCCTGAGGGTGGATTGCACAGTCTGGCCACAAGTCAGACTATTAAGCCAAGACCCACAGGCCAAGGACCAGGTCCTGTGACAAGCAACTACTGAGAGTGCATTGAGCTGTTTCTCATATATTACATCAACCACAAAACTGCATGCAATCGGTCATTACAAATAATTCTGTTTTTGATGATGGTATCCATGGCTAATACACTGCATTCCCCCATTGAGGTCCATTGAGGTCCTCATTTTAGGTGAAAACCTTTGAAAGAAAAACGAGTCATGAATTTTAAATGAGAATATTGGATGAGAATTATCATTCTGAATCCTTACCAGGAAGAGATGTGGAGTGATTACATTTCCGCGGCAGTGCTGAATAGGCGATTGATGGATTTTACACTGTTAATGCGCATAGGCTAATCGTAGTAAACTGGAATGTTGTGAGGTCCAGTAAAAGTAATTATTTTTTTCCTTTCTATTTCTGACTGTTTTGCCCTTTTTTGCTAGTCCTTTTCCCTCTAAAATGCTAGTTCCTTTTTTGACTATTTGGGGTACATTGCTTTTAGGGTTCCATAATGTCATAAGTTATCCACACCACATGTGTGTCCTTTTTTTCCAACATGCTGGGGCTCCTAAAGGTACTCAGAATTTTAGGGGGTAAAAAAGACAAAAAAATGTCCCCCAGAAAAGTGTTGGTGGCATAAAGGAAGGTTTTTTGGGGCTAAAGTCACCATCTTCCCAGCGTTTGGGAAAATGGATAGCTAAATCAAAAAAACATTTTTCTCTTAAAAATGTTTGCGGTTTTCAAAGAAGTAGCATATTTCTTCTAATTTTTGTGTTTTCAACCTACTTCCAGTTTGTTGGGGGAAATGGTGTGAATCTTAAAGGGAATTCCATGAAGCTATACCTTTCTGAAAAGTAGACAGGATTCTGAATTCAGCAATCAGTCATCTGTGTAGATCCCTCATGCTTTTCCCAAAGAAACTAAGGGACGGATTTATGTGATGCAGCCCAAAGCATAAGACAATTTTCCAAGTTGCACTACATCATATGGAGAAGACAAGTATGCACCATATTTACCAACATGTGGCCAATACTTACTCTCTCATTGAGCTGATGTACTATCTGGTGCCTTTTGCCAACGCAGCACCCTTGAGCCATAGACATCTTACTTAGATGCTTTTTCCTCTCTCTAAGTGGGCTGCAGAATGCAGCACATTTAGAAAGAGGGAAAAACAAGAGAAATAAATTGCACCTCTATTTGTTATGTTTACCATTCTAATACATTTCCAGGTTTACTTGTCTTGGTAGATGTGGGAATGCTCCAAAAAGCATTGGTGTATGCATGTGAACATCCACTCTCCCCCCATGTAATGCCTTCCTGGTGTAGAGTAACGCAACTCAGTGACTTGCTTTGCCTTGCGTTACTCCAGATTTACTAAGTCACGCAGAGTCATGCAAGGTGGCTTTGCGTGTCTCGATAAATCTGAATTAAGGACTTATGCTACCCTTGCATCACCTTGCATGACGCACGGACAAAACAATCCTTTGATAAAAAATACAAATATTTATATTCATAGTGAGTAGGACAAAACAGCTGTTTGTGACAACATTTTCATTCATAACTTCTTGTCACGAAGGCTGATTTACAATACCATTATATCATTATGCCTGTTACACCGTTAAGTCTGCTAAACCCTTCTAGGGTTGATAGGTTCCTCAGGAAGCCAAGGTAACCAGAGCCACCAACTGAGCAGCACCTAACAATGGTTTATGATAGTGTGCCGACTATGTAGCAATTCATATAGTAACTTATAAAGAGTGAAAAGTGGGTCTGATGCAAACCTATGTATTTTTGAAATGTACACCAGGTACTGAGTTTAGGAGCAGTGGTTATTTGCACATCTCTGAATTTCTTGGTAGTCATACTAGCATGCGATATAGAGGGAAGTTTTCACTGGCATTCACTGGCAGAAATACAGAGAAATCCAATTGGCAATAACAAATGCTATACTATCCTGTGCTCCCACATGTCTTTTCCTAAAAATAATACCTCACTTATGTGGGAAGGCCTAGTGCCCGTGACAAGGAAAGGGCCCAAAACGCAGCATGGAAATATCACATTTTTCCATGGCAATCCCTTGAAAACTTCACACTTTGGATAGAAACATACATTTTCCTCATATTTCTGTGAATAAAACTTCTGAAATCTGCGGTAGGGACAATTTTCCCACTTTCCAGTGTTCCCACAAATCAAAATTAAAATATTTATAAAGCACACCTCATCCTCTGAAGTATATCCCGGCCATAGACCTCATACCTACCCATTTCTAACCTTCTGCATTGTCCAACAGACTAAAAAATCCAATATCAAACATAGAATAGGAGGGAGATTATTTCAGCGGGTAGCTGCTAAAAAATTTAAACAACAGCCACCCATTCTGGATTTCTTGAATTGTCTATAATATATAAACGCCTTATTAGTGTCGCAGAGATCCCATGCTGGCTTGTAAAATGTAACTCTATCACATAGGAATACTGCACCATTGTCATAAAGTGCTCTCAGTAGCCTCCTACTTGTGTCGGTCAGGCTGAGGCACACAATGGGAAGGGCCCAAAAAACAAAATAGACGCATTACATTTCGCTATTGAAAAATGACAATTTATTTGCCATGTAAGTAGCTGACCTCTGTGGGGGGTAGAAAACAAAGGAGAAGCCCATTTAAAAAAGGGAAGGCCCCCTTTCCCAAGGGCCACTACCTGACATCCATAAATAACAATTTCCTCATGTCTAGTGGTTTTCTGCCCCGCTTGGTGGCTAATTGGCCGAAAAAATGGTGGTCATGAAATGGGCAAAACATATTCTCACTTCATTGGGAAGCAACCCTTGCCCTGGGGTTAAGTCCCCCAGCAAAAAACATGCATGGTGTCTAGTAGGTACATTCCTGCAGCGTGATCGCTTTCTCACTAGAGGTCTCACAGTAGGAATGCACTCAAGAGAGGGACTGGGGGAAATGAAAAACTCTTCCCTTTCCCCAGGTGTCTCCCCCACCCCCATCGCACCAGCAAAGTATTTACCTAGTAGGATGTCCTCTGCCCCAATCGAGCTGAAAGCAAAACCATTCCATTTGGCCCCAGCACCTGTTGATCACCCTGCCGTGCTGTGTGCATTTTATTGTCAGCAGTGTTTTGGGGGGAAGAGGTGGGTAACAGCTGAACTGCTTCCCCTACCATCCCTAGTACCAGCCTGTGGTAGAGTCCGAAGGGGGAGTTTCAATGCTTTCCCCATGGGTGGATGCTGGAATCTGATAAACACTTCCTCAGCACCCAAAGACTCAAAACATTGTGCTTAAGATTGGTTGAATCTTTTAATAGGTTTGTACGCCTTGTGTTTTAGGCAGGACTTTTCATAAAACACTCTCTCTCTCTTTTTGAGGTTCTTGCCTAGAATGAAGGCCTACAATGAAGGGTGGGACATTGGGGAGCAAAGGACAGTTATCATTTGTTTCACTTTACAAAGTTCCATCCTAGATGAATGAAATGTCCTGGCACTAATATTGCCGCTTATTACCAGCAGACAATAATGCTCTATTTCCACCCTAAATCAGAATAGGGGACTATTGTCTTACCCCCTTTTGTCATGGAGAGTCAAGCCAAGGCCAGGCTGTGCTCCTGCTGAGTCTGACTGCCAATGCTTCATGTAAAAGGCTCCATCTAGCCTGATGTCCAGAGAGTAACTACTAATTAAAGACCCAGTGTAGCTGCTTGTTTCTGTAGTGGGTTCAGAAGCAGGGCCTACAGCAGAAAGGGACAGTGGTTGTCTGTATTTACCTTTGTGAGTTAGATTAGCAGAGCGTGTGGTAACATTCTGATTGCCCACTGACATTAAAGGTTGTTACTTACATTTACCCTTACTGTGTGTCCTTACCTTGAAGCTGAGTCTGATTTTCATATGAGAGGCTTTAGGGAAAATGCTTACTGCCTCATCAGAGGGGGATTGCTCTTCTTTATACCCTGACTAGATACTAGGGCTATAGTATACTAACACATGTCCATACATTCACGTTAACAGAGTAGTTAGATTTTGACATTCTAATATTATCAAAGTAGGAAGCCTTATTACCACTTTGGATGACTTACCCACTGTATTTTGGAAACTATTTTCCCATCAGCATTTTGACAATCTGCCACTATGATCCAGCGGTTCAACAACAACAGGTACTCTACTACCATATACTCACCTGGGCCCATAAAATCACAAAACAGATGGGGTCAAGTTTATCATTTTCCACAGTTTACAAGTGTTGTTATTTAATATTCTTAACTAGCCTTTCACTGATCAACAAGTTCTTTCCTCTGGTCGATGGACCATTAGTTGAACTAGTTGATGGTGAAAATGACATAAGCTAACTTTTCTTTTAATCAATGTAAATAAACACAGACTTGAGAAAGTTTTAAATCTGTATGTAAATTAATGCATGTGAACAAGCGCAAATACACAGTGCAGTTACCATCATTCTTAGAAGAGAAAAAGCAATTAAATCATCAAACATATACTTTGGACTCACGCAATGATCAATGCTCAGAAAGAGAGAGGACAGAGAGAAAAGAACATTTGCAAATATAGTAAAAATGTATTTACCAAGAATGGTGTGAAGACCAAGCCCCTGGCCAAAGGGCTAGTAAGGGTTCCCAGGGATAGATCTGGCAACAAAGACTTCAGGACAGGAATCAGCACAGGATATATGGCTTCTCTAGAATGCCAACGATTGAAAGTATGATATCCTCCTTGCATCATCATAAAGGAAGCTGGCGTTTTTGGTGGCAGAATAGGAAATCCCTCTCTAGTCAACACAAGTTTATCTTTCTTAAAGAAATTCTTAATTTTCTTTATTAACAAAATGTTTCTCTTTTCTCCATACATTCTAGATGAACGATATATGAAAGACTACTCCGCAAATCCTTGAACTCTGCTATCAGTGCAACACACACCAGCAGTCAAATCAGAATCTAACATACAATTATTTTTCGGCCAATCCTAACGCGGCTTCTATCTAACAACCAATCAGACTCAGGCAAGCGCTCGGGGTCGGACCAATGCCAGCACTGCCTTTTGTGACGTCAGTATTACTCCTCACTATTGACCCCTCCTTTACAATCTGCTTCTGTCTCACACCCGTTGTTTCAACCAATCCCAGTGTGACTTTCTGTGACAGCAGCACAACTCTGGCGACTGACCCTCTCTTCACAAAGGTAAAACAAACATTTATTTCTTTACTCTTCTTAAAATAAATCTGTTAGTAACAACATAAAAACATTCGCTACTCTGCTTTTTCCACTAAACACAGGATTGATTTTTTTACTTATTCTGGAGTCTCAGAATTGCTCCTCTTATACTGTGAGTAAAACCTCTGTTTACCCTTCATTCAAGCTCGGGAGAACCAGATACTCCTTCAGTGTTACCCCTACTGGGAAATAAGACCACAACTTCACCAGCAAACCCCCTGCTATCACCCACACTCTGCTTTTATATGGAATAGTTCCTAGTTTATTACTGCCAGCCATACGTAGCTTCTCAGTATGATTCCAACAGATGAGTAACCTAACTGCAGTGTGGCTTCTGTCGCCACCCCCTATTCATTTCCCTGGGATCTTCCAGACAACATAAATCAATACGCTAACTCTTTTGTTAAACATAAATCAATAATCAATATTTATCACCAAACTAGTCAATATTAACCAAACTCTGCTACCAGCAAACTGATCCAGTGGTTTAACAACAACAGATACTTCACTACCACCTGGGCCTATAAACTCACAAGTAGTCAAACCAATGGGGTAAATTTTATAATTTTCCACAGTTTTCAAGATAAGTTATTTAATATTCCTAATTAACCTTTCACTGATCAAATATTCTTTCCTCTGGTCGATGGACCATTAGTTGAACTAGTTGATGGTTAAAATGACATAAGCTTACTTTTCTTTTAATCAATGCAAATAACACAGACTCAAGAACGTTTTAAATCTTTATCTAAATTAATGCATGTGAACCATCTCAAATACACAGGGCAGTCACCATCATTCTTAGGAGAGAAAATTCAATTAAATCATCAAACTTATACTTTGGACTCATGCAATGATCAATACAAATAGCGTGAAAATATAATTAGCAAGAATGGTGTGAAGACCAACCCTTGGCCAAAGGGCTGGTAAGGGTCCCCCGGGATAGATCAGGCAACAAAGACTTCAGGACACAAATTAGGACAGGATATATGACCTCTCTAGAATACCGACGATTGCAAAGCACCCTTCTCTGACACTCTCTTCCTCCTCGAGATTCTTCTGCGATCTTCTGATCTAACCCAATTAAATTAGGATAGAAGGTTCTGCATTCGGCTCTTCATCAGCATCTCACAGCATCTCTCCAAGCATCAGCATCTCCCACAGCAGAAGCATCCCAAATTGCTCTAACTAACTAACAATCTAAATTATACCTTTCATTCTTCATGTACCACCCACTAAAGATTCAATATCATAAAAATATGAACTCTAATTGGTCAGGCAAGAGGAAAGATCATCATACCATGCTTACATGTCATCTAAATCAGTTTGACCATTGTTCACAAACCCATCCCATTAATTTGTATTCATACATTTTATTTTGTTGTAGACAAATCTAGGACTCTAGTTTAATATTCCTGATGTATGCCCTTATGTGGTTATATCAAATCATGTCCTTATATATAAGCATAAGAATCCAACCCATATTAAGGCATAGCCAATGCAGTCCTAATATGGCAAGGCTACTCCCATAGACTCCTAGAAAGCACAACGTGTTCCTAGAGAAACCAAGCCTCCAGCAGTCCGGGACTTCCCCCTGCTTCTGTATTGATTTGTCCTAGAACTCCTGGAGTCCTGAAAGAACTGCGAGTTCTTAGTGACGTCTTATGTCCAACCTTACGTCAAACTCGGCACCTTCCAGGTATAAAAAAAACAGCATCTGCCCTAGCAAAACACACAGTGGTTTGGAGCAGATCGACTATGTACTTGCCCGACGCCCTGCTGTAGCACTTGCCGAAGGAAGCCGACCCTCCTGCTGATGCACTGAGAGAGACGCTGTCTTTTCTCTTGCTGAGAAATCCAGCCCCAGTGTTTCCCTGCGACCCTTGCGGGTTGCTGGGAGATCGATTCCTGAGAGAAAGATACAAGACCTCCCACATTCTAAACCAGGTAGGGAGCTGATTGGACCTGTAGAGAATTCTTAGTTTAGATTCTTGGCAGAAACTATTTATCTTTAAACTGCTTCTCCTGTACTTCTTCCCATGTACTAGGCTTAGGTTAGGTACACCAGGGTAGGCGTATCTTAGAAGCACCAGTTGAGTACGTTTAGTCATTATTTTAGCATTGTATGCATTTTATTCATTTTAAGTACCGTATGGCTTAGAAACCATACCGTGATTTTACAGTATTATTTTATAATACTCTTTTTACTGTACGCACTTTACTTTAAGACAAGTATTGCGATTGTAGCAATTCACTTCTCCTGCATGAGAAAGAAGACTGGTCAATAAATAACCTCTTTTATTGAAAACGCCGGTCTCTCTGTTTCTCTGCGCTTCTAGTGAAACTAAGCATGCACAAGTGACTGAGTAAAATAGCTATCTATTGTTTCCGCGACTCTGGAGATAAACTCCTTATTCTTGGGGGAGCAAAGTTGTCATGTTTATGCAGTTTTCAGAAACTAATCCCTTCTTGTGAATTTGAGAAAGTTTCTAGTGAACTTTGAGCTAGCTGGCATTCATAATTAAGTCTAACATATTCAATAGAGACCTAGTAAACCTAAGTCCTACGTCTAAACTATTGTTTATGTTATTCCAATGCGCAGAGCATATTGGGAATATAGGAACTACACTACAATTTCACACCCTCGTTCACATTTTATTTGCAACAAAATTGTATACAGTCTGAATGCAAGTCCACATCATTAAGCTTTTCACCATCTGTTCCCAGGATAGAACACTTTGCGACCTAGGCTCCCGTTCAACATCCACGTCATCATTTCAGGTTAACTTTCAGTGCACATGCGTAGTCATCACATGACTCAGTTTACTTCAGTTATACATGAAAGGCCCAAATACGCACTAGTGATGAAGTCAGAAAGACAGATGCTACTTTAAAAAATAAATGATTTCCCTGTATACCACCCACCTCTACTCTATCCCAGTTAATTTATTAGACTCACCCCACATTAGCTTTAGTAAAAAAAAAACCTTGATTTAGTACAAGCAAGCAGATGCCATGCACGAGAGACTTCAAGACTCCATTTTAGAACCTTCTGGTCAGGCACAAGATTTTCCCTCCAAGCGATAGCTCGTCATACTACGTAGAAGCAGTTGACGCATGTGCAGTAAAGATTTACCCATTAAAAGCGGTTTCAGTCCTTTGCTCATGTTATCCTTGTTAGCAAACCCGAAAGCAAGCTTCACTAACCCCCGTATTTGTGTCCTTGCTCCATGAACTATCTTGTAGGAATATTGCTTCAATGTTTCACACCAACGATAGTGGTAATGATGTCCCCAAATGTGTCTTTATCTTTTATTGATAATGCATCATCTTTTAGGTGAGCATTGCAATATCCGATTACTGAACTGAACATCCTCAGGGAAGTCCTGAAATGGGCACATATCAGTACTGTGTTGAACTTGTGGCACAATATCCTATAATGGACCTGAGGGAATGTGTTGTGTAATATATATCCGAGTTACCCATGTTTGTGAAAGAGGAGATAACATATGGTATACCTATTTCATTCATTATGTCTCCGAAAATGGGATCACAGTACAACTAAACCAAAAAGGGCAAAATGCTCCACCCTTTATCCTGGTTGTGCCGAATATAACCATGGTTGTAATAATGTAATATGCAGTAGGTACCTAGAAATCTATCAAACATGTTCATCTCAAAAATTATAACTTGGTACGAGAAGACCCTATCTTCAAGAACATACACACACACACACATGCACACAATTGTGTATATCATTCAGAGCCCCTAACACACACCAACACAACTTAACCATGACAATCAGCTACCTCAGACCTAGTATTTCTCGAATCGTGAGGGAAGGGACCTGTTACCATGCCAACAGATGTTTAACTTGTGAAAGGACTTGACACAGCCACCAGTTGTAAAGCCATGCTGCAAAGCACCACCGAAGCAGAGTTCACTGCAGCAGAAGCAGGGATAAACTGTCATGTCAACGATCACAGCACAGAGAATAAACATGGCAATTATAGAGGTCATGTAAAGAGAATAATACAGTGCCCTACAGCAGCAATAGCATAACTGACATCAAAATACAAACAACAACACATTGCAAAGTGACAACATAACATTGTATAAAAGCAGGGATGATACTGAATTGTACATTTTACCAGCATGCATTATCCTCTACATCATAAACTAATTATTTATTAAACCTGAGCCTGATTAACGTCTTGCAATGTCACAATTTAACAGTGTAGTACCGGAATTGCACAGAGTATATTTCTCCGGTGCCTTGGCACACTAGCTGTCCATGGTGGCACATCACAGCAGCATCTGACATAATTGGTCATGGCTGAATTTGGATATGGTGTAATTAAGCCCAAACACAGCAGAGGTGTGCCACAACCATTTCTCTTTGGCCTCCACCCATGTTCAGGATATGCTAGCACAGAGAAAGAATACATTATCAGTGAGAAGAATAAACCTTTGTTATGCCAGGAGACACCAATATCCAACAACATGCCAGAACTTTCTATCCCTGTGCCATATTAATTTAACATTGTGTCTCAATACATTTTCAGTGTGCCATAATAATTTACCTCAGGTACACATTAACTCATTACATGTCCACAATATAGAATCAGTAAATGTGCGTATGCGTTTTTGTAGAATTTGTGCGGTGCACCCCTAGCCAAAAGGCAGTGAGTGCATTGTTGCATAGGTTCAAAGCTATGCATAGAGACAATGAGGTATAGGAGAGGTAGCTGGTTTGTGGATGGTTACTGCATTCCGTTTTAGTGTTCTTTAAAATCGTACATCTTCAACGTTCGCCTACATTGTAGGCGGTGTTGATGGATACGGAGATGTGGTTGCAGCCCCTGAATGCATAGATGGAAAAGTCCTGCTAACTTGTGTTTTTTTTCTTTTTTATACTTCTTAGTCTCCAGTTAGAAGGTGAACTCCCAACAGGTATGCCAAGAGTCACCACAGATGCTGAGCTTGTCCACAAGATAAGCAGAGTTGTGGGTCGATATGACTTTGTAAATGATGTAACTGGTATTTAAGGTGAAACGGCTCAGAAAGAGCAGCTGATGGCGTTCCATCACAGTGGGGATGAAGGGGGGACCCAGGGAGAGCCAGGCACGAGCCGGTCTCTTCCTGGGTAGGTTCGCGCGAGAATCAGGAAATCAGGTGGGACTGATTAGGGAACAGATATAAAGGGGTCAGGCTGACGGTTGGGAACTGCGTAGCGGGTGGCTATCAGGGAGGTTTGTTTTGCGACGCTCGTGGTTTCCCTTGTATCCTGGGTCATGGAGGCAGCGGCTGAGGTCCGGAGGGCGGTGCAAATCCTTTGTGAGGCAGGGCGTGAAGACTTGCTGCGGCCGGGTGTCCCGGCGAGGCGTGGGTCGGCATGGCTCGCCCACCTCGCAAGGCTTCTGAGGGTGTATCCCGGGCGGTGGAGGCTTGTTTATCGCAGGACCTGGGTGAGGAGGAGGACGACGGAGATGCGGCTATGCCGGCTGACGGGCCTGGGCTAGTATTGCCCGCCGTTGATGTGGAACCCCCACCGGATGCCCCGGGCGCCTCCCAGCAGGTATGTGCGTTACCATATTTTAGTGCTGGCACACGTGGGGCGCCCGGGGGGAGGAGGGGTCGCTCGGCGGGCCGGCAGGCTCCGAGCCCCAGCGGGCTGGTACGAGGGAAGTCAGGGAAGCCTCAGGCGGGCCCCAAGCCCAAGCGTGGGCGGAGCTTGGATGTGCCTGGGCGTGTGCCTTTTCCCCCCCCTTTGGGGGTACCCCCCGCCCCCGCCTCTGAGGTTCCCCAATTGTCGGCCGGGGCCTCGCCTTACCTGTGGCTGAACGGTCAATGTTTCCTGCTCTCTCCCGCTGTCCCAGGGCCCGGTACTGCCCCCCGCCCCTCTTTTGTCCCCACTCCCCAGGGTGGGGCTGATGCACGGTTCCTGTCGGGCGAGTTGCCGGCTTGCTCCCTAAATGACGACCCGCCCCCTGCTGAAGTTGTTCATGCTGCGGGTGCTGCAGTTTTCGGGCTGCCACCCCCGGCGGCCCAGTCTTTGGACTCCGGGGTGTCTGACCTGGGACCCGCCGTTTCCACCCCCTCGGCTCCGCGTGGGGGGGGTCCGTTGCCCCGGGGGGCGCACACAGGCGCGGGTCCCTCCCTGTTCCCGGTCCCCAGGGGTCGGCCGGGTGCCAGTGCGGGTGGCCTTGAGTATGGGTCGATGGGTCATCATGGTTTGGCGTCGGGGGTTCGTTCCTCGGGGGAGGATGGCGTCTTCGTTTTCGGGGACCAGGTTACGGGATCTTCTTCTTTGTCTGGCTTGAGCGGCCGCGGTTTTCATGCTGCGCCGTCGGCTGGGCGGCTGTCGGCTGTATCTGCGGGCCCGGGAACTGTCCACACGGCTGTTTCCAGTGGTGGGCTTCACGGGGGGCTGTCTGGAGCGGATAGCTCTTCTACAGCTTTCAATGTAAACAGCTTTCAGCCTATTGATTGGCAGAGTTATGACGGGGGTATTGGTGATGGGGCTATGCCCAGTGGCAGTGACCAAGTTTTCTTTTCTGATCAAGCTTTCTGCGGGAATTTTCATGCTGAGGATTTGGAGGAGGGGGAATTGAGAGACTCAACTTGTGGGCTTTTGGCAGCACGGGCCAAAGGGGGTGGGATGGGGCAACCCACTGTTTCTCGTGTTTTGCAGGTGTCTCGAGCGGACCATGCAGGTGTACGAGGGGCAGTGAGGTCTGGACCTTCGCAGAAAGATCGTGGGGCTGTCACGCTGCCGTCCGAGCAGTTGCCCAAAGGTAAGGATGGGTGGTGGTCTGTGTGGCAACCTAGGGAGAGTCTCCCTGTGAAAAGTACAAGGTCTGTTGGTACGGAAGTTGGGGTTGTTGAGCGAGTCGCTCTGGAATCAAGGCCTGAGAGGCCGGTATTTTCGAATGTTTCTACTGGGGTTGGGGTTATGGCTGAGCGAGTCGCTCTGGAATCAAGGCCGGAGAGGCCGGTATTTTCGAATGTTTCTACTGGGGTTGGGGTTATGGCTGAGCGAGTCGCTCTGGAATCAAGGCCTGAGAGGCCGGTATTTTCGAATGTTTCTACTGGGGTTGGGGCTACGGCTGAGCGAGTCGCTCTGGCACAGAGGCTTGAGCGGCCGGTATTTTCGAATGCTGCTGATGGGGTTGTGGTTGAGCGAGTCGCTCTGGCACCAAGGCTTGAGCGGCCGGTATTTTCGAATGTTTCTACTGGGGATGGGGTTGTGGTTGAGCGAGTCGCTCTGGCACCAAGGCTTGAGCGGCCGGTAATTTCAAATTTTCCTGTGGGGCAAGTTGCCAATGAAGTTTCTACTGGGGGGACTGGGGGAAAGGTTGCCACACAGGCTGCGGAGGATAGTATCCTACCGAAAAAGTTACCTTATTCTGGGGTGGGGATGCCTTTGGGATCTCATTTGTCCGAAAAAACGAAGAATTTGATTTGGTCTGGGGCTTTTGTGGATGTTTTTCGTCTCCTCCATAGAGATGTTCAGGCAAAAGAGGGGTCGAAGGAGGAAGAGTTGGAACTGGCTCGGAGGCCTCGGGTTCCGAAATCTATAGAGAACTGGACTTCAGCCTTTTTGATTTATGCCAGTGTTTATTGTCAACGTCATCCTGACAAAGCTATTGATATGTTTAAATATGCTGATATTGTCCGCAAGGCCCACAGTTATTTTGGTGGTTTTGCCTGGTTGTCTTATGATGATGAATTCAGGGCCCGCATGAGCGCCTTTCCCGAGCGTTCATGGGGTGAGGTTGATTCTGAACTATGGTTACAGTGGATGGCATCGGCTAATCCGTCTGCTACGACCCACACGGCTAGCGGACAGCCAGTGTATTATCGGCCCTTTCCAGCTCGCCCCGCTCAGTCTGGGGCGGGGGTTTGGGGTAGAGGTCAATCAGCCGCCACTGGCACTTGCTGGCACTTTAACCGGGGTTCCTGCAACAGGCCAGCTTGTCGGTACAAGCATGAGTGTTCTCAGTGTGGAGGGAAGCACCCCCTCACCCACTGTTTTCCTGGACAAAGAGTGGGCGACCAGGGACGAGGTTCAGGGGGTAGGGGCCAGCCGCAGCAGTCTTTTCACAAGGGCTCCTACTCCTATTAGACAGACGGTTCTCGATCTCTGGCTAGTGGATTATCCGGATTTTGAAGCCGCTAAGATTTTGTCTTGGGGTTTCAAACTGGGTTTTCGGATCGGATACCAGGGGCCCAGGGTGGGTAGGTGGTCGGACAATTTGAAGTCTGTGAAGGAGAGTCCACAGGTGGTGAGAAAAAAGCTGGACGCCGAACTTGCGGCTGGTCGAATTGCTGGTCCTTTTGTGTCGTGTCCTCTGCCTGATTTGATTGTTTCGCCCCTGGGCGTGGTGCCCAAAAAGGCGGCAGGGGAGTTTCGTCTTATCCATCATCTATCCTGGCCAGAGGGTACCTCCATTAATGACTTCATCGATCTAGCTGACTCAACCGTTACTTATGCCTCAGTGGACGATGCCTTACGGCTCGTGCGCCTGGCAGGTGTTGGGGCGTTGCTGGCCAAGAGCGACATTCAGTCGGCTTTTCGGCTACTGCCCATCCATCCTTGGGATTTCAGTCTTTTGGGAATGCAGTTTGAGGGTTGTTTCTACGTGGATCGAGTATTACCAATGGGCTGTTCCGTGTCCTGCTCCCTTTTTGAAGCTTTCAGTACTTTCTTGCAGTGGAGATTCACTTTTGTCACTGGCCACTCCCTGGTCTGTCATTACTTGGATGATTTTCTTTTCATTGGGGAAGGTCGCTCCGGGCAGTGTCAGTCGGCGTTGAACAGCTTTCAGGCACTGGCGGAGGAATTGGGCGTTCCTTTGGCGCCTGACAAGACTGAAGGCCCCTGTACGTCCCTGGTTTTCTTGGGGATTGAAATTGATACGCTATCTATGATGGCGAGATTGCCTGCCCCTAAAGTGCAAGAAATGTCAGATTTCATACAACTGGTCTTGGGGGAACGGAAAGTTGCTTTGAAAATGGTACAAAAGCTGTTGGGTTACCTCAATTTTGCTTGTCGGGTTGTGCGGGCGGGTAGGACTTTCTGCAGGCGTCTGGGGTTGTCCATGTCCGGTGCGACCCTTCCCCATCATCGGGTTCGCATTACCGCCGCTGTCCGTTCCGATCTGACAGTTTGGCTTCAGTTTCTGCAGGATTTCAATGGCGTGTCCTTGTTTTTTGCGGATGAGGACATGGTGTGGCAAGTACAGTTGTTCACTGATGCTTCTGGGGCTCACGGCTTCGGGATCTTTTGGGACGGTCGGTGGTGTGCGGCCGGATGGCCGGCACACTGGCAGGAACAAGGCCGTAGCATCGCCTTTCTGGAGCTCTTCCCACTACTGGTTGCATTGTATCTGTGGGGGGATGAGTTCCGGAATAGATCAGTTCTGTTTCATGTGGACAACTTGGCAGTTGTACATCTTGTCAATCACCAGAAGGCTCGTGATTTACGGGTGTTGCGCTTACTGCGCGCATTCATGTTACGGTGTCTGCAATTGAATATTGTGTTTAAAGCACGGCATGTTCCCGGTACCTCTAACTGCATCGCTGACTCTTTGTCTCGATTTCAGTGGGCAGAGTTCCGCAAGTTAGCTCCTGGGGCGGACCTGGAACCGACAGCGATCCCACAGTACGTATGGGACCTGGGGGATTGAGGGTTCACCAACTGGTCGAACAGTCGGTGGCTGCCTCCACGAGGCGGGGGTATGTGAAGGCTTGGAGTGAATTTCTGCAGTTCGGTAAGGATTGGGTGGGATCGCCTGGGGCTGTTTGGTCTGACGAACAGGGCATCTTGCAGTTTGTGTTGCATTTGGCTGACAAAGGTTTATCGCCCACTACCATTTCGGGCAAATTGGCTGGGATTTCTTTTTATGGGCAGCTTTGGTGGGGAAGGGATCCGGTTGGGGGGGTGTTGGTTCATAAAATGTTGAAAGGTTTGGCCAGGCTTCGGGCTGGTGGTCCCCAGCTCCGGCAGCCTGTTACTTTTGAGCTGCTTCAGTTGTTGTTACCAGGGTTGGAGGCGTGTTGTCATGATGCCTTTGAGTGTGCCAAATTCCGTTTGTGTTTCATTTGGTTGTTCTTTGGGGCATTCCGGGCATCTGAATTGTTGGGGTTACGGGGTAGGGTAGGCATGACTAGTAGTGAGGTGGTGTTGGAAAGTGAGCGGTTGCGGCTGTGGCTGCGGGCCTCCAAAACTGATCAGTTGGGCCGGGGTAAGTGGGTGTTCCTTGGCAGGAGTGGAGTTTCTGCATGTTGCCCGGTTGGGGAATGGGAAGGGTTTGTCTCCTCTCCGCATTTTGTACAAGGGTCTATATTTTGTCACGTGGATGGGAGTCCCATTGTGGCATCCCAATTGTTGGCTGTCTTGCGCAAGGTGTTGTTGCGCCTGGGGAAGGACCCGGTTCTGTTTGGTACACATTCCTTTAGAATTGGGGCGGCAACGGAGGCCGCTCGTTTGGGGTGGGACTGGTCCCAGATCCGGCGCATTGGGCGCTGGCGTTCCAAATGCTGTGAGAAATATGTACGAAAGTAGTGCATTTTTGGCTTGTCTAACATTTCTTTTTCTCCTAGGTCCTTGGCCGTCGGTCGCCGGAGGCAAACGGCGGGTGTGGATACTGGGGCACTCTTTTATTAAACGTGCAGCTTTAGCCGCTGCCAATCAGCTCTGTGGGAGATCGTTGGGTCTCAACAGCACGTCACACGAGGTCTCCTGGTATGGAACTGGGGGCATGCGCTGGGGCGGGCTTTTTCCCGCCTTGGCAGCTTTGGTTTCCCAGTGTTTGGGGGGCCCTCCGGATCTCCTGGTGTTACATCTGGGAGAGAATGACCTGGTTACTTTATCGGGGTTGACTTTGTTGAAACTCATGAAGCAAGACCTGGAAATTATAAGAACCACATGGGTGAACACCGTGTTGATATGGACTGAATTTGTACCTCGTCTACAATGGCGTGGAGCCAGGAACCATTCTGCTCTCGAAAAGGCCCGGAGAAAAGTGAACCGGACGATGCGACCTTTTTGTCATAATTTGGGTATATATTGTTTGAATCATTATCATTTACAGGTCTCGGAACATCATTTATTTTGTGAGGACGGAGTGCATCTTTCAGCTTTGGGTCTTTCTTTTTACCTGTTGGAGCTCAGGGATTTGATTAGTAAAGTTCTTCAAGTTCAGTTATGGTGTGCCCCTTCCTGTTCTTTTGGTGGGGCAGGAAAACACTAAAGGTTTTCCTGGGTGGCGGGGTTTTTTGTAGGGGGGTGGGCAGCCTGGAGCGGGTTGGCCATCCTGAAGGGTAGCGTGGGTAGGTTAGGGGTAGTAGGTAGGAGTTTTCGTTCTGGGTTTTGGGATTCAGTTTCGCAAGATCATTGTACAGTTGGAATTTGTAAATAAATAAATAATGAAATGTTTTCGTGAAATGATGATGCACCTGTCCTAAAATAAAGTGGCCTTTTTTGCTCCTAAAAGAAAGAGGTGGACAATGATTTCTTGCGCGAGGGGGGACCCAGGGAGAGCCAGGCACGAGCCGGTCTCTTCCTGGGTAGGTTCGCGCGAGAATCAGGAAATCAGGTGGGACTGATTAGGGAACAGATATAAAGGGGTCAGGCTGACGGTTGGGAACTGCGTAGCGGGTGGCTATCAGGGAGGTTTGTTTTGCCCCACCCACCCTCCCTCTTTTTCTTTACATTTGGGTGGGGGTCCTTTTTTCTTCTTTTGCGGTACTTTAGGTGCTGCTCCTTTCCTTAGTTTGCCACAGTTAGGATGGGTGCAGGTGTGCTAACTAGAGGCGGGGTTTTTTGTAGGGGGGTGGGCAGCCTGGAGCGGGTTGGCCATCCTGAAGGGTAGCGTGGGTAGGTTAGGGGTAGTAGGTAGGAGTTTTCGTTCTGGGTTTTGGGATTCAGTTTCGCAAGATCATTGTACAGTTGGAATTTGTAAATAAATAAATAATGAAATGTTTTCGTGAAATGATGATGCACCTGTCCTAAAATAAAGTGGCCTTTTTTGCTCCTAAAAGAAAGAGGTGGACAATGATTTCTTGCGCGAGTGATCTTATTTCTTCAGGCCCAGGACCAGACCTGCTGTAATGTGCAGGATTCCTTCAAGCAGTGCCAGTGTGAAGTCTGAGGGGCCAAGGAGCATGGTGCTACCACCATCCACATGCGATGCTATGAGGGTTTGGACTGCTGATTTGAAGTCAATTCCTGAGGGAAACAGTTTCAATTTCTTATGAAAGAAAGCTAGTATCAGGTTGTCTTTACAGTTTTGGCAACGTGTTCCTCACAGGTGAGGTTGGTGTTTAGAGTGAATCTAAGTGGCTTGGAATTCAGTAAAATAATTGGGATTTGAAGGCATCCAGGTTCCTGTCATTGAGTCAGATTTGTACTATGTCTTGCTTTTTCTTGGTAAACAAAAGGAATTCCCTCTTGGTTGGTTTGTGCTTCGGGTAAGCACTGGACATCCCAGTTTAGATGAGATGCAGTTAGTATTCAGACATTGGCTGTCTATGGAAGATAGGAATTTCAAGAGGAATTGTGTATTGAAAGGATATTGCTGTTTTTTGATGCTGTTCTCTTTATGTAGAGCTGTTAGTCCTGTCACACTTAGGGTGGTCTTCCCCCAATCATTTTTGCCTTTTTCTCCACTTTTTGCTGAAATGTGTTTATGTTGACTCTACATCTCTGTACACTTGCTGCTGCTAACCATGCTAAAGTGCTTGTGCTCTCGCCTTTAAACATGTAAAAATTAGCTTACACCAGATTGGCATATTTAATTTACTTATAAGTCCCTTTCAGAGTGTACATATACCTAGTGCCGGTAAATTAAATGCTACAAGTAGGCCTGCAGCACCTTTGGAGCCACCCACCTAAGTAGCCAGGTAAAACATGTCCCATGCCTGCCCTTGGAGCCTAAATTAAGTTTTAAACTTCCAATTCAACAACACAAAATAACCACCCTGCCAAGCCTTAAACTCCAGTTTTATTCCATATAGGTCACCCCAAGGTAGACCCTAGGTAACCCATAGTGCATGGTGCATTGTAAATAAAAGGATAGCAAGGTACTTTTAAGTTTTACATGTCCTGGCAGTGAAGAACTCCTACAATAATATTTCACTACTGTGAGGCCCACCTGTCCTATAGGATAAAATTGAGTTGCCTTAATACATTTAATAAGTGATAATCTTTCATTGGAACTAGGTAAACATTTTATGTTTGGTGTCTGAAAAATTGTAATAAAAAATCAACTTTAATGGTGGGGCGCTAGATAGTGCAGCTGTAAGATGAACACGCATCAGCGAGACTCTGCCAGCTGGCATCAAGATACAGGAATAATCCTGACCCTGTATTAGCACCCACACAGCAGTACCCTACACTTGCTCTGGAAGTTATGTGGGGCTGACTGAGGATGGCAGAAATGCAGCTGTGAGACATGTATGGGCCATAACTGCTTGGAGCCAGGGTGCCGTAACATCAGTGTATCCATCTTGCTGGACCAAGGAAGCTGGGGCTCAGAATGCCTATTGCCTGTGTTGCCCTGCTGAGCCCTGCCATAGATAAAAGCCTGTAAGTGTCCTAAAGAGATACACAGCCGACCGGGGATGACTGTGGTGTGGTTCTGGATAGCTGAGTACTGAAAGCTGCGAAGTCAGAGTTGTCATTTTGAAGCACCGGTGCCTGGAGTGGCTGGTGCTGCCCTGCTGGGTGCCGTTGGTGGGAAGGAATGTTCCCGTCAGATCTGGTCAGGTCTTCAGTAACCAAGTGGAGAGGTGACAGGAGTGAGGAGCTGCTGGGGGCATGACAGCCTTGGGTGCCTTCCATGTGGGAGTGCTCAGCCTCCCGCAATGTAGGCTGCAAGAGATGGGCAGACGAGCAGGAAGGAGCAGTGAGTGAGGGTCTGCCACTATTGGAGGTCTGACCATGTGACTTTATCATACGCATCAAGGAGGCATTTGGGCTCACGTCCCTTGCTGGCCCTGTAGCAGAGTGTCAATATGGGCTGCAGGGCATCCCTACGGGTAAATTGAGAAGTGAGTGCCTAGTGGGGGACCATCAGAAGTCCCCCTCCCTGTTTGGTGATCCGCTCGTACCCCTCCGAGACACTGAGGTGTTTTGATATTTGCCTTCTGGGCTGGCGGGAGTGGAGAGACACACACGCCCACCCACACCCCTGTGTGCCAGGGAGGCGCTATATTGCACTTACCCTAGAATTCAGACTCCATTTTAACTCTATTGCGCACCTCTGAGGGTGATCTCCCCCCCGACAAAGGACTCTGCATTGGTGTACAGAGGCCTAGCTACATCAACGAAGCAGGCAAGCTCACTGCTAGTCACCTGGTGCAGGCAACACAGAACCATAGGAAACACGTTATTACATTGCTCGGAACCAGTTATGGGGAAGCATGAAGGCAGGCACTCTATGCTACAGATTTGTACACTGACACAGCATGGGGCCACACGCTGGAGGGGACACACCACCCACCCTCATGTCCAGACTTTAAAAGCCTCCTCCTTGACATAAAGCAAAGGCACAAAACAATTGATTAGAAATAGATATTGGACCTCCTAGACCACATGAAAGAGAGGGTTTACGTCCATTGAGGACCACATCGGTAACCTGGAGCAATGGGAATCAGAATCCAAAGATGTCTCAAATGCCCAGGAGGTAAAGTTGCTTCAGATGGAAACGTGCTAGTGGTTATTCAGGTGAAAAAAGAGGACATGGAAGTGTGTGTATGCCGTAGTTACCTGTGGATACTAGGCATTGCTGTGTCAATGAACTGCTGCAAGATTGAGGAATCTGTGGAGGGAATGCGCAAACACCTCATGCTCGACAGCAAACTGTATGTTTTCCATAGTCCTCGACAAGCAATTCAAATTATTCTACAGAAGCTGCATCACTTTTCAGCATTGAGAAACAACCTGCAGCACAGTGAAACAGAAACCCTCAACAAAAATTAAAGACTGCTTAGTGTCACACATTTATGTGCCAGTTGCAACTTCCAGAGATGTAATGTCTCAAGGATTATGAATTGTCAAGAGTAAGCAAATGAGCTTGTGCATTGGCTGCTGTCCTAAGGATAGCAGTAACTCCTTTCAAACAGGGTATTTGAACACTCGGCCACCTATTCCCTTGTGAATTGCACATACCCCAGGGCCCTTTCTGAACTGGAACATCCCCAATAAGTTTTTCATACTTCTCTAGTGGCAGCACAGTATAAGTCTTGCTTTTATACACAAAAAAATGATATCTACAATGTTCTATTGAGGGATGTTCTCTCCCTCATAGGTTTGTATGACACACGGCCGAAACATGGAAGGGGATGTAGGTGGTTAACATTGATTCTCTGGAAAGTTGGGGTGACCGGAGTAGGGTGGGCAACAGAGAAGTGAACCAGGTAGTTTTGATTGAGTGACAGAGCAAAGCAAACTGAGAAGTCCCCAACACACTTGCATCTTCTATGGATCTACCATTTACATCTGAAGGCTCCCCTACACAACAACATGAGACTAGTATGACTTATGGCCTGGAACATCGAGGCCTTAATGACTCCAGGAAAATTTGATAGTTACTTGCTTACCTTAAGCAACATTATGTGTTCTCCTACAAGAGACGCATCTAACACTATCAGCAGCTGCTAAATTAGCGCTAGGTAGGTGGAGCATTACCTATTCACCAGTGGCAATGGTGTAGATATCCTGATTAGAAGGGGTTACTCAATCCATCCACTTCATACTCTTACAGACCCAAGTATTCCATGCATGTCAGAAATTGGGTTGTTTGTTGACCGGGGTGTGATCTCTGGCCAAGCAACAGTCACCTTACAGGTTGAACGTAAAAAGTTACTAATTTAACCTGTGCCTAACTTAGGGTAACTTGGCTCAAAGCAGTCAGGCTTAACTTAGAGGCAATATGTAAAGTATGTATGCAGCACAAAAACAGTAATAACATGAAAACACACAATAATAAATATCCTAAACCAATTTAGAAAAATGTAGTACATTTTAATATTTTCTTTACACCAAAATGACAGAAATCCAGTCAGTAGAAATGGAGTTTAGAATTCAAAAAATGTAAGGTTTAAAATAGCATCTAAAAGATCAAAGAGCCAACCATAGGCATCTAGTCCCGCGCGTTTGGGACAAATTTGATGGCTGACGACGATGGAGCACGGTTCAGATATAAAAAGTGTATTGGGCCCCGTCAGCACTTACTTTCCAACAGTTTTGGAAGAATGGCCATCTGGGCACACACATGCAAGGGTCCAAAAGAGTATGGAGACCTCTTCGGTGTTCATGGCTCACTTAGGTTTTGTCCAGGCAGGCTCCAACCATTAAAAGTGTACTTTCAGGGACATCAGCGGTCTGTCAGAGTGCACAGCAGGTCACAGTGCAGGTAGTCCTTTGAAAGTCCTTCCACATGTCCAGTAGGGAACTCTCAAGAGTGGGTCTGAAGATCCTGTTTGTATATCCTGGTTGTTAGAAATTGGGGTTCTAGTTAGCAGAGGTATGCACCCTGTCCAAACAGGAACCACAAAGCTAGTGAGGGTAAGTCACAAACACACCCTGAATTAACTGTGTTCACTCCCTGGTAACATGGCACAGAGCAGTCAAGCTCAACTAATGAGGCAAAGTGTAAAGTATTTGTGCAGCATATCACACAGGAAAACAGTGAAAACACCACAAAAATGATACATCTGGTTAGAAAATAGAGCTTAATTTAATATCCAAAAGATGACCAAAATGATAAAAATCCAATTAGTAGAACCGGAGTTAAGGATTATTGAATCATAAATTGTCAAATAGCACTTAAGCAAGTAAAATGCGCTATCTGGGGATGTTTGATCACAATGGACCAGGGCACAGTCAAAAGTTCAGGCTGACCATGATTGAGTGTGAGTTGGATAGAGGGACCAGCAAAGTACCTTTGTTTGTGTTGCATCAACATTGAGGAAGATGCACAGTGCAGGCCAGGCTATTTACTGTGATGGATCCCTTTGGCAATGGAGATGTGTCAGTTCTGATCCATGCAAAGGTGATGATGTGTCTGCAGTGGGGATGACGCACCGTGCAGAAGTGGTGATGTGTCGGTACTTGTCATCGCCACAGTGATGCTTTGGTTCTGAGCTGTGCAGTTGACGTCAGGTTTTGCTGGTTCTGCTTCTTTAGGTCCACTACCAAGGGTTCAGGACTAGGAGGGCAGAACTTGGCAAGAATGACTCACAGCTGGCAGAGACAAGTTGCAGAAATAGATGAGTTAGAAGTCTTTTATGTCCTTGACACTTCAAATCAGGAGGTCAGGAAACTAGCCTTTAGAAGGCCTGTTTTAGAGCACTACTTTAGTGGGTGGCACAATTAAAGCTACAGGCACACAGGTAGCCTTTACTTTACAGGCTCTGGGTATATGGTATATCACTCTTCAAGGGACTTGGAAATAGAGTAGATAAGACCATGTTTATGGGTCTAAGCACACGTACTTTAGCACTGGTTAGCAGTGGTTAGTGTACAGTGTCCTACGGCCAACAAAAACGAATGCAACAAAAACTGGAGGGTTAAAGGCAAAATATTTGGGAGTAACCCTGCAGAGAGAGCCAGGTCCAAAACAGGCCTTCAAAATATTTCTCAATTCTGTTTCTATAAAATCAGGATTGTGTTTATATTACCTAACTCATTCTAATATTTCACTTTTAGTGTTATCGCAGCCAACGCATGTGTTAGAATAATATCATGGATATTTCCAGTGTTTTTTTCACTCGTGATGCTCGCTTTACTAGTAGGTCATCCTCTATGACTTAACAGCTTCCTATTTTGGTAACTGATATACATGATAGATTCCCATATTTATTTTAAGTTTATTGTAACATTTTTGTATTGCAGCTGAACATTTCTACTTACATTTTGAATGGTATCTTTACTATCTTTTATTTGTACATTATTGTTTTTCTGGTCCTTTTGGTAGTGTTTCTGACAATCAATCAATCAGTGACACTTATAAAGCGCGCTACATACTCAAGGCGCTGGGGGGGGGGAGCCGCTACCGCTCGAACAGCCAGGTCTTCAGCTTCTTCCTGAAGGAGAGGTGGTCTTGGGTCAGGCGCAGGTCGGTCGGGAGGGAGTTCCAGGTCTTGGCGGCCAGGTGGGAGAAGGACCTTCCTCCTGTAGTCGCTCTTCGGATGCGGGGGACGGCGGCGAGGGCGTGGTTGGCTGATCGGAGGTGGCGTTTGGGAGCGTAGAAGTTGACTCGGCTGTTGAGGTAGCTCGGGCCTTGGTCGTGTAGGGCTTTGTGTGCGTGGGTGAGGAGGCGGAAGGTGATTCTTTTGTTGACGGGGAGCCAGTGAAGGTCTCGCAGATGTCCGGAGATGTGGCTGGTTCGTGGGATGTCGAGGATGAGTCTGGCTGAGGCGTTCTGGATCCGCTGGAGTCTCTTCTGGAGCTTGGCGGTGGTCCCGGCGTAGAGGGCGTTGCCGTAGTCCAGTCGGCTGGTGACGAGGGCCTGGGTGACGGTCTTCCTGGTCTCGGTGGGGATCCACCAGAAGATCTTCCGTAGCATGCGTAGGATGTTGAAGCATGCCGAGGAGACGTTGTTGACTTGCCTGGTCATGGAGAGGGAGGAGTCCAGGATGAATCCCAGGTTGCGTGCATGGTCTGTCGGTTTGGGTGCGGTGCCCAGGGCGGGAGGCCACCAGGAGTCGTCCCAGGCGGAGGGAGAGGAGCCCAGGATGAGGACCTCCGTCTTGTCCGAGTTCAGTTTCAGGCGGCTGGTCGTCATCCACTCGGCTACCTCTTTCATCCCTTCGTGCAGGTTGGCTCTGGCGGCGGCGGGGTCGTTGGTCAGGGAGAGGATCAGCTGGGTGTCGTCGGCGTAGGAGATTATGCTGAGGTTGTGTTTGCGTACGATGGCCGCGAGGGGGCTCATGTAGACGTTGAAGAGGGTGGGGCTCAGAGATGATCCTTGGGGGACGCCGCAGATGACTTCGGTGGCCTCTGACTTGTACGGTGGTAGGCGGACTCTCTGTGTTCTCCCGTCGAGGAAGGAGGTGATCCACTCCAGCGCCTTGTCCTGGATTCCGACGTTGCTGAGGCGCCGTACTAGGGTGCGGTGGCAGACCGTGTCGAATGCCGCGGAGAGGTCTAGGAGGATGAGGGCCGCTGTTTCTCCATTGTCCATCAGGGCTCGGATGTCGTCGGTGGCGGCGATGAGGGCGGTCTCGGTGCGGTGGTTGGCTCGGAAGCCGGACTGTGAGGGGTCGAGGGATCCGTTCGTCTCGAGGAAAGCGGCCATCTGCTTGTTGACGGTCTTCTCTATGACTTTGGCTGGAAACGGGAGGAGCGAGATGGGGCGGTAATTCTTGAGGTCGGTGGGGTCCGCTGTTGGTTTCTTGAGTAGGGCGCTGAGTTCGGCGTGTTTCCAGCTCTCGGGGAAGATGGTGGTGTCGAGGGATGTGTTGATGATGTCTCGCAGGTGGGGTGCGATGACAGCGTCGGCTTTGTTGAAGACGTGGTGAGGGCAGGGGTCGGTCGGTGCTCCGGAGTGGATGGAGTTCATCGTGCGGATGGTGTCTTCGGTGCTGATCGGGGTCCAGGCGCGGAGGGTGGTGGTGGGGGGTGGTTGTTCGGTCATGGTGTGCGTTGGTTGGTTGTTGAAGCTGTTGTGTATGTCCGCGATCTTGTTGTGGAAGTATGAAGCCAGGGAGTTGCAGAGGTCTTGCGATGGGGTGATGTCGTTGTTTCCTGCGCTGGGGTTGGAAAGCTCTTTGACGATGTTGAAGAGTTCCTTGCAGTTGTGTGCGTTGTTGTCCAACCGGTCCTTGAATGCTGTTTTCTTGGCGGCGCGGATCAGCTGGTGGTGTTTCCGGGTGGCAAGTTTGAAGGAGGTCCTGTTGTCCGGTGTCGGTTCCCTTCTCCAGACTTTCTCGAGGGCTCGGCAGTTCTTCTTGGAGCTCTTGAGTTCGTCGGTGAACCATGGGGCTTTCTTGCTGCCGGGTCTGCTGGGCGGGGTCCTCAGTGGGGCGAGTTCGTCCGCGCAGTTGCTGATCCACTTCGTGAGGTTGTCGGCGGCCTGGCTGGGGTTCGCTGAGCTGGCAGGAGGGTGCTGGCTCAGGGAGGTGGCGAGCTGGTCTGCTGTGATCTTGTTCCAGCTTCTGCGGGCGGTCTGTTGCTGGTGGTGGTGGGTCGTTGTTTTCTTGAAGGTGACACAGTGAGTGTTTGCTGCAAGTGGTTGAGAGAAAAATATTTGTCCGCTCTGTTAGTTTATTTAGCAATTGAATTTTTTATTTGGAATTTGTTCGTTATAATTTTGTTCTAACCCTTTCAGTGCTGCGCACCTTCAGCGGACGACACGTGTACTACCCCGGTAGTACGGCGCATTTCCGCTGAATGTCACTGCTCCACCCGCGCAATAGAACGTTCTGCACCAGCGTGGAACGTTTAGCTCAGCGGAGGGGTTAAATTATAAATGGTGTTATATTTACTTCAACTATTATTTTATTTTTTTTGGTTTAGTTACAAGACTTGCTTTGGAGTTTTTTTGGGGGGGATATTTTGCATTAATGTGTCCATGCATTCATTTTCCTATTAGTGCTGTTTTCATGTAGTAATGGATGCATTTGTCTATTTTGGTAATTTATAGGTTGCATAGTTTATGTTAAAATATTTTTTTTCTCTTTTCTTTTTGTTAACTAATATTTATTGTCAAACTTACTTTGTAGTCCTAATTGGTTCTTTCACGTTTTTAAATCTTCTTTTCTAGAGTTGCATCCTGACAGATTGATGCTATCCTGCTGTAAGTGCTGTTCAGTAAGCATTTTCTTTTGTTGACATTTAAAACTGTTTTTATTTGAGACAGAGTTTCTAGTTGGTAATTTCTATTTAAGTCTAATTAGTTAGAGAGTATTTTCTTTACAATTTATGGTAAACATTAATTAGTACGGTCATTTTCTAGTTAATGCATATTCATTTAATTGTGCATTATTTTGAAAAATATAGTGGCAATCATCATATGGTTAGAGGTAGGTCACACTTTAGATATAAAAAGAGTTTTTGTTTTTCTAAAATCTTGGGCCTGAGGGGCGTGCACAGTGGGTAGTTGGCCACCCACGGAGGGATGAAGCACAAGACCTGGTCAAAGGCCAGGCCCGTGCATGGCCAGGGCAATACAGGTGGTGACATACAGAAGCATGTAACCGACCAACTTTAAATAGGTCAGATGGCTTACCTCCAATGACCTATATTCGATTAGACTGTCAGGTGAAGGTAAATGCTGGTGGAGTATATTTTACCTTGTCAGCATAAACAATCTCTTCAATGAAAATCAAAATATTCTAGTGGTATAAGGTTGCAAGCTGTATCCAATAACGTATTTTTGAAAGACAGATCGACTCTGGATGAGATTCTGCTCAGTTCACCAGTTTTCGCAGGAAAAGGTCCAAGCACAAACAAACCTGTTTGCTTACTCCACTTAGCGAGGAAGTGTACCTATGACTGATATAAGGTAGTAGTCCGTTCTGACCTATCCTTAGATTATTTCCTGGGCAATAACCTCCCGGAGGTTGGCCTGATCCCAAGTGGGGCTGGCGCCAGGGGTGCCCCAAAATACAAAGATCCTGGGGAGTCACTCCCCATATTTAGGAGAAAGGGATTCCAAAATAAGGGTAACAAGAAGAGGAAAGGGTGGCCATTCCTAAATAGTGTTGCAGTGAGCTACGATTAATCTGTACCAGTATTTAATTAATTTATTAATTGTGGGTTTGTAATGCGCTAGAATCGACTCCCGAAGGAGTATCTCTGCGCAGTAGACCGCTGGGGGAACCCATCCTGGCTTTCCCTGTGAGATGGTCCCTACTGGGTATCTCCAAGGTGTCACCAGGCATCCCCGGCGTATGTGGGGGGCCGTTGTGGAGATGAGGCAAGCTAATGCCCAGAGTTGCTGAGTGTGATCCCTGGTTAGAGTAGGCACCGAGGTGAGAATTATCGAGTCCGCTGACCCTGGTCCACAACCCTGCCACGTCGGGAATTGAACCCTGGTCCCGGGTCATCCTCTGCTCCTGGGTCTGCCACCTCTAACCAGTGAGCCACACCACTCCACAAGGGGGAAAAGCAAATGTGGCACTGCTGAAGCTGCACCTGATCACAAAGAAGTTCTACCAGGGGTGTCTGAGTCTTCTGAGCTTTTTGCCACTGATATATGTGTGAGAAACCAGGGCTTATTGCAGTGTCCCCCTACTTTTTGCCCCCTACTAGACTACTACTACTACTTGACTCTGATTGTGCCCTGGACTCTGCTAACCAGTTGTGGGCCTGTGCTCTGTGTGAAAGGTACATGGTAATTAGGTATAATACAGTTTGTACTTACAACCTACCTGTGAGTCCATAGTATATGGCATGTAGGTGTAGCAGCCCAGCAGATTTGATGAACTAAAGTGTGCACTGCTTTTTTTGCCTGTTGTCATTTTAAAGGGAACACTGCTTTGAAGGCTGCTTTTAAAATAAAAAGATATGCAAATTTGACTTCGGAATTAAAAGTAATTCCAAAGTCCTAAACTACCATACCTTTACATATAAGTCACCATAAGGCCTCCCCTAGGTACCCCAGTGTTAGGGTGCCTTGTAACTATAAACAGGTACATTATGCAAACTTTTTATATGCCCTGGTAAGGAAAACTACCAATTTAATTTTTCCCCATTTTAGCACATCGGCTCCAAAGACTAACATGAAAGTACTTTAATAAAGTATTGGTAAAGAGTATGTGGCCTAATGGCTGGAGTGGTCAACCTCACAGATGTGGAACCAGGTTCGAGTCTCAGCAGAGACACTTAAAATCATGTGATTTTGGGCAAATCACTTAATCTCCGTGGACCTAACAAAATGAATGTGTCCGTCTGTAACGCAACCGGCGCTTATGTCAAGTTGTGCTATATAAAACTCCCCCAAAAAAACTCTTAATAGAAGTGAGCTAAAACTATACTTCAAAGTATTAAAATGATATTTATAATAAATCTAACAACTTATCAGAGTTAGATTTCTTATAACTATCACAGAAAATACGTTTTAGAACTTGCTTCTCTGATGTGATAAAATCTAGCCTGCCAGCAGCCTCTCCTGACTGACCTGCCTTTGGCAGGCTTAGCAAAACTGCTCTGATGAGGTGTGAAGTGGCCTGCATGGATACAAAAGGCATTTGGTGGAAGGAAAATTGTAGCTGCAGAGCAAAAGGCTGGAAGGGGGGTGGATAGCTAAACTGGTCTTCAAAGAAGGAATAACAAGACAGGACACAAGCTCACCCCCACTTCCCGTACCCCCAGTCAGACAGGAGCCCCAGTAATTGACTAAGCAAGGGGACTGGTAGGGAGTGTTAGGGAAAATTTGCCACACCAGTATGTTTATCCAGATTTTAATGTCCAGGCTAACGTTTCTGCCCCCTTGACTGAACACTGGAACAAAACACACCACACGATGGCAGATATCAAATGGTGTGGTTTGAAGGTAATCCAAGTCAGCAGTAGAGACGGTGACATTAATAGTAAAATGAAGAAGCGTGAACAGTTTTACATGTCCCACCTCTGCACAGTTACGAATGGATTGAACAGCAAGGAGGACTGGGAAAGGATCGAGTGACCTATTGATAAGTGCCATTAATGACTCGATACTGCAGGTTTTGATCTAACATAAGCTCTTTTCATCTCTAGCTAGGCAGTTATTGATTTATGCTCTGGAGATTATGTCCTAAAAATTGTCCGATATCGCCCTGGTTTATTACTAATAATAAAATAAAAATAAAACTTTCTTTATAAAATATAAAATGTAAGTCGATACATTATTGAATTTTCCAAGGTAGGGATTATAAACATATTGGTATGTTCATTTTTTCCTTACGTGTAGTAACTTGAGCACTCTACTTAGGATCATCTAAGGTGCACTCTTCTATTTAACACACAGGGGTATATATTTGCATAAGAAAATTAAACTGCTTGCCCTTTTAAATAGTATTTTATATTAAGTGCAACATTAATATTAAAATTTGCTCTGCCATTATGAGTGTTTATTTTTTATAAGAACTAAGCCTTTATTGCAGCCTCCAAAATACACAATAGCGGCCATGCACTGATCCCGGCCGACATGCACACTTAATAACAATAACTTTTGTTGTTTTTTGTTCGTGTGTCTATCGAGGGTTTTGATAAATAAAGCACTTACAAAGAAAGAAAAGTGGCAACGCTTATGTATCAATGGCGGTCGCATCGGAGTGACGTGAATTAATAATCATGTGATATGTACAAAGACCTGTAATAGGTGGAGTGCTTGTATATAAACCGCTTCCCCCATGAACGTGTTTGTAATTACGGCAGCGCATGTAGAACCAGTATACCAGGAGCAGGGAGGCCGGATCTAATATTTCTGGTGAGTGCCACATAGTTAGATAATCTATTATTCCCTATCAAGGTAGAACTTCATGATACGGTTTTTCTTTTTCTTTTGTTAATACGCACACCGGCAGCGGCCGTATACACCACAGAGTGTTACTTTGTTACCGACGGCGGTTACTGGCTGTGAAACATTTGTAGCAATGTTGTTATAACGAAGTCCGCTTACGATGTTGCACTACGTTTAAAAAGCTTATTTTGATTGCATTAAAGCATATGTGCATACAGCATTAGATATGACTGTGTTTCCGAGTCTTACTAGTATGCACACTGTCTCTGAGAATGAAACAGAAGGGTTTTTTTTATGTGCAAGCCGCTTCGAGTATAAATAGGAAATGTTTTATGTTAACGGCAACCGCTGCCCCAAATCAAATGATGATGGTTAAAACAATGTGGGTAACCTATAAACACAACTTTGCAATATGTGAATATTTTTAAACAACATTCCAACTCGGAATTAGTCTAGCACTGTGATACTGCGATCAATGGCTACGCGTGCATAGTAAAGAACAGAAATATTAGTGAAAGAATATACTACAATTTACTTCTATTTCTCGAATAAGTCAGCTAAGCTTTTTTATCTTTAATTGTATAAATATCTATGATATTTAAAACTGTAAGGCCATTCACGAATTGACATAATAATTTCAGATGGTCATATAAAAAGACCCCTTCAGGAGGACATCACCTGATAATACTGCGCATCAAGTATAATTGCAATAAATCGACTGTGGCTGCAGTGATTGGTCGTCCTACTTAATTTTATCTGGTAAGAGTATCAATGTAAACCTCTGGGTATATATACAAAAAAGACACATTAGTCAAAAGCTTGTAAATGTATATTATCAATACATCTCTTTAGGGTTTTCCTACAAACAAAATTGCTGATAAACGGTGGCTCCTGTATAAACGAATACATCTTGGAAATTTGATTAGCCAAAGTAATGAATTTAATATATCCAAAAAAACAAGAATAGAAATACTGCAATAGGTTTCTTCAAAAATGTGTTATGATTATGTTTTAAAGGTGTATACCCTGATGAGAAGATTGGTACGCTTAAAGCACGGTATAGACCGGAGTATTAAAGAGAAAAGTCCAATTTTTGCTCACATCTTGGATGTGAATTTAGAGGTATGTGATCGTTACTGATTATTAGAGACTGTAGAAAGCAGTAACTGTCATATAGTGGATCATGTTAAACACGTGGGTTGAATTGACATACTTTTATGTCAATTATGTTTGTAGGCAGTTGTTATGGTAATAACGATTGGTCGAGTTCAGAACTGTTATATTACAAAATAGTATGTCTGAACAAAGTAAACTATATCCATATCATGTCAAACTGCAAAAAAGGCTATTTAGCAATATGTTGTGATTAATTATATGTTTCTTATCATTTAGAAAAACGGTCCTGAAGAAGTTTTTTTAAAGCAAAAAAACGAAACGCTACGTCAACAACTGTGTTTTTCCATAGCATTGTTTTGTTTTGTATTATTGTTTACCTGGTGCCAGGAAACTTTTTAACTGTATTTTACTATGTGTTTTTATGAAATTGAATTTATTGTATACAGCAATGTACTGTAATGAATAAACACTGTTTTTTTTTAGAAATTTCGTTTTGGTAACAGTCCTTAGCACATTTACTTGTTATCTATGGGTATTCTGTTTTCTTGACATGCTGGTACTAGGTTTCTCCTTCTGAACTCTGACAAAACATAACATTACTCTACGGTCAGGTTTCTTTTGTTTTTCACTCTGCGTAAGGGACATTGCTTTTTTACTTCTATTCCCCCTGTACTAAATTGGATACAAAGGGGACCTCCCTTGTTTTCTTCCTCAGGAGAAAGTTTCTCCATTTTGCACTTTAAAGGAGTGCATTCTGGGTCAAGAATATGTCACACTTTAGAGGAAGATGTCATACCTGAATGTGGGACCCTGCACCCCATTAGTCAGAGGTGTCCCCCTGATTGTCACCCAGGAAAGACTGTATGAGTATGAGAGAGACGTTTAGCAGCTCTGATCTCTGCCTAGAATCTACGTGAAGAAGGAGGACTGCCCTGTTGGATCCTTGGATTCATAAGAACTGCACCTGCTGCACACTTTGGTCTTTAGCTTAAAACGTACTTTGCCTTGCTCTGAAAGTTCAACAAGTGAAATCCCTAAAAGTAATAGATTAATATAGCACCACCTGCATCATCTCCACCAAGAAGAACTGCGCTTGCTGTGTTCAGCGGACTTTTAATGATTTGGGCAGGTGCATTATGTCTCTTGTAGTCCCAATTTCTCAAGGAGCAGTTCAAAGATTCTGGAACCTTGGGTTGGTAATGTGGACCCTCTGGAGTAGAAGGACTGCCTGCTGGACCCTTGGACTGCACAAGAAAGGACTGTATTCATTAGGACTGCACCCGCTGCACTCACAAGGCTTCACAACAAAAGGGCTTTGTCTGTCTTAAAGGATAAGGAGTGGACTTCCTGATCAGCAACAGGTGAAAAAGTGCTGGAAGGGCTACCTGCAACATCAACAACAAGGACAACTCCAGCTGACAAGCTTCATATGGATTTCATTAGGATTTCCCAGGTGCATTCTGGGAGTTGTGGTCCTAGACTCCAAGAGGCTAACCAGAGCTTCTGGACCATTGCCTGGTGCTGTGGACCAGTTTCCTATATAAAAAAAAACACTTCTGCACCTAAGTGTAAAAGTGTTACATCATGGGTGGCCAGAACTGCTGACTTTGTCCCGTTCCAATGCATTCTTTTTCAACCCTTTGAGTGTTATTTGCTCCTAATCACTAGTTTTACCTTTAGTATCTACAAATGTGTTTCTCTGGTTCCTTATACTGGATTTTGGTAGTTTGTCTCATTTTAATCATTAAAATATTATTAGTGTTGTGTATTACTTATTTAATATATTGTTATTTTTAAATGATTTACACACTCATAAGTGAAACCTGCCGGCTCGTAGCCAGCTACCAAGGGTTGCACAAGAGGATAACTTATTGAGACCTTAACTGGAAATTATATTGTGATTTTGGCCTTATTACTAGTGATAGGTTCCCACTTATATCTACTAATAAACCACCTTCTAACAATAACTGAGCCAGCAGAACCCCAAGCTCACTTCAGCCCATCCAAGGGGTGGAGAGAAAAATTATCTGTGTGGTTGGATGAGTTGAGGTGGGGTGCACACAAAGGGTCAACTGCAGCATAGGGCGTTTGGTGATTGGTTTGTTTTATGACTGGTTAGATATGTGTACTTTCAGGCAGAGGAGAGACATGTTCTGAGACATGCAGATAGAACAGTGTGATTCCAGGCATGCATGAACATCACGCTTGGTTGTTCATTAGAAGTGTAAAGTGAGACTTCTCTTTTCTTACTTATAGATAGTGGTTTCTTCCTAGCACTAGTTGATTGAGGACAACTGTGAGCATGGGCTGAAATGAGGTCATAACCCTTTTATTCAGACCATTAACTTTTAGCTCTTCATATTGTGCACTTATTTATAAATGGTTTTAGGTGCTAAGCAACCACACTTCTCTTTTTAAAACATACAAAAATATTTTTTCTCACGTCGCCCTGAGCAGGAGCCAGTTTACCTTGGGGTGGAGAGAAGTGACATGCTCAGTATGGACCATCGATAATCCAGCCAGGCTACAGGTGGCTACAGGTGAAGGCGTGGCTTGGCCCCTCTCCGCTGCAATGACACAACAGCAAGGGCAGACAAAACTCCTGAGGGACTTAGTGGTATGTAGCTCCTTTTGCAGTCCGCCTAACCCTGGCTGGTCATATGTAGCTTAGGAGGAGGGGAGGACAAGAACAACATCCGCTATGAGACTGGGAAGGATTGCATGTGCTCGGCAGGGCAGAAATCACCAATTGTGTAGCAACCAGCATAGAAGGGCCAGTTTGCTTCATGGCAACCTTTGATGAGGAATGAGTAAAATGTTAGCCCAAAGACCACCAGTGGCAGCTAGTGGACTTTGAAAGTGTATTAGCATCTAATTTTTACACAAGAGTGAGTGTAGCAAGGGAGCACAGTGTTTTTCAGGACGGCCTTAGGGGGATCTGCTTTAGGGTTCTCCCCCCAGTCCCTCTGCCATTTGTAATTCTTGCTATTGTGACAGACACACAGGGGCATATTTGTGTAATAGTTGTGCTGCTTTTGCACCACGCTAAAGGGGGCAAGAGTGACGCAACTACTAAATGCAATTTATTAAGCATGTAAGGCCACCTTGTGTGGCCCTGAGGGGCTTGATAAATCTAGATTAACGCAGCACAAATCACTGCATTGCCTTACTCTGCACCAGGGAGGAATTCCATGGGTGGTGTGTGGGTATTGACACATAACACCCATGGATTTTGACGCATTCCCAGATATACCATATGTGGTGGACCTGAGAATGTTATTATCAAAAGGAGGGAGGAAGGAAAAAGGGATCACTTGATCAACAGACACTATTTACCACTCAGGGTGGTGGATGGTCCAGTCACAGCGTGTGTCCGTATCTAGTACTGAGAATACAAAAGGGGGGGTTGCTGGACTGTTCCAATGAAGACCTAGGGAAGATTTAAGTGGCGTGACCAAAGGTGTTAGAGTAACACCCTGGGGCATCCATTTTGTTGGATGGATTTGCCTCACACACCCAGAAGGGTGTCATGCTTCATCATCGGCGGTTGCTCCTCATCGGGGAGGCGGTGCAATCCCCGACGGGCTCACCTCAAAGAGGGGCTCTTTGGCGGAGATCTTTTTATCCAACAGCCTTATGGTGAGGTGTGGGTGTGTGGGCGGGATGGTGTGTTATTGTGGATGGAATATTAAAATGTAGCAAGGGGTACCGGAATTCACTTTATTCTGGGGGTCCCCTGGCTGCAATTAAAAACAAGGGGCTGGCTCACTAGGTGTCAACAAGTTAGGTCAGGTGACCCTAGATGAGACTAGAGGTGAAGGTGGTCGACATGTTTCTCACAATGGGTGGTAATCGCCCGCGATTCATCAGGACCTTAAAAAGGTGAAGAAAAACATGCTAGTGTCATGTGTGTGATGGTGTGTGTTACCTCTGTGGGTTGTCCTATGCCTATACATAGGGAAGAGATAAACAAACAATGGTTAAATACAAGTTTGCAATAAGGAAAACAAGTCACGTCATTCATGAGATCTGTGAATAATGTGGCATGCTGTTGGTATTGTGGAACATTGAACAAAACCACTGCATGCCTTGTCAATTGCGTGTGCAAAATGTGAAGGGTGGAGCACACACAACAACCACTGAGTCTGTGAGGAGGATTGTGGGGGGGGGAAAGGTTAAGTTAAAAAGGTTAAAAGGCAGCAGTCCAGGCGAGAAGCACTGTCCACCTGGGTTCTTAACATGAGCAGGTATTGTAAAAAGGAGAGAGAGACACCGTTTGTAACTTAATGTGGCTAGGTACAAGCACACACACACACTCTGTGACTTGAAAAGCTTAAGGTATGTAAGGCTCGTATTCCCTACTCACCTAATGGTCAAGAACTATATGCCACATGAGGGGTCAGCGGGACAAAACATCAGGGATGAGCCCTTGGGTTTCAGCTAAAGTTGGAGCATAAATAGCGCCAATAGGTTACTGATAATAGCACAGCTCGTTAAAGCCAGAGAGGTTCTAACTACCCATCCCTCGTTTACCGCTCTTACACTCACCTCGAATCACCTGTGTCCGTGTTGTGTGACCTACCCTTCTCCGCCGAGCTCGAGTAGATGTGTGAGCTCGGCGGTCGGGGTTATTTAACCACAACAAACAGCTCGGCGTGGAACACGCGTCTCCGAATGAATTGGTGGAGCTCCACCAATTCATGCTACTATTTGTATGTATGAGGCATATCCACTATAAGCTACCAGCGTTACAAGCGCCGGTGCACCATTCTAAGATGGCCGCCACCTGACCGGCCGAGACCACGTGACACGATGCAGGGGGCGGAGACGCGTGTTCCACGGGCTCATCCCTGATGTTTTGTCCCGCCGACCCCTCATGTGGCATATAGTTCTTGACCATTAGGTGAGTAGGGAATACGAGCCTTACATACCTTAAGCTTTTCAAGTCACAGAGTGTGTGTGTGTGCTTTGACCTAGCCACATTAAGTTACAAACGGTGTCTCTCTCTCCTTTTTACAATACCTGCTCATGTTAAGAACCCAGGTGGACAGTGCTTCTCGCCTGGACTGCTGCCTTTTAACCTTTTTAACTTAACCTTTTTTCCCCCCCCACAATCCTCCTCACAGACTCAGTGGTTGTTGTGTGTGCTCCACCCTTCACATTTTGCACACGCAATTGACAAGGCATGCAGTGGTTTTGTTCAATGTTCCACAATACCAACAGCATGCCACATTATTCACAGATCCCATGAATGACGTGACTTGTTTTCCTTATTGCAAACTTGTATTTAACCATTGTTTGTTTATCTCTTCCCTATATATAGGCATAGGACAACCCACAGAGGTAACACCCACCATCACACACATGACACTAGCATGTTTTTCTTCACCTTTTTAAGGTCGTGATGAATCGTGGGCGATTACCACCCATTGCGAGAAACATGTCGACCACCTTCACCTCTAGTCTCATCTAGGGTCACCTGACCTAACTTGTTGACACCTAGTGAGCTAGCCCCTTGTTTTTAATTGCAGCCAGGGGACCCCCAGAATAAAGTGAATTCCGGTACCCCTTGCTACATTTTAATATTCCATCCACAATAACACACCATCCCGCCCACACACCCACACCTCACCATAAGGCTGTTGGATAAAAAGATCTCCGCCAAAGAGCCTCTCTTTGAGGTGAGCCCGTCGGGGATTGCACCGCCTCCCCGACGAGGAGCAACCGCCAATGATGAAGCATGACACCCTTCTGGGTGTGTGAGGCAAATCCATCCAACAAAATGGATGCCCCAGGGTGTTACTCTAACACCTTTGGTCACGCCAGTTAAATCTTCCCTAGGTCTTCATTGGAACAGTCCAGCAACCCCCCTTTTGTATTCTCAGGACCTGAGAATGTGCCATAACTGCAACGTCTCCCCAGGTGAGGCGCATTGAGGAGAAATATGTTTATTTCTCATGATGTTTTCCTCTTTCTAGGTCTGCTACATTCTGTAAAAAGAAGAAAATGCCTTAACTTACAAAGCAGGCACTCTTGCACCATAGTGCAAATGTGGCTGTGTTGGTGCTAGGCAGCACATTGTGCACCTGTGGTGGTAAAAGGAAGGAATGTGCCATATCATTTTAAATATGGCGCATTCCTGCCCTTTCCCCATCATGCAGTGTAGCCCAACAAGGTGGCTTGCTGTGCTATGTGGGTATTTGATAATTAAGGGCCACAGTTTACACCTTACAATAAAGACCACACACTATATGCTCTATAGAACTGTTGCAAGTTTATTAATATTTTTTTTTATGCATTGCACGGTTAGGGTTAAGTTACTTGCTGTGTTTACAAATTACCTCTGACGACAATTCTGATTCAATGTCACATTAGAGGGAATCAAAGTGATGTAGTATTTGACATCCAGTACTTTGCATTTTGCATTGGGGCTATGGCCCGTATAATTTCAGAGTTGGTGCATCTGTGCCACCACAGAGCATATTAAGGAAGGGCAGCTCTCATGATACCAACTGCCCCTTGTGGTATACTGGAGCAACCATTGTATTTTTCTCAGGGCCACCTCTGCCCTGAGTATATCGTAGTGTGGGGCATTATTCGCTTTTTGCATTAGGATCACCCAATAACTCCACTTTGGATGCTATAGAGAAACTGGGTATTCTTACTTTGCACTCAAGTGTATTCTGGGTGGGAGGGTGATTAATTCCTCTCCTGCTGCCAACGAAAAGAGGGAGAGCAAAAGGATGAGCCCTCTTAATTACCCCTGCACCTGGGCAGGGCATGATATCATCTGCAAAGGTTCAGGGGCTGAAATCTTGTGCTAGCCATGGCTAGATTGCTTAACCAGGTGGCCACTGTAAAGGTGAAGCAACACTAAGGGGAAGTCCCACTTGAACGTACCCCTGTGGACAATAAAGGGGACCTGTGGGTGACGTGGCCATTCAATTTGTGCTTGCTGCATGCAGTATTTGTGCAAAAATCAGGTAAATCAACAGCAATAAACAGTCTCACAGATTATAAAACAGGCCCATAAACAACCAAAACTTTGTCAAGCATACTGATGGACTTGTCAGACCAGCCCTCCTGGCACTACAATATTGTTTAACATTCTATGTCAGAAGTTGTACAGACAAGGAAAGGTTCAGGTCCTGGCTGAGAAAAATATCCTAATCGCATTTAATACAGCATCGATATAATGGACTTGGGGTTTAGCTTTCAGGTGGCATTAGTGACATCACAGGTAGACAGGAAGAAATTCTTAGTCTAGTTCAATCTGCCTAATAGATTAGAATGCAGGATTATGGAACCAAGTATGCATTTATGAGAGCGTAAAAACGACAAACCAGAGTCAAAGAGCCTTGAGCACATTTATTATTCTTCCCACGTACGCACCTTCCATCACAAGTGATATATGTGATTTGATGAGTTTACAATACTGTAAATTACTTTTGCAGTTAAGGCAAGGAGTACCATGAGCCTTTTGCCCTGAAATTCAGAGTCTACCTGACGACATGAGTCAGATTGATGGAGAGTTCATGACGGGAGAGTTTGCAAATGGTTATGTGATTTGGCTTGTATATGCGAGTGTATCATTATGAACTTTGGCATCAGTTTTATCAATATTAGGAGGTGTAGCTCTGTAGAACAACTATCAAGGATGGGCTCTTGCAGAATTGAGCTGTACAGCCCTGAATATTCATCAATCTTGCTGCACACGCCCAGCCCTTCAGTGCCTTGCTAGCATAGTCAAGGATCTCTACCCATGTTTGTGATGAGATCTTATGAATGCCCCTCAATCTCTGCCTATAATTTTCAGGGGTCATACCACCCTTGCTGACTAGAATGGCTTTCAGTCCAGGGTATTGTTTTTGTTCCTCTACCTCTATTGTTAAGAGTGTGTCCCTCCCCGCTGTAGGCATGTACCTCCACAAGGTACTCCCTGCCCCCCCAGGACCAATGAGAAACCTTGTGCACCCTTAGAGCCGCTTCATAAGCGTCAAATCATTTGTCTGTGACATCCCTACCACATAACTGAGTAACAAGTCTTTTGACATGTGGGCTTTTACTTCACCACTGGAAATTGTAGGTATGCTATCACCACTGATGCGGGACTCCACTTATAATGTTCTAATGTCCAGCTCCCTGAGACTCAGCTCATGGTCCATCTGAGTCTCATCCATAGCTATTCTCTTTTCCTCAAGAGCCTGCGCCTTCTCCAATTTCAGCTTAGCCGGTTCCAATTTCAATTCCTGCCCTCATCATCCTCCAGTTTACTGGGTTTACAGCTGCTACATCATCAGCTTCCATCCGGGGCCCCAGCGCCATCTGTAGCTCCACCTTCCTAGCGCAGCCCTTGGTATAAAACTCAAGCCCCTTGCAAAATTCCTTGAACTGGACCACAGTGAAACCCTCCGGCTTGGTCAGAACAAATTCCTTTTTTTCAGATGCAGATGTAGAACCTAAAGTCAGACCCATGATTTTAAAAAAATGCCAATCAGGGAGAATAGAAAAACAATAAATGCCAATCAGAATGAGTAGGTAAAAAAGAGAATTGCCAATCAGGAAGAATTGGTCTCAGGTATCGAGTAATAGTTGTTAAAAATGGGTTTTCTAGCTGGCTAGGGTAGACACCAATCCCAGGCAGAAGCCAACATTCTGGTCAGAACAGGGGAATTACATGTTTAAAATAATCCCTGATCACCCCCTTTGTAGCTTGGCACGAGCATTCAGGCTTATCTCAGAGGCAATGTGTATAGCATTTGCACATAACAAACAGAAATACAGTGAAAACACTACAAAAGGACACACCACCAATTTTAGAAACATATGTGTAAAACAAAATCAAAATGATAAAAATCCAGCATACAGTGATCACAATGTGAATAATGCAAAAATAGGCTCTATGTACAGTTCCTTGTAGTTGATAGCTCCATCTGGGAAGATATTGTGATTTCGTGAACACCCAAATGCAATGGTTTTGGCCGACCGTGGCAGTGTGGGCCAGCTGCTGTGTGGGAAGATCCTCAAAATAGTACCTTTTTAATCTGTCCAACCAAGTTGGTGTGGGCTGGCTGACAGGCGTTAGGGCAGCGATGTGAAGTAGAGGAATGCAGAGTGCGTTACCGCCAGGTCGCAATGCAAGCAGCAGCTCTGTGGTGGTCATCCAGAGGCATTGGTGAGACCATGGCTCCATTGTAAAGTGGGGCAGTGCTCGTTGCAGTGCTGACAGGTCACGGTGCAAGTCACAGAGCAAGTTGAGGATCTCAAGTCGTTGGGGCTGGCATCGATGGGACACGACCGCGGTGTGGTATTAGCGGTGCATCGTGTAACTTATGAGCTGTGCCCCAAACCACGGTGCAGGCAGTGACAGCGATGTCAGCTTGCAGCAGCATTGATCTTGAGACCAGGGCACTGTGCAATCAGAGGCTCTGTGATCACGGCGCACAGTGATGGTGAGACCAGTGTTCCGGTACCAAGTGCTGTGGTGGCCTCTGCGGTGCCTTCAGGTCACGGAACTGCCGCGGGTCTTGGTGATGGAGTCAGATTGTGGTTTTCCTCTGTGGCGATGCAGTCCGAGAGGGAGTACCCAGAGAAAGACGAAGTATTTGGTGTTCCTGAGACATGGGGAAAGCTCTACATCAAGCCCTTAGAGATACTTAGTATACAGAAAGAACAGTCCAGTACATTCCCTGTCCAAGACGAAGCAGTAATTGCAACCAACCCAACAAAGTAACAACAACAAAGGGGCAGTACTCCTCCTGGCAGCTCTTCCAGCTCTTCTTCCTTGACAGTTCCTTAGTCAGCAATAATTTAAAGTTCTCAATCAATCAATCAAAGACATTTATAGAGCGCAGGGGGGGGGGGTGCCGTTACTGCTCGAACGGCCAGGTCTTCAGCTTCCTCCTGAAGGAGAGGTGGTCTTGGGTCAGGCGCAGGTCGGTCGGGAGGGAGTTCCAGGTGTTGGCGGCCAGATAGGAGAAGGACCTTCCTCCTGTCTTCGCTCTTCGAATGCGGGGGACGGCGGCGAGGGCGTGGTTGGCTGATCGGAGGTGGCGTTTGGGAGCGTAGAAGTTGATTCGGTTGTTGAGGTAGCTCGGGCCTTGGTCGTGTAGGGCTTTGTGTGCGTGGGTGAGGAGGCGGAAGGTGATTCTTTTGTTGATGGGGAGCCAATGCAGGTCTCTCAGATGTCTGGAGATGTGGCTGGTTCGTGGGATGTCGAGGATGAGTCTGGCTGAGGCGTTCTGGATCCGCTGGAGTCTCTTCTGGAGCTTGGCGGTGGTACCGGCGTAGAGGGCGTTGCCGTAGTCCAGTCGGCTGGTGACGAGGGCCTGGGTGACGGTCTTCCTGGTCTCGGTGGGGATCCACCAGAAGATCTTTCGTAGCATGCGTAGGATGGGGTCAGGGCCCTGTTATTTATACCAACTTTTTCCTTCAAAGTGTTGTGGTGTTAGCACAAACAACATTTTCCTGCCACACATAAACAGTACACCAAAGGAGGAGAAGACAGCTTTATGAGAGGCGGCCACAGTCCATTCATGTGCAAGCAACAACTTTTCCCACTGCTCTAAATGCAGTCATGTCTATTCAGCCTGGCTATGAGACACCCAGGAGAGGCAGAACCCACCTCAACCTCCCCCTTGTGTCTGTCTACTGTGAATGCACATCTTCAGCTCCTGTCACTGTGATCCCAGATGGGGGATACACAAACAGGCTGAGGCACATAGATGATTAGACAAGAAAATACCCACTTTTTAAAAATAGTATTTTCAAACACACAATATAAAAATCAACTTTACTAAGAGATATATTTTTAAATCCTTGGGGCTACCTTGGGCCTATCGTAAGGGTGACTTTGATAAAAGACAAGGCAGGGAAGGGCCTGGCAAGTGGGTGCACTTGCCAGGTTGACATGGTAGATAAAAATTGTGTACAGTGGCAGGTCTGAGACACCTTTGAAAGGCTACTTGTGTGGGTGGCACAACCAGTGCAGCAGGCCCACTACCAGCATTTGATTTACAGGCCCTGGGTACACACAGTGAACTGTACTAGAGACTTAGAAGTAAATCAAATAAGCCACTTGTGGAAACACAATTCCATAAACACAATTTACCTAGACAGCCTATGCACCATAGTACTGAATCACAGTGGGAAAGTGTCCATAGTCCTAAAAACAACAAAAACAAGTAAAAAAACAGGAGGCCAAAAAAGCAAAATGTCTGGGGGTGAAACCACTGAAAAAGCAAAGTCTAACACTGTGTGTATAACTGTATATCCAATTTATGTAAGGTACTGCACAAACAGAAGTCCTAGCCTCACCGCTGATGACCAATATTAGAAACTGAGTCTCTAGTTGGCACAGGTATGCACCCTGTTCAAATAGGGACCACACTCCTAGTTAGGGTAAGTCAGTTACACATCATAAATTAAAATGTGTTCAACCCCTAATAGCTTTGCATGGAACAGGCAGGTTTTGCTTAAAAGGTAATGTATAAATATGTGTGCAACACCTAAAAAAGTAAAAACATCACACACAAAGAAAACACACTAGGATAAAAATTAAAGACTCATTTAATGAACAATGGTTAGATGCTTAAAGCAACAACCAGGACAATCTAGTCGCACTTGACTCAGGTAAATTTAAAAGTTTAGGCCGAACACAATGGATAATGGGTTGGATACAGGGACAAGCCTTAGTCTGTCGCAATCAGTACCTTGGTTCAGAGTTGCGGCAATGAGTGATGCAAGGAGAGATGTGAGGCTAATGCGTCATCATCGGTCCTAGCAATGCATCGGTTCAGAGCCAAGCAGTCAGAGACCATCAATGTTGAACCTTTTTTGATGAAGGTGTATACCTTATCGTCGAGTTGCACAGCAGCCTTGTGCGATCCTCTCCTCAGAGGCAGCAGGCAATGCATCAGCGTCGAAGGGAGATGAGTCGGTTCCGACTGGCGCAAGGGAAGCAAAGCATTGCATCTTGCAGTTGCAGAACCGAAAACCCACTTCCAAGGGCCCAGTACTGGATTGGCATCACTTGGCAGGGCAGGACTGAGAGATGGCTGAGTCCAGGTGCTGTTATAGACAGAAATTAGGTATTTGATGTCCCTGAGGCTTCAGAAAACAGGAGGAAAGCCAGCAAGCATGTATAGTCTTTCTGGGTCCAAGTGAGTTGGGTATAGTCCTACATCAGCCAGTCAGAGGGTAGCAGGCAGCATGCAGCAGGGCAGCACAATAAAATATTTCTTCCATAGCAGCAGTCCAGAGTGGCAGTCCTTGTAGCAGCACAGTAGTTCTTCTATCTGGCAGAGTCCTTCATTTGTAGTACTGATTTGGTAGGGTTAGAAGTCCAGTTCTTATATCCAGTTGTGCCCTTGAAGTGGGGGTGACTTCAAAGAAGGGTCTTTGAAGTGCACAGATGTCCTTTCTTCGAAGCCTGGCTCCAGATTCAGTACAGAGGGTTAAGCAATCTTTTTGTGGGAGCAGGACAATGTCTATTCAGGTGTAAGTGTCAGCTCATCCTATCAGTAGGAAGATGGCACCCAGTCATGTGTATCCTCCCATTGTCTGAGGCTGTTTAGAGGGAATGCAGGAGTCCAGCTGCTATTCACTCCTACTCCCACATTTTTTCTTCATTGTAACATGCATCCCAATCGCATCTATCCTTTGAATGATCAATACCTCCTAGGTATCGAGACCCCTCGCCTGGAGCTCATTATATTACAGGGGAAAAACCATAATCTCAAATGCTGTTCTCGACCTAGCACCCATTACAAGAAAGAATGCAACTTATTACAACTGTTCAGTCCCAGTTCCACAGACCTAAGTCTGCTGATCCTGATGTGATTTACATATATGTGTTTGTGTAGATAGACCCTCAATAAGGGGATGAATGGATAAAGCCTTAACAGGTATTACGGAGTCCTCCAAGAGTACGGAAATTGGAGGTATGCATGTTTTGCTTTCAGTTTAATGGAATAGAGGGGGCTTGGCTGCAGGCGCTTGGGAGGCGCTTTGAAATATTAAACCCCATATTAATACAGATCCTGAAGTTGGGAAGGTATGCTGATTACATGCATTATTTGAAGTTAAGCGAATAATTCCAGACCGTGGGATGGGCTTGACTTAGGGCCATCAGTAAATATGAGGTGGGTGTGATGTAAATTATTTTGTGTTCTCATGATGGAGTCATTATACTGCATAATAAGGTGTTCTGAGGAGCCAATCTTTTTTGCACAAAGACTAGTTACGACTTCAAGACTGGATATAGGCAGGCATCACTGTGGATGTAATAACATAATGACATAACTGTTGGGGGTGTTTTTATATAAAAAATGTGTGTAGCGCTTGTAAAGGGTAGCACCATAGATATGGTTATTGATGCATTTGTTTTCTTTCAATCTACAGCCCTGATGATGTCCAATGTGGACGAAACGCGTTGGGTGGATTGTTCATTGTTATAACTTCTAGATGCAATGATTGGAAGAGTTTGAACTAAAACACAAATTGGTTGTTTATTAAAGACTGTCTATGAACTTTTCTTGAAGGATACCAACATTGAAGCAATTAGCTTGAGAACATTGTGATTAAGCGCTCCTTTCTGTATAGGTGGTTTTATCTTACTGGGGATGTTTATGAATCCCCAAAATGTGTACATTCATACCTCTGGACTGGACAGGATTATGTGCACAGGTGCAATCAGGCACAATGATTTTATTTCACAATCAAGGTTGAGACAAAGGCATTTACTACCATTGCACAATGAGGAGAAGTGAGATAGGGCAACATCCATTTTGAAATCCTAAAGTAGAGGTATGCCTTATGTCCTGTGAAGTATGCAAGGCCAAGACCAAGAGGGAGCATTTCCAGAGGTGGGCGGCCCCTCTTCGAGAGTCCAGCAAGTGAGGAAGAAGTGATAGATCTCAGAGGACAGTGGTGAACAGGGTGGGAGGGGAGAGTCACTGAAAGTAATGGTGATTGTTTTGATATACTGCATAGGTGTCACAATGAATTAGTGGAATTATAACTTGTGGCAGATTTACACAATGCTTACCAATAGTTAACAATGTGAAGTTTATGAATTGGGTTAAGATTCTTGAAAAATCCTTTTTTAAATTAAATTCTCCCATCACAAGTAGATTAGCCCTGTGTTTTTATTATAGAAACTCTTCTTAAATAGGGTTTGCTTTCTTGTTTTCCATAATACGTATGGGGCAGATTTGTGATTATTTGATGCAGCACAGCAAGCCAGGTTGCAGTGCTGCATATAAGGGAAAAGGCAGTACTGTGCTGTATTCAACATGACACGGAGCATGTCTGTTCATTCCTTAAACTGACGTACAATTTGCTGCCTCGTGCCAATGCAGGCGCCCCTGCATTGCATGCAGGATTGTTGTTGTGCAGGAAGTGACACCTTCCTGCACAAAAACAATCCTCAGAGGCATGTTCCTCTTTTTAAATGCAGCACACTCAGAAAGCGTAAACAGCAAAGCGAAGCAAATATATGTCTTTTCTGTTACGCCTCCCTTGGTAAGGCGTAGCATTTTGACATGTTCCTAGGTTTACAAGTGTTGGTAGACCTGAGAATGCACCAAACTCCATGGGTGGATGTGTGGGAACAGCCATGCCCCACCCATGGAACACATCTCTGGGGCAGAGTTTGACTCAAGGCAGTGACTTTGCTGCCTTTTGTTACTCCAGATATATCAAGCCACTAACCTCTCAACTGCTTAGAACGTTCAGCGCCAGTGCTGAACGTTCTATTGAGCAGGCGGGGCCGCGATGGTAAACGAACGTGCGCAGCACTACAATGGTAGTGCATGTGGTGGCCGTTGCCCGTCAGAAGCAGTGATGAGGTTAAGGACCACGTAAGGTGGACTTGCGTGGCTTGATATTTCTGGCATTGTTGTTGCTTTGCCATTGAGCCCCTTGTGTGGCACAAGTGTGATGCAACGCTATGGTAAAAATGCCTGCATCTATTTTTGGTAGACACAATGTCCTGAATGTTGGCACATTCTAAAAATTACCTAGAATTTTAGTTTAAAGGGTGAGCATAGCAAATGCCTGCAGCCATGTCACTGAAGAGTGCACAAGAAAGTTGCTTCATACATGTCTTAATGCAAAGTGTTTTACTGCTACATGCCATGTCAAATTGCTGCATTTCCACTTTACCACCAGCTTAATATATTTTGCACAGTTGCATAAAGATGTGCGCAGAATGATGTGCACACTGAGCTCATGGCGCGGTGCAACATCAGATGCAAGAGAAACCCAGAACCCAGTGTTGCTAAATGGTATACGATGTTAGTTATTAGGCTCTTTTGTATGGAATGCAATACAAATCAATAATGTTAGCCAAATCAGTAGCCCGAATTATGTTTTAGAGCTTTTAAGTAATATTTTAGAAGGTTGCTTAGACATATGTCCTAGCCTTTCCATTTTGCTTCCAGTCTTTCCCAGGTTTATGCATGTCCTTGGTCTCTATAATTTTCAGTGGCGTCTTTATTTCATAAACAGGGGTACTAACTTATGCAGCACTAAGCGGCACATGCTTCAATGGAAGGAATTGTGAGTCCTTAATCGCAATTATTAAGGAATCGCTATTGAGTTGCAATTACCTGTGCATGTAGGTTTCGCAAAAAAAAATGCAATTCCCATATATTCCCTAATAGCGAATATCAAATTGCAATTTGCCATTAAGGAATGGCTTCCCATTAATTCCTATGGGCCTAAAGGCCTACAGTAATTGAATAGGATTGCATTTGCAATTTGCGATTACCAAATAGGTACTAGCAAATTGCGCATGCAATTTCAAGGGGGAAAGGTATCCAAAAGGCCACCCTGATGCATCCCCAAAAAAAGGTAATTATGCACCTGTGGTGCACACAAACACCCTAAGGGCATGTGTATGCACCACAATGCACTTTGAAAAATGCATTTTTGCAGTTTTCAAAGGAACTGCAAATTATCATCAACTTGAAGTTGATGGTAATTTGCGATGCCAAATTGCAAAAACTCTATTTGCGAATGCATAATGCATCGCATTTAGGGGATTCCCTAACTGCATTTACAAAATAGGTAATTGCAAAATTTGCGATTACCTATTTTGTGAATTGCTTTTGGATTGATGCATCCCAAATGGCAAAATACCGGTTTCAAAACAGTATTTTGCTTTATGCAGGTGGCCCTAAGTGCTTTGATTAGAGAGTGCACTACTATTGGAATGCATAAATATGGTTTAATGCACAGGCAGGGCTCTGCTAAGATCAATAAACTGTGTTAGACATTTTTCTTTTTTTTATCGCATGTCTTACTCACAGTCGGTTTCTGAGCTGCACACAACAGGCCCAAACGTGATGAAGCAAGATTTTTGCTCACCAGTATTTGCCAAGATTCTCCACTGATTGTTGACGTGTTTCATGTGATTGATGGCTTTGGTTGTCTGAAAATTGTGTTTCATCCCAGACATTCTCCCTAATTTGCATTGCAGGTTCTATATCTATAGAGATCTCTACTCCTGCATCCCTCACTGAGTGTGGGAGAGATCCCACCGAACAGCAGGCAGAGGTGAGATCTGACACCATCACTCACTTAGTTTGGGAGATCCTTCCTGAGCTGACTGGTGACAGCAGCCTACAACGGAGAGACCTGACATCGAGGAATCCGACAGAAGGTGAGCAGAAAGGACCTTCACAGGTGTATTCTCTTTGCAACTTCGTGGAGTTTGAATAGATGGAAAATCAGATGCCTCAGCAGGAAATCTTTGTTAAATGTTATCTTGTGTGATAAATCTACAACAAAAAGGAGAAATTGTATTTGCAACAATTGTTTTGAGAGAAATATAAATTGCAAATGTTGGAAAACGTCTCCTGTGAGATGTGCGAAAAGCTTGCTTTTTAAAATTATTACTTTAGCAGATGTTGGCAATTCTAAGTGTTATAAATAATAAATGCTACTATTACCCACGTTATTGTTACTCAGTTCATAATTCTTTAGATAAGCTGAGCTGGTCTAGCCAAACTTTCAAAGTGTGACATTCACTCAACACAGACATCAGCAGCGAGCACCAAACTCACTGAGGAATCTTTCTGCATTGCAACAAAGCCCCACCTCAAAGGTAATGTACTACCTGCTCCGATGGAATATAGGACCCATTTATGCTAGTGTATCATTTCATGGGGCAGAAGAAGGCTTTTCCTTGGTGTTGCTTGTATTCTTCTGTCTTTGAGAATAAAGTCACAGCTGAAGTATCCACTGCAGAGACAACCATAATGTGCTCATTAGCAAACACTAACAATAATTCCAATGTTTCTTTGTTCTCTGCTCTGGCTGTGAACAAAAGTTTCAGGGAGGCTGAGGGGATTCCAATTCACTCACGCTTCCAAAAGGTTTTTTTTTTTATTAGAACTTTCTGTCCTCTAGTGGCAGAATGTTCTAATAGCCTTATAGCCCTTCGTAGATGGGCTATACCGCTATTAAAGTCCCTCTCACTTGTTAAAGGCCCTCGCCTTCAGCTCGGGGCCTTTAACGCTAGAGACGGCCTTTAATAGCTAGTATAACCCTCTACGGCGGGCTATGAGGCTATATTATGATACCATTATCTCCAGTCCATATGTTTATATTGTCACCCAAATCTCACTAAACTTTACGAAGAATGGCGAGAGATTTGAATCTCTGTAAGTAGGGGCCAGATGTACTATTTACTGGTCCTAGTGGTAATTTGAGGCCTGTATGTTTGCAACCACTAAATAAATGTGATAACAGACCTATAAACTAAGAGGTTGGTTCTTAACATTCTGAATAGTTGTAAATCCGAATGAGACCAGATTGAGGTTGATTGCACAATGGAGGCCATCACAGGGACAGTGGCCTGCTGGGGTCAGCAGACCCCTCAATCTCAGATTGCTTTTTAATAAAAACAACCTTTTATTTTTTAAATGCAACCCAAACTTCGTAATGGAATCAGACCACTACCTGCTCTCCAACAAACTTTTTTTTACATTCACAAAGGGTTGGGATGCCAAGGGGGCCCTTTCCCTTTTGTGAATGCATTACTACCTACTTTGAGCTGTTGTAAAATATGCCACAAGACTTTAGTTGGAAAACTTTGATGCTTGAGATACCAAGGCAGTATTTGGAACGGTTGCCTGCAACCATCCCCTTCCACACACCAAATTGGAACCTTATTTGAAGTCTCATTTTAGGAGTCAGAAAAAAACCTCTCTGACTCTGAAAATGAGCTTGGCACATAAGCATTTTAATTGTTGCAAGCCCAGTTCGGAGCACTTGAGTCTGCTTAGCACACGTACCCCCATGTTTGACCCCCAGCCATGACTCTACATCTTTTCATTGTGGACATATCACATAACCTCACATGCCTTAAAAAAAAAAAACTCTGCAACATGGGGCTCTGCTGTAAATTACTAGTTCTAATGTAGAGTGTTCTGATGCCCTTGGGCTAAGTTTGTGCTATATATAAAACTGCAAACTTAAATAAATAAATGACATGTGACTGTATGGTTGATTGTGATGATACCAGCGTGCTGAAGTGGCCCACAAGACTGTGTGTCTGGCACAATACACAGCAAACAAAACATTTATGTTAAAGTGCACATCCTCACCCATTTTAAAACACACACACACTGTTCTTACCTACACATCGCACATCTGGCAGTATAATGTATAAAACTAATTATGTATCGTAAATGTGTATGTCTTATAAAGCGCACTGCTACCCGGAGGCGTCCTGGCGCTGTATACCGCTGGGGAACCTGTCCTGGCTTTCCCTGTGAGATGTTCCCTCCTGGGTATCTCCAAGGTGAAACCAGGCATCCCACGCGTTTGTGGGGGGCCGTTGTGGATATGAGGCAAGCTAATGCCCAGAGTTGCCAAGCTTGATACCTGGCAAGAGTAGGCACCGAGGGGAGAATTATCGAGTCCGCTGACCCTGGTTCACAACCCTGCCGTGTCAGGAATTGAACCCTGGTCCCGGGCTGTTCTCTGCTTCTGGGTCTGCCGCCTCTAACCAGTGAGCAACACCACTCCACCACACATCGTATTAGGGAATTCTTTATTTTGTTCTTCGAGTCCTTGAAATTCTTGGTTTGTATTAATCAACCAGCCCAAAAAATCCATATATACTATAAATTCACTCTGTCAGGAGATTATTTATGAAATACTACAGCTGGATTAAAGTAGAACATAAATGAAAACACTGAATCGTGACCTTTTGGGGTGCACCTAGCAAATGAATAGATGTGCAAAATAAGCTGAAATTGCCAACATTCATAATATCTTTTCTAGCTCTTCCCTCCTCTAGGCCTCCTTTACTCACCAAAACACTATTTTACAATAATGACCTCCCTAATATTCCATTCTAGACTCCTCCCTGCTCTATCCCTACCTTACTGCATGTGCACATCACGGTAATGATACAGCAGCAATTTGTTTTATTTTCTTATTTGCTGCTGCTGTTGTTGATTGTTGTAGCTTCAGATATTCAGGGTTTTAAGTTGTCTGTATTTTCTACATAAGTGCTAAAATATATTTTCTCTGCCATCCTCTGCAGGAAGAACACTTCATCATCAGACCCGGCACCATGGCACCCCGAATCCTAATCTACTCTCTGGTCATCGTGCTGTCAATCCTGGAAATGTCCCTTTCTGGCCCAGTTGCCATTTACAGTAAGTTATCTGACATGGGAGCCTGGCGTTACCTCATGATATTCTGTGATTTCATGCAGCGACAATGAAGATCATGACTCTATTGGACATCTCCTCCTCCCACAGATGGAGGGCAGAGGCCACCTCAAACCGTACTTTAAACAAGGCATCATGGGCTGGGTGGTCGAGTCATTCTTTTGAAGTATCCTAGATTTTGTCAAATCAATGCCACACTCCACATATGTTACAGCTCTTAGGATGTCTCCATACAATAGTGCAATCAATCGTGCAATGGCTTTGTTTCCTTAAACACAAACCAGCACAGCTGCTATGGCAGTGACCGACACTTCTATTGCAGGAGGGTGTTGCAAATGTTATTTCAGGACAACATTTAGGGGACAAGGCTAACACAATAACATATCACATTAATCTCTGTACATTGTGTGCATTCTATGATGGATATCTGCTTTGAAACTTGAATGGATGTACATTTTCTATGTACATCTCCTTTGGGGCAGGCAGGGCACAAGGACCCAGCCAACATGGAATACTTCAAATAAAGAACAAGCATATATCAACTCAACATACATCGGAATGACGCATACAGTCTTTAAAAGGCTTAGCATATTGTCCCTACCGGGGACCACGTGAAGATTTAGTCACTTCCCAAAAAACATAATGGGCATCAGAGGTATGGCTAAAAGGTCAGGACAACCAGCAGGTTGGTACCCCCTCTAAAACAAAGATATCTCCCTATGCTAGCTGCCAGTGTGGGGGTTTACATGCACTGGGGCACAAGGTGGTACCTTTCGGGGTGAAGTAACCTGTCTCTAAAATTAGAAGGGTGCTCCATGCACCTTCATCTCCATCCACTCCTGCCCCATGGTCTTTCCACATTAATGTGTGGGAACAATATTGCCTTTGTACCGGTTCACATTATGGTCCCCTTCCTGATTGGGGTAAATATTAAATTTTCCTCAGCTTGCAAGAGATATATTCTTCCATTATTTGGGAGATGTGATTTGTCTTAACTATCAGGTCATATGGTAATGTAAGTGACCAGAAATCATCCTACGTTTCTGTATATATTCATGCAAGTTGGGCGCGTTTGCTCCCAACGATGAATATTACTGATCCTCTCTGGATTCACACTGACCCCTGTCAGGAAATGAAGAGGGTCTGGTCACCAGTTTGTGACAATGAGCACCCACAGCACCAACCATCCCACAGGATAAAGGAACAACGTCTACATCAAATAATAATTGTGCTGCTGCTAAAGGGGCCTCCATGGTCCTCCAGGCTGAACTCAGGGAATGATCACTGCAGCATTCCCCCCATCACTGTGCCACCATGCACAACTGTTCTGGTATGGTAGGTAGGTAAATTCATCTCTGAGAAACTCACACTGCATGGCTTGAAACCACTGGACTGTATCTTGCAATAGAAGCATTGCCTCTTACACAGTGAAATTACCCTTTTTTTGTGCCTCTCTATACCACAAGAGGCTGTGCCCCAACTCCCACAGTCTGCAGGACCAGTTAGTAATGGGACGGGGTGTAGGAATGAAATAACAAATTCACTTCCCAGCAGGGTGACCCCCTGAAGAGTCTGTGTTTGGTAATTCAGGCTCACATAGCACTATTATCAATCTGAAATTACTACCAAGTAAAGGCCTTTTAAGAACTTATATTGTGTCAGACAATGTGATCTGATTGAAAGGTGAAGTATTTAATTGTACGTATCCCCCTCCTTGCGGAGGCACACACTGCTTGCTAGCACCAGCGAGGGCACCCTTGCACCATGAAGCAAGTGTGCCTGCATTGCAGAAAGGTTTTGTTTTTGTGCAAGAAGGGGAAGCTTCCTGGACAAAACACAATTGTCTGTGGAATGTTCTTCTTTCTCAGTGTGCTGCACGAAGTAGCACTCTTATAATGAGGAAACAATGAGGATAAATAAAGACATTTCTCCAAGTTGCGCCTCTGGTAGACCTGGGAATGCGTCAGAATTGTGCACCCCCCACACATGCTGGTAAATCTGGAGGGGTGTCGGAATGCACGGGTGCACGCGTGGGAACACCGACGCTCCACCCATGGCTTGCTTCTTTGCCACAGAGTAACACGAGGCTCAACCCAGCCTTACTCTAGACGTATCCAGCCCTGCAGGGCCACGCAGGGGGCTTCTAGGGGCTTGATAAATCTCATTTAGTTTTTGCGGCACCCTTGCTTGCCGCAAGAACAATACTAAACCTTGATATATATGGGCCTGAATGTTGATCTGTGCATGCCCAATCACTGGACAATGGGCCCTCACCTCGGGTGCATTTTTGAGTGCTATATGTGCTCACTATGCGCTTATGCCCAATATTTTCTGTGGACCATCGTCTGCCTAGCCATGATTTGCGCATCTTAAGCGCCTCCATGTGCCCCCCGGAACAGACTGGGGCTCATGCGTGTTGCCGCAGCCCTCAGTGACGTCACAGAATCGTGTGGGCTGCGGGTCCGAGCCCCTCCATGCAGCCTATGGCCGCCCCTCTGCCCGTCAGCATCCCTGCCTGGTGCCTCTCCAGGATACGTAGAGGACACATAACACAGCCAAAGACCTAAAGGAAACGGCGTCAGTGCCCGTCGATGCTTTTTTGCTCTTTTTAAATTCCTGTTAAACAACATTATCGAGCTTTTGTCATTTTGAAACGTTGCATCTAAGGATGTAGCTCAAACTGCATAATGTATAGATTCAAGGAACAGCGGGCCCGAGCCTGGTTCTGCTGGTTGTGAAACCGGCCGCTGCCTACGGAGCCAGGCAGACTCAACCTTGCACGTCTTATATACCACTTATTAACATCAACGTTGTTTATTATTATTATTTTTTTATCCTTTTAGGTCAAGGATAGAACGTTTCGTTTCGCTAGATATTAGAGCACGAGGTAACACGAAAGGTAAACGTTCCCTGCTGTAGCGGTAGCCAGGGCCGGACTGGGAAGTGAAAGCAGCCCTGGCAAATTTTGCCAGACCAGCCCCCATCCGGTGCGTAGGTAGCACGCGAGCCCGAACGCCATTCGGGGGGTTTGGGGGGGGGGGGTGGGGGGGTGGGGGGGGGGGTCCTCCCCCCAAGAAAATTTTGGAAAATGACAGACCAAAATGGTAAATTTTACAGCACATTTTTCATTACATATTCAAATTGTATCAACTTTTAAAGCACAGTAAATAGTAGATGATGACCTTAAAGAACATCAGGTTAGCCACCCAGTCATATGTACCCATAGGCATTCTTTCAGAGAGCACCAAAAACAGACACAAGTAGTGAATCAGAGAGAACAAAGTAAAGTGAGAGTAACATTTTCTGGTTTCTCTGATAGAAATGGGTACCCCCAGTCACAAAGACTATATACATGGGCAATCATATGCATGGCCACTCTGTTATGGCATAGTTGTTCTAGAAGCAAGGATAATTACATATGTTCAGCTGCTTTGAAGTGACAGGTCATGACTGCATGTTTGGGGGCATGTCTGGAGCTAAGGGTTTTCATATCAAAATGGTGAACACTGCATGCAGTCTCATGGAGTGCACCATGTTAGTAAACATTCTCTGTTTGCTTTCACTCCTGCAGTGTGTGCCTTGTCTAGTGGCACGACCTCCCAGGAAGACCCACACACATACACATCACATTTGGGGACAGTGGCTGTCAAAGCGTTTCATGTAAACGTGTGTAACAATAAAAAAACACTGCTTGTAGGTTCATGTGCTGCACTATTTTAAGTGTAATGGAGGGAGAGAATATAGGTGAAGGGTAACAAATTTACTGAGGCCTATATTCTAGTACCTATATGGAATATAACAGTCCATAATTTCAGACTCTGGTCTGCAAGGCTGGCTGCACTGTACCAAAGACATGATTCAAACCTGGATCACCAGGTTCTGAAGTCAGCAGCTCTAGGCACTCAGTCACATTTCTTACAAAGTAGGAAAATGGAGTTTATTACAGTGGTACTTGACTCATGAAGACTAAACGGCTGGAGTCGAACAGATGCCTGAACCAGCAGACCAAGTGGAATTAAGAAATTTCTGCGTCACCTGTTTTTTGGAAAAATCCTAACGCTGTCTTGTGAAAGAACAGAGACAGTGAGGTTTTGTGTTAAGGTTGGTTCATAATTGCTTTCTGTATATTATTATGGTAACCTAGTGTTAACATAAGCATCATCCTACAGATCTGAAAGCTATAACCCTCCTGAGTAGCACAATTGCTAATTGTGGTTGAAGTACTTAATAGGATGTATACATTTAAAAGTTTTAAGAGAGAAAATACAAAAATGTACTTTGTAGACTTTAAGGTAGTACATTTTACATTTCATAAAATAAATTCATTAACTTACTAACCTGTTGCACCAGCTCAAACAAGCTGCTGAGATTGTATGCACTGCACTTAGCTGGATTAAGGAATGACAATAATAGGATATAAAAAGGTAATTACTTGCCCTTATAAAAATATTATTAAAAAATATGACACTGAGTTTGCGAACACAACTGCATTGCGGCTTGTTCATTAACCCACATTGATGTTAGAGATCTATAGAAGCTAGCAGGAAAGTTAAATGCATTAAATCAGAGCACTTATAATAATACACCAATTGGAACTGTTTTCTGCCAGTGGTGAAATGGTAGAAAACCGATAAACAGACATATGTGACAAAGTGCTAATTTACAGTGGCCAAATAAATGTTCACTATCAAACTACACTTCCAGTTTACCAACTCCAGTTTCCCCACAGGTGGTGAAAGGGTCGAGAGGCCAAGTAGTAGCGAGTTGTTCTGGATTCCAGTGGTGGCTGGGGACATATGAAAGTGGTGAGGTGTAATTGTTCATGATGAGTGGCTGGTGGTAAAACCAACAGTCATAAGGGGGGCTGCGGGTGGGGGGGGCAGTTCGAGTCTCCCCTGGAGAAAGTTTTGAAAACAAGAGTGGGCAAATGGTGCATTTTCAAGCAAATTTCAGAAAGCAACAGGTTTAATAAAGAGCTATATAAAACTTGGAATATGTAAAGCATACGTCTTTAGATATATTGTGGGTAAAGTAATTAACACATAACATGCAACACATTCGCTGCCATTCATTCCTGTCCAACAAAAATAACATTTAAAAATATATTTTAGAAGATATTCTAACTTCTTGCTAGCAAAAGCCACTTCAGTTCTGCATCTTATATTGGTAATGTATAAATTATAGTATAAGAAACAGATAACAACTGCAAACTCCCTGAGATGGTCACAAAACTAGAATCAAAGGCAAGGCGGGAGCCTCGTGGATTTTCCTTTCTGAAAGTTTACACAACATACACTACAGCCAGAAGCCATACATGCTTCTTTGAATTGTCAATCTGCTCTGCTGTGTTTGATTCCAGGCCCTGCGTTCATGCCCTCAGAGTTACCTCAATGTATTGCTTGCATTTGGGAGGGGCTGAAAAGGCTGCTTTCCTTAAAGCCATTTGTCAGGCCATAAACACTAGGCTCAGGATGGACATGGGCTGTAAACTACTTTTTACATTTGCGGAATGCATAGAGGTAGATATCAAAGTCGAAAACTTTCTTGTGAACAATTCCATCTTCTATGTACATATTGCCCTTCCATCATGTTGCACATTGAAAAGCCATGAAAAAACCCTTCATGATGCTCTTGCAACATGCTTCCATTGTAAGAAACCAACACATTGGCGCTGTATTTTGTTAAATACTGGGTGCTCTTTCACTATGACCAATGCTTAAAACTCCTGGATGATGCTGCTGCTGACCACTGCTCTTACAAAAAATCGTATGTACATTACTCTTTCATTATACTAATGCATACAAAGCCTGTACAAAAAACTCTGTAAATTACCTTTAGAAATTACCTTCGCAGCTGTGTGTAAAGTCCTCTTTTTCTTTGAGAAGCACCCTGGCTGCACACCCTCCTGCCTGTGAACGGTGTGAAATGTACATGACAATAATTACCAGGTACCAGGACTGCATCGGTGCCAGCTACAGAGAGAGGCCGTGCACACCTCACACATTACATGCAAGGCACATAAGGGAGATATGTGGCCTAGTTCTGGTAAAAGTTAACACAGACGAACAAGGAGACCTCTATGCTAATCATGGCTCCCTTGCTTGATCAAGATATGTTATTCTCTGCAAATAGTTTTATCTCCATGTCGCTCAACGCTCCTAGCCGTCACAATTAAAAGATTGGAAGCAGGCTAAACACAACTCTTGTGTGTAAATAAACATATCTCAAAATGATTCACTTTTGCCATAAGACATACCATTACATTCAGATTTTGACACAAATAGCTTTGTGCGCACACAGACACAGCTCCAACCAAAACCCGTTTTTAAATAAATAAATCATCCTTTTGGTCCGGCTCTAATTTAGAAATCTCAGCAGTGCAGAGTCATAATGAAACCATTCTTCCTATATTCGTAGTAAGGGTTTCCAGAACTTTAGCAAAAACCTTGCTGTGTTATCCCTGCTTATTATTTCCCTGGCTCCAGTTTTAGAGACACTGCGTCTCACTTGTAATTGCATTTTGTCGCATGTTTTTGCAGCATCTCATCGTGCTCACCAGTGTCAGTTTTGTGACCTGCTTGCTGGCACCAGCATTTCTAACGGCCCACTTGCTTCAAATACGGTCTTCTGTGGTCTAGCAGTGTTCACAGTGCTAGCTCCTTTCACTGCCCAAAAGTGTAATCGACGTGCATGAGCGCTCACCAGTGTGTCCTCTGCTGCTGCCCCATTCCAGTTTATCATGCTGTGTACCAGTGCAAGCGTATCGTGCAGCTCACATTCCCACGCTTGTGTGTGATACTGCATCCGACGCAAACACATTAGATCGCCCAACAGTAACCGCTTCAGGAGTCACCTGCTTCTCACGTGGCCCATAGGTTGCCCCTCTGTGCCACTGCCTTGCTGTGGATGTTCCTGACGTTTTTGACCAGTGTCCTCATCCTGCCCATGAAGCGCTAACGTTGTACTTTGCTCACACCATTTAGCAACACAGGTTCTCAGGAAGGGGACTACAGAACCCGTGCCCAGTCAATTCATGACCTCTTCGCTGAGATTGCAACATCACTTGCTGGTAGAACATTGTGATGATAGTGGCAATAGTGAAATAACAGTGTGCAGGATTCCCACATATCAATATATTTAGCAAAAAATGTGGTGGGGCCACTGGTGAGATAGCTGGGGGCAGAGGCGCCACTGATGTAGTTGGGTGGAATTAACAAGGGCGGGAAGGGAGGGGCTGCGGGCCTGCTTTTTAAAGCCAGTCTGTGTTCCCCTTGGTGTGTGTGACTATGGGCCTCCATAACCGCTAACGTTCATAGTTGTAGAGGCCTTAGGGGGTAGGAAGAGCTTCGGTTACAGGAACTGAGGCCCCTTCCGGCAGATTTGATTGAGTGTTGCAGTTGGACCGGGGCACCTTCACTACGCCCAACTATGCTCTGCTATGGAAGGCCAGGCAGTGTCCAGTCAGGGTTCAGAGTCGGGAGGACGGATTAATTAATTGGATTTCATTTGTTTAGTTCTCCCATCGCAGGCCCGCCCGCTTCACCCCTCCCATTATTTTGGAAGTGTGGAAACTGAAAGCTAAGTGTTTTTATTAATAAAAAGGGGTAAACAGTTCTACAATTTAGCATGACTACACTCACCTGCAGACAGGGGACCGGTGGGCTAATTAGAAACAATTAAATGTTGTGCCTCGCTCTTTTTCTGTCCTCTACTCGTGACTCGTGTCTGCCTCATTGACCTCTCGCACGCGCATTTAGCACGAGCCCGGCCTTCAAATCCCGACCCCACCCTAGTAAGGGGTGAACTAGGCCACGCGCAGGCGCGGGGGCCAGGCGGAGGAGGGGACATCTGAGCGCTGCCTGAGCCGTGGATCTGCGTGAACAGCAGCAGGTGGCGCATTTATTTAATTAATTTTACATGGAATACTGCCAGCGTTATGCACACACAGGCACAGCAGCACATTTAGCATTAATTATGCAGCAGATAGAATTAGCTGCTATTCGCAGACTGTCACGGTGTCACCAGGGACAGGTCCAAATTAATTCCAAACCGGCCCTGCGGCCCCCTGGCACAAAACCGGCCCCCCTGACAGAAAACCGGCCCCCACCCCGTCCAGCCTACCAGGGGATTGCCCAGTGCCCGGACTTGCCAGTCCGGGCCTGGCGGTAGCGCGTAATGCGCGTTTCACAAATGAGCAGGAGCTGGCCTCATTCCACTCCAGGGGGTCAAGCCTTCACCCCCCAAAGAGTCCCTTGGAGGCCCGTGAGTCACTCTCGGCGCTGTGCACGCAATGCTGCCGCCTAAGAGCGCACATGCCACGGCTGTCGCCTCTCGCATTGATAGAGCAGCCAGGCTTCATGCAGACGGTGCCAGGGCAAGTCAACGATGGCGCACGCGTGTAATTAATACAATTAAAAATAAAACATTTAAAAAAAGAACGGCGAAGGTGCGCGTGACGAACCCACGCGCTCATATTTCATTTTGGACCTATCAGCCATGAAGGAGCAGCAGCAGTGTACCGAGCCACACCCTATGGACAACAGACACATCACAACAGCCTCGTCCCCTGCACCGGGGTCCGCTAACGTGGGAGCATTTGTAGTGGGTGTTCTAGTTTATGCACGTCACGTAGTACGTGACGTGCAGCAGCCATGTTGGTGGGATGCGCGCGCATCCCGCATTGCGCGCTGAGAAGTGAATGTAGACGGCAGCGTCGGCCGGCGCTCCTTGATAGAACTAATTTACATAAAATAAAGAGCAGTTTCCAGCACGCCTGTATCTGTGGTTATTGGCAACTTTACAGTGGCGATGGGGATGGGATGTGCCCAGCCAGAGGACACCATCCAGAATAAAACAACGAAAAAAAATGGACCCTCCCACGTGGGCAGCAACAGGGGAAGCAAGCAGGCCTATCCAGACCCGGGCAAACAGCTACCCTGAACAATCCAGCCACCTTGAAGGCCCACAGGGACACGTCAGGATACACCCCAGGTACGGCGAGTTCGAGGAGCGTGGTAGAGCCAGGGCCACCCACGGAGGCGGCGAATAGGCCAGAGCAGAAGCGCAGATACCCCACAGCAGCCAGTATAAGCGCATCACATTCCCGCTAAATAAGGCAGTGAGGAACAGCGCTGGCTACCAAAGAGGAAGGGGTGGGGACTAGCACAGAGAGTCCCCAAGCAGAGACAAGCACAGGGATAAAGGACAGCACTCCAGGTAGCCCCACCGGCAAAGACATCAAGGCATCAGTGACCAGGGAGGTGAGAATGAGTACACCGGCAGGATATGCAATCGCACCTGTGCAATTCCTACCGAAGCCTGGAGACCCACTGATGAAGTGGGAGGATTGGAAGGAATATATAGATAATTTCATAGGGGTCCTGGAGGATGAAAACGAAGAAAAATTCACCCCACAAAGAAAAAAACGCATCCTACTACTGAACTTAGGACCGGAAGGACTCAGAATTTACAAGAGTCTGGTGCCCAAAAAGAGAGAAGACCCCGACAACGACGTATATGCCCATGCAGTGGAAGACCTTGATGAACGTTACCGTCCCACCATTTGTGTATCAGTGGACAGATTTAATTTCCAGCAGAGGAAACAACGGGCGGGAGAATCCATAGAAGAATATGTAGCGGCCTTGAGGAAGCTGGCGGCCACGTGTAAATACGCACTGTGGGAAGACAAATTCATCAAGGATCAGATTATGATGCATACCACGAGCACAAATGTTCAAGACAAGCTGTGGGCAAGCGGCGACACCACACTCAAAGATGTGCTGGTCATTGTAATTAGGGCAGAACTTGCACGGAGGTGCGCAGACGCGACCAAGAAGGACATGGCCACCCCAACCATGGTGAACAGAATACAAGAGGAACACCACCGCAAAGACCAGAGAGGCAAGAATCCGACGACCAAAGGAACCAACAGATGGCAAGGGAAGCAGACTGGCAGTGAGGGCAAGAAAACGTGCTACAGGTGTGGAAGTTGGTCCCATGAAGCACATGATAGAAGATGTCCGGCGTTTCGAGCCAAGTGCCTACACTGTGGCATCTTGGGCCACTATGAGAAGGTGTGTCGGAAGAAACAGCCTAAGGACGTGGTGAAATATGTCGACCAAGGCGAAGAAGACCAGGAGGAGGTCGCAGAGGAAGAGGTGGTCACCGTCTTATGCATATATGACCAGGTATTGAGCGTGGAAGGGAAGAGGTCAACCAAACCTGTCCTGGACATGTCAATGGGCGGGATCACCATCACAGTGGTGGCAGATACTGGATCTCCATTCACCATTGTACAACGGGAAGTATGGGAAGAAGCGTTCAAACCCAAGTTGGGGCCAGAGTTGGAGAAACTAGACATTCGCCCGGTCACTTACAACGGCGACCGCATTCCAATGGTGGGATTCCGACGCCTGTTGTTCGAATTTAGGGGCCGATCAGCTTGGTGCAAGCTGTACATTGCAGAGAGAGGACCCTCCGTCCTAGGATGGCTAGACCAGGGCGACCTGGGAATAAAGCTGGATCCAGGAGGAAAGGAGCAAATACTACTCACAGAGCTGGAAGAATGGCCCGATCTGAAGAAATGGAAAGAGAACTACCCAAAGGTGTTTGGAAGCACGGTGGGAAAGATGGAGAAATTCCAACACAAGATCGTGCTCAAGGAGGGAGCTGTACCAGTGGCTCACAAAGTGAGGAATGTACCTATTGTGGTAAGAGAGGCAGTCCAGATGGAACTCCAAGAGTTGGAAAAAAAGGGGTATAATAGAGCTGATCACCTGCGCCGAATGGCTGGCGCCCTTAGTAGTTGTAATGAAGCCCAATGGGAAGGTCAGGCTCTGCGTGGACCTGAGAGAACTAAATAAAAACATTGTAGTGGAAAAATTTCCCCTCCCCAGAATCGAGGAGATGTTGGCCAAGACCAGAGGAGTAAGGTGGTACTCCACTATCGACTTGACCTCGGCCTACCACCAAATAGCACTACATCCGGACAGCAAAAGCCTCACATCCTTCATCACCCCGTTTGGGTGCTACCAGTTCTGTCGCATGCCGTTCGGGCTGGCCTCGGCGGCCGCAGTCTTCCAGAAAATGATGCACCAACTGTTCAGAGACTGCAAGGGTGTCCAGTATTTCCAGGACGATATCCTGGTAATGGGGTGCGACAGGCTGGATCATGATCAGAAGCTGGAAAAAGTGCTACAAACATTGGAGAACAAAGGCCTCATTGCCGATTGGGCCTGCAATCGGTAACGTACCTAGGCCATGAAATTGGACAACAGGGCATCACACCAAAGGCGGAGAACGTGAAAGCCATCGCTGAAGCACCGCCCCCCAAGAACAAAGAAGAGGTCAGGTCGTTCTTGGGGATGGCAGAGTATTACAGCAAGTTTGTGGTACACTTCGCCTCAAAGACCCACAACATGAGGTTACTGACCAGGGAGAGCACTGCTTTCCAGTGGACACCGGAAGCCCAAGCAGAGTTCGAAACCATCAAAAAGGACGTCACAGGAGCGGTACCGCTCAAAGGTTATGACCCACAGGGCACCACCGTGCTCACGACCGACGCCAGCGACAAGGGCCTGGGCGCTGTGCTCATGCAGGACCGAGGAAGGGGGGAAATGGAGACTATCAGTTTTGCATCCCGAGCATTGACGGATACTGAGCGCAAATACAGCGTGATTGAGAAGGAGATGCTGGCGGTCGTATGGGCCATGGCGAGATTCCGGCAATTCCTGTGGGGTACCCGGTTCCTACTCAAAACGGACCACAAGCCGTTGGTAAAAGTACTAACCTCAAGCGGACATGCCAGCACCACACCCAGGATATCAAAAATGTCTCTAAAGTTACTTGAGTTCAGGTATGACGTGGAGTATATCCCTGGAAACCGGAACCGAGTAGCGGACTACCTGAGTAGAGCAGCTGCCATGGAGCCCGGTGAGGAAGACCCTGCAGGCAAGGGGGAGTTAGTGGCGCTCATAGAAGACCAGGAGAAGTTAATCAGCCAACAAGAATGGACAGAGGCATACGAAGAGGACGCCGACATGAAGGAAGTGAAGATGCACGTCGTGCAAGGATGGCCAGACAAAAGGAATGTGAGTGGTAGCCTAAGGCCATATTACGAAGTGCGGGAAGAACTGTCAGTAGGGGACAAGGGGGTCTTCATTTACAGAGGAGACAAAGTGATCCCCCCAAGGAACCTCACCACCAAACTCTTGGACCTACTACACCAGGGCCACTTAGGCATAGGAAAGCTCAAGGCAAGAGCTAAACAAAACTACTGGTGGCCAGGCATGGACATAAAGGCCGAGAGGCATGTCAGGGAGTGTCCCCAATGCCAAGGAGCGGACAAGACCCTAAAACCATTGAGGCCAGCGCTAGGGAAGTTTGACCCCCCTCAAATCCGTGGGAAGAACTGTCTGCAGACATTTTGGGACCCGTCCTAGATGACCAGGGCACACAGAAGTATGTGTGTGGAATGTCTGACTAAATATCGAAATCAAAAATATCGACATACAAAAATATCGGGACAAAAATATCGAAGTCAAAAATATCGGAATCCTATCCCTAACAAGGTAAGTACAAAAATATCGAAAAAATAATATCGTAGTACAAAAATAACGGAAGTAAAAATATCGTTTTTTTAAATGTATTAATAATAATGTTAAAATAATTATAAAATACATATAATGTTACAAATATTAAATAAAAATATTAAAACATAATTAAAAAATTAAAACTAATACATATGCATTTAAAATAAATTAAAAACTTAATAATTTAATGTAATTTTATATTTTGTAATTTCATTTAATTGATTTAATTTAAATTTATTTAATTTTTAGCCTGTACGACTGTACCCCAAAAGCCCAAAACTGACCCAGAACCCTAAAAATACCCCTTAACCCAAATACTGAAAACTGACACTGAACCCTAAAAATACCCCTTTACCCATGAACTGAAAACTGACCCAGAACCCTAAAAATACCCCTTTACCCATGAACTGAAAACTGACCCTGAACCCTAAAAATACCCCTTTACCCAAGAACTGAAAACTGACCCTGAACCCAAAAAATACCCCTTTACCCACAAACTGAAAACTGACCCTGAACCCTAAAAATACCCCTTTACCCATGAACTGAAAACTGACCCTGAACCCTAAAAATACCCCTTTACCCATGAACTGAAAACTGACCCTGAACCCTAAAAATAACCCTTTACCCAAAAACTGAAAACTGACCCTGAACCCTAAAAATACCCCTTTACCCATGAACTGAAAACTGACCCTGAACCCTAAAAATACCCCTGTACCCATGAACTGAAAACTGACCCTGAACCCTAAAAATACCCCTGTACCCAAAATTTATTAATATTATTTAATTACCAATTAATTATTAATTAACAATAACAATAAAGTAAATATATTAGCACATTTGCTGTAATTAATTTAATTTAATAATTAATATTATTTTGCACAATTAATTAATTAATAACAATAAATAATATATATAAAAATTACTTTAATTAATTTAATTAAATAATTAATAATAATTAATTACCAACTAATTAATAATTATAAATATGATAACAAAATTATAATAATTAATTAACTAATTAATAGAAATTAATTACCAATTAATTATTTAAAATATGTACAAACATATATCAATTAATTAATTATTATTAAAATACTTCCCACCCTATTCCCCTATAAACCCATAACCCGCTACAGAACATATTTATCAATTAATAAATTAACTAAAAATTATTTAAAATTAATTCTCAATTAATTAATTAATAATTCCTACTAATTAATAATTAATTTAACATAATTAAATTACTTCCCACCCTATTCCCCTATAAACCCACAACCCGCTACAGTAGTAAAAGACAATATTTATTAAAATAACATTAAAAATAAATAATAAAACATAATAAATACAATATAATATACACTAAATTTATTTAAAAATTGATATTAGTAACATCAAAGTTATTAATTTCGATATTATTAACATCGATATTTACAACTTCGATATTACTGATATCATACCAATATCGATATTTAGACTGTCGATATTACTTACCTTCGATATTTTTGTATATCGATATTTAAACTTCGATATTTTTGCATATCGATATTTTGTCTGTGTACCATGTGTGTGTACTCATGGATCAGTATTCCAAGTGGCCGGAGTTGAAAGTGGACGAGTCCATGGACACAGAGAACATCTTACAGTTTCTGTCAGAGACCTTCACCAGGGAAGGGATCCCTAAGTCCATTCTGAGCGATAATGGCCCCCAGTTCACGTCGGAAAGGTGGAACAAGTTCATGCAAAGAAATGGTATCACCATCAAACACACGGCAATCTATCATCCAGCTGGAAATGGCCTAGTGGAACGATTTAACAGGGTAGTGATGGGAGCCATACAAGCGGCCATATCCAGCAACAAGGACTGGAAGAAAGCACTAGAGAACATGATATGGGCCTACAGAATAACCCCCACTGGCACGGGGTACAGCCCATTCCAAATATTGAGGGGGCGAGAACCCTTTACTCATGACAATAGAGTTTGGAAGGAAAAGGTCATCACTAGCGAGTGGTCCCCTGCAGTGGTCAGAGCCAACCTGGAAAGAGCACAATCCATCTACACCAACCATTACAACAAACGAAGAAATGTGAAAGAAACAGGCCTGGAGAAGGGCGAGTGGGTGAGAGTCAAGCTGGCCACCCTACAGAAGAAAGGGGACAGTAAATATAGCAAACCGTTGCAAGTTAAAGAAGTGTATGATCGAGCGGCCTTGCTGAGCGACGGAAACGTGTGGTCCCAGGACCGCATGGCCCGGTGCAATAAGGTATTGAGCTGGGAGCAATCCGGAACGGAATGGGAAGATGTGGACGATGTAAACACTGGAAAAGGACAAAGAGTAAGTGAGCAAGGTGATGGAGCAAGTACAGAGATGGCGCGAGAAGGGGAAGGAGCGAGCGAGAGTCAGGGAACAGAGAGAGACTGGCTAGGGAGAAGCACGCATGATGATGGAATGGCGAGCGAAGAAACGGAAGGAGCTGAAGTGCAAAATTATGGGACTCAAGGGAACCCCCCCAGGGTTACCAGGAGCGGAAGGCAGGTGGTAAGGCCCTCCAGATTCAGAGACTTTGAATTAGACAATGACTCCTAAGTGCCTGCTTAAAGGTTCAGTAAAAGGGGGAGATATGTAGTGGGTGTTCTAGTTTATGCACGTCACGTAGTACGTGACGTGCAGCAGCCATGTTGGCGGGATGCGCGCGCATCCCGCATTGCGCGCTGAGAAGTGAATGTAGACGGCAGCGCCGGCCGGCGCTCCTTGATAGAACTAATTTACATAAAATAAAGAGCAGTTTCCAGCACGCCTGTATCTGTGGTTATTGGCAACTTTACAGCATTCACGACCCCGAGGCTGCCGTGGGAGCATTAACGAGGACCGACCCCGAGCCTGTGAGCGCGCGCGGCTGCAGGGGCAGAGCAAGGGACAGCAGAGGGGCTGCACCTGCCACCTGGAAAGAAGAACAGATAGATAAGCCACCTCGCTCCCCCTCCGAAAAAACAGAGTTGGACCCGTCCACAGAAGGTACGGTGCACAGCAGTATGCTCCCCTCCAAGTGCATGGGACATGCCATCTGTTCTCCGGGGGAGGCTTCTGTGAATGACGTCAAGCAAAGCCCCCTGATTAAACTCCTCATTTTACCTCTGAAGTTCCGGGTTGTGCCTCTGACGCAGCCCAGAATAGCCCGACCGTAAGAAGTTATAGGGACGGAGTGACTATCTTAAACGGCCAGGCCACGGACCCATTGGATTCCTTGTCTTTCAGAGACAGCAGAAAGTCTATGCGCAGTGCTCACATGCATCCAGGCCCGGTTCCAGGAATTTTTATTTGGGTGGGCTAAGGGTGCATTTGGGTGGGCCACTGCGAGCTCGATTTTTTGCATATATGTCTGGGCAGACCTGCTTCAGGGTGCTCCTTTATCTCTTCTTAGTCTTACAAAGTCAAGTAAAACACACTCTTTCCCAAATCTCTTTCTAAATGTGATCACTCTCAAAAAGTGTTTTTTCCATGTAATGTCCCTTTGATGGGAAGAGGAGGATTCTGAGGTGGGAGTATCAGGCAAGTGACACTACTCGGGCTCCCTCTGTGCGAGCCTTCAGGGAGAATCCCTCTTCATTACTACCTCCACCTGACCCCGGACTCTGCAACGCACTCCCTTACAGGCTTGATTATCCACTACTCCTCTCCAGTGCACCTTATCTCACAAATGACCTTGAGTCCCAGCCCCAAATCAGGCACCATCGGGCTACACTTTCATTTTTCCCAGTAAACACATTAGGAAAATCACCTTCAAACTTAAAACATTGAATATAGCAGTGAATATAATTAGCACACACTTTAAAGTATTTTCCACAGTAGCCCTTATGACCCGACTGCTAATTAAATAAACAAAAACAGAAAGGCCGGCTTCAGTGCTGATGTGAGTCTTTTTTGGCGCTGCACCAATAACCTCTTTCTCCGTAAATACCTTTACTCCCACCTTCCAACAGTGCCCCTCATCTCCCAATGCCCCCCTCTATTGACCTCCTACTTGGATTACCTCAAAGCCATGCCACATGCCACAAGTGCCCCTCATCTCCCCGTAGACCCTCCCCCTATTGACCTCCTCCTCGGATTGCCTCAATGCCACTCTCCACCAGTGCCCCTCATCTCTCCCTAACTCCCCCCTCCACCCCATGACATCTTCCTCGGATTCCCTCACTGCCACCCTCCACCTGTGCCCCTCATCGCTCCGTAGCCCCTCATACTACCTCCTCCTCGAATTCCCTCACTGCCACCCTCCAACAGTGCCCCCCGTTCTTTACGTAGACCCTCTCTCATATGCATTTCATATGTCGCATAGCGCTACTCATATCAGTGTATTGTGTGTCAGTACTTTACACAATGCACACATTATACAGATGCAATGAATCATACAAGTATGTAAATCAGTCTATTGGGAATGTCACATAAGCCAATGAGGATTACAAGGTGTATGAATCACATGTCATCCATACTGGTGGACGGGATATTTTAAGAGGGTTTGGTCTGGGGAAACACAACCTTAGGATTTAAAGAGTATTCCATGGGGGTCAGCTTTACTGATAAAAATGTATATCTGCCCAAACATACTCATTATAATAACATTAGAATAATGAAAGACTGGGGGAGTTCTAACTATATCACAAAACCAAAAAAACGAAGTTCTAACTACTTCATTCATGTTTGTATGAAGCTCTTTGATGACAGTTCATTGGTTACTGTCCTATGTTAGGATTGTAACTTCTGAACTGCAAGTAGCACAAAGATCTCTGTGACAAAGGCAGTAACCCACTGAGCTATCCAGGATTTTAAGTGGGCCGGGTCTCACTAAGTCTGAGCACCGGCAGTTTTTTTAAAGGTGCCTCGAAACGGGTCTCTTTCTTGCTCTGTTTTGTGCGCTAGTCACAGGTAGTCCGTTTTTTTTCCAAACTGCAGTGACAGCAGTCTGCTGCCACTACAGTCCGGAAAAAAAGTGCCAGGGCACAAAACAGAGCCCGATAGAGACACGTTTCGAGACACCAGGCACATCGGTGTACCCTGCTCACACTACTCACAAGTGGAATGTTACGGCATGAGGTGCCAGGTGAGCGTTGTAGGGGGAAGGGAAATTCTTTAAAGAGAGTCATTTTCTCTCTGGATTTCCCTTATCTTTTTGAAACTCAGGAGCAGCAACATTGTTTTGATGTCACTGGTGCTTTAAGTGGAAGCTTTTGCAATTATATACAAGCCATAGTTGCTGTTATTTATCTTATGCAACTAACAACCATTGATAAAGCCAATAGTCCTGACTTGTAGGTATGATGTTACTTGTTGTATCAAATACCTGGATGCAATGACAGAAACAGCAAAATAGTCGGGCCGCACACTGTTAAACACAGATTTTTAACGTACTGTTTTTAAGCCACGTCCTCAATTACATTGGCCACGCCCCTTTGAGAGACCCCCCCAGTTTTTTTATCCCACTCAAAGCCTTGGAGCTATCCACATAAAATACAGTTCATATGCATTTGAAAACTACTAAGAGACAAATTATTGCTCTCCAGCAGGATTATTAAACACCAGCGTTATCTGGGCATTTTGTATTCTTATTGTTGTCCTGCATCGGCCATGATAATGATAAAAACTGTGTAAATGAAGAACACACGTGTGTGTCCTGCTGGGCCTGTGCAGATTTTAAAAAGAAAAATATATAGTAACACATTCTCTTACCTACTCCATTAGTCAAAGTTTGTGTCACAGTCTACTGTTGAAAAGCCAAAGCAGTGCGTGCTTGTTTCGGGTCGTGTCCCCGACTGAATGGGCTCTGTCGTGTTGATCGATTCTGGCGCCGAAAAATACGTGGCCGTACTCCACGCTGGTACTCAAAGCTTTCTATGGTTCGTGATTCTCCGTTCGTGATTCTCGAGCGAAGAATCACGAGCCATAGAAAGCTTTGAGTACCAGCGTGGAGTACGGCCACGCATTTTTCGGCGCTATAATCGATCAACACGACAGAGCCCATTCAGTCGGGGACACGACCCGAAACAAGCACGCACTGCGGCTAAGTACCTTTCGCTCCACCCAATTTGGAATACATCTGTCTTTTAACCATGGTTGGAGCCATGACCCAACAGTAGAGTTACTTTTTGGTCCTGAGGAGAACCCTGGCACTCACAGGGTTCGAAACGCGTCGACCGACCCGGTCCTGGGTCTTCTGTGTGAATCAACACTGAACTTGATTTACGAACTATTTGGCTTTTCTCAAACCTTGAAAAACAACTGTGAAGAGTGTTAAATATAACAATTAAGATCATTTTGTATATATAAGATTTCTTTTGACACCGGGACTAGTATGGATGTGGTATAGTATGAATGGTTGGCCAAGAATGTGTTGTATGTGAGGTTGTTTGAATCATTGTACATACTAATTTGTTTGTTTCATGTTTGTATATAATTGTATATATAATTCTTCATGTTTTTGTATTTCCATGCACAAAAAGAAAAACGACTAAAAACTAAAATAGTCTTGAAAAATAAAAGCAAATGTTGCAATTAAAAAGCTCGCGTCCATGCTATTTTTCATGTATGCTTTTTTATAACTGTTTTGAAAATTTAGTCTCTCAGCTCTGGCAAGTGTGTTGTTTCTTTAGTTTCATTTGACTCAGCCTTGCTGAGTGTAGGAGTCAAAACCCTTTTTTGTTATTTGCTCTCGATGACTTTGGCAGGAAAAGGGAGGAGCGAGATGGAGCGAAAGTTCTTGAGGTCGGTGGGGTCTGCTGTTGGTTTCTTCAGTAGGGCGCTGAGCTCGGCGTGCTTCCAGCTCTCCCGGAATGTGGCGGTGTTAAAGGAGATGTTGATGATGTCCCGCAGTTGGGGTGCGATGATTGAGTCGGCCTTGTTGAAGACGTGGTGGGGGCAGGGGCCGGTTGGAGATCCGGGATGGATGGTGTTCATCGTGCGGGCTGTGTCTTCGGTGGTCACCGTTGTCCAGGTGCGGAGGGTGGCGGTGGGGGGCGTTGGTTCGACGGTGGGGAGTGTGGCTGGTGTGCCGAAGCTGTTGTGGATGTCGGCGATCTTGCGGTGGAAGAACGAGTCGAGAGAGGCGCAGAGGTATTGAGAAGGAGTGATGTCGTTGTTGCCGGTGCTGGGGTTGGAGAACTCCTTGACGATGCTGAAGAGTTCCTTGCTGTCGTGGGGTTTGTTGTCCAGTCCTTCCTTCAGTGTTTTCTTCTTGGTAGTGCGGATGAGCTGGTGGTGCTTGCAGGTGGCTTGTTTGAGGGTGGTCATGTTGTCTGTGGTCTGGTTGAGGAGCCAGTCTTTCTCAAGGGTGCAGCAGTTCTTCTTGGAGTCCTTGAGTTTGTAGGTGAACCAGGTGGCTTTCTTGCTTCTGGGTCTGCTGGGAGGGTTCTTCAGTGGTGCGAGGTTGTCTGTGCAGGCGGTCAGCCACTGTGTGAAGTTGCAGGCTGCTTCGTTGGGGTCCGTTGGGCTTGCGGGCGGGTTCTGGAGGGAGGTGGTGAGCTGCTCGGCGGTGATCTTGCTCCAGCTCCTGTGAGGAACCTGTTGCGGGTGGTGGTGGGTCGTTGCTCTTCTGAAGCTGAAATGGACGCAGCTGTGGTCGGTCCAGTGAAGTCCGGTAGAGTGGCTGAAGGTGATGTGCTTGCTGGATGAGAAGACAGAATCAAGCGTGTGGCCTGCGTAGTGAGTGGGGGTGTTGTGTCCAGTTGCTTGAGTCCGATGTTTGCGAGGTTGTCCAGGAGGGCGGTGGTGTTGCAGTCCTTGTTGTTCTCCAGGTGGAATTTGAGGTCCCCTAGGAGATGTAGTCTGCGGAGGGGAGGGCGTGCAGGCTGATGAAGTCCGCGATGTCTTCGCTGAATTGTGTGCGTAGTCCCGGGGGTCTGTAGACGAGGGTGTCTCTGAGGGTTGTCTTGGGGTCCATGTGTATCTGGAAGTGGAGGTACTCGGCGGCGGGAAGGTGTCGCTGGAGTCGGTCGTGATGCGGATGGTGTTCTTGTGTATGATGGCGATGCCCCCTCCAGTCTGGTTTGCGCTGTCCCTCCGGATGATCTTGTATCCGTCCGGGATGGCAATGGCGATGTTGGGCGCTGAGGAGGCATTCATCTAGGTTTCCGTGAGGAAGGCAATGTCTGGTGATGTGGTGTCGAACAAGTTCCAGAGATCGACGGCGGGTCTGTGGACGGAGCGGGTGTTGAGCAGGATGCACTTAAGGTGGTTACCACGGGTGCTCGGCTTGGCGGGAACAGTGCAGGTCCGGAGGCAGGTGAACTTGCAGTCTTGGCAGGTGAAGGGTCCGTGGGTGCGTTTTGGGGTGGCTCGGCAGCAGGCGGGGGTAGGGCCGGCGTTGAGTGCGTTGAGGGTGGCGGCGTCGTAGGTCCGTCGTGTTGTCTGGCGTGTGCGGGGGCCAGGGGTCCTGGCCTGGGCGCGGCAATTGGGGCGCCCGCTGCGCGTGACCACTGCACGTCCGCACAGTCGCCATTTAAGGACAAGCGGGAGGGAGGAGAAGCTGGGAGGCGGGAGCGGGGAGGACACAGAACAAAAGGGGGCATGGCCGCATGAACGGCGGCGGGAAGCGGGGATCGGGGCGGGCAGGATCAAGGGGAAAAAACACTAAATACAACCACTAATAACAGTTAAGGCACAAAATACAACAACTTGAGACGAAAATATGGCGAAACAGCTGGGGAAAGGTACAGTGAGGCAGGCAGCTAGAGAGGCAGGCAGACGGCACAACGAGGCTGCGAGCAGCAGTGAGGGGCACACACACAGCGGGGGTGTCCTGAGAACAGGTCACACTCACCTGCGCCGCGCGGTCGCCATTTAAGGACAAGTGGGAGGTAGGAGCAGCTGGGAGGCGGGAGTGGGGAGGACACGGAACAAAAGGGTGCTGTACCACAGGCTGTTACTAGCTGTCTCTGGAATTTATTTTCTAGAGGTCCCAGGGACACCTACTAACAGCCTGTGGTACTGCGCACTTTCCTTCATGAAATACATTTATTTGCTTTATTATGCTACTGCTGGCATCATTTGAAACAGAAAAAAACTATTAGCATTTGCAACGCACATAGCTCACATTTAGATAAAACCTATTGCATTGAAAATGCTTGTTATATAGAAGTATTCATTCTGAGCCCCAGATTCATGGTACCTCAAGCGGGATGTCTCAATTACTTATTATCAATTATCAATGGTCCAGTACCTTTGGGTCGTGTTTCCGCTGTACAAAAATGCAAAATATTCCCTGAGCTATCACAAAATGTTCAAAGTTTTGCTGCCAACAAATTAGATTAGCTTCGCCCTGATTCCAACCTCCAAACCTCCTTCTTTCCTGACTCCCCTTGTGTTACTCATTCACCATCCAACCCCCTCTTAGATAGTCAAGACCATCAGGCATTAGGAGGAGGGCGGGTCTTGATCCACAGAGGCTCTCAGATAGTTCTTAGGCCTTCATAAGAGATGATCAGAGGAGACTTTATTGTTTGAGCTGCTTCACTTACGGATGGTTAATAAACAATGAGTACCTCTGTGCCCCTCAGAACCGGGGCATGAAACTGGGAGTGAGATGTATTCTCACCAGTGTTAATCAAAGTGAACGTATACAATTCATGTTTTCTTTTGCGATCTTAACCATTGTTGTTATATAATGTTACTTTAGAGTTAACACCTACTTCCTGATTACCGATAATACAAGGTTATAACGAACACTGCAGAAAGTTGTGCCAGTAGCATCTGTTAAAGCAGAGCACAGAGGACAGCTCACCCATGAGTGTAAAGTCATGGATTAGACAAATAATAGAAAGGAACTAAGGTCATATGTGTCTCCATGGGTGCAGAGGACAGCTTCTCTATGGGCCGCTGACAGAAAGGGAAAAAAGTCACATACAGCTCTGTCTAAAATGAGCAGGCCAAACTGACACCCTTAACCAGTAGCTTGACCAGGGTACAGAACTTTGAGCCTGAATAGGATGGTGGTCGGACTTATGTCTGACTGCCATCCTACTGGGAATCTGGACTGCCTGACGAGCTGTTGGCGGTCCCACGCCCTGAATCACGATGCAACATTCAAGCCTGTCCAACAATGATTTACATGTAATTCTGTAAATTTAGCATCCCATGGGAGCAGCATCCGGATGTCAAGAGGTCTTCAATATACAGGAAGAATCTCCACCTTAAGAAATACCGCGTTGGTGATGCAATTGCAGCACATCAACTTAACCAGACCCTGGCGACTTTAGGCCATGGGACCCCTTTTGAAACACTACTGGTGAGCCAGGCCTGGCTCCAGGTTTAGGTTGCCGAACACAGTCCTGAGGAAGACTCGCAGCAGAGGCTCTAATTCCTGTTGGCACAGTCGAGTCGAAACGTCGACGCCCCCACTTGACCAAGACCTGTACCTACATTGTTCTAACGTTCCTTTGGAGATTGCATTAAATGCATTTTGTAAATTTACAGAATTACATGTAAATCATTGTTGGACAGGCTTGAATTTACTGGTTTTTATTACCAGCATCTGTGAATGACCAATCGTATACATATACCTTTACCTTGTGACTCACCCCCTCACTACCCAAACCCTTCACTACCCTATCCTTTTACTGCTCCTTTTGTGCGCAACCTATGTTGATGGTTACAAATAATGCTGATTTGTTCTCGAAATAAATAATCTGTATTAAGTACACCTAACAGTTTTTGCTATTTGTTGTGTGGTACATTGAATTGATATGGATGCATAAATAAGGTGATTATGCATTAAAAAGTTCTCCGCTTATTCATGGTTATTGGTTAACCTAGTTGTACCGATATATACAACGTATAGTTAGAAATTGTTCCTGAAGGTTCTGGTCATGGACCACTGTTTTCATTCTCGGGGAGGGATGTGGGTCAGCTCTTTCTCAATTTCTCAGGGTCTCTTCACTGGCTGTAATGTGGAGGGTGGCAGATGATGGGCAAGGGAGAAAGCTGTACCCATTTAAAAAGACAGAGGATAGCAGTGTGACCTATTGGCAGAAAGGGCAGGAGGACAAGTATCGGCACGCGGGCAGACACAGTGCAGGAGAGAGCACACCCATGTGGCAAGCCGCGACTGAATCTGGTTGGGCCGCATCTGCAACCATGGACTCTCAAATGCTGTGGCACCTAAGTCCGCTGCGCCCAGAGCTGCAGCCTGGGCAAACCGCCACCGGACACCTGGCCTTACTGGAACCACTGTCCATAAGTGTGAGGGCTATGGCAGAATATGCCTGATATGGCGGGCTCCATTGTCGCCTAGACGCCTGATGCCTGTCGTCTCACGACTCAAAGGAGCTTGGGAGGGGTGCGTGGTGCGTGGTGAACAGCGATGGACGGGCAGCAAGGCACAGGGGCAGGTCGGCGTGAGGTTGGCCTTTTCAGTAGCTACAGCAGCTCCTGCAGCTTGCGTGCATGTAGCTCTTCCTCCTATGCCATGTCTTGTTCATCCAACTGGTAAGTCTTCGGTTTGCAAATCACATAAGTTACTCATTCCACTCCAATTATAATCAACAGGAGCTAATTCCTCCTTCTGCAGCACAAAGAGATAATCCCTGATGCATACGCCTAATTCGATGTATGTTTCTCTTTCTTTACAGTTTGCAATATTTTAGGTGAAGTTTCCTATACATAACATATTTAGCATGTACACAATTAAATAAAGCATGTATTTTTGCCTATAGAGGGACATTCTATATATATGACTATGAAGTGGTTCAAAAGAGCAGTGAGAGAGAGCTTAATAACAAGAACACTTACAAAGGGTTTGACTTCTTTAACACAAACATTTAACATACACTAAAGGTTTTCCATTTTTGTTTTTGTATAAAAATCACATTGCTGCCCTATACATCACAGAAAATGACTTCACATCAGGGCCTATTTCAAAGTGGAATACTCTGCTAAAACAGTTTCCATTGTTTTAAAGCTGAAAATGAATGATTATGAGTAAAATAGAGTGCTGCAAAAATGCAGCTAAATTTCCATATTTGTGCCCTAAATTTCCAAATTTATGCCGCTTAATTTGCTAATTCATGCCACTATATCCTGGGGGGTCTTGCCATATACACACATATATACAATTTCACTTTCTGTTCATAGAATCGGATTAGTGGGCTTTTAACCTGGTAAATATAATTTGCAAATACAGCATTCCAATCAGTGGAACTTCCACAATAGCTAATTAAGAATTCTTTTCAAGTTAAAGTCCATTTCTTTGAGGCCTAAGTACAAACTACAACCCTAGGCAGCTGGAGGTATTTACCTACTTCTACAGGTAGATTCTCAAGCATGTTAATATACTCCTGTCTCAAACAGGGATAAGCGTGCTTAAGGAGGTGAGCAGGAAGAACGTCTTTTAGTCAAAATAGTTTCCTCATGGAAAACATAACCAAATGGAATGAAATATGCAAAATGTCCAGTTGCTTGAAATTTCTCCAGTTGAAACTTATGCCCATAGGAAATTTTTGATGCAGAAATCTGCACTGGTGTTGAGCTTTATTAGTCCTCCAATGAGCCTATGAGTATCCTAGAGATATGGAATATTCCTTCAAAATGTAGGAATGATCTAAGAAGAGAAAGTCTCTCCCTGTCTTAACCAAGACTTTGTGAATGTGACATCTGCAGGCTTATCCCACCCTTTTAATCTAAGAACTCAATCATATATTGACGCTCAGTCGGATTTCCTCCCAAGATGCAAAATGGCCTGTTAATAGCTTGTTCACAATCAGAGATGTCTTCTTGGAGTCGTGGAACCAGAATCTTCTTGTCAGAATGTCACTGACATAGATATTATGTCCTAAATATGCTTTACACTCATATATCTTCATTGGGCATAATGCTAGAAAATTTACATTTAGTGGGGCAATATTTTTACAAACAATATTTAGGGCACCGTTTTATTTTCAAATAAAATTTCTTTCAGTGGTGTAACAAAACTTGAGGGAGCCTCCCTGCAAAGTACATGGAGGCCCCTCCCCTCCAGACCACCACTTTGGTCCCAGACCCAGTGTTCTGTGCTGAGGGTGCCCCCTGGAGACACAGCTGTTTCAATGGCTCACAAGCCTATTACTCTATACAAGCTAGTTGATTCCTTTGTTAATTTTTTGTACAACCTCAATTTATCTACCTACTTTAATAAATACCACACTATGGAATGTGGCCCCAAGAGGTGTAGGATTACTTCACGAGCATGCAGAGGCAAACGTTTAATCAGCGTGCACAATTTCCTGTATTTGGGATTTGTGTTTGATTCTTCGGACATATGGGGTTCTCATATCTCCAAGAGTACCTTAAAACAAGGAAGGGTGATTGGTGCATTCCCAAACCGTCTGTGGCCTTGTGGTCGTAAGACCTTGACCCCTCGCCAATAAATAAGGCTCAGTGCATTCCAAAAGCCAGCTATGGTGCAGGAGTTTGAGGCTATGCAAGTATGCTGGCGGGTGTTGTCGAGCCATATGACATCAAAATTGTGTCATATGCCGACGACACCCAGCTGGTGGTCTCACTGGCCACTAAGAACAGTAGACACTCCGCAGCCGACCTCCTAAATTGCCTAGTGGATGTCAAGGGATGGATGTCCAACTCCTCCCTAAAACTTAACGGTGATAAGACGGAGCTTATGCTTCTAGGTCCTACCTCTCCCGTACCATTCACTTCACTGTGGCCCAGTGTTTTGGGCACCCCCCCCACCCCAAAGGACAGCGTTAAAAGCTTGGGGATATGGCTTGACAACAAACTCTCCTTTTCTACTCAAGCCAAAAAACTGTCCTCCACCTGCTTTGGCCTACTTAGGATCCTGAGGAAGGTCCTCCCGCTACTCCCCCTGGAGGCCAAAAAGGTGGCGGTACAAGGCCTTATCCAGTCTCGCCTGGACTCTAACAATGCTTTGTATCTAGGGGCACCAGAGATGACCTTCCGGAAATTACAGGTCATCCAAAATTGCGCAGCCCGCACCGTGTTGGAACTCCCGCGCATTCAATCTGCCAGACCTGCTCTGAAAACTCTCCACTGGTTGCCAGTGAGGCAGAGAGTGACCTTCAAGGCTCTGTGCTTGGCGCACCGCGCCTTTTGGAAAACAGCCCCAGCCATCAATACTGACCTTATCACTCCTTATCAACCTAATAGGAACCTCAGGTCGACAGACGCGTTCTTCGCGGTTGTCCCCAGAGTGAAGCGAGCCAGGTCCGGGGGCAGGATGTTCTCCTTGAACACCGCCAAGCTCTGGAATGCTCTCCCCTTCTCACTTCGGTCCAACCCGGACTTACTCTCGTTCCGTAAAAGTCTGAAGACCCTGCTGTTCGTTAACTCCGATTCCCCCTAGATCCCCTCCAGGTACTCCTGCTTCTATTCAGCGCTTGGAGCTCTCGGGCAGCAACGCGCTCTACAAATGCTTTTACAATTTACAATTTACAATTTGTAGGTCAAGGAAAAGCACTTACGTAGGCAACTGCTGGATCTTCCACCAATCAGCTCACAGTGTATTTGTCATGGAGAACTTCTACACATTTTATTAACCCCTTGCGCGCTAGCAGTTTTCCCGCTGTGTGCTGGGTTTTTTCGAAAACCCGTGTTACATGACGAGCTCAGCTCGTCATCAGCATACGAGAGCCGTAGCTGATGACGAGCTGAGCTCGTCATCAGCATCGAAGGGGTTAAACAATTTATGATACCACTACTAAAGAAATGCCACCTGGCTCAATGCAGGGCGGCCATCTGCTATCTGCAATTGTTAAGTAGAGAGGAGGTTTGTTTTAGAGTTGACGCTTTCCTTAAATCAGCCGTTCATTTAAGAAAAAGTATACTTTATTGAAATCCTTTTGATATATTGTACAGTATTGTTCTTGAGTTCTTGTGGTGGTTCATATACTTTCTGATAGATGAATCATTATGTTTATTGAATTGTATAACTTTTTTTATCCGCTTTTATGTATACCTCCAGCATGTGAATAAAGACTAAAGAATTGAATACAGAAAAAGATTTCCAAGGTGGCGGCCTCATTGTGTCACATCACATAGATGAACCGACAGATTCATTAAAAACCATTGTCTGCAGCCCATACTGCAGGTCAATTTTGTACAGTTGTGTATTGAGAATATATTATTTACAACATATCTCAAGGTAGAAATATATTGATGAGACTATCTGAACAGTTTCTTTCTTGACTTTGGGGTGTACCTGGATCCTTTCTTCTAGCGCTTTTGCTGCTACATCTATCCTGGCACGTTTACATCACCAAAACATTTACATTCAGCAGTCTGTTTGCTAAACTCTTATAAATTTATTGGAATAAGGATACTCCATCAAACTCCATGTATAATGTTTAGATCGAGAGTTTCAAAGGAGATTAGGGACATCTTGGACAAGAACGGTAAAGCTGCGGTGGTCCTCTTGGACCCATCTGCAGCCTTCGACACAGTGACTTATATGTTATTGAAACACCGACTGACAGAGATAGGAATTCAAAGTTCCTCTATGTCTTTCTGGATGATAGGGAGCAAACAGTCAACATTGGAGATTTTGAATCCAAGCATTTCATACTACCCTGTTGTGTCCCGCAAGGGCCTTCACTAAGTCCCACATTATTCAATATACGTGTGGCTCTTCTTTTGGAACTTATAAGATCATACAGCTTCTCCACTGTTTCCTATGCTGACGATACCCAAATGTTGAAGGAGTGGATTATCGATTTAACAAGTGCACATGTGTAATAGTCAACTGGATGAGTCCCCACAGCCTGAAATTAAATTCTGAAAAGACAGAGGTGTGCCTCTTTGGACTGGATACCTCATTTGGAACAACACTTGGTGGGCCCAATCTCTTGGTCCTCTTCCCATCCCATTACCTAAAGCAAGGACCTTGGGAAATATTTTTCATTCCATTCCCTCTTTTAGAGATCAGACTAGCTAACTCACTTTCTTGTGTTTTCTCATTTTAAAAACTTTGAGGAAAATTCTTCCCTTTCTCCTTTTCGACCTGCAGAAAACAGTACTTACCTCTCTTGCAGTATCAACGTTGGATTATTGCCATGTCCTTTATGTTGGAGCTCAGGCATCATGAGTAGGCATAAAAGACTTCAAAATGCTGCCAGGGTTCTTAAAAACATTAAGAAATTTGAGCCAGTCTCCACGACCATGAAAGAACTTCATTGGCTACCCATTTAAAAGAGAGCTGCCTTCAAAACGCTCTTTTTAGCATAAAATTTACTTAACTACTCAGGTTCTGCTTTCCTTAAAAACAAAATTTCTCGGTATATTCCTAATTGATTTCTTTATTTAGTCACAGCTAAGAAACTGTCTTTCCATTTTAGCCACAAAACATCTTTTGAAGGTGGAAGCTTTTCCTATGCGACCATTTGTTTCTAGAATCAAACAGGGCATCTGAGGAATCAATCCAATTTCATTGCTTTTAGATGGTGCCTCAAAACCTGGTTGTTTACTCTTTCCCTATAGAATATTTTTCAGGCAGTTTTTCTCCCTCAAATATAAGGCAACATCTAGACTCCCATGGGTTTATGCCACGCTCTACAAAACTCAAAACATATCACCTACTAATGTCTAAGTTTTGCCACTGTAAAGATTTCTTTTTAATACATATGTCACCCCTAAAGTAGGTCCTAAATAGCCCTCAGGGTTGGGTCCATCATGCTTAAACAGTAGAACATGTACTTTTAAAGTTTAACATGTTCTGGTAGTAAAAAAACACTTACATTTTTTAGTTTTTTAATACTGCAAGACCCACTTCTCACATAGGCAGTGCTTAATTTGAGCCAATGGTTTCCGGTGCTCGACACTGGCACATAATTGCCAGCATTTGTGCTTATGACAGTCTTCCACATGGTGGCACTGTCTGCCTAATTTAGGTATGAGCACCACAACAGCTGTTTGTTAATTCAGATTACATTTGCAGTGACATATACATGCCTCCCAAGCCATTTTTATAGCTTTGGGGACTGGAACAGGTTGAATTATAACACTTGTAAGAGTGTTAGGGTTAGTTGTTGTGTTGGCACAGTCACTGGTAGTGCTGGCAGGGGCAAAGGATGGTGCAATGCCAACTCGCGAGCTAGGGGTTTGGGTTCAAGTCTTGAAATCGGAACAACATCCTGTTATTCTAGGCAAGTTCCTTAATCTCCCTGTGTCTATCAGCAAAGCCTGGATACCTTCATGGATACAAAAGCTGTGCTATATATAAATCTACAAACAAGCTATAGTGTACTCCTGATGAGGCCCTGGCACTATATTCTTTGTCAATGAAGAAATATCCATAGGATAACATTGTGTTACTTTATTACCTTTAATAAGTGATAACTGTGGCTTGGGAACAGGTAGTTAAATTACATTTGGTCTCAAATCAATTGTAATTTAAAATCTTCATATTGGTAAAGCTGGATTTTAAGTCACAATTGTAAAAATACCTTTCCCTGACCATTTGCTGCCTGCACCCTATGACCTGAGTCACATGACTAGATGTAGTAGAGCTGTTCCCTGCCCCACTTACATATCGAAAGGCTGCCTATAGCACACTTATAAAGGAACCTAAAATCAGTATTTTGTCACCCTAGACTTCTTGCAGTCTTGGCTGGGGAAGGGAGGAATTTTAACGGCCCAGAAGGGGTAGCCAGGATCTCATCCCTCTTTAACAGCAAGCACTAGAGTTAAATATTGAGCCCTCAGACCAACACTTCAGTTCATTCCTGGACCTGTGGAGGACCGCCTGAAGGACTGCCTTGTACGTCAGAGGACTGTCCTGTTGCTTGAAGCCTGCTTTGTTTCTCAGAGGACTGGCCTGCTGCTACCATTAGATTTCCTTTGTCTTTGATAGCCTACCTTGCTGCTTGATCCTAGGACTACCAGAGTGACGCCAAGGGCTAGGTGGCTGGACTCCTGTTCTGAGCTGATTGAACATAAAAATATCCACCCACTAGAACCCGGCATCTGGATCCACTGAAGTGAGTCCTCCTCTCCAACTGGTGCCCATCCATTTCTGGATCCTTGAAATTGGTGCTCAAGTGGCCAAAACCAAAACTTAGGAAAGGGTTTTGGTAACAAGTGACCTGAGAACACAGAGAGGACTGGGTTTTACCTGAGGTGTAGTGTGGGCCAGCCTGACTTTGTCGTAGCTTCTGCTATGTACTTTTTAATGAGAGCATATAAAAAACAACAACAAAGGGGCTTGTAAAGCGCCTGGTGACGCCCTCACGGCGTGTCCCCGCGCTGTGGAGAAAAGTCATGGCCAGTAGAGGGTTTTACAGGGAGAACAGATGGGTTTTTAATCTTTTCCTGAAGGTGGTCTCAGAGTCCGCTAGTCTGATACCCATAGGGAGAGCGTTCCATTCTCTGGCGGCCATTACCCGAAAGGAACGACCACCTTTTCGGGGTTTTGGCGGGCAGCCCGGTGGCAGTGGGCTTGCTCTGCCGACATTAGAGAGCTGAGAGTGAGAGAGAGCCTCTTGTGATATTTGTGGTATCTCGCCCCGCTGACTACGAGCGGTGGCGTCTTTTTTAGCACACTGCTTTTAATACTGTTTAATAACCCTACCTCAAAGTTGTGCAGGTTACTAATTCCTGATTTCATTTGCAGAGTGGAGCGGCTGGCTGGGGGCTGTTTGAAATCGCGGGTCTCCAGCGCAGCGGGCGCCATCTTAGTTTGGGCTTCCCTCTGCATCAAGCTCCCCTGATACTCCTCCCTCGTCCCGCCCCTATTTAGGAGCGTGTTTCACCTCTCTGCTGGTGTTTGGCGGGCAGCCCGGTGGCAGTGGGCTTGTTCTGCCGACATTAGAGAGCTGAGAGTGAGAGAGAGCCTCTTGTGATATTTGTGGTATCTCGCCCCGCTGACTACGAGCGGTGGCGTCTTTTTTAGCACACTGCTTTTAATACTGTTTAATAACCCTACCTCAAAGTTGTGCAGGTTACTAATTCCTGATTTCATTTGCAGAGTGGAGCGGCTGGCTGGGGGCTGTTTGAAATCGCGGGTCTTCAGCGCAGCGGGCGCCATCTTAGTTTGGGCTTCCCTCTGCATCAAGCTCCCCTGATACTCCTCCCTCGTCCCGCCCCTATTTAAACGGCCACTATGTGTCAGCGCAGCGGACGAGCGCAGCGGGCGCGACGTAGGCGCGCCGGAGTTGCTCCTGAGTTAAGCCCGTCTGCGCCCGTCCGCGGCAGGCCGGGGCACGGGGCACCTCACTTTGTTCCTAGCCTTATTCTTCCCCGTTCACTTATCATTTCCCTTCACAATTCTGCTCTCCCCCCCCCCGAGCCGCCCGTCAAACACGCTGTTTGCGGTTTGCCTGCTCCTAGGACTATATTCCCTGAGATCATTCATTCATCTCCTATTCATACACCCCCGGACTCTTCCGCCAAATCCTCTCCTCCCATCTCGGGACTAGGACCCAACCCTTCTTTATCTGTGATGTACCTTAACACCAGGTCTCTGGTCGGCCACCAATCTGACATCTTTTATCTTCTAGGATCGGAACAGCCTGATATCCTATTCCTGACCGAGACCTGGCTCACAGATGATTCCACTCCTGATATCCTGGCGGCTATTCCCCCCGGATATTACATTCTACAAGCTAACCGCCCCTCTGGTAAAGCGGGCGGTGGGATTGCAGCCATCATTAGGCACCCAATCCGGTTTTCCATGGTGCCTACTACTAGTATTTCCATGGTCGACTGTCTGGCACTCAGGTTGGAGCAACCCGGCTCATCTCTAGTATGTGTCCTAGTCTACCGTCCTCCCCAATCCATGCCAAATTTCTCCGTCCAGTTCGGCGAGCTTATCTCGCAGCTGACCATTAATAACACCAATGTTTTGGTCCTGGGCGACTTTAAATATTGGCCATCCGACCCTCACGAAACCTCTGATTCCCTCGCCTTTTCTGAGCTTATGCTGGGTTTTAATTGCACCCAGCATATACACACACCCACGCACACCAAAGGTCATATCCTGGATCAGGTATGGACCTCTTCTCTAGATATCTCCATCCCCCTTGTTCTTCCCTGTCTTTGGTCGGATCATTCACTCATCACCTTTTCCTTTGCTAAGCCTGCTCTGGTTAGTGTTGCCCGAGATTCCAACTTTCTGGCACGCAACTGGAACAAGGCTGACATCAACAAATTCACCTCCCTCCTGAGTTCATCTGCTCCCTCTATTATGGAACCCTTTATCTCTATTGACTCTCAGTCCGACAATCTTGTCCACTGGCTGGTCTCCGCCGCTGACTCGGTGGCACCTTTAAAACCTGTCAAAACGCGGCGAAATCATGACGCACATAGGTGGTTCACCGAGGAACTTAAGGCACTGAAACTTAGTCTTCGTCAGGCCGAAAGACGCTGGCGTCGAGACTATTCTTCACAGACTAAAGCGGTCTTCTCCTCTCAGCTGAGAGAATACAAGTCTGCCATAGCCAGGGCTAAATCTTGTTATTTCTCCAATAAGATCTTGAATTCCATCAACAAGTCCAAAGACATCTTTTCTATTGTTGAGGAATTATCGAATCCGGCGAGAGTCACCATCGCTCCTCTCCCTTCCCAGCTATTGTGTGATTCTCTGAATCAATTCTTTGTGGACAAAATTGTCAAAATTAAAACCAGCATTTCTGCCCACGTCTCTTCTGTTTCCCCTCCTCCCATTCCTTTCCTTTCCCATTCCACCGACACCCTCACCCAGCTCCCACTCATTTCTGAAGACAAATTCCTTTCCCTTCTGTTTAAAGTCTCCTCCGGATCTCCTAGCGATTGCTGCCCCCCGTCGGCCCTACGGGAAGCCTTCACTTCATGCCCGGACCCCCCTTTAGCTCTTCTAAATAACTCCTTGACTACGGGGGTGGTCCCAGGATCCTTTAAACGGGCAGAAGTGGTCGCTATCTTGAAAAAACCCACGGCTGACCAGTCCAACATGAGCAACTATCGCCCAATTTCTCTCCTCCCCTTCCTCAGTAAGGTTTTGGAGTCTCACGTTACCCAAACCCTTACCTCTTTTGTGGAAGACTCCTGTGTTTTGGACCCCCAGCAGGCTGGATTTAGACCAGCACATTCCACAGAAGCAGTCATCCTCTCTGTGATGGACGAACTTCGCAGGGGCGCCGACACTAACATCTGTCAGGCCCTGGTCCTTTTGGATCTGTCAGCCGCCTTTGACACGGTCGACCATGACATCCTGGCCGACCGTGTCAGAGAGGCTGGCATCCAGGGCATTGCCCTGGACTGGGTGCGCTCTTTCCTGACCCACCGCCACCAGGCCGTCAGGCTGTCTCAGTTCTCCGCCTCTCAGGTCGAGCTGACCTGTGGTGTCCCTCAGGGCTCTTCCCTTTCCCCTCTTCTTTTTAATTTATATTTGGCCCCGTTAATCCGTTCCCTTCACCGTTTTAATGTCTCCGCATTTAACTATGCGGATGACATTCAATTGGTCTTCACCATTGACTCCGGGTCCGAATCCATCTCTACCTTTCAAAATACCCTTTGTTTCATTAGTGATTGGATGGGCGCAAACCACCTGAAACTCAACCCCGACAAGACCGAGCTGGTGCTTGTCGGGGGACCCTCCAATCCTTGGCATCCCTCCTTCTGGCCGGCCAGCCTGGGTACCCCGCCTTGTCCCGTCAATTCAGCAAAAAGTCTGGGTGTTGTCATCAGCAACGATCTATCGATGACACCCCAGATTAGTGCCGTAGTCTCCTCTAGTCATTTTCAGCTCAGGAAGATACGCAAGATCTCTCGCCTACTTACCACCGATGCCCTCACTTTGGCCTTGCTTGCGTTAGTCATGTCTAGGCTTGACTACGCGAACGTATTATACGTAGGCATCCCTGTTTACCAACTTAGGAGACTCCAGCTGATTCAAAACCAGGCCGCCCGTCTGATTTATCATCAGCCGAGAGATCAACATGTCCAACCGCTTTTAAAGGATCTCCACTGGCTCCCGGTCTCTGCTCGTTACAAATTCAAGCTGGGTTGTACCATCTTCAAATCCCTCTCTGGTCAGGGCCCCGTTTTCATTTCTTCTCTGCTTCATCCCTATGTCCCCCCCCGCACCCTCCGGTCCTCCCATATGGCCCTTTTATCTGTTCCCAGATTCAAGCGGAAGAAACACGGTGGCCTTAGGTTCTCCTTCCTAGCCCCGTCCTTTTGGAATTCTTTACCTCTCCCGCTCAGGCTATCCTCCCCCTATTCCAGTTTCAGATCCTCCCTCAAAACTCACCTCTTCACTGAAGCCTACAATTAAATTCTTATTTATTGTTATGTTAGCTCTGTCTCTCTCTGCTCTCTCCAAACAGCGCCAAGGAACCTAATGGTGTTAGTGCGCTCTACAAATTAATTTAACATAACATAACATAACAACAGTGTGACCTGTAGAGTAAACAGCGCGAGCGGATAGAGCCTGCCACTGCCACCGGCAAGACTCTTCTCCACAGCGCGACTGAGTGAGGCAGCAGGTTAAATACAGTCAGCTTACAGCGCTACTAGAACGCTGACCATCCGCCCGAGCCCGGAAGTGCTAGGCTCCTCCTCACCCTCCGCAAACAAACGCCCAGAAATGGACGCGGCGGACCGGGGCGGGAGTCGGCAGGGAAGTAAGTGAAAACAGATTTACAGTGCACACAAATCCGTTTAAAATTAGCCTTTGTTCGCTAACATTAAAAGAACGCTATAAATCAGCGCTACAACAGTGTGACCTGTAGAGGAAACAGCGCGAGCGGATAGAGCCTGCCACTGCCACCGGCAAGACTCTTCTCCTGTTAAGCCGCTCTTCTCTGGAAGAGAATATGGTTTCATGGAGCCATAGACTGGTACAGCCTGCAGCCTCGCTGTAGATTTTCAACTTCGAAAAGAGTGACAAAATCAGATCGTAAAAGTCTTCACCGCTACCTCATCCAGCTGCTACTCAATGATGACACCTTCTCCTTGGACACCACCAGCTGCCCTGTCACACTGATTTTTACCTTCTCAAAATTTGTTCTTCAAAATCTCTCCTAAATTCAAAGTTAATCCAAGACCGACTCTAATCCATCTCTTGGATCCGGACCACGCGGCATTGTGGTTAGTCTTAATTTTCGTCTTTGCTGTGGTCTTGTGCGACCAGATGCCCATGGCTGGCGCTTTGACCTTTTAGGCACTAGACTTCACTAAACATTAACAAATTCATAACTCCACTTTTACTGATTTGCTTTAATTATTTTAGGTGTCATTTTATTTATTATTTACTTTTTTGTTTCTAAATTGGTGTGGTATTTTCCAGTATTCAGACAAAATATTAAGATAAAAATATTGATGTACAAGAATATCGGGTCTAAATTATCGTGACAAGGAAAATAAATGTGAAGTATATAGATGTGAAGAATTTCAATTTGAAGGTAAGTGATGCCAATTTTTAAGATATCAGTCATTAATATTGTTTTCAGAAATATATTTGTTTAAAATATTGTTTTTTAAATTATTATGTTTTTAGTTTATATGTTAAAGGTATATGATGTAATGTTTAGTAAAATTATTGTTTGGTGTTTTAATGTATTTATTTTATTGATATGTAATTATGGTAATTGTGTTATTATATTTATTTTAAGTAAATGTTATGTGCAGGCTTTGGGGTTTATAGTGGTGATGGGTTGGAAGTAATTCATTTTTAATTAAATAGTAACTTTATGAAGATTATTCATTATCTTATCTTATCTTAAGTGCCATTTGTAAAGCGCACTGTCGCTGAAGCTTCCTGGTGCTGGAGACAGAGTGGGTGAGGGGGAAGCGCGAGAAGCGGTAAGCCTAGCTGAGGGGAGGGAAAAGATACGTTTTTAGCAGTTTCCTGAATTTAAGTAGGGATGTAGAAGATTTGATTGAGAGGGGGAGAATGTTCCAAAGCACAGGAGCCAGGTAGGAAAAACGGCGGCAGCCGAATTTTTTAGTTTTGCTTTTGGGGGTGACTTTCAAATCACGGTGGGCTGATCGGAGGTTGCGTGTCGGACAGTGAGGATGGATGAGGGATTTGAGAAACCCAGGGCTGGGGCAGCGAAGGGCTTTGAAGGTGAGACAGACCACCTTGAAGGTGGACCTCTGATCCATCGGGAGCCAGTGGAGGCTAGGGAGCTGATAACATTCATTTTGTTAATTGTTTTCTAGTTGTGCATTGTGGGATTTTAGGGGTAAAAGGTGGGAAGTAATGCATATTTAATTAATCAATAATTGTTAATAATTAAAATGAATGAATTAATTGTCAATTAATTATGTTTAATTGTTTAAATAGTTTTTGGGGGTGTGGTATGTGAGGTTTATAGGTGCAAAGTGTGGGGAGTAAATTAATTTAAATTAATTAGTGACTTGTTTTAAAAATTAAAAAAATTATTTAATTGACAATTTAGGGGTTCATTACGATGTCTGGCAGAATGCCTCCTCCCAACAGTCGGAATCTCCTCAACCGCATAGGAGCCCTACCGATCGACTCACTCTTACGATGTTTGCAGCCAGAACATAAACTACTTGCTTATTCCAAATGGTTCTGAGCGACTCACAGAGTCATTCATTCATTCATTCAGACTCAAAGAGTATTTATGTCGGTCGGAACTGCATTGTACACCCCTATGGACAATGTTTCTGCCATCAGGATTACGATGTTGATTTCCAACAGCCTAACCCCATCGTCTTGTGTGACTTGGAAAGGTTGTTGAAAAGTGACTTTGGAGGTCCCTGCCAGGGTCCCCTGGTCCAGCGGCATAAGTTTGATGGCCGTTGGGGTACATAAGGGAACCCTCCCTGTAAAACCCTGCACTAAGTGGCAGGCACCATGGGTTGCCTGCAACAAGGTGCAGCGTTTTCTGCACACACCCCTTTTCCCCATAGGTGCCCGTGTTACGGATGGTTGTTGGACGTAACAAGAGCTCCCATAGGAAACAATGGGAATCCAGCCGAATAGTGTTCGAATCGAAGATGGTGTCGGGCAGAGGCTTTCCGTTTGACATCATAATAAGCTTCTAATTGTTTTAATTGTGTGATCAATTATTTTTTTAAAGTTTGATTTAAGGTGTGGGTTATGGAGATTATAGGATAAAGGGTGTTAAATTGTAATGGATTTATATTCAGTTTTTAATAATGTGTTATGTTAATTGTGTTATAAAAATGATTTGTTTTAGATTGCATATGTGGGTTGCAGGTGTTGAAGGGGGATGGGGCAGAAAGGGCAGAAAGTAAATTAATTTTAAGTAATCAATAACTGTTTTAATTATTATTATTATTTAACATTTTTATATAATTAGTTATGTTAGATGTGCACATTATTTTTAATACATTTTGTGAGTGTGTTGTGTGTTTTGTGGGGGTATGTTGTTGGAAGTACATTACTTATAATTAATCGTTAATTCGTATTTTGTTAATGGCAATTGGTTTGTTGCTGCACATTTATATGAATAGTGTAAATATTTTTTTTATAAAAAGGTAACTTTTTGATGCAGGTGAGAGTTTGTGAGGTTATCAGTGGTAAGTAGGTAGATGACATTTTTTTAATAATAACTGTTTTGTTAAAAAATTATTTTCAAATAAGAAAGCTTATTAGTATGAAATGTATTTTATTTTTAATAATATTGCAGGTATTTGTGTTATGTGTTTAACATTTTAATATTATTTTAATATTTTTAAAACTAAATACATTTATATATTTGTTTAAAATATATCTTGTTTTAATTTATTCTGTGTTTATTTTGTTTAAGCTATTTAGGGCCCGATTACCATGGCGGTGAGACTGTCACCAACAGCCCGTCATTGGCGGTACCACTGCCATCGGTGACTGAATCACGACCCACCACATTACAATGGTGGGCGGTGTGTTGGCCGTCATAAATAATGACTGTCACACATCAGACGTGCTCCTTGAGTCCGCTGGTGTGGCTGAGGGGCTTGTAGTCCACACAATGGTGACGGTGCCTACGAGGCACCACCGTTGGGATTACGATGTTCCTTTCTGCCGGCCCCATCATGGCAGTGAACCTGCCATGAAAAGGCTGGAAAAGGGGAGATTAGGTGCCTCTAGCCAGTACAACTCTTCCCCGGGACACAGGATTTATGGGGCACCTATGGTGCCCCCCTCCATATCTCTGCACCGTGTGGAAGGCACAACATGATGTCAGCTACATAGTGCAGGGATATGTAAAGTGTCCCTTTTTTGCAGTGCAGTGGGTGCTGCTGCTAGCGGCGCCCCGCCACAATGCAAAATGCAGGCATTTCGACTGCTGTTGTTGTTTTGATTGGAGTAAAAATAGTACATTTTACCCCTATGCTATCCAAAACTTTCCCTACTGTTGTACTTGCTGGAGTGGAAATAGTAAATTGTACCCCTCCGCTATCCAACACTTGACCAACTGGTGTTTTAATTGGAGTGGGAGTTGTAAATTTCACCATTTCATACTGCAACAGTTTTCCTTCCTCTGTAGTGGCTCAAATGAATATAGTAAATAAAACCTGTACTTAAATATTTTTACTGCTAATATATTTATTGGAGGAGATTTATAATGTTTTAAATAACTTTATTATAATACTTTTTGTATTGTTTTTATTAAATTGTAGTGTGAATGGAAAGGGGCGACCACTCGGTCCCCCCGAACGTGTGGTGGAGTACCCCGATCCCCCCGCGAAGCCATTTTGGGCGGGAGGCGAGTCTCGGCTGGTATGCCCGAAGCGGCATAGCCGGGGCGCGCCTTTTCCCGCCCAAGAGTGGGTTGTCCTAGACACTGAAGCCGCTAGCCACGCCCCGGAGGCGGATTGGAGGTGGGTCCACGCCCGCCCAAAGAAGGATAAAAGGAGCGACAAGCCAAGAAAGCATCCTCTTGTTCCTGTGCTCTGAAGCTGCACCTCCCCGTTGCACGTGAGCTCGAGACGGAACGAAGAGCCAATTTTGAAGGATTTAATTTTGTGTTTATTCTTTCAGTGAGTCGGAGTTTCTTGCCCTAGGACCTCGAGGATCATACGTGGACGATGCCGGGCAAGAAGGTCGGAAAGAGGGTCGGTACTGATCAGATGCTTCGCATGCTGGTGAAAGACATGGCCGAGATGAAGAAGCAGATGGCGGCAATGAATGGTGCGGGGGGACCCAAGCGAGTCGTCGGACCAGCATTGCCGGGAGTGGTCCCTAACGGGAGAGGTAGAAGGGCCAGGAAGGGAGCGTCGGGGGGGGAGGCCCCGGTTCCCGAGACTCCCCCGGCGCACCCGGACACACCGATCGAGGCCCCGACCCCGGTCCCGAACGAGGGGCAACCAATCCCGGTTGTAGTCACTCCCGTGAACGGGGAGGATATGCCTCCCGAACTGGCTGCACAGTTGGCGGCATGGTTGGGCAAAGATAACGGGGGGGCCACGGCTGATGATGCCAGGGCAGTAATGAAGCAGTTGCGGCAATCAAAAGATGCTGCAAAGGCACCATGTCCTCTTGTTTCCCCACAGGCTCCCGTGGAGCAACCAGTAGCGGGTGTGGGTTCGGCAGCGACTACGGTCACGGCTACCGGTTCAGGTAAGCAGCCATTTCCGATGGCGGGGGAGGGATCGGTACCTTCAAGAAGGGAAAAAGTTGTTCAGCATATCCCGATGGAAGTCAAAGAAAGGATATGGGCTGATAAATATATAAACATGTTTTCCTTACTAACCGATCATTATGAGATTGAGCATGTAAAAAATCAAAAGGAGTTTCTGCACCCTAGTGTTTGGCGCGCCAAGATGGCCGCTTTCAGAGTTGATGAAACGATAGGTAATTGGGGCAGAGCGTTTGGAATGTTCATGCAATTATGGGGCAACGAAGGCCCGAAATGTTGGCTGAACTACCCGTGTATCAGACACGTATCATGGAATTTTCTCAGACATATGATGGCAATCAATGGTTTTGTTACGATTACATATTTCGTAAGTCCAAGGAGTTCGACACATCTCTGACGTGGGATTGTTTCGACTCCATTTCCTGGCAGAAAATGGAGAAATCAGGCATGGCGAAGTCGCCATCGTTGGGGGGGAACGGGGGCGAGTTTTCCCGCCACTCGTCTGGGGCGCCCTTTCGGGCGGGATCAGGCAATGATCAGCACTCAAGGACTAATGGCAACTCAGGTAAAAAAGGGGCATGCTGGAGTTTTAACAGAGGCAAATGTACAAGGCCCCAGGGGTCATGCAAGTTTAGGCATGAATGTACAGGGTGCGGGCAGTCCTCGCATCCCGAGACCATGTGCAGAGCCAAAACGGGTGACACGGGAAGTAGAGGGGGCGCCAAACAGGTCTGAAATAGTCCGAGGGGCGCCTCTCCCTTCCCCTGTTGATACCATGGCAATGATTCCTTGGCTGAACGAATACCCGGATCATAGCTCCACTGGGGTGTTGCGAGATGGTTTTTCGTATGGTTTCCGCATCCCGGCGGGGGATTTTCAGGGTAAACCACAATGTAGGAACCAACTGTCGGTTCTGCAGAATACAGCGGTGGTACAAGCAAAGATTGGGAAAGAGGTGACCCGGGGTCGGGTTGCCGGACCATATGACATACCGCCAGTTGCTAATTCGCCTCTGGGAGTAGTCCCCAAAAAGGACCCAGGGGAATTCAGGTTGATACATAACTTGTCAGCTCCGAGGGGTCTTTCGGTGAACGATGCAATTGACCCGGGAGTTTGTTCGGTGCGGTACGCATCTTTTGATGAGGCAGTCGCCATGTTGAATCGCCTGGGGCCCGGAGCGCTGATGGCCAAATCAGACATCGAGTCAGCGTTCCGGTTGCTCCCGGTACACCCAGATGATCAGCGTCTCCTTGGTTTCATGTTTCAGGGACGCTATTACATGGATAAATGTATGCCAATGTGTTGCTCCATCTCTTGTGCGTATTTAGAGAAATTCAGTAGTTTTCTGCAATGGGCGTTCACAAGAATAACGGGGTTTACGCATGTTATACACCATCTTGACGATTTTCTGTTCCTGGGGGCAGCCGGGGACACGGAATTTGCACAGGCTTTGAATGAATTTTGTGATCTCATGAGACGCTTTAGCGTGCCATTGGCACCAGGTAAGACAGTGGGGCCATCTACTTCGCTCGAGTTTCTTGGAATAGAGCTCGATTCCGAAGAGGGGTGCTTCCGGTTGCCCAAGGAAAAGGTAATGAAATTTAAGGCCTCGCTGGAAACATGTATTAGCGAGACAAAGGTAAATTTGCATCAGTTGCAGCAGACTGTGGGTCAGCTGAATTTTGCCCTTAGAGTGATACCAATGGCTCGCCCTTTTTCCCGCTCGATTGCACAAGCCATGGTCGGCCTTAAAGAAGGGCACCACCGCACAAGGCTCTCGGCAGAGGTTCGCCAGGACATGCGCATATGGTTGGCATTCCTGGCGGATTTCAACGGTCGTGTCGTGTGGAACAAACCGGCGGTGTCCTCAAAGGAGCTGGGGTTGTGGACAGACTCGGCAGGGAGTATGGGCTTTGGCGCCATATTTGGTAATCACTGGTCAGCCCGAACATGGCCGTCATGGTGGCATGAGAGTGGGCTTACAGGTAACATTGGGTTTCTCGAATTGTTCCCTATTCTGGTGGCCTTTAAAACATGGCCTGAGGGGTTTCGTAATCACTCTGTGGTGTTCTGGTCTGATAACATGACCGTGGTTGAGTGTATCAATAGTCAGGCAGCACGATGCAAATGGATTTTGAGATTGCTGAAGGAAATTGTCCTGCTATGTATGAGACTAAACGTCCATTTTAGGGCGAGACATGTGCCAGGGGTGCTAAATCAGGCAGCTGATGCGCTTTCTCGTTCCCGTATGCAGGCCTTCTGGGGTTTTCTGCCCACAGCGGACCCGGTGGCGGCACCATTTCCCGAAGCTCTCTGGTCTCTCGGTGCCCCGGACTACAAGACCTAGTGGGAGAGAGTCTAGCACCCAGGACAAGGAAGGCATATGAAGGGGTGTTCCGTTCCTATTGGTCCTTTTTGGGTTCTGCTAGGGGGGAGCTTTGGGGCCAAGAGGAGTATGTCCTGAAATTTTTGTTATCGTTACATCAGGCAGGCAAATCAGTAGCTACGGCCCATAGGCACCGGGCCGCCATTTCTTTCATGGCACGGGCTCATGGTATCCAGGACCCCACAGCGTCTTTTGTGGTACAGAAAGCGCTGCGTGGGTGGCAACGCCTCGAGGGCCACAGAGTGGATGAAAGGCACCCGATAGGTCTGGAATGGTTGGCCCTGTTACTGTCCGTACTCCCTGCAACATGTTCATCTCAATCAGAGACAGTGCTATTCCGGGCCGCTTTTGCATTAGCATTCCATGGGGCTATGCGGGTAAGCGAACTGGTAGCAAGGAACAAGCAGGATACGGGGGGAGGTCTGTGCCGAGAGCACATCCAAATTAAGGGGGAGACGATGGTAGTCTCATTTGCCAGGTCCAAGACCGATCAGGGAGCGATCGGGGACAGTGTAGTAGTCCAGTGGATTCCCAGATCTCCCATGTGCCCGGTTGCATGCGTTGAGGAGTATTTGGCGCAGAGGGCAGCATCATGGGGGGAACCTTGCTGAGGCACGCCGACGCCACCCCACTGACTAGGTTTCAGTTCCAGCGGGTGCTTGCAATGGCAATTGCAGCTGCGGGCTTGAACCCGTGCGAGTTTGGGACCCATTCCTTCCGGATAGGGGCTGCTACAGAGGCTACAGCCAGGGGTCTGAGTGTTGAAAAAGTGAAACAGTTGGGGCGTTGGTCCTCGAATTGTTATAAAAGGTATGTGCGGTTGCACATGTTGTGAAGCTGATATCATGCACTCACGCTTCTTGTTTTTGTTTGGTTTACAGTTTCGCAAGCTTACGAGGCGGGGCGGACTGTGCAGTCGACCCGACACCTGTGAACCAGCGGTCAAAGACCACCGGCTGAGGAGAGAGTGGTGTGGGTCGTGGGCCACTCATACGTGAGGCGTGCCGCAAACGTATTCAAAGCAGGTGACATGATTCACATGGCTGGGGAATACGGGTACAGGGTGACCTTCTACGGAAGGGGCGGGCTCTGTATTGACCAGTTTCAAACTTTTATGGAGGGTTAGTTAGGGCAGACAAGGTCACCGCCATCTATAATCATAGTGCATCTTGGGGGCAATGATTTGGTGACCACTGGTCGACGAGTACTTCTCGAGTTGATACTATCCACTGTAAGTTGGTTGGCGAGAAGGGTTCCGGGGTGCACGATTGCATGGTCCCATATGATTCCACGGAAGGTGTGGCGGGGGGATAATTCGGTGTCTGCTATAAATCATTCGGTGAAGAAAGTGAATAACAAGCTTGGTAGACTGTTCCGTACAAGTACATTGCATTCGATTCCTCGTGGATGTATCAGGGGGGACCATATGTATCTAGAAGATGGGGTCCATTTGTCCCGGGTGGGGAATTCTTTACTCATAGGAGACCTCGTAGCCTGGTTAAAGAGTTTGCAGCCATGACCTTTAAGTAGGAGTTTTTGTGGGGGGTCCGGATAGCCAGTAAACTATCCGGCCTGTGGCGGTAAGGTCATGATCGGTGAGCAGTAATTGGAAGATCCCTAGAGGTGGGGCGTCACCCATTATGGATGGGAGCGCCCGGGGGGAGGCGGCCATTGGCCCCTCAACGGGGAGGCGGTCCCCTCTAAGGATGGGGACGCCGAAAGGGAAGGCGGCCATAGGCCCCTCCCTGGGGAGGAGGGGCTGCGGGCCCCTCCTGGGAATTTCCCGGGGCCAGGACATCTGCAACGGCAGATGTGGTAAGTTGTGTGGGGTGGGAGGGGGGTCTACGCTACCTTCTAGACACCTCACACGAGTCCTCGGACGACCACTAAGATGGCGTCGAGTTAACATGGGGCCCCCGTCAAGACAAGGGAAATTGGAAATAGGCACAAAGGTGCAGTCCTCTGTGCGACCGCCCCTCACAAGTGAGGGGGGAGTTCTGGTTTAGGGATCTGACACCGGTTACGACCTTGCCGTTGGCCCGTAATGTTAGGATGTACAATTTCAATTTTGAGAAATGTATTTGCAGGATGTTTAGTATCGGCTAGGAGAACCTTTGTATTAGAGATGTGTTAAGGTCAGCCAAGAACATCGTAATGTGGAAATGAAATTGTACATGATATGAAACTGTTATTTTAATGTTTTAATTTTGTTTCATATTTTAATAAATACGGCCGGGAGGGTAACTCCCTCCCGCCTTCCAAAAGTTCAGAACCGTTTCCGTATTCCTATTCTTGGGGATTGTGTTGAGAGGGGGTGGCGGGTATCTCAGCCATATGGAAAGGGGCGACCACTCGGTCCCCCCGAACGTATGGTGGAGTACCCCGATCCTCCCGGGAAGCCATTTTAGGCGGGAGGTGAGTCTCGGCTGGTATGCCCGAAGCGGCGTAGCCGGGGCGCGCCTTTTCCCGCCCAAGAGTGGGTTGTCCTAGACACTGAAGCCGCTAGCCACGCCCCGGAGGCGGATTGGAGGTGGGTCCACGCCCGCCCGAAGAAGGATAAAAGGAGCGACAAGCCAAGAAAGCATCCTCTTGTTCCTGTGCTCTGAAGCTGCACCTCCCCGTTGCATGTGAGCTCGAGACGGAACGAAGAGCCAATTTTGACCCACCCACCAGCCCCTGATGACAGCGAGTTGTTTTGAATAAAGTCGTGTGACGTGGTATTGTTTTCTTACAGGTTGTTCTGAATAAAGTTGGTGATTTGGTATGCAATAAAGTTGATCATTTTCTTTTTCAGCATGTTTTATTCAGCAAAGGAGTTGCACCAGAGTTGAACAGTGATGTTCTGTAGAGTTTATACTTTGAATTGCTTAAGTATAATTGTCTTTTCTCCTCTTTAGCCTTAGATTGTCGTATTTATTTTGGTCGGGCGGTAAGGTCATGATCGGTGAGCAGTAATTGGAAGATCCCTAGAGGTGGGGCGTCACCCATTATGGATGGGAGCGCCCGGGGGGAGGCGGCCATTGGCCCCTCAACGGGGAGGCGGTCCCCTCTAAGGATGGGGACGCCGAAAGGGAAGGCGGCCATAGGCCCCTCCCTGGGGAGGAGGGGCTGCGGGCCCCTCCTGGGAATTTCCCGGGGCCAGGACATCTGCGACGGCAGATGTGGTAAGTTGTGTGGGGTGGGAGGGGGGTCTACGCTACCTTCTAGACACCTCACACGAGTCCTCGGACGACCACTAAGATGGCGTCGAGTTAACATGGGGCCCCCGTCAAGACAAGGGAAATTGGAAATAGGCACAAAGGTGCAGTCCTCTGTGCGACCGCCCCTCACAAGTGAGGGGGGAGTTCTGGTTTAGGGATCTGACACCGGTTACGACCTTGCCGTTGGCCCGTAATGTTAGGATGTACAATTTCAATTTTGAGAAATGCATTTGCAGGATGTTTAGTATCGGCTAGGAGAACCTTTGTATTAGAGATGTGTTAAGGTCAGCCAAGAACATCGTAATGTGGAAATGAAATTGTACATGATATGAAACTGTTATTTTAATGTTTTAATTTTGTTTCATATTTTAATAAATACGGCCGGGAGGGTAACTCCCTCCCGCCCGCCTTCCAAAAGTTCAGAACCGTTTCCGTATTCCCATTCTTGGGGATTGTGTTGAGAGGGGGTGGCGGGTATCTCAGCCATATAGTATGTGTTCCATTCTATATATTTCTTTCTATTTTTTATTGTTATCATTTGTATTATTGTCTTTTTGTTTATTCAAAATTAATATATTTTAATTATTGATGTTTTTTATGTGTGAAATATCTTTTACTAAATTTTGAGAAAAGAAACGTTATTTCGTTTTTTTATTTAATTAGCATGGTTTATATACAAATATATATATTTTATTAGTGTATGTATGTATAGATAAATATTTATTTGTTATAATATTACACAATGTAATGATTTTGAAATCATGATATAAATAACAAATAATAGTTAAAAAAATTCAGTAGATATATATATTGATCTTACATGTACAATGGAGATGATAGAGTTTGTAGTCTCTTCCCGGAGATACAAGTCATGTTTAATAATCACTACATATATCTAAGATTGTGGCCAATGCCAGCTCTCCTCTGACCCTTTTCCATCCAGACATTGATTGGAGACTTCCTCTTTTAAGAGGGGAAAATAAATTCCTTTCCATTATAAGAAGGCTATAGAGACACCCCAACACTTTGTGAAGTGTCAGGTAAGTGATTCCCCAAGGAGAAAAAGCATAAAGAAAACTATGCAATTGCATAAAGGAGTTTACTTTTTCCTAGACTAATTGTACACTGTTTACAGCTACCCCAATGGAAATGACAACCCACAGGAACACATAGGAATGTGTTAATGGTTCCCCTTATCCGGTCTGGAAAACTGCACAGGGGCCCAGGTCATCTAGTTCAAAGTTTTGTGAACTTAAGAAAGTAGAAATTCTGTCCATGTGCCATGGTGTAATTCTCTGAGTGTAGATGTACACGTATTTTCATGAAGCAAATCAACTATATATTCTGATCATACCAAAATATATTTTAACACTGCACCTAGTGATATCAGACATGGACATTGTACATATGTACCTGGTGATACCAGAAATTAAAATGCTGCTCATGTACCTGGTGATACCAGAGATCGACATTCTACACATGTACCTGGTGGTGTAAGACATGGAAATACTACATACTTACCTAGTGATACCAGACATGGACATAATACACATGTAAATGTTGTTACTAGACATGGACATACTACATATGTACCTAGTGATGCCAGACATGGGCATACTATGCATGTACCTGGTGATGCTAGACATGGGTATGCTACATATATGCTTAGAGATACCATACATGAACATATTACACATGTACCTGGTGAAACCAGACATGGACATACAACATATGCACTTGGTGAAACTAGACATGGACATTCAACCCATGTGCCTGGTGAATATCAGAAATGGACATACTAAACATGCACCTGGTGATACCAGACATTGACATACTGTATGTGTACCTAGTGACACAAGATGTGGACATACCACACATATTCCTAGTGATACCAGACATGGACATAATAGAGTTAGTGCAGGACACTCCTCATACAATAAATTCCAGAAAATAGAAGAATAATACTGGATCTGAGACACAGTAATAAAGATTGTCTGAAAGATATCAGGTTCCGCAGTAGCGCAAATGTAGGGGTAGAAACTTAGGGGCTTATTTATGAGAGTCTTGTGCTCTTAAAGCATCACTTTCTATGAGGCTCCCGCAGGACCAACCTCTCAACCATATCTTTGAGGCCATGCAAAGCCACTTATTATGGCTTTGATTGGCCTCATAGATATGGAGTAAGGCAAATCATCGCAAGTCGCAGCATTAATTTTCTCCGCCTCATGGAGGCGTTCCATGTGCATTGCAGTGGGTTTTCGCATTTAACAACATAGGTTTTGACGCTGCCCCAGATTTAAATATTCACGTATACTTGGGAAGTGCCTCAACCTTACGCCTCCCGGAGGTCAGCGCAATGAGGAGATATATTTTCATTTCTCCTTGTTTTTTCCTCTTTCATGTGTGCTGCATTCCGCAGCACACATAGAAAGAGTAAAACGTCTCGTGGGATTCTTTTTGTGCAAGGGTGCCTGCATTGGCGATAGGCTGCCAAAACAGCACCAGCACAGGGGAACGTACAGGAATGCACAATATTGCATAAATACGGTACATTCCTGCCCCTTCATTTCGGAGCAGGGCAGTGCAGCAAGATGACTTTCAGCTATGCCCTACGCTAAAACCTGTAAACAAGAGCATTAATTTTGCATCATATGTATTGTTTTGTAGGCTCTCATAGTAAAAAGCCCAGAAAATGGGCTGGTATTTTTCCACAGCCGGAGTTACTGATAAAAGGGTATCAGTAACTCAGGTGATGAGGTTAACAGTACTCCAGCTGACCTCGTAATCCCATTGGTATCTGTTACAACTCAAATGCAATTAAGAGGAATCTTGTACATAAGAAGCCCTCCATGTAAAAGGAGGAAACAGTTACTATTGTAAAAAGAGGGGTATACTTGGTAGGACATATTATTTTCCAAAATGGAAGAATTCAATGATAATAAATGAAGTTGCGTATGTCGGCACTTCTTTGTATATTGGAGTCACTGGGTATCTACGAGACGGTTCACTGACAAAATATCACTTATGAAAATATCCCCATACCAAACCAAAATATCGATATAAAAAATATCATCATCCTCTACTTATAATGGTAAGTGTAAAAATATTGGGGCAGAAAAATAATCTTTATTAATATCATTGTATTAAATATAGTTTTTTAAATATATATTATTTCAATTATTAAATATATTAAAGAGTAACATTAAATTAATAAAAATATCATTGATTAAATACATATTTGAACAAATGTAACAAATAAACTTTTTTTAAGTTAAATACACATATATAATATTACATGAATATTTACATATTACTAGTTCAAAAACTAGGGGCCTGATTGGTACTTTAGTGCAGTTGTGTCGACTATCCACCAAAACAGCTGCTGCAAAGCCGCACAAGGACCGTCCTCCTTATTGTGAGTTGAACTCGTGAAAGGCAGATGGTCCATTGCCTTTCCTATGGCAGTACCTGGAAAACAGGCAAAATGGTAATGGCCAAAAAGTTGGATGTTGACGCCCATACTGGGCTGGAACTTTGGGGGAAAACAATAGGGGGCACATATTGTGCCCCCTCAATGTATCCCTTGGCGGGGAGCATGGGTGTAAATTTTGCAACAAATTCTCTTCATTAGAATAAAATAATTGCAATTACATAGTAAACAAATAAAAATATAAATATGTTAAAAAAATACAAATATATTTTATATCAAATATTAATAAAGTAAATATTAATGACAATGTTAAATACATATAAATAACTAGATATTTGTTTATAATTAAAATAAAACAATAACAGATTTTTTGTTTTTTTTAAATACCAAAAACATTATTAAATATTTTTATTTTAGTTACTTCCCACAATATACCCGTACAAAACTTATAAACCGCACCAAATAAGTAACATCAAAAACAAATTATTTACATCATTAACATAAATATATATCAATAACCTCATTTTCATTCATTAAAAATAATCCAGCATTTTGTAAAGCCCATATTAATCACTTTTAAGGTCCTCACGGCACTGAAGGTCATCAAGGAGATGAAGTAAGCTATTTCTCAGAGTCACATGATTCTGAGCTGAACAGCTTGTGGAGAGAAATTTAACATGATAAAACATTGGGAGGGGGTTTATTTACAGAAGGCAAATGGTGCAGGTGACTGTCTGGATGATTAATATCTGCTGCGGCAACTTGATAAAACAACATAATTCTGCTGATTTTTCAAACTCTCTTTTTTTGTTTGCTTATATGGTTATGTTTTAGTAATATTGTTGTTGCCAAAAAAAAAACTTCAAAAGTCTGTCAGAAAATTGAAAATTTCACACAATCATAAATTCCATTATGTGTTTTTTCAAAGGGTGTTTTGACTTTTAAACATTAGCTAGCAGTTGTTCTGCTGCTATTCCAATTTTTTAATCCAAATATTCTATTTGCTCCTTCACCTCCTCTTTTTTTAAACCTGCCTTGTGATGCTCTGCTCTAATCAAAAGGTGTAAATTATTTTCCAAAAGAAGATCACCTCTGGATTTCAGGGGTAACTTGGCTGTGTTATGGTAAACTTCAGGTATCTTTTTTGTAACCATGGTGCCCCTTTAAATTTTCATGTAATTATTTGCTTTTGTATGTCTCTCATTTTAATACAGTTTTGGCGGATTTTGAAATGTAATTGATCGTATGGCATGTGTATATTACCTTTGTTATTCTTAAAATGATAAGCAGAATGTATTGTGCCTTGAGAAAACATTTTTTAAGATCCATGCACAATGTTGTGCTACCATTGTGCACTATGCAATGTACTGTTGCCAAATTAAAATACCACTGACAAACATGAATACTTTTGTTAGAAAGTATCAGTAGTTTATTGTGCTTATTTCTAATCACAATATGATATGATTTTTGCATTCATGATTAGTGTGAAAATGTAGGTTATTGGTTAAGAGGGGCTATAAGCCGTTCTAAAGCAACAATCATTATCCCTGTCAGGTTGAACCACAAATTTTCATGTGGGTGTAATCCTCTGGTAGTTTGGAAAACAACTAGTCAGGATTTAATTACAAATCTATATGTAATTTATTTGCAGCACTCAAACAGTAATATATTGAAAAAATAACACAAGAAAAATATGGTTCATTGACAGAAATATTGACCCTGAAAATATTGTGATTGAATGGTTATTTCATATTAAAGACATATGTACATCGCCCAATCGCCAATGGTTTCTTGCTACTACATAATTTAGAGAAAGGTTAGATGAGTTAAAAAAATGAGGATCTTTTGAAATGAAATGCTGGACCTTGCTCTTTGCTGACCTATTGCAAAGTCTGCTTTGTGAGAGAGATTAGCTGATCAGCAGGAGCTAAAGATTACATATGTTGGGGTTACATGTCCGAATGAATGTGTTAACTCCTCCAATTGGGCATATATTCCTCCTGAGTTTTTTTGTTAGCCCTGTATTCTCTTATTCTCGTAACTTGATTCATTTCACTTTATTCTGAAACTGTTTTCTCTAGGGCATAAGAGGGGCGCTGACTGTAAACCAACAGCTACAAATCTCAAGGATGCAGTGAAGAGTGTCACCAAAGCCCAGGACATGAGGTTGGAAGCCGAGCTGCTGATGAAGCCGTACGCTAACTGGGAAGAGTTGGTGGTGCCAGCCTCCATCTCCATCGCTATCCTGGGAGAGCTGGCGGCCATTTCATCAGCCAGTGGGGACTTCTCTATCAACCTGAATCCACCAGCAGGGGGATTCAAGCACATGAAATACCCAGAGTCCTTTTCTGCCTCCCTAATGCAGGTCTGCAATGCAGCTTGGGCTTCCTTCAGCACAGCAAACAAAAACATGGATCAGATCAGGCTCCTTACAAATTCCTTGACAAGTTCTACTAAAGAATTAGTCCTGATTCTGTTCCAGCCCACTGCCACTGTGAATGCCATTCTCCCACAGCGCCTGAGGTCAGTTCTCAGTACGTCCAACGAATGCACACCCTTGGCTCAGTCTGTGGAGGCAAGCTTCGCTAACACCATTCACTTAATCCAGGAGGTGCTTGAAGCTTGTGTGAACTCCACGAGGGGCTACGAGAAGCAGATGGCCGATGAAAGGATCACCCTGGAGCAGATCGCCATAATAAAAACCTTTGCAAACAAATCTGTGCAAATGGGAGAGGAGTTCAGGAAGATGACTGAGATGCAACTCACGGATGCTGCAGATGCCTACAAGGATGCTCTGAAGAAAGTGCCCTCTGTGTGGGAAACCATGGCTGCTAATTTCATGGGTGGTGTTCTTGACGCACTGTCTTTCACTCCAAACAGATTTATAAGCAAAGAGGTAGGCACAGAAGTTCCTGCCAATGGGACTGAGGGTATTGTTGGTGCTAATGCTACTGTTGATACTGCTGGCGCTAGTGACGTGAAGTCCATCCAGGCGACTAACAGTATCTGCTCCAAGTCGAATCAGATGACAGCTATCACAGAAGGCCTTCGAAAAGTCCTAGACAGTAAGGGGAAAACTATTAACATGAACCTTGTTTATGATGGGAGAGCTAACACAGTGACTACAAACTATGTAAAAAGACTGGCATTGTCATTGAAACAGGATATATCGGATAGAGCTGAGTGTAAAGCAAAAACACTAATGGAGGCTGTTTTACAATCTGCTGTTGCTCTTTGTGAAGATTTGGAAACAGCTGCATTATCTAAGAATACAGTTGAGAGTTACCTGAAATTACTTGCTCAAAGGGTAAACACAATATTTAGCAACTCAATAAAAGTTGATTCATACTGTAAAGCAGTGACTAATTCGCAGCCTTTGCAGCAAAAGCCACCGTATGCATCCGGCACTGTAGGCCCAGCCAGCATAGGCACTCTTTCTGCACAAATGGCCTTTGTGCGAATGGAACAAACCACAATTCAATTAAAAAGAACTCAGAGCATGTACAATGAATCCTTTCAGAAGGTCCAAAAAGAAAATGAGAAACTAACAGCGTTGCTGGCTCAAATGAGGAGCCATAAACAGGAGCAGATTGACATTGACATAGCCAAGAAGATGCTCATTAAAGGCCTGAAATCTCTCCTGGAATCTCTGGGGAAGGTGAAGGAGCAGTGGGAGAAAATTATCTATTCCTTCCAGATGATATCCAGCCTCATTAAGTCCTGCATCGGAAAAAATTTCAATGAGTTAGTTCAGTCAGCCAAAACAGAGAAAAGCATTCCCAACTATTCATCGGAAGCCTTTGCGAAGGACATGTTGTACAGCCGAGCATTTGCATCAAGCATTTTTGTCCACTTAGTGAACAAGATCTCGTCAACTTACTGCGAGGTGTCCCAACGCTACCTGATGGACCGCGTGAGCTCTTCAGGAAGAATGCTTACCATGAGCACCTCGAACCCAGAGTTCCAGATCGAGCGCGAGAAGTTTCAAAGTAGTTTTGCAGAGGCACAAAAGTCAATTGAAGCCTTGGTGACTTCGAAAAAACAAGAGTTTGACCTGAGTATTGAGGCAAGAGTTAAAACGATCATTTGCCAGGTTGGAGCAGCCATCCCACCCTTATCAGCAGAAGAAAAGAAGCGCATCAAGGAGGATGTAAATGCAGGGGCAAATGCTGCAAAAGGTTCAAGTGAAATGGAACTAGACCTATCTAGCTTTACCTAAGAGAGCCATCATATTCTCCTTAAATCATGTTCACATCTTTAGGCTTTGCTTAGACAGTGATGTATTGGAGTCAGTGGGTGGGAGGTGTTTCCATTCCAGTGGGTGTGGGCGGCAGGCATTTCACATTTGTTTTATCAAGCGTTTTGCTCTAGAGACATGTTGTCCATTGGTTTGAAACTTTGCCTCAGGAGTCATTTTTTGTAAATTGAACCACAGTCAGATATCAAGAAATGCTAGCTCACTTATGTGCATTGCTATGCCAGATACCTTTGTGCATGAATTCAAGGTCATGTCCAATACCTCTGCCTTGAAATCAAAGCACTTTGAAGAATGTCTGTCCTTGACCTCAAGGGTGTGCCCAATACATCTACTGTAGAACTAAACTGCTACAAGATCCACCTGTCCTTGAAGCTGTAGGTGTGCGCTTACCATTTTTCTTGGACTCATCAGAGACTCTGATATTCTGATTTTTGAACTCAAAGTTCCTCTGTAGCCCATGCCTTGCTCTCACCAAGAACTCATGATTTTAAATACCCCTGCTTGACAACATGCCCCTACTTAGTAGATTGTTTCCAGATCTAGCCTTTGCAGATCTAATGTGTTAAGTAGGAATTAAACATTGTACTTTGGGTAAGAGATAAACAGGACATGGACGTCCCATAGGCTGCCCACGGACAAGAATGTTGTTAGTCTTCAGAAGTTAGCTAAAACATGTACACCAACGTCTCAGTTTTGTATCCTAAATCATGCATGTACTTTTGTTTATCGCAATTGTAATCTTTAAAACTATAAAGTTCACTGCGTATGATACATACAGTTACAGTTCCATTCTTCGGTGGGTAGGTTTTCTAATTTGCACATTTGTAGCCACATAAATATTCAGTTAATTCATTTAGAGCTTGTTTATTTTCAGACACCATTGGCGGAATGTTAAACACATTTCAAGAGAACTAAACTCACACTAAAATAGTAAAATGAGGCTACAATATCTCCCTCAACACTTAAGAATCAGTCATCAGTTACAACAACTCAAATGTCTAGTTAAAGTGCAACTCAAAAATAGGGGTGGGCATAGCTTGCGTACCACCATGTACTTAATCATGCAGAATTACCCAAAAATTCTCAGAGAATCCACAGAATTTGTGCACAAATGCCCCCTCGCTAATTGGTAACACAAAGTATTTCTCGGTGAATCCACATAGCTATTGTTCGTCAACATACCTCTGGATCTTCTTCATCAAGAAACCTATAAATCAACATATAACATCAACATAAAACAATTTTCATCACATTTACAAATTATCTGGCAACCTCTCTAGCTACCTGACATATGAAGATTTATGAATGATTGCATATAGTTTGGTTACTCACTTATAGTTAAGAAATATGCACATTCGACCAAATATAAATATTAATGGTTTATTATGCTGTTTAAATGCAACTTAGACAACCGTAACAAAGCATTACATTTTAGACATTTTAAAAAAATGTATAGTTGCATACAAAGTTATATTCTGTGACTTTGCCATAGGTTTAAAGTCGAACTAACAGTGAAACTAATTGTTAAGAAGAACTGCGGACAAGATGAGGTAAGGAGAAGCCGTTTATTTCATCCTGCTCCTCAGGCACCAGCTGGAAACTGAGGTACACCAACATTCTAAGTGGTGCTTCTCTCTAACCTTCTAAGGTGGGTTATACCAGTGTGAAGGAAGGGGGAGGGGGAACCTGGATATGGGTAATACCAATGGTTAAACGGGTACAAATAGATAAAGGTACAGTAAGGGAGAATTAAATACTAAATTTGAGAAGAAAAAGAAAAACATAGTAAAAGGTAATATTGAAAATGTCACATTACAAAGTCTTCTTGCCATCGTGGGGGGCGGGGGGAGGACATGTTCTGACATCCCTGGGTAATTGTCTGCTTGTGAACGTGTCCTCCTGGTTCTCTCCTCCGGTAGGCATAGGAATACATGCGTTGGAGCAGCAACTTACATTGTCCATGCTCCACATGCTACCATCATCCAAAACAACAGAATTAATATTTACTTTTTGAATTCTTTGAGGTTTGGAGAATGAAGATGTCTTGGTACAGCCTACCTGAGGTCTTTTAATAACTACCCATTGGGCTACCACCCACTGTTTACTGGTGGTTCCACACTTCTGGTCATATTTTGCTTTGTAATTAGATTGATGGTGACCAACTTTTTCCATGACTGCATTTCTATCAACCCAGACGGGAATACCACCATTTTGCCAATTAGGTGTGAGTTTAGAAGCAGGACTCCTCCCTTTTAGAGACAAAAATTGAGAAAATCCTGTAATGGCATTGGGAGAGGAATGATAGGACCATAGTGTCCTTCTTATGCCATCTTCTTTGGATTTATGTGATGTAAGAGCCATTTGGATGGTGTTTTTTAACATTCTTTTGGCCCTTTCCATAAGTACATTGGCCCTTGGGCAATATAGGGGAGTTTTTACATGTGATATAGCTAGATTAGCTAAGAATTGTTTCATTACCTCAGATGTAAATGGAACGCCAATGTCAGTGATGAGGGTACTGGGAATTCCTTATTTCGAAAACATATCTTTCAGGAATTGAATCAGGGAGGATGTTGTGATGGAGGACACCATTTTAGTAGAGATCCAATGTGAATGATAATCAATGAGGACAAACATGAATTTTTGAGAGATATGTAGTAGGTTTAGGTGACCTATGATGTCAAGGCCCAATTTATCCCAAGGCTTTAAAGGAACCGATACTAGAATGAGAGGTGCTTTGCGAGTGACTTTAGATTCATCACTAGACACACAGGTTATAAAGTCTTTCACCGTTCTCTCCACCATGCTGTCCATGTTAGGGAACCAATAATTCTGTCTAATCCTACTTTTGGTCATGCTTCTCCCTGGATGTCCTTCGTGTGCAACATCTACAATGCATTCCTGCATGTTAGTAGGTGGAACAATTCTGTTACTTCTGTATACTTGATACCCTAATATGGATAATTCATCTCTCACCACCCAGAAAGTTTTTAGGATATCAGGTAGATCTTTAATTGTTCTGGGTCATCCTTTGTAAATCATGTTTTTTAGCTCCCTTAGAACATTATCTTCACATACAGCTTTTTCCTATTCTTCTCAATTAATGGCTGGAATATCAACTGCTAGGATGGTTTCATCAGGAGGGATAAAATGGGATTTCTCATTTGAAATGGGAAGTCTCAATAAGCAATCAACTATGACGTTTTTCTCACCAGCAACATAGCACATATTATAATTGAAATCCAGTAAGGCTAACACCCACTTGGAGATGTGAGGAGTGGCTCTTTCCATGCATTTAGCTGAGAACATGGGTAGCAGGGGTTTGTGGTCAGTACATAAGGTGAAGGGAATTCCCCACAAGAAAAACTTAAAGTGGTGTATTGCCCAATAGCAAGCAAGAGCCTCTTTCTCAATTGTGGAATAGTTACTGTTAGATCTGGGGGTCTCTAGTTGGCAGAGGTATGTATCACTGTCCAAATAGGGACTCTTGCTTCTAGTCAGGGCAAGGAGGAAACACTCTTTAGATAACTTCTGCTCAACCCTTTGGTAGCTTGGCATGAGCAATCAGGCTTATCAAAGGCAATGTGGAAAGTATTTGTACCAACACTTTCAGTAACTCTGTGAAAACACGACAAACTGACTCAACAACAGTTTAGAAAAATAAAGGTATTTAATCTAAACTACATAAGACCAAAATGACAAAAATCCAACATACACAGTTGAAGAATATGGTTTCAAAACGGTTCTTAAGGTTGCGTTAAAAAAATACACAGTTGCATCACGTATTAGCCAACAGTACCTTTAGATGCAACAAAAGTTCCAAGTGAAAGCTGTAGCGTTGAAAAGCAACCAATGAGTCACTCCTGAGACCCTGGGGAGGCGATGCGACAACCCCACTGGACGCAGCGGGCATGTTGCGATGACTCAGGCTGTATGGGGAGGGATGCGATACCTTGCGTGGATTCCGGTGCACAGGTTACGGTGGAAGTGGCTCGCAAAAGGTAGGATGCGACGATCTTCGGGGTGGCGCCGATCTTCGGTGCAACGACGATGTGCGGCTCAGCGGCGATCTTCTCCTCTCGTGGCCCTTCGATGCGATGGCTATGCGACGACTCTCGCAGTGACGTGATGCGGTCCGCAAGCAAGTGGGGCGACGATCTCAACCAGTGACGATACTCGCAGCGATTATATTCTTCCCGCACCAGATTGGTGGGTCCCGTAAGCGAAGGATGCAATGACTCTGGCAGCGGCAACAGGCGCTGTGACGATCACGACCTTCGCAGCGGCGAGAATTTACTCTCACTGACGGGAATACACTCCGCAAGCGAGCGATGCGTGAAACTTTGCAGAAAGTCTTTAAAATCTTGGCTTCCAGAGGCACCACAACTGGCTCACGTACTCTAGGAAGGACAGAACTCTCTCAGTAGAGTTCAGGAAAGCTGGGGGTCAAGTCCTTTTGTTCCTGGGTCTTCTTAACAGGGCGCCAGTTCTTCACATGCCCTTGGAGATTCCTTCAAGCAAGGAGACACAGCACAAAGCAAAGTCCTTTCCCTCTCCTTGGCAGCAAAGCGACTGCAGGTCGGTCCAGCAAAGCAACAGCAGGACAGTCTTCCTTCTTCAGTCTTCCAGCTTTCTTCTTGGCAGCGGTTCCTTCTTGATTCCAGGATGATCTTATTTTCTGTAGTCTGGGGTCCTGTATCTATACCCCTAAAAGTCTTTGTTCCCTTTGTGCAGGAGGGCTCTGAGCCCGGTCTGAACCAGTTCTGGGTGGTCCTGGAGCACTGTGTTTTCCTGGCTTCTCATTTCCTTTCAGAGTGAGGGGCAGGGTCAACAGCTGCCCAGCAGGAGGTGGAGCAAGCATTGTGGAAGACAGGCACAGCCCTATTCAGGCCCAGGTGTTATCCCCTCCCACCACTCAAGATGCAGATGCAGTCATTCAGCCTAGGGCTGACTCATCCAGCCTCCTGGGGGCTGAATAGGCTCCCCAGCCCCTGTCACTCTCAAACCAGACAGTCAATTCACAAACAGGCCAAGAAACAGAGAAAGGTCAGGCAAGAGAATAGCCACTTTCTAAAAGTATGGTTCTCAAACACAGGATTTCAAAACAACCTTTCCTAAAAGATGTATAATTCAATTCTGAGTTCAGGGATACCAGACTTTTATGTCCTACCTTGCTCCTATGGAAAGATATGCAGGTAGCCACTGAAGCCAGCATTCCAAATGATAGCCTATGGGCAAGGTAGCCTTACAATAGTGAAAAACGAAAATGGCTGTCATTCATTACTAGAGCCTGCACGATTACATGCTCTACCTTTCACATACACTGCACCCTGCCCAAGGGGGTACCTTGGGCCTTCCATAGGGGTGACCAATGTGTACAGAAAGGGAAGGGTTATGCCTGGTAAGTGGGGACACTGACCAGGAGGACATGGCAGTTCACAGACTGCACACAGGCACTGCAGTGGCAGGTCTGAGACACAATTTTAGGGCTTCTCATGAGGGTGGTACAATCAGTGCTGGAAGGCCTATTAGTAGCATTTGGCTCACCAGCCCTGGCACACTCAGTGCACTTTACTAGGGACTTCTTGGTGATACAAATATGCCAATCATGGATAACCAATTACAGTAACAATTTACACAGGGAGCACTTGCACTTTGACACTGCTCAGCAGTGGCAAAGTGCCTAGAGCATCTAAAACCAGCAAAAACGAAATCCAGCACAGCGTCAAAAATGCAGGAGGTTGAGGCAAAAAGACAGGGGAAACCACGCCAAAGATGCCTGGTCTAACATGTGTCCCCTCCAGCTGAAAGTGGGGGGAACTGCCCACCCTCTTGGAAGTTCTCTTCACAAAGACGGAAGAATCTGGACAGACCATCAGCGTTGGCGTGTTCTGTACCAGGGCGTGTTCCACTGTAAAGTCCATTCCATGTAGAGAGATGGACCACCTCAACAGTTTTGGGTTCTCACCCCTCATCTGCATTAACCATCTGATGGGCCTGTGGTCTGTCTGAACACGGAAGTGAGTTCCAAACAGGTAGGGCCTCAGCTTATTCAGTGCCCAGACCACAGCAAAAGCTTCCCTTTCAATTGCACGGCACCTCTGTTCCCTGGGGAGTAGCCTCCTACTAATGACAGTTACAGGCTGGTCCCAGCCCTCGTCGTTGATCTGTGAGAGTACTGCTCCCACACTATGCTATGAAGCGTCTGTCTACACTATAAACTCACTGGAGAAATCAGGTGCCTTTAGCACGGGTGCTGAGCAAATGGCAGTCTTCAGGATATCAAAAGCAGTTTGACAGGCATCGGTCTAATTCACTTTCTTGGGCTGCTTCTTTGAAGTCAGCTGTGTGAAGGGGGCAACGATGGTGCCATATCCCTTGACAAACCGTCTTTAATACCCGGTCCAGGTCTTGGAGGGGCTCCCAAGCCAGAATGGTATCAATCTTTGCCTGTAGGGTCACCACCTGTCCGCTCCCTACCTGGTGTCCCAAATACACCACCGATCCCTGCACTATCTGGCACTTGCTGGCCTTGATAGTGAGGTTTGCCCTTTGCAGAGTCTTCAACACTTCACAGAGGTGTTGCAAGTGTTCCTCCCACATGGAGCTTAACACATCAGTGTCATCAAGGTATGCGGCACTGAATTCCTCCAGCCCAGTCAGTACCTGGTTAACCAGTCTCTGGAATGTGGCAGGGGCATTGTTCAACCCAAAAGGCATGACACGGAACTGGAAATGCCCCTCTGGCATTGAGAATGCAGACATCTTATTGGCCCTCTCAGTTCAGGCAAGCTGCCAGTACCCAGAAGTTAAAATCAAACGTACTGAGGTACTGGGCAGCTCCCAATTGATCCACGTGCTCATCAGCTCTGGGGATGGGGTGTGCGTCAATCTTCGTGACCTCATTGAGCCCATCGGTAGTTCACACAAAACCTGAGTTCTGGAGTGGCACCGGGCGCAGCAGCTTTTGACACTAAGACCACTGGGCTAGCCTGGGGGCTGCTAAAGGGCTCAATCACTCATAGCACCAACATCTTGGAAACCTCTTCCTTGATGCTGGCCCTCACCTTGTCAGCTACCCTGTAAAATTTCTGTTTCACAGGTAAACTACCTCCAGTGTCCACATCATGGACGCACCAGTTGGTGACTCCTGGGGTCAGAGAGAACAGGGAAGCAAACTGATCCAACACTTGGCAACAGTCCCTCTGCAGTTCTAGGGTCAGGGTGGGCGAGAGGACCACACCATCCACTGACCCGGCTTGCTCCTTGGCTGCCAGGAGATCCAGAAGAGGGTAACTTTTCTTTTCCATTCCAGCATCTGTAGCCAGGAGCATTGTCACTTCAGACCTCTCTAACTGGGGTTTGAGGCGGTTCTTATGCAAGATTCCCAGGGGCTGCCTGGGAGTCTTCAAGTTAACCAGGTAGATTACTTGCTCTTGCACTCAACCACCTCATATGGCCCAGTCCACTTGTCTTGGAGTGCACAAGGCTCCATTGGTGCCATCAACCACACTTTCTGCCCAGGTTGAAATTCGACCAGAGTGGTATTCTGGTCGTACCATCTTTTCACTTCTTCCTGGCTAGATTCTAGGTTCTCCTGAGTGAGTTTCCTGAAGCCTTGTGTCTGGTTGCGGAAGGCCAGCTCATAGCTGAACACATCCTGGAGGGTTTTCCCATGGGATTTCTCCCACCCCTCCTTTACCAGTAGGAGAGGGCCTCTAACAGGGTGGCCATACGGAAGCACAAAGGGACTGAACCCTAAAGACCTCTGAGGCACCTCTCTGTAGGCAAACAACAGGCATGGTAGAAAGACGTCTCACTTCCGTCTCATTGGCTCCACTAGGCCCATAATCAAACCTTTCAGGGAGCGGTTGAACCTTTCAACCAATCCATTTACTTGAGGGTGATAAGGAGTGGTGAACTTATAAGTTACCCCCCACTCCTCCCACAGAGACTTCATGTACCTAGAGATGAAATTGGTACCCCGGTCAGAGACCACCTCTCTGGGGAACCCCACATGGGAATAGATCCCCATCAATGCACGCCCACCACAGGTGCTATGATTGTCCTGAGAGGGACTGCTTCTGGGTACCGGGTGGCATGGTCCACCAAGACCAGGATGAACCTGTTGCCTAGGGCCCCACAATGCTGATGCCCACCCGCTCAAAAGGGGTGCTCACCACAGGAAAGGGTTGGAGGGATGCATTGGACTGCCTTCTGCTCTTGCCACTGGCCTGACATGTTTGGCAAGATCTACAAAAGGTACCGACATGCTTCCTCGTCCGGGGACAGAACAAGTGGGTTACAAGCCTTTGGAACGTCTTGTCTTGCCACAGATGTCCAGCAAGAGGCACGTCATGAGCCAAACCCATTAGGAAATTCCTAAAGCGCTCGAGTACCACCAGCAAACTGGCTGCACTGGGCTCAGCGAACTTAGGTTCACTATACAACCACTCATCTTTCCAGTAAATGAGATGATCTTTGGACCGCTCTACCTACTGCCTGGTCTGCAGCCTTTTGCCGCACACCAATGAGGGAAGGGCACTCCTTCTGCGCCTTGCAGAATTCCTCCCTGGAGGGGCCGCCTTATTGCTGCCAATGGGTCTGCTCAGGTAGGTCCCCCAGTTCAGCCACTTGTTCCTCAGTAGGCTCCAGGGCATCCCCCTCAGGTTCTGCTCCCTCCTGGGCCGTGGGAACAACTGGGATGGGTTTCCCGTGCCCCTTGCCGCTTCTTCTCCTGGCAAGTCTCTGGGCCACTGTTTTAGGCTCCAGTTCTGCTGAATCACCCTTACTGGCTGCCATAGCACGCATGGTCACACAGATCCACGCAGGCACACCTAACATCTCCAGATGAGCTTGGTGCTCCACATCCTTCCATGGAGAACTCCCCAGGTCATTACCTAGCAGACAGTCTACAGGCAAGGCTTGACATACAACAACTTCCAAGACACCAGAGACCCCCATCCACTCAAAGGGAACACGCGCCACTTTGCAGAGGCACATTGAGCTGTCAGCTGCAAATACTGGGCGGAGTACATTGGGAATTACCTGCTCTTCAGACACCCACTGACACCTCATGGATGTCACGCTGGCTCCAGTGTCTCTCAGAGCTTCCACCTTCTTTCCGTTGATGGTCACCCTACTGCCCGTATTTCTTAGTATTCTGTGGCAGAGGGGAGTCTTGGACCATCTCTTGGTATCCTAAAGAGACAAGGGTCATCACTGCTAATCTCTCCTCCCCACTAGAAATCAAATCCCCTCCCAAAGCAACACTTGCTAACCCTGGGGTTGGAGCACCAGTGTGTTCTGGAGGTGTCTTGGGGCATTTAGGAGCAATGTGGCCCACATCATTGCAGTGATAGCAGGTAAGGGGACCCCTGTTGTCCCTGTTGTCCCGCCTGGCCCTAGTGGGCCATGGCTGTCTAGGTCTGGGGGGTTGGGATTCCTTTCCATGGGAACCATTTTGGGGTCCTTGAGAGAACTCCTTTTGGTTACTCTTGTCCCCCTCACTCTTCTGCTGGGGACCCTGCCCACCTTTGGCTGTGGTTCCCACAATTCTGCTGTGGACCCTGGTACTGGTCCAGCGGTCTGCCTCCTTAGCAAGCTCAATTGGGTCTGTCAGCTTGCTGTCAAAAAGATGCTGGCGCATCTCGAGAACACAAAGACTACTCAAGTGCTCCCAACTAATTAAATGCAACAACCCCTTATAATCAGTTACTTTGCTGCCCTTCATCCAACCTTCAAGTGCATGCGAGTACAAATTCACACACTCCATCAAAGTCTCAGACTCTTTCTTCTTAGAGATCCTTAACTGCAGTCTGTACTGCTCTGGAGTAAGGCCATACCTGAGACATAAGGCCTCCTTCATATTGGGTAGGTCATGGTACCTGCTAACTTTAAGGGCTCTAGAGCACTCCTCCCAGAAGCCCCAAAATGTTTCCACAGGCCCGCCCTCCAATGCTGTTCATGCACACCATTCATTCTCAATGCAATCTCATAAGAAATAAACCAGGCATAAATATCCTAACTCCTATGGTAGTTCTGTAATAAATCCTTGGGAATATATACTTTACCCCCTGGCACTGGCTGTGCACTGCCACCATTTGAACTGGAATCCACGTGCTTGGCCTTGATATCCAGTTCTCTCATGCTGAACTCAGGAGCCAAAAGCAATCTCTTTTTCTCCAAGGCACAGGCATTTTTGCTCTCCTCCGCCGCCTTCTCTTTTTCCATTTCCAATTGCTTCGTCTTTAACCTCATGACTTCCAAGTCAGAGTCTCTTACTCTCTGATTCTCTTCTAACTCTTCTGGGGTAGGAACCCGGCTGGAGTGGTTGCTGACAGCCCTTGAGTTTTAGTTTCCCACTGGCAATTTGTGGGTTTGACACCCCTCCCTTCCATCTGCATCATTTCCTTCTTGAGCCTCCCAATGGGCCTTCAAGATTCTCTGCAACTCATCCTTCCTGTAGTTGTTCTTTATGGGGTACTCAAACTGTTTGCAGAATTGCTGCAGCTCCGCACCTTTGTAGGAATACAAATCCTCAATGACAAATTCCAATTCTGCTCCCATACTGGGTGCCTTTCCATTCACAGACATAATGCTTTGAAGGGTTGATCAAAAATAGAACTAACCAAAAAAAACTCAACCGTAATATGCAGTTGGGTATGGCGTAGTGGTCTGCACTCACTAGTGATGTACACCAGTCACTATGGGTCTAGTACAAATACAAGTTCAAATCCCACCGCTAACCAACAATGTTACATCTGGGGGTCTCTAGTTGGCAGAGGTAGGTACCACTGTCCAAAGAGGGACCCTTGCTTCTAGTCAGGGCAAGGAGGAATCTCTCTTTAGATAACCTCTGCTCACCCCCTTGGTAGCTTGGCACGAGCAATCAGGCTTATCAAAGGCAATGTGCAAAGTATTTGCACCAACATAACAGTAACACAGTGAAAACACCACAAACTGACTCAACAACAGTTTAGAAAATAAAGGTGTTTAATCTAAATAACACAAGACCAAAACGACAAAAATCCAACATACACAGTTCAAGAATATGGTTTCAAAAAGGTTCTTAAGCTTGCGTTAAAATAATCCGCTGTTGCTTCACGTTTTAGCCGACAGTACCTTTAGATGCGACAAAAATTTCATGTAAAAGCTGTAGCGTTGAAAGCAAGCGATGCGTCACTCCTGAGACCCAGGGGAGGCAATGCAACAACCCCGCTGGACGCAGCAGGCATGTTACGATGACTCCGGTCTGTATGGGGATGGATGCGATACCTTGCATTGATTTGGGTGCACAGGTTTCGGTAGAAGCGGCTCGCAAAAGGTAGGATGCCATGATCTTTGGGGCGGCGATGATCTCCGGTGCGACGATGATGCGCGGCTCAGCGGAGATCCTCTCCTCTCGCTGCCCCTCGATGCGATGGCTCTGTGGCGACTCTCGCAGCGACGTGTTGCGGTCCACAAGCAACTGGTGCGACAATCTCACCCAGTGTTGACAGGCTCTGCGACGATACTCGCAGCAATTATATTCTTCCCGCACTGGACTGGTGCGCCCCGCAAGTGAAGGATGCGATGACTCTGGCAGCGGCAACAGGCTGAGGAAATTGAAATTTTACATGGCCAATGTGTCCCCTGCGTGTACCCCACGTTTAGTGTACGTGCATGTCACCCATGCATTTTTCCTCTATGGCCTGCAATAATGATGCCTCTGCATTTACGTCCCATATTAGGATGTCAGTTACCAAGTCTTCCATGAAAGAAACGATAATTATGCATTGAGGCCCATGTTGCCCATGCGTTTGCATTGTGCACTTTTAATATATCGAGAAGAACCCATTTTGTGGCTCAGCCTGAGCCAGTCTTCGAATTAGGGTTTCAGGCCTCCAGACACTCTGAGAGCTGCAGCTACATATCCCTGACCTCGCATACTTTTGGCTAAGCCGAGAGGGGCCCAGCCCGGGGTGCCAAGACAGTATTTTGCACAACAGTTATCTGCTTGCTCTACAGAATCACATTCCTGCCTGGTTAAGAAGGTAAACAGAACCCGTCTGCAGAGATAGGGCCTAGCCTTTCTGTCTCCGTTTAAGTGATTTGCAGAGCTCGCATCCATAGAAAGCCCACGGCCCCCACGTAATGAACGAAGAAATATATGACCACACCGGCTCTTGGTGATGTGCGACCTTTGCTTCAGATAATACATCCCCGGTCCTGAGATATCAAATAATAACGTTCTGGTCGCCCTGACACTGAAGGCCTCCCTACTAGACCGAAAGTCAGCTCCCCCAGTTACACGTCAGTTGCACGTCATGATCAAGTTGCGCACACAAGTAGGGGAAAGGTTCTCGCTGGCCATGCGACCCCCCTCCATGTATCCACCCACCTATGACTCACCTATGACTCCTCAAGTGAACGCCCACATGTTCGCCCACATGTACGCCCTCATGCACGCCCACATGCTCTTATCTCTCTTTTTCTCTTGCTCTGCCTGGAGCGCTCCTCCTCTCTATGCGAAATTGAATGTATAAATATTGTACTCTGTGAATAAAGTTTAGAAGACCCTTCCTGAACCTTAGTGGTGATGGAACCGATTCTCCCTTAACTCGAGTTATTGAAATAAAGCCCTTTTGAATCGGACACCACGGACTCTGCCTCTCATTTTATGCATGACCCTTTGTTTAACTATAGAAATTATGACAGGGTAATACTTTATTTACCACATAAATCTGGCGCCCGAATAGGGACAAATCCCCTTCCCCCCGCGCCGGAGATGTAGGTCCACCAGCCCTTACCCCCTTCTGCAGTCGTGACGGACTTCAAAGTGTACACGCCAGCGGGACTTCCCGCTTACTCCCTCAGGCTCATGGAGGAGGACGGACTGCGACCAGGCATCCACACGAGCCTGTGAGGATCGCGGATCATCCCAATCAGAGCCCAACCTGTGAGAGAGCAAGGTCCGAGGTTTCCGAAGGTCCACCTGTTCCGCGCATGCGCAGTATCAAGTTTCCAAGGCCTTCAAGTTCTGCTTCCCGGTGAGTACCACTATGGGGAACGCATAAAGTTAAAGACGGGTTCATTTATTTGAACGAGGTAAAGACGTGTCCGTTCACACGAACACGGTAAAGACGGGTCCATTTCGGTGGGCACGGTAAAGACGTGTCTCTTTACGAGACCGGTATGGTTGTACTGTATTCCAGTGCATAGAGTTAACTGTTTTTCAAGTACATAGAGTTAGACTGTATCTGTTTTAGTGTTTTGGTGTTAATGATTGTTTCAGTCAGACTGTTTTTGTGTGTATTGTGTTTTCCTGCTTTCCCCCTGCTTTTTGTGTTGGATTTCAACATGCCACTGTTTTCAAAGTTACGTCAGATAGGGACCAGAAAAGGCATTTTAGAAGAGTCAGTTAACATCCCGCCTAGAGACACACCTGGTCATTACATGTATAATAAGCACGGGCTAGATGCCATATTGTTTTTAGACTTATGGGTAGATTACACAAAGGATTTAGAGGAGAAGTACAGATGGCCTGTCTCGGGAACGTGGGATTCTGAATGCATTATGAGAGTAGAGGAAGCGCTATGGAAAAAGAAATCAAGACCCTCTCAGAAAGATGCCATTGAGTTATGGCGCAAAGAAGCACATAGGAGAACAGAGAAAGAATTTCACCAAGCAGAGAGAAGTAAACAAGCGGCGGAAAAAGCAAAAGAAAAAGAACTGCGGGAGGAGGGGGAACGGGTCAAAGCAGAACAGGCTGATAGAGAAAGAAATGCCGTCGTTGCTGGTATTTATCCCGTCCTCTAAGAAGAACTAGCTAGAGTGACCCCCTCAGACACACCCCGAGGTCGCGTACGCCACCACCTGTACCTATAGAGTACGTAGAATAAAGCCGACAGCATCCGAGGCTATTATTTCCGCCTATCTAGAAGAGTCCCCACCGGACTACGCAAACGCAGATTTCCCTCCGCCCCCACCAGCAGATCAGCTCCAACAGCTCCAGCAGCTCGTGAAAGACGACGTAGGACAAGGGGCCGTCAGGGGAGGGGGGCCGACTCCGACTATAGATGTAGCAATCGACCACTGTATATACGAACCAGAACCAGGAAAGGGCTCAATGCTCGTGATTTCACTAAGACTAAGACAGGCCGTCGACTATTTGGACACACTACCAGATATGAAAGAGCACCAAGATAAAATATACCGTTTCATTAGGACGGGGGAGGGACCCGAGAGTATAGCACAAGCCATGCAACACAGAAAGGTGGGGGTTAAGAACTACATCCTCTGTTTTATTATTAACTGCCTGATCAGGGAACAAGACGAAGGAGACGGGGATGTAAAGCCCGGTTTGATAGAATGGAGTGATAACATAGATGCCGGTCGGCCTGATAAACAGGGACAGACAGATAGCATGATGAAGAAAATACGAAAGGAAATATTGGCAATACACAGGGTAGAGTCGGACAAGAAGAGTGGGTCATCAACGGAAAAGTTAGAAGAGGAACAGGACAAGATACATTATGTAGGCAAAGCACAACAGTTTGACAGGCCCAAGTGCCTCGACTACCGTAAACAGGGGCCGGCTATAAAAGAAAGATATTCCCTTGAAAATCTATTCCAAGCTACTGAAAAAGCACTGAACAGACGGATAAAGAGCGAGCAATCTCACACCCCACACGAAATGGAGTTGGCCCGGTCAGCCACCCAGTGGGTGTCCAATTCTAATATATATAGCAATGATATAGTGGCCCAGACTTTCTTGAGCCTTCCGCCGAACGAACAGCGTTTGGCCGGTATTTACATGGTCCAACATTTAATAACGTTGTATGAGAGTCAATATTCCGATCCCGGTCAATTGTATAAATTACTGGACAACATACTACTAGACAGATGGACAGGCCTGGGTAGTGACTTAATTAACGTTATCCTGGATCAACGACATAAGTACTTAAATTCTCTGACCAGATGCATGCTTCCCGCCCCACACCATGACAGAAAGCACCTATACATAGACAGACAGAACCCCCTACGAGAGGTACATCCCGTCAAAAATGCAAACAATGAGCTTCAACAGGTGTATGTTTACACCCCCTTGACGAAATTAGAAATACTAGAAATGAAAAAGATGTTGCCCTGCCATGATAAAGACCCGGGGGGGTTTCATCGAGAATTAAAAGACATTCTCCGCATCGAAGATTATACGTACGCTGACATTCTGAAACTATTGAAAGTACTGTTGCCTGCAGGTATTTATGAAAAGCTTAAGGAGAAAGACTGGGAGGTGGGAGAGAAAAAGTTAAGTTGGACAGAATTGGAAACAGAGGATAAAGCCAGGCTTCCGGGGGTTGGTCTTGGTGACAAAGCTAAAGAACTACCTGAACTCCTAATACAGGTTTTGCCGAGACTATTGATTACTAAAAAGGAAGACTGGGATGCTATTTCAGCCTGTAAACAAAAACAAGACGAGGACACAGGTGATTTCTTTTCTAGATTCGAGAAATGCTTTGCTATTAATAGTGGCCTTAAGCCCGGTAGCGAATCATATCCACATCTTTTCGTGAGCAAATTAGTAGAGAATTCCCTACCCCAGATCAAGAATAGAGTACTGAAAGTTGAGAGTACTTGGCAAGCAAACAGCCCTTCACAAATGTTACAAATGCTACAGTATCACCAGAACAGGATTAGAGAAGAGCAGGATCAGGAAAAGAGACGCATGAAAGAGACAAAAATGAAGGTGCTGGTTGCCCAAACGGTACCTGCAAACACGAACAGAAATGGCACGACACCTGTCAAGGGGAACTGTAATTATTGCAAACAACCAGGTCACTTTGTGAAGGAATGTGCTGTCCTGAAACACAAAATAGCTACAGGCAAGACAAAAGAACGACTACACATTCCTAGGCAAAATAGTACACAAAATAGCACACAACAGAGCACGCAACAGACAGTAGCGACTTTTCCACCCCCACCACCCCCTGTTCATGCCACACAACAAATATATCAGTACACGCAGTCAGACTATCCAGAATACCAATCGTTCTCATGAAACAGCCTTGAGAGGGAAGTTGGCTTGCCCCTTATTGAGGTTCCTGTAGATCAAGAGGGTCCCTATGTACATAGTCGTGTACTGGGACAAGACAGAAAATTTCTGATTGACACAGGGGCGAGCAGAACTACCATCAGCCATGACGAGGTTCCAGGGGCACCCCTCTCGGGCTCACAGAATGTTTCCCTGGGTTTTTCAGGAAAGCCTATTGTTAATGAAGTATCGAAACCAGTCTCCCTAGGGGTTGGTCCACTGTCACGTACCACAGACTTGCTACTTACTAAATCATGTCCAGAAAACTTACTTGGTATAAAGACATTAAAAGAACTAGGAGCAGTTATCTGTTGTTATCCGGAGGGAGTGCGATTGTTCTTACATGATTTTAAGGGACATTATGTGTTGACAGATTTTGACCACAGACTCCAGAATGTACCACAGCACCTATGGGCACAAGGTCTGACTGACGTAGGTTACATGAACATAATACCACACCATGTCACTCTCAAAGCAGGAGTAGTACTACCACGTATAGGACAATACAAGTTACCACCTGATGCCGAAGTGGCCTTATTGAAAATTGTTGACGAACTCATTGCCCAAGGGGTGGTAGTGGAGACTGACTCGAATGTATGTAACTCACCTGTAATTCCTATCCTTAAACGATCAGACCCTAATGCACCACCAGTTTACAGACTAGTTGTTGACCTTCGAGAATTGAATAAATGTGTAGTCCCGCAATACCCAGTGGTCCCAGACATTTCTTCATTACTGACTGCTATTGATTCTGAGGCAATGTTCTTTACAGTCATTGACTTGAAAAATGCCTTTTTCAGCATTCCCATTCATCCAGATAGCCAGTATCTCTTCGGATTCAGTTTAAAAGGATGCAGTTTTAAATTTGCGAGAGCACCACAAGGTTTTACAGAGAGTCCTAGCATTTACAGTCAAGCGTTAAAAAGACAGCTGGACAGTATTAATATGCCTACCAACACTGCACTGCTCCAGTACGTAGACGACATCCTAATCACAGCACGATCAGAAACAGACTGCGAAAATGCATCACTGACGGTTTTACACTTTCTGGCAGACAAGGGGCACAAAGTGTCTCCTTCAAAGTTACAATTCTGTGCACAGCAAGTGGTGTACCTTGGACACTTGCTGTCCAAGAGGGGTAGACAGCTGACATAAGAACGTATTCAGTTAATTGCTAACCTTTCACAGCCCAAGACACAAAAGGAAGTACGGGCCTTCATTGGCCTCACTTCATACTGCAGGCAGTGGATTCCCCAGTATGCCTATCTAGCCAAACCGCTCATACAGTTGACAACACAGGAGGCAGCGTCTTCGACTGTCCTCCCTTGGACACAAAAACATACCTTGGCATTTGAAGAATTAAAAAGAGCCTTATGTCAAGCGCCAGTTTTAGCGACTCCTAGTTACAGCAAACCCTTTATGCTTTTCGTAACTGAACGAGATGGAACAGCATTATCTGTCCTCACACAAGATCAAGTAGGAAAACACAAGCCTTGTGCTTATTTTTCTAGTACACTGGACCCAGTGGCCCAGGCTCTGCCTGCGTGCCTGAAATCAGTTGCAGCAACAGCCCTAGCCATAAGACAAAGTGACTCGATAGTGCTGGGACACCCCCTGACAGTAAAGGTACCGCACGCAGTGGAAGTTCTCTTGAACAGGACACAGACACAACACTTGACCGTAGCAAGACTGACAGGATATGAACTGACGTTATTTCAACCACACATAGAGATCAGACGATGTAACATTCTGAACCCTGCTACACTTTTGCCCTCAAGTACAGAAGACACCGCACCACATGACTGTGTGGAAATAATGAATATAGTGACGAAACCAAGACAAGACCTGACAGACGTTGCACTTCCAGACCCTGACCTGACACTCTATGTAGATGGATTTGCATGAGAACGAGTGCAGGAGAATTAGTAGCAGCATATGCCGTGACCACTGCCACTGAAGTCATAGAGACACAAAGAATAGACACACTGTCAGCACAAGCAGCAGAGCTCATCGCTCTGACACAAGCCTGCATAAGAGCTAAGAACTTGAAAGTGAACATTTATACAGATTCACAATATGCTTTTGGCGTAGTTCATGACTTCGGAGTACTCTGGAGGGAGAGAGGTTTCTTGACCTCTCATGGGGCCAAAATTCAGCACGGCCCGCTTATTCAGGCTCTGTTAGAAGCAATACATTTACCTGCAGCCATAGCTATCCTGAAATGCAAAGCACACACCAAAGCTACAGACACCATTTCCCAGGGTAATGACCTGGCAGACCGAACTGCTAAACTTACAGCCCAGACACCAACAGACACTACAAAGACAGAGGTACCATTACTGACAAAAAGTATGACAGTCAGGGATCCTTCTCAAGATGTACTCGCCATACAGACACATGCCACTTCAGATGAAATAAAGAAATGGACTGAACAAGGAGGGGTCCAGACTGACCAAGGTTGGATGACTAAGGGCAAAGCCACATGGTTTCTTCCCGATTCCATGGTACAAGTGATCATAAACATAGCACATAGTCCAGCACACTTAGGAGAGAAGGCAATGTTAGACAGCTTACAGAATATCTGGTTTAACAAGCACCTGCGTGCAGCAGCGAAACAAAAAGTAAGAACATGTATGATCTGTTGCCAGTTCAATCCAGGTAAAGGCATCCCGGTGGAACAAGGCGGATTTCATCCTCCTGACCACCATTTGAGGTCCTCCAGATGGATTATATCCAAATGGACAGATGTAGAGGTTACAAGTATGTCTTGGTAGTTGTGTGTGCACTAACTAGATGGACAGAAGCGTATCCAGTCCCAGATTATACTGCTGTGACAACCGCCAGGCAATTGGTGCGCAAATTCTTTCCTAGATACGGATTGCCCCATGTCGTTTACTCAGACAATGGTCAGCCTTTTTCTTCTGAATTAATGAAAGAAGTGGCTCTTCTGTTAGGATATAATTGGAAGTTTCATTGTGTACGACACCCTGAAAGAGAAATACTGCAAGATATTACGTAGTAGATGTATAGTAACTCTGATTTTTCTGTCTTTTCTGTGCATCACTATAATATGTATCAGCTTGATACTACATGTTTTCTTTCCTCCTATTGCCTCACATATACACTCTTCCATTAATGACACCGTAGAGCATACATTTAGTGACCTGCCACCCCATGAACTGTCATATCGACTAGCCCTGCGCAACAATACTTTCATTCGGATGTTGCACCGTTCTCATCAGACCAGCAATGCGACAGATTGCTGGGTATGTGGCCAACTACCACCTAATCAAATGACGAAGGGAGTTCTGCCCTTTTTCCCTTTTCCGTTCTCCCACAATGGTTCGTGCGGAGCATGGTTTGCCTTAATGTCATCACTATACAGAAAGTCCACAGTTTACCAGGGTGACTGGATATGGGGAAACTTGAATAAAGTAATGAATGAGGCATGTTTTCCAGACGAAGACGGACTCCCCCAAAGGAAGGGGACCGATCTAGAAAATGAAGAGTACGAGCAAGGAAATGCTTCCCTCAGCTTTATAATGCTGAATGTTCAGCCCATGCAAAATGCAGGTCCACCGTTTATTTCAGTCCTACCAGTAAAAGGCGATTTGTGCGTTAGAAAGAAAGGATCAGTACATATGGGACACAGCGAGTGTAATGCTGTATTAGAGTTTAATGATAAAGGAAAGTCTTCTTTCAAAGCATCTCGCCATACCTATTTCATTTGCGGTCAGACAGCCTATGTACATCTGCCCTTAAACTGGGGTGGGACATGCTATATAGCGTTCCTGCTGCCACCCGTCTTTCTGGCCCTATCCCATTATCATCGAGATTCACGACTAGAGCATGTTAGAAACAGGAGAGAGACCGATTCCTCCGAGATTGATCAGACTGAGACAGCCTGGGAGCAATATACAGATTTCAACAGAGGATTCTTTTTCTTCATAGGTCCCGTCCAAAACAGTAAACTTATACGCAGGTTAACAAGAACTCTGGAAGCAGTTGTGAATGAGACTGCATCTGCCCTGGCGAACTTGACCCAGGAGCAGTCTGCCATGCGACTTGTTGTTCTTCAGAACCGCCTTGTTCTTGATGTCATCCTGGCAGATAGGGGCGGGGCCTGTAGAGTGATCGGCTCCAGTTGCTGCGTTTTCATTCCTAATAACGCGCCATCTGTGTACGCAGCAATAACAAGGCTCCACAAGATTGCTCATGATATACATCAAGACCCAGGCACATGGACTTGGTCCAGTTGGCTCTGGAGTGTAATATCGGCATGGGGATGGAAAGTGTTGTCGTTCCTAGGAATGATACTGCTTATGATATTCGGCTGCTGTCTCTGTCTGCAGTGTGGCCCGGCCATTTGTGGCCTGTGTGCTACTGCCTGTGTTCCACATCCACGTATACAAAGGATTAAAGATGAACAAATGATGCTGTATGATCAGATATACGGTCTCATGAAAATAGATGTGTCCTGAAGGGTACAGTAGGGGACAAGGAGGGAATGAGGAAATAGAAATTTTACATGGCCAATGTGTCCCCTGCGTGTACCCCACGTTTAGTGTACGTGCATGTCACCCATGCATTTTCCCTCTATGGCCTGCAATAATGATGCCTCTGCATTTACGTCCCATATTAGGATGTCAGTTACCAAGTCTTCCATGAAAGAAACGATAATTATGCATTGAGGCCCATGTTGCCCATGTGTTTGCATTGTGTACTTTTAATATATCGAGAAGAACCCATTTTGTGGCTCAGCCTGAGCCAGTGTTCGAATTAGGGTTTCAGGCCTCCAGACACTCTGAGAGCTGCAGCTACATATCCCTGACCTCGCATACTTTTGGCTAAGCAGAGAGGGGCCCAGCCCGGGGTGCCAAGACAGTATTTTGCACAACAGTTATCTGCTTGCTCTACAGAATCACATTCCTGCCTGGTTAAGAAGGTAAACAGAACCCGTCTGCAGAGATAGGGCCTAGCCTTTCTGTCTCCATTTAAGTGATTTGCAGAGCTCCCATCCATAGAAAGCCCACTGCCCTCACGCAATGAACAAAGAAATATATGCCCACACCGGCTCTTGGTGATGTGCGACCTTTGCTTCAGATAATACATCCCCGGTCCTGAGATATCAGATAATACCAGACGTTCTGGTCGCCCTGACACTGAAGGCCTCCCTACTAGACCGAAAGTCAGCTCCCCCAGTTACACGTCAGTTGCACGTCATGATCAAGTTGCGCACACAAGTAGGGGAAAGGTTCCCGCTGGCCATGCGACCCCCCTCCATGTATCCACCCACCTATGACTCACCTATGACTCCTCAAGTGAACGCCCACATGTTCGCCCACATGTACGCCCTCATGCACGCCCACATGCTCTTATCTCTCTTTTTCTCTTGCTCTGCCTGGAGCGCTCCTCCTCTCTATGCGAAATTGAATGTATAAATATTGTACTCTGTGAATAAAGTTTAGAAGACCCTTCCTAAACCTTAGTGGTGATGGAACCGATTCTCCCTTAACTCAGTGGCAGGAATTTCCTCGCACTGACGGGGATCCACTCCGCAAGCGAGCGATGCGTGAAACTTTGCAGAAAGTCTTTAAAATCTTTGGTTTTCAGCTTCCCAACACAGGTACAACTTCCGGAGGCACCATAACTGGCCCAAGCACTATAGGAAGGACAGAACTCTCACCGTAGAGTTCAGGGAAGCTGGGGAAGAAGTCCTTTTGTTCCTGGGACTTCTTAACAGGGAGCCATCTCTTCTCAGGCCCTTGGAGATTCCTTCCAGCAAGGGGACCCAGCACAACGCAAAATCCTTCCCCTCTCCTTGGCAGCAAAGCAACTGCAGGTAAGTCCAGTAAAGCAACAGCAGGACAGTCTTCCTTCTTCAGTCTTCCAGCTTTCTCCTTGTCAGAGGTTCCTTCTTGATTCCAGGATGATCTAATTTTGTGTAGTCTGGGGTCCTGTACTTAAAGTTTTTTTTCCCTTTGTGCAGGAACTAGTTCTGGGTGTTCCTTGAGCACTTTGATTTCCTGACTTCTCCTTTCAGAGTGAGGGGCAGGTTCATCAGCCGCCCAGCAGGAGGTGGAGCCAGCATTGTGGAATGGAGGCACAGCCCTATTCAGGCCCAGGTGCTATCCCTTCCCACCACTCAAGGGCAGATGCAGTCATTCAGCCTAGTGCTGACTCATCTAGCCTCCTGGGGGCTCCCCAGCCCCTGTCACTCTCAAACCAGACAGTCAATTCAAAAACAGGCCAAGGCACACAGAAGGGTCAGACAAGAGAACAGCCACTTTCTAAATGTGCTGTTCTCAATCAATCAATCAATCAATCACACACATTTCTTAAGCGCGCTACATACCCGTGAGGGTCTCAAGGCGCTGGGGGGTGGCTACTGGTCGTAGAGCCAGGTCTTGAGAAGTCTTCTGAAGGGCAGCAGGTCCTGGGTCTGTTGTAGGCTGTTAGGGAGAGTGTTCCAGATCTTGGCGGCGAGGTAAGAGAAGGTTCTGCCGCCAGCGGTGGCTTTCCAGATACGAGGGACTGTGACGAGGGTGAGGTTGGCTGAGCGGAGGCTTCGGGTGGGGTTGTGGAAGCTGAGTCGGTTGTTGAGGTATGTAGGTCCGGTGTTGTGTTGTGATTTGACCCGTCGAATGCTCCTGCAGAGAAGCTCAGCATGCCTGAACGTTCGCTGAGAGGAAACTTGACACGTTGAATGCTCCCGCTGAGACTCTGAGCCTGGGGCTCAGAATATACTGTGCTTCGGCATGTTGGAAAACAATCTCCACCATCCTCCTTCTATGAAACTGACATAGTGTGAGCACTCTTCACGAAGACAGCTGAGGTAGAGGGGTGGGAGTCACTCTTGACAAAGACTGCTGAAATAGGAAAACGACCTTTTGTAATTGATTCAGTGTTTGCCCTAAAAACATGCACGTTTTGCATTGCTTCCAATGGCAATGCGTGCACATCTTTGGTTTCCCTTGCGGGCACGAGCCTTGAAACCATTTGGTTCATGCTGGCTCCTGCAAGGGGAACAGGCGCAGGCCCCCTCCTCTCTCCCCTCCCCCTGCTGCCTCCTCCTCTCTTCATCAGTGCGAGGCGCGCACGATTGTTCACTTAGTCTGTGGCATCATCCATCTCAACGTACAGATGGTAATTACTTAGATTAGGGGCCGGGCAGCAGGATACATTCAGTCAACACTCACTGCTGTGCTGTCACACTAGTGTGTGCCAGCGCCACACTAAGTCGACCTCGTGTGTGAGACTGAGTGGGGGGGCACTCAGAGCGGAGCTCAGTCACCACATGCCGCAACAGGCAGACTTGCTTCTCCGGACCTCGACCTCTCCTCGCTGTGATCTGGTCTGGTGCCCTGTCCAGTCAGTCACCTCACCCGTCGTCCAGACATTACACTGTACTGCCCTGCACCCTCAGCCTCAACTCCCTCAGTCGGGACCGTCAGTGACAGTCATTCTGGGTCTCTTTCAGCAGCGGAATCAATGCGGATTATTACAGGCCAGCCTTAGCCTAAGCGCGGAAGGAGCAAGTCGCAACTTGAACTGAAGAAAAGCCAGCCAGCCGCCTCACGTGTCGCTCGAGATGCTCACAGAGTTAGGGTAGAGGGTGGGGGACATGTGCGCAAAGGCTGGTCTTGCTCAAGGTAAGTTTGGTATGTTGTTGGTCTCGCAGCGCTGGCGAGTTTAGGAATCCACGTGTTTCGGGGTGGGGGCTTCAAGTATAGATCGCGAGGGGATGGTAACTCTGTCCTGGTTGGTGCCTGGCCTTTTCGTAGGCCTGCGCAGCCAGCCTTCCCCCTCCACTCTGTAGCCTTTTTTGTGCGGCAGGTCATTAGGGTAAACTCTGCGCCTTTTAAAAATGTATTAAATAAAATAAATAAATAAATAAATAAAATAGGGGGTTTTGGAGTGCAGGGAACATGGTGACGGTGTGTGCATTGCAGCAGTGTCGAGCAGGCCTGTTGCCTACATTGGTATGACAACGCCAAAGGTGCGGGCTTGACACGGTCAGGCCTCACTAATGGGTAGATGCATCAACGTTGTCATTTGCGATTCCTTATTTGCGAGAAATAAGGAATCGCAAATAAGGAATCGCAAATGGCAATGCATCATTTATTTCGCAATTTTATTGAGATTCGGTAAAAATCGCAATTTTTACCGAATCGCAATAAAATTGCGAGTTTCAAATAGCGAATTCACAATTCCCATTCATTCCTATGGGCTGAAATGCCCATAGGAATGAATGGGAATTGCGAATTCGCAATTTGAAAATCGGAATTCAACAAAGCATTTCAAGGGTGGAGAGGGGGGTCCAAAGGACCCCCCCCTGCACCCATGAAATGCACTTTTACATGTAAGTTACATACACACATGTCCTAAGGACATGCGTGTCTGTAACTTAACAGTTTAAAAAACTGCATTTTTGTGCTTTTTTAAACAATTGTGCAAATTACCACGAGGTTCAAACTCGTGGTAATTTGCACTTGCAATTTAAAAATTCGCTAATTTTTTTACAATGATGCATTCCATTTAAGGAATCGCACAATTGCGATTCCTTAAATGCAATCGCATTTAAGAAATTCGCAAAATTAGCGAATTTCAACAAAAAGTAATGATGCATACCAAAAAGCATTTTTGGAGTCGCAAACGACCGATTTTAAGGAATCGCACCGTTTGCGTCTCCAAAAATGCTTGATGCATCTGGGCATGAGAGTCAGACAAACGGGATCTGCGAAAGGCAGAAACCGGGCACAAACGGATTGACTGCTTTGCGCAGTTGCAGGGTAAGTCGAGTAGAGCTCCTAACGACGTTACTGCGGCTTGGGTTTGCCCCTGTTACACTACTTTGCGGCAGCTTTATGTGCTCTAGGCGGAAGTGTCAAGGCCCTAGTGCCCACACCGCCAGCGCTCGCTCCACCTTGCGCTCCATACACTTTCATACCAAGGAGACTCATGAGACATAATTGTGGAAAACGGTGGTGCAGGTTTATTTTGCATAACAAGTAGCAGATAAGGTGGGTCATCTTACAGGCGATCCAATGCGGCAGCCCCTCGCTGACCCGCATGCCTAATTAGCCATCTTGCACAGTAAGTCGATGCTCTTGACGGTGCAATACGTTAATACTTTAGTTTGTTTTACTCCCGCCCCCCCTGTCAGGGCGGAGCGATGAGGCACACCCCCGGTCGGTTCAGGCCCCCCGACCGCCCGAAGGACTAACGGGGCGCCGACGCTGTTTCCTGGAACCCCCTCGGCTCCAGGTTCTTGGCTCAGGCACCCCTACTGTGCCAGGCAGAGGTATTGACTGTCTCCTTCTGCCGCAGAGGTACCCTTACTGTCCATCTGCTTCCAGATCGCCCTGTGACTCCGCCTGCAACACAAAACAGACCATTAGTTGTTCACACTCGCCTGCTGCTCTGCTGCTGGGTCAGGGCCAGGGTGGGAACAGCGCAGAGCAGTCAGGAAACGCGGCGAGAGAGAGACCGAGCAAAGCCAAGCTGTTCTAGATAAAGGCCCGTGGGTCCGCCTCCCGCACTTCAAACTCACCATTCATTGGCCATTCGTAAAGGGGGCGGCACCCGGGCCGGCGCGCTAACGTTTTACTCGCGTGGCATGTGGCACTAAGACGCTGTCTCGCGTTATCTCCCCTTCGCGTCGCGCGGCCAGCGGCATAGTGCCCACACCGCCAGCGCTCGCTCCACCTTGCGCTCCATACACTTTCATACCAAGGAGACTCATGAGACATAATTGTGGAAAACGGTGGTGCAGGTTTATTTTGCATAACAAGTAGCAGATAAGGTGGGTCATCTTACAGGCGATCCAATGCGGCAGCCCCTCGCTGACCCGCATGCCTAATTAGTCATCTTGCACGGTAAGTCGATGCTCTTGACAGTGCAATACGTTAATACTTTAGTTCGTTTTACTCCCGCCCCCCCCCTGTCAGGGCGGAGCGATGAGGCACACCCCCGGTCGGTTCAGGCCCCCCGACCGCCCGAAGGACTAACGGGGCGCCGACGCTGTTTCCTGGAACCCCCTCGGCTCCAGGTTCTTGGCTCAGGCACCCCTACTGTGCCAGGCAGAGGTATTGACTGTCTCCTTCTGCCGCAGAGGTACCCTTACTGTCCATCTGCTTCCAGATCGCCCTGTACTCCGCCACAGCTCTGGAGGAGGCCCCCGTCGATGACAGAGCCCCCCCACCACCTAGCCACCTTTATACCTAGCACCCTCAGATCATAGGCACCCTGCTGCTGCCAGAGCTTCCTGTAAGTCAAGGAGGAAAACATCCATCCCAATCCCAGCCAAGTGAACCCCATCTCTTTCATAGTAGCCCACTGTTCTGTCCTGTATCAGTGCGTGCCTAATAAACCCCAGGCCCCTCTTCTCCATGAATTTTTGCATGGCCCTGTTCACCCTCCTCCTGCCTTGCTCGATGGCAAGGGGTGACCGCGCTCCCCTCCAGGTCCTGCGGGGGACAATCTCTGACCATACAAATTCAGTAGCCCCCAGTTCGTTAGTTATCGCGGTGACATCCCGCTGCATGGCATCCACTAATGCTCGCCTCCCCATTGTCACCAGATCATTCCCACCCAGGTGTATCACGAGGATGTTGGGAGGCCCACCCCGGGCTGCCACACATTGGTCCAGTCTGCGCCTCAGCTGACCCCATCTCATTCCGGGGGAGCCCATCCACACTATTCGTGTCCTTGCAAAGGCCAACTCCCACTTCCTGTATGACGCCCACTGTTCGAGTCTGGTAACATACGAATGGCCCATCACCCACACGCAACAGTCAACTGCAAGAAAAGACACTGTTGGCATTATTGTTTTATTCAAAACACACTGCACAGCAAACAAAAATTCAAAACGGTAAAAGCGATCCTGAATTGGCATTGCATAGAACACGCAAATGGCTCATCCCCTTCATTCAGGACACCTTGCACAGCAAACGAAGATTCAACGGTAAATAGCCATACCAATGTGGCGTTACATAAAACACGCAAATAGCTCATCTCCATTGTGCCATATTCTTATTCACGTGCGGACATATCTCAGATAACAGGAGGACCACCATCTCCCCACTCTTTTGACCCCTTCTTCACCCAGCCCCGCCCTATAAGCTGCAGTGGCTGCCCCTATTCTAAAAGAATGACTGGAAAATTTCTTGCCTTCCCCGGCAACCGACAAGCCCGCCTTTGCCAATACCCTCTCCATTACTCGCTCAAATTGAAATTTCGTCAATGGAATGCCGTCCGCGTGGATCAGGAAGGGGCCCGCCAGCAGGGGTCTGATTTTTAGGTATTCCCTTACCAAAGTTACCGGGCAGTATCTGGGGTCCTCGAACGCATGCAATGTTATGGCCACTCCTTTCCCGGCCTGATCAGTTTTAGATTTGCGCAGCCACAGAACCAGTGAATCCCTGGCACACACGTCTAACATGTCCAGTGCTCTCCCAGACCTATCAGTTCTGGACCTTACCACCAACTCGCTGGTCCGAAAGGCTCCGAAGAAGGCCAGGCAGAAGGCTGTTGCAAAGAGTTGAGCCTCGAATGCCGAATTAGCCACAGCCGGCACTGTGTCCACCATGCACTTCAGGGCAGGGAACTCTATTCCAGCTCTCTTACCAGGGCTCCTGACCTCGTCCCGTGCCCACCCTTTCAGTGCCGCCCTAATCCTGAACGCCCCCGTTGGGTCGTCCTCGCCATTCAGCCTGGTTTCGTGCTTAAGCGCAGCCAGGTGGCTGCACACCCAAGAATGGGACTTGCCTGATTCATTCGCCCAAACAACAAAACCCTCCACTTGCTCCTTTAAGCTTAAAGTTGCTGCACCCAGGGACTTTGTCACTGCTCGGAAAGTGTCCAGCTGAGACGCATATCTTCTCCTGATCGACCGTGCCAGGGAACGTTGTCCCATCCTTTTCAATCGCTCCCCCACCGAAGGAGTCGCCAAAGTGCTGCCGGGAACGGTGTCATCTCCTCCCCTGCCTGCGGCCATGCCTCCCGGAATCACGACAGCTGAAAGCGAGAGAGAGCGCCAGCTGCCACATTCTTGACACCCTCTACATGCCTAGCCCTGAACTCGATGTTGTGACGTAAACCCGCCCTTACTAGCTCTCTCAGCAGACTAAGAACTAACGGGCAGTTTGCGCTCAGGCCGTTAAATGCCTGGACCACAGCAAGGTTGTCAGACCAGAACACCACCTTTTTGTTGCCCAGCCCCTCAGGCCATAGGTGCAGCGCCACTACGATGGGAAACAGTTCCAGAACTGTGATGTTAGCCGTCACCCCTTTTTTGCGCCATGCATCAGGCCATTTCATGGCACACCGCTTCTCTCTAAATATTACTCCGAAACCTACTCTCCCGGATGCATCAGAAAATAAACACATGCCTTGGCTGCTCTCCCAGGGGGCCCTCCATATCACTGTACCATTGAAATTTTTTAGGAACTCATCCCACATGCTCAGGTCTGCTCTCAAACCCGGTCCCAGACGCACCAGGTGATGCTTCTCCACCATCCCCGCCGTAGCCTTAGCCAACCTGCGGGAGAACACCTTGCCAGCTGGGATGACTCTTGCGGCGAAGTTCAGCTTGCCTAACAAGCTCTGCACTAGCTCCAGGGTTGCGCTGCCCTTTCCCAACATTGCGCTAATCTCTTGTCTCAATTCACACACCTTCTCCGCCGGGAGTCTGGATTTCCCTTTGACCGTATCTAGCTCAATACCCAGGAATGTTAGCACCTGCGCGGGCCCTTCCGTTTTCCCTGGTGCCAGGGGAACCCCCAGATGGTCCGACAAGACCTCAAAGGCCCGCAAGGCTTCTGCGCACTCCTGAGAACCGTCCCTGCCAAAAAAGAGGAAGTCGTCCAGATAGTGGGTGACTTGTGAGATGCCATGCCTGTACATGAGGGCCCACTGCAGGAAGGAGCTGAAAGCCTCAAAAAAGGCGCACGAGACTGCACAGCCCATAGGCATGCAGCGGTCAAAAAAGAATGCCCCTTCCCACCTGAAACCCAGCAAGTGCTGACTGTCAGGGTGAACCGGCAGGAGGCGGAACGCTGACTCGATGTCTGCTTTCGCCAACCACGCTCCCCTGCCTGTTCTCCTGATCAGATCGATGGCCATGTCTAGAGAGCAGTAAGAGACTGAACACGCCCCCTCCTCCAACCAGTGGTTGACCGAATTGCCCTCTGGGTATGACAGGTGATGGATCAGTCTGTAGGAACCCTGTTGCTTTTTCGGGACCACACCTAGCGGGGAAACTAAGAAATTCGGAAGCGGGGGAGAAGGATATGGCCCGGCCACCCTCCCCAAGTCAACCTCCTTCTTTATTTTCTCGCTGACCACTTGAGGTAATTCCCTAGCTGATTTCAAATTCAGGGCATCCCTGTGGCCCAGGGGCCCCTTGTACGGAATCTTGAAACCATCCACAAAACCTTCAATCAATAGCTCACGCTCCTTCCTCAGCGGGTACACCCTGAGCAATGGCAGGATGCTTTGCAGCACTATAGGGGAAGGACCCTTGGAATGCACCATCCCACCACCCAGCTGGGGGATTCCAATATCATGTTCACTTGCTTCGTCGCCATGCTCTATCCGTCCTGTCTGCCCTTTGATCATCTCACTGTCTGGCACCTTCTGATCCCTGTGTTGAAGTGGTGGGTGGGTTCTGGACATTGGTGCAAGAGATTGCTGCGTGTTGTGAACCACACTTGCTGCACTCGTGGGCAAACTTGCACACCCTCCCCCATGTGCACGCCCCATTGTTAAACAGCCTACAGGTCCCTGAGTTGAAACTCACCATTCATTGGCCATTCGTAAAGGGGGCGGCACCCGGGCCGGCGCGCTAACGTTTTACTCGCGCGGCATGTGGCACTAAGACGCTGTCTCGCGTTATCTCCCCTTCGCGTCGCGCGGCCAGCGGCATATTGCCTGGCCTTCGGACATGGCAAGTAAGGGAAGTAGGAGTCCCCAAGGGGGCACGATAAAGATAGTTCGAGTGGTTGGACTTTGCATCGCAGCAGGAGATTGGACCCGTTTATTTCGGGTGGCTGATGTCGGTTTTGCATACACCACATGCTCCATGTCAGAAGGCAGGTGAGGAGGGTGGGGCCTGCATTGAGGTAGAATGCAAATGGAGGTTCAGTCTCTTCCACATAGGATGGCCACTGCGGGTAAGATTAGCTGTTCATTTCTGGGAGGCAGCGTAAGGTATAGGGGGATAGCTCACCGGGGATCAAACAGCAACATTAACATCTATGCATATAAATTAGTTGGCTAAATAGTCCCATTGTAAGTTTCAGAATGATGAAATGGGAATACTTCCACTGGTTTTTAATTTTAATTGAGTTCCTGATAAGCAGAGGCGTATCAGATTTGTTACCCTCTAGGGTGCCATAAGTGTTTAGACCAGTCTTTCCTCGCATGTCTCGCCCGGCTTTCAAGACTAGGGTTCTATCTGCGGCAGTAGGGGCATTCTCAGTGTGTTGCCGAAATTTTGGTGCGAAATTTTGGTGCGCACCTAGCTGCCGGTTGCTGCATCTCTGTGGCAACAGCGGCCCGTGTCATTGGGCACAACTCTTGGATTGATTCCTGCGGGAGCGCTGAACTTGGCAGCTTGAGGTCCGGGTTGGGGCTCAGCATCAGCCCCAATCCCGGGATTCTGGGCTGAAAGAGGGAGAGGAGCGTGCTCTGATGCATAGTGATTAGCAGGGGACCGAGCCACCCGCCTCCTAGTTGGCTCGGTCTCATTTTAGGGGTTCACTCGCCATGTCACAGCCCCAGTCAGGGGCCTAAACGTATGTTGCAGCTTGGCACTGGCTATTAGTGAAAACGTGCAAAGAAAGACTTCCTGGTGGGTTGAAAATCGGATAGCAATCAGCCCTCTTCTAATGAGAAGGCACTTGGTTATTTCCAATTTGTCAAACTGAGAGGTAGACATTAGTTTGCAGAAGCACAACAGGGAAGGCATATACTTTGCTTTTACGGTAGTAAGCCTCTTGGATGGGGCCCTGACAGATTAATGAATAAGCTAGGAAGCATAAATAAATCAAGCCGCCCTCATTTGATTTGATTCCATCCAATTTCCTGGAGAGCAAAACTTTGATGTTAAACAATTGGCCCAGGTACTAGTCAGCATCTTTAATGGTCATGTTTATGTGCCAACCACCGTCCCAGTGGATCCTTTTGCCAGTGTGAGAAGCTGGATGGCCTTTCATGATTTATGCTTACATTTTTGGCTGCACAATGCGAGTCCTGCAGGTGCAGTGTATTTTGTAGGCCAATTCCAATTTGATCCATTATCCTATGAGTTTGGAGGGGCACTGTCTGTGTGAGAGGTTGGGGTGGGCATGTCAGCCACATAGAGATTAAAAGTAGTGGGCAAGGACACAACATTGTAGAGACCTCTTGTTAGGGAGAGACTCCCACCTGTTACAACTTTAGCAGGCAATGACTTGAAGTGGTGTTGATCAGGCCTAATGTCTGCTTCTCTTCAGTAATCAAAGGCAATTGCAGCTTACAAGGTAAACGGATAAAGACAAAATGTTACGGGTCTTCCGACATTTCTGGTATTGAAAGTCTCCTTGTATTGCAGGAAGGTGGCAAATGGACGTCATACTGTGGTGCGTGTAGGCGCACCAGGTTCACGTGAATGATCAAGGTTGAAAGGATAGATAGGAGTATGTATGGCGCTATTTAAGGGCCCGCCTGGTGTCAGTCCTGGGGGATAGTTTTATACAGGTTAAGCACTTCACGTGCTGATTATGTGAGGTCTTTTGGGCACAGCTGGGCAGTGGTAGGGCAAGGAGATTAGGTGGTCACAGTCTTCCTGCCCTTTGATTTTGTACCTATTGCAATTTTTGGGAAGGCACAACATAGCATAAGACCTGCAATATTTGTACATCCTCCATTTACCTTCAGTATACCTGCTGCCCATTTCTCACGCTGTCATTGCCTCCCCCAGGTGCCGCACCTCCAGATGAGTGGTGACTGAATTGGGTGCTGGGTTAGGGAGGAAATCTCTCAATTGTAATGTTTCAGGTAGTTCTAGCTTAACAACTTAGAGGGAAGCCCTAGAAGACCTATACTGGGCAGTTGATGATCCCCCAGTCTAGTGGTTTACGGCCTGAGATGACGTGTGCAGAGGTAGAGGCAAGGAGGGCTGGTAAAGATGACTCTGGACGGCGGGGGCAGAATGGAAGGAGGGACGCCTCTCTGGGTATTACAGTCTGGGCAGTGGGGGAGTTCGGTGGGTATGCAGAGGAGTCTTTGGGGTGGGGCAGTAGGGCGTGTGGACCCCCCTTACTTGGTATTGCAGTCCGGGCGGTGGTGGGGTTCAGTGGGTGGGCAGAGGAGTCTCTGGGGTGGGGCAGTAGAGCGTGTGGACCCCCCTCTCTGGGTATTGCAGTCCGGGCAGTGGGGGAGGGGGATCGGTGGGTGGGCAGTAGTTCTGTAGATGGGTCTGTGGAGGAGCTGCAGTGAGGCTGGTGGTGGGGGGCTCTGTAGAGTCTGGTAGTGAGCACTGTTTGGGCCTGAGGGTGTCTTGGGAGGGGCCATGAAGGTTCAAAGGTAGGTGGAGTGGGGGGTTTGTCTTAACTGCAGGAAGGTGGGCAGTACGGGCTCAAATGGGTATAAATATTAAGACCAGTAGGGGCTCTACATTGGGGAGTGTACAGTAAGAATAGGTGGGGCAATATGGAAAGCTGCACTATGTGCATGGTGGGGCAGTAAGGATAGCTGCCTGGAATGAGTGTGGTGTGGGACAGTAAAGAAAGCTGTGAGTGTGTACGGTGGGGAAGAAAGGAAAACAGGCATGTGTAGGGTAAAGCAGTAAAGAAAGCTGGTGTGTGTGTAGAGTGGGGCCGTAAGGAAAGAGTTGCGAGTGCAGTAACAAATGCTATGGTGGTAAGGGTGGGGCATTATGATTAGCTTTGGTGCATAGAGTAGTAAGGGTAGTGCCCAGGGATCCGCAGGGGGGTCATAAAGTGGGTTGGGGTGCCTACGAGAAAGGGGCAGTATAGGTAGCGGTGGGAGCTTCTCATGCTGGGCAGTAACTTTAATGGCAGTGGTTATGTAGAGAAGGGCAGTAATGTTGATAATGAAAGCTCTGCGCAGTGGCAAGCCGAGACAAAATACTTTATTTTCAAGAAATACATTTTTACAGAAATATTACACGTTACACAATTCATTAATACAAACATTCACAAATATCATAAAATCAGCAGTGCGCAGCACACAGGGGATCCATCCAACCAACACGTTGCGCTCGCTTTTCTGACCCCCGCCCCCCTTTTGCTCGCTGTGCTCATGCCCCCCCCACCCCATTGACCCTCGTTGCGCTCACTTTTCAGACACCTCCCACCCTTCTGTTGCTCTTTGCGCTTGTGCCCCCCGACCCTTGTTGCACTCGCTTTTCGCCCCTCCCCCTGGCTGTGCTTGCTCTCCGGTGTGTGTGTGGCTGTGGGTGTGTGTGTGGCTCTGGGTGTGTGTGTGTGGCTCTGGGTGTATCTATGTGTGGCTCTGGGTGTGTGTATGTGTGTGGCTGTGTGTGTGTGGCTCTGGGTGTGTGTGTGTGGCTCTGGGCGTGTGTGTGTGGCTCTGGGTTTGTGTGTGTGTGTGACTCTGTGTGTGTGTGTGGCTCTGGGTGTGTGTGTGTGTGGCTCTGGGTGTGTGTGTGGCTCTGGGTGTGTGTGTGTGTGTGGCTCTGGGTGTGGTGTGTGGCTGTGTGTGTGTGGCTGTGTGTGTGTGGGGGGGCTCTGTGTGTGGGGGGGCTCTGTGTGTGTGGGGGGCTCTGTGTGTATGTGTGGCTATGTGTGTGTGTCTCTGTAGCTCTGTGTGTGTGTGTCTCTGTGGATAGCTTTTTTTGTAGGTGGCTCTATGTGTGGGTGGCTCTGTCTGTGTGAGGGTGGCTCTGTGTAGGGGGCTCTATGTGAATGACTGTGTGGGTGGCAATTCAATAGGTCATGCATTTGTGGGCGATTCAGCTATTGGCATTGTAAATGACAATGCCATTTATTTAACGATTAAGCTATTGGCAATGTAAATGACAATGCCATTTATTTATGATTAAAAAAAAAAGTCATGAGCAATGCCAATAGCTTTACCTTTAATAATGCCGAGACCATTGCATTGTAAATGCTTGTTTTAGGAATTTTGCCCTGCACTAAGTGCACCACGGTGTGCAGGCCGGGCTCTCTGGCCCTTTTCCTCTTGGCTATTTTAAAACAAAGTTTGCCTTGTTGTTTTTCCTGTTTCGCGCGCACTGTTCGTCTGGATGTTGGCGCTGGTCGCGTTGATAACCTTTACAGCGCAAACACTCTTTGCGGACATGACGTATTTTCTTTCTGAATTTCCACATGTAAAGCATTTTTTGGGCATCGCTCGTGTAAGTACATTTGTCTGCGATCAGATGCTGCTAGCACAGGGCGTGGGCATCTGAAAAGGGAGCTGTCCAGTGGAAACGAACAGTCCCCTTAAAATAAACAGACCTGCCCTGGGAACAGTTACGTCAAATGGAAAACAAAGCTGCGTTAACAAAATCCTAGCAGAGAGGCTAGAGCGGTGCAACGGAGAGAACATGGGGGCAAAACAAACAACTGAGCCACTCTGGAGGCTCTGCCACGGACGTGCTCTGTGAACTGAGGAAGGCCATCACTCGTAAGCATCCAATAATGGGTGGTTGGGGCACCTGGGCGAACAAGACCTGTCAGATCTATGAACCATCCCGCACATGTCCCCAATCCACCCACACCAAGGGCTTAACGACTGTGGCCTAACAACTGTGACGAAGTGGCCTAACGACTAGAAAAGTCAACCTTGAAGCTAAAAAACCGGGGGGCATATTACCAAGCATGCTTGGTTAGAGACAAAAATGTACCACTGAGCTGCGGCGATGTTTACCGCAAATAAACCTTGGTATTGCCAAGGCTTATCGCAAATGCGATAAAAATTGCCGCAATGCATGAATATCGCTGAAAAGTCAGCGATATTCATGCATTACCGAGCAAATGCTCTTAGCCATGTTATCCACCTCCCATTGGATAACATGGCTAAGAACTGTTCAGGGCAGGTGTTAGCTTTTGGAGATATTCGCGCTTAGCGAGAATATCTCCAAAAGTTGCTAATAGGAGATAGCGATGTTAGCAACTGTTTTCAGTTGCAAACATCTTGGCACGCCCACTTTGCATGTCATTAGTGATAAATATCACTGACATGCAAAGTGGGGCCCAAGATGGTCGCATTCTCCTACTAGCTGTTGCTAACTGGTGTTAGAGACAGCTAGGTAATAGGGAGATAGTTTTATCTCCGCTTTCTTGGCTTTTAAAGCCAAAAAAGCGGAGATAAACCCCCTTGATAATATGCCCCAAGGTTCGAGTCTCAGCAGGGACGCTCAAAATCCTGTGATTCTAGGCAAATCACTTAATCTCCTGTGTCTAACAAAATTAATGTGTCTGTCTATAACGCAACTGGTGCTCACGCAAAGCCCTCTGATACCTTCGGGTCGAGTTCCCGCGATGTAAGATCAATTTAGAAAAAAACTATTGTTCGTGAGCAGTGTTACGTGGAATCAAACCTTTGGCTTGCAGGGTATAAAATAATTGCAGTAGCGAGAGCGTCACACCAATGAATGTGACGAGACTTACTTGCGTCCTTCACGTTACAGGCAGGTTGCTGCAGCAGGTGCATTGACCCTCAATGTTAAATGATTTAAAAAATGTGACCTGCAGGCTATGCACAGATCTGTATAGCAACTGCATTGCACCCGTGATGTATGTAGTGGCATTTAACCTGAAACCTTCAGGTTGGAGACAGATTTCATTTTGAGGCACATTAACTCGCTGAGCTATCTCAATGGGTTAAAAAAATAAGACCTGCTGACGAAGGCCATTCCCGCTCCTTAATGACAAAACCAGAGGTGTCCTTATAACTTCATGTGTTCGTACTGCATGGGACAGACAACTGTCTATTTCCTATTCAAAGCCCTGTATAAGCGCCGTGGAAATCTGTATTTAACCATGCTTACTATATGTACCAATGCATTTGTGTATGCAGGAAGTGAGGGCTGTATCTATTTTTAAATGTACCCTATGGTGCCAGCCTTTAAAACGGTTTATTTTGACAAAGTTTGGAATTCTAATTATCCAGCAATTTCTTACCAAAAAAAAAAACAACAATAACATCCAGAATCATATGACATCTCAGTGGATTTTATTGTACTTGCCGTAGAGATGTGTGTGTTACTTACAAGTAACAAATTCGGAATCTTTCCGTGGTAAGTCGGCCTTGATTATGAAAAATAATGCAGTTAGCAGTGCATCAACTGCACTGTCAGCGCCACGAAGCTCCAAGGCTTGAGCGGAAAGCACTTTGTAAAGTATTATAAGCACCATTTTGCCAAATTTCTGAAGATGACCTCTGCTGAATGTGTGCAATTTTTAAACTTCCTAAAGTTCTTCCAACTCATTAAAGTTGTCGAGGGGTTTAAAAAATTGTGTTTGAAAAATCTGGGAACATTTCAATTGCTGGAAGTTGCTATGTGATTCACCTTTGCAAAAGTTTCCTGACGGAAGTCTACTTTTCCATGCAGTGTGTTTGCCCGGCAGCTTAGGACTGGCTCAGTTGAGTATTGAGTCTCTTTACAGAATGTAGTTAGCGTTACACAGGCATAGCGCTTCAAACCACATGCGTGTTCCATAACTTTACACTTCAGGGAAAAAGTGACGCACCGGTGGCGCAAGGCCTTCATAAATAAGGCCCCAGGTTTTGACACAGGTGTAAGCCTCATCTCTGTCCAATTCTTCGATATATTACATTTCTTTACTTGTTTAAATATGTAAAATATGTATTTTTAAACTTTTTGAAAATGAATTTTATTGGGGAAAATGTACATATCACATTGTCCTGATCGACACATAAAGAGATCGAATGAATACATATGTTACCAGTATAAAAAGTCAATTTATAAGACATTCCATACTTAGACTGAACATACGAGAGAAAGGTCAGAAAAGAGATTTAAGACCAGGCGGATGAAAGGAGCGACATTGAGGGGTGGTGGAAACGGGGTTAAGAGGATATATGTTCCCATACCTTTAAGGCTCGTGACAAGGAGGCCATACACCACATCTCCTACTATAGCATTCCTAGGAGACTCTAGAAACCGCATAAGACAAGAGTCTTGTTTAATAAGATCATCATCCGTGGCCCACATCAAAGATTCTGGGAGGGCGTGTAGTATCAAGATGTTTTTGATGGAGACTTTTCTTGAAAAAAAACATTTTTCTATTCATTTGTCAGTAATAAATAGGTATATTTTCAGAGATTTTTGCTCCACAAAAACGAATTTAGCAGATTTTTTATTCATTACTTTAAAAAAACATTGGCATAGCCAATAGGTCTTGCTTTTGAGACCTAATAAGTATTTACATATGCAGCACAATATCCTTGGTGCAACATCAACTGTTGTGTGGCTAAACACTTATAAGGTCCCAAAGGCGAGACCTATTGGCTATGCCAATGCTTGTTTACTGCTTGGCACCACCAGCAAACCCTGGCAGTAAGTGACGGTAAAAAAAACACAAAATGTTTCCCTCTCCATGGGAGATGGCCTCCATGGTGAGTAGGCATTATCTTTTTTCAATTTAAAAAAGAAAACCCAGCTTTGAGTTTTTCTTTTTTCGACAAAAAAATCGAAAAAATACATCTTGGTGCAAGGTTCCATCATGTTGGCAGAGCCCTGCACCAAACAAAAAGAAAACACACAGGAACCACCATGATGGGGGTTCATGGCAAAGCTTTAAGAAATAACCGCCTGCTTGGTAGTCATTTCTAAATCTGATGGATAGTACCTCCATCAGGGTCACAGAGTCATTTAATTCATGGCCCTTGCAGAGAAACAGGCCATGTGCCAGGATCAAAGTTAGGTCCTAGGTTTGACCTGACATCTAGCACTGACAGATTTCCCTGACTGAGGGTGTTATAAAGAGATCAGAATGTTCAACTCATTAGGGCCCCTTCTAACGCAATGTGATGCCCTTCAGATTCAAAAATGCCCCTGCTACCTTCCAGAGGGCAGTCAGTAAGGGACTACCTTGGCTGGAGACCTGTATTGTGGCATGTCTGAATGATATTGCTGTCTTTAGCTCATCTGGAAGGAAAACATGAATCAACTTTGGGAAATGCTTCATGCCACACAACAGGCTGGACTAATTATCAAGGCCAGCATGTAACAAATAGGGTAGGGGGTCTGTGGTGTATCAGAGCCATCAATTTAGCAAGGTGCAACTATCCAACACAAGTTATAGATTATCATGGTTTGAGAACATCCATAAAGTTAGTATATCCAATAGGTTAGTATGCTTGTTTAACACCCACAATCTCTTAAAAATACTCACACTCACTTGATGATGTTATCATTATTTGAGATGTGATAAGTGATGTCATCAGTGATATCACTGACCATGTCATGAGTGATGTAATATGGCATAAGCAGTGCATTGCGGGGCGGAAGTTATGGTTATAGCTTGCATAACCATAACTGCTGAGTTTCAAGTGAAATCTGAGCCTAACAATAAAGTCCCTGTAACCTTTGTTTTTTAAAGTGAATTTCTAAGGTTTTTTAAAATTCTATTTCCTAACTATAATGTCCATGAAGCCTTTGTTTTTGTAAGGGAGTGTATGTGGGTTTTTAACTAGCAGTCATGTTTGCAGAGTGGTGGCGAAAGGGGGCTGGCCTCCAACCAACTCTCAGGAATCCTGATGTGTTGGACATACTGGAGGTAAGAGGCAGGCTTCTAGGCCCCCAAGACCCCACAGCATTCAAGAGAACTTCATACCCCAACCAGCAGTGTGCCAGGAGGTGTGTTTGCAGAGTCATGAAGAATGGGGGTGGGCTGTTGGCGATTTGCTGGTTCTGCAACTTAAAAAATGCGTTTTGGGGTACATAAGGCTCCCCTCCCCAGGCTGATCATGTCCCTGGGGACCCCATCCCCCAGTGCCCGGCTCATACTTTTTAATTTTTATTTTTTTACAAATGGAAGTGGGGCTATGTGGCCCCCCCTTCCCTGGGCCGATTTCGGACCTGGGGACCCCATTCCCAGGTCTGTCCTTTATTTTTAAATTAAAACATGGGAGGGGTGTGCGGCCTCCACTCCCAATTTGATCTTGGCCTCAGGGACCCCATCCCCTTGGGGACTGGCTGCATTGCTGGGTATCCTGATCCCACCCAGTGCACCTTGTTTGTATCGTTGGGGACCGTGGGGGGAACCTGGAGGCCCCCACAGTCCCTGCTGGCTCCCCACATCCTGTGGGAGCAGGCATTGCTTTTAGACGGAAGGAGCTGTTCAACATGCAGCTCCCTCTGTCCAAAAGCAAATCTGCTCTGCTTTCAGCAATCAAGAGCATTTTTGAAACTCTAGCTTGCTGAAAGCGGAGCAGTGTTTTTTATGGCTTGGCTGGAGGGGGAGCCCCACATTAATATTACATCTTGCCACAGGGAGGTGGCGTTCCCGGGGCTAAGGGGGCCATGGGCCCCCCTGCATTATTAAAACATTTGTCCTGGGGCAGTGGCTGTCCCCAAGGCCCTGGGGCCGTTTAGAAATGAAGCACAGTAGTTCATGCTTCATTTTGTTTTTACGTTTTTGATGGGATTCGAGGATACAGCGCAATACCACGGCACGGTTCAACCAAGTCAAAAGATGGCTGCCAACACTTCCTGGTTTAAAGTGTTGATAGCCAATCAGATCTAGGTACAAAATCGGGAGAGGTCGTGGATCCACAGCATCCCTATGTATATACAACTGGAAATTTCTTTTAATAACACCACAACTACTGAACAAGATTTACACCATTTCACAAAAAGGTCACTTTCTGGACTAACAGTTACCTTTCTGACAGATCTTGTGTAATTCCATTCAGCATTTCGGGCTGTAGACTTTTCTGACATTTCCTATGGAAAAGATCAGGGGCAAAATGTGTTTTGGTACCCCACCTACCTTTTTCTCGGCCTATGCTTGACGGATCACCCTGAAACATTTATATATTCTTTATAATTCCCCAACTGACAATGCGCCAGGGCGCGCATTTGCAGAGTGGTGGAGTAAGGGGACATGGCCTTTGTCTGCCTCTCAGCAATCCCACTGTGGGGGCTTACTGGAGGTAAGAGGAAGGCTAGTTGGCCCTTAAAGGAACCCCAGAAGGAAAGGGGACTTCAATCCCCCTCCAAGAGCACACCAGGGAGTGTGTTTGTAGATTGGTGGGCAAAAGGGGCGTGGCCTGCTCTTCAAACTTAGCAATGCTGATGTGTAGGACTGACTGGAGATAATAAGAGGGGTATTTGGCCCCCAAGGATGTCCTTGGGGGTCAACTACCCCTCTTTTTATCTCCAGTAAGTCCAGCACAGTGGGATTGCCAAGATGTCTTCGGAGGCCATGACCCCCTTTCTCCACCATTTTGCAAACACGTCTCCTGGCAGAATAATTTTTGGGGGAATGGAGTGGATGTCCGTTGTGTGTAGTGGAATTATGTGGTATGCTGTTCAGTAAAATTATGGTGATAGAATGTATGTGGTATTTGGTGTATAGGAATTATGTAATGTAGGATTATGTGTTATGGAGAGTAATTATGTGGTATGGTAGTCTATGTTGTGAAGTGGTAACCTCAGGTTTAGCCTTCCTCATTTCCATTGAAGCTCAACTATGAACTCAGTGAGACAAAAAAAGATGGAATCACTGATGAGCCCTGGTGGACCTACTTAGAGGTATGACCATGGCCACTTGAATTATGTGACTGTTTGACTGCACTGACTTTCACACAATTATACATTTTCTGCAATAGCCACATAATTCATAATCTGCACCCTAATATGCAGATTTGAACAACAAAAGCCTTCTTTCTAGCTAAAACGGGTCAAACGTTACCACAAATGTAGCAACAAGTGTTACAGCATGGTGGAAGGCCCTTTGCAAACCTAGCATGGTCACCTGTTACTTATTGCTAAATGTGGGTGTAAAATTGCTACTAATGGTGTGCAGGCCACTCTTGCGTGCTTCTTTCTGCAACCCTATTGTCTCTTTATGTACCTTTATGTTCCTCTTTTGCCTCTTTCAGCACTTTTCTTGCCTTTTCTGCACCTCTCTCCCCTCTTTCTACACATCTGTTACCTCTTTCTGCACCACATTTGCTTCTATCTGCTCACCTATTGCCTAAGGTACAGAAAGGTCCCTCTTTCTGTACCTTTCCTGCCTGTTTTTGCATCTCACTTGCCTCTTTCTTCACTTTCTTGCTTCCTTCTACACCCCTGTTGCTTCTTTCAGCAATTCTCTTGTGTCTTTGTGCACTTCTCTTGCGTGTTTCTGCACTTCTCATGCCTGTTTCTGCACTCCTCTTGCCTCTTTCAGAACCCCTGTTGCTTCATTCTACACTTTCCATGCTTCTGCACCTGTCTTGATTCTTTCTGCACACCTGTTGACTCTTTATGTACCTCTTTTGCTTCTTTCTGCATTTTTCTTTTCTTTTTCTGCACATCTCTTCGCTCTTTCTGCGTGTCACCTGCTTCTTTATGCACCCTTGTTGTCTCTTTGTGTACCTCTTGTGCCTCTTTCTGCACTTTTCTTGCCTTTTTCTGCACATCTCTTCCCTCTTTCTGCTCGTCTCGTACCTCTTCCGGCACGTCATTTGCTTCTTTCTGCAACCCTGTTGTCTCTTTCTGCACTTGTTTTCCCTCTTTCTGTACCTTTCCTGCAAGTTTTTGCTCCTCACTTGCCTTTTTCTGCACTTTTCTTGCTTCTTCCTACACATCTGTTGCTTTTATCAGCAATTGTCTTGCCTCTTTGTGTACTTTCTTTGCCTGTTTCTGCACTTCTCTTGCCTGTTTCTGCACCCCTGTTGCTTCATTCTGCATTTTCCATGCTTCTTTCTACACCTGTGTTGCTTCTTTATGCACTCCTGTTGTCTCTTTATGTACCTCTTTTACCTCTTTCTGCACTTTTCTTGCCTTTTTCTGCAGTTCTCTTCCCTCTTTCTGCACGTTTTCTGCCTCTTTGTACACCTCATGTGCTTCTTTCTGCTTCCCTCTTGTCTCTTTATGCACTCGTCTTCCCTCTTTCTGAACTTTTCTTGCCTTTTCTATGCACATCTCCTCCCTCTTTCTGCATGTCTCTTGCCTCTTTCTGCACCTCATTTGCTTCTTTCTGCACCCCTGTTGTCTCTTTCTGCACTCGTCTTCCCTCTTTCTGTACATTTCCCACCTGTTTTTGTTCCTCACTTGCCTCATTCTGCACTTTTCTTGCTTCTTTCTTCAACTCTGTTGCTTCTTTCAGCACTTCTCTTGCCTCTTTCTCCACCTCTGTTGCTTCATTCTGTACTTTCCATGCTTCTTTCTGCACCTGTCTGACTTCTTTCTGCTCCACTGTTGTCTCTTTATGTACCTCTTTTGCCTCTTTCTGCACTTGTCTTGCCTATTTTTACACCTCTCTTTCCTCTTTGTGCATGTCTCTTGCCTCTTTCTGCACCTCATTTGCTTCTTTCTGCACCCAGTGTTCTATTTCTGCACTCATCTTCCCTCTTTCTGTACATATCCTGCCTCTTTTTGCTCCTCTCTTGCCTCATTCTGCACTTTTCTTGCTTCTTTCTGCACCCCTGTTGCTTTATTCTGCACTTTCCATGCTTCTTTCAGCATCTGTCTTGCTTCTTTCTGCACCACTTTTGTCTCTTTATATACCTCTTTGCCTCTTTCTGCACTTTTCTTGCCTTTTTCTGCACATCTCTTCACTCTTTTGTAAGTCTTTTGCCTAAGCATGGGCTGAAAATTTGCTCCGCTCGCGGAATTTGCGAATTTTCCGCGATTTTCCGATCCGCGAATCTCGCGAAATCGCGGTAAAACCCGCGAATCAGCGGGGACGAATTTTCAGCCCAGCACTTACAGGGTTACAGCAGCAGGTGCAAAAGTAGAAACTAATTTTTTGTAACCTTTTTCAAGAGGGTTACAAAGAAATTAACTTCAACTTGGGCACCTGCTGCTGTAAGCCTGTAAGTGCTTCCTGGCGCCTCGTTGCCTACTTGCAACTATTCTCTGACCCTGCTCTGACCCTTGAAGCAGGGTCAGAGAATAGTTACAAGTCGGCAATGAGGCACCTGTCACGAAAATTAAACCTCAACAGGAAGCACTGACAGATAAAAACAAGCATTTGCAATGCATTAGGTCTCGCATTCGGAAAGTTTGAGCTATTGGTCCTGTAAATGACAATTTTTTTTATTTATGTGTTGATTTTGAAAATATCCTAATTAATAGCTATGTCATTTACAATGCCAATAGTTATAACTTTCGCAAATGTGACACCTATAGCATCTGTAATGCAACATGTTTTGTATTTACGTGACTTAGATGTATTGATATTACAAATTACAATGGCTTTTAATTTTTTTAAATAATTAATACTTAAGTAAAAGTAATTTTAATTTATAATGGCAATAGCTTAAACTTTTGTAAATTCATTTTTGTGAAGATTATGTTCAGTGTATTTTATTGTGACGAAAATCCAAGAACAGAAGTGAAATATTAAAATCTTTTTGTGACATTTGTAATAAAGCTTGAAACATTGAGAGAACATATTTGAACGAGTTGTTGTTGAATGGTTGTGCAGATTGATGCTGGGGTGGCGCTGAGTGGTGCTGTGGTGGTGCTGAGTGGTGCCTTGGTGATGCTGGGTGGTCCTTGTTGGTGCTGAGTGATACTGGGATGGTGCTGAGTGATGCTGGGGTGGTGCTGAGTGGTGCTGTGGTAGTGCTGAGTGATGCTGTGGTGGTGCTGAGTGATGCTGTGGTGGTGCTGAGTGATGCTGTGGTGGTGCTGAGTGATGCTGTGGTGGTGCTGAGTGATGCTGTGGTGGTGCTGAGTGATTATGTGGTGGCGCTGAGTGATGCTATGGTGACGCTGAGTGATGCTGTGGTTGTGCTGAGTGATAATGTGGCGGTGCTGAGTGATGCTGTGGTGACGCTGAGTGATGCTGTGGTGGCGCTGAGTGGTGCTGACTTATGCTGTGGAGGTGCTGAGTGATTCTGTGGTGGTGCTGAATGATGCTGTGGTGGTGCTGAGTGATGCTGTGGTGGTGCTGAGTGATGCTGTGGTGGTGCTGAGTGATAATGTGGTGGTGCTGAGTGATAATGTGGTGGTTCTGAGTGAAGCAGGGTAGCGCTGAGTGATGATGTGGTGATGCAGTGGGCAGAAAGGCACAAAAAGCAGTCTAACAAAGGGCAGAAGGGCAGAAAAATAAGGGGAAAACGAGTCTAACGGAGGGCAGAAGGGCACAAAAAAGCAGTCTAACAGAGGACAGAAGGGCAGAAAAACAAGGGAAAAATGAGTCTAACAGAGGGCAGAAGGGCACAAAAAACGAGTCTAACAGAGGGCAGAAGGGCAGAAAAACAAAACGCATCTGTGCCGTAAAAGCAACGCATTGCTGGAGCTGCGTTGCAGGCACGACGCAGCTCTAGCAATGCTCTGGGTGGCCCTATCTCCTCAATGCTGCGTCAAGCCTTGCGCCTGCTTCAAGAAGAGGCAGGGTTTTGACGCAGCATTGGCCTAAAAGTGACTGAGTGAAATCTTGTAGATTTCACTCAGCCACTTTTAGGAGGCGTTCCTGCGCAGGAACGCACTCCCCTGCACCGATACGCCTCCTGATGGCGCAGGGCTTTACAACGTGAGGAATCTCTCAGCATTGCTGGACGCAGCTCCAGCAATGCTCTGGGGTCCCTATCTCCCCAATGCTGCATCAAGCCTTGCGCCTGCTTTAAGCAGGCACAGGGTTTTGACGCAGCATTGGCCTAAAAGTGACTGAGTGAAATCTTGTAGATTTCATTCAGCCACTTTTCGGAGGCGTTCCTGTGCAGGAACGCCCACCCCTGCGCCGGAATGCCTCCTGATGCGCAGGGCTTTTACAACGTGATGCATCTCTCAGATGCGTCACGTTGTTAAAACCCAGCACAATGGCGCATCTTTTGGGGCTGCCGCTGCGTCACAAAAGTGACTTAACTGCGGCGCAAAAGAGGCGCAAGTGGCTTGTAAATCTGCCCCATAGTGCTTTTACTACATTGTAGCTGCGTAAAGGGCCAGAAGATGTGTCTCCAGTGACCATGTGTGCCTGTGCCTGTGTTACAGGCACACATGGTCACTGGAGACACGTCTTCTGGCCCTTTACGCAGCTGCAGTGTAGTAAAAGCACTATACATTTACCCAATGAGGGAGCACTTACTGGATTAGCCAGTAGAAAGTACTCCAGGGCAAATCGTAAAACAATCTGCGATTTCGCGGGAAAATTTGCAAACTTGTGGACTTTTTTTGCGATTTTGCGGGGAAATCCGCGAATTCGCGGAACGCGAATTCGCAAATTTTGCCCATGCTTACTCTTGCCTCTTTCTGCACCTCATTTGCTTCTTTCTGCACTTGTCTTCCCTTTTTCTGTACCTTTCCTGACAGTTTTTGCTCCTCACTTGCTCCTGACTTTTCTTTCTTCTTTCGACAACTCTGCTGCTTCTTTAAGCAATTCTCTTGCCTCTTTGTCTACTTCCTTTGCCTGTTTCTGCACTTCTCACTTCTCTTGCCTCTTTCTGCACACCCCTGTTTATTCATTCTGCATTTTCCATGCTTCTTTCCCCACATCTCCTGCTTCTTTATGCACTCCTGTTGTCTCTTTATCTACCTCTTTCGCCTCTTTCTGCCCTTTTCATGCCTTTTTCTGCAGTTCTCTTCCCTTTTTCTGCATGTCTGTTGCCTCATTGTACACCTCATGTGCTTCTTTCTGCTTTCCTATTGTATCTCAATGCACTCGTCTCTCCTCTTTCTGCACTTTTCTTGCCTTTTTTATGCACATCTCCTCCCTCTTTCTGCAAGTCTCTTGCCTCTTTCTGTACCTCATTTGCTTTTTCTGCACTCCTGTTGTCTTTTTCTGGACTCGTCTTCACTCTTTCTGTACATTTCCTACCTGTTTTTGCTCCTCACTTGCCTCATTCTGCAGTTTTCTTGCTTCTTTCTACAACTCTGTTACTTCTTTCAGCACTTCTCTTGCCTCTTGCTGCACCCCTGTTGCTTCAGTCTGCACCATCCATGCTTCTTTCTGCACCTGCTTGACTTCTTTCTGCATCACTGCTGTCTCTTTATGTACCTCTTTTGCCTCTTTATGAACTTTTCTTGCCTTTTTCTATACCTCTCTTACCTCATTTCGCATGTCTCTTGCCTCATTCTGCACCTCATTTGCTTCTTTCTGCACCCCTATTGTCTATTTCTGCACTCATCTTTCCTCTTTCTGTACCTTTCCTGCCTGTTTTTGCTCCTCTCTTGCTTCATTCTGCACTTTTTTTGCTTCTTTCTATAACTCTGTTGCTTCTATCAGCACTTATCTTATCTCTTTCTGTACCCCTGGTGCTTCATTCTGCACTTTCCATGCTTCTTTCAGCATCTGTCTTGCTTCTTTCTGCACCACTGTTGTCTCTTTATATACCTCTTTTTCCTCTTTCTGCGCTTTTCGTGCCTTTTTCTGCACATCTCTCCCTTCTTTTGTACGTCTCTTGACTCTTTCTGCACCTCATTTCCTTCTTTCTGCACTTGTCTTCCCTCTTTCTGTACCTTTCCTGACAGTTTTTGCTCCTCACTTGCTGCTTTCAGCACTTTTCTTTTTTCTTTCGACAACTCTGTTGCTTCTTTCAGCAATTCTGTTGCCTCGTTGTGAACTTCTCTTGCCTGTTTTTGCACCTCTCTTGCCTCTTGTTGAACCTCCATTGGTTCTTTTTGCACATCACTTGCTCCTTTCTACACTTCTCTTGCCTCTTTCTGCACGTTGGTGCTTCATTCTGCCCTTTCCATGCTACTTTCTGCACAACAGCAGCAACAGCAGCAGCCACCTGAGATGCATCCTGCTCAACACCCGCTCCGTCCACAGGCACGCCATCGAGATCTGGAACCTGCTCGACACCACAGCCCCAGACGTCGCCTTCTTTATGGAAACCTGGAAGAACGCCTCCTCTGCACCTGACATCGCCATCGCCATCCCAGACAGCTACAAGATCATTCGAAGGGACCGCATCAACCACACCGGAGGAGGCATCGCCATCGTCCACAGGAACACCATCCGCATCACGACCAACACCGATGACACCCTCGCTAACGCCGAGCACCTGCACTTCCAAGTCCACACCAACCACAAGACCACCCTCAGAGGCACCCTCATCTACAGACCCCCTGGACAACGCACACAATTCAGCGAAGACATCGCCGACTTCATCAGCCCGCACGCCCTCTGCTCCGCTGACTACATCCTCCTCGGGGACCTCAACTCCCACCTGGAGAACAACAACGACCGCAACACCACCACCCTGCTGGACAACCTCGCCAACCTGGGACTCAAGCAACTGGTGACCACCCCCACCCACTACGCCGGACACACACTCGACCCCGTCTTCTCATCCAGCAAGGACATCGCCTTCAGCCACGCCACCGGACTCCACTGGAAGGACCACAGCTGCATCCACTTCAGCTTCGGAAGGACCACGATCCACCACCACCAGCAACAGGCTGCAAGCAGGAACTGGAACAAGATCACAGCCGACCAGCTCGCTTCCTCCCTGAGCAAGAACCCCCCCACCAGCACAACAAACCCTAGCCAGGCGGCCACCAACCTCACGAAGTGGATCAGCGACTGTGCAGACGAGCTCGCCCCCTGACGACCCCGCCCAGCAGACCCGGCAGCAAGAAAGCCCCATGGTTCACCGACGAACTCAAGAGCTCCAAGAAGAACTGCCAAGCCCACGAGAGAACCTGGCGCAGAGACCCTACACCGGACAACATGACTGCCCTTAAGCTCGCCACCCAGAAACACCACCAACTCATCCGCGCCACCAAGAAAACTGCATTCAAGGAACGACTGGACAACAACGCACACAACAGCAAAGAACTCTTCAACATCGTCAAAGAACTCTCCAACCCCAACACCGGAAACAACGACATCACCCCTTCGCAAGACCTCTGCAACTCCCTCGCCTCCTACTTCCACAACAAGATCGCGGACATACACAACAGCTTCAGCACCCAACCGACGAGCACCACGACCGAACCACCGCCCCCCACCACCACCCTCCTCTCCTGGACTCCGGTCAGCACCGAAGACACCGTCCGCACGATGAACTCCATCCACTCCGGATCTCCAACCGACCCCTGCCCTCACCACGTCTTCAACAAGGCCGACGCTATCATCGCACCGCACCTGCGGGACATCATCAACACCTCCTTTGACACCGCTACCTTCCCGGAGAGCTGGAAACACGCCGAACTCAGTGCTCTACTCAAGAAGCCATTGGCTGACCCCACCGACCTCAAGTACTACCGCCCCATCTCGCTGCTCCCGTTTCCTGCAAAAGTCATCGAGAAGACCGTCAACAAGCAGCTGGCCGCCTTCCACGAGACGAACGGCTCCCTCGACCCCTCGCAGTCTGGCTTCCGGGCCAACCACAGCACCGAGACCGCCCTGATCGCAGTCACCGATGACATCCGAGCGCTGCTCGACAACGGAGAAACAGCGGCCCTCATCCTCCTCGACCTCTCCGCGGCCTTCGACACTGTCTGCCACCGCACCCTAGTACAACGCCTCAGCAACGTCGGAGTCCAGGAGAAGGCACTGGAGTGGATCATCTCCTTCCTCGCTGGAAGGACACAGAGAGTCCGCCTCCCCCCGTTCACATCAGAAGCCACCGAAGTCATCTGCGGCGTCCCTCAAGGCTCCTCGCTCAGTCCAACCCTCTTCAACATCTACATAAGCCCCCTCGCAGACATCGCACGCCAGCACAACCTCAACATCATCTCCTACGCCGACGACACCCAGCTGATCCTCTCCCTTACCAATGACCCCGCCACCGCCAGAGCCAACCTTCACGAAGGGATGAAAGAGGTAGCCGAATGGATGAAGAACAGCCGCCTGAAACTGAACTCGGACAAAACGGAAGTCCTCATCCTGGGATCCTCACCCTCCGCCTGGGACGACTCCTGGTGGCCCCCCGCCCTAGGCAGCGCACCCAAACCAACAGACCACGCATGCAACCTGGGCTTCATCCTGGACTCCTCCCTCTCCATGACCAGACAAGTTGGTTGCCTCTTTCTGCACCCCTCTTTTCTCTTTCTGCTCCTATCTTGCTTAATTCTGTATCCCTGTTCCCTCTTTCTGTACCTTTCATGCCTGTTTCTGTGTCCCTTTTTTGTCTCTTTCTGTACCTCACTTGCCTCTTTCTGTACTTTTCTTGCCTATTTCTGCACCCCTTTTGCCTCTTTCTGCTCCTCTGCTGCTACTTTTTGCACTTCCATTGCCTCTTTCTGCACTTCTCTTGCTTCTTTTTTCTCCTCACTTGCCTGTTCCAGCACCTCTGTTGCTTTTTTTTGCAGATCTCTTGCCTCTTTTTGCACCAATCTTTTTGCTTTCTGCAACTCTCTTGCCTCTATCTGCTCCCCTGTTCCCATTTTCTGTACCTTTCCTGCCTGTTTCTGTACCTCTCTTGCCTCTTTATGTATATCTGATGCATCTTTCTGTCCTTGCCTTGCTCTTTCTGCACCCTTTGCGACACTTTCAGAACTTCTGTTACTTCTTTCTGCACTTCTCTTCCTTCTTTCTGTACCCTTCCTTTCTCTTTCTGTACCTCTCTTGCCTTTTTGTGCACCCATCCTTCCATCTTTTCACTCTGTAAATATCTGATATATACTTGTCTAAGCCGAATCGTTAGTAAAATGGAATCCTGAGAAAATCTACTATTTGTATATACGTGTATATAGAGATAACTCTAACCACTAGTATATGTAGTAGACCTTTGTACTCACTACCATTCCTATGTGATTCATAGAGTTTATCCATTTGTATCTCTTCCTTGAGTGACTTTACAACTTGTACGTTTTTCTATTTGTATCACTTCCCTGTGCGACTTTACAACTTGTACATTTACAAGTTTTTTTTCCTATTTGTATCTTTTATGTAACTCATGTAATCCTAAGTCCTTATGTATCGCAACTGATTCTATTGTAAAGCGCTCTGACACCATCCGGTAATGTTTGCACTTTGGAAAATCGCATTAAATAAATAAATAAATACATTAAAAAAACACTTTTCTTTTTCTCCACCCCTCTTCCCTCTTTCCGCACATCTGTCGGTTCTTTCTGTACTTCTCTTGCTTCTTTCTACACCTCTGTTGCTTCCTTCAGCAATTCTCTTGCTTCTTTCTGCACCACTGTTGTCTCTTTATATATTACTAGCAGCCCGTCCCAACGTTGTCCGGGTATGAATTGCTGCCGGCCAGTAGTATATTGTTTTGTAGGATTTCCGTTTGATAGCATTTCTTATCTGTGACAGGCTTGAGAAACGCTCTGATTCACAGTGCACTGCTGATGCACTTAAGAGTGCGCGTTCAGTAGTGTGTAAACTCGAGTTTCCCTACTTTATTTTTCCTTGCAATATTATATAGCGCGAACTCGACAACATGGCATGAGCACAATTAACATTACAGAAGAACACATTTATTTGTGGTAGGCATAGGGAGACAAAGCGATTTGCCTGGAATCACAGGATGTTGAGCTGATGCTGAGATTCGAACGTAGCTCCCCAGCTCTAAAGTTCGCAATTCTAGAACTTGTGGCAGGAGTTGTGTCTAAAAGTGTATGTTGGTGCTGGCCATCAATGAGAGAGACCTGTGCATTTTTCAAATGGGTGGTGAAAAGTACATTGCTGGAGATGTGGGCTGCCGTGCCACCAATGTTCTTACCGGGGGAGGGTAAACACCCATTATTCCGCAACTTTCTTTCCGTATACCATCACTCCGCATACTTTCATTACGAAAGTACCATGACTCCGCAATGCCATTATAACGCATGGCATTACATTTTATATGCTTTTACCTCTCATACATTTACAACAAAATTCGTTGTAAGTGCATGAACGGTAAAAGCATGTTTTTTATGTTTAGATAAGGTAATTGTGGGTATATATGTTTTGGGGTACTGAGGTATATGTTTTGGGGTGTTTGAGTATTTTATGGGTTCAGATATATTTTTGGGTTATGGAGTACAAGGGTAGTTTTAGGGTTTAGGGATAGGTATGAGTTTTGGGGTACAGGGGTATTTTTAGGGTTCAGGGCTAGGTTTTGGGGTATAGGGGTATTTTTAGGGTTCAGGGTAGGTTTGGGTTTTGGGGTACAGGGGTATTTTAAGGGTTCAGGGCTAGTTTAGGGTTTTGGGGTACAGGGGTATTTTTAGGGTTCAGGGCTAGGTTTGGGTTTTGGGGTACAGGGGTATTTTAGGGTTCAGGGGTAGGTTTGGGTTTTGGGGTACAGGGTTATTTTTAGGGTTCCGGGCTAGGTTTGGGTTTTGGGGTACAGGGGTATTTTTAGGGTTCAGGGGTAGGTTTGGGTTTTGGGGTACAGGGGTATTTAAAGGGTTCAGGGCTAGGTTTGGGTTTTGGGGTACAGGGGTATTTTAGGGTTCAGGGGTTAAGTTTGGGTTTTGGGGTACCGTGATATTTTTAGGGTTCAGGGCTAGGTTTGGGTTTTGGGGTACAGGGGTATTTTTAGGGTTCAGGGGTAGGTTTGAGTTTTGAAGTACAGGGGTATTTATAAGGTTCAGGGCCAGGTTTGGGTTTTGGGGTACAGGGGTATTTTTAGGGTTTAGGGATAGGTTTGGGTTTTGGGGTACAGGGTATCTTTATAGGGTTAAGATGGGTTAGTGTTTAAGGGTGTTGGGGTATTTTAAGGAGTAAGGGTGGGTTATGATTATGGGTTCAGGGGTATTTAAAGGGAGCAGGGTGGGATTAGCACACGATATGAGACATGGCATGAAGGGCGGAACGTACCACACGCCCCCAGCGTTTGTCACGCCCCCAGCACACACCCACAGCACAACGCAGACAGGCCCACAAGAGACTACTTTGCTGGCACGGTTCTTTTACCTTTTAAATGTATCTGGTGGGCGTCTGCATAGCCTATGTCCTTCTGCTGCAACTGCCCTTTCCAACGCTGTATTGGGTGTTGTGATTGGTGCTGTGGTTCTTGAGATTACCCGCCTCAAAGGTTTGGGCTCTCTCTTTATTATATTAGTATGGATGTACCTACTTCGTCTCTTTCTGTACTATTCTTGCCTTTTTCTGCACCTCTCTTCCCTCTTTCTGCACGTCTGTTGCCTCTTTCTGTACCTCATTTGCTTCTTTATGCACCCCTGTTGTCTCTTTCTACACTCATCTGCCCTCTTTCTGTACCTTCCCTGCCTGTTTTTGCATCTCACTTACATCTTTCTGCATTTTTCTGGTTTCTATGTACACCTCTGTTCCTTCTTTCAGCAATGCTCTTGCCTCTTTGGGCACTATTTTTGTCTGTTTCCGCATCCCTGTTGTCTCTCTATGTACCACTGTTGTCTCTTTCTGCACTTTTCTTGCCTTTAATTTCACTCCTATTGCCTCTATATGCACCTCACTTGCTCCATTCTACAATTCTCTTGCCTCTTTCTGCACCCCTGTTGCTTCATTCTACACTTTCCATGTTTCTTTCTGCACCTGTCATACTTCTTTCCGTACCCCTGTTGTCTCTTTATGCCCCTCTTTTGTCTCTTACTTGTTTCTTGTCTTTTTCTGTAGTCCTCTTGCCTCTTTCTGCACCTCTGTTGCTTCTTTCGGCACTTCTCCTGCTTCTTTCTACAACCCTGTTGTCTCTTTCTGCACTCGTCTTCCAACTTTCTGTACCTTTCTTTCCTGTTTCATCATCTGACTTGCCTCTTTCTGCACTTGTCTTGCTTTCTTCTACACCTCTGTTGCTTGTTTCAATACTCGTCTTCCCTCTTTGTGCATCTCTCTCGCCTCTTTCTATATCTATCTTCCTTCTTTATGCACCACCTATGCCTTTTTTTGTACCTCTGTTGCTTCTTTCTTCACTCTTGTCTGTTTCTGCACCCTTAGGGCCTCTTTTAGCACCTCTGTTGCTTTTTTCTGCATGTCTCTTTTTTTGTATGCACTCCTCATGCCTCCTTTTGCACCTCTGTTGCTTCTTTCTGCACTTCTCTTGGTTCTTTATGCACTGTTCTTGCCTCTTTCTGCATCCCTCTTGCCTCTGTGAGCACCTCTTTTGCTTCTTTCTACACTTCTGTCACCTCTTTCTGCACCTCTCTTGCCTCTTTGTGCATCTCTGATGCTTCTTTCTGTCCCTGACTTGACTCTTTCAGCACCTCTGTTGCTTTTACCTGCAATTCTCTTTACTCTTTCAGCACCTCTGTTACTTCTTTTTGCACTTCTCTTCCTTCTTTCTGCATCTTGCTAAATTCCGCACCTCACTTGCCTCGTTCATCACCTCTTGCTTTTTCTAAAGATCTCTTTCTGCACCTCACTTGCCTCTTTCTGCACCTTTGTTGCTTTTTTTGCAGATCTCTTGCCTCTTTCTGCACCCCTCTTTTCTCGTTCTGCTCCTCTATTGCTTCATTCTATTTCCAGTTCCCTGTTTCTGCACCTTTCATGCCTGTTTTTGCATCTCTCTTGCCTCTTTCTGTACCTCCCTTGCCTCGATCTGCACTTTTATTGCATCTTTCTGTACCCCTTTTGCCTTCTTTCTGCTCCTCTGCTGCTTCGTTCTGTACTTCTATTGCCTCTTTCAGCACTTCTCTTGCTTCTTTCTGTACCTCACTTGCCTGTTCCAGCACATCTGTTGCTTTTTTCTGCAGATTGCTTGCCTCGTTTTGCACCCCTCTTTTCTCTTTCTGTACCTCTCTTGCCTCTATCTGCACCCCTGTTCCCTCTTTCTGCACCTTTCCTGCCTGTTTCTGCACCTTTGTAGGTATAGTTAGAAATTAGCCTAACCTTTGAAATTCACTGAAAAAAACACAGGGTTCAGGGGGTTTATAGTTAGAAATTAGCATTTAAAAAAAAACCTTTGAAATTCACTGAAAAAAACATCCGTTTCTGGAACGTTATAGTTAGAAATTAGCATTTAAAAAAAACCTTACAAATTTACAGAAAAAAACACAGGTCCCATTATAGTTAGTTGGACATTTCCCTCATACAAAACCAGAGAAATTTGTCCGTTATAGTTATTTCAGCTAACTATAACTTGCGCCCCCGCATTGCACTGCTGATGACATCACATATTACTTCATTCATGACATGGTCAGTGACATCACTGATGACAGCTCAAATGACATCACTGATGACATCATCCATGTGATATTCTGATGCACCTCTTCATACTCTAATATAACCTTTGATACACCCAGTCTAAAATACAGACTACCATTTTTGAAATCATAGACACACCAATTCCAGTTAGTACATACCCACTCAGTAATTCCTAGGTCTACACACACATCTACTCATTCACTCATACAGTCACTCATACATGTAGTCAACCATCAATACAGTACTATCATATGCACTCACCTATCTATACAGACACTCACACACCGTCCTTCATCCATATAGTTACTCACATACTGAGTCAGTCAGGAAAATAATCAATAACACTCCCATTTATTCACCTATACAGTTATACACACACCACCTCACTTATTAAAACATATACAAAAACATACTTACACTCTTGTACAATAACTAATACCAGCACTTACTCATCCATACAGCCACTCTCACAATCACTCACTCTCGCATATAGTCATTTATATACTCCAACACTCACATATACTGCCTTTCACATATGCAGTTACTCACACATGTACAACTAAGGCATCTATTCACTTACCAACACACCCATACATACACTCACCCTCCCATACATCCCTTCATAGATGCACTCTTGAACCCATACACCCAAAGAATCACCCATTCATACATCTGTGCACAGAGTCACACCCCACCCTTACACAGACACTCAGGCACCCATACAGATACTCAGAGAACCAATCAATGACGCATATAGACCCTCATTTAGCTACTCACCAACCCATGCAACCACTTACACACCAACTGACAAACTAAACTGTGTGAATGTCTTTATCAGTTACTAGCCCATGCATTCAGTAAGACACATTTAATCACTCACTTATACAGCCAGTCACTACCTATTAAATCATCCATTTAGACAATTATACACCCACCCATTATTCAATGCACCTTAGCTTATATATATATATATATATATATATATGCCATTAAAAACAATTGAAACACAGACCCTGGAGTGCGAGTCTCTTTGTGTGGTTCCTGCTAGAACGTTGGCCGGGAGCCCTTTCTGACATATATATATTACCTACTGGCGGTCGCCAGTAGGTATATATAGTTAGGATTTTTTCTCTATGGGATTTTTGAAAATTCTATGTCTAATAACTTTGGCGTTTGTGGACGGAATTGGCTGAAATTTTCAGGAAAATGGAACATTTTGTTTCTGAGCAGCCCCTGACAATTTGGGGGGGTTTTATCAAGGGGGGGCCGAGAAAAATGGGGGGTCCCAAAACGCGTTTTTCCCATGTTAATTTCCATAGGGCGGTTGGCCTCACTTTTAGCTCGAACGGCTGAATGGATTTGCACGAAACTTGGCAAAATTGTAGGGACTGTTAGCCCGATGTGCCTTTGCTAGGTCTCAATATATGTGCTCCAGTGGATTTTGAGTAATTTAGGTTCAACAAAAAAGATATATATCTGGGCGGAGCCTAACCACACATCTGATCTGATTGGCTGTCAGCACTTCATCCAAGAAGTGTTGGCAGCCATCTTGGGACCAATATACATGATAGCACCTCATTAAAAAGCATTGTAGTTAATAGAGGGTTTTAGGACTTTAGTTACATTATAAATCATTTGTTGATGGTACCATACTTGTTTTAGGAATTGTGGTGGGTTCTAAGGTGATTTTACCATGTGAAAAAACCTTCTGCTGTGATATCATGAATATTGTTTGAAAGAAAACTAATATCTCATGATTTTCCCACAGTGGTTTGGAAGGGGATCTATAAGCTAAACTGAAAGCATATTTTCTGTAAATTCACATTATCTTTCTCAGTCATGTGAAAATGAAGTCTGACATTCTCAGTAAAACATGTACATCCAACAAGGACAGAGACTGTCAGTTGATTCCTTTGTGTTCTACTGCAGCCTCCTAGAGTGTTCTAAAGAACAACTAGAGCGCTAACAGTCCTACTTATTACAAAGGTATGGCACACCTGAAGCCATCTTGATTGGAATAAAGTGGTAACTCTTAAAACATTTAATTTAAAAAGAAACAACATGAGGGGGTATATTTTGCCATAGAAAGTATGATTAGTGCTGCAGAATGAAAAATTAGGGCACATTTTGAGTGACTTCTCAAATCCTTTTCTATTTCATTAAAACATTCTGACATGCAGTCTCCCAAAATGGCCACCAGAGACAAAAGAGCCCAAATGTAGCCCAAATATCACCCAGATGTAGCCCAAGTATAGCCCAATGACAGAATGTCCCAGAGTGTTCTAAAGAACAACTAGAGCGCTAACAGTCCTACTTATTACAAAGGTATGGCACACCTGAAGCCATCTTGATTGGAATAAAGTGGTAACTCTTAAAACATTTAATTTAAAAAGAAACAACATGAGGGGGTATATTTTGCCATAGAAAGTATGATTAGTGCTGCAGAATGAAAAATTAGGGCACATTTTGAGTGACTTCTCAAATCCTTTTCTATTTCATTAAAACATTCTGACATGCAGTCTCCCAAAATGGCCACCAGAGACAAAAGAGCCCAAATGTAGCCCAAATATCATCCAGATGTAGCCCAAGTATAGCCCAATGACAGAATGTCCCTGAGTGTTCTAAAGAACAACTAGAGCGCTAACAGTCCTACTTATTACAAAGGTATAGCACACCTGGAGCCATTGTGATGGGAATAAAGTGGTAACTCTTAAAACATTTAATTTAAAAAGGAACAAAATGAGGGGGTATATTATGCAATAGAAGGTATTATTAGTGCTGCAGAAAGAAAAATTAGGGCACATTTTGAGTGACTTTTCAAATCCTCTTCTATTTCATTAAAAAATTCTGACATGCAGTATCCCAAAATGGCCACCAGAGACAAAAGAGCCCAAATGTAGCCCAAATATCACCCAGATGTAGCCCAAGTATAGCCCAATGACAGAATGTCCCAGAGTGTTCTAAAGAACAACTAGAGCGCTAACAGTCCTACTTATTACAAAGGTATGGCACACCTGAAGCCATCTTGATTGGAATAAAGTGGTAACTCTTAAAACATTTAATTTAAAAAGGAACAAAATGAGGGGGTATATTTTGCCATATGAATTATGATTAGTGCTGCAGAAAGAAAAATTAGGGCACATTTTGAGTGACTTCTCAAACCCTCTTCAATTTCATTAAAAAATTCTGACATACAGTCTCCCAAGATGGCCACCAGAGACAAAAGAGCATAAATGTAGCCCAAATATTACCCAGATGTACCCCAAGTATAGCCCAATGACAGAATGTCCCAGAGTGTTCTAAAGAACAACTAGAGCGCTAACAGTCTTACTTATGACAAAAGTATGGCACACCAGAAGCCATCTTGATTGGAATAAAGTGGTAACTCTTAAAACATTTAATTTAAAAAGAAACAACATGAGGGGGTATATTTTGCCATAGAAAGTATGATTAGTGCTGCAGAATGAAAAATTAGGGCACATTTTGAGTGACTTCTCAAATCCTTTTCTATTTCATTAAAACATTCTGACATGCAGTCTCCCAAAATGGCCACCAGAGACAAAAGAGCCCAAATGTAGCCCAAATATCACCCAGATGTAGCCCAAGTATAGCCCAATGACAGAATGTCCCTGAGTGTTCTAAAGAACAACTAGAGCGCTAACAGTCCTACTTATTACAAAGGTATAGCACACCTGGAGCCATCGTGATGGGAATAAAGTGGTAACTCTTAAAACATTTAACCCCTTCCATGCTGGGCCGATTTTCCTCGTGTGCTAGGCTTTTAAAGAATCAATGGCTTTATGACGGCCCCCAGCCGTCATCAGCACATGAGCACTGTAATGCATGACGGATGGGGGCCGTCATCAGCATGGAAGGGGTTAATTTAAAAAGGAACAAAATGAGGGGGTATATTATGCAATAGAAGGTATTATTAGTGCTGCAGAAAGAAAAATTAGGGCACATTTTGAGTGACTTTTCAAATCCTCTTCTATTTCATTAAAAAATTCTGACATGCAGTCTCCCAAAATGGCCACCAGAGACAAAAGAGCCCAAATGTAGCCCAAATATCACCCAGATGTAGCCCAAGTATAGCCCAATGACAGAATGTCCCAGAGTGTTCTAAAGAACAACTAGAGCGCTAACAGTCCTACTTATTACAAAGGTATGGCACACCTGAAGCCATCTTGATTGGAATAAAGTGGTAACTCTTAAAACATTTAATTTAAAAAGGAACAAAATGAGGGGGTATATTTTGCCATATGAATTATGATTTGTGCTGCAGAAAGAAAAATTAGGGCACATTTTGAGTGACTTCTCAAACCCTCTTCAATTTCATTAAAAAATTCTGACATACAGTCTCCCAAGATGGCCACCAGAGGCAAAAGAGCCTAAATGTAGCCCAAATATTACCCAGATGTACCCCAAGTATAGCCCAATGACAGAATGTCCCAGAGTGTTCTAAAGAACAACTAGAGCGCTAACAGTCTTACTTATGACAAAAGTATGGCACACCAGAAGCCATCTTGATTGGAATGAAGTGGTAAGTCTGAAAACACTCAATTTAAAAAGGAACAACATGAGGGGGTTAATTTTGCCATAGAAAGTATGATTAGAGCTTCAGAAAGAAAAATTAGGGATCATTTTGAGTAACTTCTCAAATCCTCTTCTATTTCATTAAAAAAATTCTGACATGCAGACTGAAATATGCACTTTGAATACCAGCAGCAGACGTCCCTGGTGAGCAGTAGCTTTACTACAGTGATCTAATGTGCAACTAGAGTGCTAACATTCAGAATTTATGGCAAATGTGTGACACATCTGAATGCCTTCTTGATGGAACCAAAGTAAACAAGCATTGAAAATGCAATAGATCTCGCCTTCGTTTAAGTTAAAGCCATTCTGTTTGTAATGAGGTGGCTTTTTAGCTTTGCTTTTATTAGTGTTTTTTCAACTTTCATGTAAATAACATGCATCTGTATGCATATAAGTATATGTATGCAAGCATTTATGTTTGTATTTATATAGATATACAGATGATATATGTTTATATATGTATGTATAAATATATATTCACTGAAAAAACCATAGGCTATAGACCATATATAGTTAGGAATTAGCATTTACAAAACCTTGAAAATTCACTGAAAAAAACCATAGGTTATAGACCATATATAGTTAGGAATTCGCATTTACAAAACCTTATTTTACTCACACAAAACCATTGAAATTCCATATATAGTTAGTTGCACTAACTATATATCGCGCACCCGCAATCCACTGCTGATGATGTCACATATTACATCATTCATGACATGGTCAGTGACATCACTGATGACATCTCAAATGACATCACTGATGACATCACTGATGACATCTCATTTGACATTACTGATCAGATCACTGATGATATCATTCATGTGATAATACGATGAACCTCTTCAGACTCTAATATAACCTTAGATACAATCAGTGTAAACAGACACTCACAGACTGTCACTCATCCAAGGAGTTACTCACACACCTAGTCAGTCATGCAAAGAATCAATAACACCTCCATTTCCTCAACTATACAGTTATACAAACTTTACTTATTCAAACATATACTAACACATATTTACTCTCTTATACAATCCTTGATACAAGTTCACAATGATCCATACAGCCACTCACACATTCACTGGCTCTTATGCACAGTTATTTATATATGTCAACTCTCACATGTACTGTGTTTTACATATGTACTTACTTTGACATGTAGCACTGAGATATCCATTCACTTACCAATACACTCATGCACACAGTCAACCGCCCATACAGCTGTTTCCACATGCACTTTTGAAACCATACAACTAGTGAATCAACTGCTCACACATCTATGCACAGAGTCATACACCTCCCAGCCACCCACACACACACTCAGTCTCCCATACAAATACTTGGGCAACCAATCAATAACCCATATAGTTACTCATATAGCTACTTATCAACACATGCAACAGTTTACAGAACAACAGACATAATGATGCACAAATTAAGACAGTTTAGTCACTAACCCATGCACTCAGTGAGACACATTTAATCACTCACTCATACAGTCAGTCATGCACCTACTAAATCCTTCATCCAGACACTTATACAGCCACTCATTCTTCAATATGTAATACATATTTTAACTTTACAGAAACATACAGTCACTGGATGTTGTCATCAGTGATGTCATCAGTGATGTCATTTGAGATGTCATCAGTGACGTCATCAGTGATGTCACTGACCATGTCATGAATGATGTAATATGTGACATCATCAGCAGTGGATTGCGGGTGCGCGATATATAGTTAGTGCAACTAACTATATATGGAATTTCAATGGTTTTGTGTGAGTAAAATAAGGTTTTGTAAATGCGAATTCCTAACTATATATGGTCTATAACCTATGGTTTTTTCAGTGAATATATATATATATATATATATATATATATATATATATATATATATATGGTTAATCAAGGCATCACCCTACTGAAGGTGGCCCACCAGGGGGCTGAAATGTATAAATGAACGGAAATGACTTCGTGGCTCACAGATGCTGAAAGACTATCCTTTGATAAAGGTCGAAGACGACCGAAACGCGTCAGGAAAAGGCACGAAACAAAATAAAATAATTGCATCTATAATCACTGTTCGGAGTGCGGCTCAATTTCCTTTGGAGGAGGGATTTAGGTTAATATTCAACGGCGTGGTTCTGCCGTAGAGGAACGCACTGCCAGTGAGAGCGCCGCTACTGCCCGAAAATGAACCATCTCTGTTAAAACGTGAAAACGTCAAGGGACAGTTTGTGCGCCGCCGAAGACTGGCTTCGGCATGGTCTCCTTTTGCACTTTTGAAAGTGAAGATGCGACGGAGCAAACAGTGAATGCAAACAAACGAAAACATTTAAAAAAGAAAGTGAATTGATGGTTAATCAAGGCATCACCCACCGGAGGGTTGAATTTTAAACCACAAGTCCCAAGATTCATTGCACAACCTACTGAAGGTGGCCCACCAGGGGGCTGAAATGTATAAATGAACGGAAATGACTTTGTGGCTCACAGATGCTGAAAGACTATCCTTTGACAAAGGTCGAAGACGACCGAAACGCGTCAGGAAAAGGCAAGAAACAAAATAAAATAATTGCATCTATAATCACTGTTCGGAGTGCAGCTCAATTTCTTTTGGAGATATATATATATACAAGCGGAGTGCGAAACGCGTCACGTAGGGCTTATGGCGTGAATAAACCCTACTTGTTGGCAGACCCGATTTGTTGGTGTGGTTATTGCTGTGCCTGAGTGCGCGCTTGGGACGCCGTTTTACTTTGCATATTAACTACCGGATACCTCACCGGCAGCGCGCCACCCCCACGAGACGACGGATGCCCCATTGAGGTAATCTTTGGACTCATATATATATATATATATATATATATTACCTACTGGCGGTCGCCAGTAGGTATATATAGTTAGGATTTTTTCCCTATGGGACTTTTGAAAATTCTATGTCTAATAACTTTGGCGTTTGTGGACGGAATCGGCTGAAATTTTCAGGAAAATGGCACATTTTGTTTCTGAGCAGCTCCTGAAAATTCGGTGGGGTTTCGTCAAGGGGGGGCTGAGAAAAAAGGGGGGTCCCAAAACGCGTTTTTTGCATTGAGTTTTCCATAGGGCGGTTGGACTCACTTTTAGCTCGAACGGCTGAATGGATTTGCACGAAACTTGGCAAAATTGTAGGGACTGTTAGCCCGATGTGCCTTTGCTAGGTCTCAATATATGTGCTCCAGTAGTTTTTGAGAAATTAACGTTCAAACCAAGATATATATCTGTAACAGCGCTCTGGGCAGCGATCCGGTCCGCTTACTTTTCGCTTATCGGAACTTTGCGCGCAGAAAGCTGATTGGCTCTCCGGTGTCTGTCAACATTCTAAACAGTCCGGAGCGGACGCCATCTTGTCTCTCGGTAGGATCGAGAGAGAAGAAGAGGTGGAAAACGAAGGGGGAATTTAATGAAAGGGGGCAAGGTATCCCCCTCTTGACCTCCTAGGAATGTTGTTGGGGTTATTAAAGGGTCCCGTGGGGAAAATAAAAAAAAAATGATTTTTCACAGTAGAAGCGCGGCCGCGAACTGGTAGCGAAACGGGAATTCGCCATTTTGTGCTTCGTAAATTAAATTACTAGTTATAAGTGGGTACGGGAGACGTATCCTAATCCCCTATGTTTCCTGAGGGTGGGTGAGGAGGCTGATATATGTTGATACATCTCTTCCAGCGGCTGTGCGTGAGCTTTTTTTTTTTTTTTGCTGCGTGACAGTCCGGAGCGGCCGCCATCTTGTCTCTCGGTAGGATCGAGAGAGAAGAAAAGGTGAAAAACTAAGGGGGAATTTAATGAAAGGGGGCAAGGTATCCCCCTCTTGACCCCCTAGGAATGTTGTTGGGGTTATTAAAGGGTCCCGTGGGGAAAATAAAAAAAAAATGATTTTTCACGGTAGAAGCGCTTCACGGGCCGCGAACTGGGCCGCAAACTGGTAGCGAAACGGGAATTCGCCATTTTGTGCTTCGTTAATTAAAGTACTAGGTATAAGGGGGTGCGGGAGACATATCCTAATCCCCTATGTTTCCTGAGGGTGGCTGAGGAGGCTGATATATGTTGATATATCTCTTCCAGCGGCTGCGCCATCTTGCCTTTTTTCGAATGCCACAATTTTGTCGTGCACGGCAGCCATTTTAGATGCCAGGCTGGTCCCAGGCTATCACCTACCCCTGCGGATGTAGTTTATGGCCCCAGCTGTAGAGAATTCAGACATGCCAATTCTCCTGATTCAGGCGTGTGAGTACTGATTTCAGTGCTAGTCTCCCGCCTCCCGATTTCTGCAAGCAAAAACCCGGGGGCATATTACTAACAACTAGCGATAATTTTTGTCTATAACTTGTTTAGAGACAAAAATTATCGCCGCACATCGGCGATTTTTATCGCAGATAAACCTTGCTATTATCGCAGAAAAGTCAGCGATATTCATGTATTATCGACCTAATGCTCTTAGCCATGTTATCCACCTCCCATTGGATAACATGGCTAAGAACTGCTCAGGGCAGGTGTTAGCTTTTGGAGATATTCGCGCTTAGTGCGAATATCTCCAAAAGTTGGTAATAGAAGGCAGCGATGTTAGGGACTGTTTCCAGTCGCTAACATCTTGGCACGCCACTTTGCATGTCATTAGTGATAAGTATCACTGACATGCAAAGCCGGGCCCAAGATGGTCGCTATCTCCTTTTAGGTGTCACTAACTGGTGTTAGCGACAGCTTGATAATAGGGAAATAATTTTATCTCCGCTTTCATGGTTTTTAAAGCCAAAAAAAGCGGAGATAAACCCCCTTGATAATATGCCCCACGATTCCTTGGGGGTTTCAGCTGATAGGGCTTGGTATTGTGTTACATGGTAATTTTTCCATGAAACGTCAGAGGGTCGATGTAGGGGTTCTAGAAGAGGTGATAAACCATTTAAGCCTCATGAACAAGCGCATGGTCTTTTAAAGATTTCTGAAGTACTCGGGGCGGCGGTGTGTGTGTGCCCTCTTTCAGGAGTGGGCGGGGGGGCACTGCCAGCAACTTGCCAGGTCAGGTAGTGTTCAACACGTGCATCACCCTTTCTCTGCCTGCTATTGCGCTCCATGCTTCGGAAAGGTAAGAAAAAGAACGTGCATTTGAGTTTGAAATGTCCGATCCTGCAGCAGCACACTTCCAAAGCCCACACATGACAATAACCCGATTCAAGGCCCCATTCACCCGTTTTTCAAAAAATAGATAACACTCCAACAAAGTAAGGTTATAAAACTTTATTAACTTTTAACGATAATGAACAGAACAAAAACTAAAAACATTTAAACATTTATTAACACAAAAAGCAACAATGGTTAGAAGCTGTCTTTTGTGCGAATAGTCCCAAGGCAGCACAACGTGCAGAGTTCTGGACGGCACCCAGGTGATGTCGCCTGGGTGCCGCACTGGTTTAGGGATCCTACAATGCTGCTCCGAAAATTGGCGTGGGGCGTCCCGGGTGGGGCGGGGGGAGGCCTCGTCAGTAGCGGTCTGTTGTGCGAATAGTCCCAAGGCAGCACAACGTGCAGAGTTCTGGACGGCACCCAGGTGATGTCGCCTGGGTGCCGCACTGGTTTAGGGATCCTACAATGCAGCACAGAAAAACAGCGTGGGGCGTCCCGGGTGGTGCGGGGGGAGGCCTCGTCAGTAGCGGTCTGTGTCCAGTGTCACATGGCTGACACAACATGTACGACAGGCACCCAGGTGATGTCCAGTAAACTGCCGCACTGGTTTTGGTATCCTACAATGCTGCTCCGAAAATTGGCGTGCGGCGGCCCGGGGGGGGGGGGAGGCGGCGTGAACGGGCCTCCCCAGGTGGCGGCCATTCAGCTGTTTACCGCCCGCTCTTGCGACTACAGCGTCTCGCTCACCATGTAGTTGAGTTGTTCCCACTCTTGCGGTGCAGCGATAGGCGGCTGCCACATGACTCTTAAAATGGCGGACGGCTCTTCGGTTTTGGGCCTGGTCCACTGAAATGGCCCTGGGACACCTTGGAAGTCGGATGCTTGCCTGCTAGGGCTTGGGCTCCATTCTCGAAAAGCGTCCCCTCAGCCGTGAAGATTGTATAAAAGTCTTGGGGGCTCCCGACTCCCGCAGGCTTTCGGTGGGGAGCGGTTGCCATGATTGCTCGCGGAATGACCACGACGGAGCCACGAGATGGTGGTGCTCTCATGCTGACGCCAGCTTCAGTCTGAATGATCCAGAAACAAGGTGGGGCTTTCATCGTTTGGGAAAAAAAAATGTTCTAAACCAATGAAAAGTGTTATTTTTAGGTCATATGACCAAGCCTTCCATCTTTAGGAAACCAAAAGTAAAATGAACCAATGAAAAGTTTTATAAACAAGTCACATGACCTGTTATGCGACATAGGGCTACAAAAAGCGTAGAAAATCCGTTGGCACGTGAGGCGGCGTCAGTAGCGGACCGATGTGCGAATAGGCCGAAGGCAGCACAACGCGCCGAGGTCCGGATGGCACCGAGGTGGTGTCCAGCAAATTGCCGCACTGGTGTGGCCATCCTACAATGCTGCGCCGAAAGACGGCGTGTCCAGCTGAGTTGCGGTCACTGTTGCGGTACAGTGACTCGAACGCGCCGAGATCCGGATGGCGCCGAGGTGGTGTCCAGCAAATTGCCGTACTGGTGTGGCCATCCTACAATGCTGCGCCGAAAGACGGCGTGTTCAGCTGAGTTCCGGTCACTCTTCCGGCACAGTGACTCGAACGCGCTGAGATCCGGATGGCACCGAGGTGGTGTCCAGCAAGTGGCTGCACTGGTGTGGCCATCCTACAATGCTGCGCCGGAAGTCGGTGTGGGGTGCCCCGTTGGCTTATGAGGTGATGTCAGTAGTGGACTGATGTGTGAATAGGTCGGAACCAGCACAAGGCGCCAAGATCCGAATGGCAAGTCCTGGATGTTGAGTGCCTCAGTTGAGATTTCTGAGCAGTGCTTGTAGAACTGTCTGAAGCTTATTTGCACCTGCTGCAGCTTCACTAGGTCCGGCGGAACTTGTTGCCTTTTCCTTTCTGCTTCTTTTCCTACAATGCGTTTCTTCTGAAGACACGACCAGGTCCCTGAATGTGTGCAGGGGGACGCTATTGAATGAATGAACGCGCCGAGATCTGGATGGCACCGAGGTGGTGTCCATCAAATTGCCGCACTGGTGTGTCCATCCTACAATGCTGCGCCGAAAGTCGGCGTGGGGTGCCCCGTTGGTTTATGAGGTGATGTCAGTAGCGGACCGATGTGTGAATAGGTCGGAACCAGCACAAGGCGCCCTGCACTGTTGAGCCTTTTTCAATGTCTGTTTTTTGTTCTTTCCCTTCCATCAAAAACAAAACAAAAATACAAGGCGCCAAGATCCGAATGGCAAGTCCTGGATGTTGAGTGCCTCAGTTGAGAGTTCTGAGCAGTGCTTGTAAGACTGTCTGAAGCTTATTTGCACCTGCTGCAGCTTCACTAGGTCCGGCGGAACTTTTTTCCTTTTCCTTTCTGCTTCTTTTCCTACAATGCGTTTCATCTGAAGACACGACCAGGTCCCTGAATGTGTGCAGGGGGACGCTATTGATTGAATGAAAATGGCGGCTTGACACAAAGCTGACTCAAGCATTACTGTTGGTGCTATACAGACAAAAATTGGTTTTCAGTTTGTACATTCTTCAGGTTTTTTTTTCCATCCAAGTCTGATTGAGAGTTTGTAGAAAAATGGCTTCAGATTTTCCACATACTACTCTTCAACATTCTTCCTAAATGTAACAATGTGAAACTCACTAGGAGAACGGCTGTTTCTGTTTCCTTTCAAAATGCTGCCACCAATATTTTCTGAATGGAAGACATCATCTTGTAACATAAAGGGCCGAAAGGGGTTCTGGTCTGGCCGATGGTTGGTGGAGACATTTTGACTATATCTTGGACCTGCCCGGCCTCGCCCAAAATGGCGCCGGTATAAATGGGACTCGTAACTCTTTGCCCGCAAATGTATATCTAGAAAATGTTATTGTAAGTGGCCCTGTCGTATTTTAATTACAAAATGTACGTCCACCGATACCGCAACTGTTAGACACCTTTGTTCTTGTCACCTAATGGCCCGCTCGTTACGTTCTTCTACAGTGTAAATGTCTCCTCATCATATACGATTTGAGTTTGCTCTGTGGCCGGCCCACGTGGTTATAGGCCCGTATTTGTATACTGACATTTTCACAATAAAGGTTTTTAAAACAAAACACGGTAGTAGTATTTTCATTTGTAAAGTTTTTACTTTTAGTGACTGTTTTCGAATCAGTAAAAGGCAAGTGAAATAAAGCAGTCCAATTACATGACGGATAAAAGGTATAATATGTAGGAACGCAGTAAAGATAAATGGTCAAGGGCAGTTGTGTTTTTCATGTCTGCAACATAAAGTGATCGATAAGAATCTGATAATCAGGCGTATCGGCGACTAAGACAGCAGGCCGAATCTCTTTTACTCAACGGCTCCGTCATGGAAGGAAGAAACGCCCTTTTTCTCGAAAAAGGAATATATTTTACTTGCCAGACAGTTGTAAATTTTCCGGGAAAGTACATTAGCCTGGAATATTATAACATATGTTTGAAAAAAAAATATTGTTCGAAAATAATAAAAAGCGTAATTTTTAGGTCATATGACCAAGCTTTTCATCATTAAATTAACAAAAGTAAAATGAACCAATGAAAAGTTTTATTAACAAGTCACATGACCTGTTATGCTTACGTTACGCGCTGCGCGCCGCGCCTCGGATCACTTCCGGGTGCGCTAACGCGGCGTGTCATAAAACGCATTACGCGACAACGTAGGTCAAGAATATAGTCTAAATGTCTCCACCAACCAGCGTTCAGAACACAACCCCTTTCAGCAGTCCAAAAAGTTCTGTTAAATGACAACAGAGGGGACAGGCAACAAGAACCATCAGTCAAAGAGGGGAGGGCAAGTTCTTCTCTTCCGGGTCATGTTGGGGCGCTACCGGAACTGATCGAATTGGTAGTCTACAGTGTTTCTGGATGTTTCAGACTAAAGCTGGCGTCAGCATGAGACCACTACCATCTCGTAGCTCCGTCGTGGCCATTCCACGAGCAATCATGGCAGCCGCTCCCCACCAGAAGCCTGCGGGAGTCGGAGGCCCCCAAGACTTTTGTAGAATCTTCACGGCTGAGGGGACGCTTTTCGAGAATGGGATCCAAGCCCTAGCAGACAAGCGTCCGAGTTCCAAGGTGTCCCAGGGCCATTTTAGTGGACCAGGCCCAAAACCGAAGAGCCGGCCGCCATTTTGAGAGTCCTGTGGCAGCCGCCTATCGCTGCACCGCTAGAGCGGGCGCATCTCAACTACATGGTGAGCGAGACGCTGTAGTCGCAAGAGCGGACGGAAAACAGCTGAATGGCGGAAGAGGCACAGTGTAGCAAAAGCGGGCGGAATGGCAACTAAAACGATAAAGGGGCGCCTCACTACAGCTTGTCTTCAGGTCAAACGGATTGTGGGACAAGGTCCAGAATTGAAGAGTCATCAAAAGGCAAAAAGTACCGCCGGACCCCGGGAGCCGGCCGCCTATGTCGGGGGCGATCTCAGGCTACACCAGTGCTATAAGACTTGGGGAGGGTGTCGGAGCCAAGCGTCTTCTCCGAGTCCATGGCCATCACAGCGCCCCTCAGGGGCCTCCGTCAAGCTGTTTAGGAAGGTAACATATCATATTGTTTTCTAATGCAGTCAGGTCCACAAACGACACTCACTTACTTTGAGAATAGTGAAGCTGCAGTAGGAGGAAATAAGCTTCAGACAGTGTTACAAGCGCTGCTCAGAACTCTTAACTATGGCACCCAACATCCAGAACTTATGCTATTTGAGAATGGTAGTGACATCGAAGCATCTCGGGGACCAAAACCATTAACGTACTTTCACGTATGAAAATCTTACTTGGGGAGGGGGCAGGAGCGAAGCGCCCCCTCCCAGTCAGCGCCACCACACCGTATGTTGAAAATCTGAAGCCATCGTTCTACAAAGTCAACCAAACTTGGATTGAAAAATCTAGAAAAATGTACAAACTGAAAACCAGTTTTGGTCTGCATAGCATCAGTAACAACGCTTGAGTCAGCTTTGTGTCAAGCCGCCATTTTGATTCAACAAAGCACAGGCATTGAAAAAGGCTGAAATTCAGAACTCTAAACTATGGCACCCAACATCCAGGAGCTTGCTATCCGGATCTTGGAGCCTTGTGCTGTTTTCGATCTATTCACACATCGGTCCACTACTGACATCATCTTATAAACCAACGTTATGTAAATAGTTTTTTAATAAAATGTTTTACCCTATTTCTTTGCTGGTGTGTTGTCTATATTTTTAATATTTGCATGGGGTTTGTCGTTATTTTGTGCGGGATGGGTGATGGAGCCGAGCTGTCTTGCAGCCCTCATGGTGTGGAGCTCAGTTCATCTCACTATTTTCGTATTTCTCAAGAAGGGTTGTTCCTAATATTTCTATTTTAGCGAGGTCAAAAAGAGATCCAATTAGTGGCCTACTGATTTTGCTCGATTACTTTTATTTTTTTACACGATTTTTCACTATCTGCAAAGACTAAACAGAGTATTGCGACTTTGTGCTTGTTTGTAAATAGAGAATGATCCAAAGAGAACCAATTCTAAAACAGTAAATGCTTGGACAACAATCAATCAAATGGAGAGACAAGGAGGTACGACGGATTACAACGGGGGTAAAGGCCTGCGTTAACTACCCTTCTGTATCTGCAAAGAGAGAGTACTAACAAAGGCAAAAGAGGGGAGGGGGGGGGGGCAGCGTTCAAAGCACATCAGCGTGCATAAATACGAAAATGTTTTTATCTATCAAGTACTTGACATTTTAAAGCTTTTCATATTTGCTATTAAAAAACCAATGAAATTCACAGAAAAAACCATAGGTTATAGTGGATATATAGTTAGGAATTTGGATTTACAAAACCTTGAAAATTCAATGAAAAAACCATAGGTTATAGGCCATATATAGTTAGGAATTAGCATTTACAAAACCTTATTTTACTCGCATAAAACCATTGAAATTCCATATATAGTTAGCTAACTATAAGCGCTAACTATATATCGCGCACCCGCAATCCACTGCTGATGATGTCACATATTACATCATTCATGACATGGTCAGTGACATCACTGATGACATCACTGATGACATATCAAATGACATCACTGATGACAACTCAAATGATATCAATGATGACATCTCAAATGACATCACTGATGACAACTCAAATGACATCACTGATGACATCTCATTTGTCATCACTGATCACATCACTCATGTGATAATACAATGAACCTCTTCAGACTCTAATATAACCTTACATACACTCAGTATAAACAGACACTCACAGACTGTCACTCATCCATGGACTTACTCACACACCTAGTCAGTCATGCAAAGAATCAATCACACCTCCATTTCCTCAACTATACAGTTATACACATCTTACTTATTCAAACATATAATAACACATATTTACTCTCTTATATAATCCCTGATACAAGCTCACAGTGATCGATAAAGCCACTCACACATTCACTGGCTCTTATGTTCAGTTATTTATATATCTCAACTCTCACATGTATTGTGTTTTACATACGTACTTACTTGCACATGTAGCAATGAGAAATCCATTCACTCACCAACACACCCATGCACAGTCAACCGCTCATATAGCTGTTTCCACATGCACTCTTGAACTCATACTCCTAGTGAATCAACTGCTTACACATCTATGCACAGAGTCACGCACCTCCCAGCCACCCACACACACACTCAGCCTCCCATTCAAATATTTGGGCAACCAATCAATAACCCATATGGCTACTCTTATAGCTACTGATCAACACATGCAGCAGCTTACACAACAACAAACATACTGATGCACGAATTAAGACAGTTTAGTCACTAACCCATGTACTCAGTGAGACACATTTAATCACTCACTCATACAGTCAGTCATGCACCTACTAAATTCTTCATCCAGACACTTATACATCCACTCATTCTTCAATATGTGAAACATATTTTAACTTTACAGAAACATACAGTCACTGGATGTTGTAATCAGTGATGTCATCAGTGATGTCACTGACCATGTCATGAATGATGTAATATGTGACATCATCAGCAGTGGATTGCGGGTGCGCGATATATAGTTAGCGCTTATAGTTAGCTAACTATATATGGAATTTCAATGGTTTTATGCGAGTAAAATAAGGTTTTGTAAATGCTAATTCCTAACTATATATGGCCTATAACCTATGGTTTTTTCATTGAATTTTCAAGGTTTTGTAAATGCAAATTCCTAACTATATATCCACTATAACCTATGGTTTTTTCTGTGAATATATATATATATATGTATATATATATATATTTATATATATATATATATATATATATATATATATATATATAGGTACCCACCTGTTTTAGACGCACTCTGACATCCACTTTAGCAACCGTCATGAATTAAAAGACGGATCAGTGAGCGGATCCAGTTTATAGCACGCCTGTCGATTTACGCCGGACGCATTTCGTGCTCATTGCACTCTTCAGCAGTTTGACAGTAATTTTGGCATAGAGGCCACACCTCTCACCTAAAAATATGAGCCCTCCAATGGGTGACTCAAATGAGTCTGCGTTGGTTTGGGGGTCTTGTAGTGTGTGTTTCAGTTATGTGCCGCTGTCTGAGCTGTTTCAAGCCCACCAATGGGCCTCCACTCGCACATCAGGCTTGTCAATCCTCCATGGATGCTTCCACATTGAGACTCCATGGATCGGAGCTCCGTGGCCCCAAATTTCCGGGTGGTGCATCTCCCGTGGCTGGAAGGCCGCGTATAAATCAAAGCTCCATGGTTCCCACCTGTTAGAGACGCACTCTGAAATCCACTGCAGCAACCTTCATGAGGTAAAAGCCGGAGCGACGAGCAGATCCAGTTTATAGCATGCCTGTGGATTCACACCAGACGCGTTTCGTGCTTATTGTACTCTTCAGCAGCGCGACAGTAATTTTGGCATAGAGGCCACACCTCCCACCTAAAAGTATGAGCCCTCCAATGGGTGACTCAAATGAGTCTGCGTTGGTTTGGGGGTCTTGTAGTGTGTGTTTCAGTTATGTGCCGCTGTCTGAGCTGTTTCAAGCCCACCAATGGGCCTCCACTCGAGCATCAGGCTTGTCAATCTTCTATGGATGACTCCACATTGAGACTCCATGAATCGGAGCTCAGTGGCCCCAAATTTCCAGGTGGTGCATGTCCCGCGGCTGGGAGGCCAAGTATAAATCAAAGCTCCAAGGTTCCCACCTGTTGGAGATGCACTCTGACATCCACTGCAGGAACCTTCATGAGGTAAAAGCCGGATCGGCGAGCGGATCCAGTTTACAGAATGCCTGTCGATTCACGCCGGATGCTTTTCGTGCTCATTGCACTCTTCAGCGGCACGACAGTCATTTTGGCATAGAGGCCACACCTCCCACTTAAAAATATGAGCCCTCCAATGGGCGACTCAAATGAGTCTGCGTTGGTTTGTGGGTCTTGTAGCGTGTGCTTCAGTTATGTGCCGCTGCCTGAGCTGTTTCAAGCCCACCAATGGGCATCCACTCGCACATCCGGCTTGTCAATCCTCCATGGATACCTCCACATTGAGACTCCATGAATCGGAGCTCCGTGGCCCAAAATTTCCGGGTGGTGCATCTCCCTTGGCTGGGAGGCCACGTATAAATCAAAGCTCCAAGGTTCCCACCTGTTGGAGACGCACGGAGACGCACTCTGACATCCACTGCAGCAATCTTCATGAGGTAAAAGCCGGATCGGCGAGCGGATCCATTTACAGAATGCCAGTCGATTCACGCCGGACGCGTTTCATGCTCATTGCACTCTTCAGCGGCACAAATATAATTTTGGCATAGAGGTCACACCTTCCACTTAAAAATATGAGCCCTCCAATGGGCGACTCAAATGAATCTGCGTTGGTTTGTGGGTCTTGTAGTGTGTGCTTCAGTTATGTGCCGCTGCCTGAGCTGTTTAAGGCCCATAAATGGGCCTCCACTCACACATCCAGCTTGTCAATCCTCCATGGATGCTTCCACATTGAGACTCCATGAATCGGAGCTCCGTGGCCCCAAATTTCCGGGTGGTGCATCTCCCGCGGATGGGAGGCCAAGTATAAATCAAAGCTCCAAGGTTCCCACCTGTTGGAGACGTACTCTGACATCCACTGCAGCAACCTTCATGAGGTAAAAGCCGGATCGGCGAGTGGATCCAGTTACAGCATGCCTGTCGATTCACGCCGGACGCGTTTTGTGCTCATTGCACTCTTCAGCGCCGCAACAGTCATTTTGGCATAAAGGCCACACCTCCCACTTAAAAATATGAGCTCTCCAATGGGCGACTCAAATGAGTCTGCAATTGGTTGTGGGTCTTGTAGTGTGTGCTTCAGTTATATGCCGCTGTCTGAGCGGTTTCAAGCCCACCAATGGGCCTCCACTCATACATTTGGCTTGTCAATCCTCCATGGATGCCTCCACATTGAGACTCCGTGAATCAGAGCTGCGTGGCCCCAAATTTCCAGGTGGTGCAACTCCGTGTGAGTGGAAGCCCATTGTTGAGCTTGAACAGGCACAAAGTGGTTTCAGGACTCAGCATCAATTTAATTAATCATGTCGCCCTCAATCCCAGGTACAAGAGACGTGTTTCGGCCTGCACAGAGGCCTTTGTCAATCCAGTTTGGCTATATTAATCAAGCTCATTATATATCCCTTCCCACTGGACCTCATCATGGACATAGAAAACACATTCTTGTGTAACCATTCGTTACATAGCCCACATAATGCATGTGTGTATATGTAAAATACAGCTTGAAGTCTGCAACATAACAGGTCAAACAAAACGTAAGAATAGAATTCACGAACTATGTAAACTCAACTGATGGGGAATCCCATTAGAGCAGACAGAGTAAATAACACACATGCATTAAATTATGTCACAGTAGGAATTCTAAAGGCAAATCAAATCTGCAGCCAAACTCGTAGTCCTGTAAAGTCTGTTTCAAGTAATAAAATTAAAACATACTTAAAAGTCCATGCTGTGACTGTTAGTCCAAAATGACAGGCACCTTAGTCCCAGAAAGCTCCCTCGAGCCGATAATATTTCCGTTCATCGCGTCCTTTGCCCTCAGCTGCACATGTTTAAACTTGTTGAAAAGGTTGCCTGCCAAGCTGCCATAATTGTTTGTGAAGAGATCGGATGATAATAGTCTCACCTCGGGGTTACATTTTCCAACATCGAATGTATTTTAAACTCAATGTCAAAATTTGAGCCTGTGCAACACACCCCTCGGGACTACCGGTCTCATAATGCCCCACAATAAACGGTTACTATGAGCAGGCACAAGTCAAAAATTGTTGTTTTTGCTGGGTCAGACTTTTTAATAAATGGATAAAGCTGGGGCAGAGGCATATACCTGGCAGCATGGATGTATTTCCAATCAGACATTAACTTGGGGTTGAGGGTGACCCCTCAACAAAATGATGTTTGTGCTGTAACCACCTTACCGCATCACCATATGCTTCAGCGGTGCCCAGTCACTGGAAAGCACCAGTTTTCCGGGCGATGCATTTCTTGTAGCAGGAACACCGGATACCATGCTGGCAGCCGCAAAAACCGCCCGGCTATGAGACCACCGTCCCTCACCACAGTCATTCACAATCCGCTTCCTGACTGCACATCCGGGGGCTTCCCCTATAGCACTCATGAACTCCTCCAAGCATCCGGTCTGAAAGGGAGAGCCACAGATGACTGGTGTCCCATGAAAGCGTGACGACTGCTCACGCTGCAATTAATGAACAGAACATCCAGCTCCCACAAAGACAAACTCCATGGAAGAAGGCACAGGCACTAAGTGGTTTCAGGATTCGGCATCAATTTAATTAATCATGTCGCCCTCAATCCCTGGTACAAGAGACGCGTTTCGGCCTGCACAGAGGCCTTTGTCAATCTAGTTTGGCACCATTAATCAAGTACATTATATAGCCCTTCCCACTGGACCTCATCATGGACATAGAAAACACATTCTTGTGTAACCATTCGTTACATAGCCCAAATAATGCATGTGTGTATATGTAAAATACAGCTTGAAGTCTGCAACATAACAGGTCAAACATAACGTAAAAATAGAATTCACGAACTATGTAAACTCAACTGATGGGGAATCCCATTAGAGCAGACAGAGTAAATAACACACATGCATTACATTACGTCACAGTAGGAATCCTAAAGGCAAATAAAATCTGCCGCCAAACTCGTAGTCCTGTAACGTCTGTTTCAAGTAATAAAATTAAAATATACTTAAAAGTCCATGCTACTGAACATGACTGTTAGTCCAAAATGTCAGGCACCTTAGTCCCAGAAAGCTCTCTTGAGCCAATAATATTTCCGTTCATCGCGTCCTTTGCCCTCAGCTGCACATGTTTAAACTTGTTGCAAAGGTTGCCTGCCAAGCTGCCATAATATATAAATATAAAACATATTTAAGCTTTACAGAAACACACAGTCACTGGATGATGTCATCAGTGATGTCATCAGTAGTGTCATTTGAGATGTTATCAGTGATGTCATCAGTGATGTCACTGACCATATCATGAAGGATTTAATATGTGACTTCATCAGCAGTGCATTGCAGGGCCATGAGTTATAGTTAGCTGACCTAACTATAATGGCCGAATTACTCTGGTTTTGTATGAGTGAAATGACCATCTAACTGTAACGTCCCTGAAACCTGTGGCTTTTTTAGTGAATTTCTAAGGTTTTTTAAATGCTAATTTCTAACTATAATGTCCCTGAAACCTATCTTTTTTTTAGTGAATTTCAAAGGTTTTTTAAATGCTAATTTCTAACTATATCGTCCCTGAAACCTATGTTTTATTCTGTGATTTTAAAGGTTTTTTAAATGCTAATTTCTTACCATGCCTACATGGGTAGGACATGTGCAGTAAGAGGAAGAAAGGAGCAGAAAGAAGTAAGAGAAATGCAGAAAGAGGCAACAGAAGTGCAGAAAGAGGAAGAAAGGTGCAGAAGGAAGCAAAAGATGTACAGAAAGAACCAACAGAGGTGCAGAAAGAGGCCTTGTTGCAAAGTCATTCTGTGCCCTGGGCACCCCCTAACTTTTTGCTGACTGGTACATTGTGGTACCTGAATCTGAATGACCATGGGCGCTGTCTAACCATGCCGGGTGCTAGTGCTATGCTGAAAGACACTTAGAATACAGTGAAAACACCTACATTCACTAGTGTACACTATGGGTTGGGGTACCCCTGTGATTGGCAAGTTCTCCCCTGTAAGGCCCAGTACATAATAACGCAGGGGGTTAAATATACCCCTAAGTCACTAGCATACAATATGGCATGGCAGTTTAGAGGCCAGCAGCACGTTTCTGCATTTGCATGTGTGCAGTGCTGAGCCTGAGGTCAGTTTAAAAGTAGCCCGGTGTGTGCAGAAAGAGGCAAGAGAGGTGCAGAAAGAAGCAAGAGAGGTATAGAAAGAGCAAGAGAAGTGAATAATACAGTAAGAGAGGTGCAAAAAGAAGCAAGAGCAGTGCAGAAAGAACAAGCAGAGGTTCAGAAAGAAGCAAGAAGGGTACAGAAAGAAGCAAAAGAAGTGCAGAAGGAGGCAAGAGGGGTGCAGAAAGAGGTAAGAGCAGTAAAGAAAGAATAAAGAGATGTGCAGGAAAAGGGAAGAAATGTAATGACGTAAATAATTAATTTACTCTCTTAATTTCTATGCAGGTAAGTACTTAATCAATAATAACTCAATCGGAAATGAAAGAAAACAGAGTCCGTGGTGTTAGAGTTTCTAAGGGTTTTATTCCTCATAAAGGAATCAGGATATCATGTTCTGACCACCACAGGGGTGTCAGAAGGGATAGAGCGCTGAAGTTTATTATCAATACATAGCTTATATACTTGATTTATACATAGGAGTCAATGTAAGAGGCGTAACAGCTGAGAGAAGACAAGATAACAGTATACACGTGGTACTAGTACATCATCAAGAGGCGTAAACTAGGCGTGAACTAGAGGTGTGTGCTAGAAACGTCACTGATAGGTGACGCAAGTGGGTGGCACCAAGGGGTGGTGCTAACAGAATGTTGCAATGTCAGCAGAAAATCGGAAGCTTGGATGCGCGCGCAGCTGCATGACGTGTGATTGACGGGGTGCAGGGGACTTGACATTTACACTGACGGAAAGAGACAGAAGTCTGGCATGTCAGATCAACTTGTACTTCTATCATATCTGATATCTGATGTTTAGGAACTATACTATCTGGGCGGAAAGGTCTCTAGGGCAGAAGCTACTCTATGCTAACTGTGGATGCGTGTATGAGCGCCTAAGTGTCTACATGTGAAGCGTGGGGGCACGGGGCCTTCCATGGAAGCATGGCAACGGAGGCTATGAATTACTTGCATTAAGACAGGTCGGCCCTTTGGCTATGCAGCTGGAGAGGATGTTTACAGGATCTAGTAGGCAGGAATGTATTCTCGGGGAGCGGAACAGATAACTCGAAGGTTATAGTCAGTCTTGGCAGAAAGCAGGCTTGAGCTGAGCGCGAGGGGCCGCGCTGAAAGTAGGACAGAGTTCACGAGTACAGAAGTAGCCTGGGCAGAGCCAGGAGCCACAAAAGAGGTTCAGATGGCAGGAATTCAGGGCCTACTCTGGCTAGAGCAGGGAAAAATGAAAAGTGTACTACAAAAAGACGGTGGCATAGCATACTTAGGAACGGACTATATAATCCATTCATGGTGGATCTGAAAGAGGACAAGTTGACGGTGGACGCAAATGTATTTGCGTCTTCATAGCTGGCACAGGAGGGAAGTTACATGCACTTTAAGCTGGTACATGGAGTCGGTGGGGTACGCGCTAGGGAACACATCATGACCAAAATTTAATTTTCCTCATTCCCTCCTTGTTCCCTACGGACCCTTCATGAAATATCGATCCTCATGAATCGATCAGTCTGTTCTTGTAACATCATTTGCTCTTCTTTCTTTCGGTTACGTTTTGAATGAAAACTGGAATGTTCAATACAAGAGGTGGCACACAGTCCACAAATCGCTGGCCCACACTGCAGGCACAGGCAGCAACTGAACACTAGGACTAGGCCAATGCCTAGGAAGGATAGGATCTTCCATCCCCAAGCTGTTAACGTTGTCCAGAACCAACCGGACCAAGTCCAGGTACCTGGAGTCTGATGTATCTGATTTGCAATCTTATGGAGACGGGTGATAGCTTGATATACAGATGGTGCATTTTGTGGGATGAAAACACAGCAGCTTGACCCGATGACCTTACAGGCTCCACCTCTATCTGCCAAGATGACGTCAATTACAAGACGATTCTGAAGGACAACAACCCGCATAGCGGACTGCTCTTCTGTTAAGTTACCTAGGGCGGAGGTAGTTTCATTTACTACTGCTTCAAGTGTTCTAGTTAATCTGCGTATTAATTTACTATTCTGGACAGGGCCTAAAAAGAAAAAGAATCCTTTATTAAAATCAGTGTACTGTTCCCATGCCGTTTCTGTGTAGTCGACAAGGGGGGCATCTCTTCTGGGTCTATTCTTTACTAGATTGCTATTTCTATGGTAATCAGAAGGAGCTAGAAAAACAGGTGGTAGGAGGAATGCAATATAACAGGTACCATCCCAATCTGGAGGTAGACGAATGTATGCGGTATGACCACACACAAAGTAAGAATGACTGGTAGCTTTAAAAGATGATTTCCCATCATCACTGAATTCGACCACAGTAGTGCATTTACTATGACCTAAGTGTACTGAACCTTTCTTCTTGATACATAATTCACCAGTGACTGGCAGCACTGACATAATGGGTAGAACTGGTGTGGCTTCGGATTCGACAGTAAGAATCATAAGGCTAATTGTATAATTACCTAATCCATATACTTCATTTTCTAGATCAGTTCCTATTCTAGTGGGGAGTCCCTCCTTATCCGGGTAACAGACATCGAGCAGGACCAAGTTCAGGTTTCCCCAAACCCAACCCCCATCGAAAACAGCGATGTCGGGATCTAAAGAATTAATTATCTTAAACCATGCTCCGCAGGAGCCATTGTGAGTGAACGGATACGGAAAGAGAGGCAGGGCTCCCTTGTAATTCTGGTAGGGAGGGAGTCGGCCACATATCCAGCAATTTGTAGCATTGTTAGTTTGATGAGAATGATGTAACATACTAATGAATGTATTGTTGCGCAGCGCGAGTCTGTAGGAAAGCTCATGAGGAGGTAACTCACTAAAAGTGTGTTCAGCAGAGACATTGTAAGCAGATTGTTCACGCTTGAAAATAGGATAGTAGATAGGTAACAAGATGCTAGCAACAATGATTAAAATACTGAGAATAAACATAATTATTAGTGTCACTATGCAGTGACTACGAAGTGATTTGCAATATGTTCTTTTCTTTTCTTCTCTCTCTCTAACTCGATCTAGGGGATACATGTCAGAAACTATTTAACCGATTCACCTAGGGGAGGACTTAAACAATTAAACTGTCTGACTTGCTAGATCGTAATTTCATGCGGTATTGTTCTTGAGGAGTTTTTTCTCTCTTGACTTCGGTAAAGTCTTTGTTATCACAGTCTTTGGTGGGGGTGGGTGTGTCCTGTTCCGGTTTCAGTCCTGGGAATGTTTTGATATGGCTTAGGTGGACCCACCCCTTTCTGCCTTCCAACTTGACTGCGGTCTTTGTAGTAAGGAGAACGGTCTTCGGAGACTTCCAGCGGGGCTCCAATGGACTTTTCCTGTCGAAATTACGGACGAGGACAACGTCCCCGGGGCGGACGTCATGCGGCTTCACATCGGTGTTGTCAGGGAAGGCTGCGGCAACCTGTGAACGACATGATTGGAGTGCAGACATCAAGGAGGCAAGGTAATCTGTCAACATATTAGAATCAACATCGGTTATCTTTTTAGGAATGGGCGTCCCCCACATATTCGGTGGTCTGCCAAAGACCACTTCGTACGGAGATAGCCCTGATCTCGAATGGGCGACCATTCTCATATAGAATAGTGCCACTGGCAGGGCGACTATCCAGTCGACCCCTTTTTCCTGACATATTTTGGCAAGGCGGACCTTTAATGTCTGATTATGCCTTTCTACAAGGCCTGCTGCTTCTGGATGTCGGACACAATGGAACTTCCACTGGTATCCCAATAACAAGGAAACTTCTTTCATTAGGGCAGACGAGAATGGCTGACCGTTATCTGAGTACACGACACAAGGCAAGCCGTACCGTGGGAAAAATTCACGAACCAACTGTTTGGCAGTGGTCGGAGCAGTGTAATCTGGGACTGGGTATGCTTCGGTCCAGCGGGACAGAGCACAGACAATTACGAGAACATATTTAAATCCTCGACAACGGTCCATCTGGATATAATCCATCTGGAGGACTTCAAAAGGGTGATCGGGAGGATGGAATCCACCTTGCTCTACAGGGACGCTTTTACCTGGATTGAACTGACAACAGATCATGCAAGTACGCACTTTCTGTTTTGCTGCTGCTCGTAAGTTTTTATTGTACCAGAGATTTTGCAAACTGTCTAGCATTGCTTTCTCTCCTAGGTGGGCCGGACTATGTGCTGTATTTATCATGACTTGAACCATGGAGTCAGGGAGAAACCATATAGATTTCCCCTTCGTCACCCAACCTTGATCTGTCTGGATCCCTCCTAGTTCAATCCATTTCTTTATTTCTTCTGGAGTAGCATGTGTCTGAATGTCAATAACATCTAGTGTGGGATCTCTGACTGTCATGCAGTTTGTCGGATCTGTTGTCTTTATCGTATCAGTTGTCTGAGTGTGAGTCAGTGCTGTATGTTTTGCTGTCTGATCTGCCAGGTCGTTACCCTGGGAAACAGAATCTGTGACTTTAGTATGTGCTTTGCACTTCATGACGGATATGCCTGAAGGCAGATGTATTGCTTCTAACAGTGCTTGAATGAGTGGACCATGTTGTATTTTTGTACCATGAGAGGTCAGAAAACCTCGTTCCTGCCAGAGCATGCCGAAGTCGTGTACGACTCCGAACGCATAACGGGAATCAGTGTATATGTTAACATTTCTGTTCTTGGCTAGTATACAGGCTCGGGTCAGAGCGATGAGCTCTGCCGCTTGAGCAGACAGTGTATCAATACGATGTGTTTCTTTAACTTCAGTTTCAGTGGTCACGGCATATGCGGCCACTAACTCTCCTGTACTTGTTCTCATGCATGAACCATCCACATAAAGTGTCAGGTCTGGATTTGTCAATGGAACATCTGTTAAATCTCGTCTGGGCTTTGTTACTGCATTAATGATTTCTATACAATCATGTGGAGCTGGATCTGTCATAACTGTAGGTAACAATGTCGCTGGGTTCAAGATACTGCAGCGTCTGATTTCTATGTGTGGCTGGAATAATGTCAATTCGTAACCCGTAAGTCGTGCTATAGTCAAGTGTTGAGTCTGGGTTCTGTTTAACAGAACCTCTACAGAATGTGGAACTTGTACTGTTAACTGATGACCTAAAACAATTGAGTCGCTTTGTCTGATTGCTAATGCTGTTGCTGCTACTGACTTTAAACATGCAGGGAGTGCCTGGGCTACTGAATCCAATGTACTTGAAAAATAAGCACAAGGCTTATGTGAACCTGCTTGATCTTGAGTGAGGACAGACAACGCTGTACCGTCACGTTCTGTAACAAAAAGTGTAAACGGTTTACTGTAACATGGTGTCGCTAAAACTGGTGCTTGGCATAAAGCTTTCTTTAATTCCTCAAAGGCTTGTGTGTGTTCCTGAGTCCAAGGGAGGACAGTCGAAGTCGCTGCCTCCTGTGTCGTTAACTGAATGAGTGGTTTAGCTAGAAAGGCATATTGAGGAATCCATTGTCTGCAGTACGAGGTGAGGCCTATGAAGGCCCGCACTTCCTTTTGTGTCTGGGGTTGTGGCATGTTTACAATTAATTGAATGCGATCGGGAGTGAGCTGTCTCCCCACTTTGGACAGCAAGTGACCCAGGTACACAACTTGCTGAACACAGAATTGGAGCTTTGAAGGGGACACCTTGTGTCCCTTGTCGGCCAGGAAATGCAAAACTGTTAGTGATGCTTGTTCACATTCGGGCTCACTTCGTGCGGTGATCAGTAGATCATCGACGTACTGTAGTAAGGCGGTATTAACTGGCATTTGAATACAATCTAGTTGTCTTTTCAGTGCTTGACTATAGATGCTGGGGCTTTCTGTAAATCCTTGAGGTGCGCGTGAAAATTTGAAACTTCGTCCATTTAAACTGAATCCGAAGAGATATTGGCTCTCCGGGTCAATAGGTACACTGAAGAAAGCGTTCTTGAGATCGATTACAGTAAAGAACGTTGCTTCTGAATCAATAGCCGTCAATAGGGAGGAGATATCAGGGACCACAGGGTACTGTGGCACACTACATTTGTTCAGTTCTCGAAGGTCAATCACCAGCCGATATACTGGCGGTGCATTGCGGTCTGTACGTTTAAGAATTGGAATGATGGGTGAATTACAGATATTGGAGTCGGTCTCTACGACCACTCCTTGGGCAATAAGCTCTTCAATGATTTTCAGTAAAGCCACTACAGCATCGGGTGGTAACTTGTATTGTCTGATTCTGGGTAGAACAACTCCTGTCTTGAGTGTAACACGATATGGAGTGATATGCATACAACCTACATCAGCTGGGCCTTTTGCCCATAAGTGATCTGGTACATTTTTCAATCTGGCATCAAAGTCACGTAAAACGTAATGACCCTTGAAATCCCGTAGAAAGAGTCTGACTCCTTCCGGGGAACAGCATATGATAGCTCCTAGAGCCTTCAGTGTTTTAATTCCTAACAGATTTTCTGGACATGATTTCGTAAGTAACAAATCTGTAACTCGAGATAATGGACCCACAGCTAGTGGTACTGGTTCTGACACTTCATTTACAATAGGCTGTCCTGAAAAACCAAGGGAAACATTCTGTGAGCCTGAGAGGGGTGCCCCTGGAACTTCATTATGACTTATAGTAGTGCGACTTGCCCCTGTGTCAATTAGAAACTTTCTGTCTTTTCCTAATACGTGACTATGTACATAAGGACCTTCTTGATCTACAGGAATTTCAATAAGAGGCAAATCACCTTCCCTCTCTAGGCTGTTTCATGTATATCGCTGATAATCTGGATATGCCGACTGGGCATACTGGTACATCTGTTGTGAAACTTGCCGGGTTGCGGCAGCGGGCTGTGTCTGAGCATGCTGTGGCTGTGGTAATGCTACTGTCTGTACTGTATGGGACTGATCATGCATAGGCTGTGTATTCTGCATTGGCTGTTCGTTCTGTGAGGTCTGTTGATGACCCTGTTCATGTCTAGGCGGACGCGGTCTTTCTTTAGTTTTACCTGTCTCGATGTTATGTTTCAGGACTGGACATTCATGTACGTAGTGACCTGGCTGCTTGCAATAATTACATGTCCCTTTAACGGGAGCGGCAGAATGATTGGTCTGGGCCCCACCTTTTCTATGACCCTCGGCTGGAATTGTCTGAGCTACTAACATTTTCATTTTCGTGTCTTTCATACGTTTCTGTTCCTGATCTTGTTCTTCCCTAATTCTGTTCTGGTGATATTGTAACATTTGTAACATCTGTGATGGCGTATTTGCCTGCCAAGTACTTTCAACCTTGTACACTCTATTTTTAACTAGTGGTAGGGCATTCTCTACTAATTTTGTTACAAAAAGGTGTGGATATGACTCTCTACTAGTTTTTAGACCACTATTTATGATGAAACATTTCTCGAATCGTGAATAAAAGTCACTAGTATCTTCATCTTGTTTCTGTTTACAGGACGAGATTGCGTCCCAATCTTCCTTTCTAGTTGTCAATAATCTTGGCAAAACCTGTACGATTAGACCTGGTAATGCTTTAGTCAGATCCCCAAGGCCTAACCCTGGGACTCGTTTGCTTTCTTCGTCTTCTATTTCCGCCCATGCTATCTTTGACTCTCCCACCTCCCAATCCTTCTCCTTTAATTTCTCGTAAATGCCCGTGGGCAACAGTACTTTCAACATTTTCGTAATATCATCATACGTGTAATCTCCCATTAGTAACATGTCTTTGAGCTCTCTGTGAAAACCTGCAGGGTCTTTATCATGGCACGGAACTAATTTCTTCATTTCTAACAGTTCTAACTTAGTCAGTGGTGTGTGAACATACACACGCTTCAAGCGTTGGTCCGTACCCATAACTGGGTGTACTTCTCGTAAGGGATTCTGACTTTCAATGCCACCACCGCATTGCATGTGGTACGTTTTTCTTTCTGGAGGCGGGGCGGGAACATATTCAGAGCTTAGGAAGTTGTAATACTTACGTCGTTGCTCTAGAATTATCTGTATTAATTTGGTACTAAAACCTCTCCATCTATCCATGAGTAGTGCTTCTAATGTCTCGTGTAAGGGACCTGGATCAGAATGATGATTTCTGAACTTGATGAGGAGGTGCTGAATCATATATACACCTGCTATTTTCTGTTCTTCCGGGGAAAGGTTCAAGAATGTCTGTACTAACGTGTCATCATTATACATGTCTGGATTTTCGGCCCATAATACAGCTGACCGAGCTAATTCCTGTTCGTCCATAGAGTTCAGTACATGGTACCCCATTCGGTCTCGAAGCCTTTTATCAGTTTCCTGGAACTGATGTTCAGAAGAATTCGGATTTGTTAACTCAGAGAGAAAGACTCTCTTGCTTTCTGGACGGACACCCTTCCTAAGGTAGGCTCCCCTACCTACATACGCTATAGTATCTGTAGATTTTCCTGATGCTTTTCCTGACGTTTCTTGTTCCTCTTCCTCCTCCGAGGAAGTTTTATCATTCTCTTCCTGGTGTGCTGTCAATACTGCCTTTCTTATTTTCTGGGACATACTGGCTATACAAGTCCCTTTATCATGCCTTGCGTCTGCTATATTTTGACCCCACTTGTTCAATGCGTCTAATTCACTTTGATCTGTCCCAGGCCTGTCTCGTTCCCTTATCACACAATTTATGAAAAATCGTAATATCTGTGCTTGAATGTCAACTTTCTGTTTATGCATGGCAGCTTTAACACTTTCGGGGTCTTTCCCTGTCAGTATGAACTTGTATAGTCTGTCGAGAATTTCCTGCATTCCTACATAGCATAGCAAGTTATCGGTGGCAGATCTTAATCGGAGTGATGCTAATACCATCAAATCGTCTTTTCCGGGTACCGGATCATATCTACAAACTGACATCCTATCTTTGAATGCGTCAAGCCGGGATGAGTAGGGAGACTGGAAAGGATTCTGCGTGTCCCTTAAATGCAATCTGTGTGTCGGTGGCGGGGTCTGTAGACCCGCTGTCGCACCTCCTGAGGCGGATGCTTGGGCATTATCTCTTCGCGGAGTCTGGATTTGGACTTGAATTTGTCGTTTAGTAAGATCAGGTAGGACTGGTTTCGGTAGGTCCGTTTTAAGTGGGGGAAGTGGCGGAGCTGGCGGAACAGGGGAGGTCTGTCGTGGTACCGGCGGAACATTATCTGGGGGCGCAGTGCCACCCCCATCCCTGTCAGTAGGCAGGGCACGAACAGGCAGATTGGTATAAGCTGGTACTACATCCTCTAGATATGAATTTAGGAATATGTCTTTAGTAGTTTTATGCATTACTTTAGTTGGAACTAATGGTGTCGGTAAGTTTTTCGGTATTTCTGATTCAGTTTCAGATGTGCCATCTGCGGCAAGATACATACCATTTACAAGATTATTTCGGGCACGGTCTATTTGTTCTGTTTTTACTCGGATCCCTTCAGTAACTAATTCGTTTTCTTGCTCTTTATCGGATTCTTTAAGTCTGTCTTCTCTACGGAGTGCTTTGTCAGCACGCTTACGTGATTCCTTACGCCAAAACTCTATGGCGTCCTTCTGAGATTGTCTGGCTTTCTTTTTCCATAATGCTTCTTCTACCCTCATGATGCACTCGGCATCCCACGTTCCAGTGACAGGCCATCTGTGTCTTTCGTCTAGGTGTTTGGTATAATCGGCCCATAAATCTAGATATAGTATGGCATCTATGCCGTGTTTTTGATACATAAAATTGCCTGGAGTGTCCCTAGGGGGGATAGGAATTTCTTCCTCCAGTAACCCTTTCCTAGTTCCTATCTGTTTTAACTTGTTAAAGAACGGCATCTTGCTTACTTATTACTGAACGCTAGATCTTTATTCCTTAATACTTTTGACAGCTAGATTATACGAGAAACACAATAATACACGTTTGAACAGTCACATTCATACCACAACATTAATCACATAACACATTGTAGACATAGATGACTACCCCCTATACTAGATGTACTGCTCAACAGTACGGATACACTGCTGTAACAGTGCAGGAATTCGGAATACTTGATATACTGCTAAACAGTACAGATACACTGCCTAAAAACAGTGCAGACCGGACTTGCGTACCCAAACCCGTCTAGATACGACCCAGCAATGGTACTCACCGGGAAGCACGGAAACAGAAGGCCTCGGAAAACTCGACTGGACTCGACTCGGAACTTCGGAAAACTTCAGAAAACCTCGGAAAACTTCGGAAACTTCGGAAAACTGGTGGGCCTCTTCACACCTCGGACCTTGCTTCTTTCGGCTGGGCTCTGGTCGGGATCCTCCGCACTCCTCACCGCCTCGTCTGGGCACTGATCGCAGTCTTCGTCACCTCCGTGGGTCAGAGGGGGATGCAGGAAATCCTGCCAGTACACGTGTAGTCCGTCTAACTGATGGCAGGGGACACAGTATGCAACGCACCAACCGGCGCGTGAGGTGGGGGAGGGGTCCCTATTCGGGCGCCAAAATGACGTAAATAATTAATTTACTCTCTTAATTTCTATGCAGGTAAGTACTTAATCAATAATAACTCAATCGGAAATGAAAGAAAACAGAGTCCGTGGTGTTAGAGTTTCTAAGGGTTTTATTCCTCATAAAGGAATCAGGATATCATGTTCTGACCACCACAGGGGTGTCAGAAGGGATAGAGCGCTGAAGTTTATTATCAATACATAGCTTATATACTTGATTTATACATAGGAGTCAATGTAAGAGGCGTAACAGCTGAGAGAAGACAAGATAACAGTATACACGTGGTACTAGTACATCATCAAGAGGCGTAAACTAGGCGTGAACTAGAGGTGTGTGCTAGAAACGTCACTGATAGGTGACGCAAGTGGGTGGCACCAAGGGGTGGTGCTAACAGAATGTTGCAATGTCAGCAGAAAATCGGAAGCTTGGATGCGCGCGCAGCTGCATGACGTGTGATTGACGGGGTGCAGGGGACTTGACATTTACACTGACGGAAAGAGACAGAAGTCTGGCATGTCAGATCAACTTGTACTTCTATCATATCTGATATCTGATGTTTAGGAACTATACTATCTGGGCGGAAAGGTCTCTAGGGCAGAAGCTACTCTATGCTAACTGTGGATGCGTGTATGAGCGCCTAAGTGTCTACATGTGAAGCGTGGGGGCACGGGGCCTTCCATGGAAGCATGGCAACGGAGGCTATGAATTACTTGCATTAAGACAGGTCGGCCCTTTGGCTATGCAGCTGGAGAGGATGTTTACAGGATCTAGTAGGCAGGAATGTATTCTCGGGGAGCGGAACAGATAACTCGAAGGTTATAGTCAGTCTTGGCAGAAAGCAGGCTTGAGCTGAGCGCGAGGGGCCGCGCTGAAAGTAGGACAGAGTTCACGAGTACAGAAGTAGCCTGGGCAGAGCCAGGAGCCACAAAAGAGGTTCAGATGGCAGGAATTCAGGGCCTACTCTGGCTAGAGCAGGGAAAAATGAAAAGTGTACTACAAAAAGACGGTGGCATAGCATACTTAGGAACGGACTATATAATCCATTCATGGTGGATCTGAAAGAGGACAAGTTGACGGTGGACGCAAATGTATTTGCGTCTTCATAGCTGGCACAGGAGGGAAGTTACATGCACTTTAAGCTGGTACATGGAGTCGGTGGGGTACGCGCTAGGGAACACATCATGACCAAAATTTAATTTTCCTCAGTAAGGCCCAGTACATAATAACGCAGGGGGTTAAATATACCCCTAAGTCACTAGCATACAATATGGCATGGCAGTTTAGAGGCCAGCAGCACGTTTCTGCATTTGCATGTGTGCAGTGCTGAGCCTGAGGTCAGTTTAAAAGTAGCCCGGTGTGTGCAGAAAGAGGCAAGAGAGGTGCAGAAAGAAGCAAGAGAGGTATAGAAAGAGCAAGAGAAGTGAATAATACAGTAAGAGAGGTGCAAAAAGAAGCAAGAGCAGTGCAGAAAGAACAAGCAGAGGTTCAGAAAGAAGCAAGAAGGGTACAGAAAGAAGCAAAAGAAGTGCAGAAGGAGGCAAGAGGGGTGCAGAAAGAGGTAAGAGCAGTAAAGAAAGAATAAAGAGATGTGCAGGAAAAGGGAAGAAATGTACAGAAAGAGGCACGAGCTGGATAGAAAGAAGCAAGAGAGGTACAGAAAGGAATAAGAGAAGTGCAGAAAGAAGCAACAGGTTCAGAAAGAGGCAAGAGAAGTGCATAAGGAAGCAATAGAGGTACAGAAAGAGGCAAGAAAAGTGCAGAAAGAGGCAAGAGAGTAGCAGAAACAGACAAACGATGTGAACAAAGAGGGAACAGGGGTGTACACAAAGGCAAGAGAGGTACAGAAAAAACAACAGAGGTGCATAAAGAGGCAAGAGGGGTGCTGAAAGAGGTAAGAGAGGAGAAGAAAGTGCAAGAAAGGTACACACAGGGGCACAAGGGGTACAGAAATTTACAAGAGAGGTACAGAATTTAGCAAGAGAAGTGCAGAAAGAGGAAATAGAGGTGCAGAAAAAGGTAAGAGGGGTGAGGAAACAAGCACGAGAAGTACAGAAAGAAGGAACAGCAGTGCAGAAAGAGGCATGATGGGTGCAGTCAGAGACAAGAGAGGTGCAGAAAGAGGGAAGAGGTATGCAGAAAGAGGCAAGAAGGGTGCAGACATTTTCAAAACAGGTGCAGAAAGAAACAAGAGCAGTACAGAAACAACAAGGAGAAGTGCAGAAAGAGGCTAGTGGGGTGCAGAAAGAGGCAAGAAGGATATCGAAAAAAGCAAGAAAAGTGCAGAAAGAAGCAACAGAGGTACGGAAAGAGACAAGAGAACTGTAGAAAGAGGCAAGAGATGTGCAGAAAGAGGGAGCATGGGTACAGAAAGAAGCAAGAGAGGTGTAAAAAGAGGGAAGAGAGGTATAGAAAGAGGTAAGAAGCATGTAGAAAGAGGAAACAGGGGTGCAGAAAGAAGCAACAGAAGTGCAGAAAGAAGCAAGAGAAGTTCAGAAAGAAGCAACAGAGGTGCAGAAGGAGGCAACAGGGTTTCAGAAAGAGTGAGACAAGTCCAAAAAAGAAGCAACAAAGGTACAGAAGGAGGCAAGAAAAGTACAGAAAGAGGCAAGAGAGTTACATAAACAGTCAAAAGAGCTGCAGAAAGAAGCAAGGGCAGCGCAGAAAGAACTAACAGAAGTATAGAAGGAAGAAAGAGGGGTACAGAAAGAGACAAGAGATAAGCAGAATAAGGGAAGAAGGGTGAAGAAAAAAGCAAGAGAAGTGTAGAAAGAGGCAAGTGAGGTACAGAAGGAGGCAACAGAACTACAGCAAGAGGCAAGAGAGTTGAAGAAATAGTTAAAAAGGTTCAGAAAGAGGGAACAGGTGTGCTGACAGAGGCAAGAGAGGTACAGAAAGATGGAAGAGGGGTACAGAAAGATGCAAGAGGGATGCAGAAATTTGCAACAGAGGTGCAGTAACAAGCAGTAACAAGCATGAGCAGTGCAGAAAGAACCGACAGAGGTGCAGACAGATGCAAGAGGGGTAGAGAAAGAGGCAAGAGGAGTACAGAAATATTTAAAAGATATGCAGAAAGAGGCAAAGAGGTGTAGAAAGATACAAGAGATGTGAAGAAAAAGGGATGAAGTATAAAGAAAAAAGCAAGAGAAGTACAGAAAGAGGCAAGTGAGGTACCGAAGGCGGCAAGAGGGCATGAGAGTTGCAGAAACAGGCAAAAGGGGAACAGAAGGAGGGAACAGGTGTACAGACAGAGGCTAGGCAGGTACATAAAGAGGGTAGAGGGGTACAGAAAGAGACAGGAGGGATGCAGACATTTGCAACAGAGGTGTAGAAAGAACCAAGACCAGTGTCGAAAGAACCAACTGAGGTGCAGAAAGAGGTAATATGGGTACAGAAATAGGTAAGAGAGGTGCAGAAAGAGGCAGGTAAGGTGCACAAAGAGGCAAAAAGGTGAGAAAAGAGACAAGAGGGGTACAGACAGAAGCAGCAAAAGTGCAGAAAGAAGCAACAGAGGTGCTAAAATAGGCAATACCGGTGCAGAAAGGGGTAAGAGAAGTGCAGAAACAGGCAAGAAAGGTGCAGAAAGAGGGAGCAGGGGTGCAGAAAGAGGTAAGAGTGATACAGACATTTGTAACAGGTGAAGGAAGATAAGTGTAGAAAGAAGCAAGAGAGGTGAAGAAATGGGGAAGTGGGGTGCAGAAAGAGAGATGAAGACATTTGTACAGAAATAAGCAAGATCAGTGCAGAAAGAACCAACAGAGGTGCAAAAATAGGCTAGAGGGAGCAGAAAGAGGTAGGAGAGGTACACAAAGAGGCAAGAGGGGTACAGAAAGAGGCAGGAGGGGTGCAGAAAGAAGCAATGGAGGTGCTCAAAAAGGCGCAAAGGGTGCAGAAAGAAGCAAGAGAAGTTGAGAAAGAAGCAACAGAGATTCAGAAAGAGGCAAAGAGAGGTACAGAAACAGGCAGGAATGGTGCAGAAAGGGAACAGGGGTGCAGAAAGAGGCAAGAGTGGTGTAGAAAGAAGCAAGTGAGGTACAGACAGAGGCAAGAGAGGTGCTGAAAGTAGGAGAAGAACAGAAAGAGGCAAACGAAGAACAGAGAAAGAAAGGTGTAGAAAGAAGCAACAGAAATGCAGAAAGAGGTAAGAGTGGCGCAGTAAGAAGCAAAACTGGTTTGCACCCCATTAGTATCAATTTAATACCCATATTTAGCAATAACTAACAGGTGACCATTCTAGGTTTGCAAAGGGCCTTCCACCACGGTGTAACACTTGTTGCAGCATTTTTGGTAACGTTTGAGCCGTTTGAACTAGAAACGAGTTTTTTTGTTCAAATCTAGAGATTATGCAGCAGATGATGGATTAGGTGGCAAACCTCAAGTTTAGTCTTCCTCAATTCCATAGAAGCTAAACTATAAACTCAATGAGACATAAAAAAGAAAGAACCACAGAGGAGCACTTCTGGACCTAGTCAGAAATTTGTGCAGGGCCACTGGAATTATGTGACTGCACCGACTTTCACACAATTATACATTCACCGCATGTGCAGCATAATCCATCATCAGCTACATAATCTGCAGATTTGAACAAAAAAAGCCTTGTTTATAGCTCAAGCAGCTCAACCAAAAATGCAGCAACAAGTGTTATAGCGGGGTGGTAGGCCCTTTGCAAACCTAGAATGGTCACCTGCTACTTATTGTTAAATGTGGGTGTTAAATTGGTACTAATGGTGTGCAAACAACTCTTGCTTCTTTCAGCGCCTCTCTTGCCTCTTTCTGCACCTCTCTTCTACTTTCTGCACATCTCAGGCCTCTTTCTGTACCTCTGTTGCCTCTTTCTGCACCTCACTTGCTTCTTTCTGCACCCCTCTTGTCTTTTTCTGCACCCTTCTTCCCTCTGTCTGCATCTCTCTTGCCTCTTTCTGCACCTCTGTTCCCATTTTCTGCACCTCTCCTGCCTGTTTCTGTAGCTCTCTTTCCTCTTTCTGCACTCCTCTTGCCTCTTTCTGCACCTCTGTTTCTTCTATTGGCACTTCTCTTTCATCTTTCTGCACCCCTATTGCCTCCTTCTGCACCTCTCTTGCTTTTTTCTGCACTTCTCTTGCTTCCTTCTGAACTTGTCTTGCTTCTTTGTGCAACTCTCTTGCCTCTTTCTGCTCCTTTCTTCCCTCTTTCTGCACCACTCTTGCTATTTTTTCACACACCTGCTCCCTTTTCTGCACCTCTCTTCCCCGTTTCTGCAACTCTCTTGCCTCTTTCTGAAGTTCTTTTGCCTCCTGCTAAACCTCTGTTGCTTCTTTCTATACTTCTCTTGCCTCTTTTTGCACCCCTCTTGTCTGTTTCTGCATCTATGTTGGTTCTTTCTCCACTGCTCTTACTTCTTTCTGGACCTCTCTTGTAAATTTCTGCATCCCTCTTGCCTCTTTCTGCACCCTTCTTGCTTACTTCTGCACCTCTGTTGGTTCTTTCTGCACCACTCTTGCTTCTTTATGCACCTCTTTTGTCTGTTTCTGCAACTCTCCTGCCTCTTTCTGCACTTCTTTTGCTTCCTTTTTCACTTCTGTTGCCTTTTTCTGTACTTCTTCTTTCTTCTCTCTGCACCCTTCTTACCTCTTTTTGCACCCTTCTCCTTCTTTCTGTACTTCTCTTGCCTTTTCTTCACCCCTGTTACTTTTCCTGCACCCCTCTTACCAGTTTCTGAAACTCTCTTCCCTCTTTCTTCAGTTCTCTTGTCTCCTTCTGCACCTCTGTTACTTTTTACTGCACTTCTCTTTCCTCTTTCTGTACCCCTCCTGTTTGTTTTTGCACCTCTGTTGGTTCTTTCTGCACTGCTCTTTCTTCTTTCTGGACTTCTATTGCAATTTACTGCACCCCTCTTGTCTCTTTCATACCCCTTTTCTCTCGTTCTACACCTTTGTTGGTTCTTCCTGCACTGCTCTTGCTTCTTTCTGCACCTCTTTTGCCTGTTTCGCAACTCTCCTCCCTCTTTCTGCACGTCTCTTGCCTCCTTTTGTACCTCTGTTGCTTCTTTCTACACTTCTCTTTTCTGACCCCTCTTGCCTATTTCTGAAGCTTTGTTGCTTATTTCTGCTGCCCTCTTGCTTCTTTTAGCATCTCTCTTGCTTCTTTATGCATCTCTCTTGCCTCTTTCTGCCCCATTCTTCCCTCTTTCTGTAGCTCTCTTATCTCTTTCTGCACCCATTGTTCCCTTTTTATGTACCTCTCTTGCCTGTTTCTACAACTCCCCTGGTTCTTTCTGCAGTTCTCCTACCTCCTTCTGTATCTCTGTTGCTTCATTCTGCACTTCTTTTGTCTCTTTCTGTACCCCTCTTGTCTGTTTCTGTACCTCTATTGGTTCTTTCTTTACTTCTCTTGCCTCCTTCTGCACCTCTGTTTCTTCTTTCTGTACTTCTCTTGCCTCTTGCTGCACCCCTCCTGCCTCTCTATGCACTTCTGTTCCTTCTTCCTGTACTTTTCTTACTTCTTTATTACCACTCTTGCTTCTTTCTGCACCCCTCTAGCCTATTTCTGTATCACTGTTCCTTTTTTATATACCCCTCTTGCCTCTTCTGCACACTGTTACCTTTTTCTGTACCTCTCTTGCCTGTTTCTGCAGCTCTCTTGCCTCTTTCTGCAATTCTCTTGCCTCTTTCTGCACCTCTGTTGCTTTTTTATGCTCTACTCTTGCCTCTTTCTGAACTCTCTTGCCTTTTTCTGCAGCTCTGACACTTCTTTATGCACTGCTCTTGCTTCTTTCTGCACCTCTCTTGTAAATTTTTGTACCACTTTTGTTTCTTTCTGCACCCTCTTCCCTCTTTCTGCACCTTTCTTGCCTCTGTCTGTACCCCTCTTGCCTCTTTCTCTACCTCTTTTGCTTTGTTCTGCACTTCTCTTGCCTTTTTGCTGCACCTCTCATGTCTCTATCTGTACCTCTGTTTTTTTCATTTTACACTGCTATTGCTTCTTTCTGCACCCATCTTGCCTCTTTCTGCAACCCTCTTGCCTCTTTCTGTACCCCCTCTTACCACTTTCTGCTCCTCTCTTGCCTCTGTCTCTATCCCTGTTCCCTCTTTCTGCACCTCTTTTGCCTATTTCTGCAACTCTCTTGCTTCTTTCTGAACTCCTGTCCCCACTTTCTGTACTCAAATGGGCAGTGCAAGTTGTCAAGTTTAAAGGTCTGTGTGCTCACAGGACTGAGGAATGTGTCTACTTGTACATGTATTCTTACATGTGTTAAGCATCTGAAGATAGCTTTAAAAGCTTGTAACTTCTCCTATAGGGCGTCAAATCTTTTCAGTTCTGCTTTATAATGCGGTTGCACAGGCAGACATGTGTTGTGTATATAGGTGTTAGAGAGCCCCTCAAACATACTATTGAATACCCAGGTGCCCTGTATTATGAGCAAAAATAAATGCATACACCTATTTGTACAAACTTTTACAGAGTATGCTGTTTGAAACACAGGTATTCAAGTATTTGTATGTTTATTTTTATGTAACATGTCCATAGGTAAAAGCAAAGGCACACGCATGCATACCTTCACAAACTTGGTGAGACAACAGTGATATGTTTAGGACTGCTGTTTTACATTTGGCAGGCCTAACATTCCGAGCAGTCGATCAATAGTGAACCTTGAAGAGAAAAGTGAGGTTTAAGACATCTTGGGAGAAGGATTAGTGATTGCCCTACTTTGTATGAGTCTGTGGAAAGATAAAGTTAAAGTGGGACTTTTTGTGCACCTCTGTTGCTCATTTCTGTACTTTTCTTGCTTTTGTCTCCACCTTTCTTCCTCTTTCAGGACTTCTGTTTCCTCTTTCTGTATTTTTCCTGCTTCTTTCTGCACCTTTCTTCCTCTTCCTGCACCTCTCTTCACTCTTTCTGTACTTCGCTTACTTCCTTCTGCACCTTCCTTCCTCTTTCTGAACATGTTCTACCTATGTAGGCATAGTTAGAAATTAGCATTTAAAAAACCTTAGGAATTCTCTGCAAAAACCACAGGTTTCAGAGACATTGTAGTTAGTAATTAACATTTAGAAAACCTAAGAAACTCACTGAATAATCCACTGGTGTCAGGAAAGTTATAGTTAGGGATTAGCATTTAAAAAATCTTAGATATTCACTGAAAAAAATACAGGTTTCAGGGACATTATAGTTAGGCTGACATTTAACTCATACAAAACCAGAGATATTCAGCTGTTATAGTTAGCTGAGCTAAATATAACTCGCACCCCACAATGCACTGCTGATGACATCACATATTATATCCCTCATGACATGGTCAATGACATCACTGATGACATCTCAAATGACATCACTGATCACATCACTGATCCCATCATCCACCTAATATCTGAAGCATCTCCTCACACCCTAATATAACCTTCCATACACCCACTTTAAAATACAGACTACCATTTTTGAAACCACAGATACACCGATTACCAGTTAGTACATACCCACTCACTGATTCATAGGTCTGCACATACATCCACACACTCATCTATACAGTTACTCATACATGCAGTCACTCATCAATACAGACACTGATGTATGCACTCATACACCCATAAAGAAACTCACACACCACCACTCACCAATAGATTTACTCACACACCTAGTCAGTCACCCAGAATCACTGCCATTTACTCACCTATACAATTATAGACACCACCTCACTTATTCATGCAGAAAGTAACGCATACTTCTCTCTTCTACAATCACTGACAGAAGCACACACTCACCTATATAGCCACTCTCGCACTCACTCACTCACACATACAGTCACTTATATACTCCAACACTCACATATACCACCTTTAACATATGCAGTTACTCACCCATATACCACTGAGACATCCATACACTCACCGACACAACCACAAGCACACTCATCCAACCATACCATCTCTCGCAGATGCACTCATGAAACCACATACCCAGGGATGTATCCACTCATACGTCCATGCAGGGAGTCACACAGTCACTTACCCACCTACACAGATGCTCAGGCACCCATAAAGGTACTCAGACAACTAACAAATAACCAATAAAGACACTCATGTACCTACTCACCAACCCATGCAGCCACTTACACACCAACTGACAGACTGATACACACATTAACACAGATTAGTCAGTCACTCATAGTCAGTCAAGCACCCAACAAATCATCCATAAACATTCCTACACCCACTCTTTCTTCATACACCTCGGTGTGCATATATATATATATATATATATATATATATATATATATACACACACACACACACACACGCACACACACACACATATCATATATATATATATATATATATATATATATATATATATATATATATATATATATATATATATATATATATATATATATATATATATATATATATATATATTCACTGAAAAATCCATAGGTTTCTGGGGCGTTATAGTTAGTTGGACATTTCACTCGTACAAAACCATTGAAATTCCCCTGTTATAGTTAGTTCAGCTAGCTATAACTCGCACGCCCGCAATGCACTGCTGATGACAACACATATTACATCTCTCATGACATGGTCAGTGACATCACTGATGACATCACTGATGATATCTCAAATGACATCACTGATGACATCATCCTTGTGATACAGTGTCAGACCTTCCCTCACCCTAATATAACCTTTGATACACACACTCAAATATAGAAACTAACAGTTTCAAAACAATGGACACACCGATACTGCCAGTTAAAGTTAGCTGAACTAACTATAACGGGGGAATTTCAATGGTTTTGTACGAGTGAAATGTCCAACTAACTATAACGCCCCTGAAACCTATGTTTTTTTCTGTGAATTTCTAAGGTTTTTAAATGCTAATTCCTAACTATAACATGCCTGAAATATATGGTGTTTTCAGTGAATTTCAAAGGCTTTTTTAATGTTATGTTATGGTATTTGTACTTATAAGGCGCACTGCTACCCTGGGGTGTCCTGGCGCTGAGTACTGGATTACCTGGGAGAGCTGTGAGCTGTTATTGAGAGATCAACCAAGTTTTCAGACCCTTGTGGAAGGAGATTAAATCAGGAGCATTTCTTAGTTGGAACAGGAGTTCTTTACATGCTTTAGAGGCACAGTGAAAGAATCTTCTGCCTCCCTAATTATTTTTCTTAAACATGGATGTTTGGAAGGTGGCCTATCTCTTGACTCCCGAAGCCCTGATCCAAGTCATCATGACTCTTGTCCTCTCCCGCTTGGATTTCTCGAACTCTATTTATCACGGTCTGCCTAAATCTTTTCTCCTCAGACTACAAATTGTTCAGAACCAAGCGGTGAGACTGGCCTTCGGGATCCCGAAATGGCAATCCGCCAAACCTCTCCTCACCAAATTGCATTGGCTCCCTGTCATTTCGAGGGCAGCCTTTAAGATCGGCTGCCTCACCTTCAAATCTTTAACCGGTCCCTGCCCTGCCTTCCTGAAATCCCTCATCAGGCCCTACTGTCCTTCACGTAATCTCAGATCCTCTCACCTCCACCTCCTGGCTGTCCCCCCTATCAAACTTTGTAGATCTGGAGGTCGGAGATTCGCACATTTGGCCCCTAAACTTTGGAACTCTCTCCCTCCGCCGCTCAAAACCTCCAATTCTCTCATTCAATTCCGTAAATCTCTAAAAACTTGACTTTTCCCACAATCCAGCTAAATCCCTTTGTCCCCTCAGCATCAGATCAGCGCCAGGAAACCCACGGTGACAGTGCGCTTTACAAGCATACCTTAACATAACATAACCAGTATCGAACCAGAGGAGCACAAGGTTCTGCTAGCGACATACCATGTGAGTCTATGCTTAAGAAACTCTGGGCCAATACCAGTCACTGCTTTAAAGACCACACAAAGGGCCTTAAACCAAGATCTCAGTGGGATTGGGAGCCAGTGTAGTTTCCTCAGCTGACCTCTAACCGAGCAAACCTAGCCATTTCCGACAGCAATCTGACTGCTGCATTCTGGACCAGTTGCAACTTGTACATGTGTTGTTTCTGTACATTAAGATAAACGCTGTTGCAATAGTCCAGACGGGACAAAATCATGGCCGTAACGACTGTCCTTAGGTTGCTAGCTGAGAGGAAGAGCTTGATTTTTTTGATTATTCTGAGGACCATGAACAGGATGAAGTTACCTGGTTCACTTGGTCCCCCATGGTGAGTTTATTAACCACTAGGACTCCTAGTTTCTTGGCTTTCCTGGAGGGTGTTGGGCAGTACCCCAGCTCTTCCAGCCATCAGTCCTGTGTCCAAAACCTGGGGATTATTGCCAAACATTATCACCTCCGTTTTTGCTGAATTGAGCTGCAGACAGTTGGCTGACATCCAGATGGAAATGGAGCTCATCTATTTCTGAAACCTGTCCCCTGCTTCTCTTTCCGCTCCCTCCATCAGCGATGAGCCCTGTGGCACCCTACAAGGAAGAGAGACGGGGTCAGAGACATTCCCATCAAGATCCATGGTCTGGGACCTATCCACTTGAAAAGAGTGTAGCAGATTCCATGCTAAACCCTTAACTCCAATGTCCAAGAGCCGATTCAGCAGGACCCCATGGTGGACTGTATCGAAGGCCGCAAATAGGTCCAGGAGGATTAAGATGGCACTTCCTCCCCTATCCACGGCCTCTCTGAATTCCTCCGTTGATTTTATTAGAGCCAGCTCTGTACTGTGAAAGGCTCCGAACCCAAACTGCGAGGAGTCTAAGGAGTTGTTAGCAAAAATGAAGTTACTAAGTTGGATATTCATTTCTTTCTCCAGTGCTTTAGCAGGCAAAGGAAGTCTGGAAATCGGGCAATAATTGTTTGAGTCCTTGGTGTCCAAAGATTGCTTATTCAGCAGTGGGAGCACAGAGGCCTTTTTCCAGTCTCTAGGGAAAATTCCGGTCTGTAAAACTGAATTTAGTAGGCGGGTCAGAACTTCTCCAATGATTTTACGGTGTGCAGCAGTTTAATCAGATCAGTAATCTCAATAGGGGTAAAATGATCCAGAGAGCCTTTGGTGGTAACTAGATAGCCTGAGTCCGTGAGATTTGAATCTGACTATTTACCATTGTTTTGACCCACCACTTTGGTTTTAAAATAATCCACCATTTTATTACAGAACTCTACATCGTCCTGTTTTTTAGTGGCAATGGGTTTAGCTAGTTTACAAATTGTTTTAAAGAGTTCTTTAGATTTAGATTCGGCCTTGGTTATTTGTAGTGAAAAGTATTCCTTTTTAGCTTCAAAGAGAGCTAACTTGTAGTTAGAAATACAGGTTTTGTTCTTCTCTTTCATTCCTCCGGAATACGATTTCCGCCAAACCCCTCTCTGCATATTTACAGATCCATTTTTTGGCCCTGAGCTCATCCGAGTACCAGGGTGCAGTGGGCAAAGCCTGTTTGGGAACCCACTTTTTAACAGGGACTAGGTGATCACAAGCATTGGTGAGCCAGGTGTTATAGGTGGATGTAGCTTCATCCATGTCTACCGGAGGCTGGACCATGGAAATCACCAGGATGTTTCCTAGTCTTTCCCCATCCAGCTTACCCCAAGATCTACTGCCTATCTTGCGATTCTGTTTGTGGTCTACGGACTGCGCCGGCAATGGTTTAAGTCCAAACTTCGTTGAATGGTCAGACCAAGGAATAGGGAAGACCATGATCTCAATTATATCTTTATTGTTGGTATAAATTCCATCCAGGGTATGACCCTTTTCATGTGTTGGCCCCTTGACCATTTGCTCCAGGCCACCAATACCCAGGATTTGATTTAGCCTAGAGGTCTCAGCATCTTTGGGATTTTCGAGATAGAAATTGAAGTCCCCCATCACTGAGAAGGATTCCAGGCACAGACCCTCCTCGAGCATCGAGCTCCAAAAAACTGCCTTTGGGGCCTGGAGGCCGGTATATCAGCATCCCCTTAAATGGTATGTGGAACTCAGAGTAGATATCAAAAGCTAGGGCCTCACAGGCCAAGCTAGTTGCTGGTACAAATTTGGGGGAAAGTGAATCGTGGTAGATTATAGCAAGACCGCCCCCTTCTTATTGGACCGATCCAGGGTGTAACAATGAAAGCCCGGCGGTGTAGGTTTTACCAGATCAGGACCAGAGCTATTGTCGGTCAAATGCTAATTTGTAACTATAACGTGCCTGTAACCTATGGTGTGTTCAGTTAATTTCTACGATTTTTAAATGCTAGTTTCTAACTATGCCTACAGAGGTAGGATATGAGAAGAAAGAAGAAAAAACACACAGAAAGAAGAAAAAGAAATGCAGAAAGAAGCAACAGAAGTCCCCAAATATGAAGCAAAAGGGCAGGAAGAAAGATGGTGTGCAGAAAGAACAAACAGAGGAGCAGAAAGAGGCCTTTTTACAAAATCATCCTGTACCCTCAACTTGTCCAGATGGGTACTGGTGGTAACTGACTCTGACTAACCAGTCCTAGAGCCAGTGCTATGCTAAAAGATACTTAGAATTCAGTTACATATGCTAGGGAACACTATGCATTGGGGTACCCCTGTGAATACCATGGCCTCCTCTGTAAGACCCTAGTACATAATAAAACCTCCTAAAATGCACCACTGGGCGCGTTTCACACTGGAAAAGGGAGGGGGGGCTGAGCTGAGGTATGCAAACATAGCCCACCAGGTATCTCCTGTTAGCGTCACAGACCTGCATTGCAGAGAGGTGTAAAAATGGGCACGGTCTGGACCAACTCTCTGCAACGCAGAGCAGTGGTGCTTACTGGAAGCACCTGGTGAACGAGTTGGCTCCCAGGGGCCCTCTGGATTGTAGGTGAAATATATCCCCAACTTAACACACGCCACAGGACGTCTTTGCAAACGTCACCTCAGGCCCTGTCCCCTCCCTTCACCACTGTGTAAATGCACCCTGTGGCCATTTTAAATTGGGAGATTAAGTACCCTTAAATCCTGAGGGTCCCTAGGGTAAAAGTAGTCCACTAGGTACCTCCAGTAAGCGCTGTTGTAGACAGGTGTAAAAAGGGGCACGGCCTGGACCACCTTTCTGCAATGTAGCACAATGGCGCTTACTGGTAGCATCTTGTGGGCTAGTTGGCCCCCAGGGGCTATCAGGATTGAAGGAGAATCATTTCCCCAACTTATAACATGCCACAGGGCGTGTTTGCTTTGCACAGGTCTCATCTTGCCCCATTCCTTCCCTTCACATTGTGTAAATGCGCCCTGTGTCTGTTTTAATTTGGGAGATTGAGTCTCCTGGAATTCTGAAGGTCCCTAGGGTCAAACTAGTGCACTAGGTATCTCCAGTAAGCGCCACAGAGCTGCGTTTCAGAGATGTGTAAAAAGGGGCATGGTCTCTGAACACCTCTCTGCTGCGCAGCTCCCTGGCGCAAACTGGAGGTACCTGGAGGACTATTTGGCCCTCGGGCAGGCTCACTATTGAAGAGGAATTAATTCCCCAACTTACAACTCGCCAGGGAGAGCGTTTGCACAATGGTGAATGAAGGGGACGGGGCCTGAGGTGACATGATTGCAAACACGTCCTGTGGCATGTTTTAAGTTTGGGAATTAATTTCTCTTCAATCCTGAGGGTCCCTGGGGCCAACTAGCCCACCAGGTACCTCCAGCATGCACCAGAGTGCTGCATTGCAGAGAGTTGTTCAGAGGCCACACCCCTTTTTACAACACTCTGCAACGCAGCTCTGTTGCACTTAACACCATGGCTGCTGGAGATTTTCATCTGCTGTACTGGGCCCTAATGTAAATGGGTGTGGTCATGACGAGCTCAGCTCGTCATGAGCATCAAAGGGGTTAAAGGAGGTACCTGGTGGGCTAGTTGGCCCCCAGGGACCCTCAGGATTAAAGATTAATTCATTTCCCAATTTAAAATGCGCCACAAGGGGTATTTGCACACATGTCAACTCAGGCTCCGCACCCTCCCTTCACCACTGTGCAAATACGCATGTGGGGCATTTTAAGTTGAGGGATTAACTCCCCTCTAATCCTGAGGGCCCCTGGGGTGCAACAAGCCCACCAGGTACCTCCATTAAGTGCCACAGAGTAGCGCAGCTCCCTGGCGCATAATGGTTGTTCCTGGTGGACAAGTTCTCCCCCAGGGACCCCCAGTATTCTAGGGGAATTAGTTCCCCAACTGCAAACGCACCAGGGGGCATGGCCTCCGGTGCAATGCCAGTCTTTTTTTGTATTTTTAAGAAGGGGGCTGAGTGGCCCCCCTTCTTTTCCTGATATTATTGGCCCTGGGGAACCCATCCCCCAGGGCCTTCTCCCAATCTCCAGGACCTATCCGCTGTCTTCCACACCATCTGCCACCGCACACTATGCACACGCCTCCACGACGCAGGGATCAGAGACAAGGACCAGGAATGTACCACCTCCTTCCTCTCCGACAGAACCCAGAGCATCCGCCTCCCCCATTCCGATCTGAAGCCTCCAAGATCATTTGCGCGTACCCCAGGGATCATCCGTCAGCCTGACACTGTTCAACATCTACATGGCCCTGCTCGCACATGTCGCTCGACAGCACACACTCAACATAATCTTGTATGCCGACGACACTCAACTGATCCTCTCCCTCACTAAGGACTCCCTCACCGCCAAATCCAAGCTCCACGAAGGAATGAAGGCGGTCGTCGACTGGATGAAGATCAGCCGACTGAAGCTGAACTCGGACAAGACAGAGGTCCTCATCCTCAGCTCCAACCCTTCAGCCTGGGATGACTCCTGGTGGCCTACGGCACTGGGCACAGCCCCGACACCCACCGACCACGCACGCACACAACCTGGGAGTAATCCTCGACTCAACACTCTCCATGACCAAGCAAGTCAATGCAGTCTCCTCCTCCTGCTTCAACACCTTCTGCATGCTCCGCAAGATCTACAGGTGGATCCCGATAGATACAAGAAGAACAGTACTAGGCCCTCGTCAGTAGCAGACTCGACTATGGAAACCCCCTCTATGCAGGAGGCCCGGCCAAGCTCATCAAATGACTGCAACACATTCAAAACGCCTCTGCACGCCTGATCCTTGACGTACCATGCCACAGCCACATCACCTCCCACCTGAGAAACCTGCACTGGCTCCCCGTCAACAAGAGGATTTCCTTAAAGCTCCTCATCCACGCACACAAGGCACTCCACAAGACCGGCCCAGCCTACCTCAAAAGACGACTCTTCTACATCCCCAACGGCCAGCTCCGTTCCGCCAACCTCGCCCTCATCACCATCCCACGCATCCAAAGAACAACCACCGGTGGCAGATCCTTCTTCCACCTCGCTGCCAAGACCTGGAACACCCTCCCAATGAGCCTACGACAGACCCAATACCGGCTGACCTTCAGGAGGCTACTCAAGACCTGGCTGTTCGACCAGTAGCACCCGCCTTTTTTCCCCCAGCGCCTTGAAACCCTCACGGGTAAGTAGTGCGCTCTACAAATTGTTGATTGATTGATTGAACACTCACTCTCCCTCTCCATCTCTTCATTTCTGTCACTCACATTCTTTCTCTCTCTCTCATGCTCTATCTCTTCCTTTCTCTCTTTCACGCTCTTTCTCTCTTTTTCTGTCTCTTTCTGACTCTCTCATTCTTTTTCTACTCCCTTCCTCTCTGTCTCCCTCTTTCTCTCTCTCTATTCCTCTCTCTCATACTGTTTGTCTCTTTCTCTCTCTCTTCCTTGAATTTATTCTTTCTCTCTCTCTTCCTCTCTCTCTCACTCTTGCTCTTTCTCAGTCTTCCTCTCTCTCTCACTCTTTATTTCTCTCTCTCTTCCTCTCTCCCACTCTTTCTCTCTCCATTGATGGACGCATGATGCACAATCTTATTTTGCTTTTTGTCTTGGAGGCTGTGATTCACAAATGATCCAGGGATGACACGCCATGCCTGTACATAGTTTTATTTGTTGCGGTTTTGTTTAAATTAAATAATTTATTTGTAAATCCATATATGACAGTGATACTTATTTGTCCAACCTCACATGCATCTTCTAAATTATAGTTCTGCGACATCAGCCACTTTGTTAGGTTCCTGATTTCCTAAGGTCGCTGTCACATTTGTTTGTGGTGGCGGTGAAGGGGGTTGGCGGACCCGAGCTGGTGGCGTGGGGTGTTGGAGCAGTGTTGGGTGTCCGAGCTGCATGATCGTTGGCTCCATTGCATCTGTTGTCATTCAGGTGTGGCTATGGGCTGGGCTCCCTTTCATGTTGCAGGTTGTAGTCCGACTTTAGACCAGCTCAGAGCAGGTGTAAACTTCCTGCTACTAACGCACCTTATTGCCTATTTTGCACTCTCTTCGACAATCTTGATGGTGGTTGAGAAACTTGCGAAGTGATGTGTTCGCTTATTTTTACACGGGAATGGCTACTCTACATCTCATTAGCAATATTTGCCGGGGTCATCCGTGACTATGCTTTTTGAGGCGGCTATCAATGGTAAACTGGTGATATGGGCTGTTGGCTTCAGCTTGTAAGTGGTGAGTTAAATTTATCACCATTTTGGTTGCGATAAAGTGCCATTAGCTCACCGATGTGTCCTTGAGAATGTACACCTCGAAGTTTGAAAGACTTAAGAAGTACTTGAGTGTCAAGCCGAGAGCCGCACACCCACCGCTTTCACACGGGGGGTCGAGCTGAGAGCCGCAACTCCATTTTTTATTTTTATTTTCAAACGTCCACTTTCACCTCAGGGCCCCATCCCCCGAAGCATGCTGAGATGTTCAATATTTAAAAAACAAACGATAAGAGGGCTTCGTCGGCCCACCTCATGTGGCCAGTTACAACCCCGAGGACCCAATCCCCTGGTGCCTGGCCTCACCCTCGGGGACCATGGGGGGAGCCGAATGCCCCCAAGGTCCCGCTGGTTCCCCGCATCCTGCAGGAGCCAGCATTGCTTTTCCACACGGGGTGCTGCTGACATGCCCCTCCACCTGTGGAAAAGAAATCAGCTTTGGATTTTGGAAGCGAGAGCAGGTTTCCTAGCTGTTACTTCCAAAATCCAAAGCAAATTTGCTATGACAGGAAGGGAGCTGTGCGGCTCCCGCCTTGTCATAGCAATCAGCGATGTCCCAGGGGTGGGTACCCCGGGCCACTGCAGGAGCCGGTCTTGAGGGGGAGGCAGTCCCAAGGGCCATCCCTGGCTCCAGGAGGGAGCCAGTGAGTGAAGCCCCGGGGAGGTGGTGGTCCACGGAGATGTGGGGGCCCACTATTATTTTTTAAGAATTGCCCCTCGGATCTAGCCCACCCGGGAGCCTCAATAAAATAAAACACCGGAAAACGAGCTTCATTGTTTTTAAACAATTCCGGTGGAACTCGCAACCCCAGCGCATATTGTGCTGAAATTAAAAAATATATATATTTTTGGGGTCCTTCTGAGACACCCTGAGCAGGCCTAGGGGGTGAGGGTGTTTCTACCCTGACCCTTTCTCTGTTTTATGGTGACTCGCTTCTACCGAGTCACAAGATGACTGCCAACACTTCCTAGTTTGGAGAGTTGGCAGCCAATCACAGTGAAACTCATGCTCTGGAGTTAGGCTCCGCCCAGATATCAAAACTTGTATTTTTTTAATTTCTCAGCAACTACTGAAAGGATTCACACCATTTAAAAAGAAAGATCAATTTGTGATCCAAGCACCACCTTTTTGCCAAATTTGGGGTAATTCCATTCAGTAGTTTCTGCTGTAGCCCTTCCCAAGTTTTCCTATGAAAAATAGCTTTTTTGACTCTTATTTTTAGAATTTCTTAAAAACTACTGAACGGATTTACACCATTAAAAAAAGGTCACTTTCTGAACCAAGCTCTACCTTTTTGCCAAATTTAGGTACATTCCAATCAGCAGTTCGGGCTGTAGCCTGTCTAAAAACTTTTCCTATGGAAATTAACATGGGGACAACTAATTTTGGGGCCCCCCTTTTTCTCAGCCCCCGCTTGACGAATCACCTATAACCTTTCAGGATAGCAGCTGACCTGGATAGACTTTTTTGGGGGGAGAATTTTGCGAAGATTCGCCAAACAATGCCAAAGTTATTAGCAAATAATAAAATGCTTTTCCTATGGAAACTTGGTTCGAACTATAACTACCTACTGGCGACCACCAGAAAGTAATCTATACTACTATTATAAAGAGAGAAGTGTGTCCTTTGAGCCAGGTAAACTCAAAAACTACACCACCAATCCAAACACCCAATACATCTTTGAAAATGTCAGGGCAAGCAGATGGACATAGGCTATATTAAAAAAACAAATATACGTTATTTAAAAAATTTTATATAAAAAGAAAGTAGTCCCTTGGAAGAAGCGCCGGCCGCGACATGCGTGCTGACATCAGAGGAGCGCGGGGAGGAGCGGCGTACACTCTTGCGGTCTCTTTCTTACTTAAGCAATAGTGGCTACAGAACAGTTTAAAGAATTCCTTTTTCCCTCGGTGGCCTGTTCCAGGGTCCTTGTATGCACCTTAAAAAGGCTCATGAAGGTAGGTGTGCACGAGTGCGAGTTAATCTGTGCTCGGTGGGTGTGTCAATAACAGGCATTTCTTTACAGAACAAGGTTTTTTAGGATTGCAAACTTTGAAAACGAGCGTGTCATTTACCGGCATTTACAGTGGAGGTCGACCCTGAGCCATGCAGGTGGCATCAGGGTAATGACGTCCCGACCTGTATTTCAAGTCCAAACAGACGTCATCACAGGAGCATGCTGATTGTCCATTGTCGATGTTTGTTAGCCATGCAGACCTAAGCAAAGAGACCCCTCTCTGTTCCTCAGACGGCCCCTGAATGGGAGGGTTAATTAGACAGGGCATTTCCCAGAGCAAGGGGTGTTACCCTGAGAAAGAGGCATTGTCTCAGATGTCATGAAAGACGCTTTTCCCATATGGAGGCGTACCTCTGTGGAGTGATGAGGGCGCGCGGGGATTTCCCCGTGAAGGGTAAATTCCCGAAAGAAGGGGCTTTGTGCAGAGGATCACAGATTAGCTAAGGCATGCCGAGACTCTTTTTTTTCACAACAGCAACCGGCAGCCACACATCTCCGTGCCAGGCCTGAGTGAGTTTGTTCACTTTGATTGCTCGACATCACGTGAACTGGGATGACTCCTCCCAGAGTTGATTAGGTTGCGAAAAATCCAGGACAGGAGAACAGCGTCCTTGGTGCAATGAATAATAATAATACAAATTGGTATTTGTAAAGTGCTTACATCTTACCCCTCAAAGGTTTCAAGGCACTGGGAACTGTGGGGGAGATTACGTGAGCTTGGCAACAGAAAAGCTTAAGCAGCCTTAACGCCAGGGCGGGCGGGGGCCCAGAAGCAGCCTTTTTCTCCCGGACTACGTCGGGACGGGCTGCTAGTATATATATACTTGTGAGCAAGGGACTTGGTCCCGAAACGCGTCAAGTTGTTCATTTCTGCTGAATAAGAAACTGCTTTAAAAGCCTTCAGGTGACTGCAGCTGCTTTGATTTTACAAGGTAACGGTGTGTGTGTGGTGTTACGAGGCTCACCCCCTCACCACGGACCGCCGTTGTGAGAGGAAGGTGAAAGGCGATTTCAGTGCTGAGCTTCAATTTTGCATATATATATATATATATATATATATTACCTACTGGCGGTCGCCAGTAGGTAGTTATAGTTAGGATTGTTTTCCATAGGAAATCCTCAACATTCTATTTGGAATAACTTTGGCTGTGGTTAAAGAATCTTAGCGAATTTCTCAAAGAAGATGGCTCGGTCCGCTGCGCTCCTTCCCTGATAGTTTGGGGGGGATTGGTCAAGTGGGGGCTGAGATATGAGGAGGGTCCCAAAACGTGTTTTCTGCATGTTATTTTCCATAGGACCTTTAGACTCGGCTACAGGTCGAACGGCTGAATGGATTTATAAGAAATTTGGCAAAACTGTAGAGTCTGGTTCGCAGATTACGCTTTTTCTGGAATGGTGTAAATCTGTTCAGTAGTTGTTGAGAAAATTAAAGTTAAAGTCAATTATATATCTATAGGCGCGCACGAGTGCGCGCACTCAAGCGGCTGCGCGTGAGCGGAATTTTTTTTTGCTGCGTGACGTCTGTTAATGTTCGATTCGAAGGAAATCAGGAAGTTTTGTCCGCCATTTTGTCACTGCGAGTAAATATATTGTTCATTTCAAAGCGTTGAAACATGGAAAGGGGAGAAGGTAGAGATTGTCTTGCTGCGTAGGTTTTCTCGGGGTGTGCAGTAAGGCCCTTAAACGCAAAAAGATATAATTTCTTCCCGAAAAAAAATACAGGGTGCGCGCACCCGGTCGCGCACACCTATTTACAAGAGTGTGAAAATGGAGATAAATCAGAAGTTTGAGTGCTTAGATATAAGGTGGCTCTGAAAAGAGCCATTGTGTTAATTGAGTGTTTTCTGCATTTATAAGTAAGTACTGATGCAGAGCCTGATGTTGCAGAGAAAGATTCTGTTTCCCTCATTCGTGAAATGAACACCGTCTCTCCTATAGACGTCTTGCATGTGGTATCGCAAGTTGTTGTGGTAAATAGAACCCATGCTATAATCTCTGAGGAACGCAGAAACAGATTTATTTACATGTCTCCTTGCTTTCTCAAATTGTGCACAATGTTGATTGGACCAATTCCATTTCTGTCTTTGGCATATATTGGAATATACCAAGGCAGATCGAGGAAAAAGTGTCATCAATTGTCGAAAGGTGTCTTTTAGAAGCATTTCCAGACCTACCCCAGTGATTGTGCCTAGATCGTTCCCACCACAGTGCACAATTATAAGGTCTGGTTACGGGAGATGCATAAAAGTTTTCACCAATGGAATCAATTGGTGACATTTCAATCCTCTTTTGGCAATCCATGTTATGTGTACATTTGGTAAGCCGAGGTTGCAAATTCGTCTGCTTACTGCATATTTTTCACTCTAGTGAATATAACTGGGTCCTATTAGCCAGACCTTCATTTTCAAGGGATTTGTAGTCGTCCTCCGATCGGTTCTGGAAGTGGAATGGTAGTTAGAAGTTGAAATTCTAAATAAAGAAAAAGGAAGAGGCTGGGTGTGGTTAAAAAAATAAAAATGATTGGTTGATTGTAATAAGTGGAGATTGAAGAGTATGTTGCATGTTAATGTTTATGTTAAACGAAAAGTACTATTGGGTGTGAAAAAAAAAGACATGTAAGAGAGCTGTGGATTGGCAGGTGTTTCTGGAGGGAAAACAGTCTTCTTAGTTTGCTGTAGAACGTTGAGACATGAACTTTTGACCTGTGCCTTCAGCAAGGTGTAGAATGAGGTGTAACCATGGAAACAGCCGGAGATGGCAGTTGGTGATGGGTTCACTCTTTGGTGCCTCTGCATCTGACTCTGTTCTGTGGTGGCAGGCGGAGAACTGTTTGTTATTGTGGAGATGAAAGGGTGATAAGGATAGAAATACGACATAGCGTCTGGCCTGTAGAAGCGTGGGAGCAGTGATTAACTCTGAGTGAAGCGGAACTGTGGCGGTGCTTGGTAACAGTAAAAAAATTTTTTAACAGTTGTATAACTGTCTGTACGGTGCGCGACCTACTAAGAAAGAGTTCACGGGCCGTAATTGGCTTGCAGGTTCTAGTATCAGTAAGTGAGGTCGAGAAAAGAAAACATTCAGGACTTTATCTATGAAGGCCTTGCGCCACAGGTGCGTCACTTTTTCTCATTTTAAAAAATGAGGCACCGGCGGCGGAAGGTCTTCATAAATAAGGTCCTCAGTGACTACAGTTAAGGTTATGTGGAACCCATGAATAGTTTTTCAATATGAAATCATTTCAGTTGAGATTATGGATTAAAAGAGAAACCGTGAATATTTGAAATGTTTATTTAGAAATGTACTGTTTTAAAGGCAAATCATTATGTAATATGAGTACAGAAATTGCAAAAAACACAGTAATTGGTATTGTCAGTAGTACATGGAATACAAACGCTATAGTTGAAGAAAAATGAATATAGTTGGAAAAAAACATTGCACACTCTTATAAGGAAGTATATCATATTTTAATAAATGGAAGACGGTCTCTGGCCTTTCAGTTAGGGAACGATATATGAAAATGCAAGTGGTTATACATCATTACTTTATCAATCAGCTGTCTACATGCGAAGCACTATCAAGTTTGTGTTATGTCAGTGTGTGAGGGGAAAAAAAGGCGCCAAAAGCGATAAAATGGTGAGAGGTGCATGTATGTAATCTGTTGGATGCTGCGCAAATCACTATTGAGGAGAACTACTGTATTGAGATATCTTTTGAAGGTTGCAGTATTGCATTTGAAATACAGCACAAGTAATAATGGAAATATTGTTGAAAGAACATATTTTTCTGCAAAGTATTTTAGAAACATCATTTTATAGGAAATTAAAGGAGTAGAGGCGTGTGAGGCGGAAATAAGCAGTTGAGATGCGAAATGGCGTTTACAGTTATAAAAAACTCGTTCAAAATTTACACATAAATTAGGGCACATGTAGCATATATTAGCGAGTTTTGTATCGAGTACGTTTGAAATAACCTTAGATAAGATATGCAATAGAATTGTTGAGATTAGACTGTAAAAAAATAAAGTTGAAAATCGAGTAGCTGAAGAAACAAATGTAGTCCACATAAAAGACCAAAATGTAACCAGCACGACATCATAATGTCCACTGTTAGTAAAGCCAATAGGTCTGTTCTTCAAAAGAAAATATGGAAAAGAACGTGAAGAATATAGGGAAGCAAAAGGAAATGAGGACGTCAATGGCTTGTATAAGAGTTATTGAAGCATTGTTTAGGCAAAATAGGTAGCTTCTGCTTCTAACAGGAAATCACTTTTATCATTTGAAAGTATGTCAGCTATCCAATGGAAAAGAGTAAAGCAGTACTCATGATCTGTTAAAATCGGAGCCTCTTTTATTATCAGAGGGCAGCTCGGTGGGTTTTCGATGTAGTTCTCTGTTAGGAAAGAGTTAACCGTCCATTGTGTAGGCAAAGTAGGCAGCAAGTGCTTCTAACAGGAAATCACTGTTATCATCTGAAAACATGTCAGCCATCCAATTGAGAAGATGAAAGGAGCATTCATGATCTGTCATTATTGGAGCTTCTTTTACCATCATAGGGCAGCTCGGTGGGTTTTCGATGTAGCTCTCTGTTAGGAAATCTTGCGCCGCTGCGAATATATTCCAATGACCCAGAACTCCTTGTATCGCTCCAAAGGCCATAAACCCTCCGTTGTAACAAAGCTGTTCATGATCAAGTAACGGATTCATGAGGTGATTGTAATTCGCTTCAGGAGGTACCAAATTGCAGAGACATAAATCCAGGGCCCACGTGAAATCACAGCTCAGGCAATGAAATACAGGCTGCACACAGGTGAAATAGGAATATCGAAATGATAATCGATATGATGTATTCAAAGTCGAGAGTGGTAAGATGCCGTAGTAGTCAAGCATCCTCTGTCGAAATAGTTCTAAGTGGTCCGGCTCATTTGCAAAGGCAGGAGGGACATCCATTTTGAATTTCCCAAGATGGTAAAGGAAACGGCGCAACACTGCCGGTTGTATAGCAACTCCACAGAATTAGGTCACCGGCTATGCAGTGGAGAGGAGCAGAATGACTTGATAAATTTTCTAGGAGTCTAGTCACTTAAATATTGCTTAGTAGTTATCAAAAAAGTAGCTTTTCTTGAAGTGGAGGCTGCGTTAAAAAATAAGGGAGTCATTTGAGCAAGTTGTAAAGCAAGGTCAATTTTTTTTTACATCAATGCTGTTTTCTGTGAATGTTAGCTAAGTGAAAGATATGTGTGTGAGCAGATGCTACGTTCAGTTTTAAATGTGACAATGGAGCTCTTGTTCATGTCGTCCGATTCAAGGTCGGTATTCGCTGCCAAATGCAAATATCAAGAAACGCATGCGTGGGGTAGATAGTCTGCATTCTTAAAGGAAAGCAAATGGAGGGTTATTTTTACCGCGTTAGCATTGTCGTTTAAAAAGTTACAGTGATTTTCATTATATGTTAAGAAAGTGTCACTGATGAAGACTGAAAATAAATCCTTATAAATAACAGGGACTGGTGTATTTTAGAAAAGGTGTGTAACATTACATGAATTGTAAAAAAAAAAATAATGTAATTGAAAGTGTATGGTTTGAAAATGAAATGTAGAGGTTTATAGTTCACGTTTTGAAAGCGGTTCTAGAGGGTCAGATGCATGATAGATTTATAAAAAATAGAACATGTTTTTCAATAGTATTATGGAAAAAATATGTGCCTTTATGTACTATTTAGATTATCTGCCTGTTGCCTATTCTTTGAGTTTTAGTAATCCTGTGTCTTATAAGTTTTCCAGGGGCGGTTTGAGGTTCATGGTGGGCTTGGGCAGGGAGGGTAGGTTGGGGGTTTGTAATAGGGGGTCCGGGTGGGGTGGAGTGCGGAGTTTAGTGAAGAGTGAGGGGGGCGGGGGGTTAGGGTGTTTGGTAATGGAGCAGAGTCAGAGGACGCCAAATTTCTGTTATGGGGTGCCACGGAAATATGTATCCATTCTCAGAGGTTTATTATATTAAGGATATATATTAACATTGTGGCTCTTGTGGTTTTGTGGTTCTGTGCGTGTGTATAATGCTGGCCCTGTAGTTTTTGTCTATGGACCTCATTACGACACAGGGTAGCCACGTTGCACAGTTGGAGATCAGAGACTTAGGAAATAAAACTTTATGATAGCAAGGGCTCTAAGCGATACAAATCGCCCGTTCTCGGTGTAAAAAATATCACCGCTATTGGTGGTATTTTCTACGGTGTTAGTGCCAGGAAGGAGAATAGTAACATATATGTGAAAGAAAATTCTGTAACAGGCTCAGCATTTCACATTATCGCGTGAAAACAAAAGTTGTTCTCACATAGCAATAAGTCTCTTATAATTAAGGGACGGAGTGTATATAGTGCTATTTACTACACTGCTATGTGAACGATGTCAAATGTTTCATAAGAGGAGGCTTTAAAAGTTTTTCGATAAACTGGTTGTCCAGGGAAGTGGGTGGAGTGTTCCGTGTAAATTGCAGAATAGAAACTAGTAAGAACCAATTGGAAGTGTTGTTCTAAAGTCACATGACTTCACATGCGTGTGTCGCTGCCTCTATAAGATTGGTGGGAGCGCGCACCCGGTCGCGCACTAAAAGAAAGCAGCGAGAACATATCTGCTAATATGCTCTTGGAGCTCGTTTTGGTACAAAGAGTTAGTTCTGAAAATAACTTTTTTTTTTTTTAGAAACAAGTGTTATGATGCTTTTGATTTCTTAAAGTTGCTACAACATTTTTCAGTATGTCATACTATCCAAATAAAGTGAAGAAATTTAACTTTTCTTGGAGCATTTATGACTCTCAATTTTGTGTTTAATTAGAATAAAGCTTTGTTCTCCGTATACAAGAAGTTTTCCACAGTTCTTGCATTTCATGTGCACGTTCGCCAGATATGGTTTCAAGTCCATGTCAGCACTCGATGGAGATACAGGTCGTTCTGAAGAAGATGTGCTGGTCACTTCTGATGGTAATAGCGTGGCCTCCGTTTTTCTAGTCAAAGGTGGTCGCTCATTTCCTTCAGATTCGGAAGATGAATGCGGAACGGTAGCCATTGCAGCAAAGTCTTCAGGAAGATGTTCGACGTTGTTCTCAATTGAGAGTAGAAAAGAAAGTGATGGAAGTGGGTGGATTGCTGTGTGTAAATTGCAGAATAGAAACTACCAACAACCAATTGCAAGAGTTGTTTTCAAGTCACATGACTTTACATGCGCTTCTCAGGACAAGTAGGCGGTGACACTATCTAGTTACGAACGTGATTTGGAAGTAGCGATGTTCTTTAGTGAAGTTTAAAAACGTGAAAAGAAGTGAATTCAAACACATACGGATTTCACATATTTTTAGAGCTCGATTTAAGTATACAATTATTACATTATAAAACCTTTTATATTTTTTTTTTTAAATATTAGGGTGTGTACAATCAGTCACGCACGAACGATTAAAAAAAATTTGGCTCCATTTAATTAAAAGGTTTGTATGACAAAAAAAAAGCCTAGGTTCAGTGTCTTAACGTACTATAAGTTCTTTCATTAGTCTATGAAGAAATTCATTAGGTTTAAATTGGAAAGCTTTCATGAAATAAATAGGTGGGTGTGTGCACTCAGTTGTGCACGTAAGATTGGTATGTCGATATTTATTTCAGGTATATCTTTCATACTTAGGAACTAGCATTCAAAAAACCTATGAAATTCACTGAAAAAACCATAGGTTTTACACACGTTATAGTTAGGAAATAGCATTTGAAAAACCTATGAAATTCACTGAAAAAACCCTAGGTTTTACACACGTTATAGTTAGGAAGTAGCATTTAAAAAACCTATGAAATTCACTGAAAAAAACCATAGGTTTGACACACGTTATAGTTAGCTGGACATTTTACTCATATAAAACCAATGAAATTCCCCGTTATAGTTACTTCAGCTAACTATAACTCGCGCGCCCGCAATGCACTGCTGATGACTTCACATATTACATCACTCATGACATGGTCAGTGACATTACTCATGACATCACTAATGACATCTCAAATGACATCACTGATGACATCATCCTTGTGGAAGAATTGAGCATATAATTGTATAAATAGCTGCTTTTTAGGTGAAAAATAGATTGTATTACTGACTGATTAAGTATATCTTGATGAGTACATGGGCTAATGAGTAATGTTTAAATATATACATATCTGTATCTGTCTCTCAGTTTCTATGTAAGTGGCTGCATGTGTTGGTGAGTACCTATATGAGTGATACATAATGTCTATATAGGTTAATATTTGTTTGATTATTAGTTGGAGTGTCTGAGTGTCTAAGTGTCAATATGCTTCGTTGGGAGATCTTATGTAGTGCATAGATGCATGAATGAGTGACTTACTGTTTGTATGTGTTGAGGCAGCATATATGCTAGCCTGTATGGGTGAGTGAGTTTCTGTGGTGAAAGGCATATAGGTTATTATTTGTTTTTTTCTATATGAGTGTATATATGACTGTCTAAGTGAATGAATAACTGTTTTAATAGTGCATTTCTGACTAAGTACATATGTTTTAAACTAGTACATATAACTTATGTGTGAATAACTCTATGGTTGAGTGTTGGTGTGTAACAGGATGATCAGGATGTATCAGTGTATAAGAACATATGATGACTGAATACATAAATGAGTGACTGTATATAATATATGATTGACTGTATATATCTGTTGATGAATAAGTGGCTGTGTATATAGATCTTCGAATTACTAAATAGGTGTGTTTTAAGTGACATTGGTATGGCTATTGTATTGAAATTGTTATTTTCTACTTTTTGAGTGTCTGTAATAAAGGTTATATTAGGGTGAGTGAAGGTCTGCCACTCTTCCACAAGGATGATGTCATCAGTGATGTCATTTGAGATGTCATTAGTGATGTCATGAGTAATGTCACTGACCATGTCATGAGTGATGTAATATGTGAAGTCATCAGCAGTGCATTGCGGGCGCGAGTTATAGTTAGCTGAAGTAACTATAACGGGGAATTTCATTGGTTTTATATGAGTAAAATGTCCAGCTAACTATAACATGTGTCAAACCTATGGTTTTTTCAGTGAATTTCATAGGTTTTTTAAATGCTACTTCCTAACTATAACGTGTGTAAAACCTAGGGTTTTTTCAGTGAATTTCATAGGTTTTTCAAATGCTATTTCCTAACTATAACGTGTGCAAAACCTATGGTTTTTTCGGTGAATATATATATATATATTTATATATATATTTATATATGTATTATGCATGTTTCTGCTCCAGTCCAATCTTTAAGAAAATCTTTAGACTTAATAGAGTACGAACTCGATGCCAGATCAACGCCATATAGAGATCGCACTCTGTGACATTAGACCTAGATGTAAAGTTAAGGCATAACGTCTCCCATTACTACTTAAATGTATTACGCATTTTATAGAATTTAAGAAACCCCATAAGTATTGAGAAACGAACAGGATTGTGCGCTTGATGCAATGACTTTTTGTAAATATTCTTTGATTCTACACGATGTTTGCATGTTTCAAAATGACGCCCTTTTTTGTATTCCCGTCAAAATTCCCTGCTTAAGTATAGTCCTATGTCGATGTCAGTGACCAAGAATTGGCGCGCTTCTGCGGGGTGTTGCCCTATATCACAGTGGTAGCCCTTCCACTCTCTATCAGTGATCAAGGACTTCACGTCCGAAACGCGTCTGAGGGCCTGTACCACGAATGAAATAAATAAACATTTTGGAAAATTGAAAGACTGACTTCAGCTACATATTTGCAGTTTGCATACCTGTTGGTGCTGCCAGGCACTTCTAAGGCAAGTTTGGATTTTCATATTCATCGGGACGAGGTTGGTTCCCGATTCACGCAGACCCCTCCACCACAAAGCCGGCTGACCACAGTACAGACCTCTAATGGAGTTTCTGTTCCAGTTCGGAGCAACAAAGGCCAGCCCCCTGCACGTCACAGGAAAAGAGCGGTCACCGTCGGAGAGACGCTGCTGAGGAAAAAGTCAGAGGACAAAACCCGGAGGCAGTGCTTACGGTGAGCAATACTGCACTAAGTAGACACGCAGGTTGGGGAGGTGCCGATGGAGTCAGCAGAAGAGGTGTCTCTAGATTAATTCACCTGAAAAATGTGCTTAATCGAAAAATAACATAGTGGTACAAAGTCGGAAGAGTGGGAGAGAGAGGAGGCTTTTGATGAACTTTTTGCAAACCTTCCGAAAGTACAACAGGGCGGCAATAGTTAATCAACAAAGACTACTAATAATGACTCAGAAGATAAAACACTTATGAAAGAGCTGGAGAAGAACAGTAAAAGTGAATTCACGATATGGTGGGAAATACGCTCACTTGAGAAATATCACGAAGTGGGGAGGGTACCCCGCAGCCTCCGTATAATGCTCGTTCTGAGCTTTGAAAATCCAAACCCGTTATTACTCAAGGATTGGGCGGAAAGTAACCTATAGGCTTCTATGCGTTTAGTATGCCTGTTAGTCAAATACGCCAAAATAGACCGTCAAACAAATCTGGATGAAGTTACCCAAATCAAAGAAGAGTTATCAAAAGATAAATACAAAAAAGATAAAGCGTATATTGAAGTGACAACCAAAGAAATGAAAGAGCATCTTAAAAAAAAAGAGAATGGTATCAAGACAAGGAACAAAAGGGGGTGGTGAAGGACAGAGCATCTGAATCAATCAAACACTCACACCCAGTCAAAGGATCTGGGTTTAATCCATCACCGTTCTTTAGCCCACTCTGCCACCCCAGTTCAGACATGGCTATATGCAAATCAGTCTGACCCTGTGCCTCATGGGAACAGTCCAGCCTGAACTGCCAAGCCATGTCTTCCCTGGACCGGAAACAAGCTTCCGAGGACCGGTTTCTGGCATTCCAGCCGTCTTCAGCCCGGCTTGCTTAAATCCAGTGGCAAAGTGAGCAAGGGACTCGCGTCTGAGCATACCCTGCCACACTTATGGCGGCCAAAAGCGGTACAAAAGGGGGGGGGTGAAGGACGGAGCATCTGAATCAATCAAACACTCACACCCAGTCAAAAGATCTGGGTTTAATCCATCACCGTTCTTTAGCCCACTCTGCCACCCCAGTTCAGACATGGCTGTATGCAAATCAGTCTGACTCTGTGCCTCATGGGAACAGTCTAGCCCGAACTGCCAAGCCATGTCTTCCCTGGACCGGAAACAAGCTTCCGAGGACTGGTTTCTGGCATTCCAGCCGTCTTCAGCCCGGCTTGCTTGAATCCAGTGGCAAAGTGAGCAAGGGACTCAGGTCTGAGCATACCCTGCCACACTTATGGCGGCCAAAAGCGGTACAAAAGGGGGTGGTGAAGGACGGAGCATCTGACAAGACAAGGAAAGCATACACATTTGCACCTGACCAGCAGGATTACGAGCTAGGACAAATCTACACCTTTGCTCGTAAATATGATCACCTGCGTAAGCAAAGAGGTGCGTCAGCAAGTAAACCTCAAGCTGTGGCACGTACAGTGGAAGCTGCAATGAGTGATTCGAACCCATCAGGATCTGACACTAGTCTTGTCCCCAGTGAAGAAGAATCTTGTGATAGCACCCCAGGTTCAAAGAGCGGCTATTTGGGTCAATAGACATTGGCGGAAATCGAATATGTCCGGATGCAGAGAAAACAGACACTGCGTTCACGGAATCAAAACTCCGCACAAAACAGAGGAGGAACGCAAGACGACGGCAGCGCCGCAAGTGCACCCAAGCCAAAAGGCAGACAACAGAAGAAGAGGTTCTGGCAGAACAAAAATCAATAAATGTAAATACTATCATCAATCTAACCACTACTCAACTGGATCAAGCAGAGAAACAGTTACTTTCGTTGGGTTTGTCATACTGTCCAGAGAGTAATTTTAATTATTGTAACACCAGAATTGACATTTTCAAATTAATCTGCAAAATGAAACTGAAAAAATGTTACGCAATCAAATCAAGTCTAGGTGCTTAAAAAGCCACTGAAACTAATCAACGTTCCAAGAAGAGTGGTTTACAAGCAAAAGATGCGGGCCTAATGCTTACAATGCATCAGTTACGTATGGAGGATGATGACCCCATCAATACACAATCTATTGCTGATACCGAAGGAATTGACCTTGAGGGTTCATGCAAGAGTCCTTTTAAATTACCATCTACATTTAATCCACCCAGTATACCTTGGGACGCCATAGACATTTATGCGGACAGAATAACGGATGAATTGAAAAAACTCCAAATTACAACTATGAAAAAGCACAAACCACCTAATGCAAAAATGCGACCATATAGCAATCTGATGCGGAAATCAAAAAATGACCATACCATCGTCATAAACCAATCTGAAAAGGGTGGAAACATAGTTTTATGGGGAAGAAACGACTATATTGAAGAGGCAAATCGCCATCTCAATGATGAACACTGTTATGCCAAAATTGATATGAAGACCGCCACACAAATACAGCAGTCCTATCTAAAAGATCTCTATCAGTGGAAACGTGACGGACTGATCTCTAAAGATGAACTCAAATTTCTGCAAAAACAGTATCCAGTATTACCCACTATATATTTCATTCCGAAGGTGCATAAACAACAGACACCAGTGCCGGGACGACCAATTGTGTCGGCAATCAACAGCACCTTCGAAAACACATCGAAATATATTGACTTTTACCTACAAGAATTTATTGTCTCTCTACCAGCCTACTTCAAGGACACTATGGAATTCCTATACCTGCTCAATCAATGCAGCTGGTCAAATGACCTATTGCTTATGACAATGGACATAGCTACGCTGAATACCAGCATTTCCCATGTTAATGGCATCAGAGGAATTAAGTACTACTTGGGACAACGCCCCATTGAATTTTACCAACATAACAAAATGCTTGTTGCGATGATTGAAAAATGTTTGAATAGCAATGTTTTCTTATTCAAATAACATTGTTTACGAGCAATTAAGGGGAGTTGCCATGGGGGCATGTTTTTCCCCCTGCTACCCGGGGCTTCACGTAGGCTGGTGGGAGGAACATGTCCTCAAGAGGCAACATGCCATCAGCTGGGATAGCAATATCATGAGGTATTGGCGATACATCGATGATGTATTTATCATTTGGCGAGGCACTATGCAACAAGCAAAAGACTTGGGGCCAGATGCATCAAGCATCCATTTTGCGATTCCTTATTAGCGAAAAATAAGGAATCTCTAATAAGGAATAGCAAAATGGAATGCATCAAGCAATCACTATAAAAATAGCGATTCCTTAGAATTCCTTAATTGCGACTCGCAAATTGCGAGTCGCAATTATTGAATACCTCCCCATTCATTTCTATGGGCCTAGAGGCCCATAGGAATGAATGGGAAGACAATCTCAATTTGCGAATCGCAATTAGCGATTCGCAAATTGAGATTGCGAGTTCAAGGGTGCAGGGGTGTCCAAAGGACACCCTGTTACACCCCTGAATGTGATCTGTGCACATATGTTGCGCACACACATGCCCTTAGGGCATGTGTGTGTGCTACATGAAACTTTGAAAAATGCACAAAAGTGCATTTTTCAAAGTTTTTGCAAATTACCATGAAGTTGTACTTCGTGGTAATTTGCGTGCCCTATTAGCGAATTCGCTATTTTTGATACTTTCATGCATTGCATTTAAGGAATCTCAATTTGAGATTCCTTAAATGCAAACAATCGCAATTTAGCGAATTCTCTATTTGCGATTTTTGCATTTAGGATGATGCATCCCAAATGCAAAAATTGCACTCGCAAAGGGCCAGATTCTGAGAATCTGGCCCTTTTGCGAGCGCATTTCGCTTGATGCATCTGGCCCTTGGTCCATAACATCAATGACAATGTACTTAACTTAAAATTCACAGCCAGCATTAGCTCCCAGGAAGCGAGTTTTCTTGATGTGCAGATCAATATAGTGGAGAATAGAATAACTACCAGCCTGTTCAGAAAGAACACTGCAGGCAACACCATTCTGCACGCCAAAAGTTTCCACCCGCGACACACAATTGCTGCCATCCCATATGGGGAGTTCCTTAGGATCCACAGGTCATGCAGTACCCCTGAACTCAGAGACAAACACCAACAAGAATCTAAAGTGAGACTCATTGCCAGGGGTTACAACTCCAACAAATTAGATGTTAGCATGGCAAAAGCTAATCGCTTAAACCGTTCAGACCTGTTAGACCCAAGTTTAACAAACACAGCAACTATTAAAAAACAAGAAGGCAAAAACACTATACGTCTTATCACTGGGTATAGTCGCCAAGCTCGCCAAATTACCAAGCTAGTTAAACAGCAGTGGATATTATCCTTACTGACCATGTGTTGAAAGAGATAATGCCCGAAGCCCCCACCGTTACATATAGACTCGCCTACGCTATGTGCAACGATTTGGTGTCCAGCAGCCCTGAAACACTAAAAGAGGTCAATTGGTTGTCCCCCGCAAAGGGTTTTTCCGCTGCAGCTTGTGCGGGGCTTGTACATTTGGGGAAAATACGACGACATCTGTAACCCCCTTTGATGCAACGCCCATCACATTATTAGCTTATTATTTGTGCCGCACCGAACTAGCGGTTTACGTATTGAAATGCAGCTGCGGACTTACCTATGTGGGCAGCACTAAGTTACCAGTACACCAGCGCATATTGCAACAGCTGAGGGCTATAGTGAATTCCGATCAAAGCTACCCGGTAGCACGGCATTTCCAAAATGACCATGAGAAGAACCCAAACCATCTCAAGTATTTTGTAATAGATGCTGTCATGCCCAGCAAGAAAGGGAGAGACAATTAAAAACGTCTCAGACAGCTCGAATCAAAATACATAGTGCTTCTTAATAGCAAGACCCCCGGGGGGCTGAATATGGGAGAGGACCTTCATAATTTTTTGTAATTCTAGGTATTCCTTAAACCCTGGAGGGTCCCCTGTCAGGTTAGGACACCCGTACTTAAGAGTCAGTAGTCAAACTTAAATATGTATTTATGCACCTGTATATTACTAACGGCAGGTGATGAAGAAAAGCCTTTGAGATTTTATCTTACAAAAAAATGTTTTTTCTTCTTTACTTCGGCAGATCACATACACTTATACACTCTCAGGATCTACATAAATCTAAGTTCATCCTGCTTTCGCACTAGTTACTTTAGAGCACCACATTAGGAGCACTATAGATATACACACCCCGCTTTGGTCATACAGCTAGGGTATCCTGGAAACGGGCTTTAAATACAATCCTCATATTTTTGTGAACGGTTAGACGTATCACTGCACTTCGTCTTTTTAGACAGATGTTTGAGCGCAAATAGATTATTGCTATATGAGGGTATGCATGGGGTGAGCACACATCTATATAAATTGAAGAGGGACATATGTTATCAAATAATATCTAGCGGCATTGCAATGAACAGAGTGGACGTTGATATCTCAGAGGAAATAGATTTGGATTGAGATTTTTTTACATCAGGCAATTGTATTGAGACTGGTTTGACATAGTAATATCACACTTGTGGATTTATACATTTTGCACATGATGGTATTTGTACGCTAATTGTTTAAGTAATATGCATGTTTCTGCTCCAGTCCAATCACCTTTAAGAAAATCCTTAGACTTAATAGAATACGAACTCGATGCCAGATCAATGCCATATAGAGATCGCACTCTGTGACATTAGACCTAGATGTAAAGTTAAGGCATAACGTCTCCCATTACTACTTAAATGTATACGCATTTTATAGAATGTAAGAAACCCCATAAGTATTTAGAAACAAACAGGATTGTGCGCTTGATGCAATGAATTTTTGTAAATAATCATTGATTCTACACGATGTTTGCATGTTTCAAAATGACGCCCTTTTTTGTAAATCCGTCAAAATTCCCTGCTTATGTATAGTCCTATATCGATGTCAGTGACCAAGAATTGGCGCGCTTCTGCAGGGAGTTGCACTATATCACAGTGGTAGCCCTTCCACTCTCTATCAGTGAGCAAGGACTTCACGTCCGAAACGCGTCTGAGGGCTTGTACCACGAATGAAATAATTAAACATTTTGGAAATTTGAAAGACTGACTTCGGCTACATGTTTGCAGTTTGCGTACCTGTCGGTGCTGCCAAGCACTTCTAAGGCAAGTTTGGATTTTCATAATGAATTTAGTTCTCATTCTCATCAAATATGCCGCCATTGACAGAGAAGCCATTCTTAAAACAATCACGGAGTTGGAAGAACAAATAAATGCATTGGGGGAAGTGGAAGGGGCAAAACAGTTGAAAGAAGCCATGAATGATCGCTTAAAAAAGCATGCAGATAAAATTAAAACGAGAAAAATCAGTAAATTTGCCCGAGATGCCTCTGACTACGCAAATGGTCAAATATTTACCTTTGCCAGAAAATACAATGCTACCAAGAGGCAACAATTCAGAGGTGCATCTAATCCCACACCCAATGCACAACCTACAACATCTGAAATAAATACTCATGATGAAGCTGCAGGTGGCGCCAGTAGTGACTCGCTGTCCAGCTACAGTGGATCTAGTGGATCTAGCATAGATCTAAGTGTCAACAACCAACCTCTGCCTGTTTTGGAAATTGATGAGGAGCTGGGTTTTTTAGTGGAAGAAAAACTGCGCACATTGAGGCCACGCCAAAAAGCAACGGCAAAACCCGCCGCAACCAAAAGCGCCGGGAAAGGCGAAGAAGAAGAAAACAAAGGGTCCAAGAAACCACAAAAAAACAATCAGCAATGGAAGAAAAAGAAACAGTAATGGACAGATCAATCATCAACCTGTCTAATGTAGTTCTGACCAAGGCGGAGCAACAACTTCTCACGTTGGGTTTAAACTACTGTCCTAAACAAAAATTTAATTATGCTTCCACCAGGGTGGATGTTTACTGTTACATCCGAAAATTAAAACTGCAGAAATTTTTTGCTCTACAACGACTTAAAACTCCGATTGGCACCAATAGCTCTGCCAACTCAAATACTACTGACACAAATCAACCTTTTGTAGTGTCGGATGCCCCGGCGCTCCTTGCAATACATGGTTTAATAAATGATGATAGTGTGGAAGTAACCGGAGAAAGTGAAATGGAGAGTACACAAATCCAATTAGAAAGAATCAACATCGCTAAATCAGGAGCAGGCATCACTCCTTTTAAGCGCAAATCGGATTTTGTACCCATTATGACCCGTGATGCAGTTGATGTTTTCCAGGATTGTGTCATTACTGAAATGAAGGAACTGCACAAAACCACCAACATCCACAAAAAAAGAAAGAAATTTGATGCCAAACAAGCGCAATACTCGGCATTAATGAAGAAATTGAAAGATAATCCGGATATCGTTGTAAAAACGGCAGATAAGGGTGGCAACCTTGTTATTTGGCCAAAGGCAGCATATATTCAAGAGGCTCAAAGACAGCTATCGGATCCAGTTTGTTATAAGAAATCCACAAACAAAGAATACATTAAGGCTAATGAGAATTTGAACAGATTGCTACAAAAACATCGAAGAGAGGGCCTTATCTCAGAGGAAGAGTATTTATTTATGCTCAATGAACATCCAACTCTACCTACTATGTACTTGATCCCGAAAGTGCATAAAGGACAATCACCAATACCCGGGAGGCCAATAATCTCGGCAATCAACAGCTGTGGTGAAAGAGTTGGTCAATACGTGGATTTCTTTCTGCAAAAGTGGGTAAGCGGACTACCTAGCTTTGTACGCGACACTGGAGACTTTCTTGCCAAAATAGAGGATCTAGAATGGCAGAATGATATGCTCCTTATAACTTTGGATGTTGAACAATTGTATACCAGCATTGCACATACAGATGGTATAAATGCAGTTTCTCACTTTCTAGGCCAACGGCCAATTGATTTTTATGAACATAACAAAGTGATTCTGGGCTTAATAGAATGGTGTTTGTATAACAACTATTTTTTATTTGGCAAAGAGATTTGGAAGCAACTGAGAGGCGTGGCTATGGGGGCCTGCTTCTCCCCCAGCTATGCGTGTTTGCACGTTGGCTGGTGGGAGGAGCGGGTCCTCAATGTCACGCATCAGGTGTGGGTACGTGAGAAAATTGTCTGTTACCTTCGCTACATTGATGATATCTTTTTAGTGTGGCAAGGTGATGAAACAGAAGCATGTGCGTTTATAAAAGCCATCAATGATAATCCATACAACCTTAAGTTTACCTCCAAAATAAGCAACAAACAAACAGAATTTTTGGATGTGACTGTATACATTGATGAACATGATAGAGTGCAAACTACTCTCCACCGCAAAGCTACTGCAGGCAACACTACTCTTCACGCCTCTAGTTTACACCCTAGGCACACGATTCAGAGTATTCCCTATGGGGAAATACTTAGGCTGAAAAGAATTTGCAGTAGTACAAACGATTTTGAGAGTAGTTTTAAAGACTTACGCATTTGCATGCAAGCCCGAGGATATACTGAAAAAATGTTTAATCAAGCATTAGCTAAATCAAAAAATAGAACCCGGGCAAGTCTTTTAAGCACATCTTCTGAAATAACTAACTTACCTGGTGAGACAATTGATACCACCAAACAGGAATGTCCCAGGTTCATCACCAATTACAGTAGCCAACAAAATAAAATAAGACAAATCATCAACCATAATTGGCCTATTGTACTAACGGACAACGTATTAGGCAATATGCTTCCTAATAAACCTATGGTTACTTTTTGACGTGCTCACAGTATGGGCGCTGTGCTTGACCAAAGCAGCCCTGAACTCAAGTGCAAACAGAACTGGCTAATCAAGGAGAGATTCCGGAAATGCTCTACTTGTAGAGCATGTAAATTCGGAATAAATAAGACCCATTACACAACTCCCTTCAGTGATACGGAGATCCCAATTAAAGGCCAGCATACTTGCAAAACGGAATATGCAGTATACGTCCTGACATGTACGTGTGGCCTCAATTATGTAGGCAGCACCATATTACCTGTACATGTCAGAATTTTACAGCATATACGTGCAATTTTGCACTCGGACCCAGCATACCCAGTAGCACGTCATTTTTTGAGCACTCACAGTAAAGATATTAATTGTCTATCTTACTATGTAATAGCCTCGATTCCCAAGCTAAGACGGGGGGGGGTAACCGTGAGCTTAAACTAAGGCAATTGGAATCACGAATGATCCTCGAATTTGACAGTAAATGGCCTAACGGGCTTAACATTACTGAGGATCTTCGTCACTTTCTATGAGATGCTCTTGGGAACACAGTACCTAGGTTTCCTTTCCACTAGATAGTCAGGTTCCCTGTTATCTAGTGGGCCAAATTTTCTGAGTCCCAATATATTATGGTGCCGTACTCACTAACTGTACAGTTGACCAGTCAAGTTCCTTGTTGGTCAACCTACCATTGACAAATGTAACTCCTTACCTTCTTCTAAAATTGTAAATATTGTTATATAATAATTTTGATACACGGGTTTTATCAAAAAAATGAAAAAATATTTTTGTACACCTTTTATCACTGTATTTTACACCGGGTATTTTTTAACAACTATGAATTCTACACATGGTGGTTTTATTAAGTATTCATTGTTTTAAACTTTTGTATGAGATTTATATAGGTTCATGTTCCCATCTCTGACTTTATGCATTTATGCAATGATAACAAAAGGTACTTAATAACCTGTGAATTCAGCACTTTATTCTCACCTACCTCTCCTCCTTATGCACTTTATCACTCTCCACTACTCGCAGACTTGGAACCAGGTTAAAATGTAAATATTGGCACCTTCAGCAATCCCACAATTCCCCAGTCACTACAATACTGTATATAGACATTTTTACGGTTATACATATAAGGATTTATCCTGTTATGAAATTTGAGTACCGTATTTTTCAAATCTGCTTACTAACTTGATTTTACATCCCATTGTTTTTATATTAATTTATATGCAAATAATATGTATAATATTGAAAAATGGTTTGTTTAAAGACAAGGGAAAATTGTAGATTGGACAGTACCTTTCTCCTCAAGATGTGGGAGTAAAATGTGTTTTTTATGTCTATGCAGTTGTATACCATGTGACAGGGCGGGCCAATTGGGTGTGCACAGCAGTATAAAATTAGAAAGTTGAAACTGGCTCATTTGCATGTGAACAAGGGCTTTTCCAGCCCGAAACGCGTAGTGCCCTCTGGCTTACCGGCTTCTCTGCAAAATAAAAGAACCTGTGCAGCGCATTCTGTGGTCCGTCTCCTTTGTTGCCTCGCCGGTTCGACGTTGGTTGACCAGGAAGTGGTATTTGGAGCTTTGTCGGATATATATATATATATATATATATGAAAATCCAAACTTATATATATATATATCAAAAACAACAACGGGGTCCTTCCGGGAACCTTCCTCCCCAGTCAGGTGGCGTCTCACATTCGGTAGACCACACCGGCCGAAAAAGTCAATAAACAGCAGGTTGCTTAACAAGCAAAAGACGCACTCAGGAATACTGCAGCATAGAGGATTTATTTGTCCAGATTACATGCTACGCATTTCGACAATAACTATTGTCTAGATCACACATGAAGGAACCCCTGCCGGTTACAACATAATATACAGATTCTGATTCAGTTCATGAACAAAGAGGAGGGTTACCTCTGACTTGCCATATTGCCTCATACAAAGCTCGATGATATAACAAGCCGCCATCTTAGAATGGTGTACCTTGTGTTACATTCATACTATTATGAGCACACAATGTATTTTGACTACCCCATACTAGCAGCTGAAACCATTATAAACATTTATAAACATTTATAAACAGATGATGCGGTAATTCATGGAAAATGCATTTAAATTTTTCAATTTTTTGCAATTCGACCATTTCAATTTCATTGTCCTATTTCCTTGAAAACCAAACAAACAAATAAATAAATAGATCAATACCCTCGGTCTAGTGCCATTGCTGGTATTGTTGGTTTACGTAAAGGTGAAATTCGCCAAAAGTGACAAAAACAACTCAGGGGGCATGAGAAATACTCCACCTTGCCTAAAAATGGAGTATGGAGAGCAGATATGAAGGTCTAGTGCCCTAACTCAGTCATCCATACAGGGGTCCTCCAATTGGTTAATAAAAGAAAAGAAATATCATATATACATGTGTCCAGCAGGGATCGGTGCAAAGAAATATTAAGTGAAAAAATCTACTTTCATACATGTGCTTGTATCTTTTATCCAGGTTTCAGGTTGGTCAGAGACCGTGAATATACAAGTGACAGGAGTGAAAGTCTTCCATTCCCCCTAAAAGACATATAAAACATACAGTTAAAATCTGCATTAAAATCAATCAATATTTTAACTTCTTCATTACACACAGGTTCTGCAATTCATGTTATACATAATCAGTGGGTACAATTTATTAGGCATATATGTCTAGGCACATACATCTCAAAGATATCTAATATTCATGCAGATGGGTTGCAAGCTCTTCATCCCAGTTATGCCCCCCAGGGAACTTAGTTTCGAGTTCCATGATCCAGTGTGATTCTTTCTTCCTCAACGCTAGTTCACGGTTCCCCCCTCTTCTCCCAATATTTACTTGTTCAACAACAAAGTATCTCAGGAGGGAGTTGTCAGAGTGGTGATGTTCCTGGAAATGTCTAGCAATGGGATAGTGACTGTCTGCATGTGTGATGGCCCTGAGGTGTTCTTGTATCCTCTTCTTGGCCATACATGTGGTGCTGCCCACATACCTCTTTTTACACGGGCACTCAAGTACATAGATGATATACGTGGTGGTGCATGTCAAAAACTGCTTACAACAACCAATTCAGTAATTCCACCATCTATATACACATCCACTCATTCACCAACAGTTCTATGTAGTCACTCACTAGTTTTTTAAATGCTAATTCCTAACTATAACTGGTGTGAAACCTATGGTTTTTTCAGTGAATTTCAAAGGTTTTTTATTAGCAAATATCTATAGGTATGAAATGTAATATTCTTCATAACGAATTTTATATTGTATAATTATGTAATAGTTTTTTTTTTTGCCCCGGAGCGCTCCCGGGGCGCGTACCGATGCGTTCACCAGTAAGCGCAGTGCTTCGGCGTGCCCCGGGGCGCGTTCCGTTAGCGCTATTCCCGCGAACGAAAACAACATCGTGACGTATCGCGTAGCCGCGCGATGCGTCATACGACACACTGCGTAAGCGCACCCGGAAGCACCCGAGCGCATACGATCGCGCAACGTAAGCGCTGCCGGGCGCGCTCCAGGGCGCGACTACGGGCGCGCCCCGGGGCACACCCCCGGACATGCACCGGGGCACGTAGCGTAAGCGCGTCTGGTCATGTGACCGGAAAATAACACTTTTGATTGGTTCAGAACACGTTTAGTTTCCAAATGATGAGAAAGTCCAGGTCATGAGACCTGAAAATAACACTTTTGATTGGTTCACAACAGTTTTGTTTTCCAAATGATGAAAGACCCCACCTTTTTTTCTCATTTTCACTTTGTTGTTTGAGTGAAGAAGACCTGCATTCATTCTGTGAGAAATGGCTTCACTAGTAGCAGCTGCAGGTGCATCTGCACCACCACCACCTCCACCACCACCACAAGGGCCACCACAAGACCACATTGGTGGTCACGAAGAAGAGGAGGATGAAGAGGAGCAGGAGGAGATACAATTTCTGCCTGAGGACAATCCCCCATACAGACCCAAGGAACATTTTATTTGGGAGTTTTACAAGTTGCCAAGGGGTGCAAAAAAAGTGAATGCAGCTAAGGTGACTTGCCTCATCTGTTGCGAACAACTGTCAAGAGGGAACCCAAACAAGGAGTACTCTTTTGGGAACCACACTATGATTAGACATATGCAGAGGAAGCACCCAAACAATTATTCGGCAGCAGAGGTCAGGGAACTGACCAAGAAACCTCCCCATCCTTCTTCTTCAAGCACCTCCAATCAACCCACTCCATCGGGTGCAGAGGCTATGGAGATGGTCCCTAATGTTCAAACCAGGTTTGCAAAATTTAAATTTCTTTGCATATATTGCAACAAAACAATTTCATATGGTGAGCAAAGCATCACTTTACTCAACAGAGCTGCAGACAACCATCATTGCAGCAAGCAACATTATTTTTTTTCTATTTTTTTTGCTCTAGTTGAGCTGTTTGCAATTCCCTGTGTTTTGTTTGACCCCAGAAAAACTACAAAAAAATATAAAATTGTTCAGAAAAGCCAAACAAAATAAAAAATGTTCAAAAAAACAATAAAAAAATATAAAACAACAAAAAGAATAAAAAAACAGTTTTTTTTCAGAAGTACCTCCAGTTTATATAAAAATGCTAAATTTTTAAAAAACTGTCTTTCTTTTTTTCTCCAGGGTACGCGTACCGGTACGTGTACCGGTACGTGTACCGGGGTGCGCACCCCCCCAAAAAAATAAAAAAAATAATGAGTGTGTGTGTGTGTCTGGTGTGTCTGGGTTTTCCCCATGGTACGCTCCCCGGCACCCTCCCCGGTGCGCGTACCAGGCGCACCCCCCACTCAAATCGAAAAAAAAATGTTATTTAATTTTTTTTTTGGGCCCCACGGGGCACTTTTATGGCCCCCACATCAAACCTAAGGGGTCAGGGGGGGTCTACTCTGCCCCCTTATGGTCTTTTCCCCCTTAGTTTTTGTCACCTCTTGTGTCTCGATCCTACCGAGACACAAGATGGCGGCTACTCCGGACTGTTTGGAATGTTTACAGACACCCGAGAGCCAATCAGCTTTCTGAGTGCAAGTCGTGTAGCGCGCCCGTTGCGTTCCCCGGTGCGCGTACCGGGGAGCGCTTATAGATATATATATTTTTTTAACCTAAATTACTTAAAATCCATGGAGCACATATCTTGAGACATAGCAAAGGCACATCGGGCTACCAGTCCCTACAATTTTGCCAAGTTTTGTGGAAATCCATTCAGCTGTTCGGGCTAAAAGTGAGGTCGACCGCCCTATGGTAATTAACATGGGGAAAACATGTTTTGGGATCCCCCTTTTATCTCGGCCCCCGCTTGACGTATCCAACCCAAACTTTCAGGGAAGGACCGGAGCGCCGTGAGGCAAATTTGAGGAAATGTTCAGGCAGATTCCTCAACTGGCGCACAAATTATTCGCAATAGAATGTTGAGATTTTGCATTGAAAAAAATCCTAACTATAACTACCTACTGGCGACAGTTTTGGATTGGTAAAGTACCATCCAAACCACCTGGAAAAAATAAAGGCATCCCTGACACATGTTTTGCTATTATTATAGCTCTTCAGATAAATGTAGCTTTGTCCATCCACAAGGGGCACCCAGTATAAGTCAAAACAATACCCTTGCAGGCATAAATGATGGCACAAATTATGCAAAAAAGGAAGCAGAGAACTCTGGGTAGTTCCCAAGTTTAAGTGAAAAGCAGCTCCTGTATAGAGCACAGTATAACACCAGCAACACTCTCAATTTGCTCACTTTAAATATCTGCTTTTCTATCAAAGTTAATTAGAACATCCCTGTAACCATTGTTGTTTCTGTGAATTGTTACGTTTTTTTAATGTTAATTCCTAACTCTATCATCCCTGTAACCTCAGTTTTTTTCAGTGAATTTGTAAGGATTTTTAATTCATATTTCCTAGCTAGTGAGGAAGGGGATGGGGCCTCTGCGAGATCTCAGCAAGCCGGCTGTGTGAGACATTCTGGAGGTAACAGAAGGGGCTCTTGGCCCCCATGGACCCTTAGCATCCAAGGGCACTTCATTCTTATCAAGTAATACGCCAGGAGGCACGTTTGCAGAGTGGTGGAGAAAAGGTGTGGGCCTCAGATGAGCTCTTAGCAATTACACTGTGTGGGACTTACGGGAGGCTACAGGATGGGTTTGGCACCCAAGAACCCTTAGCAGCCAAGGGAACTTAATCTCTTAACCTGTTGTGTGCCAGGAGGTGCGTTTGCAGAGTGGAGGAGAAAGGGGCTGGACCTCGGTTGACCTCTCAGCAATACCACTGTGTGGGACTTACTGGAGGTAATAGGAGTTGTTGGCCACCACGGACCCTCAGCAGCCAGGGTACTTCATCCACCCACCAGTTGTGTGACAGTAGGCCCATTTGCAGAGTGGTTCAGCAAGAGGGCAGGCCTCCAGCGACTATCTCTGGGACCCAACCTTTTCTTTTAATTATCCTTAATAGGGGTGGTATGCCACGCGGCTGTCCCCTCCTTGGGTTGATATTGGCCCCAAGAACCCCATCCCCAGTCTTTTTCTAAAGAGTAGGGGGCTCCATTCCCCAGGGTCCAGCTGTGTCTCCTGAGTGTCCTGAGGGCATCCAGTCTCCACTGGGACAGTGAGGAGGGCCTGAATTAATCTGTGGTCCCTGCCAGCTCGCGCCTCCTGAGGGAGCCGGTATTGCTTTCAGACATAGGGAGCTGCAAAACATGCAGCTCCCTATGTCTGAAAGCATATCTGTTCTGCTTCCAGCAAGCATGAGCATTTTGTCAGCTCTCATTTGCTGGAAGCAGCGTGTTTGCTGTGACTTGGCAGGAGCAGTAAACTCACTTATTTGTTCAAAAATGCTGTTTGTGATTTTAGGCCACATCCTAACTATAAGATCTACAAATGTTATGTGCACATACAAATTTGACAGGGTGGGTTTATCTTTTAGATTCCAAAACTCACAAACAAGTCAGCCAAAGTACAGGTTCTGGGGTTGTAGCCCTGCAAAACGGGTGTTGGCAAATATTTTTCAGGCTCTGTTTTACCATGGAAATGCATGTAAAATACTACCCCTAAAGACTAGATTAAGGGACAATTCAGAGAAGTAATGGGAAGGGAACCTCCCCATTTTTCAGGTGAATGAGGAAAAGGAGTCATTCAACACCCTTTTTGTAGTCTCAGGGTGAAAAATAAATGAAATGTAAAATGTTCAATGTTAAAATTCAAAAATACCATGCACGCTCTTACAGCTTTTCTAACTAGTGTCTGTTCAACATGAGTAAATTCTACACTGAAATGTGCTCCTCTTAATATAAGACTAGCACACCAGAGTAGAATTTTTAAATCTCTGCTTTGATGATGAGGCCCTTTAATTAAGGTAACTTACACACACACTGTCAGTTTGGGGAAGCTATTGTCCTCATCCCTACTCAATTTCTTTAAAATTCGAATCTGTCTTTTTATTAATAGTTTATCATCAATAAAATAGAATCTGATGACAGATAAGGACACCAGTATCTTGGATCTTTGTGTTTCACAACTCACTCAATTTTTACTGGACAGCTTGCAAAAAGGCAATTAAATGATATATAATAGGTTAGAAGTACAGGAACACATACATTGTGTAAGGGTTCCAAAGATCTCTAAAAGAATATACTAGACTCACAACTTGCATAAAATGTACACTTTTTCAGTGCAGAAGCTGCAGATGTCAATTGTTCACTTTTCGCCCTTAAGGCTTGCTGGCTGGGGCAGTGTAAATACTGCATGTCAACCTGTCGAAATTAACTCTTGTGTCAGGTTCAAACATACCTTCTAAATACTATTCAGTCATGCCTAACTAAGTCTTGTTCCCTTAGAATCCTTCTGCTAAAGTAGTGAAAACCCAGTGGGAGTGCTGTAAATTAGTATTCAACTTAAAGCAAAGATGAATATATAATTATATTGTATCGAACTGTAAAGTTGGTGAATTGTCATTAATTTCTGTCTCTAGATTTTTACAAACAGCATTTGATAAAAGAAGTGACAGTAGTAGGAAGAAGCAAATTGAAATGTGGTCATCTGCTGGTGATTCACACTTGCACAGACCACTCACACAGACCACACACACACACTCACTCACAAACAAACTCACAAACGCACACACACACACACACACACACACACACTGATGATCCCATGTGATATGGCATGTAGTTGTCAGACAGGAGAATCTAAAGAAATGCCTACAGACATAATTGTCATGTTTTTTGATGTTTGGTACAGGTACGCAGCTCTAGCCAAACCACAAATTGTGGTGGCTAAGGCCATCATGCCTTAGAATCTTATATATGATAACGTTCTTCCCGCAGGGTCAGTAAAAGAAAAAAACATGACAAAGATTATTGGCTAACGTGCTCTCTGAAATAAGAAATAAAGGGCATGAATATTTATCATGCTGATCTTGCGCATTTCTTGCCTAAGAATATAAATTTGCTTCTTCCTACCTCAGTCACTCCTTTAGATAAATTATGTCTATAAACCTCTAGAGTCAGACATTAGCAACGCATTAGCAGCTTTTTAGTTCAACACAATTTAGATGGGTATTTATGTTTGCTATTAATTGAAATATAATTGACAGCACTCCAACAGGGTATTCACTACTTTATCAGAATGGGAACAAGGCCTAGTTAGGCAGGACTGATTAATATTTAAAAGGTTTATGATAGCTTGTGCACGAACTTAAATTGATTTTGAATCCTTTTTAAATAGCGTAGTCTGTTATAACTTTCTGTCTTGCTCCAGGGGTGACGTTTCCATCCTCTGGGTATGTCTATTCTGATACTTTCCAATAGTGCTTCCAATAACTCTTGGTTGCATCCCCCTATGGGCACTCTCTATTCATCTTCCTATGAGGGTGTTAAATGATCACAGTAAATTTGATTGCTTTTTTACTTCATTAATTTTAATGAAATCTAGCTTGAAAATAATTTTCATTTCAATTTTCCTTTGTTTTCATGTATACATCATTTGACTTTTTCATGATACTCCATACTCCAATGCATTTCGAGCCAAAATAGCTCTTTATCAGGGGGCCAGTCTACAATAGAATCATTACACACTGTTTAGATACACATACATTTGTCAATAGAGTTATTTGTATGTTCATCGATACTATTAAAATGCAATAATTCATGCAGTTTACATTTGTGCTTTCTGTGAGTTTTGAGAAACCTTGTGATAAACCTTATAATGTGACGGGGTGATGTGGTTTGTGTGCTTTTGTTTAACATAACGTGGACCAGTTTGTATTGACATGTGAAAAAGCTTTTATTCACAAGTCCATTGACCTCGTCTTTTTCAGCCGCGTAAAAGATGCTGAAAGAGTAATCGGGAGAAGCCGATATTTAACAACCGCGAATTCGGTACACCTTAGTTGTAAGAATGTGTTCTTTAGTTATATCACCTGCGCTGCTATCGATTGGCAACACTTACATGTGGCAAAGTATATGTGGGAAAGACTGAAAGAAAATTCAAAATACAGATCAATGAACACAAATCGAATATTAGAACTAAGAACACAAAATCCACCGTTGCTACCCACTTCATGGAGGTAAAACACAACATTGTCACTCTGACAGAAAGCAGGACCAGGATGGGACTTCGGCTCTTCCTCCAACATTTTTGATTCATCAAGCACTATAAGATACTGGGCCATTGCGCCTCTTTTGTCTACTATTCCAGGCTGGGAAACCCAGCCTCCAGTAGGACTGTCTTCTAAACAACTTGTCGGCCCCCCTTCCACACCCAACTGTCTTGAGAAAGACCCGCCGTGACCACCCATTGGGGCACCACAGGGTCGAAACGTCAACACTTTGTTTTAGGTCCAGCATCACTGGGATTCTATACTTGAATAGACAGAGATCCTTGCTTTGAAACAGTCATCTGGCCTACCTTCATTAACATCTGTACATATGTAAATGAGTACACTGTATATAATGTTCACCACTTGAGCACCATGCACACTTGTCACCCCCTTTTTTGTACTGATCCTAACAGTCCACATTATTGTATTGTATATATCATTGAATGAAGTAATTCTGATATAAATCTCCTTGTCAAAGCATTTGGTTTCTCTATGCCTTATTCATTAAGTATTAAGTAACTTATGCTATTGCTGTGTGTCAGAGTACTTAATTTTCAGATAGCATTAAAAGCATCTCTTACTCTCGTTTGCTCTACCCACAGAACTATTCTTGTTTAACTGTAAACTTACCCGTATTCTGAGGTACACACAGTCACCCCTATTCATTTCATTACATTAGTCTTACTGCTTAGCTTGTTTTAGAACGGTCGGACCACTGGTGCCGTGGAAGCCGCACCACCGCCGAGAGTTTGGCAGTCCATCGATGGCCAAACTCATAATGGTCTTAAGTGTGTACAGCAAGTTTTATGCAGACTCAAGTGGAGGCAAAATTGGAGGGGAAAGATAACATCGTAATGTGCTAGTAACTTTGTTGGTGATAAATTAACTTGCATGTAATTGGTTAGGCTGTTGGAGAGTTAAGTTGAATACAGATCCAAAAAAAAGGCCAAAATTAAATCACTGATTGGGTCAACACACTGGGCAGACGCCGGCATATGTAACTTGGGCTTAAAATTGTTCATTTTAACAGTGAAAGGGTGAGAAAAATAGGTTAATTTGATGTAACATTGACACTATTTAATAAATCTTCATTAAACTGTGTATACTGGTATCAATTTAAGCCCAGTGCAGGTATTTCTCGTTTCAATTATAGGGGAGAGGTTTTTTTGCTATTACAGAGGGTTGAGTGAAAGGGCTTTAGAGAAACAGTAGGCTCTGAGCCCAATCCCACATACACAACCCAGCGCTGTGTAAATTGCACTCAGCTGCGTGGGAAGGGGTTATATTTACATACATTTTCTACCAAGTTAAGCCCCAGTTTCGTGCAAAGCGAAGAGAGAGGGTAAAATAAAACATTAATTGAATGATAACTTCAGTGCACCGATGCACATCTGTATCACATTAGGCAGACACCGACCAAGTTTACTCTTCATCTTTGGGTTTCATTTAGATACAGATTTGTGACTTAAAAATAGCTTATGGTTCCCAGGCAGTTTACCTTTATTAGTGGGAACTATAGGTAAGATAAAAAATTAATGTGATGGTTATTGAGGACAATGGCTCAGTAGCTAGTCCGACATGCTTCTACCCTCATTACAAGCCCAAATTTGTCTGGATCATCCTTCAGGGCCAGGGATCCCTAACTACCTCCTAAGGTCCACTATTCCTAGGATTTTTGTGAGGTGGAAAGAAAAAGGAAACTTAAAGGAAAACAATAATACACTCAGATGAGTTCTACCTGAGAGGAATCAGGCTAATATCCTATTGAATAGCAAAAAGGAGAAAAGAAAGAATTTGTTTAACGCAACTTCCCTTATCAAAGACTTAAAATAATCAGTGACTTGGGCATACAGGTGACACTACAAATGACACTACTGCACTCATAGCACTTATGACATTTGAAAACTCACCCAGTAGGGGAAAACAAACAATTTTAAAATAAGTGTATGCAACTGGGGGGGCCATATGGCTGAGATACCCGCCACCCCCTCTCAACACAATACCCAAGGATGGGAAACCGGAAACAGTTCTGAACTTTTGGAAGACGGGAGGGAGTGACCCTCCCGGCCATATTTATTAAAATATGAAACAAAATTAAAACATTAAAATAACAGTTTCATATTATGTACAATTTCATTACCACATTGCGATGTTTGGCTAACCTTAACATATTCTCTAATACAAAGGTTCTCCTAGCCGAACTAACATCCTACAAAATATTACTTGCAATTTGAAATTGTACATCCTAACGTTTAAGGGCCAACGGCAAGGTCGTAACCGGTGTCAAGATCCCTAAACCAGAAATATCCCCCTCACTTGTGAGGGGCGACCGCACAGAGGTGTACCTCAAGTGCAACTACCAATTTCCCTTGACTTGACGGGGGCCCCACTAAACTCGACGCCACTTAAAGGTCGTCCGAGGACTCGTGTGAGGTATCTAGAAGGTAGCGTAGACCCCTCCCCAAACCCCACACAACTTACCACATCTGCCGTCGCAGATGTCCTGGCCCCGGGAAATTCCCCAGGAGAGGGCTGTAGCCCCTCCTACCCAGGAAGGGGCCTTGACCGCCTTTCCTTTCCTTGCGGCGGCCCATCCTTAGAAGGGACCGCCTCCCCGTTGAGGGGCCAATGGCCACCTCCCTCGAGCGCTCCCATCCGTAATGGGTGACGCCCACTCATAGGGATCTTCCAATTAGTGCTCACCGATCATGACCTTACCGCCCGACCAAAATAAATGCGACAACTCTAAACTAAATGACTAAATTACCTAAAAGACAGTAACAACGACCACTTTATTAAAGCATGCTTACTGATCAAACACTAGAGCAGGATTACTTTATTTACAAAACATACCACAAATCGACCATTCTTTATTGCATATTCAAAGTTATCATGATAATAATCCCAACCTGTAAACAAAATTAAAGTTACCACATCAAAACTTTATTCAAAACCACTTGCTGTCCTCAGGGGCTGGTGGGTGGGTCAAAATTGGCTCTTCGTTCCGTCTCGAGCTAGCGTGCAGCGAGGAGGTGCAGCTTCAGAGCACAGGAACAAGAGGATGCTTTCTTGGCTTGTTGCTCCTTTTATCCGTCTTCAGGGCGGGCGTAAACCCGCCCCGGCCTGCCTCCAGGGCGTGGCCGGCCGCGTCAGTGTCTAGGCCAGCCCACTCCAGGGCGGGAAAAAGGCGCGCCCCGGCTACGCCGCTTCGGGCATACCAGCCGAGGCTCGCCTCCCACCCAAGATGGCTTCCCGGGGGGATCGTGGTACTCCACCATACGTTCGGGGGGACCGAATGGTCGCCCCTTTCCATATGCCAAGAGGGCTGACCCCCCCAAATAAGCAAACATTTCCATCTGTCTAGTGGTTCATGTTCATGGATTACCGCTGGAAAGACTGCTTTCCTCAAATTGAGGGGGCCTGTCGAGAAACGAAATCCCCTCTTGACACAGGATAGAGCACTCACCTGCTTCTATCTCACCGCTCTGACAGGTATTTGTGACATCTGCATGCTTTGTGGTGTGGTAACATCACAGTGGAATGCCAGGGGGCTTGGGGCTGAAGTGGAAGGAAAGTGTTTCCTTTGAGAAAAGTCATCCTGCAGAGGGACGTAAGGCATGTATCTACAGAGGGTGTAAGCACGTAACTTTCTTTGGGTATGATTTTTGTTCTATGTAAGAAATCCAGGTTGTAGACAGGGTGGTAGTTCCAAGTGGTTCCTTTATTACGTTTCAATTGTAGATGGAGAAGATGAAGAATAAGATGGTAAATAAGATAGAAGTATAGCCGCACCAGGAGCAGTCTCCCTCTGCTCAGCCTCTCATCCTCCAACTGACGCTCTCCACCAGTCCACACACCAACATTCCAACCATCATACATCATTCTCCAGCCATGCATGCAGAACAGAAGAGCGAGCAATGATGTGAAGAAAGAAGAAAGGAATTAACCGTTACAACATATCCTCTTTCTTCACAACAAAGAACAATATGAGAATAAGAAGTAGTGAAACAGATGGAAAGTATTATCAGAACGTGATAATACATATAAAGTAAATGAAATAATGGAATGTAATAGTGCAATGACATAAAATTAAACATAGTGCAATAATGCAAAACCATAAAATACAATGTAATAATAATGAAAATGCAAGTATGCCATGTAATCATGCGGTAACCTGAAATGCAATATAATGCAATAACATGAAATTCAATGACATAGTATAACAGCAATGAAAGCATAATGAAATGAAAAATAAGCAAATTAATGGCACACACACATCCCCATTTCTCACAAAGGAAGGCAAAACAAGACCTGTGCCACAAAAATGGACACCTGAAGACACAATACGTCACAGACAAAAGAAAGAAGAAGAGAAAAGTATGTATAAAATCAGTGAAACCATACGTCTCAGGCTCCCCTATGCATCAAAGAACCAGTCAACCGCAACAGAAGAAAAGATTAATAAAACAAGAGCTGTGAAGTTAACAGTGAACCAGCACTGAAGAAAAAATAAACTGAGAGGACCATAACAAGAATGTAGATACATGCGTGACAACTGGTACTCAAGAAAGAAGACACCAGTAAAAATACGGGATACGCTCACCCGTGTAAATAATAAATAATGGGATACACTCACCCATGATAATTACAGGAATATCCTCACCCATGTAAACAACAAGAAAGTAACAGAATGCACACATCCGTGTATTAATAAGAAAGAAACAGGATACACTCATCTATGTAAATTACAGGAATACCCTCACCTTTGTAAATAACAAAAATGAAACGGGATACACTCATCTGTATAAATTATGGGGATACCCTCACCCGTGAAAATAACCAGAGTGAAACGGGATACACTCACCCGTGTAAATAATAAATAATGGGTTACACTCACCTGTGATAATTACAGGAATACCATCACCCATATAAACATGCACTCACTCACAGATAATATCATTCAAATAATGGGATACACTTACCCACTCACAATTTTTACCTTTGCCACGTACATGTAGACATTAGATAAAACCCAGTATATACTGTTCTCACAGACCGAAAGTAGTAAATTATGGCAAAATAAAAAAAAACCTTCTCATATGCAAACGCAGAATAAATCATTACAATTAAATAACATTTTAAATAGAACAAGAATCGTTACTCAACCCTAGTACTCAAGTATACAAAGAACAAAACAAAACTTGTTAAAAAACAAGGAATAAGCAATTCCAAAAGATGCCAGAAGATGGCGCACAGAATATATTTTAAAGAATATAGGGCGAATAATAAAAGTTTCCGAACATTACTAAATCTTATCTGTGCCAAACTGGAAATCGTAGACTGAGGCAAGAGAAAGGAATGTCCCAAATTAACCAGCTGTCAAGATACGAAGATGTAACTCCTTGTATTTCTAAAAGCATTCTTCATACATATCCACGGAGAGGGTACAGTTCTCACGAAGACATGAACTTCAACCTAATTTGACGAAATGAAGAGCATGGAGAGAAAGGACGTCATGTCTGTGTTAGAAAAAAAACTCTGACTGTGGTAGTTGCGCTTCATGTGTAATTCTTCTTGCCAAACTAAAATGGCGGCACGCAACAGACTCTCGGTGTTTGCGTGCACCCACTGGCTTGCAGACAGCAAAACATAGATGACGAAAGACTTGAAGGCCACGACCGTCATAAAGAGCTGAATGAAGGCCTCGCAAAGCAACTGAAGTGAGGTAAGTGTGCACGGACTCTGTTTGTGCTAGAGACATTCTTTGAAACAGAGGCAGCAGTTAAACTGCCAAGATAAAGAGACACACAGAGAAAATGCGCAATACCAAAATCGAAGACAAAAATAACGTAGAAAAACGAACATGAGGCTCCCCGAGTACAAATACATCCACTAGATCATCAAGGTAGTCGAACAGTACAGCGGGTCGTCTCCTACACAGGCAGCAGGTTAAGGGGCACGACCATCTCATATATCATCATAAACGCTCACAAGGGGTGTCGGTTGTCCTCAGAAAGCAAATCACTGTTGCCATTGCTCAAGACATGTCGTTGGCTCACCTGTTTTCCCAGAGCAATTAGAAGCAGCACAGAGCACAGCACAGCACAGAGCTAATAATGTAGAAAAGCTTAGGCTTGAGTGAAGAAGAATCTGGCAGGTTTGTTATAGGCTGGCCGGTGTAAAAAGTCCACTGGTGGGGCTGGAGCTGCCAGTCTCTTTAGCAAGTACCCGAAGCTTGTAATTCATAAGTTATACTTCTTTAGTTGCAGTTTAAATGTTCCTTTTCTTTAGTTGCAGTTTCAATGTTTCATGTAAAAGAAAATTCAAAGGGCCTCATTTATGAGAAATGACGCATCACTGCGTGAAAGCAATGATGTGTCACTTTTCAGTGCGCACTTCTTGCGACATTCCTGATGCGTCATATTTAATGTATGACGCATCATGTCGCAAGGAGTTACAGATACGTCAGTATTTCTGACGTATCTGTAAGCGCAAAAGTGACGCATTGCTAGAGTGTGTCAGAAAAGTGACGCAACTCCAGCAATGCGTACTTTCACATGGGGCAGTCTTACGCCTGCTGTGAGGCAGGCACAAGATTTTGATGCAACAGCATCCTAAAAGTAACGCAGTGAAATCTCATAAATTTCACTGCGTCACTTCTACGACCCTTCCTTGCGTCAATACACCCCCCTCTCATACATTATACCTGGTGCAGATATAATGTGGCGCCGGGGTTTACAAAGTGACGCATCTACCTAGATGCGTCACTTTGTAAATATGGTGCAACAAGGCGCATTTTTTACGCCACTGGTGCGTCACAAAAAGTGATGCACCGGCGGCGTAAAAGTGACGCACGGCCTCATAAATGAGGCCCCAGGTCTGTAGGTTCAAGAGTCAAATCGTTGCCAAAATGTTCTAAGTAAGAAACCCAATTTGTAGACAGGGTGGTAGTTCCAAGTGGTTCCTTTATTAAGTTTCAATTGTAGATGGAGAAGATGGAGAATAAGATGGTAAATAAGATAGTAGTTCAGCCCCACCCGGAGCAGTCTCCCTCTGCTCAGCCTCTCATCCTCCAACTGACGCTCTCCAGCAGTCCACACACCAACATTCCATGACATCATACATCATTCTCCAGACATGCAGGCTGAACAGAAGAGAGAGTTTTGATGTGAAGAAAGAAGAAAGGAATTAACCATTACAACAATTCTGATTTGCATGGGGCTATTTAACATAACTGTGAGTTAAAACTGAGGCTGTACCTGTCACTTGAGAGTTACGCCTCATTGAATGGGCAATAACCTTTAGTGATGGATTAACAGGTTATAAAACCACACAGAATTCCCAATTATATGGGGTTCAACATTTTCCATTACTCCCAGCAGGTGGTAATTGTGTGATTCGTCTTGCTGTTGTGGTGGAGAAAAGGAGTGGGGTATGGTAGTAGTGCTGAGAAGGGAAAGGTCTGGTGGAGCAGTCAGGCGGGGTATATTAATGAAGGGTATGAAAAGTTTTCTTTTGCAGGAATCTTTTGAACTCTCTGCAATGAGTCCTCTTGATGTTTTGGAGGCTCTTAACATTTTAATCCTGTGGTGGATACATACATTTTAATGACATTCGATAAAGGGGAAGGACACACATCAATAAACAGCAGAACTTGACACCTTACCTTGAAATTGGAACTCATCAACAAACAAAGAGATCATACTGTAACATCATCGTGTCATTCGTCATGTTAATATTAAAGTACTACGTCATGGCACCTGTGATATCATTTATTAATTTGTGAAGTCATCTGTTACGTCAAGAGTTATGGCAAGAGCATTGTATGAGCAAACCACAGCCTTTATCTCCTCTGCACAAATCATTGTTTGAAGCATAATGCAATTTCAGTTCCTCAAAACTTCGATATGTATGATGAGGTCACAAATATCATTGATGACATCCACAATATTTAACATCTTCATTGTCAGTAACATCACTACAGAAACATCCTGCCTGCTGGGACTGCACCCCTGTAGAAAGGGAGACAAACACTTACACATGTTTGTCGACTTTGCATTTGCCCTATTTAAACATCAGGTGACCATGACTTGGAAGTCACCCGCACCACCAGACCACCAGCGGTGGATGCAAGACATCCTAAGACATGCCAAGGCTCACGCTCTCTGGGCACTCTGGGACGCGGGACTCCCTGCACCAGCAGCAAAGGGTGTGGGACCTTTATACTAAATGTGGAAGCTAAGAATGATACACGCCAACCCTGAACCGGCAATTAACTGACCCAAGGCACAGGGGAAAACTAGGTCTCCCTCTGAAACAGCCCAGCATTCATTATTGCCCTCCCATGGTGGCATTGTGCTATCCCTTGAGCTAGTCAGAGATGGGTTCTTCTATCCCTCCCCCACTGGATGCCATATACACACGCACTACATGTGCCTCGCTACTCATTGGGTGCTTGCCTGGGGCTCCCACTCACCTTTTTTCCCCCTCTTTAAGGCTAAACCTGCCATTGCCTCCACATAGTCTCAAGAGCACATTCTCTCTTTTTAGGTCGAGCATTAGCACGCATCACTGTCTGCAAGACCTAGTGAAATCACTCACACTGAGTGTAATCCAGTTTGCCATTTACCATTCGTTCACCTGTTTGTCGCTTTAATTTACTGGCTTCCAATTGGCCAGTGCTCCAGATGCATTACTTCCATCTTTATTCGAGGAGCACGAGCCAACCACAATTTCCTCACACTGTAGGTCTTTTTGGATGTTACTGGTGATTACTTACTTACTAACAAGCTATCCGGTTCACTTAGCAGCCACATGGTACCTGTAATGTGCACAGGTGCTGCCGGCATTTTCACTGGTAATCAGACTTGAGTTTAAAGTGTGGATCCAATGAGGGGAGACGCGTGAGCGTGCAAAACAAGATGGTGGCTCAGAAATAAGCTCCGACTCAACCATCCATACAACGAGGTTAATTGAGCCTAAATTGCAGGGTTTAAGCATTTCCTGCTATTAGCACATCTTACCTGCTCTAAGGAGAACATTGCTTCAGATTTTCTTGGCAATTTTGGTGACTTCTGGGCTCCTCCAGCTGCAGGCTCTTCTCCACCGAAGCTCCCTTCAGCTTGCTCCGAGGTTCCTGTCAGGAAGGCGGAGTTCTACACCAAGAGAGGGTGCGGCTTCGGCCTTGGTTTCCTCCCACAGATAGTTTTAGCTGCTGCACTGGTTTGAATTATTTATCTTTCCACTGCAATTTTGACAACTTTTGCCCAGGTTTATTATTTTCTTGAGAATGGAGTGTAAAGTTACAGAAAATAAGCTTAAACAAACAGTTTCTTCTCCACCTTTGAAGTAAAAAATGGTTGACTCATTGGAACCTTCGCTTATTACTATTCTGGAGGAATGAAAGGCACTTAGATCAAACACTGACAGTATTGCCATGGAAATAAAAAAATTACGCAAAGACATGGCCAGTCTTTCATTGAAGGTTGCAGATAATGAGATCAAGCTGCACGACCTTATGACCAAATCAGATCAGATTTTGCAAATGGTTACAAAAATCCTCTTCATATATATATCCAAAGATATTGACGGGAATGATTGCAAGCGATAATTAGAGATTCTACTACCTAATTTATTGAATGAGAAGTTCTCAGAAAAATTTGAGATAGATGAACAATATCGTATTCCATTTCCATCTCACCATAAGCAAGGTCAAACTAAGCCCAGGAAAATAATCTTCAAGGTTCTTAGCCATCATCACCCTGTCCTTATCAGGAAGGCAGCTTGTGAGATTCGTTCTCTTCTAGTTAATAGCTCAGAGATTTTCATCCATCAGGACTTCGCTAAGGAAACGGTTGTGATGAGAAGAGATTTTGCAGCATTGAGACCACGACTGAGAGACTCTGAATTCAAATATAGACTCTTCGATCCACCCACAATGTGTATTTGGAAACGCAACATCTCCAAATCATTTCATCGACCAGAAGACCTTCAAGCTTTTCTTGACAACCTCCTCTTCTATCAATGGATACTCATGTCTTTCCAACTTAAAGTTATTCTATTAGTGCTACTACTAATGCTTTATTATTACTGTGATTGCTCATAGCTATATTTGATATCCAATTAGTAATGCTTCTGTTATTATTATGATAGGCCTTTTAGTACGGGTGTAACGCCCTCCTCTTTTATCTCCTCTTGGATGCACGTGTGTGTCTCTTCTTTGTAAATGTATGTTTTCCTACTTTGTATATATATTTGTTTTTTTTGTTTTTATGTCCTCCATGTCCATTGGCTATTTCTTTGGTCTCTTATACTACTCCTGTTGTATGTTGCCATTCTTCCTCTCTTCCGATAGTCTACTTTTTTTCACCTCATAATCTATTAATAGTTCTCCTAAAGTTAATGTTGTTACATGATTGTCAAAGGTTTACGTCATCCAGTTAAAAGATAAGAGATTTTAGACTATTTACTAAGCATGGGCGAATTTTGCGAATCTGGCGTTCGCGAATTTGCGTATTCGCGAATTCGCAATCTGCAAAATCCGCAAACTCTCGCGAATTTGCGGATTTTTTTTGTGTGTGTTCGCAAGGGTTTCTGCCAGTTCGCGGGGGTTTTGTACCAGTTCGCAATTGCGAACTTACTTGTCAGCTCGCAACGGTCGCAACTATGTTGTTTCTACGCCTGGTTTATCATCACAGGTTCACAGCACCCTCTGTTTCACCACTGCCACCCTCTGGTTTACCCATGCCACCCTCTGGTACATCATTCACTACCCCTCCCCCATCACTGTAGATTATGGGGGAGTGGAAAGCAAGCACACTGGCCCTGCTTCAACTGACATGAATTAATTAGGGGTTGATTTATTAATGTGTCACTGAATTTAAACTTCCAGTCTGGCACCTGCTTCCTTATCTGTAATTTGCTTTCTGTTGCAGTGCAATTTTTTTTCCTAGGACCTTTGTGGCCTACTTGTAGCGATTCTATGAGCCTGCTGCGAGGGTCAGAGCAGGGTCATAAAATAGTTGCAAGTAGGCAACTGAACTCTGGAGGGGCCTCTCAGGAAGCACTACAGGGAATGGTTACTAATGATGAGTTTGAACTTTTGCACCTGCTGAGTGCTTTCAGTTTTGCAAAACTCATTTTTCTGCAATTTCGCGGGATTCGCGGGGCGCGAATCTTGCGCGAGATGGAATTCGGAAGCCGCGAATTTGTGCGAATATGCGATTTGTTTTTTTGCGGCGTGTTAGTTCGTAAGATTTTGTACGTTTTAACGAGCCGCTTGTAGCGCAATGGCGCGAAGTTACTCTCACGGTCGTTCATGGGCACGGCCATCTTGTTTGCATGACATATTTCCGTTTCCGGGCGCAATGTGTAATCTCGCAAAGTGTGAGGCTCGCTAGTACAATTTCGCGTGTGATCGCGAGGAAAATCTTGCGCAAACTTACCCACGCGGTCGTGAACGGGCGCGGCCATCTTGTTTCTCATTCATTGCTATGGTTCTGGGCATGCTTTCTGTATCCTCTCTGAATCTCTGCCATCCTTTGCTTGTTTGAAGTTTTTTTTAATCTATTTTACTTATTATCTATCCCTCTATTTTGCTAGCTCTATATTTTTGTGTTTTCTGCTACTTTTGGTTAATTTTAAACTACTTTTTTAAAATCTTTTCTTTTCTTCTTCCCTATTCTATTTCTTCTTTATTATTTAGCTTCCTTTCTGCCCAGACCATGGTAAAGGGAGCCGGGAAGCATCCTGAGAAGGGGAAGGGTCCCGCACCCCGTGCCAGGCTCCCGTGCGGGCGTTTGAGGGGGGAGACAGTCACAGCCTGGGAGATCTTCAGCACGGTGGCCGCACTAGTTTTTTATGTTCAGCGCCGCCTCCCAAGGACCATCATGGCAGGCGGCAGGATCGCTAGCGGGTACGGGATCCAGGAGCGCCGGAAGGGGTGGGAGAAGGTGTGCCGGGCCATGTACCAACACTCTCGGGTCCAGCGCACCTACAACCAGGCCACCCACCGTTGGACGGATCTCCGGGAACGCGATCTGCTGGACCTGCTCGGCCTTGAGATCCCCGGGCTTGGTGAGTAGTAGTAGCTATTTCTTTACTACTCTGTTTTCTCCTGCTCTGTGTGGTATTATCTTGCAAATTTTTGTTTTTTTACCAAGAAATAATGCTGCTGATTACATTGTAGGTAAATAATATTTCAAAATCTTCTGTGCATTTCAGGTGCACTGCTCTCCTTCTCAGTAGCGCTGCTACTATGCTTATTTGTTTTCGATTTTGTGTTCATTTCATTGGCCTGTGAAATTATGCACGAGTGTAGTGTAAAGAACTGCGTAGCAAGCATGTTTCCTTCAGCCACACCACAGCCCTCCTTTGGACTGACCACAGCTGCGTTCACTTCACCTACAACAACTTAAACTTACTAACCTTTAAACTTACGATTAATCCCCGTTTGACACTTTCGGGTCTGCTAATCTATCGGCCCCCGGGGAATGCCGCTTCTTGGATCCCCTTACTTGTTGATTGTCTATCAGTAATACTCCTGAAATCAAATAATTTCACCATACTTGGTGATTTAAATATTCATCTAGACGATGTTAATAATCCCCTCACAAAATCTCTTCTCTCTGATTTAGAGGTTTTCAATCTCAAACTATGTAATACTGGAGCTACTCATATTGCCGGTCACCTCCTGGACCCAGTTATCTCCACTCTTCCATTTGAGTGCTCTCATCTGGCACGTTCGCTGGTGTGGTCCGATCACTATGCCGTACACTTTGTGTTACCGCCCGGTCTGTACATAGCCAATGTTTATGTAGAGAAAACAAAACCCTCTTATAGATGGGACAAAATCGATATAGTCACCTTTAATCTGCATCTGACAAAGACCATTCCTTCTCTCAATAACACTGAGCAGAATCTGAACGCCCCTATTAATAAGTGGCTAACAGATGCAGTATCTGTGCACGCCCCCTGTTCGGGCAGTAAATTTCGATCTTTGCGTCCCCCAGCACCTTGGTACTCGGATGAGTTAAAAATCCAACGTGCTAAATGTAAGGCCTTGGAGAGAAAGTGGAGAAGATCTTACTCCATTCCCTCTAAACAGATTTACAAGGATGAGTTAAAAACCTATCACGCCAACTGTAAACGAGCCAAGGCAGCTTACATTACCTCTACTATCAATTCAGTGCAAAATTGTCCTCGGACTCTGTTTGCTACTGTTAATAAACTTACAGGTGCTGATACTGTTCCTGTGTTGCCGGCCTTAGATGCTAAACATTGTAATGCCGTCGCGGACTTTTTTATATCGAAGGTTCAAGACATTCACCAATCCTTAATGTCTCTTCCTCCCCCCATTGATCCTTTTTTACCTGGCTCTCGCTGTATTGTCCTTGTCCCTCCCACTGAGTTTCTGCACAACTGGAAATTATTTGATGATGTTTCCTTCCTGTCATGCTTAAAAAGCATCAAGTCAGGATCTCCTCGGGACCCTGTCCCTATGAGGATACTGAAACAACTTGACCTTGAACCACGTAGATTCCTAATGAGGCTACTTAACATCTCTCTCAGTGAATCTCGGGTGGAACAGGAATGGAAACATGCCATGGTCGTTCCCTTACAGAAGAAATCTGGCATGGACATTGCCAACCTGGCCAACTTCAGGCCTATATCCCTGCTGCCAGCTTGTTCTAAGATACTTGAACGTCATGTCAACTTTCAGCTAAATGAATTTGTTGAAAATACGGGATATCTCCATCCATCCCAATCAGGCTTTCGCGCCAATTATTCCACCGAATCCGCACTCCTGGGGGTGACTGAGCGACTCCGACACGGTATTGATAGTGGTGAGACCTTTGCGCTTATATTATTGGATTTAAGCGCAGCTTTTGATACCGTGTCGCATTCTATTCTTCTAGAGTCCCTTCATTCCCTTGGTGTTACAGGATCAGCGCTCGCCTGGGTGGCTTCATTTCTTAATGAGCGCACCTTTCAGGTATTTTCAACCATAGCTGAATCAGCGATCTGTTCATCTGCTTATGGTGTTCCGCAAGGGTCCATATTGAGCCCTCTATTGTTCAATATTTACATCAGACCCCTGGCCACGATTGTAGAAGACGCCGGTCTGTCTATTTATTCCTATGCAGATGATACGCAGATCGTGTTCTCCTTGTCTGACAGCAGGTCTCAGGACACCTCTGCCCTTAAAATCGGCCTTTCTAGGGTGGCAGCCTGGATGCAGGTTAACCTGCTAAAACTCAATGGTGAAAAGACCGAGGTTATCATACTTGGTAAACATAAAGATCTGTGGGGTTCCAGACATTGGCCTAGTAATATGGGCCCACTGCCTACCCCCGTGCCAGTTGTTCGTAACCTCGGCTTTCTAATCGACGAGAAACTCTCGATGCGTCAACAGGCAACTAAGGTCGCTGCAATCTGCTTTAATACTCTACGCTGGTTGCAGAAGATCCTATGGATGCTGCCTGAGTCTACTCGTCGAACTGTTGTCCAGGCTCTTGTAATGTCTCGTATCGACTACGGCAATGTGCTCTATCTGGGAGCTGATAAAGCTACAATGAATGTTCTCCAAGTTGTGCAGAACTCAGCTGCCCGCCTTCTGTGCAATGTTCCTCGCAGAATGTCTGCAACACAAGCCCTATGTGACCTTCATTGGTTAAAAATTGCTGACCGTGTAGCTTTTAAAACTTTGTGCCTTATGTTTAAGATCCATCAGGGTTCTGCTCCTGCATATTTGCACAATCTTGTCCGACCATATCAGCCAAATCGTTCCCTTAGGTCATCAAATCAAGAAAATTTTGTAATTCCTAGAATTCGCTTGACAAAAATGGGAGGTCGCTCTTTTGCCCATTTGGGGCCGAAGATGTGGAATGCTCTTCCATTGACGCTCAAAACGGAGACTAATCTTTTGGCTTTTCGCAAAAAGCTAAAAACCTTTCTGTTTTAGGTGATCAAATGTTTTCTGCTTTCCCTGCTTCAGCAAATACCTATCCCTCTTCTTTAGGCTGTCCCTGGCGCCGGGAAACCCTTTATGGGTAGCTGAGCGCAATATAAATTCAATAAAATAAAAAAAAATAAAAAATAACAAGCCCACATCCAACAACCACCCCCAACCCACTCTGCAAAGAAACTGGAACAAAATCACCATCGACCAGATCTCCTCATCGCTTCTTCAAAAGCCCCCCGCCCACTCCTCAAACCCAGACCAAGCAGCCACCAACTTCACCCAATGGTTATCCAACAGCGCCGACATCCTAGCCCCACTGAAAAAACGACAACTCAAACTAGGCAGCAAGAAGGCCTCCTGGTTCAACGATGACCTTAAGAAATCCAAGAAACTCTGTCGCTCCCTCGAGAAGGCCTGGAAAAAAGACCCAACCACCAGCACCAAGGACGCCTTCAAAAACGCCACCCGCTTACACCACCAACTAATCCGAAATGCCAAGAAAACAGCCTTCAAGGACCGTCTAGATAACAACGCCCACAACAGCAAGGAATTATTCAACATCGTCAAGGAATTTACCAACCCCTCAGCCAACTCCAACGACATCACCCCCTCTCAAGCCCTCTGCGACTCCCTAGCCTCATTCTTCCACAACAAAATTGCAGACATCCACAACAGCTTCGACAACCAACCCGAAGACCAACCCACCCAACCCCCTGCAGGACCCCCACCCCCCCTGAACATCCTCAATGACTGGAAACCAATCTCCACTGAGGACACCATCCGTCTGATGAACTCTATCCACTCAGGATCCCCCACAGACCCTTGCCCTCACCACATCTTCAACAAAGCAGACTCCATTATTGCACCGCACCTTCGAGACGTCATCAACTGCTCCCTCAACTCCGCAACCTTCCCAGAAAGCTGGAAACATGCCGAACTCAGCACCCTCCTGAAGAAACCCACAGCTGACCCCACCGAATTAAAAAACTATCGCCCTATCTCACTCCTTCCTTTCCCGGCCAAAGTCATTGAGAAAGCTGTCAACAACCAGCTCGCCGCATTCCTTGAAACCAACAAATCCCTCGACTCCTCACAGTCCGGCTTCCGAGCCAAGCACAGCACCGAAACCGCCCTCATCGCAGCCACAGACGACATTCGAACTCTACTGGACAATGGAGACACAGTCGCCCTCATCCTCCTCGACCTCTCCGCAGCCTTCGACACAGTCTGCCATAGCACCCTTCTACAACGCCTCAAAAACATCGGAATCCAAGGAAAAGCACTGGAATGGATCACCTCGTTCTTCTCCGGAAGAACCCAGAGAGTCCGCCTTCCACCATTCAAGTCAGAGGCTACTGAAGTCATCTGCGGCGTACCTCAAGGGTCCTCACTCAGTCCCACCCTCTTCAACGTCTACATGAGCCCCCTCACGGCCATCGCACGCCAACATAACCTCAACATCATCTCCTACGCCGACGACACTCAACTGATCCTATCACTCACCAGAGACCCTAACACGGCCAAAACCAACCTACACGAAGGAATGAAAGAAGTAGCCGAATGGATGAAGCACAGCCGTCTGAAACTGAACTCAGACAAAACAGAAGTCCTCATCTTAGGTACCTCCCCCTCCGCCTGGGACGACTCTTGGTGGCCAGAGGCCCTTGGAAAAGCACCCATCCCGACGGACCACGCACGGAACCTGGGCGTCATCCTAGATTCCTCACTCTCGATGAACAAACAAGTCAACGCCGTCTCTTCATCTTGCTTCAACATTCTTCGCATGCTCAAAATATACATTTCGCTGGATCCCTACCGAAACTAGAAAAACAGTCACCCACGCTCTGGTCACGAGCCGACTGGACTACGGAAACACCCTCTACGCCGGCACCACCGCAAAACTCCAGAAAAAACTACAACGCATCCAGAACGCCTCAGCCAGGCTCATATTAGACATCCCGCGTAAAGAACACATCTCTGATCACCTGAAAAACCTCCACTGGCTCCCCGTCAATAAGAGGATCACTTTCCGGCTCCTAACCCACGCACACAAAGCACTCTACGAAATCGGACCCGAATGCCTCAACACACGACTATCCTTCTACACCCCCTCCCGCCAGCTACGATCCTCCAACCAAGCCCTTGCCACTGTACCTCGCATCAACAAAACCACCATGGGAGGTAGATCCTTCTCCTACCTAGCAGCTAAAACTTGGAACTCACTTCCCACTCACCTCCGCCTCACTCAGAACCACCTAGCTTTCAGAAAGCAACTCAAAACGTGGATATTCGACAAGTAACTCCCCACCCTTCTTCAAGCGCCTTGAGACCCTCTGGGTATGTAGCGCGCTATACAAATCTTTTGACTTGACTTGACTTGACTATCTCCCCAATGCTGCGTCAAGCTGTACATCTGTTTCAAGCAGGCGCAGGGTTTGAGTCACGCATCATTGCCCTCAAAGTGACTGATTGAAATCTTGTAGAATTCCCTCAGCCACTTTTATGATGCGTTCCTGCGCAGGAACACCCTCCCATGCGCCGAAACGCCCCCTGATGGCGCAGGGCTTTACAACGTGATGAATCTCCCATATGCGTCACGTTGTTCTGCCGCTGCCTCACAAAAGTCGCGCAACAATGGAGCAAAAGAGCCGCAAGGGGCTTCTAAATCAGCCCCTACAGACTCAAGTCCAGTCCTTCCTTTGTACACCTGGCAATAAGAAGAAATAGTGGTGGTGGAGTGATAGTTTGAGTATTTTAATGACTGGTTAATGTAGTAGGAAACTTGTTAGTGTTGTCGCTGATCTGCAATCGCGATGGACTTTGTCTGTCACTTCGCGTGCTGCGGACTGCTGCCTGCCAGTCCTAGGCGAACCTTTTTAGTAGTTTGTTTAGTGAGTTACATAACTTTACAAGTCGACGGTACGCAAATCAAGCAATACTAATATCATAGTAGACCACATGAGATAGGTCAATATATCCCGTGGAATACTTGTCCATTTGCTATTTTGCCAAAATATTTTGTTATTGTTCTTTTGAAATGTTTGATTTGGTTGACAAATATCATCCATGTTTTCTGGTCTTTTTTTCTTTCATGTTGTACATCAGCTCCCCCCAGGGGCAAGAGGGAATTGGAGGAGGCTGCTACTGCTGCTGAACAAGGCCTAGATCAGTCAGGCGAGGGCTCCTTTGTGGCCCCAGTAAGTTTTAATTTTAATATAGAGTACCTATTTTTTCCTAGTGTTCCTTATTAAATTTTTTCTAAATCGTCTTTGATCTTCTTGTAGACTGTATCTAAATTCTTATCCTGCCTCGACTATGACTCCCTGTGATATTACTAGATTATTCTTATTAGTCTGTCTGTGTAGCTAACTAAGATTGCACATTTGGCAAAAGGTGTAAAACGAAACTCCCATTCTAGTCAGCAATAGCTCTATGCACTGAGTGCAGTCCTCTGGGATTGTCCATAATGTCTTCTCAAGTCTTCTAAATGTTTATTCTTTGACAATTACCAACAATAAAAAGGTGAATGACCGACAAGAAAGAATAAGATACTACTTTACTTTTGGTTTGGATAGGAGGACAATCCATTCTACTACTGTTTCAGGGACAAATCTGCACAAACAGCACTGTGGACACTAAATAGAGCATTGTTTATCAATTATAATAGGCGCAGGTAGACTTTCTTTCCACATACCTCAGTGATATCAGACTTTGAAGAACCCCCAATCTCCTTACTGACTAGATAGTGTGCAGAGTCATTTAGCTCCCGAATTCATCAATGATTGATCCCCACTGATGATTATCCAACGCAGGACAAGAGTATGGAGTCAGAGTCCAGAAGTGTCCGAGTCACGGACTCATGCTTGCAAATTGCAAAACCTTTTGCTCATTCACTCATGACCAAAAACCACAGAGTCTATTTAAGTTTTAAAGCTTTATTAAAAGTAAAAATATTTATT